>NC_067475.1:168986024-170262524 GCF_947179515.1 Apodemus sylvaticus
TTGTGCACCAACATTATAAATAATTATTAAAGCATAGTCAATAGGCAATGCAAATATTCACAAAACTATATCACAATAATTAAATCCAGTGCTGTGAGTTAGCTGTTTTAGTATTCAAGGGCAACAGACCAAAGGTAAATTTGGGATTAATATGTACAAACTCATAAAATAATATTTGATGTTTTTTGGTATGAAGCATTTCCCACAGACCACATATTAAAATCTTCATCTCAAGCTGGTGATGTTTGTGGCATGGTAGAAACTAAAGTCATAGAAGTATATCTCTGGGGAATATCTCTGGAAGGTACTTTATTCCTGACCTATTACTGTTATTTTTGTTGTTGTTGTTTGTCTTTTTCTCTTAGCTGCTGTGAAATGAAAGGTCCTATTGTACAAAGCTCTGCCCATTATGTTGTCTTAGCATATACCCTGCAGAGTAGGACTTACCAATAACTTAAGAGCTGAAATCATGCACCAAAATAACTCTTTGTTCCCGAATAGTTTCTCTCTAGTACCACCACAGCAATGAAGATTGACTAACATTCAATTAACCAATCAATTCTAAATTCCTTGTCAAATAGAATTTCTATCCCCAGAGTAGCCTAGAAAAGTAGAACCTGCATTAAATCTGCGCTAGTATATAGTTACCGCAGTCACCAACAACCTATAATACATTAGACATTTGAATTCTAAAGAATTTTCATCAGTAGCTTCATTTTGCACAATTATAATATGCAGGAATTCTAGTTACCATAGCGTAGTTAAAATGCATTTACAAAAATGTGATTATAATTCCAGTTATCATAATTATAATTCTCCATAAATACCTGCATAAACAAACTTTACTCTCAACCTTTCATGTAGAAACCACTGCCTAATAACTGATGTCTTTGTGTTGAGCCACTGATCACAGTGTGCCCTTCTGTATGTACTGAACCATTGTCATCTTCTCTTTAGTTCAGGCAGATGGCACAGTATAGTGGTCTTCTTCCTTGCTCCCCCAAGTGATGAAGTCAGGTAAGCATTACAAAAAATTAATTGAAAGGAAAATTGACCAACAAAGATGAAAGGCAGTAAAGAAGCAAAAAGCTCTAATGCTGGAAATTGAAATTCAAGCTGACATGGGACCATAGCAGAAGTAGTTCAGCAGATGTTGTTGCTGTTCAAGGCTATAAGTTTGCCTCTAGTAACTTAGGAAGAAATGTTTGTCAATGCAAGTGAGGGAAAATATTGTTGATTTATTTTTTAAAAAATGGAAGTGAATTCAGTAATAGAAAAAAGTAATAATAAATGAATCTTCACAACTACTTCAAATATTGATAAGATAAAACATGGAAAACTGATTCAAGCTTTTGAAGGGGTAAAACAGGGAAAATGCTTCTTCTCTGGCGGAACACAATTCAGGAATGAGGTCCTGCGAGAAGAATTCTTTGTGCTTGTGAGAATGTGAGAACACTTTAAGAAAACTTTTCTTCAAAAGTTCTAATTGTACTTGGTATGCCTTTTTGTGGTCCACACAGGAGGCAGCAAATAGGAGTCAATTTTCTCCTGATTACTTATTATTGCTTTCTGTCAAATATTTAAACCCCCCCTTATATGCCTCTACGGAAACACATGTTTTTGCCATGTATGACCTGTCATTATGACGGTGTACAGCTTGAATTCATGAGAACTTTACTCCAGTGACCTTTCTTGACCCTCAGAGGATAAATTTTAAGAGGCATTGGATAAAGTCGCCTATTGCATGAGACTTCAGTAAACATCATTGATTGGCTCCATTCCTCCAGGTCCTACCACCTCCTGAGCAATGACATCTTCTAATGTGAGAAAGCTTGCAAATTGCTCTGCTGTATTTTGTTAGTTTTCACTGTTTCTGATCCCTTAGAACTCCTTAAGTCCTGCAAGTTTATTTTTTCATTTTCTCTGCACATTTTCAATCTATAGTAAATAGTTCTTAAAATTTTTATCAATTTTCAAGGTCAGTAGAAACTGCAATTATCCTGTTGTTTATTACAATATATTGGTTTGGTTTCATCTTTAATAGCTATTTGTATGGTCCTACACCAACATCACAATAGTAGCTTTATGCCTCCCAGAGTTACAGAAAAGAAAAATTTTAAGTTTTTACATATTCATTTAGGATGCAAATTCATATATAGAGAGAGTAAGCAACAGAGTATTTCACTTTTGCACACCTAAGTATAGCAGAGAAAATTCTATCTAATGCTTGCAGTTTCTGGGAACTAACAATGTTTTCCTTAAATTACAACTTTCTCCAAATAATTAAATATAAGTGGTATTAGTTATAGTAGGAAAATTTTCCAGATTCTTACCAATCTGGTCTGTATGAACCAGGGTGGACATAGGACCTAAAACTATAGTTTGCCCAGTTAGTGGATCTTGAGTCAAATGTGGGTGCATTGGATGATGGAGATGACCACCATCATTGGCAGCACCTAGAGAAGACAAAGAGATGCCTGCATTAGTGACAGTTACAGCAATTGTAGACTTAACTTGATGCACATTTCTAGTGACAGTTTAAATATGGCTATTTGCAAAGTACTTTTGGAAAATTCACAAACAAATGGAGAGAACTACTTTCATGTTAAAGACAGCATTGGCTTTCAAGGCTCATTGGAGAGATGAATGCTTATATGTTAATGTTGAATATTAATAAAAGACCTTGTGTGCTGTTTCCTGGAACCATTGGGTTTTCTGACTGTTGTTAAGGCAGGTCCAAGAATCACTTACCTCTAGTTTATAGTATTTGTAATCACCCTAATAACATGAGCAACTTATATTTCAAAAAGAAATCATTAGGAACACATTAAGGACCAGAAAACTAAAAATAAATAAAGTGATTTTACAGGAAGTTTAAACAGAACATAAAATAATGACTCCTTAACTTATTCCTGACATTTACTGCAACACTGAAGTATTTCTCCCTCTCCTTCTCCTTCTCACTCTCCCTTTCTTTTTCCCACTCTCTCTCTCCCTCTCCATCTCCCTCTCCCCCCCCTCCCTGTCCTACAAGTTTATGTTAGTTAATTCCTTTAGGAGCAAAATATTCATTTAAAGCCATCTGATTCATATATCGGCTATGTAGCAATTTTTCACTTCTCAGAGTTTTAAAGAAGCTAGAGATAAAAAACTAAAACAACAAAAACAAAACAAACAAACCCCACTATATTCCTCATTTCCCTAGAAGTACGGAATACATTCTATTTACTACCTATGGAAGGATCCAAGAGTTGAAGTCGAAGGGGTTATACCTACACAGAATGCCAAGGGTTACTATGAATTGGCATTGGACTTTGAGCAGGACCCCTTTTCTCCCTTAGGCTATGTAGACTTTCTAAATGTAATAAATTGGATTTTGTGTGTCTTGTGAGAAATCTGAAAGAAGGGAGGATGAGAACTTCAAAGGTGAACTAATTCTGGGCCAAGGAGCAACTTGTCCTAATGTATGCCTTAAAGCTAAGTATAAACAACAACAACAAACCAAACAACAACAATAAAAAAGCCTGGGTACACTCACCACCCAGAAGCATTTCCTGAAGGAGGTTGTCAATTTTGACCATGCCGAACAGTTTGACGAACTGAATTTGTTCAATCATCTGCCAAGTGATGCTCTGCAGTGTTGGCAGCAGCAACAGCAGCTCTCCAAACCTGCCGCGAGAGTCATACTGCCGATCATTGATGTAGTCCTCCAGGCTGATCTGCACCTGGAATCGCATGTTCTTAATTTTCACAGGGTCACTCAATCCCTTTGCATCTGATGAGAGAAGCAACATAGATACACATAAGATATCATCAGACTAGAATGTGAGAGTAAAGCTTCTCAGATGAAAAGTTTAAGTTTTGTAATTCTAACTTTGAATTTTGAAAACAAACCTGGGTCAAAAAACACAATGGCCTTCAAGCATGCGTATTCATTGTCATCTATCTGGATCTCTTGGAAGGGTCTAACCAGCTCATCAAGAACTCTATTGGCCACACGACTAACTTCAACTTCACAACTGTTGCGGTGAATAACGTAGTGGTTTCCTGAGAAATAAAGAAGAATTAGCCTCCTTCTCTGTGGGATTGTATGTGCGACATTGTTTGCCTTTTTATGTAACAGTGTTCAAAATGGTCTCTTCTGGAACGGGCTGTGTCAGGTAAAAAAACTTTCCATAGCAGTGAGTTAGGGAGGCTAGGATGTCAGAACACTCAAGAATCAATAACAATAATGTGCTCATGTGCGTTTTTTAACAGCCTCAGTCACTGGTGATAACAGAAAAAAAAAAATAAAAGGACAGACTAAGACTCATAACCAGCTATTTATTGACAGGAGAATCGACTGATAATGATTACCCTTCCTCCTTCCTCTGTCAGACCTCCTTCCTCTGTCAATTCCTTACTCATTAAGGAGCTTAACATAAATCCTGAAGAATCTTCCTTGCAAACAGTGGATTAGGTATGCTTGCAAACCAGCATGCTTTGGTGCTTTTGGAGGAAAAACCTATCAGATGCAGTGTAAATAAGCTTACGTATGGGGAAAAATTAGCATGTGTAATGTCTTGAGTTGCCTCATAGATCTTTCTTTTGTTTATTTGTGTATGGGGATGAGGGGTAGGAAGGATGCATGAGTCTGGCTAGGGCTGTAATTGCCCCAGGGTATGCATAGAAGCCAGAATCCAGCCTCACCTGTTGCCTTGTTTAACATAGGATGTCTTGGCTGTTTCATGCTGGATGTCAGGCCAGTTGGCCCCTGATCATCCAAGGAATCTTCCTCTTCTGCCTGCCATCTCCTGATGGAAGTACTGGGCCTATAGGTGCACTCTATAGCATCTGACTTTACATGGGTCTCGGAGATTTGAATTTAATTCCTGACAATTGTGTCATAAGAACTTTACCTACTTATCTTCCCCGGCTGTTTTTCCTTGGTATGCCACCTGGATTTTATATCAACTTGACTCAAGCTCGAGTCGCAGAGAAGAAACCTCAATTGAGAAAATACCTCTATGAGATCTGGCTGTTGACACACCTGTCAAGCATTTTCTTAATTAGTAATTAGTGTAGGCAGGCACAGGCCATTGTGGGTGGTGCTGTGCCTGGGATGAAGGTCCTGATTTCTATAAGAAAAGAAGCTGAGCAAGCCATGGGAAGCAAGCCTTAGGCAGCAATCCTCCATGGCTTTTGCGTTGGCTGCTGCTTACAGATATCTGCCATGGTGTGTTCCTGCACTAACTTCCTTCAGCAATGAACAAGGATATGGAAGTGTAAGCAAATTGTGCCTTTCCCCTCAAATTGCTCGTGGTCAGTGTTTTATTACAGAAATGAAATCCTAACTAAGACACTTGGTTTCTTTAAATAGAGGTGGCTTGAACAATTTATTGAACTGAATTCTCACATGACAGTTTATTAAGTAAACTACATGCAATAATAGATATGTTAGCTTATGTGACAGTGATAATCATTTTTTCCACTTATGTGTTTACACAAGCATTAATTTTTACACTTTAATATATATATATATATATATATATATATATATATATACATACATACAATAGTTTAGTCCTTCACATATCAGGAAAGCTGATATACAAGCTGGGAGAAAGTTGACCTAGTTACTAAAGAAAAAATATAACCAAGAATGAGAAATAAGATATATTGTTTTCCAGGGTATATTGAGAAAAATGTCTTAAAAAAAAAAAGACAGGACAGTATCTGCAGTGTTGGGTAGAAATACAATGAAAGTGCTTAGCTGGAATCAAAAATACATTCTGTGATCCCATTGTGGTTGAGAATTTTAGGTCTAGGCTGCCTGGCTTTGCACCAGTATCACAACATTCCCTTCTTCTATTTCTTCACTGCAGAATTAGCAGGGAGGTGGGGTTTTCAGTGATTAAGTGAGAGAGTGTATGTTATCACAATGCACTTAGAGCCTTCAACAAATATTAGCTGCACTCATAGCGTGTCCAAACATAATCTTCTGAGTTAGTCAGAACAGGACTGAGACCATTCTTAGTGAAAACATCAACTCTTCACATGCCTGTTTATTCTTATAACTATATCCTACTTTTGCTGCTACTTATAATTCTACCTACCAGATTTTATCATGCATTGCAAACAGTTTTGAGATAATTATTTTGTATTATGAGCAACAGGAAATAAATATGTTTCTTGAAGAGTGTAAAAAATAGCTTACTAAGCAGTTTCTGAAAGAGCATGAAAGTACATCAGGTTGGTCATATAAATAATTATTCTTTGTCTTGATAAAATGTAAACATAAGTTTACATTAGGATTATGAAACTGTCTGTAGTACATTTTAAAATGTCAGTGTTTTTCCCCTATCATCTCACATCACTCTGGACTTACATTCAATCAAAACAAAGAAAAATAGGGCCAGTGAGACTGCTCAGTGGGTAAAGATGCTTGCAACCAAGCCAGGGGACACAACTTCCATTTCTAGGACACACATATTTGAAGGAAAGAAGTGACTCCTGCAATATCTTTTCTGACTTCCACAGACAATACACATATACTGTACTACACACACACACACACACACACACACGCTTGCATGCATGCACACACACACACATACACACTGCACCACACACACATAAACACTGCACATAACACCCTAGAGCTAAGGGGAAAATTGAATAACACACACTTTGGAAAACCATAGTGCTATTTTCTAATAGCTGGAAGCTTTGTATGTGCTGAATAAATTATGCATATTAAAAGATAAAGTATGCACAAATTGTTTCTTAAGAAAAGGTCATACCCAAAAGCAAAATATCTTTATACATCATGGATCTCTTCGTAGCTCCGAGCAGTAGGTGTTCTCCAGCATGAGCTCTCAACAGGGCCACCTTAAGGAAAGTTTGCAAATTTAACAAGTAATTATAAAACATAACAGTACAAGATAAATCTGATTAATTTACAATGTTTCTAAAGCCTGAATCCCTTTAAGTTTTGTTTTGTTCTGACATAAAATAATCATGCACACTTATAATGATTCGGCTTTCCAGGTTTCTATCGTAGGATATCAGAAGTATTTGCTCTTCTGGTAGCAGAGAAAAGCAAATCTTTTGGTTTTGAGGCAAGCGGAATAGGGTGGCTAGAGTTTACACTTCAGAGTGGTGCCTGCTCCTTGATCCTCTATTTACCCTTGCATATATACTAGTAGGTTTGTATTTCATCTGCTTTCATATCAAAAGTGAAATACCAAATATAGTACTGGGAATTAAATAGCAAAATATGTATAAGCAAAATTTCCTGCAAATAATAAATTAAATAAACAAAGCAAACTCCAAGATTCTGGGGCGGGAAGGAAAACTGATTGTCTCCTGCTTGCGTCTAGACTGGGTGTCAGACTTGCAGCAGTAAACATTAAACCAAGTTTCATTCTTGCACTCAGTTCCATGCTGAGCCTCATCACTTACAGCTAGAGAAATCAAGACAAGTGCAGTACATCCCAAATGAGTGCTCTATGTTTTCTGCTCATTATTAAATGCTACCACCATCCAAATATGATTGTTTGGGTCCAACAGTCTATGTGGGATGCTCTTTACCTTCTCAGGGATCTGGTGACAGTTATTACAGTATAAAGCAAATCCACCCACTGCTTTTCTTCTCTGTGGCTTCTATCCTGTGGCTGGTTTCCTGGACACCCACTTGCTATGTTTGATTTTCAATCACTTCCCCAGTCCTTGAGCATCTTTAATTCAGCCACTCATATGTACATATCACATCTCTGCTAAAAACTTCAGTGCCTTCAAATTATCCTTAACATCATGTCCAGATTCTTCTATTCTGGCCTCAGATTTGACATGAGGTAAGTAGACATTAATTCTTTTCCCTCCTGCATGCTCTGACCCTGCTTTATCTTGTGGTACTCATTCACCAACTGCTTGACAACCTCTGAGCACAATGTTCATATACTCAAGAATTCTTCTCCTTCGACTTTTGCCCCTTTCTTGCTTCAGAGGATAACTTCTCTGATTCCCATCAAGTCTTTTCATCCTACCCCCATTCACCTTCCAATGTATCGTGTAGCATTTTACGGAATTTCATTGAGCTTACCTCTAGCTAATCAACTTACTCATGATTTGTATATATTCTTTTTACTGTTCATCTCTCCCAAATAGACTACAAAGTTTATCATACCAGTGAAGCAATCTGTACTTTTACTGCACTATCCCCTCGGATTCTAACTGAAAGCAGTAGTCTGCTAATAAGTAGTCATCTCATGAATTTATGCACAGAATAAAATGATGTGGGGTCCAGTTTCAGAAACTGGAAAACAGAGATAATACACCATAGAGCTTCTAAAAGAATTAAATGCAGAGGTACTTGCAGCAAACTATTGGACTGAGCACAGAGGCCCCAATGGAGGACTGAAGGAATTGAAAGGGTTCATAACTCCATAAGAAGAACAACAATATCAACCACTCAGAGCCTCCAGAACTCCCAGGGATTAAACCACCAACCCAAAGAGTACACGTGAAGAGACACATGGCTCTAGCCTAATGTGTAGCAGAGGATGGTCTTGTCAAGCATCAATGGAAAGAGAGGCCCTTGATCCTGTTATTTCCCAGTGTAGGGGAATGAGCAGGCAGGGAAGCAGAAGTGGGTGGGTGGGAGCAGGAAGAGGAAGGATAGGATAGGGGATTTCTGGGATGGGGGACTAGAAAGGGGGATAGCATTTGAAATGTAAATAAAATATTCAATAAAAAATTAAATGGAATAATATTATTGAGCATACAGTTGAGAGTTTATTCCTCAGTTCTTTTACTCATAATCAGCATTTGCTAATCATAACTATTAACACCATGCTATTAATACTAATGAGAAATAAACAAAGACTTTTTACATAGTTGCCAAGCACCAACTTCCCAATATTTCGAGCATTGTCATTATACATAAGTCAGCAGGTTTTAAAGGTGAATGATAATAAAATTATAAGGGTGATAAATAACATAGCCCTACTTATATTGCTTGTGTGAGACTAGAAGGTTTTAGCAATTTAGCATTATTCACTGTGGCATAATCTTCTAAGCTAAGCTATCTTTATGACATGTCCATAACTGTGACTCACTCCAGGAAGGGAGTTACAATATCTTGTAATGGTGATTTCAGTTTTCATGGAACTTTTTCCTGTCACCAAGTAAAGTACCTTCTTAGAAATATAATTGTGATATTCATATAATGATTTTGTTCCCTTCTGGTGTGGAATATTTCCCTTTTTGTTAATTTTTACACAATCATACTTGTTTTTTGTTTTATTTGGCATTTTTTGTGCCAGTGACAGTACTGTTCTGAGGATGTGTACATACAATGTTGAATTCTTAGTGTGGTTAATTCTTTCATTGAGAAAGAATGGAAATTTGATAGTATTTTCATGTATAAAAAGGTATATACAGTTTAGGAAGAACACCTCAAAGTGAGTGAAATCCAAATGAATCTTCAAATACTAATAAAAAAATCCAAGTTTCAAATTATTATTTAAAATTCTTAATATCAATATGCCAAATTTAAAAATGCATATATTCAGAAAAAAAGACTATATCTTACTTATTTTTTCTTGGTAGATTTCAGATAGGGTAGCTACAGATATTTTTGCTACCTCTATATTTCAGTACAATAAATGCCAGAATAAAATTGGTATCATGAAGAAAAAAAAACCCTTACATGTTAATGATGTAAAGGATCCACAAGGATACCAACAAATCATCCTTAGTTTCTGTCAAGGAATTTGTCAGGCATTTGTGACTAATTTCATTCAGTACATTCAGGAAACTCTAGACAGCACAGCTCACCACTGGCTTCTTCTAGTTTGCCAAATATTTTCTCCTTTAATAACCAGAAAATGTCATAACAGTGGTTATTTGCTGTTTATCTTTCTTTCTCATTTAAGTATCTAAACTCTAAAACTACAGAAGAGTGTCTTTATCAACTCTTAGCCAGTCCGTAATTGTTAGATCCGGACAGTAGACAATAGACAAAACACACTTCTGTCTCTTGACACAATAAAAAGGTAAAAGGATAATGGAAAATTCTGTGATTAGTTACCATAGTAATTCAACTACTGTCTAATATATTAAATCAGATAGAAATCAAAGAGCACAAGAACTTAGCAAATATCAAAGCAACTCTTCAAAGAAGTCATTATTTCTTCTAAGTCATACCTGGTCATCCAAGGGCAGTTCACAGAAGGCAGGGATGTATTTGGCCCATTCCACCAAGACTAAGAGCTGTTGCTTCATGGACTCACAAACATCACTGATGCTTGCAATTTTCTTAATGTTTATGTCAGTGCTGGCACTAGGGCTTGGGACTGAAATCTAATGTTAAAACAATATTGTATCAATTTATAATTGAAACCACTAAATAGCCAAAAAATCCTCTATTTCCTATGAATATATAATGTAAATAGAATAGGAAGAATTATCAATATCATAGTAATTTCATATATATTTGACATTTTTAATTTGACAAATTAAATATTTATTGGCTTAAAAGTAAATTGAAAACATGAGTATATAAATGCATACTTGGAGTAAAGAATTTTATTTTAAATACCAAATCTGTAAATGAGGTTAAATTTTTGGAGGAAATTTGTAGTTCAAACTGACTACATAATGAAATGGATAGTAACCACAAAAAATAAACTCTATAACTGTAATTTTAGTTGAAATTCATATTAAGGGTCTCCATCTTTAATTTGTTTATTTTTATGGAAAAAAGCTAGTGAATTAACTGATAAAAGGTGGAAAATATTTAGAGAAAAACTAAAAATGTTAGAAGACAGTAAAAATAATTTGAGAAACAAACCAAATTTAAGAAACAAACTCAGTAATGGGGAAATGTATAACACAGTGATAATTATTCTAAAATTGTTTATAATCTTGACCATGAAAATAAAAATGATAATTTTACAATGTTTTCTATCTAATTAAAGTGTTGTAAAGTTGAGTTTAGACATAGGTTCTTGTATTACGTGTGTGTGTGTGTGTGTGTGTGTGTGTGCATGTGTGCCTTTTTCATGTGAACCCCGATGTTCTCTCATAACTCCCCTTTCAGTCATACTCTAAATGTTTTATTGGACCATCAAGTAATCTTCTAGTAATAGTGATGATAATGAGATGTTAACCTCATCACATTACTCCTGTGTTATCAAGAACGAAAGTAGACTTACTGCCTCCTTAGAAGACTTGATTAACTGCTTGGCTATTTCATAATTTGCGTTGTCATAGGCAATCACCCTGAACATTTCCGTTAAAATCAATGCTAAAATGAACTGAACTGTCTTCAGAAGATATGTGTGAAATGCGTGAATGATCCTTATAACTTCACACCTGATATTCTTACTCTAAAATTTGTAAGTAATGAAACTTACTTTTGTATATTGGGAGTTCTGCCTTTAATGCTCATCAAAGCATCTGTTCCCTAAGGTGAACTTCTTTAGTTCAGACATAAATTTAAAGGAAATAAATGCTGATGAAAGTTCCCTCAATATTGGGGCAGATGATTTTACAGATTTAGCCAATAAAATATTATAATGAAACAGAGCAACCTGCTATGCTGCATTTTTACTTGACTTTATAAATAAAAGTTCAAACAATCGTACACTTGGAATTAAGTTCATTTTTACATTTAATGATAGGGTCTTGTTAAAAAAATATTCAGAATCAAAAATCAAAAAAAGTCAACTCTTCTGCTACTACTTTCAAAATGATACTTTTGAGCTTGTTCATATTAACTTTAGCAGTAAGCACAATGATCGCACTCTGTATTAGCAGACACAGGATTCTATTGCAGAGTCAGTGCTGGACTCTGGTATGTACCTGGTGGGACCTCACTTCAGCTTGTGCCAGAGTGTTTATGGAGGGGATGTTGCTGCCCTCATATGTGCTTCTTCTCGTACTGATTCTGTCACGTTCATTTTGCACCGCTAAAAGAGAAAAACACAGTTTATTAGATCTCTAACACGGGCTACAGTATAGAGCTGGAAAAAAGGAAAATTATAGAAGTTCAGATATACTCTTTTAAGATGCAGAAATTAAAACTGTTTTTTCTTATTATTTCCTTCTTGAGTCACTTTGAAACCCGTTCAAAGATAGGAATAGCTAAGCTTGTCTCCAAAGTTCATAAAATATGGTGATTTGGACTTTATGACAAAACAAATGCTGGGAACTCTTGGTTCACCCAGTTTTGTCATGGTGTGTTTTTAATAAGATGATTTTCTATTCTCTCACAGTTAATAAAAAGTAAATCAACAAGACCTGTTGGGTTGGCAGGTCAAAGATAAAAACAGTCTCTGTTAGGAGATGTGAGTCATATATACTGAAATTCCTATTTAATTTTAACTACAAAATGGTACCAAACTAGAAAGTAGATTTTTGTAGTAAAGATGGTTTTATGTAAACCTGTGACACTTTATGAAGCAAAGTTTACAGGTGTTAGCTTCAGAAATTATTGCATAATCTGAAGTATCTCCCTAAAAGATGGAATCCTAAATATCAACTTTGCAGATAGATGAAATCATTCCTCACATTATATAAAATGTTTGAAAGTGAAAAGCAGATTTGCTTCCTTTACTTAGAGAGGAAAGAATATACAGATATCTGAATATACAGAATAGACGAGTTATACAGATATCGAGATATACAGATATCGAGATATACAGAATATACGAGATATCCTAAAGAATTTTTTGAAAACCAAAGTTTTGAACAAGAAAAAAAAGTTTTGCCCCAGAAATTTGCAAAAAAAAATATTCATGTAAAAATAAATAAATTGGATGTCAAATTAAATTTCAAATGTGAGAACATAAAATGATCTTCCATTAACCAAAGACAAGAATGCACGGCCTATATATAACCCCTCATTTAAATAGGTTAATGTTCTAATCAGGTCTGTTGAAAATATTATGGTAGCAAAATATTAAAGTTTTCTCCAGCAAAGAAAACCATCAATTTTTACATCAATGCCACAGAGAGCCAAATCTAGTAACTCCAGTTAGCAGAAAAAGTAGTAGGCATTTGTCTAAAATAAAGAAAGATCTTTAGGGTGAGTCAAATAACTAAAATTTTATTTTAAAAGTCATACAAACTAGTAGTTTATATTTTTATTTCCATTTATGTGGAAATACATGAGTGAAAAGATGTTCTTCTGTTTTTATAAATTTGATTCCTATTATCAAACTTTATAAAAACATTGCATTATGTTTATGATATATAAGCATTTGCAATTTTTACATAATTTCCTGTTTTTGTTTCCATTTAATTTCTATTGATATTAAGGTATATTATTTATTGAATATTTAGATACATCAAATTTTAAACTCAATAGTTACTTTCCAATATATTTAGTAAAACTAAACCATCATTTTTTGAACAGTAGAAGATGCAAGTTCACTACTTTCAAATGTATTTTATAAATTGTTAGACTCAAAGGGGAAATACAAACTTGGTTTGGTTGACAATTTTATAAAGGTAAGGATTGGTTTTCAGGTAATAAGTGAAAAATACATTTGATAAATTATGTAATTATTCCTATGAACTACCTAATGGAGCTTTTAAGATATTAGCTAATTCGTTTTGAAAGGAAAATTTTCCTCTTTAATGTAGTAAACTTTACTTTTGTAATATTCTATTAAGATTAACAATTCAATAGAAGCTAATGAAATTTCCAAATTTTTAAATTAAGTTAAGCGAAAAATAGCTACTTAATATTCTTCTGCCGTAATGTGATTTTATTTAACTTTTTTGTGAGTTTAAAACATACTTGTCGAAAATAGCTCTTTGCATATGATAGACACAGATATACAACAAAATACAGGTATTAAGTCTTGCTTCTGCTAAACCTGCCAGATATTTGGGATGTATAGCACAGTGGTCTCTAATCATGTCAAATTGAGAAGAGATAAAATGAGATTATCTAACAGGCAAAAGTAAAACTACTATACACCAAATACCATATTTGTAGTACTTCTCCTGTTGAATAGAATATGAACTCAGGATGGAGGATAATCTTCTCTAGCATGGTCATAATTCACATCTCAGTGTTTAGGAAATACTGGAACAATGTTTAGAAAACAGCAATGTCCAATTAGCGGAATACATAAAAAAAGAACTTGGATTTGATGCTTGTGAGATAAGTAAAGATACCCAGGTGTTCCTAAAATTGACAAGTATATACAATACATCCATGTCTTTAATCTGTGTGTAGATTTTGCCTGTGGTGTCAATAAAAAGAGCAGATAAACACTACTTCCTCTGCTTACTAACTGCACATTCTTAGCTAAATTCTTTAAGATACTCTTTGACAGGCTTTCCACTAGTATATTGAGGGTTAGCAGAGCTCATTAAGTATCTTATTGTGATTAATGAGAATGTTTGCACAATATTATCCCTTTGCATCAATATCATACTTATCATCATTATTTTTATTACCTTCTTTCTTCATTCCTGCTCTAAAACACTTTCTTAATCGACAGTATCTGCATTGATTCCTTTTGTCCTTGTCAACAACACACTGGCGACTGAACCTGTAACAGGAAACATGCATTAGTTCACACAAAACAATAATTTATCAAAAAAAAAAGCTGATAAGGAAAAAATTAGACTTTAAGTAATTACAGTCAAATCAGGCTCAATACAAAGAATATATTAAATAATTTCCTAAGAAATCAAACATCTCAGGATTGGTACATGCATGAAAATATACAGCTCATTTCTCAGATAGTCTTTCCCAAAATTTTAAAACTGAATGACTGCATCATTTGTGGCCAGTGTATTCTATTATGAGTCATAGAAGTCAAACCTAGCTTTAATATTTTGAACATATGAAATTTTAGAATTTATTGCTACATGATTTCATCATGATGGGTAATGGTTCATGATTCATACTTACACCATTGTGTGGTTTGTCTTTTTGAATGTTTTTATTCTATTAAGTTTAAATGACTCCATGTTACATTAAGATTTACTGTAAATATCAAGTCACATACTATTGAGAAAACCAATAAGAATGTAACTTCTTAATGACATACCCTGTTATACCCTTAAAGACACACCCAGAGTGAATGGCATATGTGTATTGATGAAGATTTAAAAAAGGAACTCTTATACCCTATGAGTTAGAATATTAAATGCTGCTATTACTTTGCAAAAAAATGCTTAGCCGTTTTTTTGAAAAGTTAAGTGCAGAGCTGCAGATAGGACACAGCAATTCCACGGTGTGTTTATACTGAAGAGAAATGAAAATTGTTGGAGTGATGAGCAGATAAAACCAAATAAAATGGAACAGTGCTATTGGTTAATAAGTTAAAATGAAGCACAGACACACATGCTAATAGACCTTAAAAACCCTTCCAAATGAAAGTGATTTCAAAGATCATGTAGTGCAGTTCCCAGGGAGGCAAATATATAGTACTAGAGAGCAGATTAACAGTTTTCTTACTCTGCAATAGAGCCAGAGAAACTGTAGGACACTCTACTAGAGACTTCATTACAAAGTAATTAAGGGCTGGTTTTAAGTGATGGCATAAGTAGTCATACAATTCTGACTAATATGCTAATATGTGAATTACTAGCTACACATGTTGCTATTGACTCATTTGTTTCAGATAATCATTGAATGATGAGGATAACGCAATGTGATTTGTTACCTGGTAATATACAGACAAGACTTAACATTGAGTGAAAATAAAGCTACATGTGAGTTATACTCTCAAAGTAAGAAAATGCAAATTATTCTTTTGAATATGGGACTGAAAATACTCAGAAAAGAACATGTGACAAAAAATCACAAAGAGAATAATACATTTAATTCACATTAATTGAATACAAAACAAAGAAGAAACATACACCATGAAGTTCTTAACATGTTTGGAATCTTGATGTAGGTACTGAATAGATGAACGCTGTCTATATTTGCAGTTAAAAAAAACTTACAATCTACCAAATACACAGAAACATTGACAGAAGTTATAGAAAGTATAAATATATTTAAGTACTTTAAGAGGGAAAAGCCAGCTTTAGAAGCATACGACTATTAAAGTCAAATTAGAATTTATCAGTCTAACTAATAGTTACATATAAGACCAGTAATCTTGACTTTAAAGACATGGCCTCTCAATTTGCATCCATACAACAACTATTTTCCAGTAGAAAAATAAAAGACCACAGAGATTGCTGTGTATCAAAACTGTAATTAGGCTTCTGCCAAATTAGTGGGCAGCACTCACAGTGGGCAACACTCACAGTATGAAGGCACAAATCCCCATTTGTCTCTGCCCCTGTGGTACTAGAATGCCTCGGAAACTTGGTCTGGGGGTGATTCTTCCCTACTTCTCCCATAAAGTAAAGGTACAAGTAAGTCATCGTATTTCATGAAGAGAACTGTCACTTTTCATGAAGATGTGTCTCACTTTTAATAGTGCATGCGACTCCAAACAATAGTCTCTCTGTTCCTTCAGATGCTAATGTGAAGAACTCTATGTATAAATATGTATGAAAACCATAGAGAAAATGTGTTTGGTAGATGAGACAACTCATGAATGGGCATGTGGATATACAAAATGCCATCTAAATGCTCTTTACTTTGTCAAATTTTTAAAGTAAATAATTCACATTTTTTAAATTGTCATCAAACTCCACTGCAAATATTACAAAAGAACAAAAGATAGGTATTTGTGGAGTTACATATTAACTTTCATTATACCTTGAACAGTCAATTGTTACCAGATTTGAAATTCTCAAATGTCCAACTTATTGTTACAACAGCATTGCTCTTGAAGTATGGAGTAATTGCCTAGGCTGTGGAAGGCCCTGAGTTCAATCCTCAGTTCAACAAAATAGTAACAATAACCATCAGTGATAATGTCTATTAGTAATAGCACAAAAACAGATTTTTGTTCCTCCTGCTAAAAATCACTGATTTATGTCAACAGTCCATGTTCAACCTGAACAACATATATTCACAGACTATCATAGAAATCAATCAGAATAAATACCTAAATTTAAACGGAGATATGATATTGACTAGGTACTATCAAAAAGACTAGTAGAAATGTATGGATATATGAATTAATTATATAACATTTAGGCAAAAATCTGTCAGTTATGTAAATTTAACCTGAGAATTACTTTCAGGTAAAAATTAATTATAACATTTAAAAGCCTAAGATACAAAGGCATCTGTAGTTTTAAAGTTTTGTTGCTAAAGATCCAGGATGTATGGACCCTGAAGAGAAATTACAAAGATCTGAAGTCATTTTAACAGATTTAAAACAATGTTTAGTGGCATATGAACATGTGATAAAATAATAAAAAGACACAAGGAAAAGATTAACACCAAACTCCAGATGGTAGTTCCCCCTGGGCAACTGAGGACAAGTGGCCAGGGAGGTGTCCACTGAGGTATTCAACTATATTGCTCTAAACTGGGTGGGAGGTATGTGAATTTCTTTATGCACATTTACAAGTCTCAAATTGTTTATAGGATGGATCTATCAATGTGAATGTAAACCGAACATACAACCATGAACTATTTTGAAGCTTGTTAATTTGGTTCTGAGTTACAGAGCTATGAAATCTCTTAATTAGCCTTCCTTGCATCACCCATGCCATCGTTAGACATTAATAAAGAAAATTTTGCAGAAATGAGCATCCTACTACCTGCAGGAATAAACGTGACTCTTCCGAATGCTACGCCTGAAAAAGCCTTTGCACCCATCACAACTGGATGCCCCATAGTGCTTTCCTGTTGCTCTGTCACCACAGATGGCACATAGACAGTTGACACCACTGTCTGTGGAATTCATACTTGTAGTTTCTGGGGCAGAACTGTCTGTTGAAGAAAGATGAGAGAAGTTAGGACAGGCGACTACTCATCCCAGTGTCTACTGCTCCTTCATCATTCTTTGTTTTACAGAGATTCCCTTATTGCTGCTTTTCTTTGAAGTACTGAGATCATCCTCCCCAGCTTCTATATTATATTTCTGATCATTTAATTCTGGGTTATGATTCATCTCAATCCCTTAACTACCACCTTTCTTAAGGGAAGTTCATGAAATCTCATGACAGGAAATATCATCTCAATGATAAAATACATTTTCAGATTTTATTTCTTCTATGATAACACCACAGAGTACAAATTTTTAAAGATTTTTTTATTTTTATATGAGTACACTGTAGCTGTCTTCAGACACTCCAGAAGAGGGCATTGGATCCCATTACAGATGGTTGTGAGACACCATGTAGTTGCTGGGATTTGAACTCAGGACCTCTTGGAGAGCAGTCAGTGCTCTTAACCACTAGGCCATCTCCCCAACCCAACAGAGTACAGTTTTAAAGACATAAAAACCTATGTAAAAATTTTATTTCAATGTCTAGTAAGCATAAAAGTTGAAAAGATAACTTGCAGTTTTTCTGCAGTTGGTATGCTTTATTTGGCCCTCTGCATATAAGTCAGTGTTTCCACACCAGAGATAAAGTTTTAGGTGTCTTCCATGAGTTGTTTCATTACCATTTACATTTAATGGAATGCCCTATATGAGATATGTGAAAGGTTTTACCTAACAGAATCATCCTTTCTAAGAATTACTGGAGAATGTTCTATCTACTTTCCATATTCTCATCTGAACTCTTTTTTGTTTATATTCAACCAGTTACTTCATGTGACCTTTGTTCATCCAATACACTGGGACTTGTCATAAGGAAGCATAAAGCCAATTATTTCACCATTATCCATAAAAACCCTCTTCACTCTGAAGTGCCCAGCTCTGGCACATCCCACCACTCTCAGCCCACTGCCCCTTAGAGCTTACAACATGTTCACTATTCTATACCCCTGCTGCCTTTCTAAGTTCTTTGAAATCTGATTTCATCAACTGTACTTTTCAACTGGATATTTCCACCCCTGTATTTAATATTCCTCTGAGGTTTCTGAACACTTCTCATGTGTTGTATGGATCTGCTTGAGAATTCAAAGACAGTCATCTCTCATCTGTCCTGCAAGCAAAACCTAGAGTTGAACAAACTACCATTATTTTTAAATGTACTTAAACATCCATTATAATTGCCTACAATTGTACTACAAATGGATTGGCTCACAAATACATCATTACATACAGAATATCAGGCTCATAATGTTAGAGAATTAATCTGCTTCTTTCATCCTTCTGTTTTTCACTTCTTAGAACTATACTAAACTATAGTGGAACATCTAATACATTTTTAAAAATAATTAATATATACATATACGTGTGTGTGTGTGTGTGTGTGTGTGTGTGCGCGTGCATGTGTGCATGTGCGTGTGTGTCTGTGGTCCCATAAGCCTATATATAATCCCATGAAAATATATACACACACACACACATACATATATGTGTGTGTATCTATATAATCATTACTATATTAATATTTTAGTGAGTTTACATTGTTGCAAGTATTCTATGAATCCTACCATACTCAAAGACATTAAATGCATAAAGTAATATATTACAACTTGAACTTGGCAGTTGCCTGGGGATATCACTCAATGACAAATCATTTGCTTAGACTATATATTCAACCCCAAAATATTAATTGAGCATAAACTAAGTACAAATTATAGGTATAAAAAAAGCCTATTACTTTATCTCTAATTAAAATTTGTAAAGTAAAATGTTGGCATGTACTAACTGAATTATAATATTAACAAAGTATTAGTAATGTCCAATGGAAATCAGAATTAGCTGAAATCACAGCAACATATTACATAGAGAATGAGAAAACTTTTAAATACTCAATCCTAAATGGATCTAAACTCCATCAAATTCCTCCCCTCAGAGTTCAGGGATCCCCTTGGAAGAGAATGTGGATAGAATGTAAGAACCAGAGGGACTGGAGGACACTAGGAGACAGGGCCCTCAAAATCAAGACTCATGTGAACTTACAGGGGGATGAACCAGAATGTACAAGGCCTACATGGGTATGTACCAGGATATGTGTGTGTGTGTGTGTGTGTGTGTGTGTGTGTGTGTGTGTGTGTATTGTTTGATATATTTAAAAATATGAAGGAAGAAAAACATAGCCTCTCACATAAAACAAACAAGTGGACTATCGTATACCTGCTGGGAGAGAGAAAATGTAATGTTCTCCAATGAAGAAGAAGTATACCAGTCACTTCTGGGAAGGCCTCTTATTCAGGAGTAGCTGAATAAGTTCATGTAATTAACTCCACATTCTTCTGTGCTTTTATTTGGTTACAGGTTGGGGGAGGGTTATTTGTTTTTCATTCTGGGTGTTGTTTTATTTTGATTTCTTGCTTTTGAGGATTTTTATTGTTATATTTGGGTTTGGGGTTTTTTTTTCCTTTGAGAAGGAATTTAGAGTAGGATGGATAGGGAACAGGAAAGAAAGTAGAAGGACATCGTAGAGAAGAATGTCATGAAATATATTTGAATTTTAAAATGATTTTTAAATAATAAATACTTTAAAGTATCTGGAATAAATTGTGCTTTGGTTGAAAATATTACAAACAAATTTAACTCTGGCTTTATGTTTGATGCCATATATACATGCAGCTGATAAGTATGTTATAATTAAACAATTAGACACAACAGTACAAGTAGTATGAGTGTGAATTGTTTTAGTGTACACTGAGAGATTCAATACATTTACATGGTACATCTGTCTCTACTGTTATGAATCTGTGGCCTCTTATTAAAACTCTGATTCTATTGAAATAAATACTGGATATCTTTTATCAAAACTGTGAAACTGTCTTCCTAAGAATTACACTATAGTTTCACTCTGCATTTATGTTAAATTAGAGAATTGGGTTTTCAGTTTCTACAAGCTTCCCCACCATTAAGCTATTGCTTATTGAAAATATATAAAGTTTACAGTTCAGAAGAATATTAAGCTAATCATAAGGTGTTTTTTTTTTTTCAGTCCTGAACTATACGAACATACATTCACAGGGACACATACACACAGGTACTCACTTTCCCCTAAGCATACATAATTGTAAGTTTTAACAGTTACAACCTATTTCAAATAAACTGTTTATTTAGAAAAAGAAATCTACATTCTAAATAGATAGTAAACTGTATTACATAAAGACTCAAACCTGAAATAATCTGTCTTCTTTAAAGTTAAAATATTACAGTAGACACATGCTCAGAGCACTGGAAGCTAAACATTAGCTCATCAACCTGAAGTTATAATATGAACCTTTATTTCTTTTTACATGTGTGTCCAGTGAAGAGACTACACAATCATCTTAGGCATAGTTTCTTATCCATACCAATGGAGTACTGAGATAATGAGATGAAGAGTGAAGTCAGTAAACCTCCCCAGCATTCTGTATAAATTGTTTATAAGTCAATTTACATGCTGTACAGAAGAACTATTTTCAAGGCCATTCTGTCAAAATTACTATCACTTTGATTTACAGCAAATTAAATAGCCCTTGAAACTATGCTTTGTAACCCACTACTCTATAGAATCCTGAGGTTACTTTATAATACAAATATGAGCTATTCTACCTCTAACATTAAACAGCTTAGGTAACACAAAATTTAAATTCAGGTCCAAATTTGTGTCCTTAGACACAACTCTTGAATTCTCCAGCAACAAACTTAATCCAGCCTACCTAAGAGCTTCATTTCTTTCTTTTGTGCTTATTTCTTTTACATGTAATCATATGAGAACTCACCATTGGGATTATACAGAATCTGCATAGTATCAAACTCCAAGGTCGAGTAAGTTGGGTCCAAAACTTCACTGTAGTTTCCCATGTCCATGTCCAGTATCGGCTCTGAAACCCTCATTATTGGTTGAGAGAAACATATACGAATGGCTCCACACACCCAGAATGTGCTAGCTGTTATGCTTTCAAGCTGTGAGTACTAACCAGAGCTAACTGTCACTGGGTAACTTCAGTGCTTCTGTGGGAGGGGCTGTCAAACTGTAACTCCTTCAGCAGGCCATGTTCTTTTCATATTTCTTTTATGGCATATGAGAGCAATTCCTTGTGATAATCTTGGAGTGCTTCATGGAACTGCCTTATCTGAAGTGCTTAGTAGACTAACATGATCTTCTGAATTGATTTCCAGTACACAATAAATGACATCACTTAGAGAGCAGTTAAAGACAGACAGTAGTTTCTGTCAGGATTTAACCTGAAATAGTTATGAATGGTAGGTAGTCCACATGCAGAGCTTCAAAGCAGATACCACAAAGTTTTTAAAGTCAAATGCATACTACTCTTGAAATTAGGTAAGTTAAAATTGTAACCTGTCACTTAACAGGGGCAGGTTTCCTTTGTATGTACAATAAAACTGACTGTTTATTTTGGAGTAGAACAGATTTATAATTTGTGAGATAGAGATTTATGATGTGGTCTAGTAATATACAGGCAGAGTCTTAATATGGCCTGCATAATCCTCCAAAATTATCAATTTACAATCCATGTCACTCCACAATTGCAAATTCCTTGGTGACAGCAACAAGCTTCAACTCAATGATTTTTAAGAATTCATTTTAATTTTATATAATTACATCCTAGACATTAACCAAGTAAAACTATACCCAATGCATGGCTTTATACATTCAGATTCAATTCAACATGTAGGACAACATATATTTTATGTGTCAATGTGAAGAAATATTCTGAATTCAGAAAATATTTAGAAGTCAGTATTCAATATCAGCACTTTATTTCTAATACATGTTTGATTTTATTTTCTAAAAAAAGAATACTCTAGCTACTTTTTAATTTTTTAGTTCAAAAGTTTATATTCTATATGTGTTAAAGATTTTAGCAAATGATCTTTAAAATCAATTTCCTACTAATGTAATTACTGTTACATATGAATGCATTTCCCACAGAAATATTGTATGTTAAGACAAACACAAAACGTGACACACTGAAGAAAATATAAGTCATATTAATCAAATACAAGTTAGGCTGGCCATTTCAATATTCTCTTTGCCTCATAATCAGTACATTTTGAATTTCTATTTAATAATTATTTTAAAATTAAGAACTTTTTAATGAAAATTGAACACAGTTACTCTATTTTTGGAGAAGTGACAATGAGTGAATACTGTGCTTTTTATTTATATGAAGTGCTTCCCTTTTGTGGTATGTAATAGGGTGGTATTCCAATGGTATCCAAAGTCTGTGCATGAAGCCCTCTACTTTCCTCATCTACATGCTAAGTATCAAACTTGGAGGAATATCAGCATAATCTTTGTTTATAATACTGCCAATAGTAAAAGAACACAGACATAGCTCAGCAACATAATCCCATAGTTTTATTATTGTTCTGCACTATCCTATTCCCATTTCATGGTGAATGCAACAGTGCTCCTCTTTAGGATGGAAGTGTCTAAGCACGGGTCTTCAAGGAGATTCTCACATTAGTTGGAGCTAGATTCCAAGAGAAATTTACCTAAGGATGGTAAATTATTCTCTGCATTTTACATAGTAAAATGTAAGAGCTACAGCAGATCCAAAGAGCCAGACACTTCTCTTTAAGTGCAGTTTGCTTTCCTAATGATGTCAGAGATGGGCACACTCAAAGAATCCAGCCTCCATTTACAAAATGAAGGATCCTCCAGTCTTTTTCCTTAGTTACAAGGTATAGTAAAATCCTTCTTTTTATAATTCTTGGACTGAAAATTTTCTGAACTAATGAAACAAATCACTAGACTTGAAATGGATGTGAATGTGCCCTAGCTTTCTGACTTACTAAAGTAGAAATGCTAATGTTTGATTGTAGAACCAAGACTCATTCTAAGTGATACTCCACTGCTAAGGACTCTACTTTTTTTTTTTAAATAAATCCCACACACTGTCCTCAAGTATCAGTATTCAGTTTTTACCGGTTATTTTTTTTTTACATTTTAAATGTGATCCTCCTTCCCAGTTTCCCCACCACAAATCCCCTATCTCCTCTCCCATTCCCCCTGCCTCTTTGAGGGTGCTCCCCCACTCTCCTCTAGAGTTTTGCAGTTTAAAAAAAAATCTTATATTTAATTCAACTTACTTTTACTCAATTCCATGGCATTTCTCTTGATTTAAGAGGAAACAGTAAAAGCATTTATTAAACTCATTTTGCAAGAGATTATAGAAAGTATATCTCAGTGCCGTAGCATTCCCTTGCACTTGGTGGTTAAGCCTTCATAGGACCAAGGGGCTTCCCCCCACTGATGCCAGATAAGCCAGTTCTCTACTACATATCCAGCTAGAGCTATGGGTCTCCCCCTTGTATACTCTTTGGTTGGTGGTTTAGTCCCTGGGAGCTTTATTTGGGGAGGGGGAAGGTCTGGGGTCTGGTTGGTTGATAGTGTTGTTCTTCCTATGGAGTTGAAATCCACTTTAGCTCCTTCAGTCCTTCCCCTAACTCTTCCATTGGGTTCCCCATGCTCAGCCCAATGGCTGGCTGTGGGCACCTGCCTCTGTATTGGTCAGCCTCTAGGAGAACATATCATGGGACACGTATATCATCCTCTATCAGCAACTGCTTCTTGGCATGGTATGTACTCGCTGATAAATGGATATTAGCCAATAAAAAGCTCAGAATACCCATAAGACAGCTCACAGACCATATGAAACCCAAGACTAAGAAGAACACTACAAAATGTGGATGCTACAGTATTCTTAGAAATAGGGATAAAAGTAAAAGCTACATATAAAGTAATTTGAACATGGATCCTCTAGAGTTTCGCAGTTTTTAAAAAATTTTCTTATATTTAATTCAACTTACTTTTACTCAGTTGCATAGCATTTCTCTTGGTTTAAGAGGAAACAGTAAAAGCATTTATTAAACTCATTTTGCAAAAGTTATAAAAAGCTTACTATGTTATTATATATAAAAATTGTTGTAATATATTATGAAATGAAACATGAAAAAGAAATGGGAGAAACATGCTAGATATCAAATATAACCGTGTCTCCATAGGTGTATAAAATTGTGAGATGTAACCACCCTGGATAATAATTATCATGTTACCTAATGGAAACTAAATCTCTGAGTTAATCACAGAAATCAGCTAAATCAATTTATTTTGTATTGGTTTTAAATTGAGAATCTTTCTACCTATGAATTAGTTCATAATTATCTTTAAGACTGGACCTTAGTCTTTAATTTTTTAAGCTTTTTGACCCTTTTCAGAATATTTTTCTGTCTTTAAAGAATAGGAATATGAGGTCTGACAGGAAGCCTCAAAGGGGGATGCCCAGAATGGAATGGGAGAATTGAAAGGAAAAGAAGGTCAAAAATTTTGTTAATTTGGGGTGGAAGGTTATGAATCATAAACAAAATAAATATTGTAGTCTGGATTTCCTTGTATTTTCTATTCAACATTGATTATGGATTATAGATAAAGGAGATACCCATGGAAGCAGGGGGAAAAGGAAAGAGAAAGAAAGACTTTTAAAGTTATTGGTTTGTGCTTTTAATTATGTATCATAATCAAAAGTATATCATACACTCTTGTTTTACTTTTATTTTCATTCAAAAGTGAGTATGGAGTTCACATAACTCAGAAATTATACTAATTGCACTAGTTGGCAAAATAAAGTTATAAGATAAAGTTGCCTTAGATTCAAGAAGGGTTAAATTTTAGTTTATATGTCTTCACATTATTTAGGAAAGGAAACAGGAAATCATCAAGGCTTCATTAGATATTTTAAAGGCTTAATTAAAAAGAAACTCAGTATGATAGTTGAGGAGATGGGACCAAAGCTATTGAGCCCTTACCACCCTTTCGCTGTTTTGAGGACTAGTCTCACTCTCACCCTGGCTGTCTTGGAGCACACAAAGTGAATGAGATGACCTCAAAATCACAGAAATCCTCCTGACTCTACTTCTGACTGCTGTATTCACAAGTGTTCACCACCACACATCACCTGAACATAACTCTTAATGGAGCCCACTCTTATCAGTTTGAAGGCCAAGAAATTTATTCTTGTACCTTAGGAGAATCTAGGATTTGGATAGCTCAAATATGTACTCTCTGAGACCTGGGCAAGTAGTCATTCTGAAGGGAATGATGACTATAGCCAAAACATCAACAGAATTAGTATTATGAAGGATTTTCAGAAATGCTTTTCTCAAAGCAATGATTCTGTCTGTCTTAAGAAAATGCATCTTTTAATTTTCTTTAAAGAAACATAATGAGTCATAGAGTGCTTAAAGAAGAAAACTTAGTTCAACACCAACTTTCAAGATAATAGCAGAAACATTTCTATCTTATCTATAGAACTATTAAACCTGTTAAATTGTCCTGTACTTTATATTTGATTTAATCTTTCCTTCCTAGTATGATTTAAAATAGAAAACAGGCTAATAAAAATCAAGGTTATTTTCACTGGAACATTTTCATGAAAGCAATTTGGGTGCTAATACATAAAAACATTTTCTTTACAAGTAAAGTTAGTGAAATTTGTTCTCTAAATTTATTCCTCAAAGTATATCTGTAATTTCCATTATTTCTATATTCTATTTTACCAGTATGAAAACTACACAAATACAGTCAATAAACATGAGGTGAAGGGGAGTGTCAACTCATACAGACACAGAGTCACTGTCACTGTAAAAAGAAAAGCACAATGTATAAAATTCACTCAACATAATAAACTATTACTTAAAAGCAAAACAACTTTCAACATCTCACTTCTCATAGGAAACTCAATAAGTCATTATACATCCTGGCTATTATTGCACTACCTAAATTATCATTCCTCTTTTGAGGTGAAAACTTGCCTCCACTTTTTAAGTTTGATGATCAGAAAAAAAAATTACAAAAAGCCAAGACAAGCAAAAACAGAAATGTTTATCACCAAAGCAAATTGCTGTCACTGATACACAAATAAGTTAGACACTAGCTATAATAGGCTTAATTCTCAAACACATTAATATTTTTTATAAAATCCAGATTGTGTGATTTTTCAGATGAGCAAAAGCACATTTCCTTCTTACTATCTTTTTCTTTGGTCTAGTAAAGCCAGGTAGTGTTTACCAGAATCATATCCATCAACTCATTAGGGCAGGCATACTAACATTACAGATAGTGTTCAGTTATTGTTATTATCATGAATAATTTTATATCTTATATTGACAACTGCTGCCATTCCAATGATGATTTTTTTAAATGTAAGTTAGATTCTCATAACTGTTTATATATATTTTAATTTCTTCTTTTAAAATTATAATTATTTCTTGGGCATTTCTTAACTAATGTCTTATAGATCACAAACTTCAGTCTCTGGAACCAACGTAAACCTTTTGGTTTTACATTTATTTATTTTGTATTTTTTTATTTGATATATTCGATGATTTTATTTGATGATAGTGGTTTTACATTTAATTCATAGTTTTCGCTTTGGGCAAAGTGAAGAATTTACACACTTCTAGAAAATACCATTTGATATTAATGTTTAGAAAACAGACTGGGGACATACATGTCCTTTATGAAACAACAGAGTAGACTGAAAGAGATGACCTTATTCTCTGTAGCAGTAGCGATATGACTTAGCTGTTTTATTTAACTAGATATATTACTTGTTTGCTTATGGCATTGGTCTCCTTTTGCAACCCAAGCTATCTTTGAATTCTTGATACCCCTGCTTTACAAATTTGTATGTGTTCTACTTACTTATAACCATAAGATTTGTAGCAACACATACAAATGCAAGGGAAACTCAAGACTAAAATATACTGAATCTATATCATGGTTAAATCAGGTAAGAGCATTGAGGATTATACACTGAAACCCAGCAGGAACCAAGAAATCAACTGAGGGAACACTTTGGGTTGTATACATACATACGTACGTACATACATACATACACACACACACACACACACACACACACACACACACACACACACACATATATATATATAACTTGCTTTCAAGGTCAGATGCCTTGTGATTCAAAATAGACTCTCCTTTTTTAGAAGATAAGATGATGAATGGCACTAAATTATTAACTGGAATATAGATTATGCTGGCAGAGAAAATAACGTAGAAGGTGCAGGCTAGTATGGGCATGCAGTGCTTTGGCACTTTTTTTTTCTTTTTACAATGAGTATTATCACTGTTGTCACTGCAACCTCAGCAAAGCTAGTAAGAATGACTAAGATTACGGTGGCATGCCAACACTAACCTACAGCATTATACAACAGAAAGGAAAGGAAGTGATCAGTTTGTCCCAGCACTTATTCCCAATGCCTTCCAAAGAGATATAAAGTGTAAGAAAAATTTGCAGCAGTTTTACAATGCTGAGTGAACATTCCAGCATGGACATCTTAAATGATTGTACTGTAACAAGCATGAATTTTTGTTTGTAGAATTGAATAATAAATAAGAATTATATCTTTTCTCTTAAAATACAGAAATAGATTTTCTATATTGCCATACAGTGAAGAACTGCTTAGTATCCCTTGATGAAACCTTAGGTATCAAAAGAGAACAACACTCTAATTCAATGTTTGAATTGCACAAAACAAAGTAATATTTGCCTCTGCATTTAATAAAAGTAAGTACAGGCATTACTTACAGTGAAATGTTAATATTTCAGCTCTCATTTCTTATGCATAGTTGATGCTTTGAACAAATATACAATGCATAATTATGAGTTTAAGATCAAACATATTAATCTAATCATCTTAGGTGAGCTGTGACTTCTGTACCAAGGCTAACTTTTTAAGTATTTGAAATCATAGTGCCTAACTTACATATCAGTCTAGCAGGTTATATATTCTGCTAATTGTTGGAATCATAGAGAAAACCTTAAAGGCCCCATAATATCCAAGGTGCATTGGATAAAATTAAGACAGTGAAGACAGCGAGATGGCTTGGCAGTTAAGAGTGCATAAATACTCCTGCAGAGACCACAGTTTCTAACACCCACAGTGATCTGGTTCATGGTACTCTGTTAAGTCCATTTCTAAATATCTGAGAGTCTCTTCTGGACTCCACAGTCACCTGGCACACCATACACACAAACACACACATGCACACATGCACACACACATTCATGAACACACATGCACACATAAAAATGCACATACAAATTCACACATATTATTTCTCTCACACACAGACATTCTCTCTTACATGCGTTTACACACATGTATGCCCAATTACAAACAAAGCAAATCTTTAAAAATTATATCTCTAATGAGAAGGATATAGTACTGGTGTCTTAAAAAAACTTTATGTGATACATAAAAGGTCTTGAAAATGACTATTTTCTAAGTCTGATTAAAGGAAAGACTTTGTATGCATTACTTATTGAGGCCTTGGATTTTTAAAGTCCAAGTATGAATAAAAGATCTACACAAATAATTAACTTGGTAAACTATAACATTTATGTCAAACACCTGAATGTATTTCATGGGTTCAACATTCTCAACCAGTAGACATTTCTATACAAAATATCAAAAATATCTTACTTCAAAGAGAAAGTAATCATCACCATAATGCTCATCATCATCCTCATCACCAACATCATAAACACCATTGAGAGAGAGAGAGAGAGAGAGAGAGAGAGAGAGAGAGAGAGAGAGAGAGAGAGAGAGAGAGAGAGATGATAGATAGATAGATGGAGATAGAAACAGTAAGAATAGATAAATGATAGATAGATAGAATCGATGGATGATAGATAGACCATTGTTTTTCCAACAAAGTGGATTAAAAATATTAACTAATATCCTACACAGGTAGACTTCTGAAATAGAGCTAATTTACTGATATAGAGACACAAGGGTACTAGACCTCCCAAAATGATTCCTGAATGTTGTTTGGAGTTGCATTGTTATTAATTCTTATAATGGAAAGTTGAAAATGATGTCTGTAACATTATAAGTCTAGTACTACTGTAAATGGAAATTGAAAACTATCCTTAATCTTAACATGTAACTATAACTTATATTATTGTACAGCAATGTTAAAGTTTCTGGTACATAACAATGGTTCTGGTTGGCTCATTCACATATACTGTTGGAATTACTATCAGAAGTAACATTTTGAAAACATATTTCATGTAGTGTAAGAATCAAGCATTAGAATAGAAAATTCCTACAGAATATTACAAAGAAAGTTCACAGAGGACCAGAAAGGTGACTCAGGAAAAATAGTATCCACAAAATGTTTGACTGCCTAAATTTGATACGTAGGACCCATATTGTGTGATGTGAGAACTAAGCCCCATGAGTTGTGCTCCAACCCACAAATATGCCAGCCCATACACAAGCATGCATGCATGCACACACACAGAGACACACAGGCACACAAAAACATACATGCACACACACACAATTGAAGTGTATCATAAATTTTTCTTTGTAAAAAAAGATTACTGAAATTTATAAGTAAAATCCATTAAGGCTCTTCTAATAAGCCTAAGAATATTATAGGAATTTCTAAACTCATAAGGACTAGGACTGGTCAACATTTTTCTTTACATTATAGTATTTTCAATGAGTGAAGAAATTGAACACTTTCTATAAACTTTAGGAAATTACATAAAAGTGATCTTTAGAAAATAGTGAGGAGTAAATTCAAACTTAACACTGAAATTATGAATAATTAGTTTCATGAAAATTATACATCTTTAAAAATAATGTTATTCTGACTATCAAGCCAGGAATTTGTGGGTATGGTTTTATTAACTTTTGATGATATGAAAAATTTTAGATGATATATTATTAATCAAAACATTAAATAATAGAAACTTGCAGAGATGTAAATAACAGAAAATCAAGGACAACTTACTTGAAGATTGAACATAATGTAAAGCCATCTATGGTGATAAGCTTTAAATGTCAACTTGATACCTAGCATTACCTGTTAGTTTAAACTCAGCATAGGATTGTTGACATTAAATTAACATGTGACCGTGTCTATGGGAGATTTTCCTAAATAAGATACTTAATTCCTGTGAGTAGATTAATTCTAGCATGAGAAATACTATTTCCTAGGCAGAAGTAACTTTTTGAAATGTAAAAGTATTGCATGAATGCATTAAATTTTTTCTTATCAGTTATTTCATTTATTTACATTTTAAATGTTGTCCCCCATCCAGGTTTCCCTTCTGCACAACCCTCAATCCCACTGTTTCTCTGCTACATATGCAGCTGGAGACATGGGTCCCTCTATATGTATTCTTTGGTGGTTTAGTCCCTGGGAGCTCTGGTTGGTAAATATTGTTGTTCTTCCTACGGGGTTCCAATCCCCTTTAGTTCCTTCAGTGCTTCCTCTTAACCATTCCATTGGGATCCCCATGCTCAGTTTGATGGTAGCTTAGTGCTTCCCCATCTGTATTGGTTAAGCACTGGCAAAGCCAGTGAACAGCTATATAAGTCTCCTGTCAGCAAGAACTTCTTGACATCACTGTCTGGGTTTGGTGTTTGGTAATAGGATGAATCCCTATGCGGGGCAGTCCCTGAATGTTTTTTCCTTCAGTCTATGCTTCACTCTTTGTCCCTGCATTTCCCTTAGACAGGAACAATTCTGAGTTAAAATTTTTGAGATGGGTAAGGAGTCCCTTCCTTCAACTGGGAGCTGTGCCAATCTTATGGATATGGTCTCCACAGGTTCTATCTCCTCTTTCTATGGTATTTTGGATAATGTCATCCCCGTTGGGTCATGGGAGCCTCTTGTTTTCTCGTTATCAGGGACTTTTTGATAGCTTCCCCCAGTTCCCAACACCCCACTGCTACACACCTCTGTTCAAGTTCCGGACTCTCTGTACATTTATCTGTCTTCTCTCATACCTGATCCTGTCCCCCATTTTCCCCTTCCCCTCCTCTGTTCCTCCCCCCAAACCCTATACTTCCCCTGATAATTTTGTGACCCCTTCTAAATAGGCCTGAAGCATCCACACTTTGGTGTTCCTTCGTATTGAGCTTCATATGGTCTGTGAGTAGTACTGTGGATATTCTGAGCTTTTTGACTAATATATACTTACCAGTGAGTATATACTGGGTTACCTCACTCAGGATTATATTTACTAATTCCTTCCATTTGCCTAAGGGTTTCATGAAGTCATTGTTTTTAATAGCTGATTAGTACTCCATTGTGTAAATGTACCACATTTTCTGGATTCATTCCTCCATTGAGTGATCTCTGAGTTGTTTCCAGCTTTTGGCTTTTATAAATAAGGCTGCTATAAACAAAGTGGAGTGTGTGTCCTTGTTATGTACTGTGTCATCTTTTGGGTATATGTCCAGGAGCGGTATAGCTTGGTCTTCAGGTAAAACTATTTCCAATTTTCTGAAGGATAACTAGACTGATTTCAAGAGTGGTTGTACCAGCTTGCAATCTCACTAGCCATGGAGAAGTGTTCCCCTTTCTCCATATCCTTTCCAACATCTGCTGTCCCCTGAGTTTTTGATCTTAGTCATTCTGACTGGTGTGAGGTGGAATCTCAGGGTTGTTTTGATTTGCATTTCCCTGATAACTAAAGATGTTGAACATATCTTTAGGTTCTTCAGAGTCATTCAAGTTTCTTCACTTGAGGATTCTCTGTTGAGCTCTGTAGTCCATTTTTAATATGGTTATTTGACTCTCTCGAGTCTAACTTCTTGAGTTTTTGTATACCTTGGATATTAGCCCTCAATCAGATGTAGGATTGATAAAGATCTTTTCTCAATCTGTTGGTTGCCATTTTGTCCTATTGAGAGTGTTCTTTGTTTTACAGAAGCTATGCAGTTTAATGACGTCCAATTTGTCCATTCTTAGAGCATAAGCTATTGGCCAGGAAATTTTCCCTTGTGCCTATGTGTTCAAGGCTCTTCCCCACTTTCTCCTCTATAAGCTTCAGCGTATCTTCAACAGAGGAATGGATACAAAAATGTGGTATATATACACAATGGAGTACTACTTACCTATTAAAAACAATGAATTCATGAAATTCTTAGGCAAATGGATAGAACTAGAAAGTGTCATCCTGATTGAGATAACCCAATCACTAAAGAACACACATGGTATGCACTCACCGATAAGTGGATACTAGCCCAAAAGCACAAAATAAACAAGTTGCAATTCACAGACCAGAGGAAGCTCAAGAGGAAGGAAGACCAAAGTGGGGGTGCTTTGGATTTTCTGAGAAAGGGAACACAATAATCACAGGAGCAATTATGGAGATAACTTGTGGAGCAGAAACTGAGGGGAAGACCACCCAGAGACTGTCCTACCTGGGGATTCATCCTATAAGCAGTCACCAAACCCTGACACTATTATAGACAACAAGAAGTACATAAAGAAAGGAGCCTGTTTTGCTCATCTCTGGAGGGGCCCTGCCAGAGCCTTACACATACAGAGGCAGATGCTAGCAGCCAGCCATTGGTCTAGATGTGGGGTCCCCAATGGAGGAGTTAGAGAGCAGATTGGAGGAGATGAAGTGGTTTAGAGCCCCATGGGATAAACGATGATGTTGGCCAAATAGATTCCCCAGGGTTCCCAGGGACTAAGTCATCAACCAAGGGGTATGCATAGTTCCAGCCAAAAGTGTGGCAGAGGAATGCCTTGTCATATATCAGTGGGAGGAGAGGTTCTTGTTCCTATGAAGGCTCAATAAATGCTCCAGCATGGGGAAATTGGGGGGGGGTAGGAATGAGTTGGGTGAAAGGGCATATTCTTGGAGGCAGGGTGTGGAAGGATGTGTTATGGGGTTTCTGGGAGGGGGAAACATTTGAAATGTAAGTGAAGAATATATTCAATAAAAAGAGAATAAATACCATATATGCTTAAACAGCAGCAACTATATTAATAACATTGTAGCTTAGATATCAGCATTTAGGATACTGAAGCAAGAGGCTTGCTACTGACTTAAGGCTTGTTTATAAAACAGTAGCCTGTGTCAAAAACAATAACCAAACAAGCTTACAAAACTATTATAGAAAACTGAGTAAAAATTACCTTGGTTTTTATTGTTATAAGTAAATTATAACGTAATTGAAAAGAATGTAATATGCCTAAAATATTTCCTATAAATTGGGTATTGTACCATCAGCTGTAAACCCAATGTCTTCAGAATAGCAAAAATAACTAACATTGTCAATCTCAGCTATATAGAACGTAGATGGTAAATCTAGGATACATATTAAAATTCTATATTTATGTGATTTGTCTGTCTCTCTGTATGTAAGTAAGTATGTATGTATGTATGTATGTATGTATGTATGTATATGTGTGTGTATGTGTAATATGTGCATGTCTGGTATCCAAATAGGCAAGAAGAGGGTGTCAGGTCCTCTGTTACTCAAGTTAGAACTGTGAGCTTCCATGTGGATACAAGGGTTTCAATACGGCAAGAAGAGAGTGTCAGATCCTCTGAAACTGAAGTTACAGACAATTGTGAGTCTTTATGTGCATACAAGTGATAGACTATGTCCTCTGCAAAAGTAGCAAGTGTACTTAATGGCTGAGCTATCTTTCCAGCACTAAAATTCTCTTAGAAAGACAATAAATAAAATGCAATGTCTATCAGTCTTAATCTCATTTGTTGAAATGTGTATTTTGAGTGTGGGTAGAACTTATAAATCTTGTTAATTACTTAGAAATGCACCTTTTATGTTTATTTCTTCTTTTTGGAACTTGGTGAGGACTTCTCATCTGGACTTGCTAATTCCTCACTGTGGAAGAGAGATGCCTTCTCTGAATATATCTTTATGAGACTCTTGCATTTTATTCTCCTTTTCATTCTTCTGTTAGTCTGTAAGACTTCTCTAGCACTTCTAACCTGAAGAATATATGAATCAGAAACTGAAAACATGGGGAAACAGAAGTCATATCTTTGGGGCTTCCATGTACTCTGCCTAGACTCTTCATTACAAATATACTCTGTAATACATGTTAGTCACCATAATCTGGACTGCTATAGAGACCACACGCTATGTAAATTGTTCTTTGGATTTTAAGTCAAAACCATACAAAATATTTTAAAATTAAATTGTTCTTTATAATGATAATTCTTCTGATGATGATCAGCAGTCTACTGCAGAAAGTTCTTGCTAAAACATTTGTTTCTATCTTGACTGCTTAACCTATTTTCTTTCTCTGAATTTCATTAATTGTGTTTCTTACTATTATTATTTGTGATTTTACTCAACCTGAAGTCCCAGAGCTGCTCTGTGGGCTTGGGAATAGAGAAATTCAGCATCATGAAACAAATTTACCATTTTTCCAAGAGGCCTACAAGAGGACAACTCATCTAGGGTGGTACACCCTATCCTTGAAAGCAGTGGGGCTGGTCTAGATAACTTGGTCAGTACTGTGATTGCTGCCCCAGTGGTGTCTGGCATGGATCCTCAGGCTTATATCTAGATCAGGGACAGGAGAGCCTTTGTAGACTCTCTGAGCCATGCTTTGGTTACTCTGTGATACTGCTGCTGCCAGCTCCTACTGGCAATTACTTCATAAGAAAGGTAAATGGAGACTAGATTGAACAGGATCTAAACATCCAGGATTGAGTAAATCATGCCAAATGAAATTTGAGTCCATTAGATATTATCATAATTTCATGACTTAGACTAAGCTTCCTTGAAAGTTGTTATGCTTCACTCATGTGCAATAACATTGCTTTAAATGAAAAGAGACAGACCAAAATAAGTAAAGATATCCTAATCAGTCTAAAATATGATCTGTGGTAAGAGAAAAATAATAGTGAAAATCAGTGGCAATAAATCCCAAAGGTAAAAATAAAAAATAGATCAAAATATACAGAAAATTAAAGGTAACATAAGTAAAAAATGTGATGGATTCAAAAGCTTCATTGTTACTGTTTATTGTGGTATACACCCATAATCTTTGGATCCAGATACTGAGCTGCTTTGAACTTGCTCTTGGACTCTTCCCTTGAGATCTCAGATGTTTAAAACACTGTCATTTTGAAAACAAATCCAAATATTTATCACAGAAATTGCTCTACTGCAAAACATAGTGGTGCACCTGAGTTGATGAGTGCACAATTCCTCCCCCTACAACACTTTTTATTCATGCATTCTTCCATTGTAATACAAATTACATATATATATTCATATATGTATATATGCATAATACATGCATACATAATATATGTAATACAATATAATATATATATACATATGATTATATGTATTTATGCATTTGTAAACCATACACACACACACACACACACACACACACACACACACACACATATATATATATATATATATATATATATATATATATATATATATATTGATTAGAGGTTGTGGTGTTAAGTGGTATATCCCATATTTTCCTGGGTACCAGCAATGGTTTTGAAATGATAAGAATTGTTCATGAATGAATATAAGATGAGAAGTCAAGAAATGGGTGTTGGATCCTTTGGGACTAGAGTTACAGATGGTTATGAGCCTCCATGTGGATGCTGGGAAACAAACTTTGTTCCACTTTAAGAGCAATGCTCTTAGCCAATGATCAATCTCTCCAGCCTCTAAAATACATATTTAATAATGACATGGTATTAATTAAAAACTTAACAACTACAACATGAACATCATACATTATGAGGACTTACAAAGCATATTTTCAAAGCTATGCATGATAGAACACTATAACCGGTGTTATTTCTCATGTACACTCTTAGTGAGATACAGCTAGCAATTTTTTCATTGCTCTCTATTGAGAAAGATGTGGAAGGACATACATGCAATATTTTCAGAGTGTTGGCTAAATCTTGCCAATAATTTCTCTGAAATACATATTCATAGAGGTCATTAAAGGATATTCATATCTCTAGATTTAAATGGTAATTTTCAGATACTTGGGTGTGTAGAGTTGTGAAATTTTATCAAGCTATGTGTAAAAGCTTATGGCTTTTCTGTATCTATATTATACTCAATAATGAGTTTAAAATATTAATCTATCATGAGACTATATCATAAAGAAATACCTCTAGTGACTCGATGCAACCCACATGAAACATCTTCTATTAATGTTTTCCTATTGTATTAACTTCATCATTATAGGCAAAGTCCACAGGAATTTCTCTTAATCCTTACTAGTACTCACTTTTTAAGTCCACAATGTATTAAATACTTCATTTATTATATACCTAAAATATTTTGTATGTATGGCTGGAGAAAGAAGAAATTATTTAAATAATACAAAATATTTTCAGAAGACTTCTTTGAATAACAGTATTGGGATTTCCTGATTCTATACTTATATTTCTATTTTAATATTGTATATGTACACATCTTGGACAGGTAACAGGGAGGAGAAATACATAGTCATACATACTAGCTTGAGGATATGATGATCCCTGTTTAGCATCTACAGGAAACTGTGACTCAGAAGAGCTCTTTTAGTGGCAAAAGCTTTGATCTTTAATGCTATCAAAATTATCAAATTCCAGGGGAGATATTTTAATCATACACAGATGCTATAATTCTGTTTATTATTAGCATGTGAAACAAAAAAATCAACCAAAATTTTCATGATATATTATCATCACTGGTTGTCAAAAAGGAGAGTACTTGACCAAGTGATCTACAATAAGATTCAAAAGGAAACTATCAAGTAAAATGATATCAAGTTAGTGTTACAGACGAAGAGTATAAATTATCTCTTATCAGAGCTTGCAACTGATCCAATCTTCTGTGACCAGCATGGTCTGTTAGAACATTCAAATATAAGAAATGGACTTCTTCTCTAAGCAATCTTCTCTGGTAAAATACCTGCTATTAGTTAAGACTTATAGTAAACATCAATCATTCAACAATTCACTATTACTATTTATACCTAGTGCACATAATCATTAATATTAAATTCTGTCCATAATTTAAAATATATTTTTAATTTAATTTCTTCTTTCTATGAGTATATGTACTAGAGTTTATGGGCATCATGTGTGTTCAGGAACTCAAGGAGGACAGAAGAGGATAAAGGATCTCCTAGAACTGGAATTAGAGGTAACTGTGAGCTGCCATGTGCTGGAACTGAACCCAAGAGTCCTCTTAACTATTAAGTTTTCTTTCTTACATTGGTGGCATCAAAACTTAAGATCTTCACAACTTCTCTACCACTTGTTTATACACAAGCTCAACAGGTTTGTTTTGTTCTGTTAATCTCCAAATATTTTTCTTCTAAATAGTAATTCTACTTTCTATTAATGTGTTAGATTTCACTTAGTAATATCTACACATGAGGCTGAGCACAATGTTTCTTTTTTTTTCTTTACTATGTTGCATTCTCACATATATTTCTCAGACAAAACTGTACATTGCATTGTAAGTGGAAGAAATGTGTTTAAAAATAGACACAACACAAAGCATATTACAATGTGAATGCATTCATGTTCCTTTCAGTGCTAATAAGCAGAAGTGTGCTCTTTTATGGTTTACAAATTTTGTGAGATTTTTTTATTATTTTCTATATTCTTTGTTTACATTCCAAATTATTTCCCCTTTCCCGATACCCCCCTCCCCATAAGTCTTCTAGGGACATGAGGTTTCAAAGTCAGGAAGCTGAGACATGAGGATCAGGAGTTATAGGCTGGCCTGGATTATATCACTAAAGCCCATCTCAAAAAATAAATAAAAATAAAAATAAAGAAAAATCATTCCAATCTCATTTAAAAAAAATCAAACTTTGTGTTATTTTTTCATTAAAATTTAGCCAGGTAGTTGTGGCACATGCCTTTAATCCCAGCACTCTGGGAGGCAGAGGCAGGTGGATTTCTGAGTTCGAGGCCAGCCTGGTCTACAGAGTGACTTCCAGGACAGCCAGGGCTATACAGAAAGACCCTATCTCGAAAAAACCAAATCCAAAAAAAAACAAAGCAAAACAAAACAAAAATTTAATACAAGTAATATGGCTCAGGGATAGAGCACTGTCTGAGAGTATGTGAGGCTCAGAGGTTGACCCCTTGTATTGAACATAAAAGTTTTTACCCTTTCCCACACTACTCTCCAGTGACAGAACACAGAAATAGAGAATATGACCAGTGTGAACAAGAATATAAACTGACAGATTTGTGTAAGGGTGGATATTATAATCTATGCTTCATAATATATGAATAAACAGTATATATCCTATACAGTCAAATAAAGATCTATATACAATACATGTGTATGCCTATTTTTCCTATATTTATATAAATTCATCTCAAATAAGATTGTAGATATAATATCAGATCCGAACTGTCACCCTCCATTAACATGGAAGGATATATTACACATTTTAAACACTACATAAAAGATTTTTACTTTTCTTTGTACCAGCAACAGCAAACTTATTTCCCTTGTTTGAACTTAAGTTAGAGGACTCTGTCTTTGAATTCTACCACAAAATTTACCAGGAGATGACAAATAACTCCTATAGTTGACTTCTTAGTATTATACAAGCAAAAAAAATAGAATAAATGTGAGTAAGTGTGTAAGCAGCACATTCAGAAAATATTTCAGAGTTGTAATGAAGTGCCACTGAGACTGTTCAAACAGCAGCTTTATTAGGCTTTGACTGAGAAAGGAGGTCAAAGGGAATGATATTGTGGCAATCAAGACACATGCTTCCTTGTAGGAATGAGAATGAGGTGGCTTGTTAATTATTTCCACTGATTAGGTTACCTATTTCTCCCCATGTACATTTAAATATTAATCAGAGATTCATTTTAGTTCAGTATTATTGGAAAGGTTGAAATGAGGGAAGAGTTCAAGCACAAGATAAACAAGCCCCTGGAGGAGCAGGGCTACTGCTTGGGAGATCCACTTAGGAAGCCTTTCAAAATGGAGAGACAACTTTTGTTTTTATTATCTTTGAAGGTGAATTCATGATTTTTATCAAATTAGTTTTGTTGGATGAACTTCAAATTGAGATGTTTAAACATATAGCTCATTATGTTTGTGACTTTCTTACATGAGGACTGAACTTGCAGTTTCTACCGCACACAATCCCCCACTTCAACCCCTCCAGTTTCCCCTAATTACCTCTCATCTGCATCATCTCCCCTCCCTTATTTATAATTCAAACCCAGATCAAAAAAATCTTAGAGGTTTGGGGTCTACAATTATATATTTTCTGACCTTTGCTTTATGTTATACTAGAAGATTGGTATGCAGCTGTGAGAGGAAAAAATCTACAATTATCTCCACATATAAAATATCGTATCTATGGAAATATTTATATAATCCTCTTCTAAACACATACAGAATTGCTTAGATGTAAAGCACATATGTTAATCAAGAAAAAATAATCACTAAAATCACCAAATTTAAAACTTTAGTTTTGCCTCCATGTAAATTCTTGGGGACATGTTTGCCCAATACAAAATTAATTAAAATGTGCTTTGTTATTTATTACAAACTGACCGTCAAGGGTCATTCCATTTCAATCACTTAGTGGTAAGCAAAGTTAATTATTCAGAGCTTGTGTCTCTACAAAGCACTTAAACCCTTACTAGACAGAAAAAAATGTATCCATCACACTATTCTTCAACACCAAGAACAAAATCTCAAGCTTTATGTAAAAAGTGGGAAGTTACAACATAGATACACTTGTGCCCCAGTATTGGATAGTATTTTGGAGCTCCCATGATATTTGCAATGTGGTTGTTATCTATCATTTCCTAAGGTCAGAACAGGGAAACTGAAACTTTGTAAACTGAAAATTAAAACAGTGGTCAACATTTTGCTATAGCTTTGGTTTTTCTTTTAGTGAATGAATGATACTTCAAAAGCCCTGACTTTGAGATCTTTTTTTTAGTGGTCCAATTAGTCATCTTTTGTTGGAAAATATTGAAGGGAAGACTCCTAAGAGATGGGAAACAAAAGACACATGCAGAACTCATTTACATATTTTAGAGGTGTTCCAGGGACACTGAGCACAAAGAAATCAGAAAGGACAAGCAGAAATTTAGAGACATCACAAAGTAGCATTTGATTTAAGATTGAGGAAACAAAGTGGTAGGAGGCCTTGTCTTCCACAAAAGTCCACCACCAAGTTATCAGAAGTACTGGGCTTACAAATCAGTAACCATGCAAATATTTAGCTGCTGAAGTTAGTGCCTGTCTTTAAAATCTGAAACACGTATACAAAATATCAACAAAGGGTAGTGAAAATCCTCTTAAATAAACCAGCCATATATTTTCAAAAGGAAATTTTTCAGTGAGAGAGAAAAAAAAGAAAAAAGAAAAAGAAAAAGAAAAAATGAGAATTAAGAGTTGAATATAAGACTGGTTAAAAATCTCAGTAATCATCTGTATTACTAGCTAGAACTAAAAAGTCACTACCAGCTACACTTATCCTACTATGTTCATAGCAGCCTCATTTATAATAACCAGTTGTCCCTCAACGGAGGAATGGATATAGAAAATGTGGTATATTTACATAATCAGATACTACTCAGCTATTAAAAACAATGAATTAATGAAATTCTTGGGCAAATGGGTGGAACTGTAGAATATAATCCTATGTGAGGTAACCCAATCACAAAACAACACACATGGTATGCACTCACTGATAAGTGGATATTAGCCCAGAAGCTTGGAATACCCAAGACACAATTCACGTATCAAATGATGCCCAAGAGGAAGGAAGAACAAAGTATGGATACTCTGGTCCTTCTTAGAAGGGGAAACAAAATACCCACAGAAGGAGATACAGAGACAAATTGTGGAGCACAGACTGAGGGAAAGACTGTCCAGTGACTACCCGACGTAGTGATCCATCCCATATACAGTTACAAAACCCAGACACTATTATCAATGTGTCCACAAGTGTCCACAAGACACAAGTACTTTTTGACTGGAACTGGAAATAGCTGTCATCTGGGAGGCTCTGCTAGTGCATGACAAATACAGAGGGGACACTCTCAGCCAGATATTGAACTGAGCACAGGGTCCCCAATGGGGGAGCTAGAGAATGGACCAAAGGAACAGAAGGGGTTCGCAGTGCCATAGGGGGAGCAAGGATATGAGTCACCCAATACTCCCAGAGCTCCCAGGGACAAAACCTTCAACCAGATAGTACAGATGGCTCCAGATGCATAGGTAGCAGAGCATGGTCTTTTTGGATATCAAATGGAGGAGAGGCCCCTGGTCCTGGAAAGGCTAAATGCAACAGTAGAAGAATACCAGGACAGGGAAGCGGGAGTGGGTTGATTGGGGATCAGGGAGAGGGGAGATAACTTATGGGACTTTGGGGGAGGGAGACCAGGAAAGGGGAAATCATTTGAAATGTAAATAAGAATATATCTAATAAAAAAAAGGGAAAAAAGTCCCTACCAAACATTGTAGAATCAGGTAGATAGGAGAGAGGGTTAAACTAGTTTTGTGTAGAAATTACTGTAAGACCTGAGGGTTGCTTAGCAGTAAGAAATAATTTAATTTGTTGTAAAAACATCAAAGCCATGAAACACAAAGCAACATGAAAATTCTTTTAGGTCATGAAGGTAATTTGATATTGTGTGTGATTAAAAGTGAGCACACATCTGAGAGCTAGAGGTGCCAAATTACTAAACTTATCTAAATGTTATATAAAAGCTAGAACTCAAAATTTTTTGTTTCCCTTGCCTCTGATCTCCTACTGTTCAACAGTTGGGACATGAAGACCAAAGTCAATGAACATAAAAGGCCAAAGAGGTGAGGCAATATTTTTCCTTGACCCTTACCCCCATGTACAAGGTAGGTCCCAGAGGATAGTGAGGTGCCTTTAAAGGGTCTTTCTTCTCTGGTAAATCACCTATCCACGTGATCAAAGACTCTGCAAAGACTTCAGGCACTGGACTCTATCCAGTGAAGAGTCTGTAAAAGGAACATCATTAAAAAAGAAAATGTCCCCAGTGTTTTGAAGAAATGTCATATGAACAGGAAATTCTTGACCTACCCCCAATAGATGACACAACTGGTAGAAAAAATAATAAAGAAGCCAAGAAACTTATCCTACCTCCTTAAAAGTATGACTGAAGAGCTTTGAACTGATCTCAAAGGGAAAATCCTCATTTTTAACTGCTTACATACATGAACACAAAAACCCAACAAAATTACTCCATAGCCAAGTGATAAAGCCAAAGGAGCCAGACTGGACTTAAAGAGGGCCTGAGCACTTGGCCAGTTATCACAAAGACTACCCAAAGAATATCATTGGACATAGTATTTAGGAATACTAACACATTGATAAGATTCGAATATTCCCATGGCATCTTGACCAATAGTTATAAAAGCTTTTGATTCCAGGTCTCAGTTGCTTTACAAAACCTGTCTTCCATCTGTTCCAAAATCTTATGAAGTTCACAAACTCTTTCAAACTCTAGTATATTTATAGTTAAATAAACCTGTACAGATTAAAAGCTCCTTTCCTAAAGTGTTCCATGTGAGATATGAGAGAATTCTTCCCAGAGCTGGAACCAGCTGAGAACCTGGGTTTCTTTCCAAACATGAACCCAAAGACAAACCTTCATATAAGTACATCTATGGGCCATGATTCAAAGTGCTATATTTTGACTTATTCTCTTTATGACCACAGAATGAATAGTGAGTGACCATGGATACCTTTTAAGGTACTCCACTCCTCTGTCAAGATGAATATATCTGGCTGTAAATAGGAATCCAATTCTAGTCATCATGTAAACTATTATGGATGATTGAGAAAATTCTTATCAGTGTTTGATCCATTGTATTTACCCCCAAGACCAAACTACACTGCCTCTATTTTTAGTCCAATTTTCAGTACATACTCCTTACTCCTATGGGTCTCAAGACCCAAGGTATCATCATGATATCATGGTGACAATTGGAACATATTAATCTGCTGTGTTTCAATATGCCTTTAATCACTTTTTCAAGGCATTACTAAGGCCAAGCCTTTGGCTATTTGTTCTGGTAGCAAAGCCAAGTTAACAGAGTAATTGCACCATCATTCCTATCTCCCCAATCCCTTGTGACCCATGGACCTTGAAAGTTTATCCTTATCTTTTAATCCAATGTATAATTTTTTAGCAATTAGTAATTTGTGTCCTAGAGTGGTATTGTCCCAACAATGGTAACTACTGCACAGACCTACCCAGTTGATCTAATTATGGGAAAAAATACCTTCACTGGAAATGAGACCCAGACCAAACTAGACACAAAGATTTCCTCAATTCAATGAAGTACCCTTCGCTCCCTCAAACCAAGCTCCAGATATATCACTTTTGTCCTTGGCTTAATATTGACTTGCTTGAGTTCTGAGGAATCTTATGTGTTGGGTATACACATCTACCTTTCTATCAAGCCTATTTCCAAGTAGCCTAATCATGCTTCAGGTTTCTAGTATAAAGAAATCATTACTTGGGACATAAGACTCTTCAGGTATCTATGAATATCACACCTATAAGAGGAAGACTGAATTAATTTTTGCTGAAATCTACAGCTTCCTAGAATAGTTTTTTTAATTAACTTATTTTTTTTAATTTATTGACATTTCAAGTGTTATCCCCTTATCCCAGTTTCCACAAGAAACCCCCTATCCTACCCCTTCTCCCCCTGCTCCTATGAGTGGGTTCCATTCTATTCTAGGTTTATTCATCATGAAGCCACTTTATAAAACCCCACAAATATCCAGGTGGTGGTGGTGCATGCCTGTAATCCCAGCACTCTAGGAGGCAGAGGCAGGTGGATTTCTGAGTTTGAGGCCAGCCTGGTCTATAGAATGAGTTCCAGGACAGCCAGGGCTATACAGAGAAACCCTGACTCAATTAAAAAAATCCAAAAAACCAAAAAAAAAATTAAATTAAAAAATTAAAAAAAAAACAGAAATACATGACCATTTTGCTTTCTTCAATACTGAGGCCATATGAGCTGAAAATTCCTTTCTTGAATCACCAAGTAGAGGCATATTAGACAGTCAGTTAACTTTAAATTATCACTTAGCATAGAAAACTGCAGTCTTTGGGTGGGGTGCCACATATCCATAATCACAGTACTCTGAAGATAGAGGCAAGAGGTTTTCTGTGAGTTTCAGGCTAGTTCTAGATAGTGAGTACTAGGTTAACTAGGACTATACTCTTAACCTTGTCTCAAAGCAAAAATCATAGAATTTACTTGTTGTGCTAATATGAACAATTTATAAACAATAGAGACTGATCTTTATATTTATAATACAGGGTATACCTCAAGAAACATAACCAAGGGCATGATGCCAATTATAATCTGGCTGCTACAGTTTTAACTTTAATTTTGCTTAGATTTTCTGGTCTTGGGCATCTCTGGTCACTATATTCTAAGTGTTTATATATGAGACTTGACTTCTCAACATAATAGCAAAATTTGTTCTTTCCAGAATCCAAAAATTGCACTTCCAAATGATGGTACAACAAGAGATACTAGACAATTTCATTAGAGGTACAGTTCATCTTCCAGTACCTTTGAATCGAGAACCAAGACTGAAACCTTTGCAAGACAGTGGACCACACTTCTTAGTTAGCAAGGAGTACATCTATCCATGAATATCTTATAATCTTAAACAGTAGGAAATAGAAAATAGATCCAGAAGAATGATATCTGTCCTTCTTAATAAGATTAAATGGTCCATATTTCTTGAATGTGGGATATCATATAGGAGATACTAGGTAGAAAGAAAATGAAAAGCCAGCCACTTGACTCCCAATACTCCTTGAGAAATTTGAATATCAATGTCTGCATTCTTTGTCACAAAGTCATGGTAAATAATACTCTTTGTAACATCCACATTGGGAGATTTTTATGTTGGGGATCTCCTTTGGAATATATGAATACCAGTGTGTTAACACCCTTTAATACCATTTATAAATGGCTTTTGACAGACAGCAGGGTTTCTTCTAATCCAGAAATTGTAAGAGATGTGCGTTAAAGGAGAGACTCAGTTTTACTACCTAAGTTTTTAGATTGTAACCAAAATCATAAAAATAAAATTAATGATACACTTAGGACATGATGCAAAAATGAGCAGACTAACTAACTTCTTACTGAGAAGTGCACTTATGTGTGCCAGGACCTTTTCCAGGTAGTGGCATTCAGACCTGCATAAAGGAGTTAGTTCTAAGTCAGAAACCACACTGTCTTCTACTTTGTTCTCCAACTTTCTTCCCTTTTACCAAAGGACCATCTTTCACTGACTTTCTGGGTCTGTTCTCAAAAGACTTTGGTGATGAGAAAATGGTTTTTGTGACCTATGATGACAGATATCTTTAAATTAACTTTTCTAATTGTATAAATCACACTACAAAATACTCAGGTTGCTCATAAGCAAAAAGCCTTATTTTAATTTGTAGTAAAAACAAGACCATAGAAAATAAACTAATTGCCACTAGCATAAGAACATAAATGAACAACTTAGATGGAGATTACATATCAAAATTCAGCACTGGAGAATATTAAGTTTGTAATAATTATAACATGTTAATTTCAAAATAAAACATAATGGCTTGAAAATTCACTAATTTTAAATAATGTTATATGTGGATATCATAGCTTGTGATAATTGAAACAATTTATAGTAGTGATGGCATTGTAAATGGCCATTCTTGAAAATGCTCGTGTAGTAAACTGTCAAAACAGTCATAACTTTAGTATAGTAATCCCACTTCAAAGACTGTCTCTGCCTCCAGATTTTATATTTTTAACTAGTCTTAGTATTTTAAAGACAGAAATACTGTTTATAAGACAAAGGTTAAGATTTTATTTTTGCTTTCTTTCCTGATCATGCCCAGAATTTTATTGGCTTTTAGGATTATTCAGGACATTTATATGCAAATATTCAGAAACCAGTTTAGAGTCATTCCTAGGCCCTTAGATGACACGGAATTTCCTGTTTACTGACTTTAAACTATTTCTTATCTTTACCAAAGGCTTATAGTTATTTCCATGCCATCCGTCATAGGTGACCCCTGGCACACCTAGACTTCCTCCGCAGCTCTCAACATTACTGCTGTAAGTGGCTTCAATCATTTCTTACTACAACACAAAACAAAAGTTCGTTAATATAAAACACATACACACACACACACACACATACAGGGCACACAAACACACACACACACACACACACACACATACATACAGGGCACACAAACACACACACACACACACACACACTGGGTGGAGGGAGAGAAGGACAGAGGAAGGATGAGAGATGTCTGGATTTGAAATGAACAGCAAATAAATGGAGCTCTGAGAATGGAGTGCTTTTATTCCTCTTAATAGTCAATGTTTAAAAATGGACAATGTTCAAAAATAAAATATGATTTTTTAAAATATAAAAAAAAGAGAAAGAAACAGCACTGATCTAGCTCTAACGTAGGAGACACAAACCTCAACCTCAGGTAAAGACTTAAAAAGTAACAAATTGCTCACAGTGCAAACAAGGGTTATCACACACTTGTTCTCAGGAAACCATGGACAGGAAGTTTTCATTGGGACAGTCAGTCACCACTAGAATATCTTGATAGTGTCTTTCATAGAACTCAGATAACATCATATATTCAGTCATCTGAAGTGCTTGTGTGTCATTAATAGTAAAAATAATATGCAATTCGATTACATGACCACCCTATGCCAAGCCTTATGCTATCAAACACGTTCTTTGAATTTTCAACATTCATGATTCTGAAGGTCAACATTACTTTTTATCTTTATTTTACAGAAATGAAAGTAAGATGTAGAAAGTTTAGGCAATTGTCCAAGGTCAAGTAAACAACAAAACCAACTGTAAATACAGATATTTAATGTCAAAGTCCCTTGGCTAACATTTCTCTTTGACACATAAACTTTCTTGAAATACTTAGAAAATATGTACATACCTAAGACCCTATGCTGTCTTTTTTAGTGACATCATTTAGAAAAGCCTCACTGTTTTTCAGTTGCTATGCTTCTGAAATGTTTTTCAGTTGCTATGATCCTGAGAATGCCATATATGTATTATATATGTTGTTTCTGTTTGAATAGCTATGACACTCATAGACTCATGTTTGAAGCTTTACCCACAGGGAGTAAACTATTAGCAGATGTGGCCTTGTTGTAGTAGGCGTGGCTTGATGTGAGGAAGTCTGTTATTGTGTAGGCATGCTTAAGGATTCTTATGCTAAAGCTATGCCTGGCATGGCAAAAAAAATCTCCTGCTGCCTGCAAATCAAGATGCAGAACTCTTTTGTGTGTGTGTGTGTGTGTGTGTGTGTGTGTGTGTGTATGTGTTATCAGGAATATTCTGAATTTATTTTATTTTATTTTTTAATCTTTTTTTTATTCGATATATTTTTATTTACATTTCAAATGATTTCCCCTTTTCTAGCCCCCCACTCCCCAAAAGTCCCATAAGCTCCCTTCTCACCCCTGTCCTCCCACCCACCCCTTCCCACTTCCTCATTCTGGTTTTGCCAAATACTGCTTCACTGTGAAGATGCAGAACTCTTAGTCCCTTCTTCACCAGCTAGTCTGCCTTCACATTGCAATGCTTCCCACCATGATGATAATGAGCTAAACCTCTGAAACTTTAAAACATTTTCATTTATCTTGGTGGTCGTAGTGTCTTTTCACAGCAATAGAAACCCTAATTAAGGCATATCTGGTTTTTACTCTGTATGATATATTATGTATATATGTGCTTTGTACTTCTAAAGTATGAATAAACTGTTTCAATCTGCATATCCACTTTGAATATATATTAATAAATGTTTATATATTATTGAACTGTGAACTTTTTTATGTTCTTCAAATAGATAGTTGGATTACTTCCAGAATTTTGCTGTTGCATATGAAGTCATTGATTTCATACAAATATCTTTGCTGACAATGAATGAATGTAAGAGGTAGAATTCTGGAGTAACAAGATATTGAATTCATATCTATTTTTACACAACAAACATTTTAAAGGTGCTTTACAAATACATATCTATAGATTAGTAAGTAATAAGATATTCTCATGGAATACCAGCTCTTCATAATCACAACAAAAAGGGAATTTATAATGAGATTGCTTCTTTTGATGTATGATTTTAAAATGTCAGCTCTTGAATTTGTGAAGTGTCTCAACTTTCTTCATGTCCTTGAAAGCATAGAGGTTTTTAGTCCTATTAGCATAATTCATATTTTTCTTTTGTTGGTATCCTTTGAATGTTCCATCTAAGGATGAGCTCTCTGCTCTCAAGTCCCAGAAATTTAAAGCCATGTTTTCCATGATCAGCATTATTGTTCCAGCTGCAGCACTTAAGGGATTGGTCACTTTGAGTTATTTTCATATGGTTTCAGGCAGAGATTTAGCTGAATATTTTTGCTTGGCATTTTCCAGTTTTCCTGACACAGATTTTGGAAGAGGCTATATTTCTTATATATTCTTTAAGCTATCAGAATTAATTAACCATAAATGATTGGGTTCTAGCCATTCCCATTTATCTATGTCTCTATTATTATGTTAGTATTGTACACTTATAATTCATTATTACTATATAGGAATGGAAATGATTTTTATATTGGCTTTGAATCCCACAAACCATTGAATATATTTATCAGCTGTCATTTTTTGGTTTTTAACTTTTCAGCATAATAAACATGACATATTTTTATCTATAATGGAAATAATTTTATTTATTTCTTTGCTAACTGTATTTTCTTTTCGTTCTTGTTTGCACTGTCTAGGACTTCCAGAACAATGTTAAATATGCATTATAAATTCAGGATCTGTATATTATTTCAAATCTTTAAGGAATGTTCCCAGTCTTTAGTATTGATGTTGTTTTAAAAAGATGTTTCCTAATATTTTTAAATTCCTTTTTAAAGATGAGCTTAATTTGGTTGCATACCTATATCTAGTTGATAGTGCTTTTAATACCAAATGTGTTGTATTTTCCCAACACATGCTCACGTGAATGTGTGTGTATGTGTGTGTGTGTGTGTGTGTGTGTATTCAGGTTTATTCTTCAGTATATTTTGATTTTTTAAATTATTCATCTGTGAGGAAAAACGTCCCACCTGGTTTTGCTACATATGTTACAACTGTCTGTTGGATTTTTTATTGTTGTGCTTATTGAAACTATGTCACACTATGTATCCTTGGCTCATCTGAAGTTTTTTTGTTGTTGTTGTTTTGTTTTATTTTGCTTTTAGATATTTGCTTTATTTACATTTCAAATGTTAACCCCCTGCTACATTACCCCACTGAAAACCCCCATCCCATCCCCTCTACTCCCTGCTCAACTCTGCCCCCCAATTTTCTGATTTGCATACCCCTATTCTGGGGAATCAAGCCTTCACAAGACCAATGGCCTCTCCTCTCACTGATGTCTGAAATGGTCATCATCTGCTACATATGTAGCTGGAGCCATGGATCCCTCCATGTGTAGTGTTTGGTTGGTTGTTTAGTCCCTGAGAACTCTGGAGGTACTGGATGGTACACTTTATTGTTCCTCCTGCAGATTTACAAACTTCTTCAGTTCCTTGGGTCCTCTCTCTAGCTATTCCACTGGGAACCCTATTCTCATTCTACTGGTTGGCGGTGAGTCATGGGTGTTTTGATCCACTTTCCAATAAGAATCAAAATATCCACACTTTGGTCTACCTTCATCTTGACCTTCATGTGAACGGTGAGTTGTAGTTTTGTTGGCTGGTCAGGATGGCCTCAAACTCACAGCAATGAATACTGAGATTAAATGCATTCACCACCAGACTCAACCACAATTCTTGTTCACGTTGATTTGGTTTACTGGTGTTTAGGTATAGGCTTTGATGTATGTTTGTAAAGGCATTGGTCAGTGGCTGTATTTATTTCTGTCTTCATGGCTGAGTTTGAGGAACAAATTGACTCATCACAGAATAGTTAAGGTACATCCTTTCTCTCCAAAGTATCTCAAAGGATTCATTCATCTGTTAATTGCTTCCTATGAATCAATAGTAATTATAAAAACCCAAGGCTTTTCATGATAAGAATTTTCAAGTTACTAATTGGATTATTTTACTTATTATAATACTTCTATCCTGATTTACAAAATCTTCATGAGACCATTTTGATAATGTGTGTCTAAGTGTTCTAGGAATAATTTTAATAGAATAATTCTATAATAATTTTAACATAAAATAACAAAAAGTTGACATAAATAGAGATTTAAGTTAATGGAGAAAATTCAGGAAAGAAAAATACCAGGAAAAATAGCAATTAAGATGAAATATTTTCTGTTGTAAATTGATAGTAACTCTTCTCTTTAGTAGCTATACAATAACATTAATACTTTCTCAGTGAGACATTTATCACTATTATTACTATGATTTATACCTTTGTTAATTTCTCTACTGTTAAAGTTCTTTCCTACTGTGTATTATATCAATCATTTACCACCTCTGGCCACAAATAGCCAGTGTGATTTTCTTGGCCTAATGAACTTAGACAATGTTTTGATGACTGACATGTTTTTCTTACCATAAAGAATATAAATTTAGTTTTAAATATTTCAGCAACCATGGTTGTCTATCAACATAGGAATGAATAAGGATAGTTATATATATATATATATATATATATATATATATATATATATATATATATACACACACACACACACACACACACACATGCACACACACTCAAAGGAATTGCTTTTGGTTGTAAAGAAGAGTAAATATTTCATTTCCAAAAAAATGGATTTAACTGAAAATAATCATATGAATCAAGTTAATACAGACTGAGAAAAACAAATATTACATTGTCTTTCTTGTGTGGGTTTTAGATTATACATATGTGATATATGATAAGTACATATATAAGTATGTATATGCATCATACATGGACAGACGAAATGAAAATAGAAGCAAAACTGCTAAAACAATGGAGAGAACTATCTTGAAAAGAAAGGCACAAGAAAAGAGAGAGCAGCATGGAATGTGGGGATGTTCTCAAAATACTTTATGTCAGCAATTTAATAAAATAAATGATATTCAAGAATTTAGAGACATTTTGCTAGGGTAGGAATGTAACTTCAAGAGGCTTATCTAGTATACAGACCTAAGTTTCTATGTTGAATGCTATACACTTAAACGTACATGCACACACATACACACACACAAACTTATACACATGTGGACACACATATGCACAAATATACATAGATATGTATGTACAGACATATATGCACAAAAGAAGGTATTAAAACATAGACATATTAGATAATTTTGATTTTCCTGATTTTGATTTCGCCTAAAGCAGCAAATTCAAAATATCTATTGAGGTCATCCGACACATGATTTGTGTTCAGGAACATGAAAACAAAATGATTTGGATCACTCCATTGCAACAAGCATTGTTTCTGCTTCCCATGTCTTTTCTTCATTCTCTGATGAGACCAACATTTACACTTTGGACTTTCATGGAATAAAAACATCAATATTTAATGAGTCCTTTCATAACAAGAATTAACTTTCCACAAATCCAGCCCTACAGAGGATAATAGAAAACACTAACACAAGGAGGTAAACTGAACCCTAGATAAAGCAAGAAAGCAATCTTCTTAAAACAAACCCAAAAGAGGGTAACCACACAACAATAAAAATAACATAAAAAATAACAGGAAGCAACAATCACTATTCCTTAATATCTTTTACAATCAATGGACTCAATTCCACACTTAAAAGATATTGACTAACAGACTTGATATGTAAACAGGACCCACCATTTTGCTGCTTACAGGAAAAGCACCTCAGTGTCAAATATAAATACTACCTCAGAGTAAAAGGCTGGAAAACAATTTTCCAAGCAAATGGTCCCAGGAAATAAGCTGGAGTAGGCATTCTAATATCAGATAAAATTAACTTTCAACCCAAAAGTCATAAAAAAAAAGACTTCATGGAAGGACAGTTTATATTCATCAAAGGAAAAAGCTACTAAGAAGAACTCTCAATTCTGAACATCTACACTCCAAATGCAAGGGCACCCATATTCATAAGAACACATCAAAATGATGATTCACCATGATCATCCCAGGTATCCAGGGATGGTTCAATATACAGATTTCCATCAATGCAAGCCACTACATAAATAAAATCAATGAAAAAAACCACATGGTCATTAGATGCTGAAAAAGCATTTGACAAAATTCATCATCCTTTCATGTTAAAAGTCTTAAAAAAAACAGGAAATCAAGGCCCATACGTAAAAATAGTAAAGCATTATACAGCAAACCAGTAGCCATCATCAAACTAAATGGAGAGAAACTTGAAGCAATCCAACTAAAATCAGGGACTAGACAAGTCTGCCCTCTCTCTCCATATTAATATAGTCACCAATGGAAGAACTAGAGAAAGGACCCAAAGAGCTGAAGTGTTTTGCAGCACTGTTAAAGGAACAGTAATTTGAAACACCCAGTATACCCCAGAGCTCGCAGGGACTAAACCAGGAACCAAAGAGTACGCATCAAGGGGCCCATGGCTCCAGATGCCTATGCAGCAGAAGATGGCCTTGTTGGACATCAAAGGGAGGAGAGACCCTTGGTCCTGAGAAGGTTAGATGCCCTAGTGTAGGGGAATGCCAGGGTAGGGAAGTAGGAGTGAGTGGATTGGTGAGCAGGGGGAGAGGGGATGGGTTATGGGATTTTCTGGGGAGGAGAACCAGGAAAGGGGACAACATTTGAAATGTAAATAAACAATATATCTAATAAAAATGAGATGAAGGTGATTGCAACCCCACAGGAAAAACAACAGTATAAACTAACTTGGGTCCCTCAAAACTCCTAGTGACTAAGACAAAAACCATGGAACATACAAGGGCTGATTTGTGGCCCCAGACACATCTGTAGCAGAGGACTGCCTTGTATGATCTCACTGGGAGAGGATAAGCCAATCCTGGAAAATCTTGATACCCCAGGGAAGAGGGATGCTGGTGGGAGTGAGGTGGAGGTGGCTGGGCAGATAAGGAGCAACCTCTCAGAGGTGGAAGGAGGGCTGAAGAACTTAGGGAGGGGGGACCTGGAAGAGGATCAGCTTTTGGAATGTTAATAAATAAAATAAATTTATAATTAAAATAGAATATATCTAATAAAAATGAAAAAAAAGTATGACAACTTACTTGGGACAAACTTCCTAATTTTTAAAAAATAAACCTAAGTAAAATCATAACCCAACCCAAGTCTCAATGTATAAAGCACTCACAGCACAAACTTGATGATTTTAATTCACCCTTAGAATCCAAAGTGTAAAAAAGGAACCTACTCCTAAAAGATGTCTTCTGACTTCCACATGTGAATTTCAGCCCCAAAGTACCCACAGATGTATGGGCACTCACACAGACAGTTCATTATAAATACAATTTTAATAATTGAAAATAATATTGGGGTGACTCAGTAGGTAAGGCAAACCTGGCCAGACCTGTGATCTGAGTTCTAGCCCAAGAGGTCAAGTAAAGGTAAAAGGAGACAGCTGGCTCCATGAAGCTCTCCTCTTACCTCACATGCTCAATTCTGCATGCATAATCTCCACTCACCTTGCATAAACCTGTGTCACCAATACTAATACTACAGAAAATTCATAATAATTACAAGTAATGTCATGTAAATCTCATAACTCAAACCAATGAAATAAATAAGACCCTCAAATAAACATTCCAATGCTCTTATAAACTGGAATTTACTTATCAAAAGATTGAACATGCAAGAAATAAAATCATTATGATAGTTATATAAGATAATTTTAAAACATCATTCATAAAATTGTTGTAATGAAAGAGACGGAAATTACATGTGTACATAAACTACATCCTCTGAATTGAATACTATGTCTTGGGGTTTCCATTGCTGTGAAGAGACACCATGACCAAGGGAACCCTTATAAAGTATGACGTTTAATTGGGGCTAGCTTACATGTTCTTAGGTTCAGTCCATTATTGTCAAGACACAAGGCATTGCAGTGAGGAGAAGACTGACTCATCTGCACTAGGTGGATAATAATCCATTTTATCCTGTGGAGCTTCAAAGTCCACCCACAGTGACAAAATTCCTCCAACAGGGCCACAACCCTAACAGTACACTCCCTATGGACTAAGTGTATTCAAACCATCACAATGATTTTTTTATCCAAATCAAATTTGTTATACAGATCATACTTATAAGGATACAATAAGATAGATGACCTTATACCTTTCTCATAAATAATCACTAGGTCCCAGCATTGCAAAACACATTTTCTTTTTTTTTTTTTTTTGTCTTTTTTTTTATTTGATATAATTTATTTACATTTCAAATGATTTCCCCTTTTCTAGCCCCCCCCCACTCCCCGAAAGTCCCGTAAGCCCCCTTCTCTTCCCCTGTCCTCCCTCCCACCCCTTCCCAGTTCCCCGTTCTGGTTTTGCCAAATACTGTTTCACTGAGTCTTTCCAGAACCAGGGACCACTCCTGCTTTCTTCTTGTATCTCATTTGATGTGTGGATTATGTTTTGGGTATTCCAGTTTTCTAGGTTAATAACCACTTATTAGTGAGTGCATACCATGATTCACCTTTTGAGTCTGGGTTACCTCACTTAGTATGATGTTCTCTAGCTCCATCCATTTGCCTAAGAATTTCATGAATTCATTGTTTCTAATGGCTGAATAGTACTCCATTGTGTAGATATACCACATTTTTTGTATCCACTCTTCTGTTGAGGGATACCTGGGTTCTTTCCAGCATCTGGCAATTATAAATAGGGCTGCTATGAACATAGTAGAGCATGTATCCTTATTACATGGTGGGGAATCCTCTGGGTATATGCCCAGGAGTGGTATAGCAGGATCTTCTGGAAGTGAGGTGCCCAGTTTTCGGAGGAACCGCCAGACTGATTTCCAGAGTGGTTGTACCAATTTGCAACCCCACCAGCAGTGGAGGAGTGTTCCTCTTTCTCCGCACCCTCTCCAACAGCTGCTGTCTCCTGAATTTTTAATCTTAGCCATTCTGACTGGTGTAAGATGAAATCTTAGGGTTGTTTTGATTTGCATTTCCCTAATGACTAATGAAGTGGAGCATTTTTTAAGATGCTTCTCCGCCATCCGAAGTTCTTCAGGTGAGAATTCTTTGTTTAACTCTGTACCCCATTTTTTAATAGGGTTGTTCAGTTTTCTGGAGTCTAACTTCTTGAGTTCTTTATATATATTGGATATTAGCCCTCTATCTGATGTAGGATTGGTGAAGATCTTTTCCCAATTTGTTGGTTGCCGATCTGTCCTCTTGATGGTGTCCTTTGCCTTACAGAAACTCTGTAACCTTATGAGGTCCCATTTGTCAATTCTTGCTCTTAGAGCATACGCTATTGGTGTTCTGTTCAGAAACTTTCTCCCTGTACCGATGTCCTCAAGGGTCTTCCCCAGTTTCTTTTCTATTAGCTTCAGAGTGTCTGGCTTTATGTGGAGCTTAGTACAAGGAGACAAGGATGGATCAATTCGCATTCTTCTGCATGCTGACCTCCAGTTGAACCAGCACCATTTGTTGAAAAGGCTAACCCACAAACACGTGGAGATTGAACAATACTCTACTCAATGACACCTTGGTCAAGGAAGAAATAAAGAAAGAAATTAAAGACTTTTTAGAACACAATGAAAATGAAAACACAACATACCCAAATCTATGGGACACAATGAAAGCAGTGCTAAGAGGAAAACTCATAGCCCTGAGTGCCTCCAAAAAGAAAATGGAGAGAGCATACATTACCAACTTAATGACACACCTGAAAGCCCTAGAACAAAAAGAAGCTATTTCACCCAGGAGGAGTAGAAGGCAGGAAATCATCAAACTCAGGGCCGAAATCAATCAAGTAGAAACAAAGAGAACCATACAAAAAATCAACAAAACTAGGAGCTGGTTCTTTGAGAAAATCAACAAGATAGATAAACCCTTAGCCAGACTGACCAAAGGGCACAGAGAAAGTATCCAAATTAACAAACTTAGAAATGAAAAGGGAGACATAACAACAGAAACTGAGGAAATCCAAAAAATCATCAGATCCTACTACAAGAGCCTGTACTCAACACAACTGGAGAATCTGGAGGAAATGGACAATTTCCTTGACAGATACCAAATACCAAAATTAAATCAGGACCAACTAGACCATCTAAACAGTCCCATAAAGCCTAAAGAAATAGAAGGAGTCATAGAAAGTCTTCCAACCAAAAAAAGCACAGGACCAGATGGTTTCAGTGCAGAATTCTACCAGACCTTCAAAGAAGAGTTAACACCAATACTCTTCAAACTATTCCACAAAATAGAAACAGAAGGAACACTACCCAATTCCTTCTACGAAGCCACAATTACGCAAAACACATTTTCAAGATTCATTTCATGAGAAAGGAAGGAGTCATGTTTTTCAGTCTTCAAAATGGAGAAAAACCTGAAACTACTGGTCTACTTAAGTTTAGTTCTGTCCAGAAAGAAGATTTTAAGTCTATGATGGCATAAAATGACTACCATTCGAGTCCTTCAAGACTCAAAGCAGTAGTTTAATTTTGGATTTTGACCTATTTTCTGGCAGTGAACATGTGATGTACAAGAGGAAGTGACACTATTAAGGCTTGTGGCCTTATTGGAGTAGGTCTATCACTGTGGTGGTGGGCTTTAAGACCCTTTTACTAGCTGCCTGGGAGCCAGCTTTCTCCTATTAGTCTTCAGAAGATGTAGAACTCTCATTTCCTCCTGAACCATGCCTGCCTGGACACTGCCATTCTCCCACCTTGATGAAAATGGACTGAATCTCTGAACCTCTAAGCCAGCTCCAAATAAGTGTTGTCCTTATAAGAGTTGCTTTGGTCATGGTATCTATTCAAAGCAGTAAAACCTTAAGACAATGCTGCAAATCCCTGTACCATGGCATCTCGGTATTACTCTTTTTGTTGGAAATCACAATGATATGATTTTAAGGGTCCAAATTTTACAATTAAAATTACTATAAAATGCAATAATATGAAAGTATAATAGCAAACTGTGTAATATTATTCTCATCATGTGTCTATTGAGATTAAATATAAGCAACATGTCACAATCATCACGACATGGTTTGTACTAATAGTGTCACTCCCTGGGCCAACACTATATAACCATAATGATTATGAAGCTTTATAGGTAGAGAGCTGGCACTGTTTCTAGACAGGGTCTGTGCCCAAGTTATGGACAATAGAATTGCAATTGTAAACTTTATTTATTTATTTTTTCCTTTGTTATCTTCATTTTATTTCTGAGATTTCAAATGCATATCAAAAAACTACCAGAAATAATGGTATTGCTGTCATATTGTGTTTAAAGACCAAGCACTGACCATTAGGACTATGGCATGTATTTTCTTTGCATTCTTGTTGCTGGAGTCCTAAATGACAACCAGAAACTGATTTTCAGATAATTTATATAGTTAATAAATAGTCCATGCTCCCAAGAAAACTTTTTAAATTATATCTTTTTTAAAAAAAAGAAGAACTTAAAGAGAATCATTGTCTTTGCTTGGTCATATTAGTGAATTTTGAAATATTTTTCTGTATTAATTAAAATATCTTTAATACTTCATGCACTATAAACCAATAATACTTTAGTAAAAATAGAATACAGCATTTGGAACAATTATAACTTAATTACACTATGCTAAGTTTGCTTTACCAAAGTTATGGTAGGACATCTCCTTATTCCAGCCAGTAAGTCAAAACACTAAATATCTTTGCATTCTTGTTGCTGGAGTCCTAAATAACAACCAGAAACTGATTTTCAGATAATTTATATAGTTAATAAATAGTCCATGCTCCCAAGAAAACTTTTTAAATTATATCTTTTAAAAAAAAAAGAAGAACTTAAAGAGAATCATTGTCTTTGCTTGGTCATGTTAGTGAATTTTGAAATATTTTTCTGTATTAATAAAAATATCTTTAATACTTCATGCACTATAAACCAATAATACTTTAGTAAAAATAGAATACAGCATTTGGAACAATTATAACTTAATTACACTATGCTAAGTTTGCTTTACCAAAGTTATGGTAGGACATCTCCTTATTCCAGCCAGTAAGTCAAAACACTAAATATCCTAATCTTCTGTGAGCCCTAAAGACTATGGAGTACTGGCCCCTAAGTGGGGCATGTACATCATATTCACTACCCACAAGACTCAAAGGTCATGGGAAAGTGGTGGAAAATTGTAAGAAGTAGAGTTTGGACAGAAACTATGGACGTGACTGCATTTGCACACATGAATTACTAACAGCTGTGGTTGCATGCACAAGACCTGCACAAGATTGAGAGTCAAAATCCTAGCCTGGCTGAAAGAGGGGCTCACAACACCCAAACTCTAGCTGAAATTCTCTTGGCAGTTGATTGCTGCTGAGAGAGGAAGTCAGTTTTGTTTTTGTTTTTTGAAATGTGGCCCCCAATAAGTTGCCTATGTTCTCAAGCATAGCTGTGTACCCATGTGTCCAGCTAGACAATCTGGACTTAAAAAAAAAAGTGTAGGTCCTCAAAGCCTCTGCCATCTTAGCTCCTGGATGGACCAGACAGTCAACACCAGGTACACAGAGCTATTCCGTGTTTAACATCATTTGGGACACAGCCCACCAAACTTCTACGTGAGCCCAAGGCCTGGGCAGCTCTGTATGCAAGCCTTGTCAGGGGATGTTTGCCCTGCAGAGTGATCTGCACTAGGAAGGGGTCCCTAAAGCCTCCACAATCTTTGATCCTGGACAGACCAGACAGGCAACACCAGGTACACAGAGACAACCCTAGTATAACACTGCTTGGGGCAAGGCAAAGCAGGGCTCCAACAGCACCCAAGAGTAGGGCATCAGGAATCTGTGCCAGAGGAAACCCAGTCATCCAGAGGTGCAGAAATAGCCTTATAGGCTCACAGAAGTTTCAAGCACCAGCCTGTGTCAACAGGACCAACTAACACCAGAAATAACGAAATGGCAAAAGGCAAATGTAGGAACATTACTATCAGAAATCAAGGCAATATAGCAGCATTGGAACCCAGTTCTCCAACAACAGCAAGTCCAGGATATGCCAACACACCAGAAAAACAAGATTTGGATAAAAAACCACATGCCGTAATGCTATTAGAGTATTAGAAGATTTATAAATAAATCTCTTAAGGAAATAGAGAAGAACATGAATAAGGTCTAAGCCCTTACAAAGGAAACACAAAAATCACTTAAAGAAATTCAGGAGAATATGGGTCAACAGATAGAAGCCAATAAAGAGGAAACACAAAAAGAATCACTTAAAAAAATACAGGAGAACTTGGGTCAACAGGCAGAAGTCACGAAAGAGAAAACAAAAAAACCTCTTAAGGAATTACAAGAAAACACAAACAAAGAAGTGAAGTAACTGAGCAAAACCATCCAGGATCTAAAAACAGAAGTAGAAATCACAAAGGGAAACAAGTTTGGATATAGAAAAGGTTGGCTAGGAATCAAGGGTCATAGACGAAAATATCAAAAACAGAATACAAGCGATAGAAGAAAGAATCTCATATGCCGAAGATACCATAGAACACATTGACTCAACAGTCAAAGAAAATGCACAATACCAAAAGCTTGTAACCCCCCAAAAATCCAGGATATCCAGGAAACAATGAGAAGAACAAATCTAAGGATTACAGGCATAGCTGAGAGTGAAGATTTACAACTTAAAGGGCCAGAAAATATCTTCAACAAAATTATGGAAGAAAACTTCCCTACCCTCAAGAAAGAGGGTTTGCCCATAAATATGCTTAATGCCTACAAAACTCCAAACAGACTGTCCCAGAACAGAAATACCTCCTGTCACATAAAAATCAAAACCCCAAATGTACTAAACAAAGAATATTAAAAGCAATAAGAGAAAAAGGCTAAGTAACATATAAAGAAAGACCTATCAGAATTACACCAGAATTCTAACCAGAGACCATGAAAGCTAGAGGATCCTGGGCAGATCTCATACAGACTATAAGAGAAAACAAATGCCAGTCAAGACTCTCAATCACCATAGATGGACAAAGCAATATATTCCATGATAAAAACTTACAGAATAACTTTCCACAAACAAAGCCCTACAAAGGAAAATAGGTGGAAAACACCAATACAAGGAGGGAAACTACACCCTGGAAAAAGCAATATAGTAACCTTCTTTCATCAAACCCAAAAGATGATAACCACTCAAACATGAAAACAACATAAAAAACAGGAAGTAATAATCACTATTCTTTAATATCTCTTAACATCAATGGACTCAATTCCCCAATGTAAAGATATAGACAAACAGACTGGATACTGAAACAGAACCTTACCTTTTGCTACATCCAGGAAACACACCTTAGTGTCAAAGACAAACACTACTTCAGATTAAAAGGCTGGAAAAAATTTTACAAGCAAATCGTCTCAGGAAACAAGCCAGAGTAGCCATTCTAGTATCTGATAAAATTGACTTTCAACTTACAGTCATCAAAAGAGACACAGAAGAACACATCTTACTCATCAAAGGAAAAATCCACCAAGAAGAACTCTCAATTCTGAACATCTATGCTCCAAATGCAAGAGCACCCTCATTTGTAAAAGAAACTTTACTAAAGCTCAAAGCACACATTGCACCTAACACAATTGTGGGTGACTTCAACACTCCAATCTTCTCAATGGATTGGTCAGGAAAACAGAAACTAAACAGGGACACAATGAAATTAATTCAAGCTTTGGACCAATTGGATTTAACATATATATATATATATATATATATATATATATATATATATATATATATATATATATATAGAGAGAGAGAGAGAGAGAGAGAGAGAGAGAGAGAGAGAACATTTCATCCTAAAGCAAAAGAATATAATTTTTCATCAGCACCTCATGGTATCTTCTCCAAAATCAACCCTATAATTGGTGACAAGAGAGACCTCAACAGATATAAGAAGATCAAACTAATCCCATGCCTCCTATCTGATCACTATGGACTAAGAGTGGTCTTCAATAGCAACAAAAACAATAGAAAGCCCACATACACATGGAAGTAGAACAATACTCAATGATACATTTAACAAGGAAGAACTAAAGAAAGAAATCAAAAACTTTTTAGATTTTAATGAAAATGAAGGCACAACATATACACATTTATGGGACAAAATGAAAGCAGTGCTAAGAGGAAAACTCATGCTGCTATGAGTGTCTCCAAAGAGAAACTAGAAAGAGCATACACTAGTAGCTTAACAGATCACCCGATCAGGAACTTTTCCCCTGTGCCATGTCCTCAAGGGTTTTCCCCATTTTCTTTTTTATTAGTTTCACTGTGTCTGGTTTTACATGGAGGTCCTTGATCCACTTGGAGTTGAGCTTAGTACAAGGAGATAAGAATGGATCAATTCACATTTTGCTGCATGCTGACCTCCAGTTGAACCAGCACCATTTGGTGAAAAGGCTATCTTTTTTCCACTGGATATTTTACACTCCTTTGTCAAAGATCAAGTGACCATAAGTGTGTGGATTCATTTCTAGATCTTCAATCCTAGTCCATTGATCGACCTGCCTGTCACTGTGCCAATACCATGCAGTTTTAAACACTATTACTGTGTAGTATTGCTTGAGGTCTGTGATACTGATTCCCCCAAAAGTTCTTTTGCTGTGGAAAATGGTTTTAACTATCCTGAATTCTTTGCTTTTCCATATGAATTTGAGAATTGCTTTTTCTAACACTGTGAAGAACTGAGTTGGGATTTTGATGGGGATTGCGTTGAATCTGTATATTACTTTTGGCAAGATGGCCATTTTAACTATATTAATCCTACCAATCCAAGAGCATGGCAGATTTTTCCATTTTCTGAGGTCTTTTTGGATTTCCTTCTTCAGAGACCGGAAATTCTTGTCATATTGATCTTTTACTTATTTGGTTAGAGTCACACCAAGATACTTTATATTGTTTGTGGTTATTGTGAATGATGTCTTATGCTCTAAGATCAAGAAGACAGACCTCAACAAATATAAGAAGATGGAATTAATTCAATGCCTCCTGTCAGATCACTATGGAGTAAGAGTGGTTTTCAATAGCAACAAAAACAACAGAAAGCCCACCTATACAGGGAGGCTGAACAAAATGACACCTTGGCCAAAGAAGAACTAAAGAAATAAATCAGAGACTTTTTAGAATTTAATGAAAATGAAGACACAACATACCCAAATCTTTGGGACAAAATGAAAGTAGTCCTCAGAAAAAAACTCATAGCCCTGAGTGCCACCAAAAAGAAAATGGAAGGAGCATACACTAGCAGCTTAACGACACACCTGAAAGCCCTCAAACAAAAAGAAACCAATTCACCCAGGAGGTGTAGAAGACAGGAAATCATCAAACTCAGGGCTGAAATCAATCAAGTGGAAACAAATAGAACCATACAATGAATCAATGAATCCAGGAGCTGGTTCTTTGAGAAAATCAACAAGATAGATAAACCCTTAGCCAGACTGACCAAAGGGCACAGAGAAAGTATCCAAATTAACAAAATTAGAAATGAAAAGGGGGATATAACAACAGAAACTGAGGAAATTCAAAAAATCATCAGATCCTACTTCAAAAGCCTATACTAAACACAACTGGAGAATCTGGAGGAAATGGACAATTTTCTAGACAGATACCAAATACCAAAATTAAAACAGGATCAAATAGATCATCTAAACAGTCCCATAACCCCTAAAAAAAGAAGGGGTCATAGAAAGTCTTCCAACCAAAAAAAGCTCAGGACCAGATGATTTCAGTGCAGAATTCTATCAGGCCTTCAAAGAAGACCTAACACCAATACTCTTCAAATTATTCCACAAAATAGAAACAGAAGGAACACTACCTAATTCCTTCAAGAAGCCACCATTACACTGATACCAAAACCACACAAAGATCCAACAAAGAAAGAGAACTTCAGACCAATTTCCCTTAGGAACATCAACGCAAAAATACTCAATAAAATTCTTGCCAACCAAATCCAAGAACACATAAAAATGATCATCGACCATGATCAAGTAGGCTTTATCCCAGGGACACAGGGTTAGTTCAATATATGGAAATCCATCAATGCAATCCACTACATAAACAAACTCAAAGAAAAAAAACCCCATTGTCATTTCATTGGATGCTGAAAAAGCATTTGACAAAATTCAGCATCCTTTCACGCTTAAAGGCTTGGAAAGAACAGGAATTCAAGGCCCATACCTAAACATAATTAAAGCAATATACAGCAAACTGGTAGCCAGCATCAAACTAAATGGAGAGAAACTTGAAGCAAGCCCACTAACATCAGGGACTAGACAGGGCTGCCCCCTTTCTCTTTCTCTTTTCAATATTGTACTTGAGGTACTAAATTGGGCAATTAGACAATGTAAGGAGGTCAAAGTGATACAAATTAGAAAGGAAGAAGTCAAACTATCATTATTTGCAGATGATATGATAGTCTACCTAAGTGACCCAAAAAACTCCACTAGAGAACTCCTACAGCTGATAAACATCTTCAGCAAAGTGTCTGGTTATAAAATCAACTCAAGCAAATCAGTAGCCTTCCTATACTCCAAGAATAAGCAGGCTGAGAAAGAACTTAGGGAAATGACACCCTTCACAATAGCCACAAACAGTATAAAGTACCTGGGAGTGACTCATACCAAACATGTGAAAGATATGTATGACAAGAACTTCAAGACTCTGAAGAAGGAAATGGAAGAAGACCTCAAAAAATGGAAAAACCTCCCATGCTCATGGATTGGCAGGAGTAATATAGTTAAAATGGCCATTTTGCCAAAATCAATATACAAATTCAATGCAATACCCATCAAACTCCCAAATCAATTCTTCATAGAGTTAGAAAGAGCAATTCTCAAAATCATCTGGAATAACAAAAATACCAGGATAACTAAAACTGTTCTCAACAACAAAAGAAATTCTGGGGGAATCAGTATCCCTGACCTCAAGCAATACTACAGAGCAATAGTGTTAAAAACTGCATGGCATTGGTACAGTTACAGGCTGGCAGATCAATGGAACAGGATTGAAGATCCAGAAATGAACCCACACACCTATGGCCACTTGATCCTCAACAAAGGGGATGAAACATCCAATGGAAAAAATATAGCCTTTTCAACAAATGGTACAGGTTCAACTGGAGGTCAGCATGCAGATGAATGCGAATTGATCCATCCTTGTCTCCTTGTACTATGCTCAACTCCAAATGGATCAAGGACCTCCACATAAAGCCTGACTCTCTGAACCTAAGAGAAATGGGGTACAGAGTTAAACAAAGAATTCTCACTTGAACTTTGGATGGCGGAGAAACATCTTAAAAATCAATTTCATTAGTCATCAGGGAAATCCAAAGAGGTAGCCAACATCAAACTAATTGGAGGGAACCTTGAAGCAACCTCACTAAAATCAGGGACTAGACAAGGCTGCCCCCTCTCTCCATATCTTCTCAATATAGTCCTTGAAGTTCTAGCCAGAACAATTAGACATCAAAAGGAGGTCAAAGGGATACAAATTCGAAGGGAAGAACTATCAAAGGACTCAAACTATCACTATTTGCAGATACATACAATAGTCTAAGTGTCCCAGAAACTCCACTTGAGAACTCCTACAGCTGATAAAAAACTTCAGCAAAGTGGCAGGTTATAAAATCAACTCAAGCAAATCAGTAGCCTTCCTATACTCAAAGGATAAACAGCCTGAGAAAGAAATTAGGGAAATGACACCCTTCACAATAGCCACAAACAATATAAAGTATCTTGCTGTGACTCTAACCAAACAAGTGAAAAATCTGTATGACAATAATTTGAGGTCTCTGAAGAAGGAAATTGAAGAAGAGTTCAGAAAATAGAGAGATCTTCCATGTTCATGGATTGGAAGGATTAATAGAGTAAAAATGGTCATCATGTTTTATAATTTTTTTCTGAGTAGTAATGCTATACTAGCTCAAGTGGATTAAATGGGTACATTTTCTCTGATTAAAAAAAATTTCAACAAGAACTGCCATGTGCCCCCATTGCTAAATAAATACTTTTGCAGTACTTCCCAAGCTTTATTTTTTAACTTTGTGCTAATAAACATTAAATGTTTATTGATAACTCATGAAAAATAATCTTAACTTTGTATTTGTTGAATTACAAGCTGATTTATGCATGCATACACAGGTTTTATTGCCTGCACTTTCTGGAAATTGCCTAGTGATACAATTTTTCTGCTTATGGGGATTTTTGTTTGTTTGTTTGCTTATTATTCTCATTTTCTCATTTATTCACATTTCAAATGTTACCACCATTCACAGTCCCCCCTCCAAAAATTCTTCATCCCCTTCCCCCTCCCCTTTACCTCTGAGAGGGTGCTATCCACCCTCTTCTGCCTGTCTACCCATTCCCAGCTACCCCTGTCCCTCTCTTCTGTCTCCCCACCATCCTCCTGCCCTGGGGCATCAAGTCTCTACAGGATTAGACACTCCTTCACTGTTAGTGAGATTGCAAACTGGTACAACCACTCTGATTTTGGAAATATACCCAAAAGATCTTCCACCATACCATAAGGACATGCGCTCCATTATGTTCATAGATAGAAGACTTATATGTAATAGTCAGAAACTGGAAATAACCCAGATGTGATTATATATATATATATATATATATATATATATATATATATATATATATATATTCCAAATATATATATGTAACCCAAAAAGTATAGACACACAAATGATAAGAAGTTTAACAAGAAAAAAAAAGCCCAATTGAGAATGTTTCAATCCACTTAGAAGGGGGAACAAATTAATTATCGGAGGCCAAGAGAGGGAGGGACCTTGGTGGGAGAGGAGAGATAGAGGCAAAGGGGAGCAGGATCAGGTACAGGGTTGGGGGAGACAGGAGAGAAGCCTGGAGTGGTCAGGAGAATGAAAGTAAATATGCACCTGTAGGGGATGGGGGCAATGGTAACCTCTAGAAAGTCCCAGAGAACTGGAATGTGAGAGGCTCCCAGGATTCAATGGGGAAGACTTTAGATGATATAAGCAACAATGTTGAAATGGAACCTGAAGAGACCTCCAGTAGATAGACAGTGACCCAATTGAGAGATGGAGTCACCAACCATCTTCAAATGTTTTGACCCAGAATAGTTCTTGACTAAAAGAAATACAACGGACAAAAATGCAGCAGAAACTGAAGAAAAAGTCATCTAGTGACCATACCAACATGGGATTTATCTCACAGGCAGGCACCACAACCTGATACTATTACTGATGCCATGTTCTAATTCCAGACAGGAACCTTGTGTGGCTGTCCCCTGAGAGGCTCTACCAGCAGCTGACTGAGACTGATGCAGGTATTTACAGCCAACTATTGGACTGACATCTGGGATCTCATGCAATAGGGAAAAGACTGAAGGAGCTGAAGGGGATGACTACCCCATAGAAAGACCAACAGTTATCAACTATCCCAGATTCCTGGGAGCCACCAGCCAAAGAGCATACATGGGCTGGTCTGCAGCCCTGGCACATATGTAGCAGCAGATTTCCTGGTGATCTCAATGGAAGAGGACAAGTTTTACTTTTAAAGTATACTAATTGCCCAGTACTAAGCTCAAAGTTGCCAGACTGTGTGGTCCTCAGTCTGGCCTCTATGCATACAAATGTTGATGAGTTTTATAGGAAATAATTCAGAACTAAAAACATGATTTTCAATGAAAGGATAATACTAACTAGGCAGCTCACATCTATAGTATAGAAAGCCAAGAGCTCAGTATATCTTTTGAATCTTTTCAATATCTATGAAACCCTAGAAAGCACAACTAAGTGCAACCAGAAGAAATGAGATATTTTCAAGGTGTCCAAGTAATAAATACTTTACACAACCTCAGCAGGACCACTTACAGGCTGTGGTAGGGAAAAGAGTCTGTGTTTGTGGAGAAAAGCTGGATCAATGCAAGGAGTGAGCTGACAGTTCTTTTCTATAGTGTCAATATCTCAGATTGGCTGTTTTCACTGATGCTCCTGTGGAGACAATTTGCAAAAATATAATATTCAGTGGAATAGTGCATGGATTAAATGACTTACATTAATCCCCTACCTGCATGTTGAGAGACAAATAGCAGAAAAGGAATATTGCATAGCCTAAGCACAAAGCAGCTGGCAATAATCTTGTGATCTGGGAATGGTTTCATACTTTTAAAAACCCTATTGCTATTGCAAGAACTACCCAAACATGTCTCACGGAGATATGGAAGGAAAGACATAAACAACCTAGCTACTAGGGAGATAAATCACATTATTAAGAGAACAAGTTACTTAGATTTGTTGGTTAGCTTCTGTTTGTCTGTTACTAGATTAAAAGGTGGTCTGATTTCAGACCATTAATGAGCAGTGTAAACTATCCCATTGTACCTATATGCATGTATATACCTAGGGAGAAACACTTAAAGGGTGTAAACTTCAAACATGGCCTTAAAACTGTATATTTAGCATATAAATATCTCATTAAATAAGTAGGAGGAGGAATCCAACAGGAAGACCCTGAGGTGAACAACAAGAAATAATTCTAATTTGCAACTATTGAAGCAGGAGAAAAAGTAACCCTTTCTAGATCTTGAGTCTTTTGGAAGAGTAGGGGGCTATGATTAAGCAAGTCAGACAGGTCTAGGATACCACAAGAAAACCTACAGAAACAACTAACTTTGGCCCATGGGTGCTCACAGAAATCAAACCACCAACCAAAGACCTAGCCTACCTCCTACCCTCTCCATACATTTGTTGGAGATGTGTAGTTGGTCTTCATGTGGTTCTTCTAATAATTGAAGTAGAAGCTCTCTCTGACACTGTTGCCTGCTATTGGATCCCTTTCTGCTAGCTTAACTGCCTGGTTGGGCCTCAGTAGGAAAGGATGCCCAGAGAGAGTCCTTCTGCAACTTGAAGTTCCAGAGAAAGGTATTAACCAATTGGGAGTTTCGCCTTCTCTGAGAAGAAGAAAATGAGATAATGGAGGAAGAATTTGGAAGGGTTAAATTGGGAGGAGAGAAGGGAGGGAAGGCTGCTGAGATCAGAATTTAAAGTGAATAACTTAATAAAACAAAAGCAGAAAAGATGGCCTTTTCAGTCAGCAATATGGTAGAGTATATAAAGGTACTTGATTTCAAGCCTCAAGATCTAAGTTTTATCTCTGGCACTCACATAATAGGAGAGAATAGACTCTAGCAAGCTGTCTTCCAGACCCCATACAAATGCAGAAGCACATGTGCCTTCTGGAATGCACAAAGTAAGCCAATGGTTTCATTTTTGTTTATGTTTAACTTGATCTTCAGTGTTATATATGTGACTTAGATCTTGTAAATGAGAAGCTGGTTGCAACTGAGTTCTAAGGTCTCCCAGCAGATATAGTTCTCTGATTATAAACATCGAGTGCTACAGGAACTTGATAACCTGAACACTACTAGGGATGTATAAATACTTTCCTTTCAGTATGGTTTCTGCTACTGATTCCCTCACTTGTGGAGAATGTGCCTCAGGGATATTTCAAGAACAATAGGCAACTTCTTGAGTTCTTTGTATATATTGGATATTAGCCCTCTATCAGATGTGGGGTTGGTGAATATCCTTTCCCAATTTGATGGTTGCCGTTTTGTCCTTTAAATAGTGTCCTTTACCTTACAGAAACTTTGTAATTTTATGAGGTCCCATTTGTCAATTCTTGATCTTAAAGCATAAGCTATTGGTGATCTGTTCAGGAACTTTTCCCCTGTGCCCATGTCCTCAAGGGTCTTCCCCAGTTTCTTTTCTATTAGTTTCAGTGTGTCTAGTTTTACATGGAGGTCCTTGATCCACTTGGAGTGAAGTTTAATACTTGGAGATAAGAATGGATCAACTCGCATTCTTCTGCATGCTGACCTCCAATTGATCCAGCACCACTTGTTGAAAAGGATATCTTTTTTCCACTGGATGTTTTTGGCTCCTTTGTTGAAGATCAAGTGACTATAGGTGTGTGGATTCATTCCTGGATCTTCAATTCTATTACATTGGTCCACTTGTCTGTCACTGTGCCAATACCATGCAGTTTTTAACACTATCGCTCTGTAGTATTGCTTGAAGTCAGGGATACTGATTTCTCCCAGAATTTCTTTTGTTGTTGAGAATAGTTTTAGCTATCCTGGGTTTCTTGTTATTCCAGATGAATTTGAGAATTGCTTTTTCTAACTCTGTGAAGAACTGAGTTGGGATTTTGATGGGGATTGCATTGAATCTGTAGATTGCTTTTGGCAAGATGGCCATTTTAAATATATTAATCTTACCAATCCACGAGCACGGCAGATTTTCCCATTTTCTGAGGTCTTCTTCGATTTCCCCAGGGAACCAAATAACCCTATTAAAAATGGGGTACAGATCTTAACAAAGAATTTTCACCTGAAGAAATTCGGATGGCTGAGAGGCACCTTAATATCATTAGTCATTAGGGAAATGCAGATCAAATTAACCCTGAGATTTCACCTTACACCAGTCAGAATGGCTAAGGTCAAAAACTCAGGAGACAGCAGGTGTTGGTGAGGATTCGGAGAAAGAGGAACAATCCTCCACTGCTGGTGGGGCTGTAAGATGGTACAACCACTGTGGAAATCAGTCTGGAGGTTCCTCAGAAAACTGGACATGAGACTTCCAGAGGACCCTGCTATACCTCTCCTGGGCATATACCCAAAGGATTCCCCAGCATGCAATAAAGACACATGCTCCATTCTGTTCATAGCAGCCTTATTTATAATAGCCAGAAGCTGGAAAGAACCCAGATATCCCTCAAAGGAGGAATAGATACAGAAAATGTGGTATATTTACACAATGGAATACTGCTCAGCAATTAGAAACAATGAATTCACAAAATTTTTAGGCAAATGGTTTGATCTGGAAAATATCATCCTAAGTGAGGTAACCTGATCACAAAAGAATACACATGGAATGCAATCTCTGATAAGTGGATATTAATTAGCCCAGAAGTCCTGAATACCCAAGGCACAAATTGCATAACAAATGACTCCCATGAAGAAGTATGGAGAGGGTCCTGATCCTGGAAAGGATTGATCTAGCATGGGAAGGGATTATAAGGACAGAGAAAAAGGAGGGAGGTGATTGGAGAAGGGATGGAGAGAAGAAGGTTTATGGGCCATATGGGGAGGGGGGCTCCGGGAAAGGGGAAATCATTTGGAATGTAAACAAAGAATATAGAAAATAAAAATATTTAAAAAAAAGAACAATACGCAACCTGAAGCTTGGGCTCATTCAAATGGGAAATTCCACAAGGGCCTCTGGGTATTTCTCTGTGCTTTGCAAGCTGTTTGATCAGTGTCCTCAGCATCCTAACTCACCAGAAGTGTGAGGAGTCAAAGAGCTAGCATGCAATTAGAATACTATAAGAAAATCATACTAAGGGCAGAACCTGATCAAAGGCACCCATGAGGGGTTTCCTAAGAAAGAACACTGGAGTAGAACCTTGGCAATCAAGCAGAGTGCAAAAACGGGAATGACAGAGAATTCTGAGGGAGGGCTGAACTGCTTTATGTACCAGAAAACTCATGGCTGGAGATGTGTTTCCTTAGAATAACCAAATGCTCTACATTTGTGAGTGAATGTGTGTGTGTGTGTGTGTGTGTGTGTGTGTGTGTGTGTGTGTTCTACTCTCCTATTATTTTTACAAGATGAACTATGAACAAGAACTACTGGAAAGAAGTTGTACCTTCAAAGATTGGTTAATTAAAAGTGTAGTAATGTGGGGTCGCTGTAATTTTGCAGGTTCAGGGCTGATTTCCACATCTTGAGCTAGCTTTAGCTCCTAAGTAGCTATCCCTTGCCCATCTTTTTATCAGAACTACTATCCTGTGACTAATAGGTAAAAATCTTTGGAATTCTATTAACTTAGCTTACCACTATGTTCCACCAAACCAGAAGCTAAAAGTATGAGATAACATCTAAAACTTATTGAAAATCTTTCCCCACAATCCTATAGTCATATCTCTGATGTACCAGCAATGTTTTTAAAGTTTACATTGATTTATGACTTTTCTATTTTGAAAAACTATATAAATTCATGAAAATGCTAGAACATGAACTTTGGAGTGACCTGTGATCCTGGGCCAGGGTCACTCAAAATGGTTCCACAATAAACTCTCTGTTATACCTTTTAAGATTTGAACTGTGTTTTTGCATCCACATGTCAAAATAGAAAAATATTATGAGTCTTGAGAATTTTTATTTTACTAAAACGCCAACAATTTGCATTTCAAAGAGTTGACCTTAGTAGCCTGAATAGTCCCAGATGTTAATTTTACTGGGTAGTGATAACCTTCATAATATATTTGTAGTTGAGTAGTTCCTGAGAAAGCATCCTGGTCCATAGAATACAGTAACTCTTATCAATGCAGTCACAGTTTCTTCTCTATAGACATTAACACAGAGAGAGTAGCTGTAAGAAATTATAACTAACATTTGTTAAGAAGAAAAAAACCTGCTCTACCCTTTAGAAGATATTATAAGCTTTAGAAATAATGATTATAAATAGCTTTAATGCTAGCTATCCTCTCTTTAAATTTCATCATTTACTTATATTTTTAAATGGAACAGACAAATCATCTGTTATATAAATGCAACTTGTGATGAATTACATTGAACTTTGGAGTGGCACAGAAGATACAATTTCCATGGAAACAAATCAAGACAAAACCTCAAGACTTTAGACTGCAATGCCACCTACTGACTTCTGGGGGCAGTGTAATAAAAGCTAAAAGAGTGTTTTTATCCAAGGGCACCTGTTCCAGGCAACTTTCCTTGCAGAGTAGGGAGAGGGTTCTCTTTTTAACAGGACAATGCCTCTACTACTTATGCCAACAGGTTGAGTACTGAGGGGCTGATATCTTGTTGACAAGATTAGGAACAGTAATATCTATAATAGTATACCATATCTATATAATAAAGACATTTGCCTACATTAGTTGTTTGCCACTTCTATCATGTATAGATATCCATCTGCCTCTTCTCTTGGTATATATCTCTATGCATCTTCAAAGGCAAAAGTCATTACAATGCGAATCCTACCTTATACAACATGACAGAACCTTAAGTCTTTATGATCCAACTTCTGTAACAATTTTCTAGTTATTGTTAGCAAAGGCATGGTGCAGATTTCCAGAAAAATGTCAGAACCATCACCACTCCCTTCTAATAACACAAGAAATTTTTGACTAGCTTTTAGCTCTTTGTTTATTAGCAGCTTATGTTTATATTAAAGGAAAAATAAAAAAGCAGTGAGCTCTCCAAGTCTCAGAGCATGCACAGTCTTTATTATTATTATTATTATTATTATTATTATATTAGATATTTTCTTTATTTATATTTCAAATGTTATCCCATTTCCTCATTTACTCTCTGAAAATTCCCTATCCCATCCCCTCTCTCCCTGCTCACCAACCCATCCACTCCCTCTTCCCTGTTCAGGCATTTCCCTACACTGGGGTAATATACTTAAAATGGCCATCTTGCCAAAAGTAATCTACAGATTCAACTGAATACCCATCAAAATCCCAACTCAATTCTTCATAGAATTAGAAAGAGCAGTTCTCAAATTCATGTGGAATAACAAAAAACCCAGGATAGCTAAAACTATTCTCAACAGTAAAAGAACTTCTGGGGGAATCGCTATTCCAGACTTCAAGCAATACTACAGAGCAATAGTGTTAAAAACTGCATGGCATTGGTACAGTGACAGGCAGGCAGATCAATGGAATAGGATTGAAGATTCAGAAATGAACCCACACACCTTTGTCCACTTGATCTTTGACAAAGGTGCTGAAAACATCCAATGGAAAAAAAGATAGCCTTTTTAACAAATTGTTCTTGTTCAATTGGAGGTCAGTATGCATAAGAATGTGAATTGATCCATTTTTATCTCCTTGTACTAAGCTCAACTCCAAGTGGATCAAGGACCTCCACATAAAACCAGACACACTGAAACTAATAGAAAAGAAACTAGGGAAGACCCTTGAGGATATTGATACTGGGGAAAGTTCCTGAACAGAACACCAATAGACTATGCTCTAAGATCAAGAATTGACAAATGGGACCTCATAAAATTACAAAGTTTCTGTAAGGCAAAGGACCCCTTCAAAAGGACAAAGCGGCAACCAACAAATTGGGAAAAGATCATCACTAAGAATCAGTCTTATTAGTGTTAGAAGATAGCTCTCTTGATTGATTTGGAAAAATACAAGTAGGAAAGTTTTTATTTACACTATTTAATATAAATGAATAAACATCTTAAGATAAACATTTATTTCTCAGAAACATCAATTTTGTATTTCAGAAAATTGTAACATGGTAAGCTATTGGTTATTTCTGCATAGCTTTGAAAGTTCTTGTTGGATTATAAACACATCCTTTCTAACTTTCAGATGCCTAGGCATGCTTAGCAATTGTGAAATTAACAGTGTTCAGATATTCAGTATTCCTAAACACTGTCACTTTGTGTCAGGCACAAGAAAAGATTAAGTTTTAAACCTGAACCAAAAAAATAATAGTAATTGCTTCAAAGAGCAAACAATTATAAGATGATGTTATAATGAATATGGTTAAAACTCTACCATGATTTCATACAAAATCAAAGTATGAGTGTTTCCTTTGTTGTAGCTAGTGTTTAAAATGAAAACATATCCTTAGTGGGGAAAAAAAAGCAAGCAAGCTGACCTGCCACAGCAACACTTACAAGCATATGAACTTTTGTGTTTTCCTGGGTGGTTAAAAACTATAAAAGTGCCTTAGAATCTAAAGGAAAAGCTAACAATCTCAAGAACTATACAGGAAAGTCTCATTAAAATCCTCTAAAATTTCTATGTACAGCCAACTAATGTGTTTGCTGTTTCAGTAATTGAAGGTCTATGAGATGTTCTTTAAGTGAATTTTTGTTCAGGGAGTTTTCTGTAGTATACTGCCAAGAACCACATAGTAGCTATAGTAATAAAGAAAGAAAAACAAAACAAAAAACACCACCACTACCAACAACAACAACAAAACAAATCCTTGTCTAACATAATGAGTCACTTAACAATGTCATGTTGACAGCATAGCTCCTAGTAGCAGTCAGCTTTTTATTACAGTTTTAAATCAACTAAATGATTTCATTTAAAGTTACATAAAAGGTGCATCTCTCATGTCTAGTAGGACTTATTCAAGAACTCTAAGGTGAATTGAAGATATTTTGTTCATGTTAGAAGACAAAGGCATGCATTGTTTGGAAAGTCTAGAACTGTAAAAGAGTAGCTATTATTTATGCATTATACTTTGAAGCTTCTTTGCATTTAAAATTTGTAATGTGTAATTTTTATTGAGATAACATTTGGCGGTGTTGGTCTTAAATTTTAGTATCTGTGAAGGTTGTGTTTCCCTTTCATGGATGTTCCAGAATCCTACCATTCTCATTTTCTCTTCACCCCATGCTCAGCCTCTGGAAGAATGAGAAATGGCAACTGCTCAAACAGAACAATCAAGGACAGTGAAAACCAGTAAGCACGTCATAATTAATGTTGGCACATTCCAACCACTGAAGGAGAGTCTTTCTCATCCCAGTTTATATAGCTCTTCATATATGAGACAGATAAACACAGAACTAAGCTTAAGAAAAGAATTGAATATCAACCAAAATTCGGAAGCTCACCTAGTGAGATACAAAAAATCCTTGAGTATAGACAGGTTCAGATGTGGGAAATATACAACTTCTGCACAACTCTTGGGTCTGGCTCAAGCACAGGAATCAAAGAAATGAATCATAAAGTGGCAGAGGTGAAGGATTTTTAGAAGTAAGATCATAAGGTTTTCAAATGTTTAAAAAACATTCAAGAACACAACCCAAATGATAATTAGATGAAAAACTAAATCAGTCTTGATTTATAGGACCCCCCCAAAATTGAAAGAAAATCAATGATCTAAATCTATACTATGATATGAAGTATGAAAACAGGACAATATTGTTGTCCACTACAGATCATGATAATAACTAGAAACACAGTCTTTTACCTATTTCCTTTATAGTAACATGTGAACTAGCATCAGTTGACCCAGTTATATTTTATGTTATTTCAATGGGAAAAGTAAAACCAAATAATTTTAAACTTCTATGAAAAGTAATCAGTAGTAGATTTTTTAGCTGTTTAATTTTGTTTTAACTGTTACTTTACTATTCACTGCTGTGTCACACAATGAAAATTATGCTTTAATTGCAAATTAAATTAGACAATGCTTCTCTTCATTCATCCAAGCTCTATTGACAGTACTATCCAGTAAACAAGATATCTATAAAATAAGGGGTTTGAAGGGGGTACATTTATTTTAACAGTTGTTACTTTTTACTTCTATTTTAATCCTAGGTAGGCCAGATGATTGACCACTGTACTGAACCTCTGCTGTTCCAGTTTGACACTTTCTAGTTGCTGATTCTGCCCTAAAACTATGAACTCAAGTGGTCCTCATCTACTTCAGCCTTCAGTTTGAGTTGCTGAGTAAACAGGGGAAGAAATAAGTTGCCTTGTTAAAATTAGCTGAATAAAATAAAATAAACATTTATGCTTACTTTTCAAATTGGATTTAGTCACGAACAGTAGCAATGCTAATACTTCGAATGGGGCAGATACTCTCATTTGTGTAATTTTTGTTCACAGAACTAGAGGTGTTTACAGACTTAGTACACCGAATTATTGTTTAGACCCAGAGAACATGAAAAGACTTAATCAACAACTTGAGAAGATTAAATTGCTTGCAAAACAGTTAAAAAATAAAGAGATACTTACTATATGACTCTTATGTCAAAAACATAAAATATGATGCAAATAACCCATGGTTTATACCAAAATGAAAGAACACAGAATCTCAACTTGTAAAAACAAGCTTTCAATTATATTAGCTCATCACAAATGATAACTGATTCCACTGGTTTAAGTTTTTAGTAATTTCATCCAAAAAAATGTGTAGTAAAATAAATCTGATATTGAGTAGCTGGTACACACTCAATCTTAGAAGTTCAACAATTTACATTAGAAATTAAAAGTAATTAAGGATATTTTTATTTGATATATACTTTATTTACATTTCAAATGATTTCCCCTTTCCTGGATCCTCCCCTCCCCATAAGTCCCATAAGCCCTCTTCCCCTACCTCTGTTCCCCAATCCAACCCTTCCCATTTCACTGTCCTGGTATTCCCCTACACTGCTACACTGAGCATCTCCAGGACCAGGGACCCTCCTTCCTTCTTCTGGAGCATCATTTGATATGTGAATTGTTTCTTGGGTATTCCAAGCTTCTGGGTTAATATCAGCTTATCAGTGGGTGCATACCATGTGTGTTCTTTTGTGATTGGGTCACCTCACTCAGGATGATATTCTCCAGTTCCTCCCACTTGCCTAAGAATTATATACACACTGCCAGTTGGATACAAGCAACATGTTTCAGTTCCTTCTCCATAATAAAAAAATTATACTTTTGTGGTTTACTATAAATGGATAAGAAGACTGGAAACTGAACATGGTCTTTGCATTTCAAAACAATAAATAAATAAATTTTAGAAATTAATCTCATTGAAGTTGTAAGTTTTTAGTATACATCAATATAAGTAATTCACAAACCATTAGTGGGTCATAAATAAGAAAGCTCAATAAAATAATTATAATCTCATGCTTATTTTGTTCTAACACTTAAATGAGGGACCTTTGTACCATACCATGCCTAGGTACAGAGGGTACAAACAAATAGACACACAAACACGCACACACACACACACACACACAAACACACACACATACACACATTGATATTCATATATTATTTTGTTTTATATTTTTCTCTTAATTTTGTACACTTAGTTGTGACTTTTATAATGCTTGATGTAACAGACTTCCTTTAATAAGCAGAAAAGAAGTATTATTCAATCTCATTTTTAAAGTGTGGAGAAAGAGGAACACTCCTCCACTGTTGGTGGCATTGCAAGATGGTGCAACCACTTTGGAATCAGTCTGGCGTTTCCTCAGAAAACTGGGCATGACACTTCCTGAGGACCCTGCTATACCACTCCTGGGCATATACCCAGAGGATTATTCAGCATGCAATAAGGACACATGCTCCACTATGTTCATAGCAGCCCTATTTGTAGTAGCCAGAAGTTGGAAAGAACCCGGGTGTCCCTCAACGGAGGAATGGATACAAAAAATATATCAATAAAGAAAAAAATTAAAAAATATATTAAAAAAAATTTTAAAAAGTCTCCCTAACATAGTTCATTACATCTCCTTAATGTGCAGGTAGAACCATTGGGAGGACTAGCAGCACTCTCAACAATTCCTTCATGATAACGAACAAACCATGTCTCCTAAATGGACTTCACTTTCATTTCACTGTTTTCTTAAAGTCCAATTTAGATAAAATGAGTAAGCTTGCTATTTTTTCTGCAAAATAATCATATATTTGTCTCAAGATTTAGTATTTGCCTTTTGTCTAAAACAATATATCCAGAAATTTTAAAGCATGAACTGTAGTGAGATGTACTATTAATTTTGACCAAGTTTATACATGAATGTGTTGTGGGGGGCAGTTCCAACATCATCAAATAAACCTAGATAATTTTCAGGATATAATTACAGTGACTGTCTTCAAATCATGATCTGCTTAATCTATTTCCCCTTCACATTATAAATGCTATTGTTCACATTTTCTAAGCTCTTGCTCTATTTATTGGGCTATTCTGATTATATGTCTCATTTAAATTGTTTAGTTAATTAAAAAAATAAACCCTGTATCATATGTCAGACATTTTGTTTTCATAAAAGGACCAGGAACAAAGGAAGCTAACTGCTGCTCTCCAGGGATTTCCAGTGTTGTTCCTGTTGCGCAATTATTTACTCTTCATAATTGAAGGAAGCCCTCCATGAGAGAAAGCTTAGGAAGTAAGTAAATTTTTACAAGACTAAGGTTTTTTTGTTTGTTTGTTTGTTTTTGTTTTGTTTTGGGTGGGATGGGCTTTTTTGAGACGGGGTTTATCTGTATAGTCTTTGCTGTCCTGGAACTCACTCTGTAGACCAGGCTAGCCTCAAACTCAGATACCTGCCTGACTCTGGCTTCCTAGTGCTGGGATTAAAGGCATGTGCCACCACTGTCCGGGGCTTCACAGGTCTCAGGAAGTACATAAAACTCACAAGACTCAGGATCCTCCTGAAAGATACAGGATTCATAAGGACATTATTCAGAGTTAAATAGGTAGTAGCGGTTTTTTAAAAGAGACAGCTTTTTACTAGGCAAATTGATTGCAAGGTGTGAAGAAAATTCTAAGCAGGCCAGTTTCCTGAGCAGTCATCCATGTTAGCAAAGTGGGCTTATCATTCTTGTAGCTCCTATACGCTTATAACTCCTTACCCATACTCCTGTAGCTAACTTCAGTACATTCACTGGCTTATAAAGTTAGACCTAGGTAGAATAAAAGAAAATTTATCATGTTTCCAATTTTTTGCATTTTTTTCAAATTATTAATATGCTTCAGTATTTAATATTCACTTTTGTCTAGATGGTTGTAGTCCTTTCTCAAACAAACAATGAGTAGCTCCTAGATTCTCTTCTATTACCAAAATAAAAGCTACAATGTATGACTTTGAAGAAAAGAATTCTAATGCTGAATGTGTGTGTGTGTTGTGTCTGTGTCTGTGTGTCCCTGTGTCCCTGTATGTGTATGGGTGTGAGTGTCCCATGGCTCATGCATGTGGAAACCAGAGGAGTATGTCAGGTGTTTTCTATTGTTCTTCTACCTTGTATCCTTAGATGGAATTTCTTGTTGAATTTATTCTTGCCATTTTGCCTTGGGTGACTGGTTATCAAAGTCCTAATACATATCTGTTTTCACTCACCAAAGCAATGCTGGGGTTAGAGGAACAGGAAGCTATGCCTGGCTCTATATGAGTGCAGGGGATTTAAACTCAGGCCTTTTTATCCACTAATCCATTGAGACTCCTCAATGATTTGTAACTCATAAAATCTCAATATTCTACAATGTTCTGTCTTATTACCACCTTCAAGGCCACACAAATTCAAAAATAATGAAAATATTGGGTTGGGGTACAGGGAATAAAGAAGATAGAATATTATTTTTGTATATAGAGCTGTGATAAGAGTAACACAAATGTAATATATCCAACACCTACAAAAGGTACATAGTATTTTGCTCATTTTCTGTACAAGAAAATAAAACTGAGAAAATTTGACAGTCTGCTCCAAATCTATAACTGAGAATCAGATATCAAAGTCTGTTTTCTTTGTGCTCTGACAGATTCCCTTGAAAGAAACTAACAGGCCTACTCTCTCCTGCTTATGTTTTTTTGTTTGTACATGATCTAATCTTTACAAATGTATCACAACATTATTCCTACTTTTCCAATTAGAAAACTAAGGTCCAGAGAAGGAAAATGATCCTCTAGGCCAAACGAATTCAACAAGACAAAATGGACTGAATTACCTGGATTCACACTCTTGTACCCTTTCCTCTGCTCCAAATGGCCTCCTCTTAAAGAAGGGAAGGGAAATAGTGAAACAGAAGCAGAGGTGGATAATGAGGAGTAAGTGGGGGAATTTCAAGAATCCCACTATTTACTACAGAGGGCTTTTAAATCTAGGAGATAATTTCTCAGAAAGTAACTTAAAAAATCTGGGCCACTTCAACAACAGACATCATTATTAGCCATTCAAATGCACCAAAGATGAAAAGCCTTTCTACAGTTCCACATGAGATTGGTAATATAAGAGAACCAAACAGTTAATGAATCACTTAAATGCCCTACAGAAATTGAAACAAAAGGAAAACTACCTGACACTCTGAAGATCATAATACAGAGTTGGTTACATGAGCTGGCTTCCTCATGATGATATACAGTCCCAACTGGCAGTGAAATAATTCAGATTTTCAATTTTTCTTGGGCTTCATCATGAACTCAATCAAAAGTATGAAAGTCAGAATTTTAATATCCTGGGACGTAGTGAAAAATAAATAGAATGCCCCACTACCTGAACCCTTCTAGCATTTTTTATTTTGATTGTCTTCCCATTATATTGAGAGATTGTCAGGATTTTATCAGGAAGATCACCCAAACAAGCTAGAGCATTATTATGGTGTCTGCGGTGCAATAAGTCATGGGCCAGATGAGTGATTAAAAGCCAGAGAGTTGTGGCAAGGACCATAAGGAGATCAGACAAGAAGTTACATTCCTTTAATGGAAGGAGAGAAGAAGAAAAAAAGATCAGAATGATTTAACCCCTTGTTACCCCATACAGTGCAACCACTGTAGCATTGTTTGGCTGACTGAATGTCTTTTCAGATTGAAACAATAGCAATAGCTCATAAAGATCAAAAATAGAAGAAAACAGAATTTGTATTACAGAATGACAATGTAACTTTTGTCTTGACATTGAGCTAGTTAAGGCAATGTTATTTAATATCCTTAACACAGTACTGATATTAGCAGAACACAACTTGTTTGCTTGTTCACTCACAGCAGCTACACTTTCCTAGTTCACTGAAGAATTTCAAATCAAAGATCCATTTCTAGTATTTTAAGATGCACAAACTTTAGTAAATGATTTCTATTTCTTGGACAAGTCATAAAGTAAGAAAAGATGCCCCTTGAGAGAATGCAAACTCTAGAGTGATAGAGAAACAATTAAATGAATTTCTCAATTATGTTTTGAAAATGATACCCATGCCATATTGTTAAAGGATTTATTATTTCAAGAAACAACCTTAAAATATTAACATAATTTTTTAATCAAGGGAAAACAATACTTATCATACAGATATTTTCTTATTTGTAGTTGTTAACACATCTAAATTTTATATAAATCATTTAATAATTTACAATAAAAATTAAAGTATTAATAAAATATGATTACATAAATGTATATTTATATGACACATACACACAAACCTATGCACATATTTTACCCAATACAATGAGAATGTACCAACAATTCTGTTCATGACTTATTTGCGTTTTGGGGGTAGGGGTATCACAGAGCTACATCCCTTTTGACATGGAATAAATCCTTTAAGACATAGTTGACCAAAATGCTCTGAAATCCCCAGGGAAAGGTCACTAACTCTTTCTATGAGACAGGTAAGGAACGCTTGATCTGGTTTTGCTGATCCAGATTTGCTGAATGAAGAAGACAATTTGTGACACTCTAAAGACACAGATGACTGAATCATCTGACGAGAAAAGGAAGTGGTTTTTTTGTTTGTTTGTTTTCTGTTTGTTTGTTTTGGTTTTGGTTTTGGTTTTGAATCTACATCATCCTAGATAATACAGGCTGGTCCTAAACCCACAATCCTATTGCCTTTGCCTTTGAATACTAGGATTATATATATGTACCACAATACCCAGTCAAGAGTAAGTTTTGAAGTATGTCTTCTATAAACACTGAATGTTAGATAAGGGGAAAAAAGCTAGAAATTGGAGGTTTCCTAGGGGAGAAAGTAAATGAATGGAGTCATAAAGTACTTAGATGTTATCTAAAGATATTTGAGTTTTATCCTCTAGTCAATAGAAGCCAGAACTTAACATCTAAGACCTCTAAGTACAGGCATGCTTAAAATAAGATGCTTCTGACTCCAGACTTTTCTAAGTCAATGTTTTAGTTAAAAGTGAAGTCTCTCCATTAAACAAAATGAAGTGAGGAAATTTGAAAGGCAAATTGAGTTGGATCTAAGACAGTCTTCCTAATTTAATGGTGCAAGCCATTCCCTGGTTGTTGGGAAGTTGGGGCAGGCAGATCATACACTTAAATTGGAGCAGTTTGAGAATCACAGAGTTCCTACTTCAGAATGAAAGTAAGAAGAGTTAAGAGCACTTACCCAGCACACACACACTAAAGATATATTAGGTTAAGGATTAGAGAGAAGAAAAATGTCAGGATAATCCAAGGAGAATTGATATGGGGCCTTTAAACAAGTAATCCAAGAAATGACTAGCATTTGTTGGAAATCAGGCGTCTCTTGAATATTCAATGCCAAGTATGATATTCAGTCACCTGTCTGATAATTAGGAAGAGACTGTAGTCCTTTCTCTTCTTTTACTATTCCTACTAAGGTAAGATTTTCAAGAGTTAAAAAAAAAAACATTAGTGGATGAGTAACATTTTCATTTTAATAAGGGAAAGTTTTTAAAAGTATAAGACAGCTTCTGATATGACCAAGTAAACAAACAGAACACCAAGAACATCAACCACACTATAGGCCATTCTTACACTTTCCTCCAGTAGAGATTACATTTTTGTCTCAATTATTCAGTTCCTAATGGGTGGCTTCCATTCCCATGCCCTAAACTGTAGTTTCCTGTGCCTCTGGGATGGGTGGAGTACATTTTCCCAGACCCAGCAACTGCATTGATTAGCAGAGTCAGTGTGATACAATGACTGGAATGACCTTGCATGTCTTCTTGTGTACTTGACAATTTACCAGAATGTTTCTTGCTCCTCCATTCTATTCTTCAATCTAAAGCTCAATCAGAATTCTGTGCTTTAATTTGAATCTGGAAGAGCTTATTGTAAAATAACCAGATTCCAGCCTTGTGAGTGTAACACTGAATAAAATAGTGTAAAACATTAAAACATTTATGTCCATTAAAAAAAGTGGAATTATTATAGTAATAGTTTATTACTGTAGTTCTCAGAATAAAAATATTTTGCTTAGAATGGTAGAATTTTATAAAGCCACACCCACCTCTCTTTTTTTATTAGGTATCTTGTTTATTACATTTCAAATGAGTTTCCCTTTCCTGGTCCCCGCCCCCCCAAAGTCCCATAAGCCATTTCCCCTCCCCCGTTCCCCAATTAACTCCCTCACATTTCCCTGTCCTGGTATTTCCCTATACTGTTGCATAGAGCATTTCCAGGACCAGGGGCCTTTCCTCCCTTTGATGTCCAACAAGGCCATCCTCTGCTGCCTATGCTGCTGAAGCCATGGGTAACACCATGTGTACTATTTGGTTGATGATTTTGTCCCTGGGAGCTCTGGGAATACTGGGTGGCTCATATTCTTGTTCCTCCTATGGTGCTACAAACCCATCAGCTCCTTGGGTCCTTTCTCTAGCTCCACCATTGGGGACCCTGTGCTAGGTGCAATGACTAGCTGAGAGTGTCCCACTCTATATTTGTCATGCACTAGCAGAGCCTCCCAGATGACAGCTATATCCAGCTCCAGTCAGCAACTATTTGTGGGCATCAATAATAGTGTCTGTAATTGTATATGGGATAGATCACTAGGTAGGGTAGTCTCTGAATGGCCTTTCCCTCAGAATCTGCTCCATACTTTGTCTCTATCTCCTTCCATGGGTATTTTGTTCTCCCTTCTAAGAAGGACCAGAGTATCCATACTTTGTTCTTCCTTCTTCTTGGGCATCATTTGATATGTGAATTGTGACTTGGGTATTCTAAGCTCCAGGGCTAAAATCCACTTATCAGCGAGTGCATATCATATGTGCTCTTTTGTGATTGGGTCACCTCACTTAGGATGATATTTTCAATTTCTACCCATTTGCCTAGGAATTTCATGAATTCAATTTCTACACATTTGAATTTTAATAGCTGAGTAGTATTCCATTGTGTAAATATACCACATTTTCTGTATTCATTCCTCTATGGAAGAACATCTGGGTTCTTTCCAGCTTCTGGATATTATAAATATGGCTGCTATGAATATAGTGGAAGTTGTGTCCTCATTACATGCTGGGGAATCATCTGCTTCCTCACATACAGAGAAATGGTGACATGTGGGAAGGGCTGCTTAACAGTGGCAAAATTCCACAAGGAAAGAGTAAAGCATTTACCTATCAAATAGTTTTAGCATTGAAATACAGTGTATCTTATATTGCTTTTTAATTCATAAAAGCTACACAACCTGGGACATGCCTATTGCAACAGAGTTCTTTAAAAAAATCAAATCTTCTCTTTCAGTATTGATGAAAAAGATGAAATGAAGACCTCTTTAGGAGACAACAGTACTTATCAGCTTGTGGGAAACAAGCCAGAAAAGAAGATAGAACAGAAATGGTACCAAGGAATACAGGTACAATCAAGGAAACCTCGATGTATGTTTTATAAAATTAAGTGTATAAATTAGTTAAGAGAATGGAATGACAGGTGGAATAGTAAATGCTATTCCAAACTACAGCACAGGAACCTGACACAATTATCACCAGAGAAAAGATATAATTACAAATAAAATATTATGCCACATAATTATATATGTGACACAAATATAATTATTTTCTGTACTATAAATGTCTATACTATAAATGATAAAATTATTAAATATCATATACTGTTTTATGTATTCATGGAAATATATATTATATTTTTATTTCAGGAAGTGGGACTAACCAATAGTATTTGCTTTTCAAACATAGCATAAATATGCATCATCTAGAATATCCATATGCTAAAAAGATCCCTCAAGCATCCCAGTTTTTGTAGAACATGACTCAAAATTGGCTATGTTTGTGAAAGTTGCACCCTGCATATACACTAGGGTACAGTCCCCACTGCTGGGTTACATTCCCAGGAGAATTTTTTAATATGTATGGATGTTTTGTCTTTGTGTATATCATGTATGCATACATGTCCAGTATGTATGTATTAATTTCAGTGGGCAGAAGAGGGTGTTAGAGTTTCTGAAACTGGAATTACTGATGTTTGTGGATTCTGGGAATCAAACCCAGGTCCTCTGGAATAGTAATAATCTTACGTTCTGTATAGCTGAATTTTAATGGCACACAGGCACCGAGCTAATGAAAGTAAATTAAGGTAACCCAAAGATCACTCTTATTTAAAAAAAAAAAAAAAAAAAAACTAAAGTTTTTGGTCTTCATTATTATTATATACCTAGTATACAATAAATATTTTAGTATAACATTTTCATATATATGAATTTTGGCCACATTTGCAACTCCTCAGTCTCATCTCTCATGCCATGGATCACTTTCTTCTTTATAACTTGTATCTCTTTTTACTCTAGAAAAGCCAAAAAGACTACAATGATGGTAAAATGAGAGAGCCCTTACCTCTCAAAATCTCCCCTAGCAGCTAGTAGAAATCCCTGTATCCATTTGAGTGTCGTGGGAGATTCTATTGCCTTTCCTTTTATGACATATTTCATACCTCATACACAGTGACTGTATCAGATAGTCCTCCTCCCAATTTCATCCTCAGTATTTGGAACAAAAAGAAGAAAAACAAAAAGAAGCATGGAGAGAAAAGGGGATTCACAGGGGAGAACATGTGGAGAGAAAATGTTGATATCAGCTGCTTGTTTCCTAATTATATAGTGTTATAAGTTCCAGTAAGTGCTGAGTGACCATGGGCCAGATTGCAACTGTCCTACTAAAATAAAGGCAGATGATGAATAGAATAGAGAGAATGACTTTATAAAGATGCTTTCTATATAATGAGCACTTATACATTTCATGAATAAGTAAGAGACATCTGGCTTATGAGGCATGCTAAGGCAAGAATAAAAATTCTGAAAAATTATCTTCTTCTAGGAACTTCTCAATAAAAACATAGGGAAAGATGATTAGGTAGAGGGATAACCTGTGTGTCACAAAATAGATATGCCCAAGACAAGATACAATGGAAAAGCAGAGGCCATGAGCTGACACAGGGATGTGGGAGATGTGACTGTTCTTTAATTTTCAATATTGTGCTAGTTACTAATGATGACCTCATCCAATAGCAGTACCCTATGGTAAGCATTTATAAAGATATAAAAATATATAGAAAACAATATGAAATAAACATAAACCTGCACATAAATATATCAAGCATATAAATTGAAATTATATAAGATATATTTATATAAACATATAGAGTATATGCCAGTCTGGGGATATGTTCTTAAATATATGCATATATTTAGACTAATATTCAAACATTTTTTTTAAAAAATAAGATTTAAAATAATCAAAGAAATAAGAATATCAACATTAAATACATGAAATTTATGTGTATCTTTGTGGTGAGTGTCTGTCTGTGTCTCTGTGTGTGTGTATAAAATAAACAACCTACTGAAAGAAATGCAACCTCATATATTTATAGCAAAGGTAACATTTATCATTCATGCTTGTTCAAAACAAAAGTTAGCACTGTGATGATACATCTAAGCCACAATAAGAAAAACAGACATATTTTCATCAAAAGATCTCCATCCAAGGTAAAGGGCACCTGAATAGTCTACAACCCAGGAAAGTAAATTACTAAATATGATAAAATGTATCAGATTATTTAGGAGACAGTTAAGCTGAAAGACACTTGATTCAGAAAAAAAAATTAGTTAATAGAACCAAAAGCAGCTGTACCTTGGAAGATAGTACAGTGTGATAGAGACAATAGGAACAAATTTCTTTGTAAAAAGAAAATATTGACTGGCTTAAGTGTAGAGGAAATTACAGCTAGCACAAAGAAGTTAGTTTGGTATTTAAAATCTTAAGAACCTATACTAACATTGAATATGCATATCACTTAAAAATCTCTTTAAAATTACATAATAAATAACAATTATTTTACACATAGCAAAAATGGAATTAGCAAATACACACTGGTTGTTTTCTGATCTGTGTGCAGTCTCAATCAGCATGTACTATATTGCTTCCTTGGAAGCATGTACTGCACTCATTCCCAAGAAAGGTGCAAGAATGTAGACAAGATGGCTCACCTATCTCAGACTTCTTCCACTGGTCTCATTAAGATGGGGCTCCCTAAAACGAATAGGAGCAAAATCAGTATTACAAGGTCTGCTTTGTTTGGGGGGGGGATATTTCCTAGTCTTCCTTCACTTCCACAGCCTGGTTTGCATAGCTGAAGCTCTTTGCTGGCTCTGTCTGCCTTTGGAGATTCATCACATGTTTTTATTCTCGTTCTGCTTTTCCACAAAGAAAATAATATTGCTTCAGTTTTGGCTTCCCAGTGGATTTTGTTTTGATTATTACATTTTTAGGCACCAAGACTTTCTACTTTTATAGTTATTTGTTTAAAAGTTATAAAAATTATAAAATATACCATATATTATAGAATATTTTCATTAAGATTTCATATGCTAATTTTGGTTTTGGTTTTGTGTGTGTGTGTGTGTGTGTGTGTGTGTATGTGTGTGTGTGTGTGTGTGTGTGTGTGTGTGTGTGTGTGTGATTGCCTACTGGCATCACTATTAAGCTTTGGAGTTTTTAATAGGAAATACACATGTATGTGTATCACACACATCCTTACATACACATACATTTACACATACTTATATAGGGCTAAATAAGGCTCCCACAGTACCTAAGTGGGATACTAAATTCTAAAATACTAAAATTATATATAGGACAGACAAATAGACAGTTGTTTCTATTCTCAGGTATCTTAGAAAATACTGGGAGATAATAGTGACCCTCTTTTGTGGCCCATCCCAGCTGAGGATTAGAAGATAAAGTCCAGTTCCATCCATGTGCCTAAGAATTCCATGAATTCATTGTTTTTAATAGGTGAGTAGTATCATCCTGAGTGAGGTAAACCAATCACAAAAGAACACACATGGTATATACTCACTGATAATTGGATATTATCCCAAAGTTTGGAATACCCAAGGTACAACTCACAGACCACATGATGCTCAAGAAGAAGGAAGACCAAAGTGTGGATACTTTGAACCTTCTGAGAAGGTGGATCAAAATACACATGACTCAAGGCCAATCAATAGACTGAGCATAAGGTCCCCAATGGAGGAGCTAGAGAAGGACACAAGGAGCTAGAGATGTTTGCAGCCCCATAGAAGGAACAATAATATGTAGCAACCAGTACCCCCAGAGCTCCCAGGGACTAAACCACCAACCAAAGAGTATACTACAACCCATAAAGTTGGCATAATCATGCCTTGTCAGTCATGATGGAACATATCCCTTCATGGGCTGACATACTCTTCCTCTTCTACCTGCTTCTTGTCAGTCATCTGGCCCCCTTGACAAAACAAACAAACAAACATGTGAAAACCATTAACTAATGCACTTTGAAAGCAAAGAGAGAGTATGGGTGCTTTTGTAAACTTATGAAAAAAGTCAATAAAATAACATTAAATAGCATAAAAAAATAAGTGCCAGATATTGAAGGGGCACAGGAATAGGTGGCAATTCAGACAGCCTCCACTTTCTTTTTGGGTGTCAGCGAAGTTTCAGAGAGGGCAGCTATATCACCAGGAATTGCAGAGTAACATTCCTGGGGGGGGGATTAAAATAGCTGTAGCCATTGCCTTTGACAAAGGGCTTAGAGGAACCAAATATGATATAAAAAATAATCCAAATGTATACTACCACTTTCTTACAAAATCATGTTGATGATGACACTTAAAATCGAGGGGAGAGCCAGAAGACTCTAGAAAACAAATGAGATGAGAGAGTGAAGCTTGAAGACAGGAGAGAACGCTCATATAGCCAGAAAAACAAAGCGAAGTGTTTTTCCCTGGTCCACAAAGAATGGTGGTCCTGCTTACACTTTGATTTTAGCCCAGGGAGACCTGACCTCTAGACCTATAAAATAATGAATTTCTGTGATTGCAGAACAATTCACTCTTGTAGCAATTTCTCATAGTAGGAATGCCAAACTAGTACAAATTATTCTTTGGAATTGGAATGGCGTAAGTGTAAGTTTTGTTTCTGCTGTGTAATTTGGGGCAAGATTCATAACCTCTACTAGCCTCTGTTTCATTATCTACAAGGTTGAAATCATAAAAATATCTATTGACATAACTGTGGTGATCATTAACCTATAGTCAGAAATCATTGAAGGTAGATATTATTATCATGAAGTGCTTTAATAATAAAAACAAAAATGGAACCAAATCTTTAAAAAAAATACTAATCATTATCACAATTTTTTATTACATTTTCACCTCTCAAACTTCAAGGTTAGCCAATGATTCTTCGTAAAGCATTGTCTACAAGCTTTGACAATATGAAGCGAAACTGTTCTAGTGTGGAAAGCACTTCATGATTTGAGCTCATCCATTACACTCCTTTAATATCAAGCCTCTTTGGGGGAAGAGGCAATATCCTTGACTGGCTATAAATCTATGAGTGTAGTTGCTTTTATGGCTCTGAATGTAATAGAACTTAAGTAAATACTGATAAGTTCCCTATTCTTCTGAGAAGTTTCTGCCCACATAATATTGCCCTTTCTTTGGAAATCCCCTTAGTTTTCATAAGAATGAAGGCAAGAACTCTTTTATTTATTTATTTATTTATTTATTTATGTATTTATGTATTTATTTATTTATTTACTTATTTATTTACTTTTTAAAGTGAGGCAACATTAAATTTTAATTCCTAAATAACAATGAATTATCAAAATGCTGAGTGAACTGGTATAGAAGCAATAATAAAATAATCCTAGTCTTTATGAAGGAATTTATTATATTTTTGAAAAAATATTTTATAAAGAAAATTATTGTAAGATTCCTAGTATGAAAGACAATAAACAGTGAGCTGAGGGTCATTAAGAACATCTCAATAGTAAAAGTCTCCAACATCTGTATTTCCATGTCTATATACTATTCAATTTATTGTCACAGAGAAACCAAAATCAGATTTCTGTGAACCCAAGACTAAGTAAGACCCGTCATGATGGTTTTTAGGGAAACTGTGCTTCCTGAATTAAAATAAGGTAATCAAAGTATATAGTGACACACCATTTTTCCTTCTCACTGTAATTCTCTTGATTTGCTCTCTGATGATCAAGACAGAACATCATTAGGGTCTCAGAGCCCTGAGTTAATTTTAAATTGCTAATTGGGCCAAGAAGTAGGTGCTTGTACTCTTGTACAATTAAGAAAGAAGGACTTTATGTAACAGGACCTTAGTGTTCTGGCTTCTCTGTATTTGCTGTAGAATCCACTAATGGTAGGATAGAGATTGGAGGAAAAGATTAAGATGTTCATTACAAGAAAACATGACAGTAGAACCCTACTTAAACTTTAAGGAATTGATTCTACCCAGGCAGGAGAAAACTGAAATAATTAAGTTTCAAACTTATAGAGGTGCTGCCATCTGTATTCCTGTGACTGTATAGAGGGGCAGACCAGTAGACAGGGATCACCAGAGTAGAAGATCACTTGGGACACACACAGCCTGGACTCTACACTCCTCAGCACCACTGCCATCTGTGCCAGGGGAAACGAGGTCACCCAGAGTTGCTGAGATAGGCTTGCAGGCACACAGGAGGGGCAAGCATCAGCCAGTAACAGCAGGACCAACTAACAGCAGAGATAACCAAATGTCAAAAGGCAAACTTGGGAACATTGCTAACAGAAATCAAGGTGATATGGCACATTCCAAAAAGGCAATTCTCCCACAATAGCAAGTGCTGGATACTCCAACACACCAGGAAAACAAGATTTGGATTTAACATTTAAAATCAGTCATGATACTGATGGAGGGCTTCATGGAGAGCTTCAAGAAGGATATAAATAACTCCATTAAAGAAATACAGGAGAACACCAGTAAACAGGGAGAAGCCCTTGAAGAATTAAGGGAAAACACAACAAAACAGGTGAAGGAATTGAACAAACCATCCAACATCTAAAGATGGAGGTAGAAACAATAATGAACTCACAAAGGGAAACAACTCAGGACATAGAAAACCTAGGAAGGAAGTCAGGATTCATGGATCTAAGCATCAACACTGAGTACAAGAGATAGAAGAGAGAATCTCAGATGCAGAAGATACCATAGAAAGCGCTGATATAACATTCAAAGAAAATGAAAAATGCAAAAAGCTACTGACCAGAAAATCCAGGACAAAATGAGAAGACCAAACCTAAGGATTATAGGGATAGAAGAGAGTGAAGATTTCCAAATTAAAGGGCCAGTAAATGTCTTCAACAAAATTATAGAAGAAAACTTCACTAACCTAAAGAAGGAGATGCCCATGAACATACAAGAAGCCTATAGAACTCCAAATAGATTTAACCAAAACAGAGATTCTTCCCATCATATAATAATTAAAACACCAAATGTACTAAACAGAGAAAGAATATTTAAAGCAGTAAGGAAAAAAGGTCAAGTAACATAAAAATGTAGACCTATCAGAATTATAGCAGACTTTTCACCAGAGAACGTGAAGGCCAGAAGAGCCTGGGAAGATGCCATACAGACCCAAAGGGAACACAAATGCCAACCTGGACTGCTAACCAGCAAATCTTTCAATTACCATAGATGAAGACACCAGGGTATTTCATGACAAAAACAAATTTCCACACTGTCTTTTTCACAAATCCAGTCCTTCAAAGGTTAACACCTTTGTGGATGGAATGGAAAACACCAACAACAGGAGGGAAACTACACACTAGAAAAAGCAATAAATTAATCTTTCAACAAACCCAAAAGATGACCACACAAATATAAAAATTACATCAAAACATCAGGAAGTAACAATGACTATTCCTTAATATCTGTTAACATCAATGGTCTCAATTCCACAATAAAAAGACACAGACTAACAAACTGGATACATAAACAAGACATTTGCTTTCTGCCCAGATAGTGGCCTGGGAAGGGACCACTGACCATGCTTTCAGACATTCTCAGAGGAGGGAGAGGAGGATCGGCCATGGGGGTTGTGGGGGTAGAGGGGTGGTGGGTAGGGGTATAGGTGGAGGGGGGACTGTTCTGTTGCTGCACACCATTTCTTCTGCCACTTTTGTAAGGGAAAAGTCAATCCCAAAGTACCAAAATATATATGACCCAGATGTGAATCAGTCTTTATTGAGGAAGTGACAGATGATTGCAATTTTTTAGGTGGTGGTGGAAGCTGGGCAGAAAATAGCACAGCAATGCACTTTGCAGAGCTTTGGGACCACCTATATCACACAACGTTTTTACAAAGTTTTTGACCATTTTTAGGTAGCAACTCACTGGACTAAGATAATAAAGGGAAGGAGAGAGGTCGAAAAAGTCACAGTGACCTTTGGGGATCAAGTAGGCCTCCAAGGTTGCCAGTGACAAGAAAAAACATGTCTCAAGGAAATACTAGTCCCAACAGGTTGCCAGCTATTGAAGGAATAATACAACAGGTCTTTGTGGGATTCTTTGCAAATTCCGCCATTCTTGGATCCCCACATCCCTTTTCTTAGAGTAGGATGCTTCACTCTAACCCTAGGGACTATGCCTGGGTTCAGATAGGCCTTGATGCCATTTGTAAGCCAGCTTCTAGGACAGCAGGAAAACACATGTCCTTCTCCATTTGACAAGGAGAATATCAAGTCTCCCCCAACAGTAACAGTAACTCAGAGTCTAGTCAATATAGGTTTAGAATGTCCAGTATGCAAAGAAGATTACACAGGTGAGGATGAAGTCATGTTGTTACCCTGAAGCCACTTCCTTCACAGCAGCTTCATGTGCCATGGTGAGAACTGCATGACACATGCCCAACATGTAGGATAAGCTTAAATGGTGAGGACTCTTACTGGGCAAACCCAGAGCCCTGAGGCCTCTGCAAGCAACAGATTTAGCAATGGTAGCCAGGTATCTGACCAATGGACTTTCTGAAACTAAAAATTACACCTGAAACAGGGTTGCCTGTTTTAGTCTAATTATCATAGCTGTGAATTATATCAAATTAAACAAATAAAATAGTAGATGGATTTAGGAAGCATTTAAGAAACCCCAGCCCATAATATTAAAGCAAATGAGTATATTTCTTCTCTAAATTTAAAGTTAGGACTTACAGATGGAATTATATTGACAACCAAAGAACTCTTTTATATATAAGACTTGTCAATTAGAACCAGAGAAGTTCTTTTGGCTTTTCTCTCTTGTCCTTAACTCTCCTACCTTTTGTGACCCTGTTCTCTGTCTCTCCTCATTCTTCTCCCCTCTTTCCACATGGTTATAGCCAGCTTTCATCCCTCTATTTTTCTTTCTCTCTTTATTTCTCTATCTCTTTTTCTTTTCCTTTCTTTTTTCCTTTCTTTTTCTTTAATAAAACTTTGAAACAATAAAAAAAGAATCAGAGAAGCATTCCTTATTTTAGTGGAAGGGTTATGGGTATGTGAAGACTCCCACTTGAAGCATGAATAATGAAATGTTGCCTTTCTTGTCTTTTAGGTACCATCAGCAGCTTTGGGATAGTTATGTTAGTGTTCAAGTTTAGTTTGCATTTATAGATTACATGGCAAAATGAATTAAAATCAGTCTTTCTGTCACCAGTGTCTCCATGTGAAGAGGCCTGCAATAAAATTATAAGTGTTCTTTTACACTGCACAAGTAGATCCTGTCTTCATTCATTATGTCTGTAGAGAACTAATTAGTTCTCTTAAATCATTTTTAAATGTTTTGTGTAACTACTTAAACACCAGTTATTAAATGTTTCCAAACACTCTTTAAGTATATGTTTTTAAGAAAAGAGTTTAATCTTCTATTTATAATATCATATGTTTGACTTATGTTTTCTGTATATAGGATCATAACACAGAATGTATCTATTTGTATCCATGATGCTTCATAATGTGGTATAAAATATGACTAAGGAAAAGCCAGACTTAGTGTTGTAAATGGATAATCCAGTACTGGGAGTCAGAAGAAGGAAGACAGGGAATTCAAGATCAGTCTGGGGTCTATGTCAATCTGCCCTATGTGTTCACATACGTGCACACATACACACACACACACACACACACACACAGAGAGAGAGAGAGAGAGAGAGAGAGAGAGAGAGAGAGAGAGAGAGAGAGAGAGAGACTCACACAGACACACATGACTAAGGAAGGTGATGATACTACTGTGTAATTCTCCTGCCATCTATATGATTTTTTTGTGGGCATGTAAGTCATTTTGCTACACAACTTCCACTATTAAAAATACCCCTTTCAGACCCTAGGAACAATCTACAAATGGGCAGAGACTTAAGAGGCTACTCTTTGACAGAGAAGTGTGCCTCCACAACAATCAGCCTGTGGATCAGTCACATCAGCACTGGGAGTGGTGGACAGATGGCTCTAAGACAAAATGTCTATGAGAACAAATTGCACATATGCATTCATGTATACATGTGTGTGTTTGCCTGTATTTCACAGGAGAACCTAGCAGCATTTATATCTCTTTGCTAAAATGAAGGCAACATACATGTTATTTGTAAATACCAATATATAAGAAGCATAAAAAGTCAAATCTTGAAAAGGTTTTACTCCTCCAACATCAGTCAGAAAATTTACTCTCTTTTATTTCCAGGCTCCTTATCCAACGAACATATATAGTTTATTGAGCACAGAAATTTAAGGGGTTTCCTGCATAATGGGAAAGTTCCAATGTAACTTTAAAATTAATTGCATATGCTTTTCAGTTACAGTGGTATCTTCTTCCTAGGAACTTATGACACTGTGTGAATACTTGCTGCCTAGAGACATAGTCATTTACTGCTTCAGGCATGTTTACTGTTAATGTATTCATGAATCCTATCCAACAGCATATATGTAAGTTCACCAGGAGTATGAAGCTCTTAACTGGTTTTATTTGTTATATGAATTTTCTCTGGTTTGGATGGTGAACTAGAGATAGACAGGCAGAGAAATAGAGACAGAAACAGACAGACATAGAGAGAGAAAGAGAGAGAGAGAGATGACAGAGACAGAGAGATAGAGTCAGAGAGAGACAGAGAGACAGAGACAGAGAGACAGAGGCAGAGAGACAGAGAGACAAAGAGATTTCAGTGAATGCACAATGAATGTACATGTGAAGCAAAGTTAATGTAAAGTAACTAAAATTTTACAACATATTTTGAATACATTTAAAAAAGTTTGGTTTAGGACCCTTAGCATTTGAAATAAAATGCTTATTCCCTTATTCTACTTCTGAAATCATAGTTACAATATCAAAAGAACAGTAGGAAAACATGAAAGAGCAAGGAGAGAGGTTATTAACTGTTTTTAGTATTTGCTCTTTATTTAGAAAGCCTGCTAGAGGTGAAAATTGTGTTCTTTTTTTAATATTTTTATTTTCTATATTCTTTGTTTACATTCTAAGTGATTTCCCCTTTCCCAGATCCCCCCTCCCCATATGTCTCATAAACCTTTTTCTCTCCATCCATTCTCCAATCACCTCCCTCCTTTTTCTCTATCCTTATATTCCCCTCCAATGCTAGATCAATACTTTCCAGGATCAGGAACCTCTCCATACTTCTTCATGGGAGTCATTTGTTAACCAATTTGTTCCTTGGGTATTCAGAGTGTCTGGTATAATTAATATCCACTTATCAGAGGTTGCATTCCATGTGTATTCTTTTGTGATTGGGTTACCTCACTTAGGATGATATCTTCCAGATCAAACCATTTGCCTAAAAATGTTGTGAATTCATTGTTTCTAATTGCTGAGTAGTATTCCATTGTGTAAATATACCACATTTTCTGTATGCATTCCTCCTTTGAGGGACATCTGGGTTCTTTCCAGCTTCTGGCTATTATTAATAAGGCTGCTATGAACAGAATGGAGCATGTGTCTTTATTGCATGCCAGGGAATCCTTTGGGTATATACCCAGAAGAAGTATAGCAGGGTCCACCAGAAGTGCCATGTCCAGTTTTCTGAGGAACCGCCAGACTGATTTCCAAAGTGGTTGTACCATCTTACAGCCCCACCAGCAGTGGAGGAGTGTTCCTCTTTCTCCACATCCTTGCCAACACCTGCTGTCTCCTGAGTTTTTGACCTTAGCTATTCTGACTGGTATAAGGTGAAATCTCAGGGTTGTTTTGATTTGCATGTTCCTAATGACTAATGATGCTGAGCACTTCTTAAGGTGCCTCCTGGCCATCTGAATTTCTTCAGGTGGAATTTCTTTGTTTAGATCTGTCCCCCATTTTTAATAGGGTAATTTGGTTCCCTGAGGTCTAACTTCTTGAGTTCTTTATACATATTGGATATTAGCACTCTATCAGATGTAGGGTTGGTGAATATCCTTTTCCAACTCAAAGGATAAGCAGGCTGAGAAAGAAGTTAGGGAAATGACACCCTTCACAATAGCCACAAACAATATAAAGTATCTTGGTGTGACTCTAACCAAACAAGTGAAAGATCTATACGACAAGAACTTCAGGTCTCTGAAGAAGGAAATCGAAGAAGACCTCAGAAAATGGAAAAATCTGCCATGCTCGTGGATCGGCATGATTAATATAGTTAAAATGGCCATCTTGCCAAATGTGATCTACAGATTCAATGCAATCCCCATCAAAATACCAACTCAGTTCTTCACAGAATTAGAAAAAGCAATTCTCAAATTCATCTGGAATAACAAAAAACCCAGGATAGCTAAAACTATTCTCAACAACAAAAGAAATTCTGGGGAAATCATTATCCCTGACTTCAAGCAATACTACAGAGCAATAGTGTTAAAAACTGCATGGTATTGCCACAGTGACAGACAAGTTGACCAATGGAATAGAACTGAAGATCCAGAAATGAATCCACACACCTATGGTCACTTGATCTTCGATAAAGGAGCCGAAAACATCCAGTGGGAAAAATATAGTCTTTTCAACAAATGGTGCTGGTTCAATTGGAGGTCAGCCTGCAGAAGAATGCAAATTGATCCATTCTTATCTCCATGTACTAAACTTCACTCCAAGTTGATCAAGGACCTCCATGTAAAACCAAACACACTGGAACTAATAGAAAAGAAACTGGGGAAGACCCTTGAGGACATGGGCACAGGGGAAATGTTCCTGAACATATCACCCATAGCTTATGCCCTAAGATCAAGAATTGACAAATGGGACCTCATAAAATTACAAAGTTTCTGTAAGGAAAATTGTATTCTTAACTTTGACCCATTTCCATCGCTGAAGAAACATGAACTCTGCCAGAACACAAGCAAAAATTATGGTTTCTTCTTATGAGGTGTCAGTTTGGTTCCAAAAACAGGCCATGTGTATTGGGCACGTAGGAAACAGAGAAAATAGGACACTACAATATCCATTTTCGAGAAGCTCATGTCCTTTTTATTTTCCTTGCTCAGAGTCAGTTTCTGTTTATTTGATATTACTGTTTGAGGGGAAATTATGAAACTTTAGCCCCTACTTCACCAGAGGAAAGGATGCCTTTTCAAGCTAGACTCTACTTGCTATTAGAGCTTCCCTTTTTTGACAACATTATCCCCATGCTAAGTAAATAAAACTTTGGGGTCTTAAATATAAGTACAGAGTGGCTTGTTTCTCTTGATTGCTTTCTTCTTTAACTTTCCCCTTGGTTGATGTCAGGTTTCCTGATCTTGGCTATCTACCTCATTTATCTATATATCCACAAATTCAGAGATTTCCTGGCCTATAGCAGGTTTAAGATACATATGTATTAATCAGCTACCAGTGAGAAGGTTCATCCATAGTGCTAGTGTAGGTGTGTGCATATATATATGAATGCCTCTGCATGTGTTTACACATGTGTGCTAAGGTAAGAGGTTTATATCAGGCATGTCCCTCAATTACTTTCTACCTTATGTTTGACATAATGCCTTTCACTGAACCTTGAGGTCACTGATTAGGCTGGGTTGGTGAACTCCAGGCATCTGCCTGCTCTCTTTCTTTCAAGCACTGAGATTACAGATATCCAACACACCCTGATGTTTTTGGTGTGAGTGCTAAAGAGTTAAACATGAGTCCTCATTTTCACAGAAAGCATGTCACACTTACTGAGGCATCTCTCCTCCCCAGAGACTGCTAGTTTTAAAACATAATAAATATCTCACTGTATTTTCTTCAAAATAGACATCAACTCTGTTGTCTACTGCAAAGGCTGATCAGTATATAAATGTATATATGTATTAGAAACATGTAATACATGATGCGTATTAGATGTATAGAAAGATTATGTTCATGTTTACTTTTATAGATATGCATATGTTTTAAACCACCATTTCATCGTATATAGTGCCCTAGCATATTCTAATTTTATAATTCTAATATATATCTTGTTTTAATTATCTGCAAAATTGTAATTAATGAGTAATTCTTCATCATTTTAGCTGACTTGCCTTTCAGAGGTTTTTCCCACAGCGTCTAACAAAAGATTTCATCAATAGATATGGCACTGTGGAAATTACTACAGCACTTCTCAAAAAGGTCACACCTAAATGAAAGTATAAATTCTGGCTTTGCTACCTTCTGTTTCATTTTGAATCATGTCAGTTCATTAATGTGAATGAAATTGATAAAAAGATTTACCTTTGGGTCATAGAGCTGGCAAATGTACATATGGTACATGACCAATGGCTAAGACTCCTTTGGTTTAAGACCAAGATAGAGGAAAATACAGCTACCTAGTAGCACAAGTACTTTATGGTGCCAAGTAAGTAAGAAAAATTTCATAGCATTAATACCCACATAGTCATATGTTGCTGGTTTTTTTTTTTGTTACAGTGGAGGCATTTTTATTTAATCATGCAAACTAGTGAGCACAAACTCTCTTTACCAAAGGCCTGAGGCCCCACCCATTGCCATAACACAGAGCCTTCATCTATGTTCTGAATGCTTCTGATGACTAGTAGAAGCCCAAATCAATAGGTAAGTGGGTGTGTTCTAAATATATCAGAGGCTTGACAAACATATAAACAATCAGATTACTAGAGTATTATAATATATATATACATATATACATATATACATATGTATGTATATATGTATATATATATGTATATATATGCTGATATTTTTTATAAAGACAGTTCATTGTATCAACTTCTGTAGACTAAGAATAGATTTTAGTTGCCATCCTTAAAAGAACTATCATGTGCCATTATATCAGTAAGAACGTCCTACACAAAACTTTATATATGTAAATATTCGGTCCCCAGGGATGTCACACATAAGGGAGGTTACAGAACCTTTAGAAGGTATAGTTTGGATGGAGGAAGAATTTCATTGGGGGGGCAGGTAGTGGGCTGTGAGAATTTATAGCTCTGTTCCAATTTTTCTTTCATGTCTCTGCTTCCCATGTGGGGTTAACATGTGATCAGTCAGCTCTCTGCTTCTGCTGCTATGCCATGCCTTTCCCACTATGATGAACTCTATCACTTTGAAATCATAAGCTAAAATTAACACTTTTTTCTTAGGTTGCTTTTGGTCACAGTGCTTTCTTACAGCCGGTACAAAGTGACTAATACACCTCCTAGAAGATATTTCTGAGTAAATTGTTTTCAACTTTAAAAACTAAAAGAAATTGTTGGGGACATTTACACTTCTATGTATATGCTTCTAAGTAGTTTATGTTTCTGTTTTTCTTTGGAAATGGGACAGAGCAGTAACAAATGGTCCACTAGATGCTTCTAGTAAAATCTCCAGATAAAAGGCCGTGTACTCACACTATGTGTGAGTCACACATGCTATGGGGTGGTTATACATGACTACAATCATGGTTTGTAGTGTTAAAGCAATGGAGATCAGACTAAGCTACACAGAAAGGTTGTATCAAAAAAACAAGAGGTAGGCAAAGATGGTTTAGTAAATCATAGCTGTTGATTGGTCAGCCTGAAATTCTAAGCTTGATCTCTGGGACCCAGATAAAGTTAGGAAAAGAGAATCACCTCTAGAAGCTGTTTTATGACTATAATATGTACATTATTGCATATATGCCCCTACCACATGCGATAATAACAAAATTTAATTATGTATAAAGCATTTATTATATACTTGGAAATGTACTAAACATTTTAGAATTATCTTATTTAACTTACTTTAAGGCTGAGTAATTAACATATTTAAGCATATATTGTAGTCACTTTGGACTTATATGGCTGATGTAACTCTGTATATTCCAGAGGATTCAAGTCTGAGATCAAGGTGCTACCATGCATGCACTCCTGTGAAGTTGTTTTCCCACTTGCAGATGACCTACCTTCTCAATGGCTTCTTGAATCAGCTTTCTCCAGGTTGGATATGATATAATAAAGTGGTTCTCAACCTTCCTAAATCTACGACGCTTTACTACAGCTCTTCAGGTTGTAGTGACACCCCCAATCATAAAATTGTTTCTTCTCTACCTCAAAACTGTAATTTTACTATTTTTATTGATTGTAAATATCTGTTATTCAGCTCAAGAGGTATTGCAACCAACATGTTAAGAAATACTTGTGTAGTGTTACAAGGAAGATTGGGAGAGGCAATGCCTTCCTCTACGGCCCACCCAATCCAACCCTAATTGCCGCCTATGTTCCATCTCTGAACCTAGCACTTTGGGAATAGCATAGTCTATAACACGTATCTATACCTATTATTTTCATTATTTTACATAATGAAGCAAAAAACCCAGTAAGATCAAAGACTTAGAATAATAGAGGACGGCTGAGAACCTAATCCTAGGAATGCTAATTTTTTCCCTGTGTTTCCTTAAAGAAACAACATTGAGATGTCTCTAGTCCTAAAGTGAGGAATTGGCTTATAGTATTTGACTATCTAAGAGGAAGAATGTCCACAGTATTGAGAAAACCCAACAGTGATATTTTTACTCTGTGAGGTCATATTGAATAATCACTTATCTCTGAAAATGTAACTTATGGAGTCATTCATCATTCCAGTAGTTCATTATAAACATGACATAGTACACCTAGGTATGTGTCAAAGATAAAGGTATATGTCAAGAATTCCTCACTGAAATGGAAAGTAAACATCCCTTGCCTACATTAGAGTTCCTGTTTGTGTCACTGGTTTGTAAAGGGTTTAGGCTTTCTCACACAGTAGTGATAGGAGATAGCCCCAAACACCGTTTAAATCTCTATCCTTTGTAAATTATGATAGGGACCTGGAAAGTAGGGAAAATACATCTATCCAACTTGGGGTTCTGCTAAGGCTAAAAAATAGAAAATGCAAAAATCAACATGGTGCTTAGTACACATTAATATTAAGATGACTGGCTGTTGTGTTAGTAGTACTACCATCCCTTCTTATCCTTCTGCCCCTTCTGCAATCCCCTGCCCTTTATACTGAGACAGACTTGCCAGGTAGGCCACAATGAAGACAGAATCTCCTGATACTTCCTAGAGAGCCAGTCAACCTCAGGGCATTTGGAGTACAGAGAGGCCTGGGAGCACAGGAGGGCTGGTCTCCCAGGAGTGCTGTATGCACAGAGAAAATAGAAATTCCATGAGTACAGATACACAGGCTTGCAGGACAGATAAGATGTAGTCAGATACAGAAAGAGAAGCTAACATCACAGATAACTAGATGGCAAATGGTAAATGCAAGAACATAACCAACAGAAACCAAGGCAACATGGAACCATCCAAACCCAGTTCTCCAAAAACAGCAAATCCTGGATACTCCAACACACTAGAAAAGCAAGAGCTGGATTTAAAATCATGTCACATGATGCTGATAGAAGACTTCAAGAAGAACATAAACAACTTCCTTAAAGAAACACTGGAGAACATGGGCCAATAGGTAGAAGTCCTCAAAGAAGAAATTCAAAAATCCCTTAAGGAATTTTAGAAAAACACAAACAAACAAGTGAAGGAACTGAACAAAACTACCCAGGTTCTAAAAATGGAAGTAGAAACAATGAAGAATTCACAAAGGGAGACAACTCTGGAGATAAAAAACCTTGGAAAGAAATTAGGAGTCAACGATGCAAGCATCAACAGCAGAATAAAAGAGACAGAAGAAAGAATCTCAGAAAACATAGAAAGCATGGACTCAACAGTCAAAAACTGCAAAATGCAAAAAGCTCCTGACCCCGAAAATCCAGGAAATCCAGGACACAATGAGAAGACCAAACCTAAGGATAATAGGTACAGAAGAGAGTGGTGATTTTAAACTATCTTCAACAAAATTATAGAAGAAAACTTCACTAACCTAAAGAAAGAGATGCCCATTAACATACAAGAAACCTACAGAACTCCAAGCAGACTGGGCCAGAACAGAAATTATTCCTGTCACATCATAATCAAAAGACCAAATGAGCTAATCAAAGAAAGAATATTAAAAGCAGTAAGGGAAAAAAGCCAAGTAACATATAAAGGCACAATTTCACCAGATTTCTCACCAGAACTATGAAAGCTAGAAGATCCTGGACAGATGTCACACAGACCCTAAAAGAACATAAATGTCAGCTGAGGCTACTATACCCAGCAAAACTCTCAATTAACATAGACAGAGAAAAGAAAACACTCCATGGCAAAACCAAATTTACACAATATCTTTTCACAAACCCAGCTCTTCAAAGGATAATAAGTGGAAAATACCAACACAAGGAGGGAAGCTATACCCTAGAAAAAGCAAGAATCTAATAATCTTTCAACAAACCCAAAAGAAGATAGCCACACAAACAGAATTCTACCTTTAACAAAGAAAATAACAGGAAGTAACTGTCACTTTTCCTTAATAGCAGGTAACATCAATGGTCTCAATTACCCAATAAAAAGATATAGACTAACAGACTGGATACACAAGTAGGACCCAACATTTGCTGCATATAAGAAACCCACCTCAGTGACAAAGACAGTCACTATATAAGAGTCAAAGGGTGGAAAATAATTTTCCAAGCACATGGTCCCACGAAACAAGCTATAGAGGCCATTCTTATATTGGATAAAATCAACTTTCAATCAAAAGTTGTCCAAAAAAAAGATAAGGAGGAACACTTCATACTGGTGAAAGGTAAAATCTACCAAGATTAACTCTCAGCCTGCTCAATTCTGAACAACTATGTTCCAAATGCAAGGGCACCCATATTCATTTAAAAAAAAAACTTTACTAAAGCTCAAAGACACATTGCACTCACACAATCATAGTGGGGGACTTCAACACCCCACTCACAGAAATGGACAAATCATGGAAACAGAAACTAAACAGAGATGCAGTGAAACTAACTGAAGTCATGGCCCATATGGATCTAACAGATATTTATAGAACATTCCATCCTAATGTAAAAGAACATACCTGTTTACCAGCACCTCCTGGTACCTTCTCCAAAACTGACCAAATAATTGGTCACAAAAGTCCTCAACAGATACAGTAATATTGAAATAATTCCATGCTTCCTATCAGATCACCATGACTTAAGGCTGGTCTTAAGTTCAAACAAAAACAAACAAAACCACACATACACATGGACTTTGAACAATGCTCTACACAATGATAGCTTGAACAAGGAAGAAATAAAGAAAGAAATTAAAGATATAACAATAGAAACTGAGGAAATTAAAAATTCATCAGATCCTACTATAAAATGCTATATTCAACACAACTGGAAAATCTGGATGAAATGGAAAATTTCCTAGACAGATACTAAATACCAAAGTTAAATCAGGATCAGATAGCCTATCTAAATAGTCCCATAACCACTAAAGAAACAGAAGCAATCATTAAAAGTCTCCCAACCAAGAAAAGCACAAAACCAGATGGTGTTAGTGCCGAACTCTATCAGAACTTCAAAGAAGACCTAACACTAATTCTCTTCAAATGACTCCATGAAATAGAAACAGAAGGAACACTACCCAACTTGTTCTATGAAGCCGCAATTTTGCTGAAGCCAAAACCACACAAAGATCCAACAAAGAATGAGAATTTCAGACTAATTTTCCTTATGAATATCAATGCAAAAATACTCAATAAAATTTGTGCCAACTGAATCCAAGAACACATAAAAACTATCATTCACCATGATCAAGTACGCTTCATTACACAGATGCGGGGATAGTTCAATATATGGAAATGCATCAATGTAACCCACTACATAAACAAACTGAAAGGAAAAAACTACATGGTCATTTCATTAAATGCTGAAAAAGCATTTGAAAAAATTCAGCATCCTTTCAAGTTAAAAGTCTTGGAAAGAAGAGGAATATAAGGCCCATACCTAAACATAGTAAAGGCACTATGCAGCACACCAGTAGACTATATCAAACTAAATGGAGAAAAACTTGAAACAATCCTACTAAAATCAGGGAGTAGACAAGACTGACTCTCTCTCTCCATATTCATTCAATATGGCATTTAAAGTTAAATATATCTATCTACACACACACACACACACACACACACACACACACACACACACATATATATATATATGTTAAATATATCTATCTATCTATATGTTAAATATATATATATATATACACATATATATAAAGAGAGAGACAGAGAGACAGAGAGACAGAGAGACAGAGAGACAGAGAGACAGAGAACATTTTATCCTAAAGCAAAAGAATATACCTTTTTCTCAGCACCTCATGGTACCTTCTCCATAATGGATCACATAATTGGTCACAAGACAGACCTCAACAAATGTAAGAAGATCAAAATAATCCCATGCCTCCTATCAGATCAATATGGAGTAAAAGTGATCTTCAATAGGAAAAAAAAAAAAACAAGAGAAAACACACATACACGTGGAAACTGAACAATATTCTACTCAATGATACCTTGGTCGAGGAAGAAATAAAGAAAGAAATTAAAGGCTTTTTAGAATTTAATGAAAATGAAGACACAACATACCCAAATCTATGAGACACAATGAAAGCAGTGCTAAGAGGAAAACTCATAGCCCTGACTGCCTCTAAAAAGAAAATGGAGAGAGCATACACTAAAAGCTTAACGACACACCTGAAAGCCCTCAAACAAAAAGAAGATAGAAGGAGTAGAAGGCAGGAAATCATCAAACTCAGGGCTGAAATCAATCAAGTAGAAACAAAGAGAACCATACAAAGAATCAACAAAACCAGGAGCTGGTCCTTTGAGAAAATCAACAAGATAGATAAACTCTTAGCCAGACTAATCAAAGGGCACAGAGACAGTATACAGGTTAACAAACTTAGAAATGAAAAGCGAGATATAACAACAGAAACTGAGGAAATTCAAAAAAAAAAATTAGATCCTACTACAAAAGCTTATACTCAACACAACTGGAGAATCTGGAGGAAATGGACAGTTTCCTAGACAGATATCCGACACCAAAACTAAATCAGGATGAAATAGATCATCTAAACAGTCCCATAACACCTGAAGAAATAAAAAGAGTCATAGAAAGTCTCTCAGCCAAAAAAAACACAGGACCAGATGGCTTCAGTGCAAAATTCTATCACACCTTCATAGAAGACCTAACACCAATACTCTTTCACAAAATAGAAACGGAAGGAAGTCTCCCCTACTCGTTCTATGAAACCACAATTAAAACCATAAAAAGATCCAACAAAGAAAGAGAACTTCAGGCCAATTTACCATATGAATATTGATGCCAAAATACTTAATAAAAATCTTGCCAAACAAGTCCAAGAACACATCAAAACAATCATCCACCATGATCAAGTAGGCTTTATCCCAGGGATGCAGGGATGGTTCAATATAAGGAAATTCATCAATGCAATCCACTACATAAACAAACTCAAAGAAAAAACTCAAAAATCAGTATCCCTTCATGCTAAAAGTCTTGGAAGAAAGATGAAATCAAGGCCCATACCTAAACATCGTTAAAGCAATATGCAGCAAACCAGTAGCCAACATCAAACTAAACAGAGATAACTTGAAGCATTCCCACTAAAATCAGGGACTAGACAAGGCTGCCATCTCTCTCCATATCTTTTCAATATAGTACTTGAAGTTCTAGCTAGAGCAATTAGACAACATACGGAGGTCAAGGGGATACAAGTTGGAAAGGAAGAAGTCAAATTATCACTATTTGCAGATGACATGATAGTCTACTTAAGTGACCCAAAAACCTCCACCAGAGAACTCCTACAGCTGATAAACAACTTCAGCAAAGTGGCTGGTTATAAAATCAACTCAAGCAAATCAGCTGCCTTCCTATACTCAAAGGATAAGCAGGCTGAGAAAGAAGTTAGGGAAATGACACCCTTCACAATAGCTAAAAAACAGTATAAAGTATCTTGGTGTGACTCTAACCAAACAAGTGAAAGATCTATATTACAAGAACTTCAGGTCTCTGAAGAAGGAAATCGAAGAAGACCTCAGAAAATGGAAAAATATGCCATGCTTGTACATTGGCAGGATTAATATAGTTAAAATGGCCATCTTGCCAAAAGCAATCTACAGATTTAACACAATCCTATCAAAATCCCAACTCAGTTCTTCACAGATTTATAAAATGCAATTCTCAAATTCATCTGGAATAACAAAAAACTATTCTCAACAACAAAAGAAATTCTGGGGGAATCCCTGACTTCAAGCAATACTACAGAGCAATAGTGTTAAAAAAAAACTGCATGGTATTGGTACAGTGACAGGCAGGCGGATCAATGGAACAAGATTGAAGATCCAGAAATGAACCCACACACCTGTAGCCACTTGATGCTCTACAAAGGGGCTGAAAACATCCAATGGAAAAAATATAGCCTTTTCAACAAATGGTGCTGGGTCAACTGGAGTTCAGCATGCAGAAGAATGCAAATTGATCCATCCTTGTCTCCTTGTACTAAACTCCACTCCAAATGGATCAAGGACCACATAAAGCCAGACACCGGTACAGGGGGAAAGTTTATGAACAGATCACTAATAGCGTATGCTCTAAGATCAAGAATTGACAAATGGGACCTCATAAAATTACAAAGTTTCTGTAAGACAAAGGACACCATCAAAAGGACAAATTGGCAACCAACAAATTGGGGAAAGTTCTTCACCAACCCTACATCAGATAGAGGGCTAATATCCAATATATATAAAGAACTCAAGAAGTTTGACTCCAGAAATCCAAATAACCCTATTAAAAATGGGGTACAGAGTTAAACAAAGAATTTTCACCTGAAGAACTTTGGATGGTAGAGAAGCATCTTAAAAAATGCTTAACTTCATTAGTCATTAGGGAAATGCAAATCAAAACAACCCTGAGATTTCACCTTACACCAGTCAGAATGGCTAAGATTAAAAATTCAGGAGACAGCAGGTGTTGGAGAGGATGTGGAGAAAGAGGAACACTCCTCCACTGCTGGTGGGGTTGCAAATTGGTACAACCACTCTGGAAATCAGTCTGGCAGTTCCTCAGAAAACTGGGCACCTCACTTCCGGAAGATCCTGCTATACCACTCCTGGGCATATACCCAGAGGATTCCCCAGCAGGTAATAAGGACACATGCCCCACTATGTTCATAGCAGCCCTATTTGTAGTAGCCAGAAGCTGGAAAGAACCTAGATGTCCTTCAACAGAGGAATGGATACAAAAAAATGTGGTATATTTACACAATGGAGTACAATTCAGCCATTAGAAACAATGAATTCATGAAATTCTTTGGCAAATGGATGGAGCTGGAGATCATCATATTAAGTGAGGTAACCCAGTCTCAAAAGATCAATCATCGTATGCACTCACTAATAAGTGGATATTAACCTAGAAAACTGGAATACCCCAAACATAATCCACACATCAAATGAGTTACAAGAACGGAGGAGTGGCCCCTTGTTCTGGAAAGACTCAGTATAGGACAAAACCAGAACAGGGAAGTGGTAAGGGGTGGGTGGAAGAACAGGGGGAGGGAAGGGGGCTTATGGGACTTTCGGGGAGTGGGGGGTTGAAAAGGGGAAATCATTTAAAATGTAAATAAAATATATTGAATAAAAAAGAAAAAAATAGAAAAGAAAAATATTTTAAAAAAAGAAATTAGGGAGAAAACACCATACACAATAGTCATAAACAATATAAATTATCTTGGTGTGACTCTAACCAAGTAAGGGAAAGATGTGTATGACAAGAATTTCAAGGTTCTGAAGAAAGAAATAGAAGAAGACCTCAAAAGATGTAAAGATCCCATGCTCATGGATTGGCAGGATAAATATTGTAAAATTGGCCATCTTGTCAAAAGCATTCTATAGATTTAAACCAATCCCCATCAAAATTCCAATCAATTCTTCATAGAGTTAGAAAGAACAATTCTCAAATTTATCTGTAATATCCCCCCCCCCACACACACACACACAAAAACAGGAGAGTAAAAACTGTTCTCAAAAGTAAAAGAAGTTCTAGAGGAATCAGTATCCTCGACCTCCAGCAGTATTATTGAACAATGGCGTTAAAAACTGCATGGTATTGGTACAGTGACAGGCAGGTAGATCATTGGAATAGAATGGAAGGCCCAAAAATGAACCCACACACTTACAGTCAGTTGATCTTTGACAAAGGAGTTAAAATCATCCAGTGGAAAAAAGATAGCCTTATCAGCAATTGGTGCTGGTTCAACTGGTGGCTAGCAGGCAGAAGAATTCAAATTGATACATTTTAATCTCCTTGTACTAAGCTCAAGTCCAAGTGGATCACCTCCACATAAAATCAGACACACTGAAACTAATAGAAAAGAAACTGGAGAGCAGCCTTGATCACATGGGCACAGGTGAACATTTCCTAAACTGAACACCAATATCTTATGCTCTAAGATCAATAATTGACAATGGGACCTGATAAAATTACAAATTTTCTGTAAGGCAAAGGACACTGTGTATAGGACAAAATGGAAACCAACAAATTACAAAAATATCTTAACCTACCCTACATTCCACAGAGGGCTAATATCCAATATATACAATGAAATTGAGAAGTTAGACTCCAGAGACCCAATTAACCCTATTAAAAAATGGAGTACTGAATTAAACAAAGAATTTTCACCTCAGGCACCAGACAAGGTTGCCCTCTCTCTCCTTATCTATTCAACATAGTACTTGATGTCCTAGCCAGAGAAATTAGACAACAAAAGAAAATCAAAGGTGTACAGTTTGGAAAGGAAGAAGTCAAAATTATTACTATTTGCAGGTGATATGATCATATATTCAAGTGACCCCAAAAATTCTACCAGAGAACTCCTAAAGCTGATAAACAACTTCAGCAAGTGGCTCAAACAGATAAGTAGCCTTCTTCTACTCAAATGATAAACAAGCTGAGTAAGAAATTAGGAAAATGACACACTTCACAATACTCAGAAATAATATTGTATACCTTGGTGTGACTCTAACCAAGCAAGGGAAAGATCTATATAACAAGAATTTCAAGCCTCTGAAGAAATAAATCGAAGATCTCATAAGATGGAAAGATCTCCCATGCTCATGGATTGGCAGGATTAATATAGTAAAAATGGCTGAAAGCAATCTGCATCAAAATTCCAAATCAATTCTTCATAGAAATAGAAAGAGCAATCTGCAAATTAATTTAAAATAGCAAAAATATCCATGACAGAAAAAAACATAACAAAAGTTCTCCGGGGGTAATCACCATCCCTGACCCTAAACTCTACTACAGAGCAATAATAAAATGGTATGGTATTGGTATAGAGACAGGCAGGAAGATAACTGGAATAGAATTGAAAACCCAGAAATGAACCCACACTTGTAAGGTCAATTTATATTTGTCAAATTAGCTAAAAACATTCAGTGGGGAAAAGACAGCATTTTTAACAAATGGTAGTGTTGTTGGAGATGCTAAAGGCATTTGTAGCCCCATGGGAAGAATGATGATGTAGGCCAACCAGACACCCCAGGGCTCCCAGGGACTAAGCCATCAACCAAGGGTTACACATGGTTCCAGTCAAGTGATGCCTTGTCAGGCATCAGTGGGAGGAGACATCCTTGGTCCTATGAAGACGTGATAAATGCCCCAGAGTGGGGAAATTGAGGGGGGATAGGTGGGAGTAGGTTGAATGGAGGGGCATATTCTTGGAGTCAGGGGGTTGGAGGATGGATTGGGGGTTTTCTGGGAGGGTGGAAAATTGGAAATGGTATAACACTTGAAATGTAAATGAAAAAATATTCAGTAAAAAATATGTGAAAAAAATAATACTGCCAACACTATAGGTAATGGAATTATGCCAACACTGCATAGTATCTGCTCTGTAGCAGCATATATTTTGTAATATAGTATGTATTTGCAGGGTTGCTTTGAACTTATATTTCACCATTTTCATAAAGTCAGCCAGCAGTCCCTTGGTGCTAGAGCTACTCTTATGATATTTTCCTTAGTGAGGTGTGATCCGGAGTAAAGACTGCTCATTGTGTGCCTGGAACCTCAGACAATGTGTATTTCAGGATAGGAAAGCAATGCTTTCTTGTTCTGGGAAGTTGAGAACATAGATGTGCCTGCAATTATGCTTCAAATAAGCAGAATACAGCTATAGTGCAAGTTATAACTCCTCAGAACCACCAATTGAGAGAGGTGAAGTTTTATCTCAAAATAAGCACATTGGAGAGGATCATCTAAAATGATTTCAATATTTAATATATAGCAACCATAATCAAAACAGAATGGGACTGTATAAAAAGACATATTCAGAGAGAATCCAGCAATTAGTCTACACAGTTGGAGCATGTTAATTTTTTGACAAAGGTGCCATGAAGGCACATGAGGAAATGATGGTCTCTTTAGTCAAAAAAAAAAGTCCTGGGAAGCCTAGATATTCATATACAGAAGAAGGAAATTCGCTCCTCATCTCACAGCATATATTCAAATTCCCTTAATCACAACTAGGCATAAACATAAGATATGAAATTATGAATCTTCTGGAAGGTTTCTTTTGGAAAATGATAATGAAGCTTCAAAGTACAAGTCTGGGTAACAATTTTTGGATATGACACAATGGCTTGGGCAATAAAAGCCAAAATTAAACAATTGGGACTTTACATATCCAGAAGGCTTCTTCCAGTAACATAAAGCAAACAACTTCAGAGAAGACAAAAGCCTATAGTGTGGGAACACACAATATAAACTATAAACATCTTAGAAATAAACATTGTCAAATATAGATCAGAAATTCAAGAATGCAGTAATCTAATTTTAAAATGGATAAAGGACGTGTATACACATTGCTCTAAAGAAGAAATAAAAATTACCAGCAGGTATAAGAATTTAGGCATAAGAAATTCCAACTTTGCTAATCATCCAGGGAATTTAAATTAAAACCACAGTAAAATACCACCACAAAAGTATAAAAAGTAATCATTGACCAGGATGTGGAGAAAAGGAAACACTTGTACATTCTTCTTTGGAATAGAAATTAGCATAGCCACTATGGAAATAAATATGGAGAATCATCAAATATAGCTATCCACTGTATTGTTCTACTGTTTTGTAATTAGGACAAGGTGAAAGGATCAATTAATTCAATAATGCTTACTCACACTTAAACTGTCTTACTCAAATATTTTTATCCTTCTGAATATGTACCTAAATTCCACTTACAGCCATTTTAAAGATATAGAGAAAGTCAGTTGGAAAGACAAGTAGGGCATGGCACTAGAGAATGCTGCTGACCTTGGACATGGTACTGATGAAGTGAATTGCTGACTGCTGGAGTACAGGACAAGCTAGTGAGTCTTCTCCAGGAACTCCTTGCAGTACCTAAGGCATAGCTGGTATACCAGCTCATAATTAGAGTCATTGCCATAACAGGGAAGGAACTTCAATAATGACTTAATTCTTTAGATCATAACTCCAAAGTAGCTCAATTTTAGCTTTGCAGTTTTTAACTACATTACTTTTCTATGTGAATTTCTCATAATGATTTCATCCATACATAGTATATAATCAAATATGGCAAAGATTTTTCTTATAATCTGTTATGTACCATGATTCATGGGGATGGTTTCTTGGCATGCAGCTTTGATCTAGACAGTCAGAAGCTCTCCCACTTCATAGGTGAATGTAGTCATACTGTCTAACTATCTGAAACATTTTCTTCAGTTACCAATTTTCTGAAAACTGTTTCAGGAATGGGTGACTGACAAATGTTATCAAGGCATGTGAAGCACACTGAGTTGGAACCAACCTCTGCTATCTTTCAGTGTACCATTCTCATTATTTTAGAATGTGTACATTTTATTAATTTTGCTTGAGATTGAACTCTGCAATACAGAAATAATGCCCATAAATTCTTTGAATTATATGTTTGTGGAATCTCTCAAAACAAATTCAAATTCCCATAGTTCAAAAGTAGTAGGCATCAGTCCAGAAGCTGAGGAAGGAGAATCACATTCAGATCATGCCTGAGTAACACAGTGAAAGACTCTTGCAAAACAAAATCAAGCAGAAAACATACGTGAGACTTGTCCAGTAGGATTCTGAGATAATTTACTGATGTGACTGTAGCTGCACTCAAAATATAAAACTACAAGTAGGTGTATTTGTATTTTTCCAAGTCTCTATATGATTTTTTACCTTTATTCAATATGGTAACTATAACTAATGATAATATGTTGTTAGAATGTTTGTTTCTTGAGAGTCAGACTCAATAAAGTCCAGGCTCAAACTCACTATGGAGCCTAGTGAGTAGACCTCAAACTTATTGCCTCTACCTACCAAGTGCTAGGAATACAGGTCTGCCTCAACACTCTCAGTAAATATGCTTATTTTTGAAAAATAAAAATTCAGTAGCTGTTGTGTTCTACCACAAAAATAAGAACTGTTATAAAGTAATGCATTACTTGCCACATTTATTGTATGTATGCGGTAGAAAATAAAGTATCCTGTTGTAAATGATTAACACCTAAAACTTCTCTTTCGGTAGTTTTTTTTTTAATTTTATTTTATAATTAAAGATACTTAAAACTGTGTAATTTAACGTTAAAATTTGTAGATGGATTGTTACTGCTGAATTTGTTGACAGGATTGTAATGGTCACTGTATTTTATAGTGTATGAAAATAGATTAAGACTTTTCAGAATACAGTAGCAATAAACCAAATTAATTAAAGCAAGATGGTTTCAAATAATTGATCATCTAGTATTTTATGTTTTATTCAGACATACTGTTTGTCGCCTATTTGGCTTAGGTTCTTAGCTGTCATTGTTGATAATTTAGGAAACAACACATATTGACTTTTTCAATTTTTTTTAAAGATGGGTCTTATTTATCACCTTGGCTGGTCTAGGCACCATGCTTTCAGTTGTTCACTAATCTTTAAAAGAAATATTCAGTGCTTCAGATTTACAGCCCATAAACAATTTCTGAAACATTAATGTAAGTCTAAATCAAAAGCATGGGAACAGGCCAGCTGGTCTGGATTGTTTTGTTAACTTGACACAACATAAAGTCATCTGAGAGGAGGGAATCTCAATTAAGGAAATGCCTTCAGAAGATCAGGTTGTAGGCAAGCCTATAAGGCATTTTCTTTCATTAGAGATAGATGGGGGAGGGCCCAGACCATTGGAGGTGGGGTCATCTGTAGTCTGGTGCAGCTGATTCTATAAGGAAGCAGACGGAGCAACCAATGAGGAACAAACAATACCCCTCCATATTTTCTGCATTAGTCCTTGCCTCTATGTTCCTGTCCTGTTTCAGGTCCTGTTTTGACTTCATTCTGTGGTGAAGAGTAAGTCAAATAAACCCTTTCTTCCCAACTTGCTAGCTTTTTGGTCCTAGTGTTTTCTTGCAGCAATAGAAAGCATAACTAAGACAAGTTAGTGGAGTATTGGTGTGAGAGACCTAACCATGAGTTTTGGGGAGCATTGTGGAAGCACCCTGTAAGCCATTTTTTTTAAATTCATCATTGATGGGGAAAGCCTAGCCATTGGGGATGGTACCATCCTTGGACTGGTGGCCCTATGTTCTGCAAGAAGGTAGACTAAATATGCCATGAAGAAAAAATAGCATCTTCCCATGATCTCATCTTCTCCTGCCTCCAGATTCCTGTCCAGACTCCCTTCTATGATGAACAGTATTAGGAAGTGTAAGCTAAATAAACCCTTTCCTCCCTAACTTGCCTCTTGGTCTTTGTGTTACATCACACCTAAAGAAACCTTAACAAAGATACCCAGAACAGTGGCCCAAGTTTTACATCACACCATTTGAGAGGCAGAGAAAAGGGAATCCCTGTGAGCTGTAGGCCAATCTAGTTTACATCATAAGTTCCCAGATAGACAAGGCTACAAAGTGATACCCATCCTCAAAAACCAAACAAAAAAAAAAGGTGGTACCTTAAAGAGGACATGAGGGTGTATGTAAGCCCACCTTTCTGAGAGTAAAGACTGAGAGTCAGCAAGTTTGAAGCCAGAATTTTGAGCAAAGAAGGTAGTTCACATAATTTCTTTTAATGATGTCAGAGTTCTGTGCCTCATTGAAATAAGAGGATGGGCTCAGCAAACAAATATAGCTATGAGCAGAATGAATTTAAAGCAACATATATTTACCAAGTCTTTTTGACAAATGGAAACATTGTACAAGATGCTGATAATAGGAAATAATTGTCTGCAACTTTGTTGATGATGGACACTAATAGTCATGAATTTGTAAAACCATAATAAATTTCACTATTGCATCAAATGCAGGGACTGAGGTTATTCTAGGGAGTGTACACTAATGCTCAGTTGAAATGACAGAGAGATGAACTCCAGTGGAGTTTCAGAAGTATTCATAGGCAATGCTGTTTTGCATCAAGAAAGACTTGTTGCGGAAAGCAAGTCCAAGTGACAGAGCAAAACCCCCATGTCCTTTTTGAGAGCAGTTGTCTAAGTTAGGTTGTTTTTACTGGAACTTGGTATAGAAGCCTAGATTTTAAAAGATGCTGCTTTTCTGTAAAAATTCACTCTCCGATGACCTACTATTCATGAACAAGAGGAAAACTGGATATTGCAACAATACATTATAAATGCTTGAAATAGTACTTTGAATTTTAATTTTAATCAAAAATATTTGCCTACCATTTCCAGAGTGGTTTCTCAGAGATTAAGAACTGGAACTGCTCTTGTAGAAGATCAATTGAGTTCATAGCACATCAGACAGCTCAGAACTACCTAAAGACTCTAGCTCTAGGTGAATAGAAGCCTTACCCTGGCTTAAGATGGCACCCATACACATATCATGCCCCTATCCCCATACAGACAAATACACATAGTTGAAAACAAATCTTAAAATCTACACACACACACACACACACACACACACACACAGAGAGAGAGAGAGAGAGAGAGAGAGAGAGAGAGAGAGAGAGAGAGAGAGAGAGACTGATAAAAGCTAGGTACAGTGTATCACATTGTAATGTTAGCACTAAAAAGGCTAGTTCGAGAGAGTTGAGTACTCAAGACCAGCTTGGAGAAGAACACAAAACCATATCAAGAAGGAAAAGGGAAAACGAAGATGAAACATAGGAAGGAGGATGAGAAATAGCAGCAGCAGCAATAAATCATAATGTTTAGTAAGGCTTTGCAGTAATTGTGTAGTGTTAAGTGGCTAGTTTCATTCTGTTTAAAAGCTCATGAGTGTACTTAAATTTTCTACTTAGTTTTCTGTGATTTTATTGTGAGGACACACCCCCAATTGTTTATGATGTTGTTAATGAAAATATTACTTTTAAAAACTATTTATCATCATCATCATTATCATCATCATTGTGGAGGATGCATACATACTACAGAGCTGTACATATAAGAGTAAGAGGACAACTTAAGCCATCAAGTCCATCCTTCTTTTGCAGATTCCAAAGATCCATCACAAATGATCAGGTCTTAACAGCAAAGGCTTGTGTACTCTAGACCATCTTACTGGCCTCAAAAAGGATTATGTTTTAATGATTCATTATTGAAACTCCATAAACATCTGAGCCTGCCATGGTAATTGAGTGAATATCTACACATAAACAGAATTATGTAGCCTCAGGAAGAACAGTGACAGTGCCTCTAAACTGGTATACATAATTCTAGGAGCTTCAAATAAACTGAGAAAAAATGAAGAATAAATGCCCAGAATAATTCCTGTCTAGGAAGTAAATAATAATAATATATATGGCTATATACATATTTAATATATTTATTTGTGAATATATTTATGGTTGTTCTCCACTGCCAATCATTTCTAGCGGCATTGATTAAACAAATGAGCAGGTTATAGAATAAAAAAGTTACAAGAGGGCAGTGCTATTTCTATTGCTATTTTTATATTATTTTATATTTGAAAACACAATATAGAAAAACAAATTATGAAGAAGGAAAAAAGAGACATACAATAAAAAAAATTTTGGGCAGGGTACAGGGTAAAGTCATTATCATTATTATATACTGCTAATAGGAATGCAAATTTTTACAGCCACTGTAGAGAACAGAAGGTTTCTCCCCACGATAGGCAGGATGAGAACTAGCCTAGCTATCCATCAGCAAACAAGCAAATAATGACTGACTTCAAGTATAAACAATGTAACACTACTTGGACCCAATTTGGGTTCAGCTTTAATGTTAATATGGGGGAGAGCAGAATAAATAAATTGTTCAATATGCTGAAGTAAGTGTTCTGGTTAAAGAACAAAATCCATAAGAGAAGAAAACAGATGTCAAGGAAGATTTCTTCCTTAAATGTGTATTGTTCACTGTGTACATAATTGTGTGTTTGTGTGATGCCTATCAACTAACCAACTTGACAAAGATATGTTGAGAGGGACTACACAAACCAAGAGGACGACACGAACCCAGAGCAAGGCCCACTCTCAACTGAATAGGATAATCCAGGTGGAAAAGACACACAATGACAACTTTGAATTAAAGCATCCTTTGTCTTTGTCATAATGTAGAAGCTAGCTTTTGTTTAGAAGCACTAAATTCCAACCACATGCTAGAAACTACAGGTCCTGAATGCAGATACAGCAACAGCTCTTGGATCTACAGCTTTCAGGCTTGCAGCTGTATCATTGTCCCCTCTTCCAGCCTTCCAACTTCTCTGTTCTCAGACTCCCAGGTCATTGTGGGACTGTCCAGCCTCCAACCATGTATAAAGCCTATCAACTTTATACCTTGTATCATTGCACATGGAATCTGTTAGGTATATTCCTTAAAAACTCTCATACTCAGTGCTTAAGTATGAAGTTTATCAATATTAATTGCTGTCTAACTTTATCTTATACTTATTACAGATTAGTCTAAGATGCTTGCAACTAATTTTGGCTAATTTCATTTCTATGAAATAGCTTTCACACCTTTTGGTTGGCTGACAGTTTTGCTTGGTGACTCAAAGCAATTTTCAGGTTGTTGGTCACAGACAGCACGCATGCCTTTTTCCAGCCCTGGGAATGAAATGGACTCTTCTATGGTGAGGGTCCACGAAGGCAATACTTCCTTTTAATGGAGTATCAGTCTACCTCTTTGTGCTGGAATTTCTTTTTGAAAAACAAATAACTTTTTGGGAAGTCAGATAGACATTTTCATATGTGTCCTTACACTTATTTCATTAATTTATAAATTTAATTTGCATTGAGTTTCATATTGAGCAGGAGAATGCAGCCCAATGCCTATGTAGTCAGCATTTGACTGGCATGTTTGAAATCCTGGGTTTGCTCTCAATGATTATGGCATTTTTATAATTATTCATTTTTAAATATTTCTGATTTTTGTTTTTTTTCTTTCTAAAACATCAGTTATTTAAAAGAATGGTTTTATTCTCCTTTCATCACTGGATACTATTTTAAATGATATGGTCAGAAAATATGATTGCATACTAATTAAGCATTCAAAATTTATAAGATCATCTCTCTACATATACACTTATTTAGATTTTGGCTAATTAATAATAGAGTTGATGGTATTATTACCTCATGAAAATTATATATTAAACTTTTCTAAAATTGCCAATTGTATTTTGAAATGTGAGTAATAACATAAAATTAAATCTTTTTGATTTGAAATTCTGTCTTCAATGTCCTATTTAGCTATTATATAACAAATGGCTTCAAGATTTGTTGGCTTCAAGTAATGTCCCTTGAAATGTCTTAAAGTATGTAAGATCTTAACTTAAGATGTTCTACTTGGGGATAGGAAATGTAACTATGTGGTAGAATACATACTGGCATACCCCAAGCATTCAAGCCATGGGGGCATCAAAAAGGAAAGAACAAATGAAGGAAGAGAAGAAGAATAAAAACAATGTTGTATGGTTATTATTTGTAAAGTACTTGGTGAAATTATCAAACAACTATCACTTTTAGATGCTATTAGGTTTTTCATATAGAGTGATTCTCCTATAGAAGAGTATGACTTAAGGATTTTTACTGCTATGACAAAACGCCATGACCAAAAACATGTTAGGGAAGAAAGGTTTTGTTTTGCTTACAACTCTAGGTAGCAGTGTATCACTAAGGGAAGTCATGATAAGAACTCAGGCAGGCTAGGAACTTTTAGGTAGGAGCTAATGCAGAAGCCATGGAAGAGTACTACTTACTGGTTTGCACTTTATTGTTGGTTCACCCTACATCCAGACCACGAGTCCACAAATTCTCCCCACCCCTCCACCTCCCCGTCCACCCACCCCTACCCCTACCATGGGTAGGGTCCTCCCACATCAATCATTTCTTAAGAAACTGCCTCATAAGGCCAAAACAGCTCAATTGATTGTGTTACAGTAAAGGAACTTCCCTAAAGATTTAACTAATGTCTTTGCTTATGGAGGTTCCCTCCTCTAGGATAACTATAGTTTCTGCCGAGTAAACAAAACTAGGCAGCCTAGATGGTGAGATGCATTATTTTCTTCAGAAAATATTTCCTTTTCTTATACCATAACCAGCACTCATCTTCACTGCCACATTCCTCTTCTTTCCCTTCTGTTTTTCTGTTCCTTTTCAAGGCTTCTGTTTTAATGAAAGGACTTTTAGTGTGGCTTGCCAACTTGAGCCAGTCAAAAGTTTTGTTCAAAAACAAATGTGTCTTAAATGCTGGACTGTGTGTCATGAAAACCTGTCAATTCTCTACAGTGAGAATGGTGCTCCTTTCAATATTGCTCACTTCCTTGGAGTGATATTATGCTGAGGACAAATTCTGGATTCTCCTACTTTTCAGTCAACTAAGCTATGGAATTAACCTTTAAATGTATGTATTCTGTACTGTCTTTTTAGGGTTTTGCTCAAACACAGGAGGACTTCTCTAGATGGCACTCTCTTATATTGTCAGATGCAGCCTTAGCCATAGGACTTTAATTGGCATAAGCTAGTAAAATGCTGTACTGCTAGAATTAAATTTTAAATGAGATTTAGCCCTGGTAGACATAACCATCTATCTACTTACCTACCATGTTGATTTTGATCCATTGATTTCTTTTGTGGATGGAAATGATGAGTGTCAGAAACTAAAACAAAAAAGAAAATACAGGTCTAGTGTTTCTTTTACATTCTTATATGTATTTGTTGTGCAAAATTAGTAGAAGAAGAAAACAGTCTCACAATGTATGTGTGAGTCAGTTTGAGATGCACAAAACAAACATTATTAAAACTTGCTTTAAAGAGCCAGGTTTCAGTAGTACTACATTTGTATAAGTCTAATATTTGAGCGTGTGGAGGCAGGAGTGTCAGGATTTCAAGGCCAAACTTAGATCCATGTCAAATTAAGGGCATGGTCAACATGAAATATGATCTTCTAGTAGGTAGGAAGGTAAGTAGGTAGGTAGGTAGATAGGTAGGTAGGTAGATAGGTAGGTAGGTGGATGGGTGGATGGAAATTTGTTGACTGAAGCAAAACTTATAGAGTCTGTGTACTCTCAAAAGTCTGAAATGTATTAATGTTGACTCTGTGAATCTAATGGACAACATACACGGTCAAGGCCTTTGCCATGTGATCTTCCTATATTTCTTGTCTTTGAATGATGTCACCTTGCGATGTGTGTGGGTATGTGTCCCCACGGTGTACATATGAAGATCAGAGGGCCATTTTCAGAGTAAGTTCTCTCCTTTCACCATGCTGGTTCTGGGAAGTTGACTCAAGCTTGATGACAATGCCTCTAAGTGCTAAGCTATCACTGTGGCACAAATACCACTCCTGAGGAATATTTTTCACTTCCATTGTATCTATTTGATGACCAAATCCCTGTCACTCCACCCTTAAAATTACTCAGCTGCCAATCTCCGTTTTGGTTTCTCTAATAGCACCTTCACCTACACTCTCGTGATGTTACCTGGTATGATAAAACATTGTGTCTAGACCTTTCCTTCTAACCAAATAGAGTCTGCTCATATAGTAACCCTTCCTACAACAACTCAGTAGATGTCATCAGTCTTAGGGAAGTCAGAACAAAAATATTATATGAAATGGTGGCATTTTCACCTCTGCTATCTCTCAGATAATCTTGTTCACAATATTCCTTTTTGTCTTCTGTACAGCTCTGCTGGCTTCCTTTCCTTTCTTCCACCCATAAAGCTACTCCTGTCATGCAACACAGGGCCATGGGCATATCAGAAATATTCTTCCTCTTCTTTGTTCCAATATTGACTTGCAGATTTTCATTCAGCTGGCAACCCAAATCATGCTTTCTAGGTGAAAATCCTGCCCTGCCTGAATCCGATCATATCATTTGCCAATAGTCTTCAGACACCATGGACTGCTCATTCAATAAGCCTGAGAAACTGCAGCTAAATACTTGGGATTTAACTTCACTGAAATCACCATGAGCACAAGGGCATTATGAGACATCTGCATCTTAATAAATGCCTTATTAACATTTTTACTGTAAAATACATAAACATGGAAGCATATATATGTTGCATAATGAATAAAACACCAAGTAGCTTTACTCAAACAAAGAAAGATCAATGAGAGCCTTTCTCCAGTTACATACCAGGCATGGATGAAAGCATGCAGCATTAATATAAAGTTCTTATCATTATTCCTACTCTTAATTGATAACTTTAAACTTAATTAGTAATTATTTGAATGGATTTATGTGTCTGTGTGTGACTGCATATATGTGAGCACTTGAACACTCACAAACAGAATGGTAGATATATGCAATGGCCAGAAGTGATAGCACATGCTGTAGCTGGTTTGTTAGCTACCTAAGTTGGATTCATAAAACTTTGTTCTTATTCTCTGCAATAACAGCAAACACTCTTCTTTTTTATTAGATGCATTCTTTATTTACATTTCAAATGATTTCCCCTTGTTGGTTTCCCCATCCCAATGTCCCATAAGCCATCTCCCCTCCCCCATTCCCCATACAACCCCCTCCTGCTTCCCAGTCCTGGTATTCCCCTACTCTACTGCATAGAGCCTTTCCAGGACCAGAGGCCTCTCCTCCCTTTGATTACCAACAAGGCCATCCTCTGCTGCCTATTTATCTGGAGACATGAGTAACAACGTGTATACTATCTGGTGGATGTTTTTGTCCCTGGGAGCTCTGGGAGTACTGGGTGGCTCATATCCTTGTTCCTCCTATGGCACTGCAAACCCCTTCTACTCCTTAGGTCCTTTCTCTAGCTCCCCCACTGGGGACCCTGTGCTCAGTTCAATGGCTGGCTGAGAGTGTCCCCTCTATACTTATCATGCACTAGCAGAGCTTCCCAGGTGACAGCTATATCCAGCTCCAGTCAGCAAGTACTTGTGGGCATTGATAATAGTGTCTGGGTTTTGTAATTGTATAGGGGAAGGATCACTCCATTCAGTGGGATAGTCTCTGCATAGTCTTTCCCTTAGACTCTGCTCTACATGTTGTCTCTTTGTCTCCTTTTGTATTTTGTTCCCCCTTCTAAGAAGGAGCAGAGTATCCATACTTTGTTCTTCCTTCTCCTTGGGCATCATTTGATATATAAATTGTGTCTTGGGTATTCTAAGCTTCTGGGCTAATATTCACTTATCAATGAGTGCATACCATGTGTGTTCTTTTGTGATTTGATTACCTCACTTACATTGATATTTTCCAGTTCCCCCCATTTGCCTAAGGATTTAATGAATTCATTGTTTTTAATAGCTGAGTAGTATCCCATAGTGTAAATATACCTCATTTTCTGTATCCATTTCTCCATTGAGGGACAACTGGGTTCTTTCTAGTTTCTGGCTATTATAAATAGGGTTGCTATGAACATAGTGGAGCAAATGTTTTTATTACATGCTGCAGAATCCTCTGTGTATATGCCCACGTGTGATATAACAGGGTTCTCTGGTAGTATCATACCCAGTTTTCTGAGGAACCACCAGACTGAATTTCAGAGAGGTTGTTCCAGCTTGCAATCCCACCAACAGTGGAAGAGTGTTTCTCTTCACATCCTCACCAGCACCTGCTGCCTTCTGAGTTTTTGATCTTAGATATTCTCACTGGTGTGAGTTGAAATTTCAGGGTTGTTTTGATTTGCATTTCCCTGATGACTAAGGATGTTGAACATTTCCTTAGGTGCTTCTCAGCCATTCAATGTTCTTCAGGCGAAAATTCTTTGTTTAGCACTGTACCCCATTTTAGTAGGGTTATTTGGCTCTCTGGGGAATAATTTCTTGAGTTCTTTGTATATCTTGGATATTAGCCCTCTGTCAGATATAGGTTTGGTAAAGATCTTTTCCCAATTGGTTGGTTGCCCTTTTGTCCTATTGACAGTGTTCTTTACCTTACAGAAACTTTGTGCATTTATGAGGTCCCATTTGTCAATACTTCATCTTAGAGCATGAGCTATTAGTGTTCTGTTCAGGAAATTTTCAACTGTGCCCATGTGCTTAAGGCTCTTCCCCATTTTCTTTTCAATTAGTTTCGATGTGTCTGGTTTTATGTGGAGGTACTTGATCCACTTCAACTTGATCTTAGTACAAGGAGATAAGAATAGATTGATTTGCATTCTGCCTGTAGACACCAGTTGAACCAGCACCATTTGTTGAAAAGGCTATATTTTTTTCCAATAGATGGTTTTAGCTTCTTTGTTAATGATCAACATAGGTGTGAGGATTCATTTCTGGGTCTTCAATTCTATTGCATTAATCTTCCTGCCTGTCACTGTGCCAATACCATGCAGTCTGTAACACTATTGTTCAGTAGCACTGCTTGAGGTCTAGGATACTGATTCCTGAAGAACTTCTTTTACTGTTGAGAATAGTTTAAGCTATCCTAGCTTTTTTGTTATTCCAGATGAATTTGAGAATTGCTCTTTCTAAGTTTATGAAGTATTGAATTTGGATTTTGATGGGCATTGCATTGAATCTGTAGATTGCTTTTGGCAAGATGGCCATTTTTACTTTATTAATCCTGCCAATCCATGAGCATGGGAGTTCTTTCCATCTTCTGAGGTCTTCTTTGATTTCTTTCTTCAGAGACTTGAAATTCTTGTGATATAGGTCTTTCACTTGTTTGGTTAGAGTCACACAAAGATACTTTATTGTGTTTGTGATTATTGTGAAGACTGTCATTTCCCTAATTTCTTTTTCAGCCTCTTTATCCTTTGAGTATTGGAAGGATACTGATTTGTTTTAGTTAATTTTATATCCAGCCACTTTGCTGAAGCTGTACGAGCTCTCTGGTGGAGTCTTTGGGGTTGCTTAAGTATACTATCATCAACAAATAGTGATAATTTGACTTCTTCCTTTGCAATTTGTATCCCTTTGATTTCATTTTGTTGTCTAATTGCTCTAGCTAGAACTTCAAGTACTATATTGAATAAATATGGAGAGAGAGGGCAGCCTTGTCTACTCCCTGATTTTAGTGGGATTGCGTCACGTTTCTCTCCTTTTTGTTTGATGTTGGCTACTGGTTTGCTGTATATTGCTTTTACTATGTTTAGGTATGGACCTTGAATTCTTGATTTTTTTTCAAGACTTTTAAATGAAAGGATGCTGAATTTTGTCAAATGCTCTTTCAGAATCTAAAAAAAATGACCACGTGGTTTTATTTTATTTGAGTTTGTTTATGTAGTGGATTATATATATGGATTTCCAATGAACCATTCCTACATCCCTCAAATGAAGCCTCCTTGATTGTTGTGAATGATCATATTTATGTGTTCCTAGATTTGGTTGGCAAGAATTTTATTGAGTATTTTTGCATTGATATTCATAAGGGAAAATTGTCTGAAGTTCTTTTTCTTTGTTAAATCTCTGTGTTGTTTTGGTATCAGCTAAATTTTGGCTTCATAGAACGAGTTGGATAGTGTTCCTCCTCTTACTATTTTGTGGAATAGTTTGAAGAGTATTTGTGTTAGGCCTTCTTTGAAGATCTGATAGAATTCTGCACTAAAACTATCTGTTCCTGTGGTTTGTTGTTGTTCTTGTTTTGGTTTTTTGTTTGTTTGTTTGTTTTGTTTTTTTGATTGGAAAACTTTCAGTGACTACTTCTATTTCTTTAGGGGTTATGGGACCATTTAGATGAGCTATCTGATCCTGATTTAACTTTGGTATTTGGTATCTGCCTAGGAAATTGTCCATTTCATCCAGATTTTCCAGTTGTGTTGAGTATTGGCTTTTGTAGTAAAATATAATAATTTTTTGAATTACCTCAGTTTCTGTTGTTTCTTTACCCTTTTCATTTCTGATTTTGTTAATTTGGATACTATTTCTGTGCCCTCTGATGATCTGGCTAAAGGTTTGTTTATCTTGATGATTTTTTCAAAGAACCAGATCCTCATTTTGTTGATTCTTTGTATAGTTCTTTTTGTTTCTACTTTGTTGATTTTAGCCCTGAATTTGATGATTCCCTGCCTTCTACTCCTCTTGAATGTACTAACTTCTTTCTGTTCTAAAGCTTTCAGGTGTGCTATAAATCTGGTAGTGTATGCTCTCTCCAGCTTATTTTTTGAGGCACTCAGAGCTATGAGGTTTCCTCTTAGCACTGCTTTCAGTGAGTACCATAAATTTGGGTATGTTGTGTCTTAATTTTTATTAAATTCTAAAAAGTATTAGATTTGTTTCTTTATTTCTTCCTTGACCAAGGTATCATTGAGTAGAGCATTGTTCAGCTTCCATGTGTATGTGGGCTTTCTGTTGTTTTTGTTGTTATTGAAGACTGCCCTTACTCCACAGAGATCTGATAGGAGGTATGGGATTATTTCAATCTTCTTATATCAGTTGAAGTATGTTTTGTGACCAATTATATGGTCAATTTTTTGAGAGGGTACCATGAGGTGCTGGGAAGAAGGTATATACTTCTGATTTAGGATGAAATGTTCTATAGATATCTATTTAATTCATTTGTTCCAAACCTTCTGTTTGTTTCACTGTCTCTGTTTAGTTTGTGCTTCTCTGATGTCCATTGAGGAGAGTGTGGTGTTGAAGTCACCCACAATTATTGTGTGAGGTGCAGTGTGTGCTTTAAGCTTTAGTAAAGTTTCTTTTATGAGTGAGGGTGCCATTGTTATTTGGAGCATTGATGTTCAGAACTGAGAATTCTTCTTGGCAGATTTTTCCTTTGATGAGTATAAAATGTCCTCCATGTCTTTTTTTGATGTCTTTTGTTTGAAAGTCTATTTCTTTTTTTTTAATCTTTTTTTAATTGAGTATCTTCTTCATTTACATTGCCAATGGTAAAACCTTTCCCAACTTCCCCCTCCCAAAATCCCCCCTCCCCAGTGATTCCCTACCCCTCCTCTCACCCCCTGCCTCCATGTATATAACCTTCTACTGGACACACACCCATCTCCCCCCTAATACACCCCTGTCCATTTCCCTTTGTTGAGGCCTTTATTGAGCCTTTACCTGACCAAAGACCACTCCTCCCACTGATGCCCAACAAGGCATTCCTCTGCCACATTTTTGGCTGGAACTATGTGTACCCCTTGGTTGATGGTTCAGTAACTGGGAGTCTTGGGGTATCTGGGTGTCTGAATTCATTGTTCTTCCCATGGGGCTATATACCCCTTCAGCTCCTCTGGGACTACCCTCCAGATCCTCTGTTGGGGACCCCAAGCTCAGTCCAATGGTTGGTTGCTAGTTTCTGCCTCTGTATTTGTAAGGCTCTGGCAGGGCCTCTCTGGAGGCAGCCACAGCATGCATGCTCTTTTTGGTACATGCTTCTCATCGTAGTGTCAGGGTTTGGTGACAGTTTATAGGATGAATCACCAGGTAGGGCACTTGTAGGTGGCCTTTATTTCAGATTATGCTCCACAAATTGCCTCCCTTGTTGCTCCTGTGAGTATTTTGTTCCCTTTCTCAGATGAACCATAGCACCCTCACTTAAGTCCTCCTTCTTCTTGAGCTTCCTGTGCTGGGTGAATTGAAAGCCTTTTTCATTGGATATTAGAAGATCTTCCCCCAGCTTGTTTCCTGTAACTATTTGCTTGGAAAATTGTTTTCTAGGCTTTTACTCTGAGGTAGTGTTTGTCTTTGACACTGAGATGCACTTCCTATATGCAGCAAAATATTGGGTCTTATTTACTAATCCAGTCTGATAGCCTATGTCTTTTTATTGGGGAATTGACTCCACTGATGTTAAGAGATATTAAGGAATAGTGACTATTGCTTCCTTTTATTTTTGATGTAGTTTTTATATTTGTGTGGTTATCTTCTTTTGGATTGGTTGAAGGAAATTTAATTTCTTGCTTTTTCTAGTATGTAGTTTCCCTACTTTTGTTGGTGTTTCCCACTCATTATCCTTTGAAGGGCTAGATTTCTGGAAAGATGTTGTGTAAATAGTTTTTGTCATGGAAAAAATTGGTTTCTCCATCTATGTTAACTGAGAGATTTGCTGGGTATAGCAGTCTGGGTTTTGCATTTGTGTTCTCTTAGAGTCTATATGACATTTGCCCAGGCTCTTCTGCCTTTCATATTCGCTGATGAGAAGTCTGGTGTAATTCTGATAGGTCTACCCTTATATGTTACTTGGCCTTTTCCCCTTGCTGCTTTTAATAATCTTTTTTTTTTTTTTAGTGCATTTGGCATTTTAATTATTATCTTACAGGAGGAATTTCTTTTCTGGTACAATCTATTTGGAGTTCTGTAGTCTTCTTGTATGTTCATGAGCATCTCTTTCTTTAGGTTAGGGAAATTTTCTTTTCTAATTTTGTTGAAGACATTCCCTTTAAGTTGGGAATCTTCACTCTCTTCCATATCTATAATCCATTGGTTTGGTCTTCTCATTTTGTCCTGAATTTCCTGGATGTTTTCAGTCAGGAGCTTTTTGCATTTTCCTTGACTTTTATGTCAATGCTTTCTATGGTATCTTCCGCATCTGAGATTCTCTCTTCTATCTCTTGTATTCTTTTCGTGATGCTTGCATCCATGACTCCTGACTTCTTTCCTAGGTTTTCTATATCCAGAGTTGTTTCCCTTTGTGATTTCTTTCTACTTCTGTTTTTAGATCCTGCATGGTTTTGTTCAATTCCTTCACCTTTTTGGTTGTGCTTTCTTGTAGTTCTTTAAGGGCTTCTACCTGCTACTTGTGTTCTCCTATATTTCTTTAAGGGATTTATTTATGTCCTTCTTGAAGCCTTCCTTCAGCATCATAAACTGTGATTTTAAGTCCAAACCTAGCTTTTCTGGTATGTTTGGATATCTAGGACTTGCCGTTGAATTGGGTTTGAATGCCTTGATTTCTGTTAGTAGAGTTCCTACCTTTGCCTTTTGCCATCTGGTTATCTCTGGTGTTAGTTGGTCCTGCTGTCTATGGCTGCTTCTTGTCCCTGCTGTGTCCCTGAAAGCCTGTCTCAGCACCCCTAGGTGACTGACTCTCCCCTGGCACAGATTGATATGGGGCTGCCCATCTCCTGGGTGCAGGAGGTGGGACCCTGGAGGACTGAGTCCCAAGTGATCTTACATTGGGTGTTCTCTGCGTTTCTGGCTGTAATAGCCTCCTCAGTCGTAGGAGAGAAGAAGGTGGCCTCACCTTTAATCAAGGGACTCCCTCAAGAGCAGATGTCCCCTAGCAGGATAGGTGCACAGACTGCTGTGGCACTGCCCAGATGCTGGGTGCAGGTGGGGCCCTGGCAGACCATTTTCCATGTGATCTTTCACTTGGGTGTACCCTGTGTACCTGGCTGTACCCGTCTGCTCAGTCACCACCAACGAACACTCTTATAACCTCTAGGCTATCTCTCAAGCTGATTAGTTATTATTCATGTATTTATTTATCTATCTATTTATTTATTATAATTATGTAAGTGTTACATGTACTGTGGGGAGTGGTATCTGCTTGTCATAATATAGCACAAGTCTTTTTTGTTCATCATCACCTTAGAATTTTACACAGATTCTGAAGCATAAACTCAGGACACCAGGCTTTTATGACAAATGCCTAGTACTTTTATCCACTGAACCATCATGCTGGCTTTTACTTACTCTTTCCTTTATAAAATGAGCATACAGAATTAGTCATCAGGTAAAGCAAACTAGCCTTTAAGAATTGAGTTCCTCTGCCAGGAACCAGATGGCAGAAGGAGAGAAAGTTGTCTTCTGGCTTCACATGTATAGAAAAACACATGTGCACATATATTCACAGACATACACACTAAATAAATAAATAAATAGATAAATAAATAAATAAATAAATAGAACATATAGGGCATAATATTGATTAAATGTATAAACAGAGTGTCTCTATTCCTTGTTTCTGAGCTTCAGTAATATTGATGGGTATACATCTAATTAATTTCTTCATTCTGAAAGACTTCTCTCTATTGTATGTCCATACAGAAATCTTTTCCTCATCCATCCAATGATGGACATTGCTGTGGTTTGCCAATTTCACTGTTATGAATGATCATGTCCTGATGGATACACTGAACATGTCTTCTCTCATTCATGTTCAAGACCTTACCTAGAGAACATACTTTGGAAAAGAACTGCTCACTTTAAAGGTACAAACTCTCATGGGTAAGTTAAATTATTAAACTAGAAACTATTTAATGTGCTATTGGACATGAATGTTTATAATCATTGAACTATCATGTTTCATTATTCTCCATTTTTCTTATATCCTGACATTACCTACGCAAAAAAACTTGTGCTTTAAATTTTTAGCCTATTTTTTATTTATATTCTGTTTTGTTGTTGTTGTTGTTTTATTCGATATATTTTTATTTACATTTCAAATGATTTCCTGTTTTCTAGACCCCCCCACTCCCGAAACTCCCATCAGCCCCCTTCCCTCCCCCTGTTTTCCCACCCAACCCTTCCCACTTTCCTGTTCTGGTTTTGCCCTATACTGCTTCATTGAGTCTTTCCAGAACAAGGGGCCATTCCTCCGTTCTTCTTGTACCTCATTTGATGTGTGGGTTATGTTTTGGGTATTCCAGTTTTCTAGGTTAACATCCACTTATTAGTGAGAGCATACCGTGACTCATCTTTTGAGTCTGGGTTACTTCACTCAGTATGATGTTCTCCAGCTCCATCCATTTTCCTAAGAATTTCATGAATTCATTGTTTCTAATGGCTGAATAATACTCCATTGTTTATATATACCACATTTTTCATCCACTTTTCTGTTGAGGTATACCTGAGTTCTTTCCAGCTTCTGACAATTATAAATAGGGCTTCTATGAACATAGTGGAACATGTATCCTTATTATATGTATTCTCCATGCTGGGGAAGCTTCTGGGTATATGCCCAGGAGTGGTATAGCAGGATCTTCTGGAAGTGAGGTGCCCAGTTTTTGGAGGAACCACCAGATTGATTTCCAGAGTGGTTGCCGCAATTTGCAACCCCACCAGCAGTGGAGGAGTGTTCCTCTTTCTCCACATCCTCGCCAACATCTGCTGTCTCCTGAATTTTTAATCTTAGCCATTCTGACTGGTGTAAGGTGAAATCTCAGGGTTGTTTTGATTTGCATTTCCCTAATGACTAATGAAGTTGAGCATTTTTTTAAGATGCTTCTCTGCCATACGAAGTTCTTCAGGTGAAAATTCTTTGTTAACTCTGTACCCCATTTTTTAATAGGGTTATTTGGTTTTCTGGAGTCTAACTTCTTGAGTTCTTTATATATATTGGATATTAGCCCTCTATCTGATGTAGGGTTGGTGAAGTTCTTTGCCCAATTTGTTGATTGCCGATTTGTCCTTTTGATGGTGTCCTTTGCCTTACAGAAACTTTGTAATTTTATGAGGTCCCATTTGTCAATTCTTGATCTTAGAGCATATGCTATTGGTGATCTGTTCAGAAACCTTCCCCTTGTACTGATGTCCTCAAGGGTCTTCCCCAGTTTCTTTTCTATTAGCTTCCGAGTGTCTGGCTTTATGTGGAGGTCCTTGATCCATTTGGAGTTGAGCTTAGTACAAGGAGACAAGGATGAATCAATTCACATTCTTCTGCATGCTGACCTCCAGTTGAACCAACACCATTTGTTGAAAAGGCTAAGTCAAGTAACTCAATATATGTCAGGAGATATACTGAATACAAAAAAATGTTCAGTTTTATATAACTTTATTCCAGTAGTTGGTGAGAGTCCAGTTGAATACTAGCTACATGTTCAGCATGCAAACTCACCTAATGATCCCGAAAAACTGAAAATAATTTGGATATTTTTAAAATAAAAACATAGGAGGGAGCTAATATTGTAGTTTAGTGTTTGAGTGCCTGCCCAGAATGTGAGATCATTGATTCCATAATCTGTGGTACAGAAAATAATTAAATCAAATTAAATTAAATTAAAAATAAATAAATATTATTAATAATAAATAAATATTATTATTATAATAACTTGGGATTGATGAGATGACTCAGTAGCTATGTACACTGGCCTGTTTTCAAGAAATCAGGCACCATTTCCAGCATCCACATGGCATCTCACATCTGTCCTTAACATTAGTGGATTCAATGGCCTCTTATGGCCTTCATGTGAACTAGTCACATACATGGTCTACGGAGATATCCCTACACATAAAAATAATTTTACAAAATTTAAAATATAATCATTTATACAGTAAAATGAAATATGTTTAATGTGGTTGTTGGCTCATATTATGAACAATTTATTCTGCTTCTCTCTCCCATTATCCTGACAAAAAGGCATTATGGTGCTGTTTTTAGTCTAATACCCTCAAGAAGTACATTAAGCATTATGGGGGTTCCATCAGCCAGGGAGTTCCCCATAAGAGAGTTAATTTCTTTCCTCCCATCTACTCTTCAGTATAGAACCTTCTATCCTCTACTAAATGAGAGCTGCAAAACTGGACATGTTGTCCCTTCTGTCTTAGCAGAATATTATTAAATTTCATACCTTGCATCCCTTTGACCTTCTTTTGTTGCCTAATTGCTCTGGTCAACCACTGGAATGAGCACAGGGTCCACAGTGGAAGAGCTAGAGAAAGGACCCAAGGAGCTGAATGGGGTTGCAGCCCCATAGGAGGAACAACAATATGAACCAACCAGTACCTCCAGAGCTACCAAGGACTAAACCACCAACCAAAGTGTACACATGGAAGGACCCATGGCTCCAGCCACATATGTAGCAGAGGATGCTTTTGTTGGACATCAATGAGAGGAAAGGCCCTTGGTGCTATGAAGGCTAGCTGTTGCCCCAGTGTAGGGGAATGCCATGACAGGGAAGTGGGTGTTGGTAGGTTGGTGAGCAGAGGGGGGGATGGGATAGGGGGTTTTCAGAGGGGAATTGGGTATAACATTTGAAATGTAAATAAAGAAAATATCTAATAAAGTGTAAAGAAAAGTAATTCATACCTTAACAATAATGTAGGTGTCCCAGCAAGAAAATATTTACTGCTAACACACCTTGACAAATAAAAGCTGCTTAATGACTATGCATGACAGCCTGCTGAAGGAATTTTTCTGAGGGCACTTCCTGGATCAGAAGCTCAGGAGAATCTTTAAAAGCAGATCAGATTAATATAAAAAAATTATACTGGGATGATATGAATGGTGAGTTAACCAGAACAGTTTAAATTGCTTAAAAATTTGTAGTTCTTTACTGAATTTTCTTTATCATGCCCTGAATTAAGATAGGTGTGTTCACAATATTATCACTATGAACTACAAGTTAATATAGTTTTGGGATAATATGCTCCCACTTTCTTTCTTAACATCAAGGCCTATACTCAGTACACACTAAGTGAAAAATGGTGCAGATTGGAAGTTAGGGAAAATGGGGTTGGGAGTAAAAGAAGGAAGCCAGTGAAGAACATGATTTCAGGCAGAAACAGTGCCATAAAAAATGCCTGAAGGTGAGGCAACAGCACTTATTTGTGAGGATGTGGAAAAGGAAGAACACATTTCTTCTCTAGTGCTGGTGGAACTGCAATCTGGTCAAACACTCTGGAAATCTATCTGGAGGTTCCTCAGACAATTAGAAATAGATATAACTGAAAAGAAAGCTATACCACTGTTGGGCATATATCCAAAAGATGCCCAACCATGCTACAGGGTCACATGTTCCACTATGTTCATACCAGTATTGTTTGTGATAGCTAGAAGCTAGAAATAAACCAGATGTCCCATAGAATGAATACAGAAAATGTGGTTCATTTATATAATGGAATACTACTCAGGTATTAAGAATGAGGATATCTTGAGTTTTGCAAGCAAATGGATAGAACTAGAAAATATCATCCTCAGTTTGGTGAGACCCAAAAGAACATGTATGTACTAACTATGAGTGTTTATTATTAAAAAGTACAGAATACCCAGGATTCAATCCATAGAACTCAAGGTTAACAAACCAAAGAACACAAATGAGAATGCCATAATCCCACTAGAGAGGGAGAAGAAAGCAATCAGTTGAGGAAGGGGGGAGGAGGGCAGGTGAGGAGGGGGGTAGAGGGAGGTTGGGACTTTGGTGGAAGAGGGTGGGGGAGGTGAAATAAGAAACATCATCAGGTATTCAGGGTGGAGAGGGGGATTAGGAGTGAAGGCCTTAGGGCCAGCACAAAGAATGGAAACAGGCCACCTTGGGAGGTAGGAGATGGGGGGAGGGGGTTTCCTCTAGGATATACAAGAAACCAGGGCAGTGAGAGATGCTCAGGACTCAAAGGTAGGACCTTAGATGAAATGCCCTACAGTGGGGAGTGGGACCCTGTAGAGTCCATCTCCAATAGTAAGACAGAGCATCAAGTGGAGGGATGAGGTTGCCATCCCATAGTCAAAACCTCTGACCCAGAATTGTTCCTGTCTAAAAGAACTGTAGGGACAAAAATGGAAAAGAGACTGAGGATGGAAAGAGTGTTCAGTGATTAGCACAAATTGGGTTCCAGCTCAAGGTGAGGCTCCAAGACCTGTTACTATTACTGATGCTATGATGTGCTTACAGACAGGAGCCTAGCATGGCTGCCCTCTGAGAAGCCCAACAAGCAACTGAGTCAGATGCAGATACTTACACCCAACCAATAGAGAGAAGCAGAAAGCTAGAAGAAGCTGAAGGGGAGGGTAACTCCATAAGAAGACCAGCAAACTCAACTTATCCGTATCCCCAAGATCTCTCAGACACTGAGCTTCTAACCAGGCAGCATATACTAGCTGGTCTGAGGCCCCTGGCACACATATAGCACAGGACTGCCTAGCCCGAACTCAAAGATATTCTCAGCAGCTAGCACAAGAGACTTGAGGCCCAGAAAGTGGGGAGGTCTAGTGGGATGTGGGTATGGGGAGACATCCTATTGGAGACAGGGGAAGGAGGAATTGGATGAGGAAGAGTCAGAGGGCAGACTATGAGGGGGATAATGACTGGATTATAAAAAAAGAAAAAACAAAATCAAAGAAAAATAACAAAAAGAGAAAAGAAAAAAAGAAATGCCTGAGAAATGAAAGTGAAAGGCATCAACAGCCAAAATAGGGATTATGATAATAAAACCCAACCACTTCACGAATACATTGATGTTACATTTTGGGGGTATATAGTAAATACCTACAAAAATCAATGCTCAAAGCAAGAAGAATGTATTCTTTCTAGACTCAACTCTTAATCCATGTCCTTAATCCTTTAGTCCCTTTTGATTGGTACTATATTTTTTACTGACTCATAAAACAAAAATATGCTCATATTTAAAATTGATCTTGAGTTTCTAAACTCAACTTTGACATCACCTTCCTAAGTAACTTTCTCCCCTTTTCAATGCTGGCATAATATTCTTAACAACTTACAAAATAGAAGTGTTTACACTGTACTTCAAATTGCTCTTAAATCTTAACAAATAATATTGACTGGATATAGGTATCTCAGTAGAATCTTGAAATTCTACTCAGGGAAGCATAATGATAAAATGACCTTGGCTCTTCTCTCAATACAAATGATGGTCTGCTGTGTGTCTAATTCTCATTAACTCAACAGTGATATAGTTTACTAGTCTGGAATTCTTTGCATACCTTAAACCAACACAGTTTACATAAACACACACCTTTAGATTAAGGAGATGACTAAAGGCTGTCTAAGGACAATGAGCCTGAAAGAAAGACACATCTAACACGTTTCTCAAGAATAGAAGTGGCCTGTAAGCCCTGCTTTGGCATTCAGCTTTCTTTCTGGTCAATGACACAAAAAACCTACTACAGAACTTCCTTTTGCCATCCTTTGATTAAACACTATACCCTCACACCAAGGCCATCATGTGGAAAACTTGTTACACAGAAGTAGCAACCAGTAGAAAGAGTTTAGGTAAAAATAACAGATAGAAGTGGGTCATTCACTGGAGGATCTTTGTTTTATAGACTAATAATTGACTGTGGGTGTTGTCCTTAAGGTAAATTCATTTTGCTCACTGACCTAGCTAGAGGTACTGTTCAAAAAGGAGGTTGTGATGGAGGGAGAGAGAGAGAGAGAGAGAGAGAGAGAGAGAGAGAGTCAGAGAGACAGAGAAAGAGGGAGAGAGAGAGACATAGATCTGGGAGGAATAAAAACATAGGAATCAGTCCATCTGGCCAACAAGGTACTGGTTTGGGTTTTAAATATTTAGATTATGTTGATTTAATGTATATTCTAAAATAAGTATGTGCATACAGCCTAAGAAGTGTTAAAATACTGACAGTAGCCCACTTTTATCCTGCAGTTACAGAGAGAGCTTTTTTTCTTTTGTATCACCTAAAGTTGGGAGTGGGCAGCATTCATATGCTGAACTCTTATTCTTTCCTTAGACAATGGTTGTCCTTGGACTTAGGCCCTTTAAAAAGGTAACTAATATAAGGCAATAATATAGGTGGGTTCTATTCATAAAAATTTTAACATAGGTCTAGAGGCAACTTGTGAAGACATAATGCAAAGGCAGTCAGTCATCTTGAAAGCTAAGAGTAGAGCCTCAGAAAAAGCAAAAATTAAACCCAATGTGACCTTGACCATGAACCTCAAGAGTCCAGAATTTGACTAGATAAATTTATGCCATCCTCTGCCTGGTAATAAAACTTTGTAACCCTTGTTTGTTCAGTGGATATGCAGACATTAACATTTTTTCCTCAGTGTCTCCATAATGACAGTACTTTCAAGTAGCTTTATTCTTTGTCTAAAATGTTGTTTACTACACAAACGCAGAAAATAAATCAGCTTTCAATATACATAGATTTCTTAAATTGTTTCCTATGAACCTTCTTGATTACGTTGTTACTAATCAAAGAAAATTTATACTAATGATTGTGATCCCTGTGGATGTGATCATAGTGTCTACACAATTATAATTAAATGAATATTCAAAATGTGTCAACTCATTGTGTAAAATTGATAATACATAAGTTTTAATACAATAAGCATTTGATATTATTTCATCAAACATACAACTAGTATGAATTTAATTCTTGATATAATAAATTCCTTTTTATTAAAAGTATAAATGTGGTGTTTTGCAGTCTAGGTTAACATGTCTCAGAAGTCAGTCTGCCATAATTTAATGTGGATAATAGAAAATATTATTCATAACATAATACATAACATAAAGAGACACACTGTACATAATCCATGATTAATTCATATTTATAATCTTAGTAAAAATGTTATACATTTTGTAGGCATTTGTATTTTGTCTGCATGTTTGTCTAAGAACTGCTTGTGTGCCTGGTGTCCTATTAATCCAAAAAGGGGTATTTGACCCATTGACCCTGGAGTTAGAGGTGCCTGTGAGCTGCCATGTGGGTGCTGGTAATAAAACCTAGGTGCTCTGGAAGAACAGCCACTGCTCTGAAACTCTGAGCCATCTCTCCAGCCTAGATAAGATATTTTGCTATAGATAAGTTCTACACTTGAGAGTGGTTACTTCATGTACTCTGAATTACAAAATACAAAGGGCAATTTTGTGAACTGCATTACCTGAGAGATAGCAAAGTTGAAAATGCCAATCTTTCATATAATATTCTGGTTCTGCCTTCCCAGAGACTGATCACAATGCTTAATAAAATAAATAAAAATGAACTACTGACACTTGTAATAAATGTAGTGAACTTAGGGGAGGAAATGAAAGAAAAAATGTACAAACATACTGTAGCATCCCATGGGTATAAACTCCTAGATCAGGCAAACTAAGTTAGAGAGAGAAAGCAGATGGACAAGAAGAGGAAGAGGAGGAGTGAGGATTTACACAAGAAATAGTATAAAGGAACTTTCAATGTGTTGGACATATTATCTTCATTTTGGGGTTAGCTTCAGATGTGTATGTATAACTAACAAGGTTCTTCAAATTATGTACTTGAAATATATGTACTTTACTACATGGCAATTATACCTCATAAATCTGACATATTTCCCCTATAGGAAGAAAATACTGAAATATATAACAACATGAATGAATTCCAGAGTAACTCTACTAAATTCAAACAAACACACACAAAAATTTACACAATATTCTGGAATAGACATCAACATGAGCTGGGTTCAGATTAGGTTACCTAGGAGTGGCAGAAGATGCTGCCTGTCCAGAGGCATAAGAAATGTGAAGGGAATGGATGCAGAAGTATTTATTATATTCTTAGTATTAATGGTTATACAGCTGTGTACATTTTTCATAATTAATAGAAATGTGTTCATAAAAAGGATGTTAGTGAACATGACAATATCTCATTCACACACAATTTCTTTGTGAGTTCTTTTGAGAAAAGTTAATGGGCTTCTCATCAGGTTTCTGTAATACTTTTGCAGTAGTGAACACTATGTGCATCTTAGTGAATGGTAATTGTTTTAAGTGTATTTTCTTCAGACATGACAAACTTAAAATACAGCAATGACTTAATCCACAATGTAAAAGGCAGTGCTTTAAAATAAGGCTCTTCATACATGATTTAATGCTGTGATTACCATGGCCCTTCCTTCCTCATTATGGTTTCACAGTCAGTTAGTAAATACATACTCCAGAAGTTATTCCAAAGAGTAGGCGTTCTTAACAACAGCCCCTACCATCAGAGACCTTACTATTCATTCAATCATCATCAAACATTGAACCACCATGCATAATGAAGTTAAAAAATTAACAGCTCAGAGAAAAAATAAGATGCAAAGAAAACGACATGTAGGGAAAGAGCTTGGGCAACATTTTTAAAAAGGTATTGAAGTGAAAACTTGCAACATAAGTGGAGACTAGTTTGGATGAAAGAGGCAGGTAACAATGGTGGTGTCTTATTCCGAGTGTTCTAACTGGTATAATTGGCACATCTGATCACCCATAGATAAGATAGTACATTTGAGGAACTAAATAAATTATTCTATCTCAACTAATTGATATCAAACTAAGAGGATTGAACTTGAAATGGTTAAACTCACATTATGAGGGTGATCCAATGGTGGAAGACCTGCCTTTTCAGTGAGTATATTAGGAAATTAACTCATGATCACAAAGACTCTTCTGCCTCAGAACTTATTGAGCTGCCAAGTTTAAGAAAATACATTATTGTCAGTTATAAAAATTCTCTTAGTAAATAAAAATTACTTAGCTGAAAATTAAGCAAAAAGTTTAATTTTGCTTAAAGGGTGCAATATTTTTTGTAAATATAATACTGCTTTCCTGAATGACCAAATAAACTTTCACTTCACAGAGCAGATCAGCTCTTAACATGAACCCATAGAGAAATGGGATCATTGAAAAATATAATGACTGTGGTCAAAGGAAAGATTTCATTGTACCTAGTGCAGGCCCATACCAATTTGGCAAACAAGTTGAAGAATAGTACCAACAGCACAGAGGAAAAGTAGAAAGACTAGGTGCCTGGACAGGAAACAGAATGCAGTACTCTACCCCTACATATGTGTAGTTAATATGGGGTTCTGGTAGCTTTAACCTCTCCTACTCTCTCATTGACTAAATCCCATCCTTGACTCTTCATCATGTGTGAAGCGTCAAACTCTTAACTCTGTCTCTTATCTCCCTTTTAAAAATCCATACACTAAAGTGCTGCAAACCTAAAAAGTAGTCATAATTCTATCTATTTAAATGTTTTAATGGCTTCCCTTTGACTAGCCAACTAGCTGCAACTGTTGTCACTCACAGTGGAACTACAGCCAGCCTGTGGTCCTGGGCTCCTCCCCACTTTGCTTTCTGTCAAGCAGGTGAAATCTACCTGCTTCCAACACCTTTCGGGGTCTCCCCAACATGGTCTAATAAAAACAGAATTAATTCCTTTGTGAAATTTCTCTGAGTAATACAAACTAAATGCATCTCTGTGCTTCTGTTTTTTTCCACAGTATTTCAAACCTTGATTCCATACTGACTACTGTATGCGTTTGCCTTCCCAACAGATTATTTATGTTTGAGGGTGGGGATGCTGAATTCTGTTTACTTTCTAGTTGCATATTTTTTCGATTTTCCTTATATGCACTTAGTATTATCCATATAACTTATTTCTAAGTTAATATGAATCAGCTTCAATTGCAAGTCATGACCATTTTATTTAAATAAGATAATATTTTTAAAAAAATTTAATGATTTACTTATTTTTAGTTTACTACCATTGGTGTTTTGCCTACATATATGTCTGCATTAGGGTGCCAAAGCCCCTGAAGCTGGAGCTATAGACAGTTGTTGGCTGCCACATGAGTGCTAGGAATTCAACCCAGGTCCTCTGGAAAAACAGATAACCACTTTAAATGACTGAACAATCTCTCCACCCCAGGAAGTTTAATATTTTCAAATTACAGATTCCTCAAATTTCAGACAAAACAAAACAACAACCAAACAACCAAATAAAAACTAGGAAGTAAAGTGTAGTATATAAACATAGAAGTTGTCAAATGCTTTCAAAATTAAATTACCAGATATGGATGATCTCAGCCAATACAGTTAGAGCAGATGGAGATACAGTACCTAGAAGTTTTCCACAAGTAAAATGTGTCATGTTAAAAATGTAAGATTTTCACATAATTTGGGAGTAAGCAAATATGGTTCTCACATCAAAACTCTTTAAACTGATGCACGGATACTCGAAGATTGCTCTCAACAAAACTGAGGTTTGCACACAAGTTCTGCCAAAGCCCAAATACATGTAAAGTCCATGATCTATGCTGGGGTGAATTTCTTCCACACTCAAAAGTCAAAGGATCTGTGAAGTCAGGCACAGTCTACGTAGACATCACTGGAGATCAGCGCCAGTCAGAAGGCTTGATTAAGTTCCTAGGAGTTTATAGATTCTTAAAGTCATATGCCCTTTGTTTATATTCATATGACAATCTTTGAGGTAAAAGCAAATAAAAATAGGTGACATTTAATGATTTAATGTAAATTAAGGCAGAAGAGATAGCTGAGCCATTAAAGGAACTCTTGCAGAAGGCTAGAGTTTGGTCCTCACTGTCCATATCAGTGGGCTCATAACACCTGTAACTGCAGCTCCAAGGAATCTGATACACTTTTATGGCTTCCACACACATGCATATGAATAACTAAAAAATAAACATAAATCTTTTAAAAAGTATTACAAATAGACAAGAGGTGGTAGCTTTTATCCCAGCACTTGGAGACAGAGGCAGGTTGATCTCTTAGTTCAAGACCATCATGGCCTATGGAACAAGTTCCATGACAGCCATGGTTACACAGAGAATCCTTATCTCAAATAGAAAACAAACAAATTAACAAACAAACAAAAAACAAAAATTAAAAAACAGAACAAAACAAAACAACAACAAAAAATGTATTGCGATTCATTTTGCCCTATACTTTCAACACATTTCTAAAACATTTTGAATTACTTATTAATTCTGCAGAAAACCACCATGATCCAACAAGAATGTGGCCCTCCATGGTATCAGCTGATTCTACCACATAAAGATCATAGTCCACCACTTTGACTTAAGATACAGCATGGGAAGTAGAGCTGGTCTTAAGGTGTACTTGAAGTGAATGGGCAAGAAAATGTAGAATTACTTCCAGCAGTACCCAAATATGTAAGGCTGGAGCTTTGCACATGACATATCAGGAACTAGTTCTCACATATACTTTGTGACCTAGAAATTCCTTTTTAGACCAAGTGCAAGGGAACATAGCTTTGCCTATAGTACCAAGGTTTCAGCTCTCATTTGGGGACACCTGCAGCTTGACATGCTCGATGAGTACATAAAGCATCTGTGGTTCCTTTTTGGATCTCAGCCCCATGGCAGCACCTGAATCCCTGGCTTTGATCTCTGTGACTGTTCTACTCAACTTACTTCTCTCTGCTTCATTTATATAGTTTATGAAATAAAGAGAATGCTAATACTGACTACGTAGGATTATTATAAATACAAGAAAATTGTCTAGAACAATATATTCTACATATTAAGAACTCAATATGGCCATATTCGCAGCCTTCTGGGGCAGAAGAGCTTCACTAGGTATTGTACCACCCCGAGCTTTAGATCTCTGGGGATGCAAACTGCCAGGGGTCTGCCTGCACTCAGGATCTGAGCACATAGGCAGTTCATCTGCCAGACCTCCAGGCATGGGCCTGTGTCCTGCCTGGAGACCAGCAGAGGGAGAGAATCCCCGTGGCCATATTCGCTGCCTGCCAGAGCAGAAGAGCATCACTAGGTACTGTATCACCCTGAGCTATAGATCTCTCGGGGTGCAAACTGCCAGGGGTCTGCCTGCACCCAAGAACTGAGCACATAGGCGGTTTGTCTGCCAGTCCCACCAGGCATGGAGCCTGTGTCCTGCCTGGAGATCAGCCGAGGGAGAGAATCCCTGCAGCCATATTCGCTGCTAGCCAAGGCAGAAGAGCTTCACTAGGTACTGTATCACCCTGAGCTTTAGATCTCTGGGGGTGCAAACCATCAGAGGTCTGCCTGCACTCAGGAACTGAGCACATAGGTGGTTCATCTCCCAGCCGGTAGGTCATGGGGCCTGTATCCTGCTAGGAGAACAGCAGAGGGAGCAACTCCCCGTGGCCATGTGGCCATCTTCGTGGCCTGCCACGGCAGAAAAACATCACTAGGTACTGTATTATCCTGAGCTTAAGATTTCTGGGGGTGCAAATCTCCAGGGGTCTGCCTACACTCAGGAGCTAAGAACATAGGAGGTTTATTTGCAAGCCGGTCGGTCGTGGGGCCTGTATCCTACGTGAGAATCAACAGAGGGAGTGATCCCCCACACACACCATTTTGCTCCATAACAGAGCAGTCTGAGAACACCTGGTTCACCTTGACAACTCGACTATAACATTTCTTGAGGCAAGAATGAGCAGGGCTCCAAAGGCACAAAAGAGGAAGGCAGCATATCAGTAATCTGTGCCAGAGGAAACCCAGTCATCCAGTGTTGCAGAAATAGCCCTAAAGGTCCACAATAGCTTGAAGCACCAGCCACTGACAATAAGAACATCTAACACCAGTGAGAACTAGATGGCTAAAGGGAAGTGTAGGAACATTACTAACAGAAACCAAGGCATTATGGCAGCATATGAACCCAATTCTCCAACAATAGCAAGTCCTGGATACCGCAAAAGACCAGAAAGACAAGAGTTGGATTTAAAAGCATTCATAAGGATGCTGTTAGTGGAACCCATGAAGGACATAAATAAATCTCTTAAAGAAATTCAGGAGAAAAATGATCAAAAGTTAGAACCCCTTACAAGGGAAACACTAAAATCACTTAAAGAAATTCAGGACAATATGGGTCAGAAGTTGGTAGCCAATAAGGAGGAAAGGCAAAAATCACTTTAAAAAATACAAGAGAACTTAGATCAAGAGGCAGAAGTCATGAAAGAGGAAACACAAAATCTCTAAAGAATTAGAGGAAAACACAAACAAGCAAATGATATAATTGAGCAAAAACTTCCAGGATCTGAAAAGAGAACTAGAAACAACTAAGAAAGCAAAAAGGGAGACAACTTTGGATATAGAAAACCTTGGGAAAAATCAGGGACCATAGATGTAAATATCAACAACAGAATGCAAGAGATAGAAGAAAAAATCTCAGATCCTGAAGATACCATAGAAACCATGGACTCAACAGTTAAAGAAAATGCAAAATGCAAAAAGCTTGTAACCCAAAATATCCAGGAAATCCAGGATAGAATAAGAAGACCAAACCTAAGGATTATAGGCATAGATGAGAGTGAAGATTTACAACTTAAAGGGCCAGCAAATATTTTCAATAAAATTATGGAAGAAAACTTCCCTAACCTAAAGAGAGAGATGCCCATGAATATACAAGAAGCCTACAGAACTCCAAACAGACTGGACCAGAACAGAAATACTTCCCATCACATAATAATCAAAACACCAAATGTACTAAACAAAGAAAGAATATTAAAGGCAGTAAGAGAAAAAGGTCAAGTAACATATAAAGGAAGACCTATCAGAATTACACCAGACTTCTCCCCAGAGACCATGAAAGCTAGAAGATCCTAGGTGAAGCTCATGCAGACTCTAAGGGAACACAAATGCCAGCCAAGACTACTATACCCAGCGAAAATCTCAATCACTATAGATGGAGAAACCAAGATATTCCATGACAAAACCAAATTTACACAATATCTTTCCACAAACACAGCCCTACAAAGGATAATAGGGGGAAAACACCATTACAACTTTGGAAACTATACCCTGGAAAAAGCAGGATATTAAGCTTCTCTCATCAAACCAAAAAGAAGATAACCTCACACGTATAAAATTAAAATCAAAAATGATAGGAAGCAATAAACACTACTCGTTAATATCTCTGAACATCAATTGACTCAATACCCCAATAAAAAGACATAGACTAACAGACTGGTTATGTAAACAGGACCCTACATTTTGCTGCATACAGGAAACACACTTCAGTGTCAAAGACAAAAACTACCTTAGAGTAAAAGGCTAGAAGACAATTCTACAAGCAAATGGTCTCAGGAAACAAGCAGGAGTTGCCATTCTAATATCAGATAAAATTGACTTTCAACCTAATATCATCAAAAGAGACATGGAAGGTCACTTCTTGCTGGTCAAAGGAAAAATCCAACAAGAAGAACTCTCAATCCTGAACATCAATGCTCCAAATACAAGGGCACCCTCATTCATAAAAGAAACTTTACTAAAGCTCAAAGCACACATTGCACCTAACACAATAATTGTGGGTGACTTCAACACTCCACTCTCATCAATGGACTGATCAGGAAAACAGAAACTAAACAGGGAGACAGTGAAACTAATTGAAGCTTTGGACCAATTGGTTTTAACATATATATATATATATATATATATATATATATATATATATATATATATATATATATATATATATATATAAAACTTATCATCCCAAAGCAAAAGAATATAACTTTTTCTCAGCACCTCAAGTTACCTTCTCCAAAATCAACCATATAGTTGGTCAGAAGACAGACATCAGCAAATATAAGAAGATTGAAATAATCCCATGTCTCCTATCAGATCACTATGGAGTAAAAGTGGTATTTAATAACAATAGAAACAACAGAAAGCACACATACACATGGAAACTGAACAATACTCTACCTTGGTCAAGGAAGAAATAAAGAAAGAAATCAAAGATTTTTTAGAATTTAACAAAAATGAAGGCACAACATACACAAATCTATGGGACACAATGAAAGCAGTGCTAAGAGGAAAACCCATAGCTTTGAGTGTCTCCAAAAAGAGATTGGAGAGAGCATACACTAGAAGATCAATCAAGTAGAAACAAAGAGAACCATACAAAAAATCAACAATACCAGGAGCTGGTTCTTTGAGAAAATCAACAAGATAGATAAACCCTTAGCCAGAATGACCAAAGGGCACAGAGAAAGTATCCAAATTAACAAACTTAGAAATGAAAAGGGAGATATAACAACGGAAACTGAGGAAATCCAAAAAATCATCAGATCCTACTACAAGAGCCTATACTCAACACAACTGGAGAATCTGGAGGAAATGGACAATTTCCTTGACAGATACCAAATACCAAAATTAAATCAGGACCAACTAGACCATCTAAACAGTCCCATAATGCCTAAAGAAATAGAAGGAGTCATAGAAAGTCTTCCAACCAAAAAAAGCACAGGACCAGATGGCTTCAGTGCAGAATTCTACCAGACCTTCAAAGAAGAGTTAACACCAATACTCTTCAAACTATTCCACAAAATAGAAACAGAAGGAACACTACCCAATTCCTTCTACGAAGCCACAATTACGCTGATACCAAAGCCACACAAAGATCCAACAAAGAAAGAGAACTTCAGACCAATTTCCCTTATGAACATCGATGCAAAAATACTCAATAAAATTCTTGCCAACCGATTCCAAGAACACATCAAAACGATCATCCACCATGATCAAGTAGGCTTTATCCCGGGAATGCAGGGTTGGTTCAATATACGGAAATCCGTCAATACAATCCACTACATAAACAAACTCAAAGAACAAAACCACATGGTCATTTCATTGGATGCTGAAAAAGCATTTGACAAAATTCAGCATCCCTTCATGCTTAAAGTCTTGGAGAGAACAGGAATTCAAGGCCCATACCTAAACATAGTAAAAGCAATATACAGCAAACCGGTAGCCAGCATCAAACTAAATGGAGAGAAACTTGAAGCAATCCCACTGAAATCAGGGACCAGACAAGGCTGCCCCCTTTCTCCTTATCTTTTCAATATTGTACTTGAGGTACTAGCTCGGGCAATTCGACAACATAAGGAGGTCAAAGGGATACAAATTGGAAAGGAAGAAGTCAAACTATCATTATTTGCAGACGACATGATCGTCTACCTAAGTGACCCAAAGAACTCCACTAGAGAGCTCCTACAGCTGATAAACAACTTCAGCAAAGTGGCAGGTTATAAAGTCAACTCAAGCAAATCAGTGGCCTTCCTATACTCAAAGGATAAGCAGGCTGAGAAAGAAATTAGGGAAATGACCCCCTTCACAATAGCCACAAACAGTATAAAGTATCTTGGGGTGACTCTTACCAAACATGTGAAAGATCTGTATGACAAGAACTTCAAGACTCTGAAGAAGGAAATGGAAGAAGACCTCAAAAAATGGGAAAACCTCCCATGCTCATGGATCGGTAGAATCAATATAGTTAAAATGGCCATTTTGCCTAAAGCACTATACAGATTCAATGCAATACCCATCAAAATCCCAACTCAATTCTTCACAGAGTTAGAAAGAGCAATTATCAAATTCATCTGGAACAACAAAAAACCCAGGATAGCTAAAACTATTCTCAGCAACAAAAGGAAATCTGGGGGAATCAGTATCCCTGACCTCAAGCAATACTACAGAGCAATAGTGTTAAAAACTGCATGGTATTGGTACAGTGACAGGCAGGAGGATCAATGGAACAGGATTGAAGATCCAGAAATGAACCCACACACCTATGGCCACTTGATCCTCGACAAAGAGGCTGAAAACATCCAATGGAAAAAAGATAGCCTTTTCAACAAATGGTGCTGGTTCAACTGGAGGTCAGCATGCAGAAGAATGCGAATTGATCCATCCTTGTCTCCTTGTACTAAGCTCAAATCCAAATGGATCAAGGACCTCCACATAAAGCCAGACACTCTGAAGCTAATAGAAAAAAAACTGGGGAAGACCCTTGAGGACATCGGTACAGGGAGAAAGTTTCTGAACAGAACACCAATAGCGTATGCTCTAAGAGCAAGAATTGACAAATGGGACCTCATAAAATTACAAAGTTTCTGTAAGGCAAAGGACACCATCAAGAGGACAAATCGGCAACCAACAAATTGGGAAAAGATCTTCACCAATCCTACATCAGACAGAGGGCTAATATCCAATATATATAAAGAACTCAAGAAGTTAGACTCCAGAAAACCAAACAACCCTATTAAAAAATGGGGTACAGAGTTAAACAAAGAATTCTCACCTGAAGAACTTCGGATGGCGGAGAAGCATCTTAAAAAATGCTCAACTTCATTAGTCATTAGGGAAATGCAAATCAAAACAACCCTAAGATTTCATCTTACACCAGTCAGAATGGCTAAGATTAAAAATTCAGGAGACAGCAGGTGTTGGAGAGGGTGTGGAGAAAGAGGAACACTCCTCCACTGCTGGTGGGGTTGCAAATTGGTACAACCACTCTGGAAATCAGTCTGGCGGTTCCTCCGAAAACTGGGCACCTTACTTCCAGAAGATCCTGCTATACCACTCCTGGGCATATACCCAGAAGACTCCCCACCATGTAATAAGGATACATGTTCTACTATGTTCATAGCAGCCCTATTTGTAATTGCCAGATGTTGGAAAGAACCCAGGTATCCCTCAACAGAAGAGTGGATGCAAAAAATGTGGTATATCTACACAATGGAGTACTATTCAGCCATTAGAAACAATGAATTCATGAAATTCTTAGGCAAATGGATGGAGCTAGAGAATATCATACTAAGTGAGGTAACCCAGACTCAAAAGGTGAATCATGGTATGCACTCACTAATAAGTGGATATTAACCTAGAAAACTGGAATACCCAAAACATAATCCACACATCAAATGAGGTACAAGAGGAAAGGAGGAGTGGCCCCTGGTTCTGGAAAGACTCAGTGAAACAGTATTCAGCAAAACCAGAACGGGGAAGTGGGAAGGGGTGGGTGGGAGGACAGGGGAAGAGAAGGGGGCATGCGGGACTTTCGGGGAGTGGGGGGGCTAGAAGAGGGGAAATCATTTGAAATGTAAATAAATTATATCGAATAAAAAAAAAAAAAAAAAAAAAAAAAAAAAAGAAGATTAATGGAACAACTGAAAGCTCTGGAACAAAAAGAAGCTAATTCACCCAGGAGGAGGAGAAGAAAGGGAACCATCAAACTCAGGGCTAAAATCAATCAAGTAGAAACCAAGAGAACCGTACAAAGAATCAACATAACCAGGAGATGGTTCTTAGAAAAAATCAACAAGATAGATAAACCCTTAGCCATACTAACAAAAGGGCACAGAGAAAGTATCCAAATTAACAAAATTAGAAATTAATAGGGAGATAGTACAACAGAAACTGAGGAAATTCAAAATATCATCAGATCCTACTACAAAAGCCTGTACCCAACACAACTGGAGAATCTGGAGGAAATGGACAATTTCTTAGACAGATACCAAATACCAAAATTAAACCAGGATCAAATAGATCATCTAAACAGACCCATAACCCCTAAAGAAATAAAAGGAGTCATAGATAGCCTTCCAACCAAAAAAAGCACAGGACCACATGGTTTCAGTGCAGAATCACTGCACTTTGAAGGTATCAGACCTTCAAAGAAGACTTAACACCAATACTCTTCAAACTATTCCACCAAATATAAACAGAAGGAACACTACCCAACTCTTTCTACAAAGCCACAGTTATGCTGATACCAAAACCACACAAAGATCCAACAAAGAAAGAGAACTTCAGACCAATTTCCCTTATGAACATCAATGCAAAAATACTCAATAAAATTCTTGCCCACCGAATCCAAGAACACATCAAACCGATCATCCACCAAGATCAAGGTTTCATCCCAGGGATGCTGGGATAGTTCAATATAAGGAAATCCATCAATGCAATCCACTACAGAAACAAACTCAAAGATAAAAAAAACACACGATCATTTCATTAGATGCGGAAAAAGCATTTGACAAAATTCAGCATCCTTTCATGCTCAAAGTCTTGAAAAGGACAGGAATTCAAGGCCCATACCTAAACATAGTAAAAGCAATATACAGCAAACCGGTAGCCAACATCAAACTAAATGGCGAGAAACTTGAAGCAATCCCACTAAAATCAGGGATAGATAAGGCTGCCCCCTCTCTCCATATCTTTTCAATATAGTTTTTGATTCCTAACTTGAGCTTCCCTGGCTTGCTTAGCTTGCTTTCTTATAGAACCCAAGACTACTAGCCCAAGGGTGGAACCAGCCACAATCGGCCCCTCCCACCAACTGAGAAAATGCTCCACAGCTGGATCTCATGGAGGCACTTCTCCAACTCCTTTCTAATGCTCCTTTCTCTGTGATAACTCCAGCCTGTGTGAAGTTCACACACATACACACAGACACAAACAGCCAGTACACACACAATTGCAATACGTGTTGAGATTACAAGAGTTGGCACCAGCATGCCTGGTTTTTCAATGCTTGTTCTAGGGAAACTCATATTATTATTCTTGTATAGCAAGCAGTTTATCAATAAAGGTAATCTCCTCAGTCCCCTATTTAATTCTTTGAAGGAATGCTACAAATTATGGAATTTAAGTAGATGTGGTACAATAGATTGCTCAGGAAACAATAACCTCAACATACATGCTCTGCCATTATTAGGAAAGGCATTCATTTTGTGGTTTGGGGGATTTAATTTAGAGGGATTGGCTCTTCTTACCTCTACCTCCTGGAGTAGGGTTATGAAAGACATTTTGTTATGCCAGATTTAGAGACTCCCATCTTTGAGAAATTGGTTATATATCCAGTAGGGCATGCTGGCTAACTCCTGCAATCCTAGCACAGGAAAATACTTGTGAACCTGGTCTACCCTGTATGTAAAAACAAAGAACTGAGGAGATAGCAAACTTTGTAAAGTGCTTACCTCGAATGCACAATCTCCATCATCACCTAAATCATGTGTGATGGAACATACCTGCAATCCCAGAACTAGATAGATAGAAAAAGAAACTCAATAAATTCAATGTCATCAATTAATTTAGCATTCTCAAGGTCAGGGAAGTATAGGACAAAAAAAATTGGTAGAGAAAAATGAAGAAAAAATGATGATGGCAAAGTAGACACAATGGACAAAGATGAAGAATCCATAGCCTATAACTATGATCCTTCATTTCAAATTCTGCTTTGATCCTAGAATGAGAGCCCTCTATTAGAAAGATGGCAAGCCCTCTATCAGATGTTGGATCAGTAAAGGTCTTTTCCCAATCTGCTAGTTGCCATTTTGTCCTATTGACAGTGTCTTTTGCCTTACAGAAGCTTTGCAATTTTATGAGGTCCCATTTGTTGATTCTTGATCTCAGAGCATAAGCCATTGGTGTTCTGTCCAGGAAATTTTCCCCTGTGCCCATGTGATTGAGTCTCCTGCCCACATTCTCCTCTATTAGTTTCAGTCTATCTGGTTTTTTTGTGGAAGTCCTTGGTCCACTTTGACTTGAACTTTGTACAAGGAGATAAGAATAGGTCAATTTATGTTCAATATCCAAAATATACTAAGAACTCAAGAAGCTAGACTCCAGAAAATCAAATAACCCTCTTTTAAAAGAGGGTTACAGAACTAAACAAAGAATTCTTAACTGAGGAATATCGAATGGCTGAGGAGCACCTAAAGAAATATTCAACATCCTTAGTCGTCAGGGAAATGTAAATCAAAACAACCCTGAGAGTTCACCTCACAACAGTGAGAATGGCTAAAATAAAAAACTCTGGGGACAGCAAATGCTGTCAAGGACATGGAGAAAGAGAAATACTCCTCCATTTTTGGTGGGATTGCAAGCTGGTGAAACTACTCTGGTAAACAGTCTGGTGGTTCCTCAGAAAATTGGACATAGTATTACCTGACCACTCCTGGACATATACCTAAAAGATTCTCCAGCATATAAAAAGGACACATGTTCCACAATGTTCATAGCAGCCTTATATATAATAGCCAGAAGCTGGAAACAACATAGATGTCCTTCAACAGAGGAATGGATCTAGAAAATGTGGTACATTTACACAATGGACTACTACTCAGCTATTAAAAACAATGATTCATGAAACTCTTAGGAAAATGGATGTAACTAGAAAATATCATCCTGAGTGAGGTAACTTAATTATAAAAGAACACACATGGTATGCACTCATTATCCCAAAAACTAGGAACACCCAAGATACAATTCATAGACCACTTGGAACTCAACAAAAAGGGATACCAGTATAGGTGTTTTGGTCTTTCATAGAAAGGGTACCCAAGACTCAATTCACATATCAAATGATGCTCAAGAAGAAGGGAGAACAAAGTATGGATACTCTGGTCCTTCATAGAAGGGGGAACAAAATACCCACAGAAGGAGATACAGAGACAAAGTGTGGAGCAGGGTCTGAGGGAAAGACCATCCAGAGACTGCCCCATTTACGGATCCTTCCCATATACAGTGACAAAACCCAGACACTATTATTAATGCCCACAAGTACTTGCTGACTGGAGCTGGATACAGCTGTCACCTGGGAGGCTCTGCAAATGCATGACAAATATAGAGGGGACACTCTCAGCCAGCCATTGAACTGAGCATAGGGTCCCCAATGGGGGAGCTAGAGAAAGGACCCAAGGAACTAAAGGGGTTTGCAGTGCCATAGGAGGAACAAGGATATGAGCCACCCAGTACTCCCAGCGCTCCCAGGGACAAAAACATCCACCAGATAGTACACATGGTGTTACCCAGGTCTCCAGATAAATAGGCAGTAGAGGACAGCCTTGTTGGTAATCAAAGGGAAGAGAGGCCTCTGGTTCTGGAAAGACTCTATGCAGCAGTATAGGGGAATACCAGGACAGGGAAGCAGGAGGGGGTTGATTGGAGAACAGGAGGAGGGGAGATGGCCTATGGGACTTTGGGGTGGGGGGAACCAGGAAAGGGGAAATCATTTGAAATGTAAATAAAGAAGGGATCTAATAAAAAAAAGGAGAAAAAGACAAATACATGGTTATTTTGTCTTCTCATAAAAAAGAAAGAAAAAGAGAAAGAAAGAAAGAAAGAAAGAAAGAAAGAAAGAAAGAAAGAAAGAAAGAAAGAAAGAAAGAACAAAATACTCATCAGAGGAAATATGGAGACAAAGTGTGGAACAGAGACTGACTGAAAGGCCATCCAGAGACTGCCCTACATGGAGATCCATCACATATGCAGTCACCAAACCCAGACACAATTGTAGATGCTAAGAAGTGCTTGTTGACAGGAGTCTGATATAGCTGACTCCTGAGAGGCTCTGCCAGAGTCTGACAAATACAGGGGTGGATGCTCACAGCCCATTGGACTGATCTGCAATGGGGACCCCAATAGAGGAGTTAGAGAAAGGACTGAAGGTTGCATATATTGTAGAAGATGGCCTTGTCACACTGGGAGGAAAGGCCCTTGGTCCTGTGAAGGCTTGATCTCCTAGTGTAGGGGACTTAGAGGGCAGGGAGTGTGTGGATGTGCGAACACCCTCATAGAAGCTGGGGAGGGGGCATGGGATAGGGAGTTTTGTAGTGGTGGTGGGGGGCCAGGAAAGGGGATAACACTTGAAATGTAAATAAAGAAAATAAATTAAAAAAGAAAATGTAGTAAAAAGTGAAAGGAAGAAAGAAGGAAGGAAGAAAGAAAGGAAGGAAGAAAGGAAGAAAGAACCCAAGCATAGTTACACAGATATACACTTCTGTAAGGTCACCAGTGCCTTACCAGAACCAGTACCTGCAGCCATCCCTGGACAAAAGGTCATAAATACAGGAGCACCCATTAGGTGATCAAAACACTATGATGATGTTGGGAGCACAGGTCAAGCTAGGCAAGTGCTCAACAACCAAGCTATATCCCCAGCCCTATGACAGCATTTTTTACAACTGCAAAGCAAAACTTTCAAAATCCTGATATCATCCACCCAGGGATGGTTTGTATACTTCTCATAGTAATCTCCAAACTGGGAATCAGTTTTCAACATTTTAAAAATTGATATTCAGTGGGCCTAGCATAGGCATAGTTAGAGTAGGTACTTTAATAGCCATTAAACATTCATAAGCTGTACACATAAAGACTGTGAAGAAACAGACCCAGAGGTCAACAAAGACTCCACACACAAGAGGAAAGCCATCCTCTTTATATTTTACTATAATTTACATGTTCCTTTATCAACTAGAATTGCTTCTGGAATTTATAGAAATCATAAAGATCTTGAAAACAATGAATACTTTGAAAGTAATGGATACTTATTGGGTTCACACTATATATATGCCGATGTTTAAGATGCTGCCATTCTCTTGTTGAAAATATGATTGTTTTGAAGTTTAGAAATGGAGCATTCAGAATACTTATTTTTATGCTGAGTGTTTAAAAACAATAAGAATTTCTAAAATTAATTTGCACTAGCCCATAAGCTTATAGCCAAATTTGCAGCATAAAATGTCTCTTGAAAATCTTTACAGTGACATTTTGGTTAAGGATTGTACCTTCTTAGAACTTGCTGAGAATATCCCCATAGTTGTAGACCCATAAACGAAGAGGAAGAAGACCAGCAAGGAGAAAGCCAATTGCAACTAATTTCCAACTTGCTTTGAAAGACTTATAAAGCAATCCCCAGTGCAGCAAAGGGAATACAACATTGAGTGGGTCAAGGGCCTCAGACACAGACGATCAGGTGGCCTGAGTCAGAAGTCAGACTCAGAGAGACTGAGAGAGCCTGCTGAGGGTGGAGCAGGAAGATGATGGTGAACAAGGCGGAGGAATCACTCATCCTTATGAAAAGAAATAAGTCACCTGTAAAATAAATTGTCAAGGAGGATAAAGTAACTAAAGCCTAAACAGGAAATTTGGCCATCACTGAAGTTTTCTACTTAAAGAATATCCACCCCACAATGTTTGGAGCTCCAACCCTTGTCCTCAGGTGAAAACTAAGATTGTTTTCATATTGTAAAGAAGTACTTTAGCTCTATTTGCAGATACCATTCAATTCGCATCACCTCAAGTTGGGATCATCATAGATGCTTCTAAGATCTTATCTTACTGATTTATTGCCATTAGACACTGAATGACTTCCACTCTATCCAAATGTGGTTTAACTCAAGATCCAATAGGTCAACTCTTCCAAAAGAAACTGACCCTTTGACTAACATATACAATCATCACCAACAGCTGCACCAGAAGATGACTATCCCCAAATGTCTGAAGAAGTATAGGGGAACAAACTTGAGTGAGTAAAGGGGGGCTGCTTTGGCACCAAACACCAAACCTCACTTCTCTGGAGTCATTTAATTTGCAATCACAAGTGCTAGCCTCCCTACCTCAAACCTTCAGGGAACCCCTCAACACCACCAACAGATCTTGGAATCACGTGACTATCAACAGCTACCTAAGCTTTCCAACCAACCAACCAAATGCAAGGTGGGTTCTTATTAAGCTTCAGCAGCCTCCAGTCTTTTTTTTTTCTTTCCTTTTTTTTTTTTCCTTCTTCTGGCCTAGAGATCAGGGTGCTTAGCCTTTCAGTCACCTTCTTGAGGTAACTAGACTCCCTGTGCAGGACAGGCCTGGCGCTGAGTAGGCCATTCCCAGGCATTTGGCGCGGGCGGAGCGACTCACCCACGCGAGCGACAACGGAGCTCCGGTGTTGAACTCAGCTGCAAGGCTTGCACCACACCACATCTCAGTAGCAGGTCCCCACAGGCCCTGACAGCGGTGTCCAGCAGAGCACCATCAGGGAGCCAGGAAGTTTGCAAGCAGCCTGGAAGTTGGGAGGGGCTCCAAGGAGAGGCACGGGGGATTTTGTTGTTTTGTTTGTTTGTTTTCCTGGATCTCTAGCAAAGATTTTGGGGGACCATATGCCAGGGAGAATATTAGCTTTGCTCAATAGCGACAGGGCCGGGCCTGACTCTCGCAGTAAGGTCGATTTACTAAACAAACTGAATCGTGGGTGGGGTTGTTAAACAGTAACTAGCAAACCTCAAAGAAAACTGAAAGCAGCAAGGCAGCCTCCGCCCGGGCGCAATCATTTCCCGGTTCCCCAGCTCTGGGGCTCGCCAGCCTTCTACTCCTGGAGTCTTCCTACTTGGACCGCAGCGGCCATCTGGGCCTTCTCAGCCAACCCTCAGTGACTGCCACACACCTCGTTCTGACTTGCAGCTGGGCGAGGAACCCGGTGCCTTGATGCCTCCAGCTAGAGCTGACTGCCCCCCACCTTCCTAGCCTGGTGAATCCAGACAAGTTGAGCTACACTGCAGTCTGAAACCAAATACCTTTCCCCTCCCCTCAGAGCCAACCTGGTCGCTGCTGCGTTTATTCAGGTTAAGAAATGTTTTAGAGCAAGTGGCAGGGAGAAGCCTAAATCTAAGTCATTGCCCATAAGGTCCAGAAAAGGAGCTGAAGTATCCTTCAAGGAAATTAAATGGGTTCCTGGGGTCAGGACTTCAGTCGCACAGCTAGGGGACCCACTGGATGACCACTTCTTTAAATTGCCCTTTGGGCCTGTGAGCTGACCACTTCCAGGGCGCTCTGTTCTGAAAGAGTTCTGGGCACTGAAGTGGGAAGGCATTTATTTCTCATGCAGATATCCTTGTGGTTTCTAGTCAATACGTACTTTTTTTACATATGTATCAGATAGAAAACTTCACTCTCTCCCTTTTGTACCCTTTGGCACCTTCCAGAATCTTTTCCTTAAGAAATGGTATCAGACACACCTGTGCTACAGCTTGGCCAGGAGTTGTGACAGAACAGACAGATCTGTGATTTTCTTTTTTAATCTCATCAGTTTAGCACCCTGTTTGCAGGAATGATAGGCTTCATGTCCAACAAGTATTTATGCTCATGAGATAAACAGTTACCTAATCCACAGGGTTTTCTTTTCTGAGCATGGGTTGGCTGTTCTTTTGGCCTTGTAATAATGCCAGAGAGATCAAAGAACTAGTGTGTGGGGGTGGTTTTTTTCCACTTTCTTTTTAGATAGGATTCCTAAACCTTCTCTGTTTTCTCCTTTTGAATATCTTGTCGAAAAGGTCTTTTAAAAACAAGAAGTTACCTGTCTTAGAAATCAGAACAAAGGAGTCATATCACATATAGTTTTCCTTAAATGGAGTTTCCAGAGCAAAACACATTCTTTGGGTGCTCACTGCCCATGAGACCTTGCAAACAATGTGAGGAAAGTGGCTTTCATCAGGTCATCTCAGGATACCTGCCAGTGTTAGGGACAATGGTGAGTTAGAAGTAATGGGTTAAATTGATTATGCAAATTTCCTAAAGGTGTGTTGTTTACAGTCTCTCTGTGGACACTGTCTAAAAAAATTTTTTTTCAGATGGTTAGATAGTGAGTGAAAATTGTCTAATGCAATGTTAAAATGTAAATTATAATTAGCATAAATTAGCGTACCCCTTGAAACTTTTAAGATAAGCTTTTCCCTTGCCCTTCAAAAAGCTGAAACTTGACACTCTATTGCTTCCAGCAAGGAAATCTTGTTGTACTTGGAAGGATTCTTTATTTAACTGTGGATCCACAATATCAGTAGGTTTGGTTTTGCATGATCAATGCCTGCTGGCTGTGTGGTAGAATCTCTCTCGGATCTATTATCAGGTAAAAAGAAGGTGAAGATATAGCCATAGCTCCAGAGCTTGGAAATTTTACCAGAAAAAGTCAAAGGACAGAGCCAGAGACCATTGCATAGGTTCAGTCACTGAATCTACTTATTAAGATTCTCCATGGCTTGGGTTTTATTGTTTAAGATGAAAGATATCCATTATTCAGAGCTAGTCCCTGATGCTCTACTGTGGGCCTACAAAGAACAGGAAGAGTTTATCCAGATTGTTTGAGGAAAAGGTTTTTGGAAGATACATGATGTTTTATTTTGCTACCTGGTGGCAGGAGGAAAATTATACACATATATTCTATCTCATCTGCCCCTCCCCTTTTAAATTAATTCTTTAATCTTTTTACACAGTCCAGACTTTATTCCCTAGCAGTTCCCCACACCTCCCCTTCCTCCTGTCTCCCAGAGGATACCCCACACTAACACATACCCCACCAGAACTCCCCACTCCCTGGGCTCCCAAGTCCCAGGGTTAAGTGCATCTTCTCTGACTGCATTTAGACCCAGAAGTCCTCTCAACATCAAACTGTGGCTTCAAAACCCTTGTCACTTCACTTTCTAATCAAAGATCTCTTTCAGCCTGAACCTTTTTTCCTTTATATCACTCTAATTCCCAACGCTACGCTGATTGTCTAAAAGTCCTTTTTCCCAAGAACAATACCTATGCAACTATTTATAAAACGGTATGTTGACAGGGGAGCGGCTGACTTGCAGTGTAGGATGTGGTCTCAGTGTGAGCATGAATAGCAGAAAAATGAGGCCGGTTTGGTTCCCTGAACCCTGAGCTTCCGTAACTTGCAGCTGGAGACAAATCCAGACCTACCTGTGGTGGCAAATTTAAAAATTCCATATCACATGAAGGTATCACAGAAGTCAGATCCTGACCGGGGCCAACTGATACTACCTCCACCTTTGTTGGCCATATTAAAACCAACCATGATCCTCTGAGATCTTTCTGTGGTACCCAGGCCTCAATTGGCTGTGGGGTGCGCTCTGGAGCAGTGAACAGAAATAACAGCCCAAACTAGCTCATCTTCACCTACAGAAGAAGGACATTCAAAGAACAGGTATGAAGCTAAAAAGTGACCCTGGGCAAAGTACAGGACAAAACTGCCTCTACTCTCATACTTCTAGAACTCCCTGGAGACCCTCAAATATTTTATGCATTGGTAAGGAAGGTCAAGACTCAGTTCACTAGCTTGGGAGGTGGGGGAGTGGAAGGGAAGGGCAGGGTTGCAGGAATGAGAGTAAATGCAGCATCATGATCTGAATTACAGACTCCATATACCATGCTTTCTCTGGTGATCAGGGTAACTCTTAGGGGATGCACAATCCTGCAGTTCCCTAGTGCAGCCTAAGGGTAGCACATAGCCTGCCAGCATGGTGCCAGTCCATTTTTGTGGACTCTGGACAGTGACCTACAGAGTTTGCTCCCTGCCCTAGGCAGTAGTGACCATGATTCTCATCTCAGGTACCCTTACCTGTGCTTTGTCTAGTCAAACTTTACATCAGGTCCCCATCTTTCCACAATTTCAATAACAAGACAAGAAAGAAAATGAAGAGGATGAAAAGAGGAGAGAGGCAAACCAGGGAAAGAAAATTAGCACACCAAGTAGGTTGAATCTCAGCATTAGCTCTCTCTCTCATAAATAAAATACCTAAATAAAAACAAATCAGATGTTTTCCTAATCTTTTGAGTGGCAGGATGGATCAGAGACTTCAAAACATTAAAACTATAGGTATCACATTATGGTTTGCCAATTTGGCTCCATTCTGATCCAGATTAAAGTGACTTTTTCATTGGAACTCAAACCAGGGCTCAGGAGGACCAGTCTGTATGAGAAAGAGCACCAGACTGCTTCAAAATCACTCTAACTGTTCATAAAAATTCAAAGCCCAGATTTCAAATTGAACACCTAAATTGAAAACATTCTGTGTTGTGAATCTGACAGAGACACTGTGAAAATTGAACACTCAATTTCAGCACATGGTTTGTTATTATACCAAAAAGCAAATTACTAGCATGGACCCCTCCCCCTCCTCTTTGTAAATTTCCTGTTGAAGTATTGATTGCCAAGGTCTCTGAAAGATTTGCAAATGTTTACAGTCATTTATGGTACATGCAATAAAAGAGGTGATATGAGCACACCAGTTCAAGGTGTAATGCAAAGATATATTTGGTACCCTTGGCAACTATCTTTGAGATCTGTTTGTCTTTGCAGAACACACCCTTCTCTGCAATGAGCTCCTCTGTAACAGAGGACTGGCCCTTTACATTCAACAGCCTTGGCCCCTTATTGGAAAGGCACATACCCTACACAAAAGAAAACTCACTTCCTCTGCCTTCAACTGTGAGAAAATTAAAGCACCAAGCTCATACTGAGGCAACACACTATTTTGGATTTTATATGCCCTGAGGAAAAAAAGAAAAAGGAAGGAAGGAAGTGGAGGGAGGGAAGACACCTGGAATATTTCCCAGGAGAAAAAGTGGCTAAGGGTTTGTTGCTCCATTGTAGTTTCCCGGTTTTCCTAAAGGAACTGACCACTCAAGGCTCTTCCTTTTTTACCATATAATTCTACATAGAACTTTATTGCCTTATTTGAAACCATACATATTTTTTACCAGTTTTAATGTTTTTTTCTTACTTTCTCTTTAAAAGAAAAATAAACAATTGCATGTGCATGTAAGAGTGGGAGATAGATCAGAGAAAAGGGAAGGGAATTGTTTCATAAATGTTCTTACTTTCATCCCAGTGGGTTTTTATCTAGAATTGTTGCAAATGTGACTATGATATAGGCAGCTTCAGCAAGGTTTTTCAAGTCCCATACCTGACATCTAGTGGGTATGTGAGGAACTGCATACTCCAGGTATCAAGACCACATCTGCCTGGCTTCACTATTTAAAAATCAAGTCCAGAAAATAATAATGATAATAATAATAATAATAATAATAATAATAAGAGGTATTATTTATTATTATTATTATTATTATTATTATTATTATTATTATTATTATTATTAAGCTAAAGCAAAGGAAATAGGTTAGGATGTGAAGGGACTTTACAGTGTAATCATTATTTTCCCTCCAGCTCCTTCTTTCTTTACAAACCATTAATGTTCCATAGCTCAGGTGTTCCACATGTGTTCATCATGTAGACTTTGTTCTATCTAGCTTTTTGAGATTAAATTCATTTCTGTCCTGTTGATATGGAAGTCTGAAAAGAAAACTGATTGGCTCTTTTTATTTGAATTTATAAGTTAAGCACACCAAACCATTACCACCACCACCAAAACTAGTAAGTTCTTGAGAAAGAACTTATCAGATTTCATTTATGAATTTTTTTTGTTTTTGTTGTTGTTTTTTTGGACTGGGTCTTCATACTTGTAGTCCAGGTGGAGATGGAACTCATGGTGATCCACCTATCTCAGACTCTGTAACACTGATAATATATACAAACAACAAACATGCTAGCTTGTTTGCTGTTTCTGTTTAAGACAGAAGTTAACTTCATTTATAAGACTCACCTTGAATTTTCTATTTTTTTCTTTTTTTTTTAGTTTTCTATATTCTTTGTTTACATTCCAATGACTTCCCCCTCCCAGTTCCCCCCTCCCCATATGTCCCATATGCCTTCTTCTCTCCACCCATTCTCCAAATCACTTCCCTCCTTTTTCTCTGTCCTGGTACTTCCCTACAATTGCTGGATCAAGCCTTTCCATGATCAGGGCCCTCTCCTTACTTCTTCATGGGAGTCATTTGTTATGCTAATTGTGCCTTGGGTATTCAGAGCTTCTGGGCTAATTAATATACACCAGATGTCACTCAGTGGAGGAATGGATACAGAAAATGTGGTATATTTACACAATGGAATACTACTCAGCAATTTAAAACAATTGAATTTATGAAATTTTTAGGCAAATGGTTGGAACTGGAAAATATCATCCTAAGTGAAGTAACTGTGAATTTTCTACATAGCCAAGACTGACTTGGCGCTTGGCAATTCTCCGCTCTTAACCTCTCTGGTCTGGGGCTAGTGTGAACCATCAATGACTTCTAATGTCATGTTGCATTATGTTCCTCCAAAATTTGATCTTATTAAATATCCAATATGGTTCAAACCTAGTTGATATGACAACTTGATTTTCTGAAGTTCACTTCATAAAATAATAGTACAAGTAGACATCTTGCAGAATTCAACAGCTATTTAAAAAATTACTCCATGCTTAATGACAGCTTACCCCTTCATCACCCATTAGTGATTACCATATGCAAAAGTTTGCTCATGGGATTTTAATTATCTTGCAAACAGTATTTACAACACCCCTAGAAAATTTGTATCATTAACACCATTTTATAGGTGAAGTCCCTGAGAGCTAAAGCTGGAAATCCCAGAGATGGTGAGATTCCCTACCATAGAATCTTCTATGTCATTGTACCTCCCTTGGAGTAAAGAAACAAAAATACATCATTGCAATTCAAGTTATCCGAAAAAACAGAGATATCATATGCAAACAGAAACATCTGCTTAAAGACACACAGTATGCAAAGTCTTGGATACCCAACTTAAAAAATGTTAATCTAAGTTCTTTGTAAAATGCAATATTAATCACACATATTGTAAAAAGCAAATGACATATTCAGTTAGCCTGTATATCAGTACAACCTTTAACAAAAACAATGTAATTATCATAGATTAGTCCTATAATCCGTTCCCATATTTGTTTCCATTTATTTGTGATAACAAATTTCCATAATTTGTGATCTTGAAAATATTGAGATAATAAAGTTTTATCCTTGAATTTAGTTCATTTATTTTTCTTATTGCTTCTTTTTAATTTTGTGCTTCATTTTCAGATGCATATATGTTTTAAAGAGTTTTCTATTCTATATGCAAGAGAGACACCCTTTTTAAAGAACAGTTACTTTATCAATATAAGCAAGTTAGACATTAAAACATCTTAACTGTAATTAACACGTGATAAATTTGAGTTTATTATCTATGCCTTTGATTCCATTCTGTTCCCAGGGACACTGATATGTTTTGAAATGGTAGGTGAAAGAACAGTTAATGATAAAAGGTATTTTGTTTGTTTTGTTTCAACACATTTATTAAAACCATTGGCTATTAGGGAGCACTGTGTTTTTTTAGGAACTGATTTAAGAATAGAATCTTCCCTCCAAAATGAAGAACAGCTGTCTTATAATTCCTGTCTTGGTTTAATATTCCTGGCTGAAGCCCCAGTTCTGCCTTCCTAATCTTCTCCTTCCCTTCAATCAAGATCAGACAGCAGATAAAAGGAAAGACTACAGCAGTCAGAATCTGTAGCTCTCCTGTGTATCCATGAAGATCTTAATACCTGTTCCTTTGCAGGAGGAGGAATTGGCCATTTCACAGGAAGAAGAGATTCAGAGTCTGTTTAAGGTTAATCCCTCCACCTGTGTTCTTGATCCTGTCTCTTCCTGACTTGCTTGGCCTTGTTCTACCAATTATTTCTATTTCAAATATTCTCTCTTCAATAGCATCTTCCCTACAGGTTATAAATGAGTTCAAATTATACCAACAAACCAAAAAAGTGTTTTAAAAGCAAGAATCAATTTTGATTTATTTATTAATAAATAAATAAATATTTATGTATTATAAATATTGATTTAGAAATATTCTAAATATTTATTTAGAATATTTATTTATTCTACAGATGGGGACTGCAGAAGTCTCCCTCTGGTGTTACATTGTTTTGTATCCTCTGTAGTCAAGATTCACTAGCGAAGCTCTGTGTGTGCACCTATAGTACCTCCCATTTACTCCCACACTGATCATAATCTGGTTTTATTTGGTTCCACTCCACAGACTTAGGCTTTCCAAAAAGTCCTGAGTATCTGTATTTAACTATATAAACAATCCCCCTATATCACTAAGAATTGAAGATACACTTTATAGAACATAAATGGCCAAAATAAAAAAAAAGACCATGAAAACCATTTGTAATCAATATACAATACAAAATTAATATGGTGCCACCGGAAAACTTGCTAATAGATAAGATGTGAAAATTTTAACTCTAAAACATTTGAAATACATTGTTGTAAAAGAAGCACTTACAACTAAAGAGGTTGTACACTGGAATAATTGGGAGAAAAATTATGGCCTCCCAGAAGAATACATACAAAAAATATATGTAACCAACACTCTTAGATGCAACTCTTCGGGATCATCATGCACAGTCATCATAAATGTTTATCAAGTTGATCTATCTAGGAAAAGCAGTGTAAAAATTATTATGGATAATAGTTTGTAACTCAAAATTTGCCTTCTTGTTCTTCTCTTTAAAGCTATAGCAAACCATTCTACAATTGTATTATTTAATATGCAACTGTATTGTTAAATATGAAGCATGGTTTTAGAGAAAAGAGCCATGCACATAGTCCAATGTTGTATGTATAAGATCTTCATGATGATTTTGTTAACAATACATTTACAAAGGGGATAATACAAATGTTCATTGACAGAATAAAATGGATTTGTCTGTGCATTAATGCACAGTTATGGTGATGATGTTAATGCACTGCAGCTTTGCACAAAACATGCACACAAAACAGAAATATAATGTGAGTACTTGACTGACTAGTTTTATGTGTCAACTTGACACAGGCTGGAGTTATCACAGAGAAAGGAGCTTCAGTTGGGGAGGTGCCTCCATGAGATCCAGCTGTAAGGCATTTTCTCAATTAGTGATCAAGGGGGAAGGGTCCCTTGTGGGTGGTGCCACCTTTGGGGTGGTGTTCTTGGGTTCTATAAGAGAGCAGTCTGAGCAAGCCAGGGGAAGCAAGCCAGTAAGAAACATCCCTCCATGGCCTCTGCATTAGCTCCTGCTTCCTGACCTGCTTGAGTTCCAGTCCTGACTTCCTTTGGTGATGAACTGCAATGTGGAAGTGTAAGCTCAATAAACCCTTTCCTCCCCAACTTGCTTCTTGGTCATGATGTTTGTGCAGGAATAGAAACCCTGACTAAGACAGTACTCAAAGCACCTATATAAGACACAACTTCATGTTTAGTTAATTCAAAGCTTATATTTTGACAGAACTATAATCTTTAAACCATCATGGTAACATCCTTTACAAAGACTGTCAATGACAGCACTGTGTTTCTTAGTGATATATATACAAACATGTACAAAACCATTAAATTAAAACATGTAAAAGTAAATATACATGCATAAAGAATTAAAATATCTGACATGTTTTAGAATTAAACACATTATATTGGGATAGGAATAGTTAGTTCCTCTTTTGAAATACACTTTTCTGTCATCTTCATAAAAATACACAAGTGAATTTTCCTAAGTAGCCACCAAATGTCTGTATGAACCCTCTCTCCATCAAACAGTTTAGATTTTGGGTTATTTTTCCTTTTCCCCTTAAAGAGGGTTTAAATAATATTTATACATTATTTATGGAAACTTGAAATAACTAAAATATGAATACAAAACAGATAGGATTACTGTGTGCATTACTCTTCCAATTTTATTGGAGATAGTAAAATTAATATGCATGAATTTTAAGTGACTTTCCAATCAGTAGAATGTTGAGACCATGGCATTTGAAGCTATCATTTTGTCGAAATTCCTAATTTCACAGAATGTGAACATGGGATCTGAAAGGAGTACTCTGTTCCACACTTGGGACTTGTCTTTACTGGAAAGTGAAAGCGTTATCTAAGGTACCAAAGGACCGGGGCAATTGCACCACAAATGAAAATGATATTCCCTTACATTATTCTGAAAGTCCACCATGTATTTTACTTTTAATCCAACAGTATATTTATGGATCTATAAGAATTATCAACCAAAATAAGTCTGAAACATTTTGATGATTACACTTTAACAGCCTATTCCTCTGGAACATAATAACTTAAAAAAAAAAAAAAACTTAAAAAAAAAACTTAAAAAAAAACTTAAAAAAAAACAAAATAACAATATCACAACTCTCTCTAGTATTGCTTTTCTTTTAATTGATGTTTTATAGGAACAAAAATACAAATAAAAACACTATGGTATAAACTTTCCATTTTTTCTTTTCTTTCTTTCTTTCTTTTTTTTTTTTTTTTAGTATTTTCTATATTCTTTGTTTACATTCCAAATGATTTTCCCTTTCCTGTTTCCCCCCTCCCCATAAGTCCCATAAGACCTCTTCCCTGCTTCCATTTCCCAATAAACCCCTCCCATTTCTCTGTCCTGACAATCCCCTACAATGCTGCTTCAAGCCTTTCCAGGATCAGGGCCCTCTCCTTCCTTTTTCTTGGGAATGATTTAATATGTGAGTTGTATCTTGGGTATGCAGAGCTTCTGGATATTTAATATGTGAGTTGTATCTTGGGTATGCAGAGCACTAATATCCACTTATCAGTGACTGCATTCCATGTGTGTTCTTTTGTGAATGAATTACCTCATTTAGTATGATATTTTCCAGTTCCAACCATTTTCTGTATCTATTCCTCCATCGAGGGACAGCTGGGTCCCTTCCAGCTTCTGGCTATTATAAACAAGGCTGCTATGGACATAGTGGAACATGTGTCCTTATTGCATGCCAGGGAATCTTCTTGGTATATGCCAGGAGTGGTACAGCAGGGTCCTCAGGAAGTGTCTTGCCCAGTTTTCTGAGCAACCATCAGACTGATTTCCAGAGTACCTTCTTGTACTCCCACCAGTAGTGGAGGAGTGTTACTCTTTTTCCACATCCTTGCCAATACCTGCTGTCTCCTGAGTTTTTAATCTTAGCCATTATGACTGCTGTGAGGTGAAATCTGAGGGTTGTTTTAATTTGCATTTAACATACAGTTACTATAAAATATTTTACAGTTAGATCCAGATGCAGGCCTCAACTACTATATCAGGAATCTCATGATTGAAGACAGATTATTTTGGGCTTCCATTAATCTGAAAACTATATTTTCATGTAAACCACTGTGTCAGTATGAAAGCCAATCTCTTTCAAGCACAGGGCTTTTGAAGTCATTCAACTTTGAACTGATTCAATGAAATTTATATTGCCAATGGCTCATTGCTGCCACTAGAAGTATTAGAACAATAAAAAAATAAATAAATAAAGCAACCAACCAAAAAACAAGAACCCTAGAAGTTTCCACTCTGAGAGTTCAGGCCATTCCCTCCCATCTGTCATGCTTCCCACAAGACTTGAGCCAGTGGCTTTGAGAGATACACTGATGTTTATACCTTCATAATTGGAAAAGAATACATCTTCTCTAACTTGAAGAATTAGCACCTCTAAAGCAGAATGTTCTCCCTTTATATTCTCTCCAAGGAAAGACATATTCCTTTTCAGTCAGTTTCCAGTTTTCCAATAGCAACTATGATAATTTAAAACTGACTTGGCACTTTGTGGGCAACAGCAAGACTAGATAGGGAATATCTTGGTTCTAGGGTTTTTTTTTTAATTCAATATATTCTTTATTTACATTTCAAACAATTTCTACTTTCCTGGATCCACCTCTCCCTGAAAGTTTCATAAGCCTTTTTCCCTCCACCTGTTCCCTAATCCACCCCTTCCAGCTTCCCTATCCAGGTATTCCCCTACACTGCTTCATTGACCCTTTCCAGGACCAGGGGCCACTCCTTCCTTCTTCTTGGACTTTATTTGATATGTGAATTGATTCTTGGGTATTCCAAGCTTCTAGGCTAATATCCACTTATCAGTGAGTGCATACCATGAGTCTTCTTTAGTGATTAGGTTACCTCACTCAGGATGACATTCTCCAGTTTTATCCATTTGTCTAAGTATTTCATGAATTCATTGTTTTTAATGGCTGGATAGTATTCCATTGTGTATATATACTCCATTTTCTGTTTCCATTCCTCCATTGAGGGACATCTACATTCTTTTAAGCTTCTGGCTATTATAAATAGGGCTGCGATGAACATAGTAGAGCATGTGTCCTTATTACATGCTGGGGAATCCCCTGGGTATATGCCCAGGAGTGATGTATTGAGGTCCTCTGGTAGTATCATGCCCAGTTTTCTGAGAAACCAACAGACTGATTTCCAGAGTAGTTGTAACAATTGCAAATCCACCAGCAGTGGAGGAATGTTTCACTTTCTCCACATCCTCGTCAGCAACTGTTTTCTCTTGACTTTTTGATCTTAGCCATTCTGACTGGTATGAGGTGAAATCTCAGGTTTGTTTTGATGTGCATTTCCCTGATGGCTAAGGATGTTGAACATTTCTTTAGGCATTTCTTTACCATTCGATATTCTTCAGGTGAAAATTCTTGTTTAGCTCTGTACCCCATTTTTAATAGTGTTTCTTGGCTCTCTAGACTCTACCTTCTTGAGATCTTTGTATATCTCGGATATAAGCCTCCTGTAGGATTCATAAAGATCTTTTCCCAATTTGTTGGTTGCAGTTTTGTTCTTTTGACAATGTCCTTTGCCTTACAGAAACTCAGTAATTGAATGAGGTCACATTTCTCAATTCTTGATCTTAGAGTATAAGCTATTGGTCTTTTGTTCAGGAACTTTTCCCCTGTGCCCATGTGCTCAAGGCTCTTCCCCAGTTTCTTTTCTATTAGTTTCAGTGTGTCTGGTTTTATGTGGGAGTCCTTGATCCACTTGGACCTGAGCATAGTACAAGGAGATAAGAATGGATCAATTTGCATTCTTCTGCATGCTGACCTCCAGTTGAACCAGCACCATTTGTTGGAAAGGCTTTCTTTTTTCCACTGGATGGTTGTAGCTCCTTTGTCAAAAATCAAGTGACCATAGGTGTGTGGATTCATTTCTGTGTCTTCAGTTCTATTCCATTGATCAACTTGCCTGTCACTGTACCAATACTATGCAGTTTTTTAACACAATTGCTCTGTAGTACTGCTTGAGGTCAGGAATACTGATTCCCTCAGAAGTTCTTTTACTGTTGAGGATAGGTTTATCTATCCTGGTTTCTTTTGTTATTCCAGATGAATTTGAGAGCAATTGCTCTTTCTAATTCTATGAAGAATTGAGTTGGGATTTTGATGGGGATTGCACTGAATCTGTATATTGCTTTTCTTAAGATGGCCATTTTTACTATATTAATCCTGCCAATTCACGAGCATAAAATATTTTTCCATCTCCTGAGGTCTTCTTGGATTTCTTTCTTCAAAGACTTGAAGCTCCTGTCCTACAGATCACTTGTTTCACTTGTTTGGTGAGAATAACACCAAGATATTTTATATTATTTGTGGCTATAATGAAGGGTGTCATTTCCCTAATTTCTTTCTCAGCCTGTTTATCCTTTTATAGATAGGCTACTGATTTGCTTGAGTTAATTTTATAGCCAACTACTTTGCTGAAGTTGTTTATCAGCTGTAGGAATTCTCTGGTGGTTTTGGGGTTGCTCAATTATACTATCATCTGCAAATAGTGATAATTTGATTTCTTCCTTTCCACTTTGAATCCCTTTGATTTCCTTTGTTGTCTAATTGCTCTAGCTAGAAATTCAAGTACTATATTGAATAAATATGGAGGGGGGGCAGCCTTGTCAAGTCCTGATTTTAGTGGGTTTGCTTCAAGTTTCTCTCCATTTATTTTGATGTTGGGTAGTGGTTTGCTGTATACTGCTTTTAATATGTTTAGGTATGGGCCTTTAATTCCTGTTCTTTCTAAGACCTTTAACATGAAAGAATGATGAATTTAGTCAATTTTTTTTCATCATCTAAAGAAATGACTATGTGGCTTTTTTCTTTGAGTTTGTTTATGTAGTGTATTGATGGATTTCTTTATATTCAACCAATCCTGCATCCCTGGGATGAGCCCTATTTAATCTTGGTGAATGATCGTTTTTGATGTGTTCTCAGATTTGGTTGGCAAGAATTTTATTGAGTATTTTTGCATCGATATTCATAAGGGAAATTGGTCTGAAGTTCTCTTTCTTTGTTGGATCATTGTGTGGGTTTGGTAACAGCAAAATTGTGGCTTCATAGAATGAGTTGAGTAGGGTTTCTTTTGTTTTTATTTTATGGAATAGTGTGAAGAATATTGGTGGTAGATCTTCTTTGAAGGTCTGATAGAATTCTGCACTAAAACCATCTGGTTCTGTGCTTTTTTTGTTGGGAGACTGTTGATGACTACTTCTATTTGTTTAGGGGTTATTGGACCATTTAGATGGTCTATCAGATCCTGATTAAACTTTGGTAGTGGGTATCTGACTAGGAAATTGTCCATTTCATCCAAATTTTACAGTTGTGTTGAGTATAGGCTTTTGTAGTAGGATATGATTTTTTTTTAATTTCCTCAGTTTCTGTGCTATTTCTCCCTTTTCATTCCTGATTTTGTTAATTTGGATACTGTCTCTGTGCCCTCTGGTTTATCTATCTTGTTGATTTTCTCAAGGGACCACCCCCCCCTCTTTTGTTGATTCTTTGTGTAGTTCTTTTTCTTTCTACTTGGTTGATTTCAGCCCCAAGTTTGATGATTTCCTGCTGTCTACTACTCTTGGGTCTATTAGCTTCTTTCTGTTCTAGAGCTTTCAGGTGTGCTATTAAGCTGCTAGTGTATGCTCTCTCCAGTTTCTTTTTGTAGGCACTCAGAGCTATGAGTTTTCCTCTTAGCAATGCTTTCATTGTGTCCCAACATTTGGGTATGTTTTGCCTTCATTTTCATTAAATTGTAAAATGTCTGATTTCTTTCCTTATTTCTTCCTTGACCGAAGTATCGTTGAATAGAACAGTGTTCAGCTTCCATTAGTATGTGGGGTTTTTTGTGTTATTTTTGTTGCTATTGAAGACCACCCTTATTCCATAGTGATCTGAAAGGAGGCATAGTATTATTTTAATCTTTTTATATCTGTTGAGGTCTGTTTTGTGACCAATTATATGGTGAATTTTGGAAAAGGTGCCATGAGCTGCTGAGAAGGTATATTCTTTTGATTTAGGATGAAATGTCCTATAGATATCTATTAAATCCATTTGGTCCAAAACTTCTGTTAGTTTCACTGTGTCTCTGTTAATGTCTGGGGACCATTTGCTTCGAAAACTGTTTTCTAGCCTTTTACTCTGAGGTAATGCTTGTTTTTGATACTGAGATGCATTTCCTATATGCAGCAAAAAGTTGGGTCTTGTTTACATATCCAGTATGTTAGTCTATGCCTTTTTATTGGGGAATTGAGTCCATTAATGTTAACAGATATAAAGGAATAGTGATTGTTGCTTCCTGCTATTTTTGATGTATATTTTATAATTGTGTGGTCATCTTCTTTTGGGTTCATTGAAAGAAGATTAATTCTTGCTTTTTCTACTGTGTAGTTTCCCTCCTATTCTATGTGTTTTCCATTCATTATCCTTTGAAGGGCTGGATTTGTGAAAAGATGGTGTGTAAATTTGTTTTTCCCATGAAATACCTCGGTGTTTCCATCTATGGTAAGTGAGAGATTTGCTGGATATAGCAGTCTGGGTTGGCATTTGTGTTCCGCTAGGGTATGTATGGCATCTGGCTAGGCTCTTCCGGCTCCCATAGTCTCTGGTGAGAAGTCTGGTGTAATTCTGATAGGTCTACCTTTATATGTTACTTGACATTTTCCCCTTACTGCTTTTAATAGTCTTTCTTTTTTTAAATACATTTTGTGTTTTAATTATTGTATAATGGGAGGAATTTCTTTTCTGATCAAATCTATTTGGAGTTCTGCAGGCTTCTTGTATGTTCATGGGCATCTCTTTCTTTAGGTTAGGGAACTTTTTTTCTATAATTTTGTTGAAGATATTTCCTGCCCCGTTAAGTTGGAAATCTTCACTCTCTTCTATCCCTATAATCCTTAGGTTTGGTCTTCTCATTTTGTCCTGGATTTCCTGGCTGTTTTGCTTTGGGAGCTTTTTGTATTTTTCATTTTTTGACTGTTGTATCAATGCTTTCTATGGTATCTTCTGCATCTGAGATTCTCTCTTCTATCTCTTGTAGTCTGTTGTTGATGCTTGGATCCATGAATCCTGACTTTTTTCCTAGGTTTCCTATGTCCTGAGTTGTTTCCCTTTGTGATTTCATTATATTGTTTCTACCTCCATCTTTAGATCCTGGATGGCTTTGTTCAATTCCTTCACCTGTTTTGTTGTGTTTTCCCTTAATTCTTCAAGGGCTTTTGCATGTTTACTTGTGTTCTCCTGTATCTCTTTAATGGAGTTATTTATGTCTTTGAAGCCCTCCATGAAGCCCTCCATCAGCATCATGACCTGTGATTTTAAATACACATCTTGTTTTCCTGGTGTGCTGGGGCATCTATCACTTGCTGTTGTGGGAGAATTGGGTTCGGATGGTACCATATTGCCTTGATTTCTGTTAGCAACTTTCCAAGTTTGCCTTTTGCCATCTGGTTATCTCTGGTGTTAGTTTGTCCTGCTTTCACTGTCTGGTGCTTGCCCCTCCTGTGTGCCTGCAAGCTTATCTCAACAACACTAGGTGACCTGTATTCCCCTTCACAGATTGCTATGGTGCTGACAAGTTCCTGCATGCAGGTGTCCTGACAGGGTACTCCCAAATGAACCTTTCCTCTGGTGATCCCTGCTTACCAGTCTGTTACACAGTCATAGACATATGGCAGTGTCACACCTCTGATCACAGGACTCTCTCCAAACACTTCCCTGCAGGGTATCCCAGCAGTATAGGTGCCCAACTGCATTATTGTAGCACTGTGGAGCTTCTGGGTAAAGGCAGAGTCCTGTCAGGGTCTGGCCCAAGTGATCCTCTACTCTGGTGATCCCTGCTTACAAGTTTGCTCCACAGTCATAAGTGCCATAAATTTTTTTCAAGTGTACATTATATAAAGCAGTGGTCTTAGACCTCCTTTCTTATGCACTTGAAGCCAATGGCTGAGATGACAAGAGGTGGGACTCAAGAGAGCTAAAACTTCATGCCTTTGTTTTCCTTATCTTCTTAAATGTTGGAATGCCACGTACTTGTTATGACACCATACAGGCAGCTTTAAATGATATCCTTTGATAAACCAGCATATTTCTGACTTCTTTAACATCTCATGAAACATCCCAAGCTGTTTAACTTGTACACCCTTCTCAGTGCAAGGGATAGGGGTGGCAACCCATTCTACACTGTGCTGAGGAAGCAAAGGCTATCGGCTGTGTGTGGAAGAAAAAAAAATACTGTATATCTTCAAAGAGCATCTCTATCAGCAACACCTGTGTCTACTAACACAATGTCCTATAACACGAAATACTCCAGGATGATGTCCACTAACATGATGTTCTCTAACATGCTTTCCAATAATAGGATGTCTATTAACATGATGTCCTCTAACCTGATGTCCTTTAACACAGTGTTCAGTAAAATGATGTCCTCGACCATGAGGTCTGCTAACATGATGTCCTCTAACATAACGTTCACTATCATGAGGTCCATTAACATAATGTCCTTTAACATGATGTCCTTTAACATGATGTCCAATGACATGTGTCCACTATATGATGTCTACTAATGTGATGTCAACTAACATGATGTCCACTAAGGTGATGTCTTCTAACTTTATGTCTACTAACATGATGTCATATAACATGAAGTTCTCTAATGTGATGTCCACTAACATGATGTTCTCTAGCTGGTTGACCACTAATATTGGGTCAACTAATATGATGTCCCTGAACATGATGTTTACTAACATGATGTATACTAATGTGATGTCCAGTAACATAATGTCCTCTTACGTGATGTCTACCAACATGTTTTCTAGCATGATATCTTCTGATGTAATGTCCACTAACATGATGCCCACTACCATGAAGTCCTCTAACATGATTTCCACTAATATGAGGTCCACTAACATGATGTCCTCTAACATGATGTACACTAACTTGAGGTCCCCTAATGTGATGTCCACTAACATGACATCTACTAACATGGTGTCCACTAACATGAAGTCTACTGAAGTGATGTCCTCTAACATGATGTCCACTAACATGATGTTCTCTAACATGATGTCCACTGACATGAGGTTATCTAATGTGATGTCCACCAACATGATATTCATTAACATGATATCTACTAATGTGATGTCCACTAATATGATGTCCTCTAAAATGATATACACTGACATCATCTGCAACAACATTACATCTTCTAAAATGAAATATTCTAACATGATGTCCACTAACATGTTTTCCCCTAACATGAATTACTCAGACATTATGTCCAGTAACATGATGTTGTCTTACATGATGTTCACTAACATCATATCCACTAACATGATGTTCATTAATGTGATACCCACTTTTATGATGTTCACTTAGATGGTATCCTCAAACATGAGGTTCCTCTAACATTATATCCAGTAACATGATAGTCTCTAACTTGATGTGCACTAAGATGATGTCTGCTAACTTGATGGACACTACTATGTGAGGCAATAACATGATTTCTGCTAATATGATGTCCACTATAATGAGATCCAGTAACATTATGTGCTCTAATATGATGTCCGCTGATAAAATGTCCAGCATCATGTGTCCACTAAATTGATATACGCTACCATGATGTCCACTAACATGAAGTCCACTAACCTGATGTCCACTAACACAATGTCCTCTCACATGAAATACTCTAGCATGATGTCCACTATCATGAGGTTCTCTAACTTGTTTTCCAATAACATGATGTTCATTATCATGATGTCCTCTAACCTGATGACCTCTAACACAATGTCTATTATCAGGAGGCCCACTAATATGATGTTATCTACCATGATGTCCTATAACATGTTATACAGTAACATGTGTTCACTAACATGATATCCACTAATGTAATATACTCTAACATGATGCCCTCTAACATGATGTCCTCTAACATGATATCAGATAACATGAAATCCTCTGACATGATGTCCACTCACATGATGTCATCTAACATGATGTCCACAAACATGAGGTTCACTAACTTGATGTCCTCTAACATGATGTACAGTAATGTGATGTCCACTAACATGTCATCCATTAACATGTTGTCCTCTTATATGATGTCAACTAACATGGTCTCCTATAGCATGTTGTACACTAACATGAGGTCCACTAACATGTCTCCCTGTAACATGTTGTCCCCTAATATGTGTATTAACATGATGTCCACTAACATGACATCCACTAACATGAAGTCCTCTTACCTGATGTACACTAAGATGATGTTGTCTAACATGGTGTCCTCTAACATAAAACACACTACCATGATGTCCTCTAACATAATGCCCTTTAGTATGAGGTCAGCTAGTTTGATGTCCTCTGACATGATGTCCACAAACATGAATTCCACTAACATGATGTCCTCTAATATAATATCCACTAATATGAGTTCCACTAACATGAGATCCTCAAATGTGATGTCCTCTACCATGATGTCCACAAACATAATGTCTTCTAACATAATGTCCTCTAACATGATGTCTGCTAAAATGAATTCCTCTTACAGGATGTCCTCTAACATGACATCCACTAACATGAGGTCCTCTAATGTGATCTCCACTTACATGATGTCTCCTAACATGAGGTCAACTAATATGATGTCCTCTAACATGATGAACACTAACAAAGGTCCACCAACATGATTTCCTTTAACATGATGTCTACTAACATGAGGTCTTGTAATGTGATGTCAACTAACATGATGTCCACTAATATGAACTCCTCCAACATATGTCATCTAAAATGCAATGCTCTAACATGATGTCCACTAACATGATATCCATTAACATGATGTCCTCTAATGTTATGTCCACTAAAATGACATTCACTAACATGAACTACACCAACATTAGTCAGCTAAAATGAAATACTCTAACATGATGTTACACTAACATGATGTTGTCTAACATTAGTCTAACAAGATGCCCACTAACATGAAGTACATTAACATGATGTCCTCTAAAGAGATGTCCAATAACATGGTGTCCTCTAACATGATGTCTTCTTACATGATGTCTTCTTACATGATATCTTCTAACATGTCTTATAACATGATATCCTCTCACATGATGCTCTCTAATAGGATGTGCAGTAACATATGTCCAATAATGTCATGTCCACTAATGTGACATCGACTAAAATGATGTCCACTAACATGATGTCCACTAACATGAAGTCCACTAACGTGATGTACACTAACACAATGTCCTCTAAAATGAAATACTCTAGCATGATGCCCACTCTCATGATGTTCTCTAATTTGTTTTCCAATAACATGATGTCCATTAACATGATGTCCTCTAACATGATGTCTACTAACAGGAGGTCCACTAATATGATGTAATCTCATGATATCCTCTAACATGTTGTCCAGTAACATGTGCCTACTAACATGTTACTAATGGTCCTCTAATATGATATCGGCTAACATGATGTCAACTTATGTTATGTACTCTAACATGATATCCTCTAATATGATGTCATATAACATGAAGTCCTCTGACATGATCACTAATGTGATATCCACTAGAGTGATGTCCACTAACATGCTGCACACTAATATGATATCCTCTAACATGATGTCCACTAAAATGAGTTCAACTAATATGATGTTCTCGAATATGATGTCCACTAACACAATGCCCTTTAACATGATGTCCAGTAACATAAGGTCCTATAATGTGATGTCAACTAACATGACCTCCATTAGCATGATGTATACTAACAGGATGTCCAGTAAAATGAAGTCCAGTAACATGAACTTCTCCAACATATGTTCTCTGTAATGAAATTCTCTAACATGATATTCACTAACATGTTCACTAACATGATGTCCACTAACATGATGTTCTCTAACATGATGTCCACTAACATGATGTCCTCTAATATGATGTATACTATCATGACATCAACTAATATGATGTCCACTATCATGACATCAACTAACATGATGTCCACTAATATGATGTCAGCTAACATTATGTCCTCTAATATGATGTACACTAACATGATGTCCAATAATATCCTCTAACATGTTGCCCAATAACATGTGTCTACTAACATTACATCCCCTAACATTATGTTGGATTACATGATGTTCACTAATGTAACATATTCCAACATGATATTTTCTAACATGATGTCCACTAACATGAGGTACCCTAGCATGATGTCCACTAGCATGAAATCTACTAACATGATGTCCACTAACACAATGTAATGCTCTAAATTCACTAAAATGAAATGCTCTAGCATGTTGCCCACTATCATAATGTCCTCTAACTTGTATTCCAATAATATAATGTTCATTAACATGATGTCCTCTAACCTGATGTCCACTAATGTGATGTCTACTATCAGGAGGTCCACTAATATGATGTCCTCTACCATGTTATCCTCTAACATGTTGTCCAATAACATGTGTCCACTAACTTGAGGTCTCCTAACATGATGTCGGCTAACATGATGTTCACTAATGTAACATACTCTAACATGATACTTCTAACATGATGTCCACTAACATGATGTCATATAACATGGAGTCCTCTGACATTAAGTCCACCCACATGATGTCTCTAACATGATGTCCATTAATATGAGCTTCACTAACATGATGTCCACTCATATGGGGTCCAATAATATGATGTCCTCTAACATGTTGCCATCTAACATGATGTTCACAAACAAGAGGTCCACTAACTTGATGCCCTCTAATATGATGTCCACTAACATGATGTCCTCTAACATGATGTACACTAATGTGATGTCGACTAACATGTCATCCACTAAAATGTTGTCCTCTAATATAATGTCAACTAACATGATCTTCTATGACAGGATGCCTACTAACATGAGGTCCACTAACATGAGGGCCACTAATTCGATGTCCTCTAACATGATATCCACTAATAAGAGGTCCAGTACCATGACTTCCTATAACATGTTGTCCACTAATATGTATGTTAATGTGATGTCTGCTAACTTGATATTCACTAACATGAAGTCCTCTTACATGATGTGAATTCACTAAGATGATATCCTCTAACATAATGTCCTCTAACATGAAGCCCATTACCATGATGTCCTTCAAAATAATGCCCTCTAATATGATGTCCACTAATATGAGGTCAGATAACTTGATGTCTTCTTACATGATGTCCACAAATATGAGGTCCCCCAACATGGTGTTCACTAACATAATGTACTGTAACATGATATCCATTAAATGGTGTCCACTAACATGATGCCCTCTAACAGGATGTCCACTAACACGAGGTTCACTAACATGAGGTCCACTAATATTTTGTCTTCTAATATGATGTCCACTAAGACGATGTCTTCTATCATGTTGTCCACAAACATGAATTTCACTAACATGATATCTTCTAATATGTTATCCACTCTCTTGAGCTCCACTAACATGAGATCCACAAACATGATATTTACTAATGTGATATCCACTGACATGAGTTCTATTAACATAATGTACAGTAACATTAGGTAAAGTAACATGATACCCATTAACATTAGGTCCTTCCTCAAATATGATGTCCTCTACCATGATGTCCACTAACATAATGTCTTCTAACATAATGTCCTCTAACATGATGTCTACTAAAATTAATTCCTCTCACAGGATGTTCTCTATCATGATATCCACTAACATGAGGTCCTCTAATGTGATCTCCACTTACATGATGTCTCCTAACATGAGGTCAACTAATATGATGTCCTCTAACATGATGAACACTAATGTGATGTCCACCAGTGTGATGCCCACTAATATGTTGCACAGTAATATGATGTCCTCTACCACAATGTCCACTAACATGAGATCCTGTAATGTGATGTCAACTAACATGACCTCCGCTAGCATGATGTATACTAACAGGATATCCACTGAAATGAATTCCAGTAACATGAACTCCTCCAACATATGTCCTCTAAAATGAAATACTCTAACATGATGTCAAGTAACATGATGTCCACTAATATGATGTCTTCTAACATGAAATACTCTAACATGATGTCCACTCACATATTGTCCTCTAACATGATGTCCACAAATATGAGGTCCACAAATATGTGGTCAACAAACATGATGTCCACTAACATGATATCCAGTAACGTGATGTCCTCTAAAGTTTTGTCCACTAAAATGACATTCACTAACATGAACTATACCAATATTATTCAACTAAAAGGAAATACTATAACATGATGCCCACTAACATGATGTCACTAACATGACATCTTCTAGCATCATGACCACTAACATGGTGTCCGCTAGCATTATATCTTCAAACATGATGTCCACTAACATGAGGTGCACTAACATGATGTCCACTTACACAATGACCTCTAAAATAAAATACTCTAGCATGATACTCACTAACATGATGTCCTCTAATTTGTTTTCCAATAACATGATATCCATTAACATGATGGCCTCTAACCTGATGTTCTCTAACATGATGTCACTATCAGAAGGTCCACTAATACCATGTCCTCTACCATGATGTTCTCTAACATGTTGTTCAGTAACATGTGTACACTAACATGAGGTCCCCTAACATGCTCTCAGGTAACATGGTGTATACTAACATGATGTCATATAACATGAAGTCCTCTGACATCATGTCGACTAACATACTGTCATCTAACATGATGTCCATTAATATGAGGTTCACTAATATAATGTCCTCTACTTGCTGTCCACTCATATGGGGTCCAAAAATATGATGTCCTCTAACATGCTGTCATCCAACATGATGTCCACAAACATGAGGTCCACTAACTTGATTTCCTCTAACATGATGTCCACTAATATGATGTCCTCTGACATGATATCTGCTAGCATGATGTATACTAATGCGATGTCAACTAACATGATGTACACTAAAATTTTGTCCTCTTATATGATGACAACTAAAATGATCTCCTATGACATGATGTCCACTAACATGAGGTCCATTACCATGACTTCCTGTAACATGTTATCCACTAATATGTATATTAATATGATGTCCACTAACATAACATCCACTACATGATGTCCTCTTACCAAATGTATACTAAGATGATTTTGTCTAACATAATGTGTAGAGTCCAGCTCATACATACTAATAGCAGGTTCCCTGGAAGGAGAGATGGGTAAGGAATGGGTTGCAAGAGAAAACACATGGAGAGACACAAAAACACATGGCTTCTGGTTCAAATCTCCATCTTTAATGCTTCTTTCTCAAGCTACAAAAGCAGGCTAAGCCCCTCCCCTGAAGGCTGGAAACCGGTTCTTCTTGTTCTTCAGGAGGCAGGCAGATCAGGTTGCTGGCTGCTATTCTTGAGAACAGTGGGCAGGAGGAGGTCACAATTCCTCCTTTTTTATTAATTTTAAGAAAAACCAGTGGATAAATATATTTGTCAAAAGATTATGGGCATTGACCAGTGAGGGAAAACATTGTCCTCGTCCCCCTTAAATATTAATTGATGTCCATTTCAGGGGAGGGGAAGTAGACTGCCTTATTATTTTAAGGACAGTCTCTCAACGTTCACCCCTATGCAGCCAGGCATACTTTCAGGAAAACTCAGAAGCAGGACAATTCCTTTTTCCTTTGCAGTGCCTCGCCTTGCATCTCATAACTAGTGCCCATGTTTACTTAATTAACAAATATGCATAGATATGAGTTCTATGCAGCTCCATTGGTGGAGATCCACTGGTAAAGTAAATGTCTTATGAATAAGAGCTGGCTGGCTTTCATAGAAGCCCACCTTAGAGTCCTGGAAGCCATTGCTATAGCAGCCCACCTTCGAGTGTTGTATCTGAAAGATACCTGCTTGAAACACAAAATAAAAGATTAAAAGGAAAAACTGCTTGGACTATTTCTCTGGAAGGCACATGGTATTTAATTTGATTGTAAATTAGTAGCTCAGGAATAAAACCTGGCTTGAAAATTAATGGCTAGAGAAAAAGCAACCTATATTTCCAATATGGGAGAAGCAGCTTTAAGAACATTATTGAATTAGTCATACTTACCAGATGATTCAGGGTCTCTATTTACCTATTATATCAATCTTTCTGGCAGCAATTGGGCTCCATCTTCTTTTTGAGAGAAAATACAAATAGAACATCTTCTCCATAATAAAACAGGGTCTGGATCGTTCCATGTATTAGTTAAAGTGTCCTACCATTTAACCATGGCATAAGAATTAGAAGTGGCAAATTGCCAATGGCGATCTGCTGCAGACTGACTTTTAGCATCAGTTTGCAAGAAATTCCAAACAAACAAAACAAAAGCAAGGCGTGCTTTGGGTAATCTAGAAGGGAATAGTTTCTACCTTCTTTGTTTTAAAAAGTCAATTTTTATGATTGCAATGTGCATGCTCAATAATTCCTTGACCCATTGGGTTATAAGGAATTTCAACTTTATGTTTAAAACCAAATTCTTTACAAAATGAGATAAAGTTATTGCCAGTGTAGACTGGCCCATTGTCTGTCTTAATGACTTTGTGTAATCCCATGGCATAAAAAGCTTGTGAACAATGATTGATTACATTTAGAATCTTCTCTTGAATGTAGAGAAGTGAAAACAAATCTTGGACAAGTATCAATGCAAGCATGTATAAATTTTAATTTTCCAATTTTGTATAGTGAGTTACATCCATTTGTCAAAAATGATTGTGCATAAGGCCATGTGGATCAGCCCCTAAATGAGGAGCTGGAGATAAGGAAAGACAGTTAGGGCATTGTTTTACAATAATGAAAACAAAGATCCTGATGGCGTATTAAAATTAAATGTGCCATAGGTTTCTAATAAAAGGACAAATTCTGCAACATACAAGCTAATTGTAGAAGGATTAAAAGCATTATTTATAGGTTGAAAAACATTTAATATCATTGTCAGCTCTGCTAACTGAGCTGAGCCCAGGTGTTTCTATAACCACCTGTTGATTATAAATAAGATATCTAGCTCTTCCTTCAGAAGAGCCATCTATGAAAATCAAGAGTATTATTATGTAGAGGCTATAAAGATCATATTCGGAAGTACAACCTCATGCATATCTAAGAAACATTATTAATCTATCTTGAGGACAACAGCCATGCCAATTAGTGAATTCTTCCATCTCATCTAGACATTGGCATGTCTAGTGATAGGATGCCATATACATTTAGCAAGGATTTCCTTGGCATCTAAATTTTAAAATTTTCTTAAAAATATATTTGCCATAAAAATATATATGCATAATTCAAATTATATGCATGGGGATACCATTTCCCCTCTCCTTTTCTTTTTCAAGACGATTTTGTTTTGTTTTGTTTTTAAAAAATGTTTTATATTACCTCATCTTTGAGGATAATAAAGAATCAAATTGTCAAATTTATCTCAAATGAATAACCTTTATTTATTAAATGGCCAGTTCCAATGTTTGTTCCAATCCAAGTTAAAACACCAAGCATATACCATAACATAGGCAATAACTATGTAATTATAGAAAATAAATGTAGCATTTCCAGTTGGTTTTTGCTAGAGAAGTTGCAACTAGAATGCCCCCAAATGAATCATAGTTATATGCACATATTTTGATTTTTTTAAATTATAAATATGAGTATCATTTATCTGTAAAAATTAATTAAGTCATCTCGAATCAACACCATTATCTGGTAGAAGTAGAAATTGAGGACATCAAGAACAAATATTTATAATTTGATGTACATAAAAATATAAAATTATTTTTGAAGCCATTATCCTTTTGATGATATAAATAATAAATATGCTTGTACATCCAAATGTTTTTATACAGCCTGTATTGGGTACAAATTTTATGTGCCCTGTCCCAAGGGGTCTTGTCCAGGCACCTTTTTAAAGATTTAATTATAAATAAGTATATTGAAGTTGTCTTCAGACATGCCAGAAGAGGGCATTAGATCTCAGCACAGGTAGTTGTGAGCCACCATGTGGTCACTGGGATTTGAGCTCTCATGCTATACGAATGAGGGCCTAGCCTTTAGCGGCTGAGCCATCTCTCCAGGCTTACAGCCATAAAACATAAGAGTTCAGCTCTCAGCATCCATGGCTGTCTCTCTAGCCTTTGAGTTAGCTTTTAAATATTTAAAGGATATTTATTTTGAGAACATATCCTTTGAAATTTGAATTATATTTGTATAAACAATTATAAAAATTAAGAATTAGCAGTATTAAAAATAGAACAATTTTAAGCAATTGTAAACCATAAGTTTATATGTATATATACAAATATATATTTACTATTATTAAAAAATTGATTTTTAACATCTTAAAAATTGGTGCTATAGCACTCAAGTGCTGAAGCAGGGAAAACTTAAAGGAATAGATGTGCAATCTAATTATATAAACTTTACTCCCATAGTTGATATAATCTTCATGCGATGTATGTATAGAAATATAAAGTAAATTGCAACAACTTATTTTTTGGATAACGATTATTAATTTTGCCTAAAAAGGCTTGCCATGTAATAGATAAACCATTAATAATAATTAATTTGATTATTGCTTGAATCAAGGAATAAAGATTTTATTAGGCTCTTAAAACAGTTCTTTAAAATATCTCTATAACATTTTAACAACATATCAATATCTTTATTGAAGGATGTAAAAACTTTATTTCAAGAGCAAAAAATGTGATTCTATATTAATGTTACTTTTGCCATGAAATGGCAGTGAACATATATCATAAACAGCTGATTACAGCAGTGTTTATCTGTAAAATTATCTATCTTTTGCCAGTTGGTTTTTATCTGCCTTGAAAACATAGGTTTAAGTTCTCCTGTGGCAAGCTTAAAGAAATGTCTTAGCCAATTAACTTATTTTAATAACCTTTGAAAATAATTTATTAAAAAAATTTAAAAACCCATAAGCAAAGGCCTCTTTCTCTATAAACAAAGCATTTTTGTAAACAAATATTTTTATAAAACAAGAGATTTCTATAAATAAAATATATTAAAATATGTAAGATCTCAGCTTTTTGTACTGAAGCAGAGACAAAACACTCCTCATATAAGGGCTGCTAGGGGCCGCTTGGAAAACCAGCGGCCCCTGGCGCAGTGAAGTGGGCAGGATGAAGCAGCAGGGAGACACCTCCCTCGGAGTTCCTCAGGCTATAGTCAGAGGCAGCTTGGCTCGCGTCCAGAGTCATAGCTGCTGCCCCAGGCCTGCCTGTGCCATGTTGCATTGTGTTCCACCTCTGCTGCTGCCGGGGCCAGTGGCCCAGGCCACAGAATTCTGGGTTCCTTTTAGCTGGGCCATCAACCTGTGCTCCATGCTGCACCATGTGCTGCCTGGCCCACCTGCATGTGGCCTGCAGAGTTCCGGACTCAAGAGCAGGACTGAATCAAAGTGATCAGGGCCTGCAAGGCAGGGACTCGGCTCCAGCTTCTTCCCTACTTGCTCGAGCAAACGCTCAAACTTAGCGGGTTGCCATGTGCTCTAAATGGTTGCACCTCTAAGCCATCAGCCAAAACCAGCCTCTAAATCTATAACTCCATAGTCAGGACATGTAAAACTTTATACCAGTAAGACCAATTAAAAACAAGAACAAAACAATTACCCAAATCTTATAAGTTAAACCAGAGTTTTCCCAAACCTGGAGGCTACTTGCCCTTTAAGAGAAAAAAAAAAAGGTTGAGCGTGCTGCTGCTGCTGGGGTCACCAGCTCATGGCCTGCGGAGTTCCCGGTTCCCTCCCTGCGCTCTGCCTTCCAAGTGCTGGGATTAAAGGCATGAGCCACTATTGCTGCTTCTGCCCACAACTTTACATCAGCTTGCGGCTGGCTTAAGAGACCCCAGCAGACAAAATTTTCACAAATTTTTATTTTTTAACATGAAACAAACAAACACTCATTCACACAAAACACAGACAAATAAATGTACTCGTGGACAATTGGTGCACTGAAGACATAGAAATTAAAGCGCGCTGCAGTGCAATCAAATCCATTTTTCCTTCTCTCTTTTCTTTTGTTTCTAGAAAATTTTTTGTTGTTTTTTGTTTTTTACTCTTTTTATTTTGTTTTATATTATTTTATGCCCTATTTCTCTTGCCTGGTGCAGTTCTAGACTGCGGACAATTGCCTAACTAAATTAATGCCCTGTTCCATTGTTGTCTTCACACCCTAGCTGATCTCAGTTTAGGGCCTACACTGAATCAGTCTAGCCTGTATCTCTACACACTTCTGCAGCAACATTCTTTAGAAATAAATGACATTATTAGAGCTAAATTAATACCCTGTTGCTTACTGTGCTCGATACATAAACCTTTTTATCCTTTTTCCATGGAGCTCCAATCAGACAACATATCTCATTCTGCCTCTCTGTTTCCAGTTATAATCCACGTTGGCGCCATATATAGAATCCAGCTCATACATTCTAATAGTAGGTTCCCTGGAAGGAGAGATGGGTAAGGAACGGGTTGCAAGAGAAAACACATGGAGAGACACAAAAACACATGGCTTCTGGTTCAAGTCTCCACCTTTAATCCTTCTTCCTCAAGCTACAAAGGCAGGCCAAGCCCCTCCCCTGAAGGCTGGAAACCAGTTCTTGTTCTTCAGGAGGTGGGTGGATCAGGTTGCTGGCTGCTATTCTTGAGAACAGTGGGCAGGAGGAGGTCACAATAATGTCCTTAATAATGCCCACTACCATGATGTCCTCTAACATATTGTCCTCTAACATGATATCCACAAATATGAGGTCCACAATCATGAGGTCCACAAACCGGATGTTCACTAACATGAAATCCTTTAACAGGATATACACTACTAGGTCCAAAAATACGATGAAATCTAACATGATATCTTCAAACATGATGTCCAGTAACATGGGTCTTCTACATTGACATCCCCTAACATGATATCCACTGACATGATGATACCCCACAAGATGTACACTAATGTGATGTCCACTAACATGATGTAAACTATTATGATATTCACTCACATGATATCATCTGGCATGATGTCCACTAGCATGATGTATACTAACGTGATGTACACTAATATGTTGTCCTCTAATATGAGGTCCACTAACATGATATCCATTAACATGATGTCCACTAACTTGATGTCCTCTAAAAGGATGTCTACTAAAATGGTGTCCTCTACCATGATGTTCTCTATTGTTATGTCCACTATAATGAGTCATCTAAAGTCATGTCCACTAACATGATATCCACTAACGTGATATCCACTAACATGATGCCCTCTAAAATGATGTCCACTAACATTATGTCCTCTAACATGACGACCAATAATGTGATGCCCACTAATATGCTGTACAGTAATATGATGTCCTCTAAAATGATGCCACAAACATGAGTTCAACTAACATGATGTTCTCTATCATGATGTCCACTAACATAGGTCCACTTACATGATGCCCTTAAACATGATGTCCACTAACATAAGGTCCTGTTAAGTGATGTCAACTGACATGAACTTCACTAGCATGATGTCTACTAATATGTCTGCTAAAATGAGGTCCAATCACATTAACTCCTCCAACATATGCCCTCTAAAATGAAATACTCTAACATGATGTTCAGTAGCATGATGTCCACTAATATGAGGTCCTCTCACATGAAGAACTCTAGCATGATGTCCACTTACATGTTGTCCTCTAACATGATGTCCACTAACATGATGTCCTCTAACCTTATGTTCACTAAAATGACTTTCACTAAAATGAACTTCACCAACATTAGTTCGCTAAAATGAAATACTCTAACAAGATGTCCATTAACATGATGTCCACTAACATAACATCCTTTTATGTGATGTCCACTAAAATGGTGTCCACTAACATGATGTCTAATAACATGATATCCTCTCACGTTATATCCTGTAACATGAGTCCAATAATGTAATGTCCACTAACGTGATGTCCGCTAATGTGATGACCTCTAAAATGATGTACACTGACATGATGTCATACAACATACAGTCTTCTGATGCGATATATACTAATATGATGTCCACTAACATGATGTCCATTAACATGAATTCCTATGACATGATGTCCTCTAACATGACATTACCTAATATGATGTACAATAATATGAGGTCTTCTAACATTATGTCCACTAACATGAAGTGCACTAACATGATGTCCACTAACATGATGTCCACTAACATGAAGTCCACTAACATGCTGTGTACTATCACAATGTCCTCTAAAATGAAATACTCTAGCATGATGCCCACTATCATGATGTCCTCTAACCTGTTTTCCAAAAACATGGTGTCCATTAACATGATGTCCTCTATCTCGATGTCCTGTAACATGATGTCCACTATCAGGAGGTCCACTAATATGATGTCCTCTATAATGATGTCTTCTAACATATTATCCAGTAACATGTGTCCAGTAACATGAGGTCCCCTAGCATGATGTCAGCTAACAGGATGTCCACTAGCGTGATGCACTCTACCATGATGTCCACTACCATGATGCCCACTAACATGATGTCATATAGCATGAAGTCCTCTGACATTATGTCCACTAGCATGAAGTTCACTAACATGATGTCCACTAAGACAATGTCCTCTAAAATGAAATACTCTATCATGATGCCCACTAACATGATGTCCATTAATATGACACTCACTAGCATGATGTCCTCTATCGTATTATCCACTCATATGGGGTCAAATAATATGATGTACTCTAACATGTTGCCATCCAGCTGATGTCCACAAACATGAGGTCCACTAACTTGATGTCCTCTAACATGATGTCCTCTAACATGACATACACTAATATGATGCCAACTAACATGACTTCTACTAACATATTGTCCTCTAATATGGTGTCAACTGTCGCGACCACCCTCGCCGGCAAGGAATGACGCAACACAGGAAGATCTTCTTCAAGCAGTTTACTCAGGACCCTTGTACTTCTTTTCCCCTGTACTTCTTCTTCTGACCTGTACTACTTCTTCTCACCTGTACTACCTCTTCTCCCTCCTGTACTTCTTCTTCTGACCCCGAGAGAATCAGCCCAGCCCTTAAATACTAATAGCCAGCCAATTAGGCTTAGCCACGTGGGCATTGCTGATAGGTTGTATCCACGCGGAAGGCGCAAGATTCAACAGGCTTCACCCAAATAAGGACTTGTTAATAGTTAACGACAGTTAACGACAGTTAACAGGCAAGCAGCTCCCTACAGTCAACTAAAATGATCTCCTATTACATGATGTCCACTAGCATGAGATCCATTATCATGACTTCCTGAAACATGTTGTCCACTAATAAGTATATTAATATGATGTCAACTAGCATGCAGTCCTCTGACCTGATGTACACTAAGATGATGTTTTCTAACATGATGTCCTCTAATATGAAGCCCACTACTATGACGTCCTCTGACATGATGTCCACAAATATAAGGTCCACTAGCATGAGGTTCACAAACATGATGTCCACTAACATGAGGTCTACTACACGATGAGCTCGAACATGATGTCCACAAGCATGGTATCCAGTAACATTTGTCTGCTACCATGACATTACCTAATGTGATATCCACTGACATGATATCCTCTAACATGATGACCTCTGACATGATGTACACTAATGTAATGTCCACTAACATGACATCCACTCTCATGATGTCCTCTAACATGATGTCCAATAACATAATATCCACTAAAATGTGGTCCACTAACATGATATCCTCTAACATGATGTCCTCAAACGTGTTGTCCTATAACACAATGTTCACTAACATGGTGTCCTCTAAAGTGTTGTCCACTAACATGAAGTCATCTAAAGTGATATCCAATAACATGAGGTCCACTATTTTGATGTCCACTAATGTGATGTGCTGTAACATGATACCTCTAAGATGTTGTCTTCTACCACGTTGTACACTAATGTGATGTCCACTAACATGACATCCACTAACATGTTGCTCTCTAATATGATCTCCACTAACATGATCTCCCATAGCATGATGACTACTAACATGAGTTCCACTAACATGATGTCCATTAATATGAGGTCCCCTAACATGAGGTCCAATTATATAAGGTCCACTTACATGACTTCCTGTAATATGGTGTCCACTAATATGTATATTAATGTGATGTCCACTAACATGATATCCACTAACATGAAGTCATCCTACATGATTTGAATTCGCTATGATGATGTCCCTTAACATGATGTCCTCAAACTTAATATTCTCTAACATGATGTTCACTAACATAGTATCCTCTACCATGATATGCTCTAACGTGATGTTCACCAACATGAAGTCATCTAAAGTAATATCTAATAACATGAGGTTCACTAATATGATGTCCACTAACATGAGGTCCACAATCATGATGTCTATATTAACATGTTGACCTCAACTTGCTGTCCACTAACATGAGGTCCACTAACCTGAGGTCCAATACTATGATGTCCACTAAAGTGATGTCCACTAATGAGATGTGTACTAACATGATGACCACTACGTGATGTCCACTATCATGGTGTCCACTAACATGATATCCTCTCAAATGATGTTCTCTAACATGATGTCTCGTAATATGTGTCCAATAAAGTAATGTCCACTAATGTGATGTAGACTAACATGATGTCCACTAATGTGATGTCCTCTAACATGATGTACATTAACATGATGTCATATAACATGAAGTCTTTTGACATCATATCCACTAATATGATGTCCACTAACATGATTTCCTCTAACGTGATGTTTTCTAACATGATGTCCACTAACATGAGGTCCACTAACTTGATGAATTCTAACATGATGTCCTCAAACATATGCCTGCTAGTGTGACATCCCCTAACATGATATCCACTAACATGATGTTCTCTCACATGATGTCCTCTAACATGATGTACACTAATGTGATGTCCACTAATGTGATGTCCACTCACATGACGTCAACTATCATGATGTCCTCTAATATAATGTCCACTAACATGTTGTCCATTAAAATGTTGTCGACTGAAATGACATTCTCTAACATGATGTCCTCAAACATGATGTCCTCTAACATGATGTCCACCAACATGGTATCTTCTACCATGATGTTCTCTAACATGATGTCTACTATAATGACATCATATAAAGTGATGTTCAATAACATGATGTCCAGTAACATGAGGTCCATAAACTTGATGTCCACTAACATGATGTCCCCTAATATGTTGTCCTCTAACATGAGGTCCACTAATGTGATGTCCACTAACGTGAGGTCCACTAACATGATATCCACTTATAAGAGGTCCACTAACATGACATCCTGTAACATATTGTCCACTGATTTGTATATTAATATGATGTTCACAAACATGAAGTCCTCTTACATGATGTGAATTCACTAAGATGATGTCCTCTAACATGAAGTACCTCTCTAAAATAATGCCCTCTAATATGATGTTCCCAAATATGAAGTCCACCAACATGAGGTCCACAAATATGATTTTCACTAACATTATATTCTATACCATGATATCCATTAACATGATGTCAACTAACATGATGTCCTCTAACATAATGTCCACTAAAATGAGGTCCAGTAACATGAGGTCCATTAATACCTTGCCCACTAAAATGAAGTCCCCTAACATGAATTCCTCTATCATATGCCCCCTAAAATGAAATAATCTAACATGGTATCCAGAAATGGTGTCCACTAATATGATGTCCTCTAACATGAAGTACTCTAACATGATATCCACTAAAATGTTGTCCTCTAACATGATGTCCATTAATGTGATGTCCACTAACATGAAATCCACTATCATTATGTCCTCTAACATGATGTCCACTAAAATGTTGTCCACTAATATTATGCCCTCTAACATCATGTCCTCAAACATGATGTCCTCCAAAATGATGTCCAGTAGCATCGTGTCCTCTACCATCATGTTCTCTATCATGACATTCCCTAGAATAAAATCATCTAAAATGATGTCCAATAACATAAGGTCCATTAACATGATGTCCACTAACATGATGTCCTCTAAAGTATTTTCCAATTACTTGATGTCCATTAACATAATGTCCTCTAACCTGATGTAGTATAACATAATGGGCAGTAAAATTATGTACTCTAACATGAGAAACACTACCATTATGTCCACAAACATGATATTTTCTAATATGATGTACACTATCATGAGGTTAACTAACATGATGTCCTCCTACATGAAGTCCTGAAACACGATGTCTAGTAACATGTGTACAATAAAGTGATGTCTACCTATGTGATATACTCTAATATAATGTCCACTAACATGATGTCCTTTGACATAATTTCCAACATGAGGTCCACTAACATGATGCTCTCTAACATGAAGTCCATTAACATGATGTCCTCCTATGTGATGTCCACTAACATCATGTCCTCTAACATGAAGTACTTTGTCATGATATGCACTAATATGATGTTCACTCTCATGATGTTCTCTAATATGATGTCCACTAACATATTGTACACTAACATAATGTCCTCTGACATAATTTACAACATGAGGTCCACTAGCATGATGTCCTCCATGAGGTCCTCTAACATGATGTCCAATAACATGATGTATTCTAATATGATGTCCACAACCAAAAAAAAAAAACAAAATAAAACAAAACAAAAAGCCCTAAAAACAAAAAGAAAAGAAATCAGTTTATGCCCTTTAAGTTACTGTGTAAAATAGCTTCCTATTGTCCTTGGCCTGTGGTTTCTTCCTTGCTCTCTTCCGGTCATCCAGTTCACATTTCTGTAAGTAACCCTATCAGTTAACACTCTCCAATGCAGGCCCTCTTTCCAGTCAGGGTAGGACCTTTCCTTGTTAAAAACGTTAAGTAGGAGGATTACAAATTGAGGAGGACAGCAGACCCTAGCTGGATACCATCCTGCTTTACTCTGTTTCTAACAGACATTTCATAGACTGTTTCATACACTGTCTATAAGGGCACTATATGCAAAGTGTCAAGAACATAAAACCTTGACAGCCTAACCTCTCCTAGTAACAAAGCATTGAATGTCAATCACCAAATGTAAATTATATGGTCCTTATGGACATCAGCATGGAACATACCCCCCCAAAAAGAACCAAATAACTGTCCTATAGCTATACCACCCTTGGAATCTATTATATATCCAGAAGACTAAGTCAAGGCACCACAAAGATATTTGCACATCTGGATTTATTGCTACACTGTTCACAATAGTTAGGAAGTGGACCCAGTCTATCTGCTCAACAGATGAACAGATAAACTATGCTTCATATACACAATGGAATTTTATTCAGCCATAAAAAGAGGGAAATTGTGACAGATCTTTGCAGGAAAATGGGGCCAAATTGAGATCATATTAAGCAAAATAATGCAGACTCAGAAATACTAATATTGAATTTTGCCCTTATATGTCTAAAGTACTTTTCAACAAAAAGACATGGAAGTAGAAGGACCTATATGGGGAGGAAGGCAAGAGAGGTAGTAGGTGGACAATTATTATCAGTGGGTGTAATGGCTATTCCTGTTTGTCAAACAGGAATGAACTACAATCCAGAATTGTAGGGCTCACATGTGATCCAGATCATGAGGCTAGAAGACACAAGACACAATTTCTGACCTGGATCTTGGCAAGGAGACCTCTGAGTTCATATTCAGTCTGGGACAAAACAAGTCCCAGAACCAGATGTGATGGTACACACCTTTCATCTGGGTCACACCTTCTGCTGGAGACATACATAGGGTCATTGGAAGAATGAAGATTCACTCTTCTTCACCTGCTTGCATTTACTTGGCAGCATATCTGTTGGAAACTACTTCTACAGAAGACCAGCTGAAACAACTTTGTCGTACTGAGCAAGTACTTCCTATTCACAGGTAACCACTGTTGGAAAATTGGACTATAGACAGTAAGTCATCATAACAATTTCCCACCTGCATTGTGGTACTCTGATGACTGGGCCCACTGTCAGGACCCTGCCTAAACTGTGGACAAATAGGACATAGGAAATGCCTTGTATTGCTTAAGACAAAGTAAGGTCAGTCCCCTAAGTTTCTCCTCCACAGGAAGGTCTCTCAGATTTGCCAGGCCTGGCAACCAAAGACTAATCTTGCTGTGGGACCTATGTCATCAATGAAGCCATTGACATCACAGGAACCTAGTTGGGTGTCTATCTAGGTAACTGATAAATCTCTGCCACTTTGATCCATAGGCATTTTGAATTATCCTTCCTGTTTACTCAATTAAATATCCTTTTCTCAGGCCTCTGAAGTAACTAGTGAAAGAAGTAACATTTTACTAATTATTTTTCTAAAGAAACTCAATAACTGATCCTGGTTATCCACCACCTGTGTCTCATGATGAATAACTGGATAGGAAAAAATGTAAAATTTAAAATTTATGTAAGGTCTGAGGATACAAGAGCTCTGAGAAAGTGTTTGAGGGTCTAAGTAGGTGTTTTAAGTTTGGTAAATGCAAGTTATGAGTGTTAGAGGATGTAAAAAAAAAGTATGAAAAAGAATGAAAAAAATCCTTCCAGTTTAATATAGTAAAAGTGGATTAACATATTAAAAATAATTAATATAGTAATCCTTCTGGGATTAATACAGTAAAATGGGTCAGCTTGCCTAAAGCAATCTACAGATTCAATTCCACACCGTTCAAAATGCCTACTCAATTCTTCATAGAGTTAAAAAGACCAGTTTTCAAATTTATCTGGAATAACAAAAAACCCAGGAGAGCAAAAACTATTCTCAACAATTAAAGAATCTGTGGTAGCCAGGCAATCGTGGTACACAACTCTGATCCTAACACCCTGGGAGGCAAAGGCAGGTGGATTTCTGAGTTCAAGGCCAGCCTGGTCTACAGAGTGAGTTCCAGACAGCCAGGGCTATACAGAGAAACTGGCAGAATCACCATTCCTAATGTCAAAATATAATACAGAGTGATAGTAATAAAAACTGCATGGTATTAGTATAATGACAGACTGGTAGATAAATGGAATAGAATTGAAGACCCAGAAGAGAACCCATACACCTATGGTCACTTGAACTTTGGAAAATTAACTAAAACATCCAGTGAGATAAAGACAGCTGTTTCAACAAATGGTGCTGGTTGAACTGCCAGACTACATGAAGAAAACTGGAAAAAAGCCATTCTTATCTTTCTGTACAAAGGGCAAGCCCAAGGGGTTCAAGGACCTCTACATAGATACACTGAACCTAATAGAAGAGAAAATGGCAAAGAACCTGGTAGACATTGGCACAGGGAAAATGTCCCAAACAGAATAACAGTAGTTTATGCTCTTTGATCAGGAATTGACAAATGGGGAACCATAAAATTGCAAAGATTCTGTAAAGCAAAGAACACCTGCAATAGGAAAAAATGGCAACCAAAAAATTGGGAAAAGATCTTTATCAATTTTACATCTGATAGAGAGCTTATATCCAATATATACAAATAACTCAAGAAGCTTGACAACAGTCAGAGAACCAAATAACCCTATTAAAAATGGGGTACAGATCTAAACAAAGAATTTTCAACTGAGGAATACAGGATGGCAGAGAAGCACCTTAAGAAATGCTCAATTTCTTAAGAATGCTTAAGAAATCATTAGTCATTAGGGAAATGCAAATCAAAACAACCCTGAGATTTCACCTCACACCAGTCAGAATGGCTAAGGTTAAAAATTCAGGAGAAAGCAGGTGTTGGCGAGGATGTGGAGAAAGAGGAACATTCCTCCACTGCTGGTAGGATTGCAAGATAGTACAACCACTCTGGAAATCTGTCTGGAACTTCCCAGAAAACTGGGCATAACACTTCCGGAGAACCCTGCTATACATCTCCTGGGCATATACCCAAAAGATTCCCTGGCATGCAATAAGGACACATGCTCCATTGTGTTCTAGCAGCTTTATTTATAATAGCCAGAAGCTGGAAAGAACCGAGATGTCCTCCAATGGAGGAATGGATACAGAAAATGTGGTATATTTACACAATGGAATACTACTCAGCAATTAAAAACAATGAATTCATGAAAATTTTAGGCAAATGGTTGGAACTGGAAAATATCATCCTATGCGAGGAAACCCAATCACAAAAGAATACACATGGAATGCAATCTCTGATAAGTGGATATTAATTTACCCAGAAGTTCTGAATACCCAAGGTACAATTAGCATAACAAACAATTCCCATTAAGAAGTAAGGAGAGGGTCCTGATCGTGGAAAGGCTTGATCTAGCATTGCAGGGGAATATACAGACAGAAAAAAAAGGAGGGAGGTGATTCGAGAATAGATGGAGAGAAGAAAGCTTATGGGACATATGGGGAGGGGGGAACTAGGAAAGGGGAAATCATTTGGAATTTAAACAAAGAATATAGAAAATTATATATATATATATATAAATAAAAGGTGGAACATTTTACTTTGTGTCAGTTTTTGTAAAAATAATCTCCCAGAACCACTCAATGATTTTTTTCAATGTCACCATTCCCATGATTCTTACTGAATGAATTATCATATTGGTTGATTTAAAGCTATTTATATACTGAAATGAACATTTGCATTTTTATTTCTGAGAATTTCACTAAAAAAAAGAAAGAAAATTTTCAATATAATGAGGTATTTAACTATATATAAGCCTAGACCAAAAGGAACCCATACCAAATGTATACAGAAATATTTATCTTAAGATTCCTGTATCATTACTCTGGAAATCTTTATGTAGTGATGTTTGCAACGTTGTAATAGTACTGTAAGACCATTTGTTTCTTATTTTTTAATTTTTAATATTTTTATTTTCTTTGTTCTTTGTTTACATTTCAAATGATTTCCCCTTTCCTGGATCCCCCCCTCCTCATATGTTCCATAAACCTTCTTCTCTCCATCCATTCTCTAATACCTCCCTCCTTTTTCTCTGTCCTTATATTCCCCTCCAATGCTAGATCAAACCTTTCCAGGATCAGGAGCCTCTCCATACTTCTTCATGGGAGTCATTTGTTATGCAATTTGTGCCTTGGGTATTCAGGGCTTCTGGGCTAATTAATATGCACTTATCAGAGATTGCATTCCATGTGAATTCTCTTGTGATTGGGTTACCTCACTTAGGATGTTATTTTCTAGATCAAACCATTTGCCTAAAAATTTTGTGAATTCATTGTTTCTAATTGCTGAGTAGTATTCCATTGTGTAAATATACCACATTTTCTGTATCCATTCCTCCTATGAGGGGCATCTGGGTTCTTTCCACCTTCTGGCTATTATAAATAAGGCTGCTGACCCTCAGATATCCGCTTCCGGATCCAGTACAGCCTGGGCTGCAACGCCACATCTCCAGGTCCTTCAAGACGCCAGAGGGGCACCCAGGAGGCCAGCTGGGAGGAGTCAGTGTGCTCTGGTGAGCCAACAGGCCCCTGAGGGAGCCTTCAGATGTCTGCTTCAGGATCTGAACAGCCTGGGCCACAGCACTCGGTCTCCAGGAAGTGCAAGAGGCCTGGTGTGCACCTGGAAGCAGTCTGGAAGCACACAGCTTGCTCCAACACAGAGTTTAGGTTCCAGTCCTGAGGCCTCTGGCAGGAGCCTTCAGATATCTGCTTCGGGATCCAGAACAGCCTGGGCTGTAATGCCACACCTCCAGGTCCTGCAAGAGGCAAGAGGGGTATCCGGGAGGCCGGCTGGGAGGAGTCAGTGTGCTCTGGTGAGTCCAGCAGGCCCCTGCGGGATCCTTCAGGTGTTTGCTTTGGGATCTGAACAGCATGGGCCACAGCACCCTGTTTCCAGCCAGTGCAGGAGGTCAGCTGTTCATCAGAGGCCACCAGGGAAGAGGCATCTTGTACTGGTGAGTCCAGCATTGACAAGACCAACTAACACCAGTGTGAACTAGATGGCAAAAGGCAAACGCAGGAAAGTCACTAACAGAAATCAAGGCAATATGGCAGCACCTGAACCCAATTCTCCTTTAACAGCATGTCCTGGATACCCCATCACACCAGTAAAACAAGATTTGGATTTAAAATCACTGGTCATGATGCTGGTACAGGAAGAAATGAAGGACATACTTAAAGAAATTCAGGAGAAAATGGATCAAAGTTAGAAGGCTTTACAAGGGAAACACAAAAATCATTTAAAGAAATTCAAGAGAATACAAAAGCCAATAAGGAGGAAACACAAAATCACTTAAAGAAATACAGGAGAACTTTGGTCAACAGGCTGAGGTCATGAAAGAGGAAACACAAAATCTCTTAAAGAATTACAGGAAAGCACAAACAAGCAAGTGAAGGAGCTTAGCAAAACCATCCAGTATCTAAAATCAGAAGTAGAAACAACTAAGAAAACTCAAAGGGAGACAACTATGGAGATAGAAAACCTTGGGAAGAAATCAGGGGACATAGATGCAAATATCAACAACAGAATACAAGAGATAGAAGAAAGAATCTCAGATGCTGAAAATACCATAGAAACCATGAACAGTTAAAGAAAATGCAAAATGCAAAATGTTTGTAACCCAAAATATCCAGGAAATCCAGGACACAATGAGAAGACCAAAGCTAAGTATTATAGGCATAGATGAGAGTGAAGATTTACAACTTAATGGGCCAGCAAATATCTTCAACAAAATTACAGAAGAAAACTTCCCTAACCTATAGAGAGAGATGCCCATAAATATACAAGAAGCCTACAGAACTCCAAACAGACTGGACCAGAACAGAAATACCTCCCGTCACATAATCAAAACATCAAATGTACTAAACAAAGAAAGAATATTAAAGGCAGTAAGAGAAAAAGGCCAAGTAACATATAAAGGAAGACCTATCAGAATCACAGCAGACTTTTCACCTGAGACTATGAAAGCTAGAAGATCCTGCACAGATTTCATGCAGACTCTAAGAGAACACAAATGCCAGCCAAAACTACTATACCCAGCAAAACTCTCAATCACCATAGATGGAGAAACTATGGTATTCCATGACAAAACCAAGTTTACCCAATATCTATCCACAAACCCAGCCCTACAAAGGATAATAGGAGGAAAAAAACAATACAAGGAGGGAAACTTCACCCTGGAAAAAAGCAAGATAGTAAACTTCTCTCATCAAATGCAAAAGAGGTTAACCAATCAAAATAAAAAAAACATCAAAAATGACAGGAAGTAACAATCACTATTCCTTAATATCTCTTAACATCAATGGACTCAATGCCCCAATAAAAAGACATAGACTAACCGACTGGATACGTAAACAAGACCCTACATTTTGCTGCATACAGGAAACACACATCAGGGTCAAAGACTCTACCTTAGAGTAAAAGACTGGAAGACAATTTTACAAGCAAATGGTCTTAGGAAACAAGTCGGAGTAGCCATTCTAATATCAGATAAAATTGACTTTCAACACAAAGTCATCCAAAGAGACTCTGAGTGACACTTCTTGCTGGTCAAAGGAAAAATACAACAAGAAGAACTCTCAATCCTGAACATCTATGCTCCAAATGCAAGGGTACCCTCATTCATAAAAGACACTTTATTAAAGCTCAAAGCACACATTGCACCTAACACAATAACTGTGGGTGACTTCAACACTACACTTCCCTCAATGGAACGATCAGGAAAACAGAAACTGAACAGGGACACAATGAAACTAATTGAAGCTTTGGACAAATTAGATTTAACAGATATATATAGAACATTCTATCCTAAAGCAAAAAAATATACCTTTTTCTCAGCACCTCATGGTACCTTCTCCAAAATCGACCATATAATTGGTCACAAGACAGACCTCAACAAATATAAGAGGATAGAACAAATCCCATGCCTCCTATCAGATCACTATGGAGTAATATTGGTCTACAATAGCAACAAAAACAACAGAAAACCCACATACACGTGGAAACTGAACAATATTCTACTCAAAGATACCTTGGTCAAGGAAGAAATAAAGAAAGAAATTAAAGACTTTTTAGAACTTAATGAAAATGAAGACACAACATACCCAAATCTATGAATGAAAGCAGTGCTAAGAGGAAAACACATAGCCGTGAGTGCCTCCAAAAAGAAAATGGAGAGTGCATATACTAACAGCTTAATGACACACCTGAAAGTCCTGGAACAAAAAGAAGCTATTTCACTCAGGAGGAGTAGAAGGAAAGAAATCATCAAACTCAGGGCCAAAATCAATCAAGTTGAAACAAATAGAACCATACAAAGAATCAACAAAACCAGGAGCTGGTTCTTTGAGAAAATCAACAGGATAGATAAACCCTTAGTCAGACTAACCAAAGGGCACAGAGACAGTATACAGATTAACAAACTTAGAAATGAAAAGGGAGATTTAACAACAGAAACTGAGGAAATCCAAAAAATCATTAGATCCTACTACAAAAGCCTATACTCAATACAACTGGAGAATCTGGAGGAAATGGACAGTTTCCTAGACAGATATCCATCTCCAAAACTAAATCAGGATCAAATAGATCAACTAAACAGTCCCATAACACCTGAAGAAATAAAAAGTGTCATAGAAAGTCTCCCAACCATAAAAAGCACAGGGCCAGATGGCTTCAGTGCAGAATTCTATCAGACCTTCATAGAAGACCTAACACCAATACTCTTCAAACTATTCCACAAAATAGAAACAGAAGGAACTCTACCCAACTCGTTCTATGAAGCCAAAATTATGCTGATACCAAAACCACACAAAGATCCAACGAAGAAAGAGAACTTCAGGCCAATTTCTCTTATGAATATTGATGCAAAAATACTTAATAAAATTCTTGACAACTGAATCCAAGAACACATCAAGACGATCATCTACCATGATCAAGTAGGCTTCATCCCAGGGATGCGGGGATGGTTCAATATAAGGAAATCTATCAATGCTATCCACTACATAAACAAACTCAAAGAAAAAAAATCATATGATCTTCTCATTAGATGCAGAAAAGCATTTGACAAAATTCAGCATCCTTTCATGATAAAAGTCTTGGAAAGAACAGGTATTCAAGGGCCATACCTAAACATCGTTAAGGCAATATACAGCAAACTGGTAGCCAATATCAAATTAAACAGAGAGAAACTTGAAGCAATCCCACTAAAATCAGGGACTAGACAAGGCTGTCCTCTCTCTCCATATCTTTTCAATATAGTACTTGAAGTTCTAGCTAGAACAATTAGAAAACATAAGGAGGTCAAGGGGATACAAATTGGAAAGGAAGAAGTCAAATTATCACTATTTGCAGAAGACATGATAGTCTAATTAAGTGACCCGAAAACCTCTACCAGAGAATACCTACAGCTGATAAAGAACTTCAGCAAAGTGGATGGTTATAAAATCAACTCAAGCAAATCAGTTGCCTTCCTATACTCAAAGGATAAGCAGGCTGAGAAAAAGTTAGGGAAATGACACCTTTCACAATTGTCACAAACAATATAACGTATCTTGGTGTGACTCTAACCAAACAAGTGAAAGATCTATATTACAAGAGCTTCAGCTCTATGAAGAAGGAAATCAAAGAATATCTCAGAAAACGGAAAAATCTGCCATGCTCGTGGATCGGCAGGATTAATATAGTTAAAATGGCCATCTTGCCAAAAGCAATCTACAGATTCAATGCAATCCCCACCAAAATACCAACTCAGTTCTTCACAGAGTTAGAAAAAGCAATTCTCAAATTCATCTGGAATAACAAAAAATCCAGGATAGCTAAAACTATTCTCAAAAATAAAAGAAATTCAGGGGGAATCAGTATTACTGATTTCAAGCAATACTGCAGAGCAATAGTGTTAACAACTGCATGGTATTGGCACAGTGACAGACAAGTGGAACAATGGAATAGAATTGAAGATCTAGAAATGAACCCACACACCTATGGTCACTTGATCTTCAACAAAGGAGCCCAAAACATCCAGTGGAAAAAAGATAGCCTGGTTCAACAAATGGTGCTGGTTCAATCGGAGGTCAGTATGCAGAAGAATTCGAATTGATCCATTCTTATCTCCATGTACTAAACTTCATTCCAAACTGATCAAGGACCTCAATGTAAAACCAGACACACTGAAACTAATAGAAAAGAAACTGGGGAAGACCCTAGAGGACATGGGCACGGGGGAAAAGTTCCTGAACAGATCACCAATAGCTAATGCTCTAAGATCAAGAATTGACAAATGGGACCTCGTAAAATTACAAAGTTTCTGTAAGGGAAAGGACACTCTTAAAAGGACAAAACGGCAACCATCATATTGGGAAAGGATATTCATTAACCCCACATCTGATAGAGGGCTAATATCAATACATACAAAGAACTCAAGACGTTAGACCCCAGGGAACCAAATAAGCCTATTAAAAATGGGGTACATATCTAAACAAAGAATTTTCACCTGAAGAAATTCTGATGGCCGAGAGGCACCTTAAGAAGTTCTCAACATCATTAGTCATTAGGGAAATGCAGATAAAAACAACCCTGAGATTTCACCTTACACCAGTCAGAATGGCTAAAGTCAAATAAGCATGAGACAGCAGGTGTTGGCGAGGATGTGGAAAAAGAGGAACAGTCCTCCACTGCTGATGGGGCTGTAAGATGGTACAACTACTTTGGAAATCAGTCTGGCGGTTCCTCAGAAAACTGGAAATGACGTTTCCAGATGACCCTGCTATACCTCTCCTGGGCATATACCCAAAGTATTCACCAGCATGCAATAAAGACACATGCTCCATTATTTTCATAGCAGCCAGTTGTATTGAGTATAGACTTTTGGAGTAGGATCTAATGATTTTTTGAATTTCCTCAGTTTCTGTTGTTATATCTCCCTTTTCATTTCTAAGTTTGTTAATCTGGATACTGTCTCTGTGTCCTTTGGTTAGTCTGGCTAAGGGTTTATCTATCTTGTTGATTTTCTCAAAGAACCAGCTCCTGGTTTTGTTGATTCTTTGTATTGTTCTCTTTGTTTCTGCTTGATTGATTTCAGCCCTGAGTTTGATGATTTCTTTCCTTCTACTCCTCCTGGGTGAAATAGCTTCTTCTTGTTCCAGGGCTTTCAGGTGTGTCATTAAGTTGTTAGTGTATGCTCTCTTCATTTTCTTTTTGGAGGCGTTCAGGGCTATGAGTTTTCCTCTTAGCACTGCTTTCATTGTGTCCCATAGATTTGGGTATGTTGTGTCTTCATTTTCATTAAGTTCTAAAAAGTCTTTAATTTCTTTCTTTATTTCTTCCTTGACCAAGGTATTATTGAGTAGAATATTGTTCACTTTCCATGTGTATGTGGGTTTTTTGTTATTTTTGTTGCTATTGAAGACCACTTTTACTCCATAGTGATCTGATAGGAGGCATGGGATTAGTTCCATCTTCTTATCTTTGTTGAGGTCTGTCTTGTGACCAATTATATGGTCGAATATACCTTTTTCTCAGCACCTCATGGTACCTTCTCCAAAATTGTAAGATCATTTCTTAATAGAGAGGATCATCTCTTTAGGGAAACTAATTGAGGCACGAACCTTACATACATGGAAGGCCTTGTTCTGCTTGCCCACCCAGTTTTGGAGGAGGCTGTAGAGAAAACTTTTGCTACAAAGGTCACTTTCACATGGCTATTATTTTCACTTTGAAGCCTTTGTCAGCTGTGTGGCACTATGCATGTTCTTGCAGGGTATTGCAAGAGGCTACTGTTTGCCACATGTCTCTGAGGCTTTCATTGGAATCCCCAGTGCTGAGAAATTAAAAATGCATCTAAATCCACATTAGTTGTCAGATGAACTTTGAAGTGATGATTTTATATATGAATAATTATTTTTAACCTATTTCTAAAGTATTCATTTAAGGAATCCATTAAGACAGGGGTCAAGTGCCTACAGAACAGTAGCAAGTTTTAAATGACTGCTTCTAACATTTATTCCTACCCCAGAAAGACACTGTATATCTTAGACGGCATCTTAATATGTTGTTGGGAATTGTCTCAATAACTGTCATGTTTTAGGATTTAGTTCTTTAAGTCAATTCACTATTAATTCTTTGAGAGTTTGGACAAAAGTATATCTCTATGTCTCATACTGACCCATGCATAGTGAATCAGACATGCATTTCTTTCTGTCTGTGTGTCTCCCTCTCCATTTCCCTTCCCCTTTCCTTCTCTGTCTGTCTCTGTCTCTGTCTCAGTCTCTGTCTCTGTCTTTGTCTCTCTCTCTCCACCTCTCACATATACTATGTTTCTTAAGCAGGGACAATTTTATCAGTGTGATTATACTGGAGAACTTATAAAATTGGTGCACTCAAATAGATTTGAAGTCTTAGCATGAAAATATAGGGTTCAGGTGGTAAAATGCTTGCTTAGCATGCAAGAAGTCCTAGACTTAATCCCAGCCACAGGAGTGGTCAGACTTGCATTTACTCTTAGCACTCCTAAGGTGAATGATAGGGTTTGGTGCCAGGTTTTGGCACCATATGAAGGGGCATAAAAAGAGAGAAAGGGGTTTAGGGAATGTTACATGGCAGTGTGGGGAAGAAGGGGGTGCCTAGGCAGGCCCATGCCCAGGCACCTCTCCTACCCTCCCCCTGAGGAACTGAGAGACTTCAACTCAAAAAATGTAAAGGTTTTTAGACCCCTAGCAAACAAGCCTCAACATATTCACTCAACAACTGCCTGACTTTGAGAAAGGGCCCCTGAGGTCAAGTATGACCTGATCTTGGAAGTAGCCTACATTTGCTTAACTGATTCTGAGACACCCGGTTTCATAAACTAGCTGACCAAAAAGAATGTCTCAATGACTGCCTTTTGACTATCTTTACAAAGTTTAACTATACCATGCCCCAAGTATGTTTTCTCCAGACAATCTCTAACCTTCCTTAAGGCTTAAACTGTTGCCAGACTTCCTCATTCTGTACTTCCTCATTCTGGGCATGATTTGTCCTCCACCCCTTGCCTTGTAAATTTTTTCCTCCATCCCTTGCCTTGTGATTTTTCCCCTTTTAATTCCCCTGACTCCAGTTTTTCGGGGTCGATCCCCTCTGACCCTGCACGGTTACAAGACAGCCCCAGTCCATTGGTTTCTCCCTGATAAACCTCATTTGTTTGCATCAAGAAAGAGCTCTGTGAATTCTTTGGGTGTCACTTTATCCTGAGATTTGAGTGTGAGTCTCCCCTCTTTTGGGGTCTTTCCTCTTGGGGGCTCATCCAGGATTTGTGACCACACAAGTTTCCAGAGACCCCACTTGGATGTAAAATTCTGTCTATTTGTCTTGGTCTCCGCTGGCCAGATTGTTTCAATTCTGTTGCTTTCGTTTTGCAGTCATCTGTGCTCGCCTGAGCAAAGACCACTTAAAGAAGGTTATCTGCATACATGCCAAGAGGGTAACAGACTGTCGCCCTGCCCTGGGAAATGTCCCAGGAGGTCTGTGGGAACTCCAAGGACTCTCGAAAGATTCCCATCTGGGTGTTGGGTTAGAATCTTATTCTCTCCTAGGGAAGAGATTCTTTGTTGATCTTCGACCATCTGATACATTTTTCTAGTGTTGGAAGTCTCGCAAGAGAAGTCTTTTGGTGTTGATATCTTTGTCCATATTGAGTGTTGTTTTTATTGTCTACAGCTCTCTGACCATGGATCAAAATGTTTCGACCCCACTGACTTTGACATTAGACCATTAGGCTGAAATTAGGACTAAGGCTCATAATCTGTCTGTTGAAGTTAAGAAAGGAACTTGGAGGAATTTTTGCTCTTTCTAGTGGCCCACTTATGATGTTGGTTGGTCACCAGAGGGAACTTTAGATTTGACTGTCATTTCTGCTATCAAAGACATTGTTTTCCAAAAGGGGCCAAGGTCGCACCCTGATCAAGTCCCTTATATTTTTGTCTGGGAAGATTTAGCTCAGGACCCTCCCTCTTTGCTCAAACCATGGACCTGAAAAAACAAACCAGGCTCCCGAGTCCTGGCACTCCTGTGAAGTGGACCAGAAAATGGAACCAAGATGTCAGAGCCCAAATGATCACAGAAGCCATTGTCTCCACCTAAGATCTATCCTGAAATTTAGGAGCCTCCCAAATGGTCGGGAATGCCTCCTCCCTACCTTAATCCTTTACTTCTCCAGGGCCCTCAATGACCAATTCAGCATGCTGCTGGCAGGGCAGCAGAAGGACCAGCTGTCAGGATATGGAGCAGATGAGATCAATGACCCAGGGGACCTGATTCAACTATGGCATTGCCTCTAACACTAATGAGGTACAGCCTCTTCAATATTGGTCCTTCTCTTTGGCCAACGTTTACAACTGGAAAAATAACCATGCTACTTTTTCAGAGAATCCCTCCAGCCTCACAGGTTTGATTGAGTCCCTTATGTTCTCTCACCAACCTACCTGGGATGATTCTCAGCAACTTTTTCAGGTCCATTTCACTACTGAAAAGAAGGAGAGAATTCTGCTCGAGGCCCAGAAAAACATCCTGGAAAACAACGGCCAACCCACCCGACTCCAGAATGAGATAGATGCCAGTTCCCTCAGAACCAACCTAACTGGGACTACAACACGGCTGAAGGTAGGTGGCATCAGGCAGTCTATAGCCAGGCTCTTGTGGCAGGTCTTAAAAGTGCCAGCAGATGCCCCACCAATTTGGCTAAGGTAAGAGAAGGTCTTCAGAAGGATAAAGAACCCCCATTGGTATTTTTAGAGAGGTTTATGGAAGCCTACAGGTGCTACACACGCTTTGACCCAACTTCAGAGGGTCACCAGGCGGCAATTGCCATGGCATTTATTGGGCAGTCTGCCTCAGACATATAAAGGAGACTGCAGCACTTGCAAGGGCTACAGACCTTGTCTTTATAGGATTTGATGAAATAGGCTTAGAAAGTTTATCACAAGAAGGGGACAGAGGAAGAGAGGAGAGAAAGAGTAAAAAAGGAAAGAGAATAAAGTGAAACTAGGTGAGATAAAAGGCATGAGAAAAGTCTAATTAGGATTTTGGCCATAGTACTTAAGAGAGAAGGATATAGAGAAAGACAGGGACGAAGGCAGACAGGGTACCTGGGCAACTCAGGGCTGAGAAGACCAAATCCAAACTCAAGAGGGCCTATGCGATAGCTGTTGGCCAAAGAAAAGGGCCATTGGTCCCATGACTGTCCCCCAAAAAAAGCCGAGCGGCAAACTGTTCGAGGTTCTTACTCTAAAGGATGAAGACTAGGGGAGTCAGGGCATGGGCCCCTTCCTCGAGCATAGGGTAACGCTAACTGTGGAAGGGAAGCCTATAGACTTTCTTGTGCATACCAGAGCAGAATACTCAGTTTTAAAGGAAGGTCTAGGTAAATTAAAAGACAAGAAAACAATAGTAATAGGGGTCACCGGCCAAAAACCTTATTCTTGGACCAAAACCTGTATAGTTAATCTAGGGAAAGGACAAGTAAATCACTTTTTCATTGTCATTCCTGAATTTCCTTAAAATGTGATATTCTTATATATTCTTCCAAGAGAAAACTCTACTGTGCATTCTCTGAGGAAGATAGACTCAAAGACATACACGCAACACCAAACACTTAGAGTTACATCGTGTTGTTTAGGAAAAACAAGATAATTTCACACAATGCGGGATTGTTTCTCATCCAGTTTAAGTATTTCTAATATGTTCGTATTTGTCTTTACTCTGCAACACTGTTTTTCCTTAAAATGTGGTATTCTTACATATTCTTCCGAAAGAAAACTCTACTGTGAATACTCTGTGGCAGATACACGCTTAGACATACACACAACACCAAAGCACTTAGAGTTACAACGTGTTGTTTAGGAAAGACAAGATAATTTCGCACAATGCAGGATTTCTTCTCGTCCAGTTTAAGTATTTCTAATACATTCGTATTTGTCTTTACACTGCAACACTGTATTTCCTTAAAATGTGGTATTCTTACATATTCTTCCAAGAGAAAATTCTACTGTGCATTCTCTGTGGAAGATACACGCTTAGACATACACGCAACACCAAAGCACTTAGAGTTACAACATGTTGTTTAGGAAAAACAAGATAATTTCGCACAATGTGGGATTCTTCTCGTCCAGTAAGTATTTCTAAGATGTTCATATTTGTCTTTAGTCTGCAACACTGTATTTCCTTAAAATGTGGAATTCATACATATTCTTCCTAGACAAAACTCTACAGTGTATTCTCTGTGGAAGATACACGCTTAGACAAGCATGCAACACCGAAGCACTTACAGTTACAATGTGTTGTTTAGGAAAAACAAGATAATTTCCCACAGTGCAGGATTTCTTCTCGTCCATGTTAAGTATTTCTAATACGTTCCTATTTGTCTTTACTCTGCAATGCTGTATTTCCTTAAAATGTGGTATTCTTACATATTCTTCCAAGAAAAACCTCTACTGTGCATTCTCTGTGGAAGATAGACGCTTAGACATACATGCAACACCAAAGCACTTCGACTTACAACATGTTGTTTAGGAAAAACAAGATAATTTGCACAATGCGGAATTTCTTCTCGTCCAGGTTAAGTATTTCTAATAAGTTCGTATTTTCTTTACTCTGCAACATTGTATTTCCTTAAAGTGGTATTCTTACATATTCTTCCGAGAGAATTCTCTACTGTGCATTCTCTGAGGAAGATACACGCTTAGACATACACGCAACACCAAAGCACTTAGAGTTACAACATGTTGTTTAGGAAAAACATGATAATTTCACAAAATGTGGGATTCTTCTCATCCAGTTTAAGTATTTCTAAGACGTTCATATTTGTCTTTACTCTGCAACACTGTATTTCCTTAAAAGGTGGTATTCATACATATTCTTTCTAGAGAAAATTCTACTGTGCATTATCTGTTGAAGATACAAGCTTAGACAAGCATGCAACACCAAAGCACTTACAGTTACAATGTGTTGCTTAGGAAAAGCAAGATAATTTCGCGCAATGCGGGATTTCTTCTCGTCCAGTTTAAGTATTTCTAATACGTTCGTATTTGTCTTTACTCTGCAACACTGTATTTCCTTAAAATGTGGTATTCTTACATATTCTTCTGATAGAAAACTCTACTGTGCATTCTCTGTGGAAGATACACGCTTAGACATACACAAAACACCAAAGCACTTAGAGTTACAATGTGTTGTTTAGGAAAAACAAGATAATTTCGCACAAGGCGGGATTTCTTCTCGTCCTGTTTAGTATTTCTAATACGTTCGTATTTGTCTTTACAGTGCAACACTGTATTTCCTTAAAATGTGGTATTCTTACATAATCTTCCGAGAGAAAACTCTACTGTGCACTCTCTGTGGAAATTACACACTTCGACATACACACAACACCAAAGCACTTAGAGTTAAAACGTGCTGTTTAGGAAAAAAAGATAATTTCGCAAATTGCGTGATTTCTTCTTGTCCAGTTTAAGTATTTCTAATACGTTCGTATTTGTCTTTATTCTGCAACACTGTATTTCCTTAAAATGTTGTATTCTTACATAATCTTCCAAGAGAAAACTCTACTGTGCACTCTCTGTGGAAATTACACGCTTCGACATACACGCAACACCAAAGCACTTAGAGTTAAAACGTGCTGTTTAGGAAAAACAAGATAATTTCGCAAATTGTGGGATTTCTTCTTGTCCAGTTTGAGTATTTCTAATACGTTCGTATTTGTCTTTATTCTGCAATACTGTATTTCCTTAAAATGTTGTATTCTTACATAATCTTCCAAGAGAAAACTCTACTGTGCATTTTCTGTGGAAGATACACGCTTAGACATACACGCAACACCAAAGCACTTAGAGCTACAACGGGTTGTTTAGGAAAAACAATACAATTTCGCACAATGCTGGATTTCTTCTCGTCCAGGTTAAGTATTTCTAATACGTTCATATTTGTCTTTACTCAGCAACACTCTATTTTCTTAAAATGTAGTATTCTTACATATTCTTCTGAGAGAACACTCTACTGTGCATTCTCTGTGGAAGATACACGCTTAGATAAACACACAAATCCAAAGCCCATAGAGTTACAACGCGTTGTTTAGGAAAAACAGGATAATTTCGCACAATGCAGGATTTCTTCTCGTCCAGTTTAAGTATTTCTAATACGTTCATATTTGTCTTAACTCTGCAACACTGTATTTCCTTAAAATGTGTTATTCTTACATATTCTTCCAAGAGAAAAACTCTACTGTGCATTCTCTGTGGAAGATACATGCTTAGACATACACACAACACCAAAGCACTTAGAGTTTCAACGTGTTGTTTACGAAAAACAAGATAATTTCGCACAATGAGGGATTTCTACTTGTCCAGGTTAAGTATTTCTAATAAGTTCATAGTTTTCTTTACTATGCAACACTGCATTTCCTTAAAATGGGGTATTCTTACATAACCTTCCTAGAGTAAACTCTACCGTGCATTCTCTGTGGAAGATACACACTTAGACATACACGCAACACGAAAGCACTTAGAGCTACAACGTGTTCTTTAGGAAAAACAAGATAATTTCGCACAATACGGGATTTCTTCTTGTCCAGGTTAAGTATTTCTACTTTCCAAGAGAAAAAATCTACTGTGCATTCTCTGTGGAAGAATATGTAAGAATAACACATTTTAAGGAAATACAGTGTTGCAGAGTTAAGACAAATATGAACGTATTAGAAATACGTTCGTCCTGGAGAAATACGTTCGTCCTGGAGAAAATTCTACTGTGCATTCTCTGTGGAAGATACACGCTTAGACAAGCATGCAACACCAAAGTACTTACAGTTACAATGTGCTGTTTAGGAAAAACAAGATAATATCTCACAATGCGGGACTTCTTCTCATCCAGGTTAAGTATTTCTAATACGTTCGTATTTGTCTTTATTCTGCAATGCTGTATTTCCATAAAATGTGGTATTCTTAGGTATTCTTCTGAGAAAAACCTCTACTGTGCATTCTCTGTGGAACATACATGCTTGGAAATACACGCAACACCAAAGCACTTTGCGTTACAACGTGTTGTTTAGGAAAAACAAGATGATTTCGCACAATGCAGGATTTCTTCTGATCCAGTTTAAGTATTTCTAATACGTTCCTATTTGTCTTTACTCTGCAACACTGTATTTCTTTAAAATGTGGTATTCTTACATGTTCTTCAGAGAAAAAACTCTACTGTGCATTCTCTGTGGAAGATACATGCTTAGACATGCATGGAACACCAAAGCACTTAGAGCTACAACGTGTTGTTTAGGAAAAACAAGATAATTTCACACAATGCACGATTTCTTCTCGTCCAGTTTACTATATCTAATACGTTCGTATTTGTCTTTATTCTGCAAAATTGTATTTCCTTAAAATTTTGTATACTTACATAATCTTCCAAGAGAAAACTCTACTGTGCATTCTCTGTGGAAGATACACACTTAGATATACAAGCAACACCAAAGCACTTAGAGCTACAACGTGTTGTTTAGGAAAAACAAGACAATTTAGCACAATGCGGGATTTCTTCTCGTCCAGGTTAAGTATTTCTAATGCGTTCGTATTTGTCTTTACTCTGCAACACTATATTTTCTTAAAATGTAGTATTCTTACATATTCTTCTGAGAAAACACTCTACTGTGCATTCTCTGTGGAAGATACATGCTTAGACAAACACACAAAACCAAAGCCCTTAGAGTTACAACGTGTTGTTTAGGAAAAACAAGATAATTTGAAACAACACGGGATTTCTTCTCGTCCAGTTTACTATTTCTTATACGTTCGTATTTGTCTATACTCTGCAACACTGTATTTCCTTAAAAAGTGGTATGCTTACATAATCTTCCGAGAGAAAACTCTACTGTGCATTCTCTGTGGAAGATACACGCTTAGACATACACGCATCACCAATACACTTAGAGCTACAAGGTGTTGTTTAGGAAAAACAAGATAATTTCGCACAATGCGTAATTTCTTCTCGTCCAGTTTAAGTATTTCTAATACGTTCGTATTTGTCTTTACTTTGCAACACTGTATTTCCTTAAAATGTGGTATTCTTACATATTCTTCCGAGAGAAAACTCTACTGTGCATTCTCTGTAGAAGATACATGCTTCGACATACACGCAACACCAAAGCACTTAGAGTTACAATGTGTTGTTTAGGAAAATCAAGATAATTTCGCCCAATGCGGGATTTCTTCTCATGAGTTTAAGTATTTCTAATAAGTTCCTGTTTGTCTTTACTCTGCAATACTGTATTTCCTTAAAATGTGGTATTCTTACATATTCTTCAGAGAAAAAATCTACTGTGCATTCTCTGTGGAAGACACATACTTAGACATACATGCAACACCAACGCACTTAGAGCTACAACGTGTTGATTAGGAAAAACAAGATAATTTCACACAATGCGCGATTTCTTCTTGTCCAGGTTACTATATCTAATAGTTCGTATTTGTCATTATTCTGCAATACTGTATTTCCTTAAAATGTATTCTTACATAATATTCCAAGAGAAAACTCTACTGTGCATTCTCTGTGGAAGATACAAGCTTAGACATACACCCAACTCCAAAGCACTAGAGCTACAACATGTTGTTTAGGAAAAACAAGATAATTTTGCACAATGCGGGATTTCTTCTAGTCCAGGTTAACTATTTCTAATACGTTCGTATTTGTCTTTACTCTGCAACACTCTATTTTCTTAAAATGTAGTATTCTTACATATTCTTCTGAGAGAACACTCTACTGTGCATTCTCTGTGGAAGATACACGCTTAGACAAACACCCAAAACCAAAGCCCTTAGAGTTACAACATGTTGTTTAGGAAAAACAAGATAATTTCGCACAATGCGGGATTTCTTCTCGTCCAGTTTACTATTTCTAATACATTCGTATTTGTCTATACTCTGCAACACTGTATTTCCTTAACAAGTGGTATGCTTACATAATCTTCCGAGAGAAAACTCTACTGTGCATTCTCTGGGGAAGATACATGCTTAGACAAGTATGCAACACCAAATCACTTACAGTTACAATGTGTTGTTTAGGAAAAACAAGATAATTTCACACAATGAGGGATTTCTTCTTGTCCAGGTTAAGTATTTCTAATACGTTCATATTTGTCTTTACTCTGCAACGCTGTATTCCCTTAAATGTGGTATTCTTACATATTCTTCTGAGATAAACGTCTACTGTGGATTCTCTGTGGAAGTTACATGCTTAGACATACACGCAACACAAAGGACTTAGAGTTACAACATGTTGTTTAGGGAAAACAAGATAATTTCACACAATGCGGCATTTTTTATCGTCCAGTTTAAGTATTTCTAATATGTTCGTATTTTTCTATACTCTGCAACACTGTATTTCCTTAATATGTGGTATTCTTACATATTCTTCCGATAGAAAACTCTACTGTGCATTCTCTGTGGAAGATACATGCTTAGACATACACGCAACACCAAAGCATTTAGAGTTACAACGTGTTGTTTAGGAAAAACAGGATAATTTTGCACAATGCGAGATTTCTTCTCGTCTAGTTTAAGTATTTCTAATACATTCGTATTTGTCTTTACTCTGCAACACTGTATTTCCTTAAAATGTGGTATTCTTGCATATTCTTCTTAGAGGAAACTCTACTGTGCATTCTCTGTGGAAGATACATGCTTCGACATACATGCAACACCAAAGTACTTAGAGTTACAACGTGTTGTTTAGGAAAAACAAGATATTTTCGCACAATGTGGGATTTCTTCTCATCCAGTTTAAGTATTCCTATTACGTTCTTATTTGTCTTTACTCTGCAACACTGTATTTCCTTAAAATGTGGTATTCTTACATATTCTTCAGAGAAAAATTCTACTGTGCATTCTCTGTGGAAGATACACGCTTAGACATACACGCAACACCAAAGCATTTAGAGCTACAACGTGTTGTTTAGGAAAAAACAAAATAATTTCGCCCAATGCGGGATTTCATTTCGTCTAGGTTAAGTATTTCTAATATATTTGTATTTGTCTTTACTCTGTTACACTGTATTTTCTTAAAATGTAGTATTCTTACATATTCTTCTGAGAGAACACTCTACTGTGCATTCTCTGTGGAAGATACACGCTTAGACAAACACATAAAACCAAAGCCCTTAGAGTGACAACGTGTTGTTTAGGTAAAACAAGATAATTTCGCACAATGCGGGATTTCTTCTCGTCCAGTTTCCTGTTTCTAATACGTTAGTATTTGTCTATACTCTGAAACACTGTTATTTCCTTAAAAAGTGGTATGCTTACATAATCTTCCGAGAGAAAACTCTACTGTGCATTTTCTGTGGAAGATACACGCTTAGACATACATGCAACACCAAAGCACTTAGAGTTACAACGTGTTGTTTAGGAAAAACAATATAATTTCTCACAATGCTGGATTTCTTCTCGTGCAGTTTAAGTGTTTCTAATACATTCGTATTTGTCTTAAATCTGCAACACTGTATTTCCTTAAAATGTGGTATTCTTACATATTCTTCAGAGAAAAAACTCTACTGTGCCTTCTCTGTGGAAGATACACGCTTAGACATACACACAACACCAAAGCACTTAGAGTGACAACGTGTTGTTTATGAACAACAAAATGATTTCGCACAATGCAGGATTTCTACTTTTCCAGTTTAAGTATTTCTAATAAGTTCATATTTTTCTTTACTATGCAACACTGTATTTCCTTAAAATGTGGTATTCTTACATAATTTTCCTAGAGTAAACTCTACTGTGCATTCTCTGTGGAAGATACATGCTTAAACATATACGCAACGCCAAAGCACTTAGAGCTACAACGGGTTGTTTAGGAAAAACAAGATAATTTCACACAATGAGGGATTTCTTCTCATCCAGTTTAAGTATTTCTAATACTTCGTATTTGTCTTTATTCTGCAACACAGTATTTCCTTAAAATGAGGTATTCTTAAATATTCTTCCGTGAGAAAACTCTACTGTGCATTCTCTGTGGAAGATACACACTTAGACATACACGTAACACCAAAGCACTTAGAGTTACAACATGTTGTTTAGGAAAAACAAGATAATTTCGCACAATGTGGGATTTCATTTCGTCGAGTTTATGTATTTCTAAAACTTTCATATTTCTCTTTACTATGCAACACTGTATATCCTTAAAATGTGGTATTCTCACATATTCTGTCGAGAGAAAACTCTCCTGTGTGTTCTCTTTTGAGCCTACATGCTTAGGCATACATGTAACACCAAAGCTTTTTGAGTTACAACGTGTTGTTTAGAAAAAACAAGATAATTTCGCACGATGCAGGATTTCTTCTAGTCCAGTTTAAGTATTTCTAATACGTTCATATTTCTCTTTACTCTGCAACATTGTATTTCCTTAAAACGTGGTGTTCTTACATATTCTTTTGAGAGAAAACTCTCCTGTGCATTCTCTGTGGAAGGTACACGCTTAGACATACACGCAACCCCAAAGCACTTCGAGTTACAACGTGTTGTTTATGAAAAACAAGATAATTTCACAATATGCGGGATTTCTTCTCGTAAAGTTTAAGTATTTCTAATATGTTTGTATTTGTCTCTACTCTGCAACACTGTATTTCCTTAAAATATGGTATTCTTGCATATTCTTCTGAGAGGAAACTCTACTGTGCATTCTCTGTGGAAGATACACGCTTCGACATACATGCAACACCAAAGCACTTAGAGTTACAACGTGTTGTTTAGGAAAAACAAGATAATTTCGCACAATGCGGGATTTCTTCTCATCCAGTTTAAGCATTTCTAATACGATCCTATTTGTCTTTACTCTGCAACACTGTATTTCCTTAAAATGTGGTATTCTTACATATTCTTCAGAGAAAAAAAATCTACTGTGCATTGTCTGAGGAAGATACACGCTTAGACATACCTGCAACACCAAAGCACTTAGAGCTACAACGTGTTGTTTAGGAAAAACAAGATAATTTCACAATGCGCGATTTCTTCTCATCCAGTTTAGTATATCTAATGCATTCGTATTTGTCTTTATTCTGCAACACTGTATTTCGTTAAAATGTTGTATTCTTACATAATCTTCCAAGAGAAAACTATAGTGTGCATTCTCTGTGGAAGATACGTGCTTAGACATAGACGCAACACCAAAGCATTTAGAGCTACAGCGTGTTGTTTAGGAAAAACAAGATAATTTCGCACAATGCGGGATTTCTTTTAGTCTAGGTTAAGTATTTCTAATATGTTCGTATTTGTCTTTACTCTGCTACACTGTATTTTCTTAAAATTTGGTATTCTTACATATTCTTCTGAGAGAACACTCTACTGTGCATTCTCTGTGGAAGATACACGCTTAGACAAACATACAAAACCAAAGCCATTAGAGTTACAACGTGTTGTTTAGGTAAAACAAGATAATTTCGCACAATGCGGGATTTCTTCTCGTCCAGTTTCCTATTTCTAATACGTTCGTATTTGTCTATACTCTGAAACACTGTATTTCCTTAAAAAGTTTTATGCTTACATAATCTTCCAAGAGAAAACTCTACTGTGCATTCTCTGTGGAAGATACATGGTTAGACATACAAGCAACAACAAAGCACTTAGAGTTACAACGTGTTGTTTAGGAAAAACAATATAATTTCGCACAATGCTGGATTTCTCCTCGTCCAGTTTAAGTATTTCTAATACATTCGTATTTGTCTTAACTCTGCAACACTGTATTTCCTTAAAATGTGGTATTCTTACATATTCTTCCGAGAGAAAACTCTACTGTGCATTCTCTGTGGAAGATACACGCTTAGACATACACACAACACCAAAGCACTTAGAGTTACAACGTGTTGTTTATGAACAACAAAATAATTTCGCACAATGCAGGATTTCTACTTGTCCATTTTAAGTATTTCTAATAAGTTCGTATTTTTCTTTACTTTGCAACACTGTATTTCCTTAAAATGTGGTATTCTTACATAATCTTCGTAGAGTAAACTCTACTGTGCATTCTCTGTGGAAGATACACGCTTAAACATACACGCAACACCAAAGCACTTAGAGCTACAACGTGTTGTTTAGGAAAAACAAGATAATTTCGCACAATGTGGGATTTCATTTCGTCGAGTTTATGTATTTCTAAAACTTTCATATTTCTCTTTACTCTGCAACACTGTATATCCTTAAAATGTGGTATTCTCACAAATTCATTCGAGAGAAAACTCTCCTGTGTGTTCTCTTTTGAGCCTACATGCTTAGACATACACGCAACACCAAAGCTTTTCGAGTTACAACGTGTTGTTTTTGAAAAACAAGATAATTTCACACGATGCGGGACTTCCTTAAACGTGGTATTCTGACATATTTTTTCGAGAGAAAATTCTCCTGTTGGTTCTCTTTTGAGGCTACACGCTTAGACATACACGAAACACCAAAGCTTTTCGAGTTACAACGTGTTGTTTAGGAAAAACAAGATAATTTCGCATGATTCAGGAGTTCTTCTAGTCCAGTTTAAGTATTTCTAATACATTCATATTTGTCTTTACTCTGCAACATTGTATTTCCCTAAAACGTGGTGTTCTTACATATTCTGTTGAGAGAAAACTCTCCTGTGCATTCTCTGTGGAAGGTACACACTTAGACATACACGCAACCCCAAAGCACTTCGAGTTACAACGTGTTGTTTATGAAAAACAAGATAATTTCACAATATGTGGGATTTCTTCTCGTAAAGTTTAAGTATTTCTAATATGTTCGTATTTGTCTCTACTCTGCAACACTGTATTTCCTTAAAATATGGTATTCTTGCATATTCTTCTGAGAGGAAACTCTACTGTGCATTCTCTGTGGAAGATAAACGCTTCGACATACATGCAACACCAAAGCACTTAGAGTTACAACGTGTTGTTTAGGAAAAACAGGATAATTTCGCACAATGCGGGATTTCTTCTCATCCAGTTTAAGCATTTCTAATATGTTCCTATTTGTCTTTACTCTGCAACACTGTATTTCCGTAAAATGTGGTATTCTTACATATTCTTCAGATAAAAAAATCTACTGTGCATTGTCTGAGGAAGATACATGCTTAGACATACATGCAACACCAAAGCACTTAGAGCTACAACGTGTTGTTTAGGAAAAACAAGATAATTTCGCCCAATGCGGGATTTCTTTTCGTCTAGGTTAAGTATTTCTAATATGTTCGTATTTGTCTTTACTCTGCTACACTGTATTTTCTTAAAATTTAGTATTCTTACATATTCTTCTGAGAGAACACTCTACTGTGCATTCTCTGTGGAAGATACACTCTTAGACAAACACGCAAAACCAAAGCCTTTAGAGTTACAACGTGTTGTTTAGGTAAAACAAGATAATTTCGCACAATGCGAGATTTCTTGTCGTCCAGTTTACTATTTCTAATACGTTCGTATTTGTCTATACTCTGAAACACTGTATTTCCTTAAAAAGTGGTATGCTTACATAATCTTCCGAGAGAAAACTCTACTGTGCATTCTCTGTGGAAGATACATGATTAGACATACACGCAACACCAAAGCACTTAGAGTTACAACGTGTTGCTTAGGAAAAACAATATAATTTCGCACAATGCTGGATTTCTTCTCATCCAGTTTAAGTATTTCTAATACATTCGAATTTGTCTTAACTCTGCAACACTGTATTTCCTTAAAATGTGGTATTCTTACATATTCTTCCGAGAGAAAACTCTACTGTGCACTCTCCGTGGAAGATACATGCTTACACATACACACAACACCAAAGCACTTAGAGCTACAACGTGTTGTTTAGGAAAAACAAGATAATTTCACACAATGCGCGATTTCTTCTCGTCCAAGTTACTATATCTAATACATTCGTATTTGTCTTTATTCGGCAACACTGTATTTCCTTAAAATGTTGTATTCTTACATAATCTTCCAAGAGAAAACTCTTCTGTGCATTCTCTGTGGAAGAATCAAGCTTAGACATACACGCAACACCAAAGCACTAGAGCTATAACGTGTTGTTTAGGAAAAACAAGACAATTTCGCGCAATGCGGGATTTCTTCTCGTCCAGTTTACTATTTCAAATACGTTCGTATTTGTCTATACTCTGCAACACTGTATTTCCTTAAAATGTCGTATTCATATATACTTCCTAGAGAAAACACTATTGTGCATTCTCTGTGGAAGCTACACGCTTAGACATACACACAACACCAAAGCACTTAGAGTTACAACATGTTGTTTAGGAAAAATAAGATAATTTCACAAAATGTGGGATTCTTCGCGTCCAGTTTAAGTATTTCTAAGACGTTCATATTTGTCTTTACTTTGCAACACTGTATTTCCTTAAAATGTGGTATTCATATATATTCTTCCTAGAGAAAACACTACTGTGCATTCTCTGTGGAAGATACACGCTTAGACAAGTATTCAACATCAAAGCACTTACAGTTACTATGTGTTGTTTAGGAAAAACAAGATAATATCCAACAATGCGGGATTTCTTCTTTTCCAGGTTAAGTATTTCTAATACTTTCATATTTGTCTTTACTCTGCAACGCTGTATTCCCTTAAATGTGGTATTCTTACATATTCTTCTGAGAAAAACCTCTACTGTGCATTCTCTGTGAAAGATACAAGCTTAGACATACTCGCAACACCAAAGCACTTAGAGTTACAACATGTTGTTTAGGATAAACAAGATAATTTCACACAATGCGGCATTTTTACTTGTCCAGTTTAAGTATTTCTCTCACGTTCCTATTTTTCTTTACTCTGCAACACTGTATTTCCTTAAAATGTGGTATTCTTACATATTCTTCCAATAGAAAACTCTACTGTGCATTCTCTGTGGAAGATACATGCTTAGACATACACACAACACCATGCACTTAGAGTTACAACGTGTTGTTTAGGAAAAACAGGATAATTTTGAACAATGCGAGATTTCTTCTCGTCCAGTTTAAGTATTTCTAATACGTTCCTATTTGTCTTTACTCTGCAACACTGTATTTCCTTAAAATGTGGTATTCATACATATTATTCCTGGAGAAAACTCTACTGTGAATTCTCTATGGAAGATACACGCTTAGACAAGCATGCAACACCAAAGTAATTACAGTTAAAATGTGTTGTTTTGGAAAAACAAGATAATTTCTCACAATGCGGGATTTCTTCTCGTCCAGGTTAAGTATTTCTAATTCATTCTTTTTTGTCTTTACTCTGCAAGGCTGTATTTCCTTAACATGTGGTATTTTTACATACTCTTCTGAGAAAAACCTCTACTGTGCATTCTCTGTGGAAGATACACACTTCGACATACATGCAACACCAAAGCACTTAGAGCTAAAACTTGTTGTTTAGGAAAAACAAGATAATTTCGCACAATGCGGGATTTCTTCTCGTCCAGTTTCCTATTTCTAATACGTTCGTATTTTTCTATACTCTGAAACACTGTATTTCCTTAAAAAGTGGGATGCTTACATAATCTTCTCAGAGAAAACTCTACTGTGCATTCTCTATGGAAGATACACGCTTAGACATACACTCAACACCAAAGCACTTAGAGCTATAACGTGTTGTTTACGAAAAACAAGATAATTTCGCACAATGCGGGATTTCTTCTCATCCAGGTTAAGTATTTCTAATACCTTTGTATTTTTCTTTACTATGCAACACTGTATTTCCTTAAAGTGGTGTTCTTACATATTCTTCTGAGAGAAATCTCTACTGTGTATTCTCTGTGGAAGATACACGCTTAGACATACACGCAACACCAAAGCACTTAGAGTTACAACATGTTGTTTAGGAAAAATAAGATAATTTCACAAAATGTGGGATTCTTCTCGTCCAGTTTAAGTATTTCTAAGACGTTCATATTTGTCTTTACTTTGCAACACTGTATTTCCGTAAAATGTGGTATTCATACATATTCTTCCTAGAGAAAACTCTACTGTGCATTCTCTCTGGAAGATACACGCTTAGACAAGTATGCAACACCAAAGCACTTACAGTTACAATGTGTTGTTTAGGAAAAACAAGATAATTTCACACAATGCGGGATTTCTTCTCGTCCAGGTTAAGTATTTCTAATACGTTCACATTTGTCTTTACTCTGCAACGCTGTATTCCCTTAAATGTGGTATTCGTATATATTCTTCTGAGATAAACCTCTACTGTGCATTCTCTGTAGAAGATACATGTTTAGACATACACGCAACACCAAAGCACTTAGAGTTACAACATGTTGTTTAGGGAAAACAAGATAATTTCACACAATGCGGCATTTTTTCTCGTCCAGTTTAAGTATTTCTAATACGTTCGTATTTTTCTTTACTCTGCAACACTGTATTTCCTTAAAATGTTGTATTCTTACATATTCTTCCGATAGAAAACTCTACTGTGCATTCTCTGTGGAAGATACATGCTTAGATATACACGCAACACCAAAGCATTTAGAGTTACAACGTGTTGTTTAGGAAAAACAGGATAATTTTGCACAATGCGGGATTTCTTCTCATCCAGTTTAAGTATTTCTAATACCTTTGTATTTGTCTTTAATCTGCAACACTGTATTTCCTTAAAATATGGTATGCTTGCATATTCTTCTGAGAGGAAACTCTACTGTGCATTCTCTGTGGAAGATATACCCTTCGACATACACGCAACACCAAAGCACTTAGAGTTACAACGTGTTGTTTGGGAAAAACAAGATATTTTCGCACAATGCGGAATTTCTTCTCATCCAGTTTAAATATTTCTAATACGTTCCTATTTGTCTTTACTCTGCAACACTGTATTTCCTTAAAATGTGGTATTCTTACATATTCTTCAGGGAAAAAAATCTACTGTACATTCTCTGTGGAAGATACATGCTTAGACATACCTGCAACACCAAAGCACTTAGAGCTACAACGTGTTGTTTAGGAAAAACAAGATAATTTCACACAATGCGCGATTTCTTCTCGTCCAGTTTAGTATATCTAATACGTTCATATTTGTCTTTATTCTGCAACACTGTATTTCCTTAAAATGTTGTATTCTTCCATAATCTTCCAAGAGAAAAGTCTAGTGTGCATTCTCTGTGGAAGATACACACTTCGACATACACGCAACACCAAAGCACTTAGAGTTACAACGTGTTGTTTAGGAAAAACAAGATAATTTCGCACAATGCGGGATTTCTTCTCATCCAGTTTAAGTATTTCTAGTACATTCCTATTTGTCTTTACTCTGCAACACTGTATTTCCTTAAAATGTGGTATTCTTACATATTCTTCAGAGAAAAAAAATCTACTGTGCTTTCTCTGTGGAAGATACACGCTTAGACATACATGCAACACCAAAGCACTTAGAGCTACAACGTGTTGTTTAGGAAAAACAAGATAATTTCACACAATGCGGCATTTTTTTCTTGTCCAGTTTAAGTATTTCTCTTACGTTCCTATTTTTCTTTACTCTGCAACACTGTATTTCCTTAACATGTGGTATTCTTACATATTCTTCCAATAGAAAACTCTACTGTGCATTCTCTGTGGAAGATACATGCTTAGACATACACGCAACACCATGCACTTAGAGTTACAACGTGTTGTTTAGGAAAATCAGGATAATTTTGAACAATGCGAGATTTCTTCTCGTCCAGTGTAAGTATTTCTAATACGTTCCTATTTGTCTTTACTCTGCAACACTGTATTTCCTTAAAATGTGTTATTCATACATATTCTTCCTGGAGAAAACTCTACTGTGAATTCTCTATGGAAGATACACGCTTAGACAAGCATGCAACACCAAAGTAATTACAGTTAAAATGTGTTGTTTTGGAAAAACAAGATAATTTCTCACAATGCGGGATTTCTTCTCGTCCAGGTTAAGTATTTCTAATTCTTTCTTTTTTGTCTTTACTCTGCAAGACTGTATTTCCTTAACATGTGGTATTCTTACATATTCTGAGAAAAACCTCTACTGTGCATTCTCTGTGGAAGATACACACTTCGACATACACGCAACACCAAAGCACTTAGAGCTAAAACTTGTTGTTTAGGAAAAACAAGATAATTTCGCACAATGCGGGATTTCTTCTCATCCAGTTTCCTATTTCTAATACGTTCATATTTGTCTATACTCTGAAACACTGTATTTCCTTAAAAAGTGGGATGCTTACATAATCTTCTCAGAGAAAACTCTACTGTGCATTCTCTATGGAAGATACACGCTTAGACATACACTCAACACCAAAGCACTTAGAGTTACCACGTGTTGTTTACGAAAAACAAGATAATTTCGCACAATGCGGGATTTCTTCTCTTCCAGGTTAAGTATTTCTAATACGTTCGTATTTTTCTTTACTCTGCAACACTGTATTTCCTTAAAGTGGTGTTCTTACATATTCTTCTGAGAGAAATCTCTACTGTGCATTCTCTGTGGAAGATACACGCTTAGGCATACACGCAACACCAAAGCACTTAGAGTTACAACATGTTGTTTAGGAAAAATAAGATAATTTCGCAAAATGTGGGATTCTTCTCGTCCAGTTTAAGTATGTCTAATACCTTCGTATTTGTCTTTAATCTGCAACACTGTATTTCCTTAAAATATGGTATTCTTGCATATTCTTCTGAGAGGAAACTCTACTGTGCATTCTCTGTGGAAGATACACGCTTCGACATACACGCAACACCAAAGCACTTAGAGTTACAACGTGTTGTTTGGGAAAAACAAGATATTTTCGCACAGTGCGGGGTTTCTTCTCATCCAGTTTAAATATTTCTAATACGTTCCTATTTGTCTTTACTCTGCAACACTGTATTTCCTTAAAATGTGGTATTCTTACATATTCTTCAGAGAAAAAAATCTAGTGTACATTCTCTGTGGAAGATACATGCTTAGACATACATGCAACACCAAAGCACTTAGAGCTACAACGTGTTGTTTAGGAAAAACAAGATAATTTCACACAATGAGCAATTTCTTCACGTCCAGTTTAGTATATCTAATACGTTCGTATTTGTCTTTATTCTGCAACACTGTATTTCCTTAAAATGTGATATTCATCCATATTCTTCCTATAGAAAACTCTAGTGTGCATTCTCTGTGGAAGATACACGCTTAGACAAGTATGCAACACCAAAGCACTTACAGTTACAATGTGTTGTTTAGGAAAAACAAGATAATTTCGCACAATGCGGGGTTTCTTCTCGTCCAGGTTAAGTATTTCTAATACGTTCATATTTGTCTTTACTCTGCAACGCTGTATTCCCTTAAATGTGGTATTCTTACATATTCTTCTGAGATAAACCTCTACTGTGCATTCTCTGTAGAAGATACATGCTTAGACATACACGCAACACCAAAGCACTTAGAGTTACAACATGTTGTTTAGGGAAAACAAGATAATTTCACACAATGCGGCATTTTTTCTCGTCCAGTTTAAGTATTTCTAATACGTTCGTATTTTTCTTTACTCTGCAACACTGTATTTCCTTAAAATGTGGTATTCTTGCATATTCTTCTGATAGAAAACTCTACTGTGCATTCTCTGTGGAAGATACATTCTTAGACATACACGCAACACCAAAGCATTTAGAGTTACAACGTGTTGTTTAGGAAAAACAGGATAATTTTGCACAATGTGGGATTTCTTCTCATCCAGTTTAAGTATTTCTAATACCTTCGTATTTGTCTTTAATCTGCAACACTGTATTTCCTTAAAATATGGTATTCTTGCATATTCTTCTGAGAGGAAACTCTACTGTGCATTCTCTGTGGAAGATACACGCTTCGACATACACGCAACACCAAAGCACGTAGAGTTACAACGTGTTGTTTGGGAAAAACAAGATATTTTCGCACAATGCGGGATTTCTTCTCATCCAGTTTAAATATTTCTAATACGTTCCTTTTTGTCTTTACTCTACAACACTGTATTTCCTTAAAATGTGGTATTACATATTCTTCAGAGAAAAAATCTACTGTACATTCTCTGTGGAAGATACATGCTTAGACATACATGCAACACCAAAGCACTTAGAGCTACAACGTGTTGTTTAGGAAAAACAAGATAATTTCACACAATGAGCAATTTCTTCACGTCCAGTTTAGTATATCTAATACGTTCGTATTTGTCTTTATTCTGCAACACTGTATTTCCTTAAAATGTTGTATTCTTCCATAATCTTCCAAGAGAAAGTCTAGTGTGCATTCTCTGTGGAAGATACACACTTCGACATACATGCAGCACCAAAGCACTTAGAGTTACAACGTGCTGTTTAGGAAAAACAAGATAATTTCGCACAATGCGGGATTTCTTCTCATCCAGTTTAAGTATTTCTAGTACATTCCTATTTGTCTTTACTCTGCAACACTGTATTTCCTTAAAATGTTGTATTCTTACATATTCTTCAGAGAAAAATTCTACTGTGCATTCTCTGTGGAAGATACATGCTTAGACATACATGCAACACCAAAGCACTTAGAGATACAATGGATTGTTTAGGAAAAACAAGATAATTTCACACAATGCTGGATTTCTTCTCATCCAGTTTAAGTATTTCTAATACGTTCGTATTTGTCTTTATTCTGCAACACAGTATTTCCTTAAAATGAGGTATTCTTAAATATTCTTCCGTGAGAAAACTCTACTGTGCATTCTTTGTGGAAGATACACACTTAGACATACACGCAACACCAAAGCACTTAGAGTTACAACGTGTTGTTTAGCAAAAACAATATAATTTCGCACAATGTGGGATTTCATTTCGTCGAGTTTATGTATTTCTAAAACTTTAATATTTGTCTTTACTCTGCAACACTGCATATCCTTAAAATGTGGAATTCTCACATATTCTTTAGAGAGAAAACTCTCCTGTTTGTTCTCTTTTTAGCCTACATGCTTAGACATACACGCAACACCAAAGCTTTTCGAGTTACAACGTGTTGTTTAGGAAAAACAAGATAATTTCGCACGATGCAGCATTTCTTCTAGTCCAGTTTAAGTATTTCTAATACATTCATATTTGTCTTTACTCTGCAACATTGTATTTCCTTAAAACGTGGTGTTCTTACATATTCTTAAGCAAGAAACCTCTCCTGTGCATTCTCTGTGGAAGGTAGACATACACGCTTAGACATACACTCAACACCAAAGCTTTTCGAGTTACAACGTGTTGTTTAGGAAAAACAAGATAATTTTGCAGGATGCGGGATTTCTTCTCTTAACGTTTAAGTATTTCTAATAGGTTAGATTTTGTCTTTACTCTGCAACACTGTATTTCCTTATAACGTGGTATTCTTACATATTCTTTCGAAAGAAAATTCTCCCGTGGGTTCTCTTTTGAGACTACATGTTTAGACATACACGCAACAACAAAGCTTTTCGAGTTACAATGTGTTGTTTAGGAAAAACAAGATAATTTCGCACGATGCGGGATTTCTTCTTGTAAAGATTAAGTATTTCTAATATGTTCATATTTGTCTTTACTCTGCAACACTGTATTTCCTTATAACTTGGTATTCTTACATATTCTTTCTAGAGAAAACTTCCCTGTGTGTTCTCCTTTGAGGCTACACACTTATACATACACACAACACCAAAGGTATTCGAGTTACAACGTGTTGTTTAGGAAAATCAAGATAATTTCGCACAATGCGGGATTTCTTCTTGTCCAGTTTAAGTATTTCTAATACGTTCGTATTTGTCTTAACTCTGCAACACTATATTTCCTTAAAATGTCGTATTCTTACATATTCTTTCGAGAGAAAACTCTACTGTGCATTCTCTGTGGAAGATACACGTTTAGACATACACACAACACCAAAGCACTTAGAGTTACAACGTGTTGATTAGGAACAACAAAATAATTTCGCACAATGCGGGATTTCTACTTGTCCAGTTTAAGTATTTCTAATAAGTTCATATTTTCCTTTACTATGCAACACTGTATTTCCTTAAAATGTGGTATTATTACATAATCTTACAAGAGTAAACTCTACTGTGCATTCTCTGTGGAAGATACACGCTTAAACATACACGCAACACCAAAGCACTTCCAGTTACAACGTCTTGCTTAGGAAAAACAAGATAATTTCGCACAATGCGGGATTTCTTCTCGTAAAGTTTAAGTATTTCTAATATCTTCGTATTTGTCTTTACTCTGGAGAACTGTATTTCCTTATAACATGGTATTCTTACATATTCTTTCGAGAAAAAACTCTCCTGTGTGTTCTCTTTTGAGGCTACACGCTTACACATACACGCAACAGCAAAGCACTTCGAGTTACAACGTGTTGTTTAGGAAAAACAAGATAATTTCGCACGATATGGGATTTCTTCTCTTAACGTTTAAGTATTTAAAATACGTTCGAATTTGTCTTTACTCTGCAACACTGTATTTCCTTATAACGTGGTATTCTTACATATTCTTTCTAGAGAAAACTCTCCTGTGTGTTCTCTTTTGAGGCTTGACACTTAGACATACACGCAACACCAAAGCTCTTCGAGTTACCACGTGATGTTTAGGAAAAACAAGATAATTTCGCACGATGTGGGATTTCTTCTTGTAAAGTTTATGTATTTCTAATATGTACATATTTGTCTTTACTCTGCAACACTGTATTTCCTTATAACGGGATATTCTTACATATTCTTTCGAGAGAAAACTCTCCCGTGCGTTCTCTTTTGAGGCTACATGCTTAGACATGCACGCAACACCAAAGCACTTCGAGTTACAATGTGTTGTTTAGGAAAAACAAGATAATTTCGCACGATGCAGGATTTCCTTAAAACGTGGTATTCTGAAATATTTTTTCGAGAGAACACTCTCCTGTGCATTCTCTTTTGAGGCTACACGCTTAGACATACACGCAACACCAAAGCACTTTGAGTTACAACTTGTTGTTAGGAAAAAAAAGATAATTTCGCACTATGCGGGATTTCTTCTCGTAAAGTTTAAGTATTTCTAATACGTTCGTATTTGTGTTTACTCTGCAACACTGTATTTCCTTATAACGTGGTATTCTTCCATATTCTTTCTAGAGAAAACTCTCCTGTGTGTTCTCTTTTGAGGCTACATGCCTAGACATACACGCAACACCAAAACTATTCGAGTTACAATGTGTTGTTTAGGAAAAACAAGATAATTTCGCATGAAGCGGGATTTCTTTAAAACGTCGTTTTCTGACTTATTTTTTCGAGACAAACTCTCCTGTGCGTTCTCTTTTGAGGCTGCACGCTTAGACATCCATGCAACACCAAAGCACTTCGAGTTACAATGTGTTGTTTAGGAAAAACAAGATAATTTCGCATGATGGGGGACTTCTCGTAAAGTTTATTTCTAATAGGTTTGTATTTGTCTTTACTCTGCAACACTGTATTTCCTTATAACGTGGTATTCTTACATATTTTTCTAGAGAAAACTCTCCTGTGTGTTCTCTTTGGAGGCTTGACGCTTAGACATACATGCAACACCAAAGCTCTTCGAGTTACAACGTGTTGTTTAGGAAAAAGAAGATAATTTCACACGATGCTGGATTTCTTCTTGAAAAGTTTAAGTATTTCTAATACGTTCCTATTTGTCTTTACTCTGCAACACTGTATTTCCTTATAACGTGATATTCTTACATATCCTTTCGAGAGAAAACTCTCCTGTGTGTTCCTTTTTGAGGCTACACTCTTAGACATGCACGCAACACCGAAGCACTTCCAGTTACAAACTCTTGTTTAGAAAAAACAAGATAATTTCGCACGATGCAGGATTTCTTCTTGTAAAGTTTAAGTATTTCTAATACATTCGCATTTATCTTTACTCTGCAACACTGTATTTCCTTACAACATGGTATTCTGACATAAATTTTCGAGAGAAAACTCTCCTGTGCATTCTCTTTTGAGGCGACACTCTCAGACATACACGCAACACCAAAGCACTTCGAGTTACAACGTGTTGTTTAGGAAATACAAGATAATTTCGCACAATGCGGGATTTCCTTAAAACGTGGTATTCTGACATATTTTTTCGAGAGAAAACTCTCCTATGCGTTCTCTTTTGAGGCTACACGCTTAGACATACACGCAACACCAAAGCACTTCGAGTTACAACGTGTTGTTTAGGAAAAACAAGATAATTTCTCACGATGCGGGATTTCTTCTCGTAAAGTTTAAGTGTTTCTAATACGTTCGTATTTGTCTTTACTCTGCTACACTGTATTTCCTTATAAGGTGGTATTCTTACATATTCTTTCGAGAGAAAACTCTCCTGTGTGTTCTGTTTTGAGGCTACACGCTTAGACATACACGAAACACCAAAGCTTTTAGAGTTACAACGTGTTGTTTAGGAAAAACTATATAATTTCGCACGATGTGGGATTTCCTTAAAACGTGGTATTCTGACATATTTTTTCGAGAGAAAACTCTCCTGTGCGTTCTGTTTTGAGGCTACACGCTTAGACATACACGCACGTCCAAAGTACATCGAGTTACAATGTGTTGTTTAGGAAAAACAAGATAATTTCGCACGATGCGGGATTTCTTCTCGTAAAGTTTAAGTATTTCTAATACGTTCGTATTTGTCTTAATCTGCAAAACTGTATTTCCTTATAACGTGGTATACTTACATATTCTTTTGAGAGAAAACTCTCCTGTGTGTTCTTTTTTGAGGCTACACGCTTAGACATACACGCAACACCAAAGCATTTCGAGTTACAATGTGTTGTTTAGGAAAAAAAAAATTCGCAAGATGCAGGATTTCCTTAAAACTTGGTATTCTGAAATATTTTTTTCGAGAGAAAACTCTCTTGTGCGTTCTCATTTGAGGCTACACACGTAGACATACACGCAAACCAAAACACTTCGAGTTACAACCTATTGTTTAGGAAAAACAAGATGATTTTGCACGATGCGGGATTTCTTCTAGTAAAATTTAAGTATTTCTAATACGTTCGTATTTGTCTTTACTCTGCAACACTGTATTTCGTTATAACGTGGTATTCTTACATATTCTTTCAAGAGAAAACTCTCCGGTGTGTTCTCTTTTGAGGCTACATGCGTAGACATACACGCAACACCAAAGCTATTCGAGTTACAATGTGTTGTTTAGGAAGAACAAGATAATTTCGCACGATGCGGGATTTCTTTAAAACATGGAATTCTGACATATTTTTTCAATAGAAAACTCTCCTGTGCATTCTCTTTTGAGGCTACACGCTTAGACATACACACAACACAAAAGCACTTCGAGTTACAACGTGTTGTTTAGGAAAAACCAGATAATTTTGCACGATGCGGGATTTCTTCTCGTAAAGTTTAAGTATTTCTAATACGTTCGTATTTGTCTTTACTCTGCAACACTGTATTTCCTTATAACGTGGTATTCTTACATATTCTTTCGAGAAAAAACTCTCCTGTGTGTTCTCTTTTGAGGCTACACGCTTAGACATACATGCAACACCAAAGCACTTCGAGTTACACCTTGTTGTTTAGGAAAAACATATTTTCGCACGATGCGGGATTTCTATAAAACGTGGTATTCTGATATATTTTATGGAGAGAAAACTCTCCTGTACGTTCTCTTTTGAGGCTACATGCTTAGACATACAGGGAACACCAAAGCACTTCGAGTTAGAATGTGTTGTTTAGGAAAAACAATATAATTTCGTACGATGCGGGATTTCCTTAAAATGTGGTATACTGACATATTTTTTCGAGAGAAAACTCTCCTGTGCGTTCTCTTTTGAGGCTACACGCTTAGACATACATGCAACACCAAAGCATTTTAAGTTAGAAAGTGTTGTTTAGGAAATACAAGATAATTTGGCACGATGCGGGATTTCTTCTCCTAAAGTTTAAGTATTTCTTATAAGTTCGTATTTGTTTTTACTCTCCAACACTGTATTTCCTTGTAACGTGGTATTCTTACATATTCTTTCTAGAGAAAACTCTCTGGTGTGTTCTCTTTTGAGGCTACACACTTAGACATACAGGAAACACCAAAACTTTTCGAGTTACAACATGTTGTTTAGGAAAAACATGATAATTTCGCACGATGCGGGGTTTCCTTAAAACGTGGTATTCTGACATATTTTTTCGAGAGAAAACTCTCCTGTGCGTTCTCTTTTGAGGCTACACGCTTAGACATACACGCAACACCAAAGCTTTTTGAGTTACAACGTGTTGTTTAAGAAAAACAAGATAATTTCGCACCATGCAGGATTTCCTTAAAACGTGGTTTCCTGAAAAATTTTGACGAAAGAAAATTCTCCTGTGGGTTCTCTTTTGAGGCTACTTGTTTAGTTGTAAACGCCACAACAAATCTTTTCGAGTTACAATGTGTTGTTTAGGAAATACAAGGTAATTTTGTACGATGCAATATTTCTTCTCGTAAAGTGTTTCCAATACGTACGTATTTGTCTTTACTCTGCAACACTGTATTTCCTTATAACATGGTATTCTTACATATTCTTTCGAGACAAAACTCTCCTGTGCCTTCTCTTTTGAGGCTACATGTTTAGACATACACGCAACACCAAAGCTTTTCGAGTTACGATGTGTTCTTTAGGAAAAACAAGATAATTTCGCACGATGCTGGATTTCCTTAAAATGTGGTTTTCTGACAAATTTTGACAAAAGAAAATTCTCATGTGGTTTCTCTTTTGAGGCTACACGTTTAGACGTACATGCCACACCAAATCTTTATGACTTATAACGTGTTGTTTAGGAGATACAAGCTAATTTTGTACGAAGCGTTATTTCTTCTCCTAAAGTGTTTCCAATATGTGCGTTTTTGTCTTTACTCTGCAACACTGTATTACCTTATAACGTGGTATTCTTACATATTCTTTTGAGAGAAAACTCTCCTGTGCCTTCTCTTTTGAGGCTACACGCTTAGACATACACGCAACACCAAAGCTTTTCGAGTTACATATTGTTGATTAGGAAAAACAAGATAATTTCGCATGATGCGGAATTTCCTTAATACCTGGTTTTCTGACAAATTTTGACTAAAGAATATTCTCCTGTGGGTTCTCCTTTGAGGCTACACGTTTAGACGTACAAGGGATATCAAATCTTTCCGAGTTACAACGTGTTGTTTAGGAAATACAAGCTAATTTTTACAATGCGCTATTTCTTCTTTAAAGTGTTTCCATTACGTAAGTATTAGCTTTACTCTGCAACACTGTATTTCCTTAAAACGTGGTATTCTTACATATTCTATCAAGAGAAATCTCTCCTGTGCCTTCTCTTTGAGGCTACACGCTTAGACATACACCAAATCTTTTCGAGATACAAAGTGTTTTTTAGGAAAAACAAGATAATTTCGCACGATGCGGGATTTCCTTAAAATGTCGTTTTCTGACAAATCTTGACAAACAAAATTCTGCTGTGGGTTCTCTTTTGAGACTACACGTTTAGACATACACGCCACATCAAATCTTTTCTAGTTACCACGTGTTGTTTAGGAGATACAAGCTAATTTTGTATGATGCGTTATTTCTTCTTGTAAAGTGTTGCCAATACGTACGTTTTTGTCTTAACACTGCAACACTGTATTTCCTTAAAACGTGGTATTCTTACATATTCTTTCGAGAGAAAACTCTCCTGTGCATTCTCTTTTGAGGATACACGCTTAGACATGCACGCAACACCAAAGGTTTTCGAGTTAAAATGTGTTGTTTAGGAAAAACAAGATAATTTCGCACGATGCGGGATTTCCTTAAAACGTGGTTTTCTGAAAAATTTTGATGAAAGAAAATTCTACTGTGGGTTCTCTTTTGAGGCTACACGTTTAGATGTAAATGTCTCACCAAATCTTTTCGAGTTACAACCTGTTGTTTAGGAGATACAAGGTAATTAGTACGCTAAGTTTATTTCTTTTCGTAAACTGTTTCCAATACGTACGTATTTTTCTTTATTCTGCAACACTGTATTTCCTTATAACGTGGTGTTCTTATATATTCTTTTGAGAGAAAACTCTCCTGTGTGTTCTCTTTTGAGGATACACGCTGAGACATACACGCAACACCAAAGCTTTTCGAGTTACGACGTGTTGTTAAGGAAAAACAAGGTAATTTCGCACGATGCGGGATTTCCTTAAAACGTGGTTTTCTGACAAATTTTGATGAAACAAAATTCTCCTGTGGGTTTTCTTTCGAGTTACAACGTGTTGTTTAGGAAAAACAAGATAGGTGGGACTGGGGCGGCGGCGGCGGCGGCAGCAGTAGCTGGTCCAGCTGAAGGGCCATCAGCGGTGGAACCAAGGTGACACAGGGTCCAGTTAGGCCCTGCGCCCATAACCACTGACCTTCTCTGACCAGCTGGGCGGCAAGCAGCTGCGGTTCTGCGGAGCCTTTCGCTGCTCGGAAGCCACTTCAGAACTCGGCTTCCCGCCAGTCAGGAGAGACTCACCTCCATCTTGATCCCGGGCTCCAGAGATCGGACAGACTGAGGTACACAAACATAATCCTAGGCCCAACACCGCAGGGGTCTGAGCCTGACGGGCGTTGGCCTGCACCCAGGCCCTGGGCTGTTCGAGTGGCCATCGGGGCGCCAACCCAGCCAGGAGATTTTTTTGCCCTGGCCGGCGCACAAGACGGCATTTTGCCTACAGGACCCAGAGTGCTCGGCAGGGCAGAGACTGCTAACAAGCATAGCCTGAGGCTAACAAAACGGGGGTCTAGGCCCCCAAAGGCACAGGACTGACCCCAAGAACTGGGCGGCTTGGTGGGCCATCTGTGTGTCAACCCGCCCAGGAGGTTATTAGCACAACAGACTCTCCCGGTGCTTTCGGGGAGCGCGGACGCGCACGCCCGCCATCCGGGTCACCTGGCAGACCCAATTAACAGTCATAGCCCTAGGGGAACTTTGCTCGGACCTTGGCCTCCCAGGCTTTTGCCTGGACTCAGGGCCTGGGCGACAAGGCTAACCTAGTGTGCGCCAGCACGGTTGGGGAAATCGGCTGCCCAGCGGATTGAGCGGAACACAGGGGAGGTCACAGCAGCATACACCTTTGGAGCTCCCTGGGGGTGCACACGGGTTCCATCTGGTCCACAGACACAATCTGGGGCAAGGCCTCAGGCAGAAGCCCTCAGGTCAACTCTCTCCGCTTCAGATCAGCCTGGGCAGCCGCACCACATCTCCAGGTCCCTCAAGAGGCTAGTGGGGGCTTCCGGGCGGCCAGCTGGGAGAAGTCGGTGTGCTCCAATAAATCCTGCGGGCCCCAGCGGGAGCCTTCAGGTGCCTGCTTCGGGATCTGAACAGCCTGGACAGCAGCACCCTGTCTACAGGCAGTGCAGGGTGTAAGCTGTGCACCAGAGGCCAACGGGGAAGGGGCAGCTTGCACTGGTGAGTCCAGCACTGACAAGACCAAGTAACACCAGTGAGAGCTAGATGGCAAAAGGCAAACGCAGGAACGCCACTAACAGAAATCAAGGCAATATGGCAACAGCTGAACACAATTCTCCTCTACCAGCATGTCCTGGATACCCCATCACACCAGTAAAACAAGATTTGGATTTAAAATCACTGGTCATGATGCTTGTACAGGAACACATGAAGGACATACATAAAGAAATTCAGGAGAAAATGGATCAAAAGTTAGAAGCCCTTGCAAGGGAAACACAAAAATCATTGAATGAAATCCAGGAGAATACAAAAGCCAACAAGGAGGAAATGCAAAAAACACTTAAAGAAATACAGGAGAACTTTGGTCAACAGGCTGAGGTCATGAAAGACGAAACACAAAAATCTCTTAAAGAAATACAGGAGAACTTTGGTCAACAGGCTGAGGTCATGAAAGAAAAAACACAAAAATCTCTTAAAGAATTACAGGAAAGCACAAACAAGCAAGTGAAGGAGCTAAGCAAAACCATCCAGGATCTAAAATCAGAAGTAGAAACAACTAAGATAACTCAAAAGGAGACAACTTTGGAGATAGAAAGCCTTGGGAAGAAATCAGGGGACAGAGATGCAAATATCAACAACAGAATACAAGAAATAGAAGAAAGAATCTCAGATGCTGAAGATTCCATAGAAACCATGGACTCAACAGTTAAAGAAAATGCAAAATGCAAAAAGCTTGTAACCCAAAATATCCAGGAAATCCAGGACACAATGAGAAGACCAAACCTAAGGATTATAGGCATAGATGAGAGTGAAGATTTACAAATTAAAGGGCGAGCAAATATCTTCAATAAAATTATGGAAGAAAACTTCCCTAACCTAAAGAGAGAGATGCCCATGAATATACAAGAAGCCTACAGAACTCCAAACAGACTGGACCAGAACAGAAATACTTCCTGTCACATGATAATCAAAACACCAAATGTTCTGAACAAAGAAAGAATATTAAAGGCAGTAAGAGAAAAAGGCCAAGTAACATATAAAGGAAGACCTAACAGAATCACAGCAGACTTTTCACCTGAGACTATGAAGGCTAGAAGGTCCTGGGCAGATCTCATGCAGACTCTAAGAGAACACAAATGCCAACCAAAACTACTATATCCAGCAAAACTCTCAATCACCATAGATGGAGAAACTAAGATATTTCACGACAAAACCAAGTTTACCCAATATCTATCCACAAACCCAGCCCTAAAAAGGATAATAGGAGGATAACACCAATACAAGGAGGGAAACTTCACCCTGAAAAAAGCAAGATAGTAACCTTTCATCAAACCCAAAAGAAGTTAAGCAATCAAATTTAAAAAATAACGTCAAAAATGATAGGAAGTAACAATCACTATTCCTTAATATCTCTTAACATCAATGGACTCAATGCCCCAATAAAAAGACACAGACTAACTGACTGGATACGTAAACAGGACCCTACATTTTGCTGCTTACAGGAAACACACCTCAGGGTCAAAGACAAACACTACCTTAGAGTAAAAGGCTGGAAGACAATTTTACAAGCAAATGGTCTCAGGAAACAAGCTGGAGTAGCCATTTTAATATCAGATAAAATTGACTTTCAACCCAAAGTCATCAAAAGAGACTCTGAGGGACACTTCTTGCTGGTCAAAGGAAAAATACAACAAGAAGAACTCTCAATCCTGAACATCTATGCTCCAAATGCAAGGGCACCCTCTTTCATAAAAGAAACTTTATTAAAACTCAAAGCACACATTGCACCTAACACAATAATTGTGGGTGACTTCAACACTGCACTTTCCTCAATGGACCGATCAGGAAAACAGAAACTAAACAAGGACACAATGAAACTAATTGAAGCTTTGGACCAATTAGATTTAACAGATATATATAGAACATTCTATCCTAAAGCAAAAGAATATACCTTTTTTTCAGCACCTCATGGTACCCTCTCCAAAATCGACCATATAATTGGTCACAAGACAGACCTCAACAAATATAAGAAGATGGAACTAATCCCATGCCTCCTATCTGATCACTATGGAGTAAAAGTGGTCTTCAATAGCATCATAAACAATAGAAAACCCACATACACGTGGAAATTGAACAATACTCTACTCAATGATAACTTGGTCAAGGAAGAAATAAAGAAAGAAATTAAAGACTTTTTAGAACACAATGAAAATGAAAACACAACATACCAAAATCTATGGGACACAATGAAAGCAGTGCTAAGAGGAAAACTCATAGCCCTGAGTGCCTCCAAAAAGAAAATGGAGAGAGCATACATTACCAACTTAATGACACACCTGAAAGCCCTAGAACAAAAAGAAGCTATTTCACCCAGGAGGAGTAGAAGGCAGGAAATCATCAAACTCAGGGCCAAAATCAATCAAGTAGAAACAAAGAGAACCATACAAAAAATCAACAAAACCAGGAGCTGGTTCTTTGAGAAAATCAACAAGATAGATAAACCCTTAGCCAGACTGACCAAAGGGCACAGAGAAAGTATCCAAATTAACAAACTTAGAAATGAAAAGGGAGACATAACAACGGAAACTGAGGAAATCCAAAAAATCATCAGATCCTACTACGAGAGCTTGTACTCAACACAACTGGAGAATCTGGAGGAAATGGACAATTTCCTTGACAGATACCAAATACCAAAATTAAATCAGGACCAACTAGACCATCTGAACAATCCCATAAAGCCTAAAGAAATAGAAGGAGTCATAGAAAGTCTTCCAACCAAAAAAAGCACAGGACCAGATGGTTTCAGTGCAGAATTCTACCAGACCTTCAAAGAAGAGTTAACACCAATACTCTTCAAACTATTCCACAAAATAGAAACAGAAGGAACACTACCCAATTCCTTCTACGAAGCCACAATTACGCTGATACCAAAGCCACACAAAGATCCAACAAAGAAAGAGAACTTCACACCAATTTCCCTTATGAACATCGATGCAAAAATACTCAATAAAATTCTTGCCAACCGAATCCAAGAACACATCAAAACGATCATCCACCATGATCAAGTAGGCTTTATCCCGGGAATGCAGGGTTGGTTCAATATACGGAAATCCATCAAAACAATCCACTACATAAACAAACTCAAAGAACAAAACCACATGGTCATTTCATTGGATGCTGAAAAAGCATTTGACAAAATTCAGCATCCTTTCATGCTTAAAGTCTTGGAGAGAACAGGAATTCAAGGCCCATACCTAAACATAGTAAAGGCAATATACAGCAAACCGGTAGCCAGTATCAAACTAAATGGAGAGAAACTTGAAGCAATCCCACTGAAATCAGGGACCAGACAAGGCTGCCCCCTTTCTCCTTATCTTTTCAATATTGTACTTGAGGTACTAGCTCGGGCAATTCGACAACATAAGGAGGTCAAAGGGATACAAATTGGAAAGGAGGAAGTCAAACTATCATTATTTGCAGACGACATGATAGTCTACCTAAGTGACCCAAAAAACTCCACTAGAGAGCTCCTACAGCTGATAAACAACTTCAGCAAAGTGGCAGGTAATAAAATCAACTCAAGCAAATCAGTGGCCTTCCTATACTCAAAGGATAAGCAGGCTGAGAAAGAAATTAGGGAAATGACCCCCTTCACAATAGCCACAAACAGTATAAAGTATCTTGGGGTGACTCTTACCAAACATGTGAAAGATCTGTATGACAAGAACTTCAAGACTCTGAAGAAGGAAATGGAAGAGGACCTCAAAAAATGGGAAAACCTCCCATGCTCATGGATCGGTAGAATCAATATAGTTATAATGGCCATTTTGCCTAAAGCACTATACAGATTCAATGCAATACCCATCAAAATCCCAACTCAATTCTTCACAGAGTTAGAAAGAGCAATTATCAAATTCATCTGGAACAACAAAAAACCCAGGATAGCTAAAACTATTCTCAGCAACAAAAGAAAATCTGGGGGAATCAGTATCCCTGTCCTCAAGCAATACTACCGAGCAATAGTGTTAAAAACTGCATGGTATTGGTACAGTGACAGGCAGGAGGATCAATGGAACAGGATTGAAGATCCAGAAATGAACCCACACACCTAGGGGGACTTGATCCTCGACAAAGAGGCTGAAAACATCCAATGGAAAAAAGATAGCCTTTTCAACAAATGGTGCTGGTTCAACTGGAGGTCAGCATGCAGAAGAATGCGAATTGATCCATCCTTGTCTCCTTGTACTAAGCTCAAATCTAAATGGATCAAGGACCTCCACATAAACCAGACACTCTGAAGCTAATAGAAAAGAAACTGGGGAAGACCCTTGAGGACATCGGTACAGGGAGAAAGTTTCTGAACAGAACACCAATAGCGTATGCTCTAAGAGCAAGAATTGACAAATGGGACCTCATAAGGTTACAGAGTTTCTGTAAGGCAAAGGACACCATCAAGAGGACAGATCGGCAACCAACAAATTGGGAAAAGATCTTCACCAATCCTACATCAGATAGAGGGCTAATATCCAATATATATAAAGAACTCAAGAAGTTAGACTCCAGAAAACCGAACAACCCTATTAAAAAATGGGGTACAGAGTTAAACAAAGAATTCTCACTGAAGAACTTCGGATGGCAGAAAAGCATCTTAAAAAATGCTCAACTTCATTAGTCATTAGGGAAATGCAAATCAAAACAACCCTAAGATTTCATCTTACTCCAGTCAGAATGGCTAAGATTAAAAATTCAAGAGACAGCAGGTGTTGGAGAGGGTGCGGAGAAAGAGGAACACTCCTCCACTGCTGGTGGGGTTGCAAATTGGTACAACCACTCTGGAAAGCAGTCTGGCGGTTCCTCCAAAAAGTGGGAACCTCACTTCCAGAAGATCCTGCTATACCACTCCTGGGCATATACCCAGAGGATTCCCCACCATGTAATAAGGATACATGCTCTACTATGTTCATAGCAGCCCTATTTATAATTGCCAGATGCTGGAAAGAACCCAGGTATCCCTCAACAGAAGAGTGAATGCAAAAAATGTGGTATATCTACACAATGGAGTACTATTCAGCCATTAGAAACAATGAATTCATGAAATTCTTAGGCAAATGGATGGAGCTAGAGAACATCATACTAAGTGAGGTAACCCAGACTCAAAAGGTGAATCATGGTATGCACTCACTAATAAGTGGTTATTAACCTAGAAAACTGGAATACCCAAAACATAATCCACACATCAAATGAGATACAAGAAGAAAGCAGGAGTGGTCCCTGGTTCTGGAAAGACTCAGTGAAACAGTATTTGGCAAAACCAGAACGGGAAACTGGGAAGGGGTGGGAGGGAGGACAGGGGAAGAGAAGGGGGCTTACGGGACTTTCGGGGAGTGGGGGGGGGCTAGAAAAGGGTAAATCATTTGAAATGTAAATAAATTACATCGAATAAAAAAAAAAGGAAAAACAAGATAATTTCACACGATGCGGGATTTCCTTAAAACGTGGTTTTCTGACAAATTTTGACCAAAGAAAATTCTCCTGTGGGTTCTCTTTTGAGGCTACACGTTTAGACGTACACCCCACACCAAATCTTTTCGAGTTACAACGTGTTGTTTAGGAGATACAAGCTAATTTTGTAGGAAGCGTTATTTCTTCTCCTAAAGTGTTTCCAATACGTACTTATTTGTCTTTACTCTGCAACACTGTATTTCCTTATAACGTGGTATTCTTTCATATTCTTTCGAGAGAAAACTCTCTTGAGCATTCTCTTTTGAGGCTACACGCTTAGACATAGAGGCAACACCAAAGCTTTTCGTGTTACAATGTGTTGTTTAGGAAAACAAGATAATTTCGCACGATGCAGGATTTCCTTAAAACGTGGTTTTCTGACAAGTTTTGACCAAAGAAAATTCTCCTGGGGGTTCTCTTTTGAGGCTACACGTTTAGACGTACATGCCACACCAAATCCTTTCGAGTTACAAGGTGATGTTTAGGAGATACAAACTAATTTTTTACCATGCGTTAGTGCTTCTCATAAAGTATTTACAATACGTACCTATTTATCTTTATTCTGCAACACTGTATTTCCTTATAACGTGGTATTCTTACATATTCTTTCGAGAGAAAACTCTCCTGTGCCTTCTCTTTTGAGGCTACACGCTGAGACATACACGCAACACCAAAGCTTTTCGAGTTACAACCTGTTGTTTAGGAAAGACAAGGTAATTTCGCACGATGCAGGATTTCCTTAAAACGTGGTTTTCTGACAAATTTTGACGAAACAAAAATCTCCTGTGGGTTCTCTTTTGAGGCTACACGTTTAAAGGTAAACACCACACCAAATCAGTTCGAGTTACAACGTGTTGTTTAGGAGATACAAGCTAATTTTGTATGATGCGTTATTTCTGCTCGTAAAGTGTTTCCAATACATACGTATTTGTCTTTACTCTGCAACACTGTATTTCCTTAAAACGTGGTATTCGTACATATTCTTTCGAGAGAAAACTCTCCTGTGCCTTCTCTTTTGAGGCTACATGCTTAGACATACAGGCAACACCAAAGCTTTTCGAGTTACAACGTGTTGTTTAGAAAAAACAAGATAATTTGCACGATGCGGTATTTCCTTAAAACGTGGTTTTCTGAAAATATTTGACCAAAGAAAATTCTCCTGTGGGTTCTCTTTTGAGGCAATGTGTTTAGTTGTAAATGCCACACCAAATCTTTTCGAGTTACAACGTTTTGTTTAGGAGATACAAGGTAATTTTGTACGATGCGTTATTTCTTCTTGTAAAGTGTTTCCAATACGTTTTAATTTGTCTTTACTCTGCAACACTGTATTTCCTTAAAATGGGGTATTCTTATATATTCTATCGAGAGAAAACTCTCCTGTGCGTTCTCTTTTGAGGCTACACACTTAGACATACACGCAACACCAAAGCTTTTCGAGTTATGACGTGTTGTTTAGGAAAAACGAGATAATTTCGCACGATGAGGGATTTCCTTAAAATGTGGTTTTCTGACTAATTTTGGCGAAAAAAATTCTCCTGTGGGTTCTCTTTTGAAGCTACACATTTAGACGTACAGGCAACACCAAATATTTTCGAGTGACATCGTGTTGTTTAGGAGATACAAGCTAATTTTGTACGAAATTTTATTTCTTCTCCTAAAGTGTTTCCAATATGTGCGTATTTGTCTTTACTCTGCAACACTGTATTTCCTTATAACGTGGTATTCTTACATATTCTTTTGAGAGAAAACTCTCCTGTGCCTTCTCTTTTGAGGCTACATGCTTAGACATACACGCAACACCAAAGCTTTTCGAGTTACAAAGTGTTGTTTAGGAAAAACAAGATAATTTCGCACGATGCGGGATTTCCTTAATACGTGGTTTTCTGACAAATTTTGACAAAGAATATTCTCCTGTGGGTTCTCCTTTGAGGCTACACGTTTAGATGTACAAGCCACATCAAATCTTTCCGAATTACAACATGTTGTTTAGGAGATACAAGCAAATATTTTACAATGCGTTATTTCTTTTTAAAAGTGTTTCCAATACGTACGTATTTGCTTTACTCTGCAAAAATGTATTTCCTTAAAACGTGGTATCTTACATATTCTTTCGAGAGAAAACTCTCCTTTGCGTTCTCTTTTGAGGGTACACGCTTAGACATACACGCAACACCAAATCTTTTCGAGAGACAACGTGTTGTTTAGGAAAAACAAGATAATTTCGCACGATGCGGGATTTCCTTAAAACGTGGTTTTCTGACAAATTTTGACGAAACAAAATTCTCCTGTGGGTTCTCTTTTGAGGCTACATGTTTAGAGGTAAACACCACACCAAATCAGTTCGAGTTACAACGTATTGTTTAGGAGATACAAGCTAATTTTGTACGATGCGTTATTTCTTCTCATAAAGTGTTTCCAATATGTACGTATTTGTCTTTACTCTGCAACACTGTATTTCCTTAAAACGTGGTATTCGTACATATTCTTTCGAGAGAAAACTCTCCTGTGCCTTCTCTTTTGAGGCTACACGCTTAGACATACAGGCAACACCAAAGCTTTTCGAGTTACAACGTGTTGTTTAGGAAAAACAAGATAATTTCGCACGATGCGGTATTTCCTTAAAACGTGGTTTTCTGAAAAAATTTGACGAAAGAAAATTCTCCTGTGGGTTCTCTTTTGAGGCAACATGTTCAGTTGTAAATCCCACACCAAATCTTTTCGAGTTACAACGTTTTGTTTAGGAGATACAAGGTAATTTTGTACGATGCGTTATTTCTTCTTGTAAAGTGTTTCCAATACGTTTTAATTTGTCTTTACTCTGCAACACTGTATTTCCTTAAAACGGGGTATTCTTACATATTCTATCGAGAGAAAACTCTCCTGTGCGTTCTCTTTTGAGGCTACACACTTAGACATACACGCAACACCAAACCTTTTCGAGTTATGACGTGTTGTTTAGGAAAAACAAGATAATATCGCACGATGAGGGATTTCTTTAAAACGTGGCTTTCTGACTAATTTTGTCGAAAAAAATTCTCCTGTGGGTTCTCTTTTGAAGCTACACATTTAGACGTACAGGCCACACCAAATATTTTCGAGTTACATCGTGTTGTTTAGGAGATACAAGCTAATTTTCTACGAAACTTTATTTCTTCTCCTAAAATGTTTCCAATATGTGCGTATTTGTCTTTACTCTACAACACTGTATTTCCTTATAACGTGGTATTCTTACATATTCTTTTGAGAGAAAACTCTCCTGTGCCTTCTCTTTTGAGGCTACACGCTTAGACATACACGCAACACCAAAGCTTTTCGAGTTACAAAGTGTTGTTTAGGAAAAACTAGATATTTTTGCACGATGCGGGATTTCCTTAATACGTGGTTTTCTGACAAATTTTGACTAAAGAATATTCTCCTGTGGGTTCCTCTTTGAGGCTTTGAAACTTTATTTCTTCTCCTAAAATGTTTCCAATATGTGCGTATTTGTCTTTACTCTGCAACACTGTATATCCTTATAACATGGTATTCTTACATATTCTTTTGAGAGAAAATTCTCCTGTGCCTTCTCTTTTGAGGCTACACGTTTAGACGTACAGGCCACACCAAATATTTTCGAGTTACATCGTGTTGTTTAGGAGATACAAGCTAATTTTGTACCATACGTTATTGCTTCTCATAAAGTATTTACAATACGTACCTATTTATCTTTACTCTGCAACACTGTATTTCCTTATAACGTGGTATTCTTACATATTCTTTCGAGAGAAAACTCTCCTGTGCGTTCTCTTTTGAGGCTACATGCTTAGACATACATGCAACACCAAAGCTTTTCGAGTTACAACATGTTGTTTAGGACTAACAAGGTAATTTCACACGATGCGGGATTTCCTTAAAAGGTTGGTTTCTGACAAATTTTGACGAAACAAAATTCTCCTGTGGGTTCTCTTTTGAGGCTACACGTTTAGAGGTAAACACCACACCAAATCAGTTCGAGTTACAACGTGTTGTTTAGGAGATACAAGCTAATTTTGTACGATGCATTTTTTCTGTTCGTAAAGTATTTTCAATACGTACGTATATGTCTTTACTCTGCAACACTGTATTTCCTTAAAACGTGGTATTCGTACATATACTATCGAGAGAAAACTCTCCTGTGCCTTCTTTTTTGAGGCTGCATGCTTAGACATACAGGCAACACCAAATCTTTTCGAGTTACAACGTGTTGTTTAGGGAAAACAAGATAATTTTGAACGATGCGGGATTTCCTTAAAACGTGGTTTTCTGAAAAATTTTGACGAAAGAAAATTCTCCTGTGGGTTCTCTTTTGAGGCCACATGTTTAGTTGTAAATGCCACACCAAATCTTTTCGAGTTACAACGTTTTGTTTAGGAGATACAAGGTAATTTTATACAATGCGTTATTTCTTCTCTTAAAGTGTTTCCAATACGTTCTTATTTGTCTTTACTCTGCAACACTGTATTTCCTTAAAACGGGGTATTCTTACATATTCTATCGAGAGAAAACTCTCCTGTGCGTTCTCTTTTGAGGCTACACACTTAGACATACACGCAACACCAAAGCTTTTCGAGTTATGATGTGTTTTTTATGAAAAACAAGATAATTTCGCACGATGAGGGATTTCCTTAAAACTTGGTTTTCTGACAAATTTTGTCGAAAAAAAAAAATTCTCCTGTGGGTTCTCTTTTGAGGCTACACGTTTAGATGTACAGGCCACACCAAATCTTTTCGAGTTACAACGTGTTGTTAAGGAGATATAAGCTAATTTTATATGAAACTTTATTTCTTCTCGTAAAGTGTTTCCAATACATACGTATTTGCTTTACTCTGCAACACGGTATTTCCTTAAAACGTGGTATTCTTACATATTCGTTCGAGAGAAAACTTGCCTGTGCGTTCTCTTTTGAGTCTACACGCTTCGACATACACGCAACACCAAAGCTTTTCGGGTTACAATGTGTTGTTTAGGAAAAAAAAGATAATTTCGCACGATGTGGGATTTTCTTAAAACGTGGTTTTCTGAAAAATTTTGACGAAAGACAATTCTCCTGTGGGTTCTCTTTTGAGGCTACACGTTTAGATGTAAATGCCTCACCAAATCTTTTCGAGTACAACCTGTTGTTTAGGAGATACAAGGTAATTTGTATGTTAAGTTTATTTCTTTTCGTAAAATGTTTCCAATACGTACGTATTTTTCTTTATTCTGCAACACTGTATTTCCTTATAACGTGGTATTCTTATATATTCTTTCAAGAGAAAACTCTCCTGTGTGTTCTCTTTTGAGGCTACACGCTGAGACATACACCCAACACCAAAGATTTTCGAGTTACGACGTGTTGTTTAGGAAAAACAAGGTAATTTCGCACGATGCGGGATTTCCTTAAAACGTGGTTTTCTGACAAATTTGATCCAAAGAAAATTCTCCTGTGGGTACTCTTTTGAGGCTACACGTTTAGACATACATGCCACACCAAATCCTTTCGAGTTACAACGTGTTGTTTAGGAGATACAAGCTAATTTTGTAGGAAGCGTTATTTCTTCTCGTAAAGTGTTTCCAATACATACGTATTTGTCTTTACTCTGCAACACTGTATTTCCTTATAACGTGGTATTCTTTCATATTCTTTCGAGAGAAAACTCTCTTGTGTCTTCTCTTTTGAGGCTACATGCTTAGACATACACGCAACACCAAACCTTTTCGAGTTACAACGTGTTCTTTAGGAAAAACAAGATAATTTCGCACAATGGGGGATTTCCTTAAAACATGGTTTTCTGAAAAGTTTTGACAAAAGAAACTTTTCCTGTGGGTTCTCTTTTGAGGCTACACGTTTAGATGTACATGCCACACCAAATCCTTTCGAGTTACAAGGTGTTGTTTAGGAGATACAAGCTAATTTTGTACCATGCGTTATTTCTTCTCCTAAAGTATTTACAATACGTACCTATTTATCTTTACTCTGCAACACTGTACTTCCTTATAACGTGGTATTCTTACATATTCTTTCGAGAGAAAACTCTCCTGTGCATTCTCTTTTGAGGCTACACGCTTAGACATACACGCAACACTAAAGCTTTTCGAGTTACAACGTGTTGTTTAGGAAAAACAAGGTAATTTCGCACGATGCGGGATTTCCTTAAAACGTGGTTTTCTGACAAATTTTGACGAAACAAAATTCTCCTGTGGGTTCTCTTTTGAGGCTACACGTTTAGAGGTAAGCACCACACCAAATCAGTTCGAGGTATAACGTGTTTTTTAGGAGATACAAGCTAATTTTGTACGATGCGTTATTTCTTCTCATAAAGTGTTTCCAATACATATGTATTTGTCTTTACTCTGCAACACTGTATTTCCTTAAAACGTGGTATTCGTACATATTCTTTCGAGAGAAAACTCTCCTGTGCCTTCTCTTTTGAGAGTACACGCTTAGACATACAGGCAACACCAAAGCTTTTCGAGTTACAACTTGTTGTTTAGGAAAAACAAGATAATTTCGCACGATGCGGGATTTCCATAAAACCTGGTTTTCTGAAAAAATTTGACGAAATAAAATTCTCCTGTGGGTTCTGTTTTGAGGTTACATGTTTAGTTGTAAATGCCACACCAAATCTTATCGAGTTCCAACATTTTGTTTAGGAGATACAAGGTAATTTTGTACGATGCATTATTTCGTCTCATAAAGTGTTTCCAATACGTTCTTATTTGTCTTTACTCTGCAACACTGTATTTCCTTAAAACGGGGTATTCTTACAAATTCTATCGAGAGAAAACTCTCCTGTGTGTTCTCTTTTGAGGCTACACACTTAGACATACACGCATCACCAAAGCTTTTCGAGTTATGATGTGTTGTTTAGGAAAAACAAGATAATATTGCACGATGCGGGATTTCCTTAAAACGTGGTTTTCTGAAAAATTTTGTCGAAAGAAAATTCTCCTGTGGGTTCTCTTTTGAGGCTACACATTTAGACGTACAGCCCACACCAAATCTTTTCGAGTTACAACGTGTTGTGTAGGAGATACAAGCTAATTCTGTACAAAGCTTTATTTCTTCTCCTAAAGTGTTTCCAATATGTTCGTATTTGTCTTTACTCTGCAACACTGTATTTCCTTATAACGTGGTATTCTTACATATTCTTTTGAGAGAAAACTCCTGTTCCTTCTCCTTTGAGGCTACACGCTTAGACATACACGCAACACCAAAGCTTTTCGAGTTACAAAGTGTTGTTCAGGAAAAACAAGATAATTTCGCACGATGCGGGATTTCCTTATTACGTGGTTTTCTGACAAAATTTGACTAAAGAATATTCTCCTGTGGGTTCTCCTTTGAGGCTACACGTTTAGACGTATGAGCCACATCAAATCTTTCTGAGTTACAACGGGTTGTTTAGGAGATACAAGCTAATTTTGTACAATGCGTTATTTCTTCTTAAAAGTGTTTCCAATACGTACGTATTTGCTTTACTCTGCAACACTGTATTTCCTTAAAACGTGGTATTCTTACATATTCTTTCGAGAGAAAACTCTCCTGTGCGTTCTCTTTTGAGGCTGCACGCTTAGATATACACGCAACACCAAAGCTTTTCGAGTGACAACGTGTTGTTTTGGAAAAACATGATAATTACGCACGATGCGGAATTTCCTTAAAATGTGGTTTTCTGAAAAATCTTGACAAGAGAAAATTCTCCTGTGGGTTCTCTTTTGAGGTTGCATGTTTAGACGTACACGCCACATCAAATCTTTTCGAGTTACAATGTGTTGTTTAGGAGATACAAGCTAATTTTGTACGATGCGTTATTTCTTCTTGCAAAGTGTTGCCAATATGTACGTTTTTGTCTTTACTCTGCAACACTGTATTTCCTTAAAATGTGTTATTCTTACATATTCTTTCGAGAGAAAACTCTCCTGTGCGTTCTCTTTTGAGGATACACGCTTAGACATAAACGCAACACCAAAGCTTTTCGAGTTACAATGTGTTTTCTAGGAAAAACAAGATAATTTCGCACAATGCGGGATTTCCTTAAAACGTGGTTTTCTGAAAAATTTTGACGAAAAATAATTCTCCTGTGCGTTCTCTTTTGTGGCTAAAGGTTTAGATGCAAATGCCTCATCAAATCTTTTCGAGTTACAACCTGTTGTTTAGGAGATACAAGGTAATTTGTACGTTGCCTTATTTCTTCTTGTAAAGTGTTTCCAATACGTACATATTTTTCTTTATTCTGCAACACTGTATTTCCTTATAACGTGGTACTCTCATATTTTCTTTTGAGAGAAAACTCTCCTGTGCCTTCTCTTTTGAGGCTATACGCTGAGACATACACGCAACACCAAAGCTTTTCGAGTTACGACGTGTTGTTTAGGAAAAACAAGATAATTTCGCACGATGCGGGATTTCCTTAAAACGTGGTTTTCTGACAAATTTTGACGAAAGAAAATTCTCATGTTGGTTCTCTTCTGAGGCTACACGTTTAGACGTACACGCCACACCAAATCCTTTCGAGTTACAACGTGTTGTTTAGGAGATACAAGCTAATTTTGTAGGAAGCGTTATTTCTTCTCTTAAAGTGTTTCCAATACGTACTTATTTGTCTTTACTCTGCTACACTGTATTTCCTTATAATGTGGTATTCTTTCATATTCTTTCGAGAGAAAACTCTCTTGTGCCTTCGCTTTTGAGGCTATACGCTTAGACATAAACGCAACACCAAAGCTTTTCGAGTTACAACGTGTTGTTTAGGAAAATCAAGATAATTTCGCACGATGCGGGATTTCCTTAAAACGTGGTTTTCTGACAAGTTTTGACGAAAGAAAATTCTCCTGTGGGTTCTCTTATGAGGCTACACGTTTAGACGCACTGGCCACACCAAATCCTTTCGAGTTACAAGGTGTTGTTTAGGAGATACAAGCTAATTTTGTACCATGCGTTATTTCTTCTCGTAAAGTATTTACAATACGTACCTATTTATCTTTACTCTGCAACACTGTATTTCCTTATAACGTGGTATTCTTACATATTCTTTCGAGAGAAACCTCTCCTGTGCGTTCTCGTTTGAGGCTACATGCTTAGACATACACGCAACACCAAAGCTTTTCGAGTTACAACGTGTTGTTTAGGAAAAACTAGATAATTTCTCACGAAGGGGGATTTCCTTAAAACGTGGTTTTCTGACAAATTTTGACCAAAGAAAATTCTCCTATGGGTTCTTTTTTGAGACTACACATTTAGACGTACAGGCCACACCAAATTTTTTCGAGTTACAACGTGTTGTTTAGGAGATACAAGCTAATTTTGTACGATGTGTTATTTCTTCTCCTAAAGTGTTTCCAATATATACTCATTTGTCTTTACTCTGCAACACTGTATTTCCTTATAACGTGGTTTTCTTACATATTCTTCTGAGAGAAAACTCTCCTGTGCCTTCTCTTTTGAGGCTACACGGTTAGACATACACGCAACACCAAAGCTTTTCGAGTTACAACGTGTTGTTTAGGAAAAACTAGATAATTTCGCACGATGAGGGATTTCCATAAAACGTGGTTTTCTGACAAATTTTGACGAAAGAAAATTCTCCCGTGGGTTCTCTTTTGAGGCCACACGTTTAGACTTACACGCCACACCAAATCATTTCGAGTTACAACGTGTTATTTAGGAGATACAAGCTAATTTTGCATGAAGCGTTATTTCTTCTCATAAGTGTTTCCAATACGTACGTATTTGTCTTTACTCTGCAACACTGTATTTCTTTATAACGTGGTATTCTTACATGTTCTTTCGAGAGAAAACTCTCCTGTGCCTTCTCTTTTGAGGCTACACGCTTAGACATACACTTAACATCAAAGCTTTTCGAATTACAACGTGTTGTTTAGGAAAATCAAGATAATTTGGCAAGATGCAGGATTTCCTTAAAACGTGGTTTTCTGACAAATTTTGATATATGAAAATTCTCCTGTGGGTTCTCTTTTGAGAATACACGTTTAGATGTACACGACACACCAAATCTTTTCGAGTTACAACGTGTTGTTGAGGAGATAAAGACTAATTTGTAGGATGCGTTATTTCTTCTCATAAAGTGTTTCAATATGAACTTATTTGTCTTTACTCTGCAACACTGTATTTCCTTAAAACGTGGTATTCTTACATACTCTTTCATAAAAAAAACTCTCCTGTGCCTTCTCTTACGAGGCTAAACGCTTAGACATACACGCAACACCAAAGTTTTTCGAGTTGCAACGTGTTGTTTAGGAAAAACAAGATAATTTTGCAAGATGCGGTATTTCCTTAAAACGTGGTTTTCTGAAAAATTTTGACGAAAGAAAATTCTCCTGTGGGTTTTCTTTTGAGGCTACATGTTTAGTTGTAAACGCCACACCAAATCTTTTCGAGTTACAACGTGTTGTTAAGGAGATATAAGCTAATTTTATATGAAACTTTATTTCTTCTCGTAAAGTGTTTCCAATACATACGTATTTGCTTTACTCTGCAACACGGTATTTCCTTAAAACGTGGTATTATTACATATTCGTTCGAGAGAAAACTTGCCTGTGCATTCTCTTTTGAGTCTACACGCTTCGACATACACGCAACACCAAAGCTTTTCGGGTTACAATGTGTTGTTTAGGAAAAAAAAGATAATTTCGCACGATGTGGGATTTTCTTAAAACGTGGTTTTCTGAAAAATTTTGACGAAAGACAATTCTCCTGTGGGTTCTCTTTTGAGGCTACACGTTTAGATGTAAATGCCTCACCAAATCTTTTCGAGTACAACCTGTTGTTTAGGAGATACAAGGTAATTTGTATGTTAAGTTTATTTCTTTTCGTAAAATGTTTCCAATACGTACGTATTTTTCTTTATTCTGCAACACTGTATTTCCTTATAACGTGGTATTCTTATATATTCTTTCAAGAGAAAACTCCTGTGTGTTCTCTTTTGAGGCTACACGCTGAGACATACACCCAACACCAAAGATTTTCGAGTTACGACGTGTTGTTTAGGAAAAACAAGGTAATTTCGCACGATGCGGGATTTCCTTAAAACGTGGTTTTCTGACAAATTTGATCCAAAGAAAATTCTCCTGTGGGTACTCTTTTGAGGCTACACGTTTAGACGTACATGCCACACCAAATCCTTTCAAGTTACAACGTGTTGTTTAGGAGATACAAGCTAATTTTGTAGGAAGCGTTATTTCTTCTCGTAAAGTGTTTCCAATACATACGTATTTGTCTTTACTCTGCAACACTGTATTTCCTTATAACGTGGTATTCTTTCATATTCTTTCGAGAGAAAACTCTCTTGTGTCTTCTCTTTTGAGGCTACATGCTTAGACATACACGCAACACCAAACCTTTTCGAGTTACAACGTGTTCTTTAGGAAAAACAAGATAATTTCGCACAATTTGGGATTTTCTTAAAACGTGGTTTTCTGAAAAATTTTGACGAAAGACAATTCTCCTGTGGGTTCTCTTTTGAGGCTACACGTTTAGATGTAAATGCCTCACCAAATCTTTTCGAGTACAACCTGTTGTTTAGGAGATACAAGGTAATTTGTATGTTAAGTTTATTTCTTTTCGTAAAATGTTTCCAATACGTACCTATTTTTCTTTATTCTGCAACACTGTATTTCCTTATAACGTGGTATTCTTATATATTCTTTCAAGAGAAAACTCTCCTGTGTGTTCTCTTTTGAGGCTACACGCTGAGACATACACCCAACACCAAAGATTTTCGAGTTACGACGTGTTGTTTAGGAAAAACAAGGTAATTTCGCACGATGCGGGATTTCCTTAAAACGTGGTTTTCTGACAAATTTGATCCAAAGAAAATTCTCCTGTGGGTACTCTTTTGAGGCTACACGTTTAGACGTACATGCCACACCAAATCCTTTCAAGTTACAACGTGTTGTTTAGGAGATACAAGCTAATTTTGTAGGAAGCGTTATTTCTTCTCGTAAAGTGTTTCCAATACATACGTATTTGTCTTTACTCTGCAACACTGTATTTCCTTATAACGTGGTATTCTTTCATATTCTTTCGAGAGAAAACTCTCTTGTGTCTTCTCTTTTGAGGCTACATGCTTAGACATACACGCAAAACCAAACCTTTTCGAGTTACAACGTGTTCTTTAGGAAAAACAAGATAATTTCGCACGATGGGGGATTTCCTTAAAACATGGTTTTCTGAAAAGTTTTGACAAAAGAAACTTTTCCTGTGGGTTCTCTTTTGAGGCTACACGTTTAGATGTACATGCCACACCAAATCCTTTCGAGTTACAAGGTGTTGTTTAGGAGATACAAGCTAATTTTGTACCATGCGTTATTTCTTCTCCTAAAGTATTCACAATACATACCTATTTATCTTTACTCTGCAACACTGTACTTCCTTATAACGTGGTATTCTTACATATTCTTTCGAGAGAAAACTCTCCTGTGCATTCTCTTTTGAGGCTACACGCTTAGACATACACGCAACACTAAAGCTTTTCGAGTTACAACGTGTTGTTTAGGAAAAACCAGGTAATTTCGCACGATGCGGGATTTCCTTAAAACGTGGTTTTCTGACAAATTTTGACGAAACAAAATTCTCCTGTGGGTTCTCTTTTGAGGCTACACGTTTAGAGGTAAGCACCACACCAAATCAGTTCGAGGTATAACGTGTTTTTTAGGAGATACAAGCTAATTTTGTACGATGCGTTATTTCTTCTCATAAAGTGTTTCCAATACATATGTATTTGTCTTTACTCTGCAACACTGTATTTCCTTAAAACGTGGTATTCGTACATATTCTTTCGAGAGAAAACTCTCCTGTGCCTTCTCTTTTGAGAGTACACGCTTAGACATACAGGCAACACCAAAGCTTTTCGAGTTACAACTTGTTGTTTAGGAAAAACAAGATAATTTCGCACGATGCGGGATTTCCATAAAACCTGGTTTTCTGAAAAAATTTGACGAAATAAAATTCTCCTGTGGGTTCTGTTTTGAGGTTACATGTTTAGTTGTAAATGCCACACCAAATCTTATCGAGTTCCAACATTTTGTTTAGGAGATACAAGGTAATTTTGTACGATGCATTATTTCTTCTCATAAAGTGTTTCCAATACGTTCTTATTTGTCTTTACTCTGCAACACTGTATTTCCTTAAAACGGGGTATTCTTACAAATTCTATCGAGAGAAAACTCTCCTGTGTGTTCTCTTTTGAGGCTACACACTTAGACATACACGCATCACCAAAGCTTTTCGAGTTATGATGTGTTGTTTAGGAAAAACAAGATAATATTGCACGATGCGGGATTTCCTTAAAACGTGGTTTTCTGAAAAATTTTGTCGAAAGAAAATTCTCCTGTGGGTTCTCTTTTGAGGCTACACATTTAGACATACAGCCCACACCAAATCTTTTCGAGTTACAACGTGTTGTGTAGGAGATACAAGCTAATTCTGTACAAAGCTTTATTTCTTCTCCTAAAGTGTTTCCAATATGTTCGTATTTGTCTTTACTCTGCAACACTGTATTTCCTTATAACGTGGTATTCTTACATATTCTTTTGAGAGAAAACTCCTGTTCCTTCTCCTTTGAGGCTACACGCTTAGACATACACGCAACACCAAAGCTTTTCGAGTTACAAAGTGTTGTTCAGGAAAAACAAGATAATTTCGCACGATGCGGGATTTCCTTAATACGTGGTTTTCTGACAAAATTTGACTAAAGAATATTCTCCTGTGGGTTCTCCTTTGAGGCTACACGTTTAGACGTATGAGCCACATCAAATCTTTCTGAGTTACAACGGGTTGTTTAGGAGATACAAGCTAATTTTGTACAATGCGTTATTTCTTCTTAAAAGTGTTTCCAATACGTACGTATTTGCTTTACTCTGCAACACTGTATTTCCTTAAAACGTGGTATTCTTACATATTCTTTCGAGAGAAAACTGTCCTGTGCGTTCTCTTTTGAGGCTGCACGCTTAGATATACACGCAACACCAAAGCTTTTCGAGTGACAACGTGTTGTTTTGGAAAAACATGATAATTACGCACGATGCGGGATTTCCTTAAAATGTGGTTTTCTGAAAAATCTTGACAAAAGAAAATTCTCCTGTGGGTTCTCTTTTGAGGTTGCATGTTTAGACGTACACGCCACATCAAATCTTTTCGAGTTACAATGTGTTGTTTAGGAGATACAAGCTAATTTTGTACGATGCGTTATTTCTTCTTGCAAAGTGTTGCCAATATGTACGTTTTTGTCTTCACTCTGCAACACTGTATTTCCTTAAAATGTGTTATTCTTACATATTCTTTCGAGAGAAAACTCTCCTGTGCGTTCTCTTTTGAGGATACACGCTTAGACATACATGCAACACCAAAGCTTTTCGAGTTACAATGTGTTTTCTAGGAAAAACAAGATAATTTCGCACAATGCGGGATTTCCTTAAAACGTGGTTTTCTGAAAAATTTTGACGAAAAATAATTCTCCTGTGCGTTCTCTTTTGTGGCTAAAGGTTTAGATGCAAATGCCTCATCTAATCTTTTCGAGTTACAACCTGTTGTTTAGGAGATACAAGGTAATTTGTATGTTGCCTTATTTCTTCTTGTAAAGTGTTTCCAATACGTACATATTTTTCTTTATTCTGCAACACTGTATTTCCTTATAACGTGGTACTCTCATATATTCTTTTGAGAGAAAACTCTCCTGTGCCTTCTCTTTTGAGGCTATACGCTGAGACATACACGCAACACCAAAGCTTTTCGAGTTACGACGTGTTGTTTAGGAAAAACAAGATAATTTCGCACGATGCGGGATTTCCTTAAAACGTGGTTTTCTGACAAATTTTGACGAAAGAAAATTCTCCTGTTGGTTCTCTTCTGAGGCTACACGTTTAGACGTACACGCCACACCAAATCCTTTCGAGTTACAACGTGTTGTTTAGGAGATACAAGCTAATTTTGTAGGAAGCGTTATTTCTTCTCTTAAAGTGTTTCCAATACGTACTTATTTGTCTTTACTCTGCAACACTGTATTTCCTTATAATGTGGTATTCTTTCATATTCTTTCGAGAGAAAACTCTCTTGTGCCTTCGCTTTTGTGGCTACACGCTTAGACATACACGCAACACCAAAGCTTTTCGAGTTACAACGTGTTGTTTAGGAAAATCAAGATAATTTCGCACGATGCGGGATTTCCTTAAAACGTGGTTTTCTGACAAGTTTTGACGAAAGAAAATTCTCCTGTGGGTTCTCTTATGAGGCTACACGTTTAGACGCACTGGCCACACCAAATCCTTTCGAGTTACAAGGTGTTGTTTAGGAGATACAAGCTAATTTTGTACCATGCGTTATTTCTTCTCGTAAAGTATTTACAATACGTACCTATTTATCTTTACTCTGCAACACTGTATTTCCTTATAACGTGGTATTCTTACATATTCTTTCGAGAGAAACCTCTCCTGTGCGTTCTCGTTTGAGGCTACATGCTTAGACATACACGCAACACCAAAGCTTTTCGAGTTACAACGTGTTGTTTAGGAAAAACTAGGTAATTTCTCACGATGGGGGATTTTCTTAAAACGTGCTTTTTTGACAAATTTTGACGAAACAAAATTCTCTTGTGCATTCTCTTTTGAGGCTACACGTTTAGATGTAAACACCACACCAAATCTTTTTGAGTTACAACATGTTGTTTAGGAGATACAAGCTAATTTTTTATGATTTGTTATTTCTTCTCGTAAAGTGTTTCCAATATGTTCGTATTTGTCTTTACGCTGCAACACTGTATTTCCTTATAACGTGGTATTCTTACATATTCCTTCGAGAGAAAACTCTCCTGTGCCTTCTCTTTTGAGGCTACATGCTGAGACATACACGCAAACCAAAGATTTTCGAGTTACAATGTGTTGTTTAGGAAAAACAAGAGAATTACGCACGATGCGGGATTTCCATAAAACGTGGTTTTCTGAAAAAAATTTTGACCAAAGAAAATTCTCCTATGGGTTCTCTTTTGAGGCTACATATTTAGACGTACAGGCCACACCAAATCTTTTCGAGTTACAACGTGTTGTTTAGGAGATACAAGCTAATTTTTAAGATGCGTTATTTCTTCTCGTAAAGTGTTTCCAATATATACGTATTTGTCTTTACTCTGCAACACTGTATTTCCTTATAACATGGTATTCTTACATATTCTTTCGAGAGAAAACTCTCCTGTGCGTTCTCTTTTGAGGCTACACGCTTAGACATACACGCAACAGCAAAGCTTTACGAGTTACAACGTGTTGTTTTAAAAACTAGATAATTTCGCACGATGAGGGATTTCCATAAAACGTGGTTTTCTGACAAATTTTGACGAAAGAAAATTCTCCCGTGGGTTCTCTTTTGAGGCCACACGTTTAGACGTACACGCCACACCAAATCATTTCGAGTTACAACGTGTTATTTAGGAGATACAAACTAATTTTGCATGAAGCGTTATTTCTTCTCATAAAGTGTTTCCAATATGTACGTATTTATCTTTACTCTGCAACACTGTATTTCCTTATAACGTGGTATTCTTACATATTCTTTCAAGACAAAACTCTCCTGTGCCTTCTCTTTTAAGCCTACACGCTTAGACATACACGCAACACCAAGGCTTTTCGAGTTACAATGTGTTGTTTAGGAAAAACAAGATAATTTCGCAAGATGCAGGATTTCCGTAAAACGTGGTTTTCTGACAAATTTTGACGTAAGAAAATTCTCCTGTGGGTGCTCTTTTGAGGCTACACGTTTAGACGTACACGCCACACCAAATCATTTCAAGTTACAACGTGTTGTTTAGGAGATACAACCTAATTTTGTAGGAAGCGTTATTTCTTCTCGTAAAGTGTTTCCAATACGTACTTATTTGTCTTTACTCTGCAACACTGTATTTCCTAATAACGTGGTATTCTTTCACATTCTTTCGAGAGAAAACTTTCTTGTGCCTTCTCTTTTGAGGCTACACGCTTAGACATACACGCAACACCAAAACTTTTCAAGTTACAATGTGTTGTTTAGGAAAAACAAGATAATTTCTCACGATGCGGGATTTCCTTAAAACGTGGTTTTCTGAAAAATTTTGTCGAAAGAAAATTCTCCTGTGGGTTCTCTTTTGAGGCTACACGTTTAGATGTACAGCGCACACCAAATCTTTTCGAGTTACAACGTGTTGTGTAGGAGATACAAGCTAATTCTGTACAAAGCTTTATTTCTTCTCCTAAAGTGTTTCCAATATGTGCGTATTTGTCTTTACTCTGCAACACTGTATTTCCTTATAACGTGGTATTCTTACATATTCTTTTGAGAGAAAACTCTCCTGTGCCTTCTCCTTTGAGGCTACACGCTTAGAAATACACGCAACACCAAAGCTTTTCGAGTTACAAAGTGTTGTTCAGGAAAAACAAGATAATTTCGCACGATGCGGGATTTCCTTAATACGTGGTTTTCTGACTAAATTTGACTAAAGAATATTCTCCTGTGGGTTCTCTTTTGAGGCTACACGTTTAGATGTAAACACCACACCAAATCTTTTCGAGTTACAACGTGTTGTTTAGGAGATAAAAGCTAATTTTTTATTATTTGTTATTTCTTCTTGTAAAGTGTTTCCAATATGTACGTATTTGTCTTTACTCTGCAACACTGTATTTCCTTATAACGTGGTATTCTTACATATTCTTTCGAGAAAAAGTCTCCTGTGCCTTCTCTTTTGAGGCTACACGCTTAGACATACACGCAAACCAAAGATTTTTGAGTTACAATGTGTTGTTTAGGAAAAACAAGAGAATTACGCATGATGCGGGATTTCCATAAAACGTGGTTTTCTGAAAAATTTTGACCAAAGAAAATTCTGCTATGGGTTCTTTTTGAGGCTACATATTTAGATGTACAGGCCACACCAAATCTTTTCGAGTTACAACGTGTTGTTTAGGAGATACAAGCTAATTTTTTTACGATGCGTTATTTCTTCTTGTAAAGTGTTTCCAATATATACATATTTGTCTTTACTCTGCAACACTGTATTTCCTTATAACATGGTTTTCTTACATATTCTTTCGAGAGAAAACTCTCCTTTGCTTTCTCTTTTGAGGCTACATGATTAGACATACACGCAACACCAAAGCTTTTCGAGTTACAACGTGTTTTTTAGGAAAAACTAGATAATTTCGCACGATGAGGGATTTCCATAAAACGTGGTTTTCTGACAAATTTTGACGAAAGAAAATTCTCCCGTGGGTTCTCTTTTGAGGCCACACGTTTAGGCTTGCATGCCACACCAAATCATTTCGAGTTACAACGTGTTATTTAGGAGATACAAGCTAATTTTGCATGAAGCGTTATTTCTTCTCATAAGTGTTTCCAATACGTATGTATTTGTCTTTACTCTGCAACACTGTATTTCTTTATAACGTGGTATTCTTACATATTCTTTCGAGAGAAAACTCTTGTGCCTTCGCTTTTGAGGCTACACGCTTAGACATACACGCAACACCAAAGCTTTTCGAGTTACAACGTGTTGTTTAGGAAAATCAAGATAATTTCGCACGATGCGGGATTTCCTCAAAACGTGGTTTTCTGACAAGTATTGATGAAAGAAAATTCTCCTGTGGGTTCTCTTATGAGGCTACACGTTTAGACGCACTCGCCACACCAAATCCTTTCGAGTTACAAGGTGTTCTTTAGGAGATACAAGCTAATTTTGTACCATGCGTTATTTCTTCTCGTAAAGTATTTACAATACATACCTATTTATCTTTACTCTGCAACACTGTATTTCCTTATAACGTGGTATTCTTACATATTCTTTCGAGAGAAACCTCTCCTGTGCATTCTCGTTTGAGGCTACATGCTTAGACATACACGCAACACCAAAGCTTTTCGAGTTACAACGTGTTGTTTAGGAAAAACTAGATAATTTCTCACGAAGGGGGATTTCCTTAAAACGTGGTTTTCTGACAAATTTTGACCAAAGAAAATTCTCCTATGGGTTCTTTTTTGAGGCTACACATTTAGACGTACAGGCCACACCAAATTTTTTCGAGTTACAACGTGTTGTTTAGGAGATACAAGCTAATTTTGTACGATGTGTTATTTCTTCTCCTAAAGTGTTTCCAATATATACTCATTTGTCTTTACTCTGCAACACTGTATTTCCTTATAACGTGGTTTTCTTACATATTCTTCTGAGAGAAAACTCTCCTGTGCCTTCTCTTTTGAGGCTACATGGTTAGACATACACGCAACACCAAAGCTTTTCGAGTTACAACGTGTTGTTTAGGAAAAACTAGATAATTTCGCACGATGAGGGATTTCCATAAAACGTGGTTTTCTGACAAATTTTGACGAAAGAAAATTCTCCCGTGGGTTCTCTTTTGAGGCCACACGTTTAGACTTACACGCCACACCAAATCATTTCGAGTTACAACGTGTTATTTAGGAGATACAAGCTAATTTTGCATGAAGCGTTATTTCTTCTCATAAGTGTTTCCAATACGTACGTATTTGTCTTTACTCTGCAACACTGTATTTCTTTATAACGTGGTATTCTTACATGTTCTTTCGAGAGAAAACTCTCCTGTGCCTTCTCTTTTGAGGCTACACGCTTAGACATACACTTAACATCAAAGCTTTTCGAATTACAACGTGTTGTTTAGGAAAATCAAGATAATTTGGCAAGATGCAGGATTTCCTTAAAACGTGGTTTTCTGACAAATTTTGATATATGAAAATTCTCCTGTGGGTTCTCTTTTGAGAATACACGTTTAGATGTACACGACACACCAAATCTTTTCGAGTTACAACGTGTTGTTTAGGAGATAAAGACTAATTTGTAGGATGCGTTATTTCTTCTCATAAAGTGTTTCAATATGAACTTATTTGTCTTTACTCTGCAACACTGTATTTCCTTAAAACGTGGTATTCTTACATACTCTTTCATAAAAAAAACTCTCCTGTGCCTTCTCTTACGAGGCTAAACGCTTAGACATACACGCAACACCAAAGTTTTTCGAGTTGCAACGTGTTGTTTAGGAAAAACAAGATAATTTTGCAAGATGCGGTATTTCCTTAAAACGTGGTTTTCTGAAAAATTTTGACGAAAGAAAATTCTCCTGTGGGTTTTCTTTTGAGGCTACATGTTTAGTTGTAAACGCCACACCAAATCTTTTCGAGTTACAACGTGTTGTTAAGGAGATATAAGCTAATTTTATATGAAACTTTATTTCTTCTCGTAAAGTGTTTCCAATACATACGTATTTGCTTTACTCTGCAACACGGTATTTCCTTAAAACGTGGTATTCTTACATATTCGTTCGAGAGAAAACTTGCCTGTGCATTCTCTTTTGAGTCTACACGCTTCGACATACACGCAACACCAAAGCTTTTCGGGTTACAATGTGTTGTTTAGGAAAAAAAAGATAATTTCGCACGATGTGGGATTTTCTTAATACGTGGTTTTCTGAAAAATTTTGACGAAAGACAATTCTCCTGTGGGTTCTCTTTTGAGGCTACACGTTTAGATGTAAATGCCTCACCAAATCTTTTCGAGTACAACCTGTTGTTTAGGAGATACAAGGTAATTTGTATGTTAAGTTTATTTCTTTTCGTAAAATGTTTCCAATACGTACGTATTTTTCTTTATTCTGCAACACTGTATTTCCTTATAATGTGGTATTCTTATATATTCTTTCAAGAGAAAACTCTCCTGTGTGTTCTCTTTTGAGGCTACACGCTGAGACATACACCCAACACCAAAGATTTTCGAGTTACGACGTGTTGTTTAGGAAAAATAAGGTAATTTCGCACGATGCAGGATTTCCTTAAAACGTGGTTTTCTGACAAATTTGATCCAAAGAAAATTCTCCTGTGGGTACTCTTTTGAGGCTACACGTTTAGACATACATGCCACACCAAATCCTTTCGAGTTACAACGTGTTGTTTAGGAGATACAAGCTAATTTTGTAGGAAGCGTTATTTCTTCTCGTAAAGTGTTTCCAATACATACGTATTTGTCTTTACTCTGCAACACTGTATTTCCTTATAACGTGGTATTCTTTCATATTCTTTCGAGAGAAAACTCTCTTGTGTCTTCTCTTTTGAGGCTACATGCTTAGACATACACGCAACACCAAACCTTTTCGAGTTACAACGTGTTCTTTAGGAAAAACAAGATAATTTCGCACGATGGGGGATTTCCTTAAAACATGGTTTTCTGAAAAGTTTTGACAAAAGAAAATTTTCCTGTGGGTTCTCTTTTGAGGCTACACGTTTAGATGTGCATGCCACACCAAATCCTTTCGAGTTACAAGGTGTTGTTTAGGAGATACAAGCTAATTTTGTACCATGCGTTATTTCTTTTCCTAAAGTATTTACAATACGTACCTATTTATCTTTACTCTGCAACACTGTACTTCCTTATAACGTGGTATTCTTACATATTCTTTCGAGAGAAAACTCTCCTGTGCATTCTCTTTTGAGGCTACACGCTTAGACATACACGCAACACTAAAGCTTTTCGAGTTACAACGTGTTGTTTAGGAAAAACCAGGTAATTTCGCACGATGCGGGATTTCCTTAAAACGTGGTTTTCTGACAAATTTTGACGAAACAAAATTCTCCTGTGGGTTCTCTTTTGAGGCTACACGTTTAGAGATAAACACCACACCAAATCAGTTCGAGGTATAACGTGTTTTTTAGGAGATACAAGCTAATTTTGTACGATGCGTTATTTCTTCTCATAAAGTGTTTCCAATACATATGTATTTGTCTTTACTCTGCAACACTGTATTTCCTTAAAACGTGGTATTCGTACATATTCTTTCGAGAGAAAACTCTCCTGTGCCTTCTCTTTTGAGAGTACACGCTTAGACATACAGGCAACACCAAAGCTTTTCGAGTTACAACTTGTTGTTTAGGAAAAACAAGATAATTTCGCACGATGCGGGATTTCCATAAAACCTGGTTTTCTGAAAAAAATTTGACGAAATAAAATTCTCCTGTGGGTTCTGTTTTGAGGTTACATGTTTAGTTGTAAATGCCACACCAAATCTTATCGAGTTCCAACATTTTGTTTAGGAGATACAAGGTAATTTTGTACGATGCATTATTTCTTCTCATAAAGTGTTTCCAATACGTTCTTATTTGTCTTTACTCTGCAACACTGTATTTCCTTAAAACGGGGTATTCTTACAAATTCTATCGAGAGAAAACTCTCCTGTGTGTTCTCTTTGGAGGCTACACACTTAGACATACACGCATCACCAAAGCTTTTCGAGTTATGATGTGTTGTTTAGGAAAAACAAGATAATATTGCACGATGCGGGATTTCCTTAAAACGTGGTTTTCTGAAAAATTTTGTCGAAAGAAAATTCTCCTGTGGGTTCTCTTTTGAGGCTACACATTTAGACGTACAGCCCACACCAAATCTTTTCGAGTTACAACGTGTTGTGTAGGAGATACAAGTTAATTCTGTACAAAGCTTTATTTCTTCTCCTAAAGTGTTTCCAATATGTTCGTATTTGTCTTTACTCTGCAACACTGTATTTCCTTATAACTTGGTTTTCTTACATATTCTTTTGAGAGAAAACTCCTGTTCCTTCTCCTTTGAGGCTACACGCTTAGACATACACGCAACACCAAAGCTTTTCGAGTTACAAAGTGTTGTTCAGGAAAAACAAGATAATTTCGCACGATGCGGGATTTCCTTAATACGTGGTTTTCTGACAAAATTTGACTAAAGAATATTCTCCTGTGGGTTCTCCTTTGAGGCTACACGTTTAGACGTATGAGCCACATCAAATCTTTCTGAGTTACAACGGGTTGTTTAGGAGATACAAGCTAATTTTGTACAATGCGTTATTTCTTCTTAAAAGTGTTTCCAATACGTACGTATTTGCTTTACTCTGCAACACTGTATTTCCTTAAAACGTGGTATTCTTACATATTCTTTCGAGAGAAAACTGTCCTGTGCGTTCTCTTTTGAGGCTGCACGCTTAGATATACACGCAACACCAAAGCTTTTCGAGTGACAACGTGTTGTTTTGGAAAAACATGATAATTACGCACGATGCGGGATTTCCTTAAAATGTGGTTTTCTGAAAAATCTTGACAAAAGAAAATTCTCCTGTGGGTTCTCTTTTGAGGTTGCATGTTTAGACGTACACGCCACATCAAATCTTTTCGAGTTACAATGTGTTGTTTAGGAGATACAAGCTAATTTTGTACGATGCGTTATTTCTTCTTGCAAAGTGTTGCCAATATGTACGTTTTTGTCTTTACTCTGCAACACTGTATTTCCTTAAAATGTGTTATTCTTACATATTCTTTCGAGAGAAAACTCTTCTGTGTGTTCTCTTTTGAGGATACACCCTTAGACATACACGCAACACCAAAGCTTTTCGAGTTACAATGTGTTTTCTAGGAAAAACAAGATAATTTCGCACAATGCGGGATTTCCTTAAAACGTGGTTTTCTGAAAAATTTTGACGAAAAATAATTCTCCTGTGCGTTCTCTTTTGTGGCTAAAGGTTTAGATGCAAATGCCTCATCAAATCTTTTCGAGTTACAACCTGTTGTTTAGGAGATACAAGGTAATTTGTATGTTGCCTTATTTCTTCTTGTAAAGTGTTTCCAATACGTACATATTTTTCTTTATTCTGCAACACTGTATTTCCTTATAACGTGGTCCTCTCATATATTCTTTTGAGAGAAAACTCTCCTGTGCCTTCTCTTTTGAGGCTATACGCTGAGACATACACGCAACACCAAAGCTTTTCGAGTTACGACGTGTTGTTTAGGAAAAACAAGATAATTTCGCACGATGCGGGATTTCCTTAAAACGTGGTTTTCTGACAAATTTTGACGAAAGAAAATTCTCCTGTTGGTTCTCTTCTGAGGCTACACGTTTAGACGTACACGCCACACCAAATCCTTTCGAGTTACAACGTGTTGTTTAGGAGATACAAGCTAATTTTGTAGGAAGCGTTATTTCTTCTCTTAAAGTGTTTCCAATACGTACTTATTTGTCTTTACTCTGCAACACTGTATTTCCTTATAATGTGGTATTCTTTCATATTCTTTCGAGAGAAAACTCTCTTGTGCCTTCGCTTTTGAGGCTACACGCTTAGACATACACGCAACACCAAAGCTTTTCGAGTTACAACGTGTTGTTTAGGAAAAACAGGATAATTTCGCACGATGCGGGATTTCCTTAAAACGTGGTTTTCTGACAAGTTTTGACGAAAGAAAATTCTCCTGTGGGTTCTCTTATGAGGCTACACGTTTAGACGCACTCGCCACACCAAATCCTTTCGAGTTACAAGGTGTTGTTTAGGAGATACAAGCTAATTTTGTACCATGCGTTATTTCTTCTCGTAAAGTATTTACAATACGTACCTATTTATCTTTACTCTGCAACACAGTATTTCCTTATAACGTGGTATTCTTACATATTCTTTCGAGAGAAACCTCTCCTGTGCGTTCTCGTTTGAGGCTACATGCTTAGACATACACGCAACACCAAAGCTTTTCGAGTTACAACGTGTTGTTTAGGAAAAACTAGGTAATTTCTCACGATGGGGGATTTTCTTAAAACGTGGTTTTCTGACAAATTTTGACGAAACAAAATTCTCTTGTGCATTCTCTTTTGAGGCTACACGTTTAGATATAAACACCACACCAAATCTTTTTGAGTTACAACATGTTGTTTAGGAGATACAAGCTAATTTTTTATGATTTGTTATTTCTTCTCGTAAAGTGTTTCCAATATGTACGGATCTGTCTTTACGCTGCAACACTGTATTTCCTTATAACGTGGTATTCTTACATATTCTTTCGAGAGAAAACTCTCCTGTGCCTTCTCTTTTGAGGCTACATGCTTAGACATACACGCAAACCAAAGATTTTCGAGTTACAATGTGTTGTTTAGGAAAAACAAGAGAATTACGCACGATGCGGGATTTCCATAAAACGTGGTTTTCTGAAAAAAATTTTGACCAAAGAAAATTCTCCTATGGGTTCTCTTTTGAGGCTACATATTTAGACGTACAGGCCACACCAAATCTTTTCGAGTTACAACGTGTTGTTTAGGAGATACAAGCTAATTTTGTAAGATGCGTTATTTCTTCTCGTAAAGTGTTTCCAATATATACGTATTTGTCTTTACTCTGCAACACTGTATTTCCTTATAACGTGGTATTCTTACATATTCTTTCAAGAGAAAACTCTCCTGTGCGTTCTCTTTTGAGGCTACACGCTTAGACATACACGCAACAGCAAAGCTTTACGAGTTACAACGTGTTGTTTTAAAAACTAGATAATTTCGCACGATGAGGGATTTCCATAAAACGTGGTTTTCTGACAAATTTTGACGAAAGAAAATTCTCCCGTGGGTTCTCTTTTGAGGCCACACGTTTAGACGTACACGCCACACCAAATCATTTCGAGTTACAACGTGTTATTTAGGAGATACAAACTAATTTTGCATGAAGCGTTATTTCTTCTCATAAAGTGTTTCCAATATGTACGTATTTATCTTTACTCTGCAACACTGTATTTCCTTATAACGTGGTATTCTTACATATTCTTTCAAGACAAAACTCTCCCGTGCCTTCTCTTTTAAGCCTACACGCTTAGACATACACGCAACACCAAGGCTTTTCGAGTTACAACGTGTTGTTTAGGAAAAACAAGATAATTTCGCAAGATGCAGGATTTCCTTAAAACATGGTTTTCTGACAAATTTTGACGTAAGAAAATTCTCCTGTGGGTGCTCTTTTGAGGCTACACGTTTAGACGTACACGCCACACCAAATCATTTCAAGTTACAACGTGTTGTTTAGGAGATACAACCTAATTTTGTAGGAAGCGTTATTTCTTCTCGTAAAGTGTTTCCAATACGTACTTATTTGTCTTTACTCTGCAACACTGTATTTCCTAATAACGTGGTATTCTTTCACATTCTTTCGAGAGAAAACTCTCTTGTGCCTTCTCTTTTGAGGCTACACGCTTAGACATACACGCAACACCAAAACTTTTCAAGTTACAATGTGTTGTTTAGGAAAAACAAGATAATTTCTCACGATGCGGGATTTCCTTAAAACGTGGTTTTCTGAAAAATTTTGTCGAAAGAAAATTCTCCTGTGGGTTCTCTTTTGAGGCTACACGTTTAGATGTACAGCCCACACCAAATCTTTTCGAGTTACAACGTGTTGTGTAGGAGATACAAGCTAATACTGTACAAAGCTTTATTTCTTCTCCTAAAGTGTTTCCAATATGTGCGTATTTGTCTTTACTCTGCAACACTGTATTTCCTTATAACGTGGTATTCTTACATATTCTTTTGAGAGAAAACTCTCCTGTGCCTTCTCCTTTGAGGCTACACGCTTAGAAATACACGCAACACCAAAGCTTTTCGAGTTACAAAGTGTTGTTCAGGAAAAACAAGATAATTTCGCACGATGCGGGATTTCCTTAATACGTGGTTTTCTGACAAAATTTGACTAAAGAATATTCTCCTGTGGGTTCTCTTTTGAGGCTACACGTTTAGATGTAAACACCACACCAAATCTTTTTGAGTTACAACGTGTTGTTTAGGAGATAAAAGCTAATTTTTTATTATTTGTTATTTCTTCTTGTAAAGTGTTTCCAATATGTACGTATTTGTCTTTACTCTGCAACACTGTATTTCCTTATAACGTGGTATTCTTACATATTCTTTCGAGAAAAAAGTCTCCTGTGCCTTTTCTTTTGAGGCTACACGCTTAGACATACACGCAAACCAAAGATTTTTGAGTTACAATGTGTTGTTTAGGAAAAACAAGAGAATTACGCACGATGCGTGATTTCCATAAAACGTGGTTTACTGAAAAATTTTGACCAAAGAAAATTCTCCTATGGGTTCTTTTTTGAGGCTACATATTTAGACGTACAGGCCACACCAAATCTTTTCGAGTTACAACGTGTTGTTTAGGAGATACAAGCTAATTTTTTACGATGCGTTATTTCTTCTTGTAAAGTGTTTCCAATATATACGTATTTGTCTTTACTCTGCAACACTGTATTTCCTTATAACATGGTTTTCTTACATATTCTTTCGAGAGAAAACTCTCCTTTGCCTTCTCTTTTGAGGCTACATGGTTAGACATACACGCAACACCAAAGCTTTTCGAGTTACAACGTGTTTTTTAGGAAAAACTAGATAATTTCGCACGATGAGGGATTTCCATAAAACGTGGTTTTCTGACATATTTTGACGAAAGAAAATTCTCCCGTGGGTTCTCTTTTGAGGCCACACGTTTAGGCTTGCACGCCACACCAAATCATTTCGAGTTACAACATGTTATTTAGGAGATACAAGCTAATTTTGCATGAAGCGTTATTTCTTCTCATAAGTGTTTCCAATACGTATGTATTTGTCTTTACTCTGCAACACTGTATTTCTTTATAACGTGGTATTCTTACATATTCTTTCGAGAGAAAACTCTCTTGTGCCTTCGCTTTTGAGGCTACACGCTTAGACATACACGCAACACCAAAGCTTTTCGAGTTACAACATGTTGTTTAGGAAAATCAAGATAATTTCGCACGATGCGGGATTTCCTCAAAACGTGGTTTTCTGACAAGTATTGATGAAAGAAAATTCTCCTGTGGGTTCTCTTATGAGGCTACACGTTTAGACGCACTCGCCACACCAAATCCTTTCGAGTTACAAGGTGTTGTTTAGGAGATACAAGCTAATTTTGTACCATGCGTTATTTCTTCTCGTAAAGTATTTACAATACGTACCTATTTATCTTTACTCTGCAACACTGTATTTCCTTATAACGTGGTATTCTTACATATTCTTTCGAGAGAAACCTCTCCTGTGCGTTCTCGTTTGAGGCTACATGCTTAGACATACACGCAACACCAAAGCTTTTCGAGTTACAACGTGTTGTTTAGGAAAAACTAGATAATTTCTCACGAAGGGGGATTTCCTTAAAACGTGGTTTTCTGACAAATTTTGACCAAAGAAAATTCTCCTATGCGTTCTTTTTTGAGGCTACACATTTAGACGTACAGGCCACACCAAATTTTTTCGAGTTACAATGTGTTGTTTAGGAGATACAAGCTAATTTTGTACGATGTGTTATTTCTTCTCCTAAAGTGTTTCCAATATATACCCATTTGTCTTTACTCTGCAACACTGTATTTCCTTATAACGTGGTTTTCTTACATATTCTTCTGAGAGAAAACTCTCCTGTGCCTTCTCTTTTGAGGCTACACGGTTAGACATACACGCAACACCAAAGCTTTTCGAGTTACAACGTGTTGTTTAGGAAAAACTAGATAATTTCGCACGATGAGGGATTTCCATAAAACGTGGTTTTCTGACAAATTTTGACGAAAGAAAATTCTCCCGTGGGTTCTCTTTTGAGGCCACACATTTAGACTTACACGCCACACCAAATCATTTCGAGTTACAACGTGTTATTTAGGAGATACAAGCTAATTTTGCATGAAGCGTTATTTCTTCTCATAAGTGTTTCCAATACGTACGTATTTGTCTTTACTCTGCAACACTGTATTTCTTTATAACGTGGTATTCTTACATGTTCTTTCGAGAGAAAACTCTCCTGTGCCTTCTCTTTTGAGGCTACACACTTAGACATACACTTAACATCAAAGCTTTTCGAATTACAACGTGTTGTTTAGGAAAATCAAGATAATTTGGCAAGATGCAGGATTTCCTTAAAACGTGGTTTTCTGACAAATTTTGATATATGAAAATTCTCCTGTGGGTTCTCTTTTGAGAATACACGTTTAGATGTACACGACACACCAAATCTTTTCGAGTTACAACGTGTTGTTTAGGAGATAAAGACTAATTTGTAGGATGCGTTATTTCTTCTCATAAAGTGTTTCAATATGAACTTATTTGTCTTTACTCTGCAACACTGTATTTCCTTAAAACGTGGTATTCTTACATACTCTTTCATTAAAAAAACTCTCCTGTGCCTTCTCTTACGAGGCTAAACGCTTAGACATACACGCAACACCAAAGTTTTTCGAGTTGCAACGTGTTGTTTAGGAAAAACAAGATAATTTTGCAAGATGCGGTATTTCCTTAAAACGTGGTTTTCTGAAAAATTTTGACGAAAGAAAATTCTCCTGTGGGTTTTCTTTTGAGGCTACATGTTTAGTTGTAAACGCCACACCAAATCTTTTCGAGTTTCAACGTGTTGTTTAGGAGATACAAGCTAATTTTGTACGATGCGTCATTTCTTCTCTTAAATTTTTCCAATACGTAAGTATTTGTCTTTACTCTGCAACACTGTATTTCATTAAAATGTGGTATTCTTACATATTCTTTCGAGAGAAAACTCTCCTGTGCGTTCTCTTTTGAGGCTACACGCTTAGACATACACGCAACACCAAAGCTTTTCGAGTGAGAACGTGTTGTTTAGGAAAAACATGATAATTTCGCAAGATGCGGGATTTCCTTAAAACGTGGTTTTCTGACAAATCTTGACAAAAGAAAATTCCGCTGTGGGTTCTCTTCTGAGGCTACACGTTTAGACGTTCATGCCACATCAAATCTTTTCGAGTTACAACTTGTTGTTTAGGAGATACAAACTAATTTTCTACGATGCTATATTTCTTCTTGTAAAGTGTTGCCAATACGTTCGTTTTGTCTTTACTCTGCAACACTGTATTTCCTTAAAACGTGGTATTCTTACATATTCTTTTGAGAGAAAACTCTCCTGTGCATTCTCTTTTGAGGATACACAGTTAGACATACACGCAACAACAAAGCTTTTCGAGTTACAATGTGTTGTTTATGAAAAACAAGATAATTTCCCATGATGCGCGATTTCCTTAAAACGTGGTTTTCTGAAAAATTTTGACGAAAGAAAATTCTCCTGTGGGTTCTCTTTTGAGGCTACACGTTTAGATGTAAATGCCTCACCAAATCTTTTCGAGTTACAACCTGTTGTTTTGGAGATACAAGGTAATTTGTACATTGCGTTATTTCTTCTCGTAAAGTGTTTCCAATCAGAATGTATTTTTATTTTTTCTGCAGCACTGTATTTTCTTATAACGTGGTATTCTTATATATTCTTTCGAGGGAAAACTCTCCTTTGCCTTCTCTTTTGAGGCTACACTCTTAGACATACAAGCAATACCAAAGCTTTTCGAGTTGCAACGTGCTGTTTAGGAAAAACAAGATAATTTCGCACAATGCGGGATTTCCTTAAAACGTGGTTTTCTGACAAGTTTTGACGAAAGAAAATTCTCCTGTGGGTTCTCTTTTGAGGCTACATGTTTAGTTGTAAACGCCACCCCAAATCTTTTCGAGTTACAACGTGTTGTTTAGGAGATACAAGCTAATTTTTTAAGATGCGTCATTTCTTCTCTTAAAGTGTTTCCAATATGTATGTATTTGTCTTTACTCTGCAACACTTTATTTCCTTATAACGTGGTATTCTTACATATTCTTTCGAGAGAAAACTCTCCTGTGCCTTCTCTTTTGAGGCTACATGCTTAGACATGCACGCAACACCAAAGCTTTTCGAGTTACGACGTGTTGATTAGGAAAAACAAGATAATTTCGCACGATGTGGGATTTCCTTAAAACGTGGTTTTCTGAAAAATTTTGACGAAAGAAAATTCTCTTGTGGGTTCTCTTTTGAGGCTACATGTTTAGACATACACGCCACCCCAAATCTATTCGAGTTACAACGAGTTGTTTAGGAGATACAAGCTAATTTTTTACGATGCGTTATTACTTCTCTTAAAGTGTTTCCAATACATACGTATATGTCTTTAGTCTGCAACACTGTATTTCCTTATAACGTGGTATTTTTACATATTCTGTCGAGAGAAAACTCTCCTCTGCGTTCTCTTTTGAGGCTACACGCTTAGACATACACGCAACACCAAAGCTTTTCGAGTTACAAAGTGTTGTTTAGGAAAAACAAGATAATTTCCCAAGATGCGGGATTTCCTTAAAACGTGGTTTTCTGAAAAATTTTGACGAAAGAAAATTCTCCTGTGGATTCTCTTTTGAGGCTACACGTTTAGAGGTAAATGCTTCACCAAATCTTTTCGAGTTACAACGTGTTGTTTAGGAGATACAAGCTAATTTAGTACGATGCATTATTTCTTCTCATAAACTGTTTCCAATACGTACATATTTGTCTTTACTCTGCAACACTGTATTTCCTTATAACGTGGTATTCTTACATATTCTTTCGAGAGAAAACTCTCCTGTGCATTCTCTTTTGAGGCTACATGCTTAGACATACACGCAACACCAAATATTTTCGCGTTACAAGGTCTTGTTGAGGAAAAACCAAATAATTTCGCACGATGCGGGATTTCCTTAAAACGTGGTTTTCTGACAAATTTTGACATAAGAAAATTCTCCTGTGGGTTCTCTTTTGAGGCTACACGTTTAGACGTATGAGCCACATAAAATCTTTCCGAGTTACAACGTGTTGTTTAGGAGATACAAGCTAATTTTGTACGAAGCGTTATTTCTTCTTTAAAGTGTTTCCAATATGTACGTATTTGCTTTACTCTGCAACACTGTATTTCCTTAAAACGTGGTATTCTTACATATTCTTTCGAGAGAAAACTCTCCTGTGCATTCTCTTTTGAGGCTACATGCTTAGACATACACGCAACACCAAAGCTTTTCGAGTGACAACGTGTTGTTTAGGAAAAACATGATAATTTTGCACGATGCGGGATTTCCTTAAAACGTGGTTTTCTGACAAATCTTGACAAAAGAAAATTCTCCTGTGGGTTCTCTTTTGAGGCTACACGTTTAGACGTACACGCCACATCAAATCTTTTTGAGTTATAACATGTTATTTAGGAGATACAAGCTAATTTTGTATGATGCGTTATTTCTTCTTGTAAAGTGTTCCCAATACGTACGTTTTTGTCTTTACTCTGCAACACTGTTTTTCCTTAAAACGTGGTATTCTTACATATTCTTTCGACAGAAAACTCTCCTGTGCGTTCTCTTTTGAGGATACACGCTGAGACATACACGCAACACCAAAGCTTTTCGAGTTACAATGTGTTGTTTAGGAAAAACAAGATAATTTAGCATGATGCGTGATTTCCTTAAAACGTGGTTTTCTGAAAAATTTTGACGAAAAATAATTCTCCTGTGCGTTCTCTTTTGAGGCTAAAGGTTTAGATGTAAGTGCCTCACCAAATCTTTTCGAGTTACAACCTGTTGTTTAGGAGATACAAGGTAATTTGTACGTTGCCTTATTTCTTCTCATAAAGTGTTTCCAATACGTACATATTTTTCTTTATTCTGCAACACTGTATTTCCTTATAATGTGGTACTCTTATATATTCTTTCGAGAGAAAACTCTCCTGTGCCTTCTCTTTTGAGGCTACACGCTGAGACATACACGCAACACCAAAGCTTTTCGAGTTACAACGTGTTGTTTAGGAAAAACAAGATAATTTCGCACGATGCGGGATTTCCTTAAAACGTGGTTTTCTGACAAATTTTGACCAAAGAAAATTCTCCTGTGGGTTCTCTTTTGAGGCTACATGTTTAGACGTACATACCACACCAAATCATTTCAAGTTACAACGTGTTGTTTAGGAGATACAAGCTAATTTTGTAGGAAGCGTTATTTCTTCTCGTAAAGTGTTTCCAATACGTACTTATTTGTCTTTACTCTGCAACACTGTATTTCCTTATAACGTGGTATTCTTTCATATTCTTTCGAGAGAAAACTCTCTTGTGCCTTCGCTTTTGAGGCTACACGCTTAGACATACACGCAACACCAAAGCTTTTCGAGTTACAACGTGTTATTTAGGAAAATCAAGATAATTTCGCACGATGCGGGATTTCCTTAAAATGTGGTTTTCTGACAAGTTTTGACGAAAGAAAATTCTCCTGTGGATTCTCTTATGAGGCTACACGTTTAGACGAACTCGCCACACCAAATCCTTTCGAGTTACAAGGTGTTGTTTAGGAGATACAAGCTAATTTTGTACCATGCGTTATTTCTTCCCTTAAAGTATTTACAATACGTACCTATTTATCTTTACTCTGCAACACTGTATTTCCTTATAACGTGGTATTCTTACATATTCTTTCAAGAGAAACCTCTCCTGTGCGTTCTCGTTTGAGGCTACATGCTTAGACATACACGCAACACCAAAGCTTTTCGAGTTACAACGTGTTGTTTAGGAAAAACTAGGTAATTTTGCAAGATGGGGGATTTCCTTAAAACGTGGTTTTCTGACAAATTTTGACGAAACAAAATTCTCCTGTGCGTTCTCTTTTGAGGCTACACGTTTAGATGTAAACACCACACCAAATCTTTTCGAGTTACAACGTGTTGTTTAGGAGATACAAGCTAATTTTTTATGATGCGTTATTTCTTCTCGTAAAGTGTTTCCAATATGTACGTATTTGTCTTTACTCTGCAACACTGTATTTCCTTATAACGTGGTATTCTTACATATTCTTTCGAGAGAAAACTCTCCTGTGCCTTCTCTTTTGAGGCTACACGCTTAGACATACACGCAAACCAAAGATTTCGAGTTACAATGTGTTGTTTAGGAAAAACAAGAGAGTTACGCACGATACGGGATTTCCATAAAACGTGGTTTTCTAAAAAAATTTTGACTAAAGAAAATTCTCCTATGGGTTCTCTTTTGAGGCTACCCATTTAGACGTACAGGCCACACCAAATCTTTTCGAGTTACAACGTGTTGTTTAGGAGATACAAGCTAATTTTGTATGATGCGTTATTTCTTCTGTTTCCAATATATACTTATTTGTCTTTACTCTGCAACACTGTATTTCCTTATAACGTGGTATTCTTACATATTCTTTTGAGAGAAAACTCTCCTGTGCATTCTCTTTTGAGGCTACATGCTTAGATATACACGCAACACCAAAGCTTTTCGAGTTACAACGTTTTGTTTTAAAAACTAGATAATTTCGCACGATGAGGGATTTCCATAAAACGTGGTTTTCTGAAAAATTTTGACGAAAGAAAATTCTCCCGTGGGTTCTCTTTTGAGGCCACACGTTTAGACGTACACGCCACACTAAATCATTTCGAGTTACAACGTGTTATTTAGGAGATACAAGCTAATTTTGCATGAAGCGTTATTTCTTCTGATAAAGTGTTTCCAATACGTACGTATTTATCTTTACTCTGCAACACTGTATTTCCTTATAACGTTGTATTCTTACATATTCTTTCAAGACAAAACTCTCTTGTGCCTTCTCTTTTAAGGCTACACGCTTAGACATACACGCAACACCAAAGCTTTTCGAGTTACAACGTGTTGTTTAGGAAACACAAGATAATTTCGCAAGATGCAGGATTTCCTTAAAACGTGGTTTTGTGACAAATTTTGACGTAAGAAAATTCTCCTGTGGGTTCTCTTTTGAAGCTACACGTTTAGACGTACACGCCACACCAAATCATTTCAAGTTACAACGTGTTGTTTAGGAGATGCAACCTAATTTTGTAGGAAGCGTTATTTCTTCTCGTAAAGTGTTTCCAATACATACTTATTTGTCTTTACTCTGCAACACTGAATTTCCTAATAACGTGGTATTCTTTCATATTCTTTCGAGAGAAAACTCTCTTGTGCCTTCTCTTTTGAGGCTACATGCTTAGACATACACGCAACACCAAAGCTTTTCGAGTTCCAATGTGTTGTTTAGGAAAAACAAGATAATTTCGCACGATGTGGGATTTCCCTAAAACGTGGTTTTCTGACAAATTTTGATGAAACAAAATTCTCCTGTGGGTTCTCTTTTGAGGCTACACGTTTAGATGTAAACACCACACCAAATCAGCTTGAGTTACAACGTGTTGTTTAGGAAATAGCAGCTAATTTTTTACGATGCTTTATTTCTTCTAGTAAAGTGTTTCCAATTTGTACGTATTTGTCTTTACTCTGCAACACTGTATTTCCTTATAACGTGGTATTCTTACATATTCTTTCGAGAGAAAACTCTCCTGTTCCTTCTCTTTTGAGGCTACACGCTTAGACATACACACAAACCAAAGATTTTCGAGTTACAATGTGTTGTTTAGGAAAAACAAGATGATAACGCACAATGCGGGATTTCCATAAAACGTGGTTTTCTGAAAAATTTTGATGAAAGAAAATTCTCCTGTGGGTTCTCTTTTGAGGCTACACATTTAGACGTACAGGCCACACTAAATCTTTTCGAGTTACAATGTGTTGTTTAGGAGATACAAGCTAATTTTGTACGATGAGTTATTTCTTCTCGTAAAGTGTTTCCAATATATAAGTATTTGTCTTTACTCTGCAACACTGTATTTCCTTATAACGTGGTATTCTTACATATTCTTTCGAGAGAAAACTCTCCTGTGCGTTCTCTTTTGAGGCTACACTCTAAGACATACATGCAACACCAAAGCTTTTCGAGTTACAACGTGTTGTTTAGGAAAAACTAGATAATTTCGCACGATGAGGGATTTCCATAAAACGTGGTATTCTGAAAAATTTTGACGAAAGAAAATTCTCCCGTGGGTTCTCTTTTGAGGCTACACGTTTAGACGTACACGCCACACCAAATCATTTCGAGTTACAAGTGTTGTTTAGGAGATACAAGCTAATTTTGCAGGAAGCGTTATTTGTTCTCATAAAGTGTTTCCAATACTTACGTATTTGTCTTTACTCTGCAACACTGTATTTCCGTATAACGTGGTATTCTTACATATTCTTTGAAGAGCAAACTCTCCTGTGCGTTCTCTTTTGAGGCTACACGCTTAGACATACACGCAACACCAAAGCTTTTCGAGTTAAAACGTGTTGTTTAGGAAAAACAAGATAATTTCGCAAGATGCGGGATTTCCTTAAAACATGGATTTCGGACAAATTTTGACGTAAGAAAATTCTCCTGTGGGTTCTCTTTTGAGGCTACACGTTTAGACGTACACACCACACCAAATCTTTTCGAGTTACAACGTGTTGTTTAGGTGATACAGACTAATTTTATACGATGAGTTATTTCTTCTCGTAAAGTGTTGCCAATATGTACATATTTGTCTTTACTCTGCAACACTGTATTTCCTTAAAACGTGGTATTCTTACAAATTCTTTCAAGAGAAAACTCTCCTGTGCCTTCTCTTTTGAGGCTACACGCTTAGTCATACACGCAACACCAAAGCTTTTCGAGTTGCAACGTGTTGTTTAGGAAAAACAAGATAATTTCGCACGATGCAGGATTTCCTTAAACGTGGTTTTCTGACAAGTTTTTACGAAAGAAAATTCTCCTGTGGGTTCTCTATTGAGGCTACACGTTTAGACGTACCCGCCACACCAAATCCTTTCGAGTTACAACTTGTTGTTTAGGAGATACAAGCTAATTTTGTACCATGCGTTATTTCTTCTCGTAAAGTATTTACAATACGTACCTATTTATCTTTACTCTGCAACACTGTATTTCCTTATAACGTGGTATTCTTACATATTCTTTCGAGATAAAACTCTCCTGTGCGTTCTCTTTTGAGGCTACACGCTTAGACATACATGCAACACCAAAGCTTTTCGAGTTACAACGTGTTGTTTAGGAAAAACAAGGTAATTTTGCACGATGCGGGATTTCCCTAAAACGTGGTTTTCTGACAAATTTTGATGAAACAAAATTCTCCTGTGGGTTCTCTTTTGAGGCTACACGTTTAGATGTAAACACCACACCAAATCAGTTCGAGTTACAACATGTTTTTTATGAGATAGCAGCTAATTTTTTACGATGCTTTATTTCTTCTCGTAAAGTGTTTCCAATTTGTACGTATTTGTCTTTACTCTTCAACACTGTATTTCCACACTAAATCCTTTCGAGTTAAAATGTGTTGTTTAGGAGATACAAGCTAATTTTGTACGATGAGTTATTTCTTCTCGTAAAGTGTTTCCAATATATAAGTATTTGTCTTTACTCTGTAAGAATACCACGTTATAAGGAAATACAGTGTTGCAGAGTAAAGACAAATATGTACGTATTGGAAACAATTTATGAGAAGAGATAATGCTTCGTGCAAAATTAGCTTGTATCTCCTAAACAACAAGTTGTAACTCGAAAAGATTTGGAGTGGCGTGTACGTCTCAAAGTGTAGCCTCAAAAGACAACCCACACGAGAATTTTCTTTCGTCAAAATTTTTCAGAAAACCACGTTTGAAGGAAATCCCGCATCGTGCGTAATTATCTTGTTTTTCCTAAACAAGACCATGTAACGCGAAAATCTTTGGTGTTGCGTGTATGTCTAAGCATGTAGCCTCAAAAGAAAAGGCACAGGAGAGTTTTCTCTTGAAAGAATATGTAAGAATACCACGTTATAAGGAAATACAGTGTTGCAGAATAAAGAAAAATACGTACGTATTGGAAACACTTTAAGAGAAGAAATGACGCATAGTACAAACTTAGCTTGTATCTCCTAAACAACACGTTGTAACTCGAAAAGATTTGATGTGGCGTTTACACCTAAACATGTAGCCTCAAAAGAGAACCCACAGGAGAATTTTCTTTCGTCAAAATTTTTCAGAAAGCCATGTTTTAAGGAAATCCTGCATCTTGCGAAATTATCTTGTTTTTCCTTAACAATACGTTGCAACTCAAAAAGGTTTGGTGTTGCGTGTATGTCTAAGCGTGTAGCATCAAAAGAGAAGGCACAGGAGAGTTTTCTCTTGAAAGAATATGTAAGAATACCACGTTTTAAGGAAATACAGTGTTGCAGTGTAAAGACAAATATGTACGTATTGGAAACACTTTATGAGAAGAAATAACACATCGTACAAAATTAGCTTGTATCTCCTAAACAACACGTTGTAACTCGAAAAGATTTGGTGTGGCGTGTACGACTAAGCTTATAGCCTCAAAAGGCAACCCACAGGAGAATTTTCTTACGTCAACATTTGTCAGAAAAAGACGTTTTAAGGAAATCCCACATCTTGTGAAATTATCTTGTTTTTCCTAACCAACACGTTGTAACTCGAAAAGCTTTAGTGTTGCGTGTATGTCCAAGGGTGTAGCCTCAAAAGAGAACGCACAGTAGAGTTTTCTCTCAAAAGAATATGTAAGAATACCACATTATAAGGAAATACAGTGTTGCAGAGTAAAGACAAATATGTACATATTGGAAACACTTTACAAGAAGAAATAATGCTTCCTGCAAAATTAGCTTGTATCTCCTAAACAACAAGTTGTAACTCGAAATGATTTGGTGTGGCATGTACGTCTAAACGTGTGGCTTCAAAAGAGAATCCACGGGAGAATTTTCTTTCGTCAAAATTTGTCAGAATACCACGTTTTATGGAAATCCCTCATCGTGCGAAATTATCTAGTTTTTCCTAAACAACACGTTGTAACTCGAAAAGCTTTGGTGTTGCTTGTATGTCTAAGCGTGTAGCCTCAAAAGAGAACGCACAGGAGAGTTTTCTCTCGAAAGAATATGTAAGAATACAACCTTATAAGGAAATACAGTGTTGCAGAGTAAAGACTAATACGTATATATTGGAAACACTTTAAGAGAAGAAATAACGCATCGTAAAATATTAGCTTGTATCTCCTAAACAACACGTTGTATCTCGAACTGATTTGGTGTGGTGTTTACATCTAAACGTGTAGCCTCAAAAGAGAACCCACAGGAGAATTTTCTTTCGTCAAAATTTGTCAGAAAACCACGTTTTAAGGAAATCCCGCATTGTGCGAAATTACCTTGTTTTTCCTAAACAACACGTTGTAACTCGAAAAGCTTTGGTGTTGCGAGTATGTCTAAGCGTGTAGCATCAAAAGAGAAGGCACAGGAGAGTTTTCTCTCGAAAGAATATGTATGAATACCACGTTATAAGGAAATACAGTGTTGCAGAGTAAAGACAAATACGTACTTATTGGAAACACTTTATGAGAAGAAATAACGCATCGTACAAAATTAGCTTGTATCTCCTAAACAACAAGTTGTAACTCGAAAGGATTTGGTGTTGCGTGTACGTCTAAACGTGTAGCCTCAAAAGAGAACCCACAGGAGAATTTTCTTTCGTCAAAATTTGTCAGAAAACCACGTGTTAAGGAAATCCCACATCGTGCGAAATTATCTTGTTTTTCCTGAACAACACGTTGTAACTCGAAATGCTTTGGTGTTGTGTTTATGTCTAAGCGTGTAGCCTCAAAAGAGAAGGCACAGGAGAGTTTTCTCTCGATAGAATATGTAAGAATACCACGTTATAAGGAAATACAGTGTTGCAGAGTAAAGACAAATATGTACGTTTTGGAAACAATTTATGAGAAGAGATAATGCTTCGTGCAAAATTAGCTTGTATCTCCTAAACAACAAGTTGTAACTTGAAAAGATTTGGAGTGGCGTGTACGTCTAAAAGTGTAGCCTCAAAAGACAACCCACAAGAGAATTTTCTTTCGTCAAAATTTTTCAGAAAACCACGTTTGAAGGAAATCCCGCATCGTGCGTAATTATCTTGTTTTTCCTAAACAAGACCATGTAACGCGAAAATCTTTGGTGTTGCGTGTATGTCTAAGCCTGTAGCCTCAAAAGAGAAGGCACAGGAGAGTTTTCTCTCGAAAGAATATGTAAGAATACCACGTTATAAGGTAATACAGTGTTGCAGAATAAAGACAAATACGTACGTATTGGAAACACTTTAAGAGAGAAATGAGGCATAGTACAAACTTAGCTTGTATCTCCTAAACAACACGTTGTAACTCGAAAAGATTTGATGTGGCATTTACAACTAAACATGTAGCCTCAAAAGAGAACCCACAGGAGTATTTTCTTTCGTCAAAATTTTTCAGAAAGCCATGTTTTTAGGAAATCCTGCATCTTGCGAAATTATCTTGTTTTTCCTAAACAATACGTTGCAACTCGAAAAGGATGGGTGTTGCGTGTATGTCTAAGCGTGTAGCCTCAAAAGAGAAGGCACAGGAGAGTTTTCTCTTGAAAGAATATGTAAGAATACCACGTTTTAAGGAAATACAGTGTTGCAGTGTAAAGACAAATACGTACGTATTGGCAACACTTTATGAGAAGAAATAACACATCGTACAAAATTAGTCTGTATCTCCTAAACAACACGTTGTAACTCGAAAAGATTTGGTGTGGCATGTACGACTAAGCTTATAGCCTCAAAAGACAACCCACAGGAGAATTTTCTTACGTCAACATTTGTCAGAAAAAGACGTTTTAAGGAAATCCCGCATCTTGTGAAATTATCTTGTTTTTCCTAACCAACACGTTGTAACTCGAAAAGCTTTAGTGTTGCGTGTATGTCCAAGGGTGTAGCCTCAAAAGAGAATGCATAGGAGAGTTTTCTCTCAAAAGAATATGTAAGAATACCACGTTATAAGGAAATACAGTGTTGCAGAGTAGAGACAAATATGTACATATTGGAAACACTTTACAAGAAGAAATAACGCTTCGTGCAAAATTAGCTTGTATCTCCTAAACAACAAGTTGTAACTCGAAATGATTTGGTGTGGCATGTACGTCTAAACGTGTGGCTTCAAAAGAGAACCCACGGGAGAATTTTCTTTCGTCAAAATTTGTCAGAATACCACGTTTTATGGAAATCCCTCATCGCGCGAAATTATCTAGTTTTTCCTAAACAACACGTTGTAACTCGAAAAGCTTTGGTGTTGCGTGTATGTCTAAGCGTGTAGCCTCAAAAGAAAATGCACAGGAGAGTTTTCTCTCGAAAGAATATGTAAGAATACAACCTTATAAGGAAATACAGTGTTGCAGAGTAAAGACTAATACGTATATATTGGAAACACTTTACGAGAAGAAATAACGCATCGTAAAATATTAGCTTGTATCTCCTAAACAACACGTTGTATCTCGAACTGATTTGGTGTGGTGTTTACATCTAAACGTGTAGCCTAGAAAGAGAACCCACAGGAGAATTTTCTTTCGTCAAAATTTGTCAGAAAACCACGTTTTAAGGAAATCCTGCATCATGCGAAATTACCTTGTTTTTCCTAAACAACACGTTGTAACTCGAAAAGCTTTGGTGTTGCGAGTATGTCTAAGCGTGTGGCCTCAAAAGAGAAGGCACAGGAGAGTTTTCTCTTGAAAGAATATGTATGAATACCACGTTATAAGGAAATACAGTGTTGCAGAGTAAAGACAAATACGTACTTATTGGAAACACTTTATGAGAAGAAATAACGCATCGTTCAAAATTAGCTTGTATCTCCTAAACAACAAGTTGTAACTCGAAAGGATTTGGTGTTGCGTGTACGTCTAAACATGTAGCCTCAAAAGAGAACCCACAGGAGAATTTTCTTTCGTCAAAATTTTTCAGAAAACCACGTTTTAAGGAAATCCCACATCGTGCGAAATCATCTTGTTTTTCCTGAACAACACGTTGTAACTCGAAATGCTTTGGTGTTGTGTTTATGTCTAAGGGTGTAGCCTCAAAAGAGAAGGCACAGGAGAGTTTTCTCTCGATAGAATATGAAAGAATACCACGTTATAAGGAAATACAGTGTTGCAGATTAAAGACAAATATGTACAGATTGGAAACACTTTATGAGAAGAGATAATGCTTCGTGCAAAATTAGCTTGTATAACCTAAACAACAAGTTGTAACTCGAAAAGATTTGGTGTGGCGTGTTCGTCTAAACGTGTAGCCTCAAAAGAACACCCACAGGAGAATTTTCTTTCGTCAAAATTTTTCAGAAAACCACGTTTGAAGGAAATCCCGCATCGTGCGAAATTATCTTGTTTTTCCTAAACAAGACCATGTAACGCGAAAATCTTTGGTGTTGCGTGTATGTCTAAGCACGTAGCCTCAAAAGAGAAGGCACAGGAGAGTTTTCTCTCGAAAGAATATGTAAGAATACCACGTTATAAGGAAATACAGTGTTGCAGAGTAAAGACAAATATGTATGTATTGGAAACAGTTTACGAGAAGAAATAATTCATCGTACTAAATTAGCTTGTATCTCCTAAACAACACGTTGTAACTCAAAAAGATTTGGTGAGGCATTTACATCTAAACGTGTAGCCTCAAAAGAGAACCGACACGAGAATTTTCTTTCCTCAAAATTTTTCAGAAAACCACGTTTTAAGGAAATCCCGCATCGTGCGAAATTATCTTGTTTTCCCTAAACAGCACGTTGTAACTCGAAAAGCTTTGGCATTGCGTGTATGTCTAAGCCTGTAGCCTCAAAGGAGAATGCACAGGAGAGTTTTCTCTCGATAGAATATGTATGAATACCACGTTATAAGGAAATACAGTGTTGCAGAGTAAAGACAAATATGTACGTAATGGAAACACTTTACGAGAAGAAATAACGCGTCGTAAAAAATTAGCTTGTATCTCCTAAACAACACGTTGTAACTCGAAATTATTTGGTGTGGCGTGTTCGTCTAAACATGTAGCCTCAAAAGAGAATCCACAGGAGAATTTTCTTTCATCAAAATTTTTCAGTAAACCACGTTTTAAGGAAATCCCACATCGTGCGAAATTATCTTGTTTTTCCTAAACAACACGTCGTAACTCGAAAAGCTTTGGTGTTGCGTGTATGTCTAAGCATGTAGCCTCAAAAGAGAAGGCACAGGAGAGTTTTCTCTCGAAAGAATATGTAAGAATACCACGTTTTAAGGAAATACAGTTTTGCAGAGTAAAGACAAATATGTACGTATTGGCAACACTTTAAGAGAAGAAATAACGCATCGTAAAAAATTAGTCTGTATCTCCTAAACAACAGGTTGTAACTCGAAAAGATTTGTTGTGGCGTGTACGTCTCAATGTGTAGCCTCAAAAGAGAACCCACAGGAGAATTTTCTTATGTCAAAATTTGTCAGAAAACCACGTTTTAAGGAAATCCCGCATTGTGCGAAATTATTTTGTTTTTCCTAAACAAGACCTTGTAACGCGAAAATCTTTGGTGTTGCGTGTATATCTAAGCATGTAGCCTCAAAAGAGAAGGCACAGGAGAGTTTTCTCTCGAAAGAATATGTAAGAATACCACGTTATAAGGAAATACAGTGTTGCAGGGTAAAGACAAATAAGTACATATTGGAAACACTTTACAAGAAGAAATGATGCATTATACAAAATTAGCTTGTATCTCCTAAACAACACATTGTAACTCGAAAAGATTTGGTGTGGCGTTTACAACTAAACATGTAGCCTCAAAAGAGAACCCACAGGAGAATTTTCTTTCGTCAAAATTTTTCAGAAAACCACGTTTAAAGAAATCCCGCATCTTGTGAAATTATCTAGTTTTTCCTAAACAACACCTTTCAACTCGAAAAGCTTTAGTGTTGCGTGTATGTCTAAGTGTTTAGCCTCAAAAGAGAAGGCACAGGAGAGTTTTCTCTTGAAAGAATATGTAAGAATACCACGTTTTAAGGAAATACAGTGTTAAAGAGTAAAGACAAATATGTAAGTATTGGCAACACTTTATGAGAAGAAATAACGCATCATACAAAATTAGTCTGTATCTCCTAAACAACACGTTGTAATGCGAAAAGATTTGGTGTTTCGTGTACGTCTAAATGTGTAGCCTCAAAAGAGAACCCACAGGAGAATTTTCTTACGTCAAATTTCTTAGAAAACCACGTTTTAAGGAAATCCCGCATCTTGTGAAATTATCTTGTTTTTCCTAACCAACACGTTGTAACTCGAAAAGCTTTGGTGTTTCGTGTATGTCTAAGCGTGCAGCCTCAAAAGGGAACGCACAGGAGAGTTTTCTCTCAAAAGAATATGTAAGAATACCACGTTATAAGGAAATACAGTGTTGCAGAGTAAAGACAAATACGTACATATTGGAAACACTTTACAAGAAGAAATAACGCTTCGTGCAAAATTAGCTTGTATCTCCTAAACAACAAGTTGTAACTCGAAATGATTTGGTGTGGCGTGTACGTCTAAACGTGTGGCCTCAAAGGAGAACCCACGGGAGAATTTTCTTTTGTCAAAATTTGTCAGAATACCACGTTTTATGGAAATCCCTCATCGTGCGAAACTATCTAGTTTTTTCTAAACAACACGTTGTAACTCGAAAAGCTTTGGTGTTGCGTGTATGTCTAAGTGTGTAGCCTCAAAAGAAAACGTACAGGAGAGTTTTCTCTCGAAAGAATATGTAAGAGTACCACATTATAAGGAAATACAGTGTTGCAGAGTAAAGACAAATACGTATATATTGGCAACACTTTAAGAGTAGAAATAATGCATCGTAAAAAATAAGCTTGTATCTCCTAAACAACACGTTGTATCTCGAACTGATTTGGTGTGGTGTTTACATCTAAACGTGTAGCCTCAAAAGAGAACCCACAGGAGAATTTTCTTTCGTCAACATTTGTCAGAACACCACGTTTTAAGGAAATCCCGCATCGTGCGAAATGACCTTGTTTTTCCTAAACAACACGTTGTAACTCGAAAAGCTTTGGTGTTGCATGGATGTCTAAGAGTGTAGCCTCAAAAGAGAAGGCACAGGGGAGTTTTCTCTCAAAAGAATATGTAAGAATACCACATTATAAGGAAATACAGTGTTGCAGAGTAAAGACAAATACATACGTATTGGAAACACTTTAAGAAAAGAAATGACGCATCGTACAAAATTAGATTGTATCTCCTAAACAACACGTTGTAACTCGAAAAGATTTGGTGTGGTGTTTACAATTAAACATGTAGCCTCAAAAGAGAACCCACAGGAGAATTTTTTTTCGTCAAATTTTTTCATAAAACCAGGTTTAAGGAAATCCCGCATCTTGTGAAATTATCTTGTTTTTCCTAAACAACACGTTGTAACTCGAAAAGCTTTGGTGTTGCGTGTATGTCTAAGCATGTAGCCTCAAAAGAGAAGTCACAGCAGAGTTTTCTCTCGAAAGAATATGTAAGAATACCACGTTTTAAGGAAATACAGTGTTGCAGAGTAAGGACAAATATGTACGTATTGGCAACACTTTACAAGAAGAAATAATGCATCGTACAAAATTAGTCTGTATCTCCTAAACAACACGTTGTAACTCGAAAAGATTTGGTGTGGCGTGTACGTCTAAATGTGTAGCCTCAAAAGAGAACCCACAGGAGAATTTTCTTATGTCAAAATTTGTCAGAAAACCACGTTTTAAGGTAATCCCGCATCGTGCAAAATTATTTTGTTTTTCCTAAACAAGACCTTGTAACGCGAAAATCTTTGGTGTTTCGTGTATGTCTAAGCGTGTAGCCTCAAAAGAGAAGGCACAGGAGAGTTTTCTCTCGAAAGAATATGTAAGAAAACCACGTTATAAGGAAATACAGTGTTGCAGAGTAAAGACAAATACGTAAGTATTGGAAACACTTTACAAGAAGAAATAACGCTTCGTGCAAAATTAGCTTGTATCTCCTAAACAACACGTTGTAACTCGAAATGATTTGGTGTGGAGTGTACGTCTAAACCTGTGGCCTCAAAAGAGAAGCCACGGGAGAATTTTCTTTCGTCAAAATTTGTCAGAATACCACATTTTATGGAAATCCCTCATCGCGCGAAATTATCTAGTTTTTCCTAAACAACACGTTGTAACTCGAAAAGCTTTGGTGTTGCGTGTATGTCTAAGCATGTAGCCTCAAAAGAGAATGCACAGGAGAGTTTTCTCTCGAAAGAATATGTAAGAATACCACGTTATAAGGAAATACAGTGTTGCAGAGTAAAGACAAATACTTATATATTGGAAACAATTTACGAGCAGAAATAACGCATCTTACAAAATTAGCTTGTATCTCCTAAACAACACGTTGCATCTCGAACTGATTTGGTGTGGTGTTTACATCAAAACGTGTAGCCTCAAAAGAGAACCCACAGGAGAATTTTATTTCGTCAAAATTTGTCAGAAAATCACGTTTTAAGGAAATCCCGCATCATGCGAAATTACCTTGTTTTTCCTAAACAACACGTTGTAACTCGAAAAGCTTTGGTGTTGCGTGTATGTCTAAGCATGTAGCCTCAAAAGAGAAGGCACAGGAGAGTTTTCTCTCGAAAGAATATGTAAGAAAACCACGTTATAAGGAAATACAGTGTTGCAGAGTAAAGACAAATATGTACCTATTGGAAACAGTTTACAAGAAGAAATAACGCTTCGTGCAAAATTAGCTTGTATCTCCTAAACAACACGTTGTAACTCGAAATGATTTGGTGTGGAGTGTACGTCTAAACGTATGGCCTCAAAAGAGAACCCACGGGAGAATTTTCTTTCGTCAAAATTTGTCAGAATACCACATTTTATGGAAATCCCTCATCGTGCGAAATTATCTAGTTTTTCCTAAACAACACTTTGTAACTAGAAAAGCTTTAGTGTTGCGTGTATGTCTAAGCACGTAGCCTCAAAAGAGAACGCACAGGAGAGTTTTCTCTCGAAAGAATATGTAAGAATACCACGTTATAAAGAAATACAGTGTTGCAGAGTAAAGACAAGTACTTATATATTGGAAACACTTTACGAGAAGAAATGACGCATCTTATAAAATTAGCTTGTATCTCCTAAACAACACGTTGCATCTCGAACTGATTTGGTGTGGTGTTTACATCAAAACGTGTAGCCTCAAAAGAGAACCCACAGGAGAATTTTGTTTCGTCAAAATTTGTCAGAAAATCACGTTTTAAGGAAATCCCGCATCGTGCGAAATTACCTTGTTTTTCCTAAACAACACGTTGTAACTCGAAAAGCTTTGGTGTTGCGTGTATGTCTAAGCGTGTAACCTCAAAAGAGAAGGCACAGGAGAGTTTTCTCTCGAAAGAATATGTAAGAATACCACGTTATAAGGAAATTCAGTGTTGCAGAGTAAAGACAAATACATACGTATTGGAAACACTTTAAGAGAAGAAATGACGCATTGTACAAAATTAGCTTGTATCTCCTAAACAACACGTTGTAACTCGAAAAGATTTGGTGTGGCGTTTACAATTAAACATGTAGCCTCAAAAGAGACCCCACAGGAGAATTTTCTTTCTTCAAAATTTATCAGAAAACCAGGTTTTAAGGAAATCCCGCATCTTGGGAAATTATCTTGTTTTTCCTAAACAACACGTTGTAACTCGAAAAGCTTTGGTGTTGCGTGTATGTCTAAGCATGTAGCCTCAAAAGGGAAGGCACAGGAGAGTTTTCTCTCGAAAGAATATGTAAGAATACCACGTTTTAAGGAAATACAGTGTTGCAGAGTAAAGACAAATATGTACGTATTGGCAACAGTTTACGAGAAGAAATAACGCATCGTACAAAATTAGTCTGTATCTCCTAAACAACACGTTGTAACACGAAAATATTTGGTGTGGCTTGTACGTCTAAACTTGTAGCCTCAAAAGAGAACCCACAGGAGAATTATCTTATGTCAAAATTTGTCAGAAAACCATGTTTTAAGGAAATCCTGCATCGTGCGAAATTATTTTGTTTTTCCTAAACAAGACCTTGTAACGCGAAAATCATTGGTGTTGCGTGTATGTCTAATCATGGTGCCTCAAAAGAGAAGGCACAGGAGATTTTTCTCTCGAAAGAATATGTAAGAATACCACGTTATAAGGAAATACAGTGTTGCAGAGGAAAGACAAATATGTACGTATTGGAAAGAGTTTACGAGAAATAATGCATCATATTAAATTAGCTTGTATCTCCTAACCAACACGTTGTAACTCGAAAAGATTTGGTGAGGCATTTACATCTAAACGTGTAGCCTCAAAAGAGAACCCACAGGAGAATTTTCTTTCCTCAAAATTTTTCAGAAAACCACGTTTTAAGGAAATCCCGCATCGTGCGAAATTATCTTGTTTTTCCTAAACAACACGTTGTAACTCGAAAAGCTTTGGTGTTGCGTGTATGTCTACGCGTGTAGCCTCAAAAGAGAACGCACAGGAGAGTTTTCTCTCGATAGAATATGTAAGAATACCACGTTATAAGGAAATACAGTGTTGCAGATTAAAGACAAATACATATGTATTGGAAACACTTTAAGAGAAGTAATAACGCATCGTAAAAAATTAGCTTGTATCTCCTAAACATCACGTTGTAACTCGAAAATATTTGGTGTGGCATGTACATCTAAACATGTAGCCTCAAAAGAGAACCCACAGGAGAATTTTCTTTCGTCAAAATTTTTCAGAAAACCACGTTTTAAGGAAATCCCATATCGTGCGAAATTATCTTGTTTTTCCTAAACAACACGTCGTAACTGGAAAACCTTTGGTGTTGCGTGTTTGTCTAAGCATGTAGCCTCCAAAGAGAATGCACAGGAGAGTTTTCTCCCGAAAGAATATGTAAGAATATCACGTTATAAGGAAACACAGTGTTGCAGAGTAAAGACAAATACGTATGTATTGGAAACACTTTAAGAGAAGAAATGACCCATCGTACAAAATTAGCTTGTATCTCCTAAACAACACGTTGTAACTCGAAAGGATTTGGTGTGGCATGTACGTCTAAACGTGTAGTCTCATAAGAGAACCCACAGGAGAATTTTCTTTGTCAAAACTTGTCAGAAAACCATGTTTTAAGGAAATCCCGCATCGTGTAAAATTATCTTGTTTTTCCTAAACAACACGTTGTAACTCGAAAAGCTTTGGTGTTGCGTGTATGTCTAAGCTTGTAGCGTCAAAGGAGAAGGCACAAGAGAGTTTTCTCTCGAAAGAATATGAAAGAATACCACGTTATAAGGAAATACAGTGTTGCAGAGTAAAGACAAATAAGTACGTATTGGAAACACTTTACGAGAAGAAATAACGCTTCCTACAACATTAGCTTGTATCTCCTAAACAACACGTTGTAACTCGAAAAGATTTGGTGTGGCATGTACGTCTAAACATGTAGCCTCAAAAGAGAACCCACAGGAGAATTTTCTTTCGTCAAAATTTGTCAGAAAACCACGTTTTAAGGAAATGCCGCATCGTGCGAAATTATCTTGTTTTTCCTAAACAACACGTCGTAACTCGAAAAGCTTTGGTGTTGCGTGTATGTCTCAGCCTGTAGCCTCAAAAGAGAATGCACAGGAGAGTTTTCTCTCGAAAGAATATATAAGAATACCATGTTATAAGGATATACAGTGTTGCAGAATAAAGAAAAATACGTACGTATGGGAAACACTTTATGAGAAGAAATAAGGCAACGTACAAATTACCTTGTATCTCCTAAACAACAGGTTGTAACTCGAAAAGATTTGATGTGGCGTGTACGTCTAAACGTGTAGCCTCAAAAGAGAACCCACAGGAGAATTTTCTTTTGTCAAGATTTGTCAGAAAACCACGTTTTAAGGAAATCCCGCATCGTGCGAAATTATCATGTTTTTCCTAAAAACACGTTGTCACTCGAAAAGCTTTGGTGTAGCGTGTATGTCTAAGCATGTAGCCTCAAAAGAGAATGCACAGGAGAGTTTTCTCTCGAAAGAATATGTAAGAATACCACGTTTTAAGGAAATACAGTGTTGCAGAGTAAAGACAAGTACTTACGTATTGGAAACACTTTAAGAGAAGAAATGACGCATCGTACAAAATTAGCTTGTATCTCTAAAACAACACGTTGTAACTCGAAAAGATTTGGTGTGGCGTTTACAACTAAACATGTAGCCTCAAAAGAGAACCCACAGGAGAATTTTCTATCGCCAAAATTTTTCAGAAAACCACGATTTAAAGAAATCCCGTATCTTGCGAAATTATCTTGTTTTTCTAAACAACACGTTGCAACTCGAAAAGCTTTGGTGATGCGTGTATGTCTAAGCATGTAGCCTCAAAAGAGTATGCACAAGAGAGTTTTTTCTCGAAAGAGTATGTAAGAATACCATGTTTTAAGGAAATACAGTGTTGCAGAGTAAAGACAAATACGTACGTATTGGCAACACTTTAAGAGAAGAAATAACGCATCGTACAAAATTAGTCTGTATCTCCTAAACAACACGTTGTAACTCGAAAAGATTTGGTGTGGCGTGTACGTCTAAACGTGTAGCCTCAAAAGAGAACCCACAGGAGAATTTTCTTATGTCAAAATTTGTCAGAAAACCACGTTTTAAGGAAATCCCGCATCTTGTGAAATTATCTTGTTTTTCCTAAACAACAGGTTGTAACTCAAAAGCTTTGGTGTTGCTTGTATGTCTAAACGTGTAGCCTCAAAAAAGAAGGCACAAGAGAGTTTTCTCTCGAAAGAATATGAAAGAATACCACGATATAAGGAAATACAGTGTTGCAGAACAAGGCCAAATAAGTACTTATTGGAAACACTTTACGAGAAGAAATAACGCTTCCTACAAAATTAGCTTGTATCTACTAAACAACACGTTGTAACTCGAAAAGATTTGATGTGGCGTGTACGTCTAAACGTGTAGCCTCAAAAGAGAACCCACAGGGGAATTTTCTTTTATCAAGGTTTTTCAATAAACCACGTTTTAAGGAAATCCCACATCGTGCGAAATTATCATGTTTTTCCTAAACAACACGTTGTCACTCGAAATGCTTTGGTGTTGCGTGTATGTCTAAGCATGTAGCCTCAAAAGAGAATGCACAGGAGAGTTTTCTCTCGAAAGAATATGCAAGAATACCACGTTTTAAGGAAATACAGTGTTGCAGAGTAAAGCAAATACGTACGTATTGGAAGCACTTTAAAGAAGAAATAACGCTTCATACAAAATTAGCTTGTATCTCCTAAACAACACGTTGTAACTCGGAAAGATTTGATGTGGCTCGTACGTCTCAACATTTAGCCTCAGAAAAGAACCCACGAGAGAATTTTCTTATATCAAAATTTGTCAGAAAACCACGTTTTAAGGAAATCCCGCATCGTGTGAAATTATCTTTTTTTTCCTAAACAACACGTTGTAACTCGAAAAGCTTTGGGGTTGCATGTATGTCTAAGCGTGTAGCCTCAAAAGCGAATGCAGAGGAGAGTATTCTCTCTAAAGAATATGTAAATATACCACGTTATATGGAAATACAGTGTTGCAGAGTAAAGACAAATACGTACATATTGGAAAAACTTGAGGAGACGATATAACGCATCGTACAAAATTAGCTTGTATCCCCTAAACAACACATTGTAACTCGAAAAAATTTGGTGTGGCATATACGTCTAAACGTGTAGCCTCAAAAGAGAACCCACAGGAGAATTTTCTTTCGTCAAAATTTGTCAGAAAACCACGTTTTAAGGAAATCACGCATCGGGCGAAATTATCTTGTTTTTCCTAAACAACACGTTGTAACTCGAAAAGCTTTCGTGTTGCGTGTATGTCTAAGCGTGTAGCCTCAAAAGAGAACGCACAGGAGAGTTTTCTCTCGAAAGAATATGTAAGAATACCACGTTTTAAGGAAATACAGTGTTGCAGAGTAAAGACAAAGACGTAAGTATTGGAAACACTTTACGAGAAGACATAATGCATCGTACAAAATTAGCTTGTATCTCCTAAACAACACGTTGTAAGTCGAAAAGATTTGGTGTGGAGTGTACGTCTAAATGTGTATCCTCAAAAGAGAACCCACAGGAGAATTTTCTTTGGTCAAAATATGTCAGAAAACCACGTTTTAAGGAAATCCCGCATCGTGCGAAATTATCTTGTTTTTCCTAAACAACACGAGGCAATTCGAAAAGCTTCGGTGTTGCGTGTATGTCTAAGCATGTAGCCTCAAAAGAGAATGCACAGGAGAGTTTTCTCTCGAAAGAATATGTAAGAATACCACGTTATAAGGAAATACAGTGTTGAAGAATAAAGACAAATACATATATATTGGAAACACTTTACAAGAAGATATAATGCATCGTACAAAACTAGCTTGTATCTCCTAAACAACACGTTGTAACTCGAAAAGATTTGGTGTGGCGTGTATATCTAAGCGCGTAGCTTCAAAAGAGAACGCACAGGAGAGTTTTCTCTCGAATGAATATGTAAGAATACCACGTTATAAGGAAATACAGTGTTGCATAGTAAAGACAAATACATACGTATTGGAAACACTTTATGAGAAGAAATAACACATCTCACAAAATTAGCTTGTATCTCCTAAACAACACGTTGTAACTCGAAAAGATTTGGTGTTGCGTGTATGTCTAAGTGTGTATCCTCAAAAGAGAACGCACAGGAGAGTTTTCTCTCGAAAGAATATGTAAGAATACCACGTTTTAAGGAAATACAGTGTTGCAGAGTAAAGACAAATACTTACGCATTGGAAACACTTTAAGAGAAGAAATGACGCATCGTACAAAATTAGCTTGTATCTCCTAAACAACATGTTGTAACTCGAAAAGATTTGGTGTGGCGTTTACAACTAAACATGTAGCCTCAAAAGAGAACCCACAGGAGAATGTTTTTTCGTCAAAATTTTTCAGAAAACCACGTTTTAAGGAAATCCTGCATCGTGCGAAATTATCTTGTTTTTCCTAAACAACACGTTGCAACTCGAAAAGCTTTGGTGTTGCGTGTATGTCTAAGCGTGTAGCCTCAAGAGAGAAGGCACAGGAGAGTTTTTTCTCGAAAGAGTATGTAAGAATACCACGTTTTCAGGAAATACAGTGTTGCAGAATAAAGACAAATACATACGTATTGGCAACACTTTACGAGAAAAAATAACGCATCGTACAAAATTAGTCGGTATCTCCTAAACAACACGTTGTAACGCGAAAAGATTTGGTGTGGCATGCACGTCTAAACGTGTAGCCTCAAAAGAGAACCCACGGGAGAATTTTTTACATCAAAATTTGTCAGAAAACCACATTTTAAGGAAATCCTGCTTCTTGCGAAATTATCTTGTTTTTCCTAAACAACAGGTTGTAACTCTAAAATCTTTGGTGTTGCGTGTATGTCTAAGCGTGTAGCCTCAAAAGAGAAGGCACAAGAGAGTTTTCGCTCGAAAGAATATAAAAGAATACCACGTTATAAGGAAATACAGTGTTGCAGAATAAGGCCAAATAAGTACTTATTGGAAACACTTTACGAGAAGAAATAACGCTTCCTACAAAATTAGCTAGTATCTCCTAAACAACACGTTGTAACTCGAAAAGATTTGGTGTGGCATGTACGTCTAAACGTGTAGCCTCAAAAGAGAACCCACAGGAGAATTTTCTTTCGTCAAAATTTGTCAGAAAACCACGTTTTAAGGAAATCCTGCATCGTGTGAAATTATCTTGTTTTTCCTAAACAACACGTCGTAACTCAAAAAGCTTTGGTGTTGCGTGTATGTATCAGCGTGTAGCCTCAAAAGAGAAGGCACAGGAGAGTTTTCTCTTGAAAGAATATTTAAGAACACCACGTTATAAGGAAATACAGTGTTGCAGAATAAAGAAAAATACGTACGTATTGGAAACACTTTACAAGAAGAAATAACCCAACGTACAAATTACGTTGTATCTCCTAAACAACAGGTTGTAACTCGAAAAGATTTGGTGAGGCATTTACTTCTAAACGTGTAGCCTCAAAAGAGAACCCACAAGAGAATTTTCTTTCGTTAAAATTTTTCAGAAAACCACATTTTAAGGAAATCGCGCATCATGCGAAATTATCTTGTTTTTCATAAACAACACATTGTAAATTGAAAAGCTTTGGTGTTGCGTGTATGTTTAAGTGTGTATCCTCAAAAGAGAACGCACAGGAGAGTTTTCTCTCGAAAGAATATGTAAGAATACCACGTTTTAAGGAAATACAGTGTTGCAGAGTTAAGACAAAAACGTACGTATTGGCAACACTTTACAAGAAGAAATAACGCATAGTACAAAATTAGCTTGTATCTTCTAAACAACACGTTGTAACTCGAAAAGATTTCATGTGGCATGTACGTCTAAACGTGTAGCCTCAAAAGAGAACCCACAGGAGAATTTTCTTTTGTCAAGATTTGTCAGAAAACCACGTTTTAAGGAAATCCCGCATAGTGCGAAATTATCACGTTTTTCCTAAACAACACGTTGTCACTCGAAAAGCTTTGGTGTTGCGTGTATGTCTAAGCATGTAGCCTCAAAAGAGAACACACAGGAGAGTTTTCTCTCGAAAGAATATGTAAGAATACCACGTTTTCAGGAAATACAGTGTTGCAGAGTAAAGACAAATACTTACGTATTGGAAACACTTTAAGAGAAGAAATGATGCATTGTACAAATTAGCTTGTATCTCCTAAACAACACGTTGTAACTCGAAAAGATTTGGTGTGGCGTTTACAATTAAACATGTAGCCTCAAAAGAGAACCCACAGGAGAATTTTCTATTGTCAAAAATTTTCAGAAAACCACGTTTTAAGGAAATCCCGTATCTTGCGAAATTATCTTGTTTTTCCTAAACAACACGTTGCAACTCAAAAAGCTTTGGTGTTGCGTGTATGTCTAAGCGTGTAGCCTCAAAAGAGTAGGCACAGGAGAGTTTTTCTCGAAAGAGTATGTAAGAATACCACGTTTTAAGGAAATACAGTGTTGCAGAGTAAAGACAAATACGTACCTATTGGCAACACTTTACGAGAAGAAATAACGCATCGTACAAAATTAGTCTGTATCTCCTAAACAACACGTTGTAACTCGAAAAGATTTGGTGTGGCGTGTACGTCTAAACGTGTAGCCTCAAAAGAGAACCCACACGAGAATTTTCTTACGTCAAAATTTGTCAGAAAACCACGTTTTAAGGAAATCCCTCTTCTTGCGAAATTATCTTGTTTTTCCTAAACAACAGGTTGTAACTCGAAAAGCTTTGGTGTTGCGTGTATGTCCAAGCGTGTAGCCTTAAAAGAGAAGGCACAGGAGAGTTTTCTCTCAAAAGAATATGTAAGAATACCACGTTATAAGGAAATACAGTATTGCAGAGTAAAGACAAATACATATATATTGGAAACACTTTACGAGAAGAAATTATGCTTCATGCAAAATTAGCTTGTATCTCCTAAATAACACGTTGTAAGTCGAAATGATTTGGTGTGGCGTGTACGTCTAAACGTGTAGCCTCAAAAGAGAACCCACGGGAGAATTTTCTTTCGTCAAAATTTGTCACAAAACCACGTTTTATGGAAATCCCTCATCGTGCGAAATTATCTAGTTTTTCCTAAACAACACGTTGTAACTCGAAAAGCTTTGGTGTTGCGTGTATGTCTAAGTGTGTAGCCTCAAAAGAGAACGCACAGGAGAGTTTTCTCTCGAAAGAATATGTAAGAATACCACGTTATAAGGAAATACAGTGTAGCAGACTAAAGACAAATACATATATATTGGAAACACTTTACGAGAAGAAATAACGCATCGTAAAAAATTAGCTTGTATGTCCTAAACAACACATTGTAACTCGAAAAGATTTGGTGTGGCCTGTACGTCTAAAGGTGTAGCCTCAAAAGAGAACCCATAGGTGAATTTTCTTTGGTCAAAATTTGTCAGAAAACCACGTTTTATGGAAATCCCGCATTGTTCGAAATATTGTTATTTTTCCTAAACAACATATTGTAACTCGAAAATCTTTGGTTTGCATGTATGTCTAAGCCTGTAGCCTCAAAAGAGAAGGCACAGGAGAGTTTTCTCTCGAAAGAATATGTAAGAATACCACGTTATAAGGAAATACAATGTTGCAGAGTAAAGACAAATACGTACATATTGGAAGCACTTTACAAGAAGAAATAACGCATCGTAAAAAATTAGCTTGTATCTCCTAAACAACACGGTGTAACTCGAAATGATTTGGTGTGGTGTTTACATCTAAACGTGTAGCCTCAAAAGAGAACCCACAGGAGATTTTGTTTCGTCAAAATTTGTCAGAAAACCACGTTTTAAGGAAATCCCCCATCGTGCGAAATTACCTTGTTATTCCTAAACAACACGTTGTAACTTGAAAAGCTTTGGTGTTGCGTGTATGTCTACGCATGTAGCCTCAAAGGAGAACGCACAGGAGAGTTTTCTCTCGAAAGAATATGTAAGAGTACCACGTTATAAGGAAATACAGTGTTGCAGAGTAAAGATAAAATGGTACATATTGTAAATTCTTTACGAGAAGAAATAACGCATGGTACAAAATTAGCTTGTATCTGCTAAACAACACGTTGTAACTCGAAAGGATTTGGTGGGGCATGTATGTCTAAACGTGTAGCCTCTTAAGAGAACCCACAAGAGAATTTTCTTTCGTCAAAACTTGTCAGAAGACCACGTTTTAAGGAAATCCCGCATCGTGTGAAATTATCTTGTTTTTCCTAAACAACACATTGTAACTCGAAAAGCTTTGGTGTTGTGTGTATGTCTAAGCATGTAGCCTCAAAAGAGAAGGCACAAGAGAGTTTTCTCTCAAAAGAATATGAAAGAATACCACGTTATAAGGAAATACAGTGTTGCAGAGTAAAGACAAATAAGTACGTATTGGAAACACTTTACAAGAAGAAATAACGCTTCCTACAACATTAGCTTATATCTCCTAAACAACACGTTGTAACTCGAAAAGATTTGGTGTGGCGTGTACGTCTAAACGTGTAGCTTCAAAAGAGAACCCACAGGAGAATTTTCTTTGGTCAAAATTTGTCAGAAAACCAGGTTTTAAGGAAATCCCGCATCGTGCGAAATTATCTTGTTTTTCCTAAACAACACATCATAACTCGAAACGCTTTGGTGTTGCGTGTATGTCTCAGCCTGTAGCCTCAAAGGAGAATGCACAGGAGAGTTTTCTCTCGAAAGAATATATAAGAATACCATGTTATAAGGAAATACAGTGTTCCAGAATAAAGAAAAATATGTACTTATTGGAAACACTTTACGAGAAGAAATAAGGCAACGTACAAATTACCTTGTATCTCCTAAATAACAGGTTGTAACTCGAAAAGATTTAGTGAGGCATTTACATCTAAACGTGTAGCCTCAAAAGAGAACCCACAGGAGAATTTTCTTTCGTCAAATTTTTCAGAAAACCACGTTTTAAGGAAATCCCGCATCATGCGAAATTATCTTGTTTTTCCTAACAACACGTTGTAACTCGAAAAGCTTTCGTGTTGCGTGTATGTCTAAGCATGTATCCTCAAAAGAGAATGCACATGAGAGTTTTCTGTCGAAAGAATATGTAAGAATACCACGTTTTAAGGAAATACAGTGTTGCAGATTAAAGACAAAAACGTACGTATTGGCAACACTATACAAGAAGAAATAATGCATAATAAAAAATTAGCTTGTATCTCCTAAACAACACGTTGTAACTCGAAAAGATTTGATGTGGTGTGTACATCTAAACATGTAGCCTCAAAAGAGAACCCACAGGAGAATTTTCTTTTGTCAAGATTTGTCAGAAAACCACGTTTTAAGGAAATCCCACATCGTGCGAAATTATCATGCTTTTCCTAAACAAGACGTTGTCACTCGAAAAGCTTTGGTGTTGCGTGTATGTCTAAGTGTGTAGCCTCAAAAGAGAATGCACAGGAGAGTTTTCTCTCGAAAGAATATGTAAGAATACCACGTTTTAAGGAAATACAGTGTTGCAGAGTAAAGCAAATACGTACATATTGTAAACACTTTAAAGAAGAAATAACGCTTCATACAAAATTAGCTTGTATCTCCTAAATAACACATTGTAACTCGGAAAGATTTGATGAGGCTCGTACGTCTAAACGTGTAGCCTCAAAAGAGAACCCACAGGAGAATTTTCTTATGTCAAAATTTGTCAGAAAACCACGTTTTAAGGAAATCCCGCATAGTGCGAAATTATCATGTTTTTCCTAAACAACACGTTGTAACTCGAAAAGCTTTGGTTTTGCGTCTATGTCTAAGCGTGTAGCCTAAAAAGAGAATGCACAAGAGAGTTTTCTCTCTAAAGAATATGTAAGAATACCACGTTATAAGGAAATAGAGTGTTGCAGAATAAAGACAAATACATATATATTGGAAACACTTTACAGGAATTAATAAAGCATCGTACAAAATTAGCTTGTATCTCCTAAGCAACACGTTGTAACTCGAAAAGATTTGGTGTGGCGTGTATGTCTAAGCATGTAGCCTCAAAAGAGAACGCACAGGAGAGTTTTCTCTAGAAATAATATGTAAGAATACCACGTTATAAGGAAATACAGTGTTGCATAGTAAAGACAAATACATACGTATTGGAAACACTTTATAAGAAGAAATAACGCATCTCACAAAATTAGCTTGTATCTCTTAAACAACACGTTGTAACGCGAAAAGATTTGGTTTGGCATGTACGTCTAAATGTGTAGCCTCAAACTAGAACAAACAGGAGAATTTTCTTTGGTCAAAATATGTCAGAAAACCACGTTTTAAGGAAATCCCGCATCTTGCGAAATTATCTTGTTTTTCCTAAACAACAGGTTGTAACTTGAAAATCTTTGGTGTTGCGGGTATGTCTAAGCATGTAGCCTCAAAAGAGAACTCACAGGAGAGTTTTCTCTCAAAAGAAGATGTAAGAATACCACGTTGTAAGGAAATATAGTGGTGTAGACTAAAGACAAATAAGTACTCATTGGAAACACTTTATGAGAAGAAATAACGCATCGTTCAAAATTAGCTTGTATCTCCTAAAGAACACGTTGTAACTCGAAACGATTTGGTGTGGCCTGTGCGTCTAAACATGTAGCCTCAAAAGAGAACCCACAGAAGAATTTTCTTACCTCAAATTTTTTCAGAAATCACGTTTTTAGGAAATCCCGCATTGTGCGAAATTATCTTGTTTTTCCTAAACAACACGTTGTAACTTGAAAAGCTTTGGGGTTGCGTGTATGTCTAAGCATGTAGCTTCAAAAGAGAATGCACAGGAGAGTTTTCTCTCGAAAGAATATGTAAGAATACCACGTTATAAGGAAATACAGTGTTGCAGAGTAAAGATAAAAACATACGTATTGGAAACACTTTACTAGAAGAAATAACGCATGGTACAATATTAGCTTGTATCTCCTAAACAACACGTTGTAACTCGAAAAGATTTGGTGTGTCGTTTACATCTAAACGTGTAGTCTCAATAGAGAACCCACAGGAGAATTTTATTTCGTCAAAATTTTTCAGAAAACCACGTTTCAAGGAAATCCTGCATCGTGTGAAATTATCTTGTTTTTCCTAAACAACAGGTTGTAACTTGAAAAGCTTTGGTGTTGCGTGTATGTCTAAGCATGTAGCCTCAAAAGAGAACGCACAGGAGAGTTTTCTTTCGTCAAATTTTTTCAGAAATCACGTTTTTAGGAAATCCCGCATAGTGCGAAATTATATTGTTTTTCCTAAACAACAGGTTGTAACTTGAAAAGCTTTGGTGTTGCGTGTATGTCTAAGCATGTAGCCTCAAAAGAATGCACAGGAGAGTTTTCTTTCGTCAAATTTTTTCAGAAATCACGTTTTTAGGAAATCCCGCATTGTGCGAAATTATATTGTTTTTCCTAAACAACAGGTTGTAACTCGAAATGCTTTGCTGTTGCGTGTATGTCTAAGCATGTAACCTCAAAAGAGAACACACAGGAGAGTTTTCTCTCGAAAGAATATGTAAGAATACCACTTTATAAGGAAATACAGTGTTGCAGAGTAAAGACAAATACACACGTATTGGAAACACTCTACTAGAAGAAATAATGCATGGTACAAAATTAGCTTGTATCTCCTAAACAACACGTTGTAACTCGAAAAGATTTGGTGTGGGGTGTATGTCTAAGCATGTAGCCTCAAATGATAACGCACAGGAGAATTTTCTCTCCAAAGAATATGTAAGAATACCACGTTATAAGGAAATACACTGTTGCAGAGTAAAGACAAATACGTATGTATTGGAAACACTTTAGAGAAGAAATAAAGCATCATAAAAAAATTAGCTTGTATCTCCTAAACAACACATTGTAACTCGAAATGATTTGGTGTGGCGTGTATGTCTATGCGTGTAGCCTCAAAAGAGAACGCACAGGAGAGTTTTCTCTCGAAAGAATATGTAAGAATACCATGTTATAAGGAAATACAGTGATGCAGACTAAAGACAAATATGTAAGTATTGGAAACACTTTACGAGAAGAAATAACGCATCGTACAAAATTAGCTTGTATCTCCTAAACAACACGTTGTAACTCGAAAATATTTGGTGTGGCGTGTACATCTAAACGTGTAGCCTCAAAAGAGAACCCACAGGAGAATTCTCTTTCGTCAAAATTTGTAAGAAAACTACGTTTTAAGGAAATACCGCATCATCAGAAATTATCATGTTTTACCTAAACTACACGTTGTAACTCGAAAAGCTTTGGTGTTGCGTGTATGTCTAAACATGTAGCCTCAAAAGAGAAGGCACAGGAGAGATTTCTCTCGAAATAATATGTAGGAATACCACGTTAAAGGAAATACAGTGTTGCAGAGTAAAGATAAATAGGTATGCTTTGTAATACTTTACGAGAAGAAAAAAACGCATGGTACAAAATTAGCTTGTATCTCCTAAACAACACATTGTAACTCGAAAATATTTGGTGTGGCGTGTAAGTCTAAACGTGTAGCCTCCAAAGAGAACCCACAGGAGAATTTTCTTTCGTCAATATTTGTCAGAAAACCACGTTTTAAGGAAATCTCTCATCCTGCGAAAGTATCTTGTTTTTCCTAAACAAAACGAAAGTATCTTGTTTTTCCTAAACAAAACAAAGCTTTGGTGTTGCGTGTGTGTGTAAGCGTGTAGCCTCAAAAGACAATTTACAAGAGAGGTTTCTCTCCAAAGAATATGTAAGAATGCCACGTTATAAGGAAATACAGTGTTGCAGAGTAAAGACAAATACCTACGTATTGGAAACACTTAAAATTTACAAGAAGAAATATCGCATCATATAAAATTAGCTTGTATCTCCTAAACAACACGTTGTAACTCGTAAACATTTGGTGTGGCGTGTATGTCTAAGCGTGTAGCCTCAAAAGAGAACGCACAGGAGAGTTTTTCTCGAAAGAATATGTAAGAATACCACGTTATAAGGAAATACAGTGTTGCAGAGTAAAGACAAATACTTACTTATTGGAAACACTTTATAGAAGAAATAACGCATCGTACAAAATTAGCTTGTATCTCCTAAACAACACGTTGTAACTCGAAAGGATTTGGTGTGGCGTGTATGTCTAAGCGTGTAGCCTCAAATGATAACACACAGGAGAGTTTTCTCTCGAAAGAATATGTAAGAATACCACGTTATAAGGAAATACAGTGTTGCAGAGTAAAGACAAATATGTACGTATTGGAAACACTTTATGAGAAGAAATAATGCATCATTCAAAATTAGCTTGTATCTCCTAAACAACACGTTGTAACTCGAAAAGATTTGGTGTGGCATGTATGTCCAAATATGTAGCCTCAAAAGAGAACCCACAGGAGAATTTTCTTTCGTGAAAATATGTCAGAAATCCACGTTTTAAGGAAATCCAGCATCGTGCGAAATTATCTTGTTTTTCCTAAACAACACGTTGTAACTGGAAAAGCTTTGGTGTTGCGTGTATGTCTAAGACTGTAGCCTCAAAAGAGACTGCACAGGAGAGTTTTCTTTCGAAAGAAGATGTAAGAATACCACGTTGTAAGGAAATAAAGTGTTCCAGACTAAAGACAAATAAGTACATATTGGAAACACTTTTAGAGAAGAAATAACGCATCGTTCAAAATTAGCTTGTATCTCCTAAACAACAAGTTGTAACTCGAAACAATTTCGTGTCGTGTGTATTTCTCAACGTGTAGCCTCAAAAGAGAACCCACAGGAGAATTTTCTTTCGTCAAAATTTTTCAGAAATCACGTTTTTAGGAAATGCCGCATTGTGCGAATTTTTCTTGTTTTTCCTAAACAACAAGTTTTAACTCGCAATCTTTGGTGTTTCCTGTATGTCTAAGCGTGTAGCCTCAAAAGAGAAGGCACAGGAGAGTTTTCTCTCGAAAGAATATGTAAGAATACCACGTTATAAGAAAATACAGTGTTGCAGAGTAAAGACAAATATGTACGTATTGGAAACACTTTAGTAGAAGAAATAGCGCATGGTACAAAATTAGCTTGTATCTCCTAAACAACACGTTGTAACTCGAAAAGATTTGGTGTGGCGTTTACATCTAAACGTGTAGCCTCAAAAGAGAACCCACAGGAGAATTTTCTTTGGTCAAAATTTTTCAGAAAACCACGTTTTAAGGAAATCCCGCATATTGCGAAATTATCTTGTTTTTCCTAAACAACACCTTGCAACTCGAAAAGCTTTGGTGTTGCGTGTATGTCTAAGCATGTAGACTCAAAAGAGAACACACAGGAGAGTTTTCTCTCGAAAGAATAGGTAAGAATACAACGTTATAAGGAAATACAGTGTTGCAGAGTAAAGACAAATACATATGTATTGGAAACACTTTATGAGAAGAAATAACGCATCGTACAAAATTAGCATGTATATCCTAAACAACACGTTGTAACTCGAAAATATTTGGTGTGGCGTGTACGTCTAAACGTGTAGCCTCAAAAGAGAACTCACAGGAGATTTTCTTTCGTCAAAATTTGTCAGAAAACCACGTTTTATGGAAATCCCGCATCCTGCGAAATTATCTTGTTTTTCCTAAACTACACGTTGTAACTCGAAAATCTTTAGTGTTGCGTGTATGTCTAAGCATGTAGACTCAAATGAGAACGCACAGGAGAGTTTTCTATTGAAAGAATATGTAAGAATACCACGTTATAAGGATATACAGTGTTGCAGAGTAAAGACAAATACGTATGTATTGGAAACACTTTACTAGAAGAAATAACGCATGGTACAAAATTAGCTTGTATCTCCTAAACAACACATTGTAACTCGAAAAGAATTGGTGTGGCGTGTATGCCTAAACGTGTAGCCTCAAAGGAGAACCCACAGAAGAATTTTCTTTCGTCAAAATTTGTCAGAAAACCACGTTTTAAGGAAATCCCTCATTGTGCGAAATTATCTTGTTTTTCCTAAACAACACGTTGTAACTCGAAAAGCTTTAGTGTTGCGTGTATGTCTAAGGGTGTAGCCTCAAAAGAGAATGCACAGAGGAGTTTTCTCTCGAAAGAATATGTAAGAATACCACGTTATAAGGAAATACAGTGTTGCAGAGTAAACACAAATACGGACGTATTGGAAACAAACTTTACAAGAAGAAATAACGCATCTTAAAAATTAGCTTGTATCTCCTAATCAACACGTTGTAACTCAAAAAGATTTAGTGTGGCGTGTACGTCCAAACGTGTAGCCTCAAAGGAGAACCCACAGGAGAATTTTCTTTGATCAAAATTTGTCAGAAAACCACGTTTTAAGGAAATCCCGCATCGTGCGAAATTATCTTGTTTTTCCAAACAAAACATTGTAACTCGAACAGCTTTGGTGTTGCGTGTATGTCTAAGCGTGTAGCCTCAAAAGAGAATGCACAGGAGAGTTTTCTCTCGAAAGAATATGTAAGAATTACATGTTATAAGGAAATACAGTGTTGCAGAATAAAGACAAATACATATGTATTGGAAATACTTTATGAGAAGAAATAACGCATCGTATAAAATTAGCTTGTATCTCCTACACAACACGTTGTAACTCGAAAAGATTTGGTGTGTCGTGTATGTCTAAGCGTTTAGCCTCAAAAGAGAACGCACAGGAGAGTTTTCTCTCGAAAGAATATGTAAGAATACCACGTTATAAGGAAATACAGTGTTGCAGAGTAAAGACAAATATGTACGTATTGGAAACACTTTATGAGAATAAATAACGCATCTTAAAAAATTAGCTTGTATCTCCTAAACAACACGTTGTAACTCGAAAAGATTCGGTGTGGCATGTACGTCTAAATGTGTAGCCTCAAAAGAGAACCCACAGGAGTATTTTCTTTCGTCCAAATATGTCAGAAAACCACGTTTCAAGGAAATCACGCATCGTGCAAAATTATCATGTTTTTCCTAAACAACACATTGTAACTTGAAAAGCTTTGGTGTTGCGTGTATGTCTTAGCATGTAGCCTCAAAAGAGAATGCACAGGAGAGTTTTCTCTCGAAAGAAGATGTAAGAATACCATGTTGTAAGGAAATACAGTGTTGCAGACTAAAGACAAATACGTACGTATTCGAAACACTTTTAGAGAAGAAATAACGCATCGTTCAAAATTAGCTTGTATCTCCTAAACAACACGTTGTAACTTGAAACGATTTGGTGTGGCGTGTATGTCTAAACGTGTAGCCTCAAAAGAGAACCCACAGGGGAATTTTCTTTCGTCAAAATTTTTCAGAAATCAAGTTTTTAGGAAATCCCGCATTGTGCGAAATTATATTGTTTTTCCTAAACAACACGGAGTAACTCGATAAGCTTTGGTGTTGCATGTATGTCTAAGTGTGTAGACTCAAAAGAGAATGCTCAGGAGAGTTTTCTCTTGAAAGAATATGTACGAATACCACATTATAAGGAAATACAGTGTTGCAGAGTAAAGACTGTTACGTACGTATTGGAAACACTTTACTAGAAGAAATAACACATGGTAAAAAATTAGTTTGTATCTTCTAAACAACACGTTGTAACTCGAAAAGTTTTGGTGTGGCGTTTAGATCTAATCGTGTAGCATCAAAAGAGAACCCACAGGAGAATTTTCTTTCGTCAAAACTTTTCAGAAAACCATGTTTTAAGGAAATACTGCATCGTGCGAAATTATCTTGTTTTTCCAAAACAACACGTTGCAACTCGAAAAGCTTTGGTGTTGCGTGTATGTCTAAGCGTGTAGCCTCAAAGGAGAACTCACAGGAGAGTTTTCTCTCTAAAGAATATGCAAGAATATCACGATATAAGGAAATACAGTGTTGCAGAGTAAAGACAAATACGTACGTATTGGAAACAGTTTACAAGAAGAAATAACGCATCGTAAAAAATTAGTCTGTATCTCCTAAACAACACGTTGTAACCCAAAAAGATTTGCTGTGGCGTGTACGTCTAAACGTGTAGCTTCAAAAGAGAACCCACAGGAGAATTTTTTTCGTCAAAATTTGTCAGAAAACCACGTTTTAAGGAAATCCTGCATCGTGCGAAATTATGTTGTTTTTCCTAAACTACACGTTGTAACTTGAAAAGCTTTGGTGTTTCGTGTATGTGTAAGCATGTAGACTCAAAAGAGAACGCACAGGAGAGTTTTCTCTCGAAAGAATATGTAAGAATACCACGTTATAAGGAAATACAGTGTTGTAGACTAAAGATAAATAGGTACGTATTGTAAATACTTAATGAGAAGAAATAATGCATGGTACAAAATTAGCTTGTATCTTCTAAACAACACATTGTAACTCGAAAATATTTGGTGTGGCATGTAAGCCTAAACGTGTAGCCTCAAAAGAGAACCCACAGGAGAATTTTCTTTTGTCACAATTTGTCAGAAAACCACGTTTTAAGGAAATCCCTCATTGTGCGAAATTATCTTGTTTTTCCTAAACAACACGTTGTAATTCGAAAAGCTTTGGTGTTGTGTGTACGTCTAAGCATGTAGCCTCAAAAGAGAACGCACAGGAGAGTTTTCTCTCGAAAGAATATGTAAGAATACCACGTTATAAGGAAATACAGTGTTGCAGAGTAAAGACAAATATGTACGTATTGGAAACACTTTACGAGAAGAAATAATGCATCGTACAAAATTAGCTTGTATCTCCTAAACAACACGTTGTAACTCGAAAAGATTTGGTGTGGCGTGTATGTCTAAGCGTGTAGCCTCAAAAGAGAATGCACAGGAGAGTTTTCTCTCGAAAGAATATGTAAGAATACCATGTTATAAGGAAAAACAGTGTTGCAGAGTAAAGACAAATACGTACGTATTGGAAACACTTTACTAGAAGAAATAACGCATGGTACAAAAGTAGCTTGTATCTCCTAAACAACACGTTGTAAATCGAAAAGATTTGGTGTGGCGTTTACATCTAAACGTGTAGCCTCAAAAGAGAACCCACAGGAGAATTTTCTTTCGTCAAAATTTTTAAGAAAACCACGTTTTAAGGAAATCCCGTATCGTGCGAAATTATCTTGTTTTTCCTAAACAACTCGTTGCAACTTGAAAAGCTTTGGGGTTGCATGTATGTCTAAGTTGTAGTCTCAAAAGAGGAGGCACAGGAGAGTTTTCTCTCGAAAGAATATGTAAGAATACCATGTTATAAGGAAATACAGTGTTGCAGAGTAAAGACAAATACGTATGTATTGGAAACACTTTACTAGAAGAAATAACGCATGGTACAAAAGTAGCTTGTATCTCCTAAACAACACGTTGTAAATCGAAAAGATTTGGTGTGGCGTTTACATCTAAACGTGTAGCCTCAAAAGAGAACCCACAGGAGAATTTTCTTTCGTCAAAATTTTTAAGAAAACCACGTTTTAAGGAAATCCCGCATCGTGCGAAATTATCTTGTTTTTCCTAAACAACACCTTGCAACTCGAAAAGCTTTGGTGTTGCGTGTATGTCTAAGCATGTAGCCTCAAAAGAGAACTCACAGGAGAGTTTTCTCTCGAAAGAATATGTAAGAATACCATGTTATAAGGAAATACAGTGTTGCAGAGTAAAGACAAATATGTAAGTATTGGAAACACTTTACGAGAAGAAATAACGCATCGTACAAAATTAGCTTGTATCTCCTAAACAACATGTTGTAACTCGAAAATATTTGGTGTGGCGTGTACATCTAAACGTGTAGCCCCAAAAGAGAACCCACAGGAAAATCCTCTTTCGTCAAAATTTGTAAGAAAACTACGTTTTAAGGAAATACCGCATCGTGAGAAATTATCATGTTTTACCTAAACTACACGTTGTAACTCGAAAAGCTTTGCTGTTGCGTGTATGTCTAAGCATGTAGCCTCAAAAGAGAAGGCACAGGAGAGATTTCTCTCGAAATAATATGTAGGAATACCACGTTAAAGGAAATACAGTGTTGCAGAGTAAAGATAAATAGGTACGTTTTGTAATACTTTACGAGAAGAAAAAAACGCATGGTACAAAATTAGCTTGTATCTCCTAAACAACACATTGTAACTCGAAAATATTTGGTGTGGCATGTAAGTCTAAACATGTAGCCTCCAAAGAGAACCCACAGGAAAATTTTCTTTCGTCAATATTTGTCAGAAAACCACGTTTTAAGGAAATCCCTCATCTTGCGAAAGTATCTTGTTTTTCCTAAACAAAACGAAAGTATCTTGTTTTTCCTAAACAAAACAAAGCTTTGGTGTTGCGTGTGTGTGTAAGCGTGTAGCCTCAAAAGACAATTTACAGGAGAGGTTTCTCTCCAAAGAATATGTAAGAATGCCACGTTATAAGGAAACACAGTGTTGCAGAGTAAAGACAAATACCTACGTATTGGAAACACTTAAACTTTACAAGAAGAAATATCGCATCATACAAAATTAGCTTGTATCTCCTAAACAACACGTTGTAACTAGTAAACATTTGGTGTGGCGTGTATGTCTAAGCGTGTAGCCTGAAAATAGAACGCACAGGAGAGTTTTCTCTCGAAAGAATATGTAAGAATACCACGTTATAAGGAAATACAGTGTTGCAGAGTAAAGACAAATATGTACGTATTGGAAACTTTTTATGAGAAGAAATAATGCATCGTTCAAAATTAGCTTGTATCTCCTAAACAACACGTTGTAACTCGAAAAGATTTGGTGTGGCATGTATGTCTAAATGTGTAGCCTCAAAGGAGAACCCACAGGAGGATTTTCTTTCGTGAAAATATGTCAGAAATCCACGTTTTAAGGAAATCCCGCATTGTGCGAAATTATATTGTTTTTCCTAAACAACACGTTGTAACTGGAAAAGCTTTGGTGTTGCGTGTATGTCTAAGCCTGTAGCCTCAAAAGAGAATGCACAGGAGAGTTTTCTCTCGAAAGAAGATGTAAGAATACCACGTTGTAAGGAAGTACAGTGTGCCAGACTAAAGACAAATAAGTACATATTGGAAGCACTTTTAGAGAAGAAATAACGCATCGTTCAAAATTAGCGTGTATGTCTAATCGTGTAGACTCAAAAGAGAACGCACAGGAGAGTTTTCTATTGAAAGAATATGTAAGAATACCACGTTATAAGGATATACAGTGTTGCAGAGTAAAGACAAATACGTACGTATTGGAAACACTTTACTAGAAGAAATAACGCATGGTACAAAATTAGCTTGTATCTCCTAAAGGACACATTGTAACTCGAAAATATTTGGTGTGGCGTGTACGCCTAAACGTATAGCCTCAAAGAGAACCCACAGAAGAATTTTCTATCGTCAAAATTTGTCAGAAAACCACATTTTAAGGAAATCCCTCATTGTGCGAAATTATTTTGTTTTTCCTAAACAACACGTTGTAACTCGAAAAGCTTTGGTGTTGCGTGTATGTCTAAGCGTGTAGCCTCAAAAGAGAATGCACAGAGGAGTTTTCTCTCAAAAGAATATGTAAGAATACCACGTTATAAGGAAATACAGTGTTGCAGAGTAAAGACAAATACGGATGTATTGGAAACAAACTTTACAAGAAGAAATAACGCATCTTAAAAGTTAGCTTGTATCTCCTAATCAACATGTTGTAACTCAAAAAGATTTAGTGTGGCATGTACGTCCAAACGTGTAGCCTCAAAGGAGAAGCCACAGGATAATTTTCTTTGGTCAAAATTTGTCAGAAAACCACGTTTTAAGGAAATCCCGCATCGTGCGAAATTATCTTGTTTTTCCTAAACAACACATTGTAACTCGAACAGCTTTGGTGTTGCGTGTATGTCTAAGCATGTAGCCTCAAAAGAGAACGCACAGGAGAGTTTTCTCTCGAAAGAATATGTAAGAATACCACGTTATAAGGAAATACAGTGTTGCAGAATGAAGACAAATACATATGTATTGGAAGCACTTTAGGAGAAGAAATAACGCATCGTACAAAATTAGCTTGTATCTCCTAAACAACACGTTGTAACTCGAAAAGATTTGGTGTGGCGTGTATGTCTAAGCGTGTAGCCTCAAAAGAGAACGCACAGGAGAGTTTTCATTCAAAAGAATATGTAAGAATACCACGTTATAAGATAATACAGTGTTGCAGAGTAAGGACAAATACATATGTATTGGAAACACTTTATGAGAAGAAATAACGCATCGTACAAAATTAGATTTTATCTCCTAAACAACACGTTGTAAATCGAAAAGATTTGCTGTGACCTGTACTTCTAAACGTGTAGCCTCAAAAGAGAACCCACACGAGAATTTTCTTTCGTCAAAATTTGTTAAAAACCACGTTTTAAGGAAATCCAGCGTCGTGCGAAATTATATTGTTTTTCCTAAACAATATTTTCTAACTCGAAAAGCTTTGGTGTTGCATGTATGTCTAAGAGTGTAGCCTCAAAAGAGAAATCACAGGAGAGTTTTCTCTCGAAAGAATATGTAAGAATACCACGTTATAAGGAACTACAGTGTTGCAGAATAAAGACAAATACATACGTATTGGAAACACTTTACGAGAAGAAATAATGCATCGTAAAAAATTAGCTTGTGTCTCCTAAACAACATGTTGTAACTCGAAAATATTTGGTGTGGTGTGTATGTCTAAAGGTGTAGCATAAAAAAGAGAACCCACAGGAGAATTTTCTTTAGTCAACATTTTTTCAGAAAACCACGTTTTAAGGAAATCCTGCATCGTGTGAAATTATCATGTTTTTCCTAAACAACACGTTGTAACTCAAAAAGCTTTGGTATTGCGTGTATGTCTAAGCGTGTAGCCTCAAAATAGAAGGGACAGGAGAGTTTTCTCTCTAAAGAATATGTAAGAATACCACGTTTTAAGGAAATACAGTGTGGCAGAGTAAAGACAAATACGTACGTATAGGAAACACTCTACAAGAAGAAATAATGCATCGTACAAAATTAGTTTGTATCTCCTAAACAACACGTTGTAACTCGAAAAGATTTGGTGTGGCATGTACGACTAAACGTGTAGCCTCAAAAGAGAACCCACAGGAGAATTTTCTTTCGTCAAAATTTTTAAGAAAACCACGTTTTAAGGAAATCCCGCATCGTGCGAAATTATCTTGTTTTTCCTAAACAACACCTTGCAACTCGAAAAGCTTTGGTGTTGCGTGTATGTCTAAGCATGTAGCCTCAAAAGAGAACTCACAGGAGAGTTTTCTCTCGAAAGAATATGTAAGAATACCATGTTATAAGGAAATACAGTGTTGCAGAGTAAAGACAAATATGTAAGTATTGGAAACACTTTACGAGAAGAAATAACGCATCGTACAAAATTAGCTTGTATCTCCTAAACAACATGTTGTAACTCGAAAATATTTGGTGTGGCGTGTACATCTAAACGTGTAGCCCCAAAAGAGAACCCACAGGAAAATCCTCTTTCGTCAAAATTTGTAAGAAAACTACGTTTTAAGGAAATACCGCATCGTGAGAAATTATCATGTTTTACCTAAACTACACGTTGTAACTCGAAAAGCTTTGCTGTTGCGTGTATGTCTAAGCATGTAGCCTCAAAAGAGAAGGCACAGGAGAGATTTCTCTCGAAATAATATGTAGGAATACCACGTTAAAGGAAATACAGTGTTGCAGAGTAAAGATAAATAGGTACGTTTTGTAATACTTTACGAGAAGAAAAAAACGCATGGTACAAAATTAGCTTGTATCTCCTAAACAACACATTGTAACTCGAAAATATTTGGTGTGGCATGTAAGTCTAAACATGTAGCCTCCAAAGAGAACCCACAGGAAAATTTTCTTTCGTCAATATTTGTCAGAAAACCACGTTTTAAGGAAATCCCTCATCTTGCGAAAGTATCTTGTTTTTCCTAAACAAAACGAAAGTATCTTGTTTTTCCTAAACAAAACAAAGCTTTGGTGTTGCGTGTGTGTGTAAGCGTGTAGCCTCAAAAGACAATTTACAGGAGAGGTTTCTCTCCAAAGAATATGTAAGAATGCCACGTTATAAGGAAACACAGTGTTGCAGAGTAAAGACAAATACCTACGTATTGGAAACACTTAAACTTTACAAGAAGAAATATCGCATCATACAAAATTAGCTTGTATCTCCTAAACAACACGTTGTAACTAGTAAACATTTGGTGTGGCGTGTATGTCTAAGCGTGTAGCCTGAAAATAGAACGCACAGGAGAGTTTTCTCTCGAAAGAATATGTAAGAATACCACGTTATAAGGAAATACAGTGTTGCAGAGTAAAGACAAATATGTACGTATTGGAAACTTTTTATGAGAAGAAATAATGCATCGTTCAAAATTAGCTTGTATCTCCTAAACAACACGTTGTAACTCGAAAAGATTTGGTGTGGCATGTATGTCTAAATGTGTAGCCTCAAAGGAGAACCCACAGGAGGATTTTCTTTCGTGAAAATATGTCAGAAATCCACGTTTTAAGGAAATCCCGCATTGTGCGAAATTATATTGTTTTTCCTAAACAACACGTTGTAACTGGAAAAGCTTTGGTGTTGCGTGTATGTCTAAGCCTGTAGCCTCAAAAGAGAATGCACAGGAGAGTTTTCTCTCGAAAGAAGATGTAAGAATACCACGTTGTAAGGAAGTACAGTGTGCCAGACTAAAGACAAATAAGTACATATTGGAAGCACTTTTAGAGAAGAAATAACGCATCGTTCAAAATTAGCGTGTATGTCTAATCGTGTAGACTCAAAAGAGAACGCACAGGAGAGTTTTCTATTGAAAGAATATGTAAGAATACCACGTTATAAGGATATACAGTGTTGCAGAGTAAAGACAAATACGTACGTATTGGAAACACTTTACTAGAAGAAATAACGCATGGTACAAAATTAGCTTGTATCTCCTAAAGGACACATTGTAACTCGAAAATATTTGGTGTGGCGTGTACGCCTAAACGTATAGCCTCAAAGAGAACCCACAGAAGAATTTTCTATCGTCAAAATTTGTCAGAAAACCACATTTTAAGGAAATCCCTCATTGTGCGAAATTATTTTGTTTTTCCTAAACAACACGTTGTAACTCGAAAAGCTTTGGTGTTGCGTGTATGTCTAAGCGTGTAGCCTCAAAAGAGAATGCACAGAGGAGTTTTCTCTCAAAAGAATATGTAAGAATACCACGTTATAAGGAAATACAGTGTTGCAGAGTAAAGACAAATACGGATGTATTGGAAACAAACTTTACAAGAAGAAATAACGCATCTTAAAAGTTAGCTTGTATCTCCTAATCAACATGTTGTAACTCAAAAAGATTTAGTGTGGCATGTACGTCCAAACGTGTAGCCTCAAAGGAGAAGCCACAGGATAATTTTCTTTGGTCAAAATTTGTCAGAAAACCACGTTTTAAGGAAATCCCGCATCGTGCGAAATTATCTTGTTTTTCCTAAACAACATATTGTAACTCGAAAAGCTTTGGTGTTGTGTGTTTGTCTAAGCGTGTAGCCTCAAAAGAGAATGCACAGGAGAGTTTTCTCTCGAAAGAATATGTAAGAATACCATGTTATAAAGAAATACATTGTTTCAGAGTAAAGACAAATACGTACGTATTGGAAACACTTTACGAGTATAAATAACGCATCGTACAAAATTAGATTGTATCTCCTAAACAACACGTTGTAAATCGAAAGATTTGCTGTGACCTGTACTTCTAAACATGTAGCCTCAAAAGAGAACCCACAGGAGAAATTTCTTTCATCAAAATCTGTTAAAAACCATGTTTTAAGGAAATCCCGTATCGTGCGAAATTATATTGTTTTTCGTAAAAAACATGTTCTAACTCGAAAAGCTTTGGTGTTGCATGTATGTCTAAGAGTGTAGCCTCAAAAGAGAAATCACAGGAGAGTTTTCTCTCGAAAGAATATGTAAGAATACCACGTTATAAGGAAATACAGTGTTGCAGAGTAAAGACAAATACTTACATATTGGAAACACTTTACAAGAAGAAATAACGCATCGTACAAAATTAGCTTGTATCTCCTAAACAACACGTTGTTACCCGAAAAGATTTGGTGTGGCGTGTACGTCTAAACATGTAGCCTCAAAATAGAACCCACAGATTTTTTTTTCTCAAAATTTTTCAGAAAACCACGTTTTAAAGAAATCCCGCATCGTGCGAAATTATCTTGTTTTTCCTAAACAACACGTTGTAACTCGAAAAGCTTTGGTGTTGCGTGTATGTCTAAGGGTGTAGCCTCAAAAGACAAGGCACAGGAGAGTTTTCTCTCGAAAGAATATGTAAGAATACAACGTTATAAGGAAATACAGTGTTGCAGAGTAAAGACAAATATGTACATATTGGAAACACTTTACGAGAAGAAATAAGGCTTCTAACAAAATTTGCTTGTATCTCCTAAACAACACGTTGTAAATCCATAGGATTTGGTGTGGTGTGTACGTGTAAACGTGTATCCTCAAAAGAGAACCCACAGGAGAATTTTCTTTCGTCAAAATTTGTCAGAAAACCACGTTTTAAGGAAATCCCACATTGTGCGAAATTTTCCTGTTTTTCCTAAATAACACGTCGTAATTCGAAAAGCTTTGGTGTTGCGTGTATGTCTAAGCGTGTAGACTCAAAAGAGAAGGCACAGTAGAGTTTTCTCTCGAAAGAATATGTAAGAATACCACGTTATAAGGAAATACTGTGTTTCAGAGTAAAGAAAAATACGTACGTATTGGAAACACTTTACAAGAAGAAATAACGCATTGTAAAAATTAGCTTGTATCTCCTAAACTACACGTTGTAACTCGAAAAAAATTGGTGTGGCGTGTACGTCTAAATGTGTAGCCTCAAAACAGAACCCACAGGAGAATTTTCTTTCGTCAAAATTTTTTCAGAAAACCATATTTTAAGGAAATACCGCATCGTGTGAAATTATCTTGTTTTTCCTACACAACACGTTGTAACTCGAAAAACTTTGGTGTTGCGTGTATGTCTAAGCATGGAGCCTCAAAAGAGAAGGCACAGGAGAGTTTTCTCTTGAAAGAATATGTAAGAATACCACGTTATAAGGAAATACAGTGTTGCAGAGTAAAGACAAATACGTACGTATTGGAAACACTTTACGAGAAAAAATAACGCATCGTAAAAAATTAGCTTGTATCTCCTAAACAACACGTTGTAACTCGAAAATTTTTGGTGTGGCGTGTACGTCTAAACGTGTAGCCTCAAAAGAGAACCCACAGGAGAATTTTCTTTAGTCAAAATTTATCAGAAAACCACATTTTAAGAAAAATCCTGCATCGTGCGAAATTATCTTGTTTTTCCGAATCAACAGGTTGTAAAGCAAAAAGCTTTGGTGTTTTGTGTATGTGTAAGTGTGTAGCCTCAAAAGAGAACGCACAGGAGAGTTTTCTCTCGAAAGAATATGTAAGAATACCACGTTATAAGGAAATACAGTGTTTCAGAGTAAAGACAAATACGTACTTATTGGAAACACTTTATGAGAAGAAATAACGCATCGCAAAAATTAGATAGTATCTCCTAAGCAACACGTTGTAACTCGAAAAGATTTGGTGTGATGTGTACTTCTAAACGTGTAGCCTCAAAAGAGAACCCACAGGAGAATTTTCTTTCATAAAAATTTGTCAGAAAACCACGTTTTAAGGAAATACCACATGGTGGGAAATTATCTTGTTTTTCCTAAACAACACGTTGTAACTCGAAAATCTTTGATGTTGCCTGTGTGTCTAAGTGTGTAGCCTCAAAAGAGAATGTACAGGAGAGTTTTCTCTTGAAAGAATATGTAAGAACACCACGTTATAAGGAAATACAGTGTTGCAGAATGAAGACAAATACACATGTATTGGAAGCACTTTACGAGAAGAAATAACGCATCGTAAAAAATTAGCTTGTATCTCCTAAACAACACGTTGTAACTCGAAAAGATTTGGTGTGGCGTGTATGTCTAAGCGTGTAGCCTCAAAGGAGAACACACAGGAGAGTTTTCTCTCGAAAGAATATGTAAGAATACCACGTTATAAGGAAATACAGTGTTGCAGAGTAAAGACAAATACGTAAGTATTGGAAACACTTTATGAGAAGAAATAACGCATCTTACAAAATTAGCTTGTATCTCCTAAACAACACGTTGTAACTCGAAAAGATTCGATGTGGCATGTACGTCTAAATGTGTAGCCTCAAAAGTGAACCCACAGGAGTATTTTCTTTCATCAAAATATTTCAGAAAACCACGTTACAAGGAAATCCCGCATCGTGCGAAATTATCTTGTTTTTCCTAAACAACACATTGTAACTTTAAAAGCTTTGGTGTTGCATGTATGTCTAAGCGTGTAGCCTCAAAAGAGAATGCACAGGAGAGTTTTCTCTCGAAAGAAGATGTAAGAATACCACGTTGTAAGGAAATACAGTGTTGCAGACTAAAGGCAAATACGTACCTATTCGAAAAACTTTTAGAGAAGAAATAACACATCGTTCAAAATTAGCTTGTATCTCCTAAACAACATGTTGTAACTCGAAACGATTTGGTGTGGCGTGTATGTCTAAACGTGTAGCCTCAAAAGAGAACCACAGGGGAATTTTCTTTCGTTAAAATTTTTCAGAAATCACGTTTTTAGGAAATCACGCATTGTGCGAAATAATATTGTTTTTCCTAAACAACACGTAGTAACTCGATAAGCTTTGGTGTTGCATGTATGTCTAAGCGTGTAGCCTCAAAAGAGAACGCACAGGAGAGTTTTATCTCGAAAGAATATGTATGAATACCACGTTATAAGGAAATACAGTGTTGCAGAGTAAAGACAGTTACGTACATATTGGAAACACTTTACAAGAAGAAATAATGCATGGTACAAAATTAGCGTGTATCTCCTAAACAACACGTTGTAACTCGAAAAGTTTTGGTATGGCTTTTACATCTAATCGTCCAGGCTCAAAAGAGAACACACAGGAGAATTTTCTTTCGTCAAAATTTTTCAGAAAACCATGTTTTAAGGAAATACCGCATCATACGAAATTATCTTTTTTCCAAAACAACACGTTGCCACTCAAAAAGCTTAGGTGTTGCGTGTATGTCTAAGCGTGTAGCCTCAAAGGAGAACACATAGGAGAGTTTTCTCCCTAAAGAATATGTAAGAATATCACGTTATAAGGAAATACAGTGTTGCAGAGTAAAGACAAATACGTACGTATTGGAAACACTTTACAAGAAGAAATAACGCATCGTAAAAAATTGGTTTGTATCTCCTAAACAACACGTTGTAACCCGAAAAGATTTGGTGTGGCGTGTATGTCTAAACGTGTAGCCTCAAAAGAGAACCCACAGGAGAATTTTCTTTCGTCAAAATTTGTCAGAAAACCACGATTTAAGGACATCCTGCATCGTGCGAAATTATGTTGTTTTTCCTAAACTACACGTTGTAACTTGAAAAGCTTTGGTGTTGCGTGTATGTCTAAGCGTGTAGACTCAAAAGAGAACGCACAGGAGAGTTTTCTCTCGAAAGAATATGTAAGAATACCACGTTATAAGGAAATACAGTGTTGTACACTAAAGATAAATAGGTACGTATTGTAAATACTTTAAGAGAAGAAATAACACATGGTACAAAATTAGCTTGTATCTCCTAAACAACACATTGTAACTCGAAAATATTTGGTGTGGCGTGTACGCCTAAACGTGTAGCCTCAAAAGAGAACCCACAGGAGAATTTTCTTTCGTCAAAATTTGTCAGAAAACCACGTTTTAAGGAAATCCCTCATTGTGCGAAATTATCTTTTTTTTCCTAAACAACATATTGTAACTCCAAAAGCTTTCGTGTTGCGTGTATGTCTAAGCGTGTAGCCTCAAAAGAGAATGCACAGAGGAGTTTTCTCTCGAAAGAATATGTAAGAATACCACGTTATAAGGAAATACAGTGTTGCAGAGTAAAGACAAATACGTACGTATTGGAAACAAACTTTACAAGAAGAAATAAGGCATCTTGCAAAGTTAGCTTGTATCTCCTAAACAACACTTTGTAACTCAAAAAGATTTATTGTGGCGTGTACGTCTAAACATGTAGCCTCAAAAGAGAACCCACAGGAGAATTGTATTTCGTCAAAATTTTACAGAATACCACGTTTTAAGGAAATCCCTCATCGTGTGAAATTATCTTGTTTTTCCTAAACAACACGTTGTAACTCGAAAAGCTTTGGTGTTGCGTGTATGTCTAAGCGTGTAGCCTCAAAAGAGAATGCACAGGAGAGTTTTCTCTTGTAAGAATATGTAAGAATACCCTGTTATAAGAAATACAGTGTTGCAGAGTAAAGACAAATAGGTACCTATTGGAAACACTTAAACTATACAAGAAGGAATAACGCATCTTACAAAATTAGCTTGTATCTCCAAAACAACACGTTGTAACTCAAAAAGATTTGGTGTGGCGTGTATGTCAAAAGGGTAGCCTCAAAAGAGAACCCACAGGAAAATTTTCTTTGGTCAAATTTTTTCAGAAAACCACGTTTTAAGGAAATCCCGCATCGTGCAAAATTGTCTTGTTTTTCCTATACAACACGTTGTAACTCGAAAAGCTTTGGTGTTGCGTGTATGTCTAAGCGTGTAGCCTCAAAGGAGAAGGCACAGGAGAGGTTTCTCTCGATAGAATATGTGAGAATACCACGTTTTAAGGAAATACAGTGTTGCAGAGTAAAGACAAATACATACGTATTGGCAACACTTTACGTGAAGAAATAATGCTTCGTAAAAAATTAGCTTGTATCTCCTAAACAACACGTTGTAACTTGAAAAGAATTGGTGTGGCGTGTACGTCTAAACGTGTAGCCTCAAAAGAGAACCCACAGGAGAATTTTCTTACGTCAAAATTTGTCAGTAAACCACGTTTTTAGGAAATCCCGCATCGTGAGTAATTATCTTGTTTTTCTTAAACAACACGTTGAAACTCGAAAAGCTTTGGTGTTCCGTGTATGTCTAAGTGTGTAGCCTCAAAAGAGAAGGCACAGGAGAGTTTTCTCTCGAAAGAATATGGAAAAATACCACGATATAAGGAAATACAGTGTTGCAGCATAAAGACAAATACGTACGTATTGGAAACACTTTAAGAGAAAAAATAACGCTTCCTACAAAATTAGCTTGTATCTCCTAAACAACATGTTGTAACTCGAAAAGATTTGTTGTGGCGTGTTCGTCTAAACATGTAGCCTCAAAAGAGAACCCACAGGATAATTTTCATTTGTCAAAATTTGTCAGAAAACCATGTTTTAAGGAAATCCCGCATCATGCGAAATTATCTTGTTTTTCCTAAACAACACGTTGTAACTCAAAAAGCTTTGGTGTTGCGTGTATGTCTCAGCGTGTAGCCTCAAACGTGAAGGCACAAGAGAGTTTTCTCTCGAAAGAATATGAAAGAATACCACGTTATAAGGAAATACAGTTTTGCAGAGTAAAGATAAATACGCATGTATTGGAAACACTTTATGAGAAGAAATATTGCTTCGTACAAAATTAGCTTATATCTCCTAAATAACACGTTGTAACTCGAAAAGATTTGGTGTGGCGTGTACGTTTAAACGTGTAGCCTCAAAAGAGAATCCACAGGAGAATTTTCTTTTGTCAAAAGTTGTCAGAAAACCACGTTTTAAGGAAATCCGTCATCGTGCGAAATTATCTTGTTTTTCCTAATCAACAGGTTGTAACTCGAAAAGCTTTGGTGTTGCGTGTATAACTAATCGTGCATTCTCAAAAGAGAATGCACAGGAGAGTTTTCTCTCGAAAGAATATGTAAGAATACCACGTTATAAGGAAATACAGTGTTGCAGAGTAAAGACAAATACTTACGTATTGGAAACACTTTAAGAGAAAAAATAATGCATCGTACAAAATTAGCTTGTATCTCCTAAACAACACGTTGTAACTCGGAAAGATTTGGTGTGGCGTGTATGTCTAAACGTGTAGCTTCAAAAGAGATCCCACAGGAGAATTTTCTTTTGTCAAAATTTGTCAGAAAACCAGGTTTTAAGGAAATCCCGCATCGTGCGAATTTATCTCGTTTTTTTTCCTAAACAACATGTTGTAACTCGAAAAGCTTTGGTGTTGCGTGTATGTCTAAGCATTTAGCCTCAAAGGAAAAGGCACAAGAGAGTTTTCTCTCGAAAGAATATGTAAGAATACCAAGTTATTAGGAAAAACAGTGTTGCAGAGTAAAGCAAATACATATGAATTGGAAACACTTTAAAGAAGAAATAACGCATCGTACAAAAATAGCTTGTATCTCCTAAACTACACGTTGTAACGCGAAAAGATTTGGTGTGGCATGTACGTCTAAACGTGTAGCCTCAAAGGAGAACCCACAGTAGAAATTACTTTCGTCAAAATTTGTCAGAAAACCACGTTTTAAAGAAATTCCGCATCGTGCGAAATTATCTTGTTTTTCCTAAACAACACGTCATAACTCGAAAAGCTTTGGTGTTGCGTGTATGTCTAAGCTTGTAGCCTCAAAAGAGAATGCACAGGAGAGTTTTCTCTCGAAAGAATATGTAAGAATACCACGTTATTAGGAAATACAGTGTTGCAGAGTAAACACAAATACGTACGTATTGGTAACACTTTACGTGAAGAAATGACGCATCGTAAAAAAAATTAGCTTGTATCTCCTAAACCACACGTTGTAACTCGAAAAGATTTGGTGTGGCGTGTACGTCTAAACATGTAGCCTCAAAAGAGAAACCACAGGAGAATTTTCTTTCGTCAAAATTTGTCAGAAAACCACGTTTTAAGGAAATCCCACATCGTGCGAAATTATCTTGTTTTTCCTAAACAACACGTCGTACCTCGAAAAGCTTTGGTGTTGCGTGTATGTCTAAGTATGTAGCCTCAAAAGAGAAGGCACAGGAGAGTTTTCTCTCGAACGAATATGTAAGAATACCACGTTATAAGTAAATACAGTGTTGCAGAGTAAAGACAAATACGTATGTATTGGAAACACTTTAGGAGAAGAAATAACGCATCGTATAAAATTAGCTTGTATCTCCTAAACAACACGTTGTAACTCGAAAAGATTTGGTGTGGCGTTTACAACTAAACATGTAGCCTCAAAAGAGAACCCACAGGAGAATTTTCTTTGGTCAAAATTTTTTAGAAAACCACGTTTTAAGGAATTCCCGCATCGTGCGAAATTATCTTGTTTTTCCTAAACAACACGTTGTAACTCGAAAAGCTTTGGTGTTGCGTGAATGTCTAAGCGTGTAGCCTCAAAAGGGAAGGCACAGGAGAGTTTTCTCTCGAAAGAATATGTAAGAATACCACGTTTTAAGGAAATACAGTGTTGCAGAGTAAAGACAAATACGTACATCTTGGCAACACTTTACGAGAAGAAATAATGCATCTTACAATATTAGCTTGTATCTCCTACACAACACGTTGTAACTCGAAAAGAATTGGTGTGGCGTGTATGTCTAAACGTGTAGCCTCAAAAGAGAAACCACAGGAGAATTTTCTTGAGTCAATATTTGTCAGAAAACCACGTTTTAAGGAAATCCCGCATCGTGCGAAATTATCTTTTTTTCCTAAACAACACGTTGTAACTCGAAAAGCTTTGGTGTAGTGTGCATGTCTCAGCGTGTAGCCTCAAACGCGAAGGCACAAGAGAGTTTTCTCTCGAAAGAATATGAAAGAATACCACGTTATAAGGAAATACAGTGTTGCAGAGTAAGACAAATACATATGAATTGGAAACACTTTTCGAGAAGAAATAACGCTTCGTACAAACTTAGCTTATATCTCCTAAACAACACGTTGTAACTCGAAAAGATTTGGTGTGGCGTGTACGTCTAAATGTGTAGCCTCAAAAGAGAACCCACAGGAGAATTTTCTTTCGTCAAAATTGTTCAGAAAACCACATTTTAAGGAAATCCAGCATCGTGCGAAATTATCTTGTTTTTCCTAATCAACACGTTGTAACTCGAAAAGCTTTGGTGTTCCGTGTATGTCTAAGTGTGTATTCTCAAAAGAGAATGCACAGGAGAGTTTTCTCTCGAAAGAATATGTAAGAATACCACGTTATTAGGAAATACAGTGTTGCAGAGTAAAGACAAATACGTATGTATTGGAAACACTTTAAGAGAAAAAATAACGCATCTTACAAAATTAGCTTGTATCTCCTAAACAACACGTTGTAACTCGAAAAGATTTGGTGTGGCATGTACGTCTAAACGTGTAGCCTCAAAAGAGATCCCACAGGAGATTTTTCTTTTGTCAAAATTTGTCAGAAAACCACGTTTTAAGGAAATCCCGCATCGTGCCAAATTATCTTGTTTTTCCTAAACAACACGTTGTAACTCGAAAAGCTTTGGTGTTGCGTGTATGTCTAAGCGTGTAGCCTCAAAAGAGAAGGCAGAAGAGAGTTTTCACTCGAAAGAATATGTAAGAGTACCACGTTATAAGGAAATACAGTGTTGCAGAGTAAAGCAAATACACATGAATTGGAAACACTTTAAAGAAGGAATAACGCATCGTAGAAAAATAGCATGTATCTCCTAAACAACACATTGTAACTCGAAAAGATTTGGTGTGACTTGTACGTCTATAGGTGTAGCCTCAAAAGAGAACCCAGAGGAGAAATTACTTTCGTCAAAATTTGTCAGAAAACCACGTTTTAAGGAAATTCTGCATCGTGCGAAATTATCTTGTTTTTCCTAAACAACACGTCATAACTCGAAAATCTTTGGTGTTGCGTGTATGTCTAAGCGTGTAGCTTCAAAAGAGAATGCACAGGAGAGTTTTCTCTCGAAAGAATATGTAAGAATACCATCTTGTAAGGAAATACAGTGTTGCAGAGTAAAGACAAATACATACGTATTGGAAACACTTTATGAGAAGAAATAACGCTTCGTTGAAAATTAGCTTATATCTCCAACAAACACGTTGTAACTCGAAAAGATTTGCTGTGGCGTGTACGTCTAAACATGTAGCCTCAAAAGAGAACCCACAGGAGAATTTTCTTTCATCAAAATTTGTCAGAAAACAACGTTTTAAGGAAATCCCACATCGTGTGAAATTATCTTGTTTTTCCTAAGCAACATGTCATAACTCGAAAAGTTTAGGTGTTGCTTGTATGTCTAAGCATGTAGCCTCAAAAGAGAAGGCACAGGAGAGTTTTCTCTCGAAAGAATATGTAAGAATACCACGTTATAAGGAAATACAGTTTTGCAGAGTAAAGAAAAATACATACGTATTGGAAACACTTTACGAGAAAAAATAATGCATCGTACAAAATTAGCTTGTTTCTCCTAAACAACACTTTGTAACTCGAAAGGATTTGGTGTGTCGTGTATGTCTAAACGTGTAGCCTCAAAAGAGAACCCACAGGAGAATTTTCTTACGTCAAAATTTGGCAGAAAACCACGTTTTAAGGAAATCCCGCATCATGCGAAATTATCTTTTTTTTTCTAAACAACACATTGTAACTCGAAAAGCATTGGTGATGCGTGTAGGTCTCAGAGTGTAGCCTCAAAAGAGAAGGCACAAGAGAGTTTTCTCTTGAAGGAATATGAAACAATACCACGTTATAAGGAAATACAGTGTTGCAGAGTAAAAACAAATACGAAAGAATTAGAAACACTTTACGAGAAATAGCGCTTCGTAAAAAATTAGCTTATATCTCCTAAACAACACATTGTAACTCGAAAAGATTTGGTGTGGCGTGTACGTCTAAACGTGTAGCCTCAAACGAGAAACCACAGGAGAATTTTCGTTTGTCAAATTTTGTCAGAAAACCACGTATTAAGGAAATCCCACATCGTGCGAAATTATCTTGTTTTTCCTAAACAACACGTCGCCACTCGAAAAGCTTTGGCGTTGCGTGTATGTCTAAGCATGTAGCCTCAAAAGAGAACGCACAGGAGAGTTTTCTCTCGAAAGAATATGTAAGAATACCACGTTATAAGGAAATACAGTGTTGCAGAGTAAAGACAAATACATATGTATTGGAAACACTTTATGAGAAGAAATAACACTTCGTGCAAAATTAGCTTATATCTCCAACAAACACGTTGTAACTCGAAAAGATTTGCTGTGGCGTGTATGTCTAAACATGTAGCCTCAAAAGAGAACCCACAGGAGAATTTTCTTTCATCAAAATTTGTCAGAAAACAACGTTTTAAAAAAATCCCACATCGTGCGAAATTATCTTGTTTTTCCTAAACAACATGTCGTAACTCGAAAATCTTAGGTGTTGCTTGTATGTCTAAGCATGTAGCCTCAAAAGAGAAGGCACAGGAGAGTTTTCTCTCGAAAGAATATGTAAGAATACCACATTATAAGGAAATACAGTTTTGCAGAGTAAAGAAAAATACATACGTATTGGAAACACTTTACGAGAAAAAAATATCGCATCGTACAAAATTAGCTTGTATCTCCTAAACAACAATTTGTAACTAGAAAGGATTTGGTGTGTCGTGTACGTCTAAACGTGTAGCCTCAAAAGAGAACCCACAGGAGAATTTTCTTACGTCAAAATTTGTCAGAAAACGACATTTTAAGGAAATCCCGCATCGTGCGAAATTATCTTGTTTTTCCTAAACAACACGTTGTAACTCGAAAAGCTTTGGTGTTGCGTGTATGTCTCAGTGTGTAGCCTCAAAAGAGAAGGCACAAGAGAGTTTTCTCTCGAAGGAATATGAAAGAATTTCCTTATTTCCACGTTATAAGGAAATAGAGTGTTGCAGAGTAAAGACAAATATGTAAGTATGAGAAACACTTTACGAGAAGAAATAACGCTTCATAAAAAATTAGCATATATCTCCTAAACAACACGTTGTAACTCGAAAAGATTTGGTGTGGCGTGTACGTCTAAACGTGTAGCCTCAAACGAGAAACCACAGGAGAATTTTCGTTCGTCAAATTTTGTCAGAAAACCACGTTTTAGGGAAATCCCGCATCGTGCGAAATTATCTTGTTTTTCCTAAACAACACGTCACAACTCGAAAAGCTTTGGTGTTGCGTGTATGTCTAAGCATGTAGCCTCAAAAGAGAACACACAGGAGAGTTTTCTCTCGAAAGAATATGTAAGAATACCACGTTATAAGGAAATACAGTGTTGCAGAGTAAAGACAAATACATACGTATTGGAAACACTTTACAAGAAGTAATAACGCATCGTACAAAATTAGCTTGTATATCCTAAACAACACTTTGTAACTCGAAAAGATTTGGTTTGGCGTTTACAACTAAACAGGTAGCCTCAAAAGAGAACCCACAGGAGAATTTTCTTTCGTCAAAATTTGTCAGAAAACCACGTTTTAAGGAAATCACACATCGTGCAAAATTATCTTGTTTTTCCTTAAGAACACGTCATAACTCGAAAAGCTTTGGTGTTGCATGCATGTCTAAGCTTGTAGCCTCAAAAGAGAAGGCACAGGAGAGTTTTATCTCGAAACAATATGTAAGAATACCACGTTATAAGGAAATACAGTGTTGCAGAGTAAAGACAAATACGTACATATTGGAAACACTTTATGAGAAGAAATAAAGCATCAAACAAAATAAGCTTGTATCTCCTAAACAACACATTATAACTCGGAAAGTTTTGGTGTGGCGTTTACAACTAAACATGTAGCCTCAAAAGAGAACCCACAGGAGAATTTTCTTTCGTCAAAATTTTTCAGAAAACCACGTTTTAAGGAAATTCCGCATTGTGCGAAATTATCTAGTTTTTCCTAAACAACACGTTTTAACTCGAAAAGCTTTGGTGTTGCGTGTATGTCTAAGCGCGTACCCTCAAAAGAGAAGGCACAGGAGAGTTTTCTCTCGAAAGAATATGTAAGAATACCACGTTTTAAGGAAATACAGTGGTGCAGAGTAAAGACAAATACTTACATATTGGAAACACTTTAGGAGAAGAAATAAAGCATCGTACACAATTACCTTGTATCTCCTAAACAATAAGTTATAACTCAAAAAGATTTGGTGTGCCATTTACAACTAAACATTAAGCCTCAAAAGAGAACCCACAGGAGAATTTTCTTTCGTCAAAATTTTTCACAAAACCATGTTTTAATGAAATCCTGCAACATGCGAAATTATCTTGTTTTTCCTAAACAACACGTTGTAACTCGAAAAGACTTAGTGTGGCGTGGACGTGTAAACTTGTAGCCTCTACAGAGAACCAACAGGAGAATTTTCTTACATCAAAATTTGTCAGAAAACCACGTTTTAAGGAAATCCCACATCATGCGAAATTATCTTGTTTTTCCTAAACAACACGTTGTAACTCGAAAAGCTTTGGTGTTGCGTGTATGTCTAAGCATGTAGCCTCAAAACAGAACGCACAGGAGAGTTTTCTCTCAAAGAATATGTATGAATACCACGTTATAAGGAAATACAGTGTTTCAGAGTAAAGACAAATACGTACGTATTGGAAACACTTTATGAGAAGAAATAACGCATCGTACAAAATTAGCTTGCATCTCCTAAACAAAAAGTTGTAACTCGAAAAGATTTGGTGTGGCGTGTACATCTAAACGTGTAGCCTCAAAAGAGAACCCACAGAAGAATTTTCTTTTGTCAAAAATTGTCAGAAAACTACGTTTTAAGGAAATCCCACCTCGTGCGAAATTATCTTGTTTTTCCTGAACAACAAGTTGTAACTCGAAAAGCTTTGGTGTTGCTTTTATGTCTACGAGTGTAGCCTCAAAAGCGAACGCACAGGTGAGTTTTCTCTCGAAAGAATATGTAAGAATACCACGTTATAAGGAAATACAGTGTTGCAGAGTAAAGACAAATATGAACGTATTGGAAACACTTTATGAGAAGAAATAATGCTTCGTGCAAAATTAGCTTGTATCTCCTAAACAACACGTTGTAACTCGAAAAGATTTGGTGTGGCATGTACGTCTAAACGTGTAGTCTCAAAAGAGAACTCACAGTAGAATTTTCTTTCGTCAAAATTTGTCAGAAAACCACGTTTTAAGGAAATACCACATCGTGCGAAATTATCTTGTTTTTCCTAAACAACATGTTGTAACTCGAAAAGCTTTGGTTTTCCGTGTATGTCTAAGCGTGTAGCCTCAAAAGAGAAGGGACAGAATAGTTTTCTCTCGAAAGAATATGTAAGAATACCACGTTATCAGGAAATACAGTGTTGCAGAGTAAAGACAAATTCTTACTTATTGGAAACACTTTATAAGAAGAAATAGCGCTTCGTGCAAAATTAGCTTATATCTCCTAAACAAGACGTTGTACCTCGAAAAGATTTGCCATGCCGTGTACGTCTAAACATGTAGCCTCAAAATTGAACCCACAGGAGAATTTTCCTTCGTCAAAATTTGTCAGAAAACAATGTATTAAGGAAATGCTGCATCGTGCGACATTATCTTGTTTTTCCTAAACAACACGTTGTAACTCGAAAAGCTTTGGTGTTGCATGTATGTCTAAGCGTATAGCCTCAAAAGAGAAGGCACAGGAGAGTTTTCTCTCAAAAGAATATGTAAGAATACCACGTTATAAGGAAATACAGTGTTGCAGAGTAAAGACAAATACGTACGTATTGGAAACACTTTAAGAGAAGAAATAACGCATCGTACAAAATTAGCTTGCATCTCCTAAACAACACGTTGTAACTCGAAAAGATTTGGTGTGCCGTGTACGTCTAAACGTGTAGCCTCAAAAGAGAACCCACGGGAGAATTTTCTTTCATCAAAATTTGTCAGAAAACCAAGTTTTAAGGAAATCCCGCATCATGCGAAATTATCTTGTTTTTCCTTCACAACACGTTTTAACTTCAAAAGCTATGGTGTTGCGTGTATGTCTAAGCGTGTAGCCTCAAAAGAGAACGCACAGGAGAGTTTTCTCTCGAAAGACTATGTAAGAATACGACGTTATAAGGAAATACATTGTTGCAGAGTAAAGACAAATATGTACGTATTGGAAATACTTACGAGAAGAAATAACACATCTTACAAAATTAGCTTGTATCTCCTAAACAACACGTTGTAACTCGAAAAGGTTTGGTGTGGCGTGTACGCCTAAACGTGAAGCCTCAAAAGGAACCCACAGGAGAATTTTCTTTCGACAAAATTTGTCAGAAAACCATGTTTTAAGAAAATCCCGCATCGTGCGAAATTATCTTGTTTTTCCTAAACAACACGTCGCAACTCGAAAAGCTTTGGTGTTGCGTGTATGTCTAAGCTTGTAGCCTCAAAAGCGAACGCACAGGAGAGTTTTCTCTCGAAAGAATATGTAAGAATACCACGTTAAAAGGAAATACAGTGTTGCAGAGTATACACAAATAGGTACATATTGGAAACACTTTACGAGAAGAAACAATGCATCCTACAAAATTAGCTTGTATCTCCTTAACAACACGTTGTAACTCGAAGAGATTTGGTGTGGCGTGTATGTCTAAGCGTGTAGCCTCAAAAGAGAATGCACAGGAGAGTTTTCTCTCGAACGAATATGTAAGAATACCACGTTATAAGAAAATACAGTGTTGCAGAGTAAAGACAAATACGTACTTATTGGAAACACTTTACGAGAAGAAATAATGCACCTTACAAAATTAGCTTGCATCTCCTAAGCAACACGTTGTAACTCGAAAAGATTTGGTGTGGCATGAGAATGTGTAGCCTCAAAAGAGAATCCACAGGAGATTTTCTTTCGTCAAAATTTGTCAGAAAACCACGTTTTTAGGAAATCCCGCATTGTGCGAAATTATCTTGTTTTTCCTAAACAACACGTTGCAACTCGAAAAGCTTTGGTGTTGCATGTATGTCTAAGCGTGTACCCTCAAAAGAGAATGCACAGGTGAGTTTTCTCTCGAAAGAATATGTAAGAATACCATGTTATAAGGAAATACAGTGTTGCAGACTAAAGACAAATATGTAAGTATTGGAAAAACTTTACGAGAAGAAGTAACGCATCATACAAAATTTCCTTAAAACATGATTTTCTGAAAAATTTTGAAAAAAGAAAATTCTCCTGTGGGTTTTTTTTTTGAAGCTTCATGTTTAGTTGTAAATGCCACACTAAATCTTTTCGAGGTACAACGTGTTGTTTAGGAGATACAAGGTAATTTGTACAATGTGTTATTTCTTCTCCTAAAGTGTTTCCAATATGTAACTCTGCAACACTGTATTTCCTTAAAACGTGGTATTCTTACATATTCTTTCGATAGAAAACTCTCCTGTGCCTTCTCTTTGAGGCTATATGCTTAGACATACATGCAACACCAAAGCTTTTCGAGTTACGACATGTTGTTTAGGACAAACAAGAAAATTTCGCACTATGTGGGATTTCCTTAAAACGTGGTTTTCTGACAAATTTTGACGAATGAAAATTCTCCTGTGGGTTCTCTTTTGAGTTTACATGTTTAGACGTACATGCCACACCAAATATTTTCGAGTTACAACATGTTGTTTAGTAGATACAAGCTAATATTGTACGGTGCGTTATTTCTTCTAGTAAAGTGTTTCCAATACGTACGTATTTGTCTTTACTCTGCAACACTTTATTTTCTTATAACGTGGTATTCTTACATATTCTTTCGAGAGAAAACTCTCCTGTGCCTTGTCTTTTGAGGCTACACGCTTAGACATACACGCAAAACCAAAGCTTTTCGTGTTACAACGTGTTGATTAGGAAAAACAAGATAATTTCGCACGATGCGGGATTTCCTTTAAACGTGGTTTTCTGACTAATTTTGATGAAAGAAAATTCTCCTGTGGGTTCTCTTTTGAGGCTACACGTTTAGCCGTACATGCCACACCAAATCTTTTCAAGTTACAACGTGTTGTTTAGGAGATATAAGCAAATTTTGTACGAAGCTTTATTTTTTCTCGTAAAGTGTTTCCAATACGTTCGTATTTGTCTTTACTCTGCAACACTGTATTTCCTTATAACGTAGTATTCTTACATATTCTTTTGAGAGAAAACTCTCCTGTGCCTTCTCTTTTGAGGCTACACGCTGAGACATACACGCAACACCAAAGCTTTTCGAGTTACGACGTGTTGTTTAGGAAAAACAAGATAATTTCGCACGATGTGGGATTTTCTAAGAACGTGGTTTTCTGACAAATTTTGACGAAAGTTAATTCTCCTGTGGGTTCTCTTTTGAGGCTATATGTTTAGACGTACATGCCTCACCAAATCTTTTCGAGTTACAATGTGTTGTTTAGGAGATATAAGCTAATTTTGCACTAAGCGTTATTTCTTCTCGTAAAGTGTTTTTAATATGTATGTATTTGTCTTTACTCTGCAACACTGTATTTCCTTATAACGTGGTGTTCGTACATATTCTTTGAGAGAAAACTCTCCTGTGCCTTCTCTTTTGAGGCTACACGCTTAGACATAGACGCAACACCAAAGCTTTTCGAGTTACAATGTGTTGTTTAAGGAAAAACAAGATAATTTCGTACGATGTGGGATTTCCTTAAAACGTGGTTTTCTGACAAATTTTGACGAAAGAAAATTCTCCTGTGGGTTCTCTTTTGAGGCTACACGTTTAGACGTACACGCCACACCAAATCTTTTAGAGTTACAACGTGTTGTTAAGGAGATACAAGCTAATTTTGTACAATGCGTTATTTCTTCTCTTAAAGTGTTGCCAATATGTACGTATTTGTCTTTACTCTGCAACACTGTATTTCCTTAAAATGTGGTATTCTTATATATTCTTTCGAGAGAAAACTCTACTGTGCCTTCGCTTTTGAGGCTACATGCTTAGACATACACGCAACACCAAAGCTTTTCGAGTAAGAACGTGTTGTTTAGGAAAAACAAGATAATTTCCCACAATGCGGGATTTCCTTAAAACATGGTTTTCTGAAAAATTTTGACGAAAGAAAATTCTCCTTTGGGTTCTCTTTTGAGGCTTCATGTTTAGTTGTAAATGCCACACTAAATCTTTTCGAGTTACAACGTGTTGTTTAGGAGATACAAGGTAATTTTGTACGATGCGTTATTTCTTCTCCTAAAGTGTTTCCAATACATACGTATTTGTCTTTACTCTGCAACATTGTATTTCCTTAAAACGTGGTATTCTTACATATTCTTTCGAGAGAAAACTCTCCTGTGCCTTCTCTTTGAGGCTACATGCTTAGACATACATGCAACACCAAAGCTTTTCGAGTTACAACGTGTTGTTTAAGAAAAACAAGATAATTTTGCACGATGCGGGATTTCCTTAAAACGTGGTTTTCTGACAAATTTTGACGAAAGAAAATTCTCCTGTGGGTTCTCTTTTGAGGCTACACATTTAGACGTACACGCCACATCAAATCTTTTCGAGTTACAACTTGTTGTTTAGGGGATACAAGCTAATTTTTTACGATGCGTTATTTCTTCTCGTAAAGTGTGGCCAATACGTAAGTATTTGTCTTTACTCTGCAACACTGTATTTCCTTATAACGTGCTATTCTTACATATTCTTTCGAGAGAAAACTCTCCTGTGCCTTCTTTTTTGAGGCTACACGCTTAGACATACAAGCAACACCAAAGCTTTTCGAGTTACAACGTGTTGTTTAGGAAAAACAAAATAATTTCGCACGATGCTGGATTTCCTTAAAACGTGGTTTGATGAAAATTTTGACGAATGAAAATTCTCCTGTGGGTTCTCTTTTGAGGCTACATGTTTAGTTGTAAACGCCACACCAAATCATTTCGAGTTACAACGTGTTGTTTAGGAGATACAAGCTACTTTTGTACCATGCGTTATTTCTTCTCGTAAAGTGTTTCCAATACATACATATTTGTCTTTACTCTGCAACACTGTATTTCCTTATAACGTGGTATTCTTACATATTCTTTCGAGAGAAAACTCTCCTGTGCCTCCTCTTTTGAGGCTACACGCTTAGACATACACGCAACACAAAGCTTTTCGTGTTACAACTTGTTGTTTAGGAAAAACAAGATAATTTCGCACGATGTGGGATTTCCTTAAAACGTGGTTTCTGTCAAATTTTGACGAAAGAAAATTCTCCTGTGGGTTCTCTTTTGAGGCTACACGTTTAGACGTACACAGCCCACCAAATATTTTCCAGTTACAAAGTGTTTTTTAGAAGATACAAGGTAATTTTGTTCGATGCGTTATTTCTTCTCCCAAAGTGTTTCCAATACTTACGTATTTGTCTTTATTCTGCAACACTGTATTTCTTATAATGTGGTATTCTTACATATTCTTTCGAGAGAAAACTCTCCTTTGCCTTCTCTTTGAAGCTACATGCTTAGACATACACACAACACCAAAGCTTTTCGAGTTACCATGTGTTGTTTAGGAAAAACAAGATAATTTCGCACGATGCGGGATTTCCTTAAAACGTGGTTTTTTGACAAATTTTGACGAAAGAAAATTCTCCTGTTGGTTCTCTTTTGAGGCTACATGTTTACACGTACACGCCACAACAAATATTTTCGAGTTACAACGTGTTGTTTAGGAGATACAAGCTAATTTTGTAAGATGCTTTATTACTTCTCGTAAAGTGTTTCCAATACGTACATATTTGTCTTTACTCTGCAACACTGTATTTCCTTATAACGTGGTATTCTTTCATATTCGTTCGAGAGAATACTCTCTTGTGCCTTCACTTTTTAGGCTACACTCTGAGACATACACGCAACACCAAAGGTCTTCGAGTTACAACGTGTTGTTTAGGAAAAACAAGATAATTTCCACGATGTGGGATTTCCTTAAAACGTGGTTTTCTAACAAATTTTGACGTAAGAAAATTCTCCTGTGGCTTCTCTTTTGAGGCTAGACGTTTAGATGTACACGCCACACCAATTCTTTTCGAATTACAACGTCTTGTTTAGGAGATACAAGCTAATTTTGTAAGATGCATTATTTCTTCTCATAAAGTGTTTCCAATGTGTATGTATTTGTCTTTACTCTGCAACACTGTATTTCCTTATAACATGGTATTCTTACATATTCTTTCGAGCGATTACTCTCCTGTGCGTTCTCTTTTGAGGCTACATGCTTAGACATACACAGAACACCAACGCTTTTCGAGTTACAACGTGTTGTTTAGGAAAAACAAGATAATTTCTTACGATGCATGATTTCCTTAAAACGTGGGTTTCTGAAAAATTTTGACGAAAGAAAATTCTCCTGTGGGTTCTCTTTTGAGGCTACACGTTTAGATGTAAATGCCACACAAAATATTTTCGAGTTACAAAGTGTTGTTTAGGAGATATAAGCTAATTTTGTAGCATGCGTTATTTCTTCTCGTAAAGTGTTTCCTATACGAACGTATTTTTCTTTACTCTGCAGCACTGTATTTCCTTATAACGTGGTATTCTTACATATTCGTTCGAGAGAAAACTCTCCTGTGCCTTCTCTTTTGAGGCTACACGCTTAGACATACACGCATCACCAAAGCTTTTCGAGTTAAAACATATTGTTAAGAAAAAACAAGATAATTTCGCACAATGCGGGATTTCATAAAAACGTGATTTCTGAAAAATTTTGACGAAAGAAAATTCTCCTGTGCGTTCTCTTTTGAGGCTGCACGTTTAGTCGTACATGCCACACCAAATCTTTTCGAGTTACAACGTGTTGTTTAGGAGATACAAGCTACTTTTTTACCATGCGTTATTTCTTCTCATAAAGGTTTCCTATACGTACGTATTTGTCTTTAGTCTGCAACACAGTATTTCCTTATAACGTGGTATTCTTACATGTTCTTTCGAGAGAAAACTCTCCTGTGCCTTCTCTTTTGAGGCTACATGCTTAGACATACATGCAACACAAAAGCTTTTCGAGTTACAACGTGTTGTTTAGGAGATACAAGCTAATTTTGTACGATGCGTTATTTCTTCTCGTAAAGTATTTCCAATATGTACATATTTGTCTTTACTCTGCAACACTGTATTTCCTTATAACCTGGTATTCTTACATATTCTTTCGAGAGAAAACTCTCCTGTGCGTTCGCTTTTGAGGCTACATGCTTAGACATACACGCAACACCAAAGCTTTTCGAGTTACAACTTGTTGTTTAGGAAAAACAAGATAATTTCACACGATGCGGGATTTTCTTAAAACGTGGTTTTCTGACAAATTTTGTCGAAGGAAAATTCTCCTGTGGGTTCCTTTTGAGGCTTCACATTTAGTCGTACACGCCACACCAAATCTTTTCGTGTTACAACTTGTTGTTTAGGAGATAAAAGCTAATTTTGTAAGAGGCGTTATTTCTTCTCGTAAAGTGTTTACAATACGTACATATTTGTCTTTACTCTGCAATACTGTATTTCCTTATAACGTCGTATTCTTACATATTCTTTCCAGAGAAAACTCTCCTGTGCGTTCTCTTTTGAGGCTACACGCTTAGACATACACGCAACACCAAAGCTTTAGAGTTGCAATGTGTTGTTAAGGAAAAACAAGATAATTTCTCACAATGCGGGCTTTCCTAAGTACGTGGTTTTCTGACAAATTTTGACGAATGAAAATTCTCCTGTGGGTTCTCTTTTGAGGCTAAACATTTAGAGGTACATGCCACACCAACACTTTTCGAGTTACAATGTGTTGTTTAGGAGATACAAGCTAATTTTGTACGATGCATTATTTCTTCTCATAAAGTGTTTCCAATAAGTACTTATTTGTCTTTACTCTGCAACACTGTATTTCCTTATAACGTGGTATTCTTACATATTCGTTCGAGAGAAAACTCTCCTGTGCATTCTCTTTTGAGGCTACACGCTTAGACATACACGCCACACCAAACCTTTTCGAGTTACAACGTGTTGTTTAGGAGATACAAGCTAATTTTTTACGATGCGTTATTTCTTCTCGTAAAGTGTTTCCAATATGTACATATTTGTCTTTACTCTGCAACACTGTATTTCCTTATAACCTGGTATTCTTACATATTCTTTCGAGAGAAAACTCTCCTGTGCGTTCGCTTTTGAGGCTACATGCTTAGACATACACGCAACACCAAAGCTTTTCGAGTTACAACTTGTTGTTTAGGAAAAACAAGATAATTTCGCACGATGCGGGATTTTCTTAAAACGTGGTTTTCTGACAAATTTTGTCGAAAGAAAATTCTCCTGTGGGTTCCTTTTGAGGCTTCACGTTTAGTCGTAAACGCCACACCAAATCTTTTCGTGTTACAACTTGTTGTTTAGGAGATAAAAGCTAATTTTGTAAGAGGCGTTATTTCTTCTCGTAAGTGTTTACAATACGTACATATTTGTCTTTACTCTGCAACACTGTATTTCCTGATAACGTCGTATTCTTACATATTCTTTCCAGAGAAAACTCTCCTGTGCGTTCTCTTTTGAGGCTACACGATTAGACATACACGCAACACCATAGCTTTCCGAGTTACAACGTGTTGTTTAGGAAAAACAAGATAATTTCGCACGATGCCGGATTTCCTTAAAACTTGCTTTTCTGACAAATTTTGACGAACGAAAATACTCCTGTGGGTTCTCTTTTGAGGCTACACGTTTAGACGTACACGCCACACCAAATCCTTTCGAGTTACAAGCTTTTGTTTAGGAGATACAAGCTAATTTTGTACGATGCGTTATTTCTTCTCCTAAAGTGTTTCCAATACGTACGTATTTGTCTTTAGTCTGCATTACTCTATTTCCTTATAATGTGGTATTCTTACATATTGTTTCGAGAGAAAACTCTCCTGTGTGTTCTCTTTTGAGGCTACATGCTTAGACATACACGCAACACCAAAGCTTTTCGAGTTACAACGTGTTCTTTAGGAGAAACAAGATAATTTCGCACGATGAAGGATTTCTTTAAACCATGATTTTCTGACAAATTTTGACGAAAGAAAATTCTCCTGTTGGTGCTCTTTTGAGGCTACATGTTTAGACATACGTGCCAGACCAAATCTATTCGAGTTACAACATGTTGTTTAGGAGATACAAGCTAATTTTTTACGATGCGTTATTTCTTCTTATAAAGTGTTTCCAATATGTACGTATTTGCCTTTACTCTGCAACACTGTATTTCCTTATAACGTGGTATTCTTACATATTCTTTCGAGAGAAAACTCTCCTGTGCGTTCTCTTTTGGGGCTACACACTTAGACATACACGCACCATCAAAGCTTTTCGAGTTACAACGTGTTCTTTAGGAAAAACAAGATAATTTCGCACGATGGGGGATTTCCTTAAAACGTGGTTTTCTGACAAATTTTGACGAAAGAAAATTCTCCTGTGGGTTCTCTTTTGAGGCTACGTGTTTAGTTGTAAACGCCATACCAAATCTTTTCGAGTTACAACGTGTTGTTTAGGAGATACAAGGTTATTTTGTATGATGCGTTATTTCTTCTCGTAAAGTGTTTCCAATAAGTACGTATTTGTCTTTACTATGCAACACTGTATTTCCTTATAACGTGGTATTCTTAAATATTCCTTCGAGAGAAAACTCTCCTGTGCCTTCTCTTTTGAGGCTACATGCTTAGACATATACGCAACACCAAAGTTTTTAACGTTATAACGTGTTGTTTAGGAAAAACAAGATAATTTCGCACGATGCGGCTTTTCTATAAAACATGGTTTTCTGACAAATTTTGACGAAAGAAAATTCTTCTGTGGGTGCTATTTTGAGGCTACATGTTTAGACGTACACGGCCCAGCAAATCTTTTCAAGTTACAACGTCTTGTTTAGGAGATAGATGCTAATTTTGCACGAAGCATTATTTCTTCTTGTAAAGTGTTTCCAATAAGTATGTATTTGTCTTTACTCTGCAACACTGTATTTCCTTATAACGTGGTATTCGTACATATTCTTTTGAGAGAAAACTCTCCTGTCCCATCCTTTTTGAGACAACACGATTAGACATACACGCAAAACCAGAGCTTGTCGAGTTACAACATGTTGTTTAGGAAAAACAAGATAATTTCGCACGATGTGGTATTTCCTTAAAACGTGGTTTTCTGAAGAATTTTGACGAAAGAAAATTCTCCTGTGAGTTCTCTTTTGAGGCTACATGTTTAGACGTACACGCCACACCAAATCTTTTCGAGTTACAACGTGTTGTTTAGGAGATACAAGGTAATTTTGTTCGATGCGTTATTTCTTCTCGTAAAGTGTTTCGAATACTTACGTATTTTTCTTTAGTCTGCAACACTGTATTTCCTTATAACCTGGTATTCTTACATATTCTTTCAAGAGAAAACTCTCCTGTGCCTTCTCTTTTGAAGATACACGCTTAGACATACACGCAACACCAAAGCTTTTTGAGTTACAACGTGTTGTTTAGGAAAAACAAGATAATTTCGCACGATGCGGGATTTTCGTAAAACGTGGTTTTCTGACAAATTTTGTCGAAAGAAAATTCTCCTGTGGGATCCTTTTGAGGCTTCACGTTTAGTCGTATACGCCACACCAAATCTTTTCGTGTTACAACTTGTTGTTTAGGAGATAAAAGCTAATTTTGTAAGAGGCGTTATTTCTTCTCGTAAGTGTTTACAATATGTACATATTTGTCTTTACTCTGCAACACTGTATTTCCTTATAACATCGTATTCTTACATATTCTTTCCAGAGAAAACTCTCCTGTGCGTTCTCTTTTGAGGCTACACGCTTAGACATACACGCAACACCATAGCTTTCCGAGTTACAACGTGTTGTTTAGGAAAAACAAGATAATTTCGCACGATGCCGGATTTCCTTAAAATTTGGTTTTCTGACAAATTTTGACGAAAGAAAATACTCCTGTGGGTTCTCTTTTGAGGCTACACGTTTAGACGTACACGCCACACCAAATCCTTTCGAGTTACAAGCTTTTGTTTAGGAGATACAAGCTAATTTGTACGATGCGTTATTTCTTCACCTAAAGTGTTTCCAATACGTACGTATTTGTCTTTAGTCTGCATTACTCTATTTCCTTATAACGTGGTATTCTTACATATTGTTTCGAGAGAAAACTCTCCTGTGTGTTCTCTTTTGAGGCTACATGCTTAGACATACACGCAACACCAAAGCTTTTCGAGTTACAACGTGTTCTTTAGGAAAAACAAGATAATTTTGCACGATGAGGGATTTCTTTAAAATGTGGTTTTCTGACAAATTTTGACGAAAGAAAATTCTCCTGTTGGTGCTCTTTTGAGGCTACATGTTTAGACGTACGCGCCACACCAAATCTTTTCGAGTTACAACGTGTTGTTTAGGAGATACAAGCTAATTTTTTTACGATGCGTTATTTCTTCTTGTAAAGTGTTTCCAATATGTACATATTTGTCTTTACTCTGCAACACTGGGTATTTCCTTATAACGTGGTATTCTTACATATTCTTTCGAGAGAAAACTCTCCTGTGTGTTCTCTTTTGGGGCTACACACTTAGACATACACGAAACACCAAAGCTTTTCGAGTTACAACGTGTTCTTTAGGAAAAACAAGATAATTTCGCACGATGGGGGATTTCCTTAAAACGTGGTTTTCTGACAAATTTTGACGAAAGAAAATTCTCCTGTTGGTTCTCTTTTGAGGCTACGTGTTTAGTTGTAAACGCCATACCAAATCTTTTCGAGTTACAACGTGTTGTTTAGGAGATACAAGGTTATTTTGTATGATGCGTTATTTCTTCTCGTAAAGTGTTTCCAATAAGTATGTATTTGTCTTTACTCTGCAACACTGTATTTCCTTATAACGTGGTATTCTTAAATATTCCTTCGAGAGAAAACTCTCCTGTGCCTTCTCTTTTGAGGCTACACGCTTAGACATACACGCAACACCAAAGTTTTTAACGTTATAACGTGTTGTTTAGGAAAAACAAGATAATTTCGCACGATGCGGCTTTTCTATAAAACATGGTTTTCTGACAAATTTTGACGAAAGAAAATTCTACTGTGGGTGCTATTTTGAGGCTACATGTTTAGACGTACACGCCACAGCAAATCTTTTCGAGTTACAACGTCTTCTTTAGGAGATAGAAGCTAATTTTGCACGAAGCATTATTTCTTCTTGTAAAGTGTTTCCAATAAGTATGTATTTGTCTTTACTCTGCAACACTGTATTTCCTTATAACGTGGTATTCGTACATATTCTTTTGAGAGAAAACTCTCCTGTCCCTTCCTTTTTGAGGCAACACGATTAGACATACACGCAAAACCAGAGCTTGTCGAGTTACAACATGTTGTTTAGGAAAAACAAGATAATTTCGCACGATGTGGGATTTCCTTAAAACGTGGTTTTTCTGACAAATTTTGACGAAAGAAAATTCTCCTGTGAGTCCTCTTTTGAGGCTACATGTTTAGACATACACGCCACACCAAATCTTTTCGAGTTACAACGTGTTGTTTAGGAGATACAAGGTAATTTTGTACGATGCGTTATTTCTTCTCGTAAAGTGTTTCGAATACTTACGTATTAGTCTTTACTCTGCAACACTGTATTTCCTTATAACCTGGTATTCTTACATATTCTTTCAAGAGAAAACTCTCCTGTTCCTTCTCTTTTGAGGATACACGCTTAGACATACACGCAACACCAAAGATTTTCGAGTTACGACGTGTTGTTTAGGAAAAACAAGATAATTTCGCACCATGTGGGATTTCCTTAAAACGTGGTTTTCTGACAAATTTTGACGAAAGAAAATTCTCCTGTGGGTTCTCTTTTGAGGCTACATGTTTAGACGTACACGCCACACCAAATCTTTTCGAGTTACAACGTGTAGTTTTGGAGATACAAGCTAATTTTGCACGAAGCATTATTTCTTCTCATAAAGTGTTTCCAATACGTACATATTTGTCTTTACTCTGCAACACTGTATTTCCTCATAACGTGGTATTTGTACATATTCTTTCGAGAGAAAACTCTCCTGTGCCTTCTCTTTTGAGGCTACATGCTTACACATACACGCAACACCAAAGCTTTTCAAGTTACGACGTGATGTTAAGGAAAAACAAGATAATTTCGCACGATGCGGAATTTCCTTAAAACGTGGTTTTCTGACAAATTTTGACGAAAGTAATTTCTCCTGTGGGTTCTCTTTGAGGCCACACGTTTAGATGTACATGCCACACCAAATCTTTTTGAGTTACAACATGTTGTTTAAGAGATTCAAGCTAATTTTTTACGAAGCTTTATTTCTTCTCGTAAAATGTTTCCAATATGTAAGTATTTGTCTTTACTCTGCAACACTGTATTTCCTTATAACGTAGTTTTCTTACATATTCTTTCCAGAGAAAACTCTCCTGTGCCTCCTCTTTTGAGGCTACACACTTAGCCATACACACAACACCAAAGCTTTCGAGTTACAAAGTGTTGTTTAGGAAAAACAAGATAGTTTCGCACTATGCGGGATTTCCTTAAAACGTGGTTTTCTGACAAATTTTGACGAAAGAATATTCTCCTGTGGGTTATCCTTTGAGGCTACACGTTTAGACGTACACGCCACATCAAATCTTTTCGAGTTACATCTTGTTGTTTAGGAGATACAAGCTAATTTTGTACGATGCGTTATTTCTTCTCATAAAGTGTTTCCAATATGTGTGTATTTTTCTTTACTCTGCAACACTGTATTTCCTTATATCGTGGTATTCTTACATATTCTTTCGAGAGAAAACTCTCCTGTGCCTTCTCTTTTGAGGCTACACGCTTAGACATACACGCAACACCAAAGCTTTTCGAGTTACAACGTGTTGTTTAGGAAAAACAAGATAATATCGCAGGATGCGGGATTTCCTTAAAAAGTGGTTTTCTGAAAAATTTTGACGAAAGAAAATTCTTCTGTGGGTTCACTTTTGAGGCTACATGTTTAGTTGTAAACGACACACCAAATCTTTTCGAGTTACAACGTGTTGTTTAGGAGATACAAGGTAATTTTGTACGATGCGTTATTACTTCTCATAAAGTGTTTCCAATACGTACTTATTTGTCTTTACTCTGCAACACTGTATTTCCTTATAACGTAGTATTCTTACATATTCTTTCGGGGGAAAACTCTCCTGTGCCTTCTCTTTTCAGGCTACACGCTTAGACATACACGTAACACCAAATCTTTTCGAGTTACGACGTGTTGTTTAGGAAAAACAAGATAATTTCGCACGATGTGGGATTTCCTTAAAACGTGGTTTTCTGACAAATTTTGACGAAAGAAAATTCTCCTGTGGGTTCTCTTTTGAGGCTTCATTTTTAGTTGTAAATGCCACACCAAATCTTTTCAAGTTATAACGTGTTGTTTAGGAGATAGAAGGTCATTTTGTACGTGCTTTATTTCTTCTCCTAAAGTGTTTCCAATACGTACATATTTGTCTTTACTCTGCAAAACTGTATTTCCTTATAACGTGGTATTCTTACATATTCTTTTGAGAGAAAACTCTCCTGTGCTTTCTCTTTTGAGGCTACATGCTTAGCCATACATGCAACACCAAAGCTTTTCGAGTTACGACGTGTTGTTTAAGAAAAACAAGATAATTTCGCACGATGTGGGATTTCCTTAAAACGTGGTTTTCTGACAAATCTTGACGAAAAAAAATTCTCCTGTGGGTTCGCTTTTGAGGCTACATGTTTAGACGTACCCGCCACACCAAATATTTTCGAGTTCCAACCTGTTGTTTAGGAGATACAAGCTAATTTTGCAAGATGCGTTATTTCTTCTCGTAAAGTGTTTCCAATAGGTACGTATTTGTCTTTACTCTGCAACATTCTATTTCCTTATAACGTGGTATTCTTACATATTCTTTTGAGAGAAAACACTCCTGTGCATTCTCTTTTGAGGCTACACGCTTAGACATACACGCAACACCAAAGATTTTGGAGTTACAACGTGTTGATTAGGAAAAACAAGATAATTTCGCACGATGCCGGATTTCCTTAAAACATGGTTTTCTAAAAAATTTTGAAGAAAAAAATTCTCCTGTGAGTTCTCTTTTGAGGCTACACGTTTAGACGTACATGCCACATCACATCTTTTCGAGTTACAACGTGTTGTTTAGGAGATATAAGATAATTGTGTACGAAGCGTTATTTCTTCTCATAAAGTGTTTCCAATACATACATATTTGTCTTTACTCTGCAACACTGTATTTCCTTATAACGTGGTATTCTTTCATATTCTTTCGAGAGAAAACTCTCTTGTGCCTTCTCTTTTGAGGCTACACGCTGAGACATACACACAACACCAAAGCTTTTCGAGTTACAACGTGTTGTTTAGGAAAAACAAGATAATTTCGCACGATGCGGCTTTTCTATAAAACATGGTTTTCTGACAAATTTTGACGAAAGAAAATTCTCCTGTGGGTGTTATTTGAGGCTACATGTTTAGACGTACATGCCACAGCAAATCTTTTCGAGTTACAACGTCTTGTTTAGGAAATAGAAGCTAATTTTGCACGATGCATTATTTCTTCTTGTAAAGTGTTTCCAATAAGTACGTATTTGTCTTTACTCTGCAACACTGTATTTCCTTATAACGTGGTATTCGTACATATTCTTTTGAGAGAAAACTCTCCTGTCCCTTCCTTTTTGAGGCAACACGATTAGACATACACGCAAAACCAGAGCTTGTCGAGTTACAACATGTTTAGGAAAAACAAGATAATTTCGCACGATGTGGGATTTCCTAAAAACGTGGTTTTCTGACAAATTTTGACGAAAGAAAATTCTCCTGTGAGTTCTCTTTTGAGGCTACATGTTTAGACGTACACGCCACACCAAATCTTTTCGAGTTACAACGTGTTGTTTAGGATATACAAGGTAATTTTGTATGATGCGTTATTTCTTCTCGTAAAGTGTTTCGAATACTTATGTATAAGTCTTTACTCTGCAACACTGTATTTCCTTATAACCTGGTATTCTTACATATTCTTTCAAGAGAAAACTCTCCTGTTCCTTCTCTTTTGAAGATACACGCTTAGACATACAAGCAACACCAAAGCTTTTCGAGTTACGACGTGTTGTTTAGGAAAAACAAGATAATTTCGCGCGATGTGGGATTTCCTTAAAACGTGGTTTTCTGACAAATTTTGACAAAAGAAAATTCTCCTGTGGGTTCTCTTTTGAGGCTACACGTTTAGACGTACACGCCACACCAAATCTTTTCGAGTTACAACGTGTTGTTTAGGAGATACAAGCTAATTTTGCACGAAGCATTATTTCTTCTCATAAAGTGTTTCCAATACGTACATATTTGTCTTTACTCTGCAACACTGTATTTCCTCATAACGTGGTATTTGTACATATTCTTTCGAAAGAAAACTCTCCTGTGCCTTCTCTTTTGAGGCTACATGCTTACACATACACGCAACACCAAAGCTTTTCAAGTTACGACGTGATGTTAAGGAAAAACAAGATAATTTCGCACGATGCGGAATTTCCTTAAAACGTGGTTTTCTGACAAATTTTGACGAAAGTAATTTCTCCTGTGGGTTCTCCTTTGAGGCCACACGTTTAGACGTACATGCCACACCAAATCTTTTTGAGTTACAACGTGTTGTTTAAGAGATTCAAGCTAATTTTTTACGAAGCTTTATTTCTTCTCGTAAAATGTTTCCAATATGTACGTATTTGTCTTTACTCTGCAACACTGTATTTCCTTATAACGTAGTTTTCTTACAATTCTTTCCAGAGAAAACTCTCCTGTGCCTTCTCTTTTGAGGCTACACACTTAGCCATACACACAACACCAAAGCTTTCGAGTTACAAAGTGTTGTTTAGGAAAAACAAGATAGTTTCGAACTATGCGGGATTTCCTTAAAATGTGGTTTTCTGACAAATTTTGACGAAAGAATATTCTCCTGTGGGTTCTCCTTTGAGGCTACACGTTTAGACATACACGCCACATCAAATCTTTTCGAGTTACATCTTGTTGTTTAGGAGATACAAGCTAATTTTGCACGATGCGTTATTTCTTCTCATAAAGTGTGTCCAATATGTGTGTATTTTTCTTTACTCTGCAACACTGTATTTCCTTATAACGTGGTATTCTTACATATTCTTTCGAGAGAAAACTCTCCTGTGCTTCTCTTTTGAGGCTACACGCTTAGACATACACGCAACAACAAAGTTTTTTGAGTTACAACGTGTTGTTTAGGAAAAACAAGATAATATCGCAGGATGCGGGATTTCCTTAAAAAGTGGTTTTCTGAAAAATTTTGAAGAAAGAAAATTATTCTGTGGGTTCACTTTTGAGGCTACATGTTTAGTTATAAACGCCACACCAAATCTTTTCGAGTTACAACGTGTTGTTTAGGAGATACAAGGTAATTTTGTAAGATGTGTTATTACTTCTCCTGAAGTGTTTCCAATACGTACTTATTTGTCTTTACTCTGCAACATTGTATTTCCTTATAACGTGGTATTCTTACATATTCTTTCGGGAGAAAACTCTCCTGTGCCTTCTCTTTTGAGGCTACATGCTTAGCCATACACACAACACCAAAGCTTTCGAGTTACAAAGTGTTGTTTAGGAAAAACAAGACAGTTTCGCACGATGCGGGATTTCCTTAAAACGTGGATTTCTGACAAATTTTGACGAAAGAATATTCTCCTGTGGGTTCTCCTTTGAGGCTACACGTTTAGATGTACACGCCACATCAAATCTTTTCGAGTTACATCTTGTTGTTTAGGAGATACAAGCTAATTTTGTACGATGCGTTATTTCTTCTCATAAAGTGTTTCCAATATGTGTGTATTTTTCTTTACTCTGCAACACTGTATTTCCTTATATCGTGGTATTCTTACATATTCTTTCGAGAGAAAACTCTCCTGTGCCTTCTCTTTTGAGGCTACACGCTTAGACATACACGCAACACCAAAGCTTTTCGAGTTACAACGTGTTGTTTAGGAAAAACAAGATAATATCGCAGGATGCGGGATTTCCTTAAAAAGTGGTTTTCTGAAAAATTTTGACGAAAGAAAATTCTTCTGTGGGTTCACTTTTGAGGCTACATGTTTAGTTGTAAACGACACACCAAATCTTTTCGAGTTACAACGTGTTGTTTAGGAGATACAAGGTAATTTTGTACGATGCGTTATTTCTTCTCGTAAAGTGTTTCGAATACTTACGTATTAGTCTTTACTCTGCAACACTGTATTTCCTTATAACCTGGTATTCTTACATATTCTTTCAAGAGAAAACTCTCCTGTTCCTTCTCTTTTGAGGATACACGCTTAGACATACACGCAACACCAAAGCTTTTCGAGTTACGACGTGTTGTTTAGGAAAAACAAGATAATTTCGCACGATGTGGGATTTCCTTAAAACGTGGCTTTCTGACAAATTTTGACAAAAGAAAATTCTTCTGTGGGTTCTCTTTTGAGGCTACACGTTTAGACGTACACGCCACACCAAATCTTTTCGAGTTACAACGTGTTGTTTAGGAGATACAAGCTAATTTTGCACGAAGCATTATTTCTTCTCATAAAGTGTTTCCAATACGTACATATTTGTCTTTACTCTGCAACACTGTATTTCCTCATAACGTGGTATTTGTACATATTGTTTCGAGAGAAAACTCTCCTGTGCCTTCTCTTTTGAGGCTACATGCTTACACATACACGCAACACCAAAGCTTTTCAAGTTACGACGTGTTGTTAATGAAAAACAAGATAATTTCGCACGATGCGGAATTTCCTTAAAACGTGGTTTTCTGACAAATTTTGACGAAAGTAATTTCTCCTGTGGGTTCTCCTTTGAGGCCACACGTTTAGACGTACATGCCACACTAAATCTTTTTGAGTTACAACGTGTTGTTTAAGAGATTCAAGCTAATTTTTTACGAAGCTTTATTTCTTCTCCTAAAATGTTTCCAATATGTACGTATTTGTCTTTACTCTGCAACACTGTATTTCCTTATAACATAGTTTTCTTACAATTCTTTCCAGAGAAAACTCTCCTGTGCCTTCTCTTTTGAGGCTACACACTTAGCCATACACACAAAACCAAAGCTTTCGAGTTACAAAGTGTTGTTTAGGAAAAACAAGATAGTTTCGAACTATGCGGGATTTCCTTAAAATGTGGTTTTCTGACAAATTTTGACGAAAGAATATTCTCCTGTGGGTTATCCTTTGAGGCTACACGTTTAGACGTACACGCCACATCAAATCTTTTCGAGTTACATCTTGTTGTTTAGGAGATACAAGCTAATTTTGTACGATGCGTTATTTCTTCTCATAAAGTATTTCCAATATGTGTGTATTTTTCTTTACTCTGCAACACTGTATTTCCTTATAACGTGGTATTCTTACATATTCTTTCGAGAGAAAACTCTCCTGTGCCTTCTCTTTTGAGGCTACACGCTTAGACATACACGCAACAACAAAGTTTTTTGAGTTACAACGTGTTGTTTAGGAAAAACAAGATAATATCGCAGGATGCGGGATTTCCTTAAAAAGTGGTTTTCTGAAAAATTTTGACGAAAGAAAATTCTTCTGTGGGTTCACTTTTGAGGCTACATGTTTAGTTGTAAACGACACACCAAATCTTTTCGAGTTACAACGTGTTGTTTAGGAGATACAAGGTAATTTTGTACGATGCGTTATTTCTTCTCGTAAAGTGTTTCGAATACTTACGTATTAGTCTTTACTCTGCAACACTGTATTTCCTTATAACCTGGTATTCTTACATATTCTTTCAAGAGAAAACTCTCCTGTTCCTTCTCTTTTGAGGATACACGCTTAGACATACACGCAACACCAAAGCTTTTCGAGTTACGACGTGTTGTTTAGGAAAAACAAGATAATTTCGCACGATGTGGGATTTCCTTAAAACGTGGCTTTCTGACAAATTTTGACAAAAGAAAATTCTTCTGTGGGTTCTCTTTTGAGGCTACACGTTTAGACGTACACGCCACACCAAATCTTTTCGAGTTACAACGTGTTGTTTAGGAGATACAAGCTAATTTTGCACGAAGCATTATTTCTTCTCATAAAGTGTTTCCAATACGTACATATTTGTCTTTACTCTGCAACACTGTATTTCCTCATAACGTGGTATTTGTACATATTGTTTCGAGAGAAAACTCTCCTGTGCCTTCTCTTTTGAGGCTACATGCTTACACATACACGCAACACCAAAGCTTTTCAAGTTACGACGTGTTGTTAATGAAAAACAAGATAATTTCGCACGATGCGGAATTTCCTTAAAACGTGGTTTTCTGACAAATTTTGACGAAAGTAATTTCTCCTGTGGGTTCTCCTTTGAGGCCACACGTTTAGACGTACATGCCACACTAAATCTTTTTGAGTTACAACGTGTTGTTTAAGAGATTCAAGCTAATTTTTTACGAAGCTTTATTTCTTCTCCTAAAATGTTTCCAATATGTACGTATTTGTCTTTACTCTGCAACACTGTATTTCCTTATAACATAGTTTTCTTACAATTCTTTCCAGAGAAAACTCTCCTGTGCCTTCTCTTTTGAGGCTACACACTTAGCCATACACACAAAACCAAAGCTTTCGAGTTACAAAGTGTTGTTTAGGAAAAACAAGATAGTTTCGAACTATGCGGGATTTCCTTAAAATGTGGTTTTCTGACAAATTTTGACGAAAGAATATTCTCCTGTGGGTTATCCTTTGAGGCTACACGTTTAGACGTACACGCCACATCAAATCTTTTCGAGTTACATCTTGTTGTTTAGGAGATACAAGCTAATTTTGTACGATGCGTTATTTCTTCTCATAAAGTATTTCCAATATGTGTGTATTTTTCTTTACTCTGCAACACTGTATTTCCTTATAACGTGGTATTCTTACATATTCTTTCGAGAGAAAACTCTCCTGTGCCTTCTCTTTTGAGGCTACACGCTTAGACATACACGCAACAACAAAGTTTTTTGAGTTACAACGTGTTGTTTAGGAAAAACAAGATAATATCGCAGGATGCGGGATTTCCTTAAAAAGTGGTTTTCTGAAAAATTTTGACGAAAGAAAATTCTTCTGTGGGTTCACTTTTGAGGCTACATGTTTAGTTATAAACGCCACACCAAATCTTTTCGAGTTACAACGTGTTGTTTAGGAGATACAAGGTAATTTTGTAAGATGTGTTATTACTTCTCCTGAAGTGTTTCCAATACGTACTTATTTGTCTTTACTCTGCAACACTGTATTTCCTTATAACGTGGTATTCTTACATATTCTTTCGGGAGAAAACTCTCCTGTGCCTTCTCTTTTGAGGCTACATGCTTAGCCATACACACAACACCAAAGCTTTCGAGTTACAAAGTGTTGTTTAGGAAAAACAAGATAGTTTCGCACGATGCGGGATTTCCTTAAAACGTGGTTTTCTGACAAATTTTGACGAAAGAAAATTCTCCTGTGGGTTCTCTTTTGAGGCTTCATGTTTAGTTGTAAATGCCACACCAAATCTTTTGAAGTTACATCGTGTTGTTTTGGAGATAGAAGGTCATTTTGTGCGAATGCTTTATTTCTTCTCCTAAAGTGTTTCCAATACGTACATATTTGTCTTTACTCTGCAAAACTGTATTTCCTTATAACGTGGTATTCTTACATATTCTTTTGAGAGAAAACTCTCCTGTGCCTTCTCTTTAGAGGCTACATGCTTAGCCATACATGCAACACCAAAGCTTTTCGAGTTACGACGTGTTGTTTAAGAAAAACAAGATAATTTCGCACGATGTGGGATTTCCTTAAAACGTGGTTTTCTGACAAATCTTGACGAAAAAAAATTCTCCTGTGGGTTCGCTTTTGAGGCTACATGTTTAGACGTACACGCCACACCAAATATTTTCGAGTTCCAACCTGTTGTTTAGGAGATACAAGCTAATTTTGCAAGATGCGTTATTTCTTCTCGTAAAGTGTTTCCAATAGGTACGTATTTGTCTTTACTCTGCAACATTCTATTTCCTTATAACGTGGTATTCTTACATATTCTTTTGTGAGAAAACACTCCTGTGCATTCTCTTTTGAGGCTGCACGCTTAGACATACACGCAACACCAATGTTTTTGGAGTTACAACGTGTTGATTAGGAAAAACAAGATAATTTCGCACGATGCCGGATTTCCTTAAAACATGGTTTTCTGAAAAATTTTGACGAAAGAAATTTCTCCTGTGGGTTCTCTTTTGAGGCTACACGTTTAGACGTACATGCCACATCACATCTTTTCGAGTTACAACGGGTTGTTTAGGAGATATATGATAATTGTGTACGAAGCGTTATTTCTTCTCATAAAGTGTTTCCAATACATACGTATTTGTCTTTACTCTGCAACACTGTATTTCCTTATAACGTGGTATTCTTTCATATTCTTTCGAGAGAAAACTCTCTTGTGCCTTCTCTTTTGAGGCTACACGCTGAGACATACACGCAACACCAAAGCTTTTCGAGTTACAACGTGTTGTTTTGGAAAAACAAGATAATTTCGCACGATGCAGGATTTCCTTAAAACGTGGTTTTCTGACAAATTTTGACAAAAGAAAATTCTCCTGTGGGTTCTCTTTTGAGTCTACTCATTTAGACGTACACACCACACCAAATCTTTTCGAGTTACAAAGTGTTGTTTAGGAGATACAAGCTAATTTTGTACGATGTGTAATTTCTCCTCATAAACTGTTTCCAATACGTAAGCATTTGGCTTTACTCTGCAACACTGTATTTCCTTATAACGTGGTATTCTTACATATTCTTTCGAGAGAAAACTCTCCTGTGCCTTCTCTTTTGAGGCTACACGCTTAGACATACACGCAATACCAAGCGATTTACGGGTTACGAGGTCTTGTTAGGAAAAACAAGATCATTTCGCACGATGCTGGATTTCCTTAAAACGTGCTTTTCTGAAATATTTTGACGAAAGAAAATTCTCGTGTGGCTACTCTTTTGAGGCTAGACGTTTAGACGTACACGCCACACCAAATCTTTTCGAGTTACAACGTGTTGTTTAGGAGATACAAGGTAATTTTGTACGATGAGTTTTTTCTTCTCGTAAAGTGTTTCCAATAAGTACGTATTTGTCTTTACTCTGCAACATTGTATTTCCTTATAACGTGGTATTCTTACATATTTTTTCGAGAGAAAACTCTCCTGTGCCTTCTCTTTTGAGGCTACACGTTTAGACATACACGCAACACCAAAGCTTTTCGAGTTACAATGTGTTGTTTAGGAAAAACAAGATAATTTTGCACGATGTGGGATTTCCTTAAAACGTGGTTTTCTGACAAATTTTGACGAAAGAAAATTCTCCTGTGGGTTCTCTTTTGAGGTTACACATTTAGACGTACACGACACACCAAATCTTTTCGAGTTACAACGTGTTGTTTAGGAGATACAAGCTAATTTTGCACGAAGCTTTATTTCTTCTCTTAAAGTGTTTCCAATACGTACATATTTGTCTTTACTCTGCAACACTGTATTTCCTTATAACGTGGTATTCTTACATATTCTTTCGAGAGAAAACTCTCCTGTTCCTTCTCTTTTGAGGCTACACACTTAGACATAAACGCAACACCAAAGCTTTGTGAGTTACAACGTGTTGTTCAGGAAAAACAAGATAATTTCGCATTTTGTGGGATTTCCATAAACGTGGCTTTCTGACAAATTTTGACGGAAGAAAATTCTCCTGTGGGTTCTCTTTTGAGGCTACACGTTTAGATGTACACGCCACACCAAATCTTTTCGAATTACAACTTTTTGTTTAGGAGATACAAGGTAATTTTGTAAGATGGGTTATTTCGTCTAGTAAAGTGTTTCCAATACGTATGCATTTGTCTTTACTCTTCAACACTGTATTTCCTTATAACGTGGTATTCATACATTTTCTTTCGAGAGAAAACTCTCCTGTGCGTTCTCTTTTGAGGCTACAGGCTTAGACATACACGCAACACCAAAGCTTTTCGAGTTACAACGTGTTGTTTAGGAAAAACAAGATAATTTCACATGATGCGGGATTTCCTTAAAACATGGTTTCTGACAAATTTTGACGTAAGAAAATTTTCCTGTGGGTTCTCTTTTGAAGCTTCATGTGTAGTTGTAAATGCCACACCAAATCTTTTCGAGTTATAACGTGTTGTTTAGGAGATAGAAGGTCATTTTGTACGATGCTTTATTTCTTCTACTAAACTGTTTCCAATATGTATGTATTTGTCTTTACTCTGCAACACTGTATTTCCTTAAAACGTGATATTCTCACATATTCTTTAGAGAGAAAACTCTCCTGTGCCTTCTCTTTTGAGGCTACATGATTAGACATACACGCAACACCAAAGCTTTTCGAGTTACAACATGTTGTTTAGGAAAAACAAGATAACTTCTCACGATGCGGGATTTCCTTAAAACGTGGTTTTCTGAAAAATTTTGATTAAAGAAAATTCTCCTGTGGGTTCTCGTTTGAGGCTACATGTTTAGTTGTAAACGCCACACCAAATCATTTTGTGTTACAACATGTTGTTTAGGAGATACAAGCTAATTTTGTATGATGCGTTATTTCTTCTCGTAAAGTGTTTCCAATATGTAAGTATTTGTCTTTACTCTGCAACACTGTATTTCCTTATAACGTGGTATTCTTACATATTCTTTTGAGAGAAAACTCTCCTGTGCCTTCTCTTTTGAGGCTACATGCTTAGCCATACATGCAACACCAAAGCTTTTTCAGTTATGACGTGTTGTTTAGGAAAAACAAGATAATTTCGCACGATGTGGGATTTCCTTAAAACGTGGTTTTCTGACAAATTTTGAGGAAGGAAAATTCTCCTGTGGGTTCGCTTTTGAGGCTACATGTTTAGACGTACATGCCACACCAAATATTTTCGAGTTCCAACCTGTTGTTTAGGAGATACAAGTTAATTTTGCAAGATGCGTTATTTCTTATCCTAAAGTGTTTCCAATAGGTACGTATTTGTCTTTGCAACATTCTATTTCTTATAACGTGGTATTCATACATATTCTTTTGAGAGAAAACACTCCTGTGCATTCACTTTTGAGGCTACACGCTTAGACATACACGCAACACCAAAGCTTTTCGAGTTAAAACGTGTTGTTTAGGAAAAACAAGATAATTTCGCACGATGCGGGATTTCCATAAAACGTGATTTTCTGAAAAATTTTGACGAAAGAAAATTCTCCTGTGGGTTCTCTTTTGAGGCTACACGTTATACGTACACGCCACACCAAATCTTTTCGAGTTACAACGTGTTGTTTAGGAGATATAAGATAATTGTGTACGAAGCGTTATTTCTTCTCATAAAGTGTTTCCAATACATATGTATTTGTCTTTACTCTGCAACACTGTATTTCCTTATAACGTGGTATTCTTTCATATTCTTTTGAGAGAAAACACTTTTGTGCCTTCTCTTTTGAGGCTACACGCTGAGACATACACGCAACACCAAAGCTTTTCGAGTTACAACGTGTTGTTTAGGAAAAACAAGATAATTTCGCATGATGCGGGATTTCCTTAAAACGTGGTTTTCTGACAAATTTTGACAAAAGAAAATTCTCCTGTGGGTTCTCTTTTAAGACTACTCATTTAGACGTACATGCCACACCAAATCTTTTCGAGTTACAAAGTGTTCTTTAGGAGATACAAGCTAATGTTGTACGATGTGTAATTTCTCCTCATAAAGGGTTTCCAATAGGTAAGCATTTGTCTTTACTCTGCAACACTGTATTTCCTTATAACGTGGTATTCTTACATATTCTTTCGAGAGAAAACTCTCCTGTGCCTTCTCTTTTGAGGCTACCCGCTTAGACATACACGCAACACCAAGCGATTTTCGGGTTACGAGGTCTTGTTTAGGAAAAACAAAATAATTTCGCACGATGTTGGATTTCCTTAAAACGTGCTTTTCTGAAATATTTTGACGAAAGAAAATTCTCGTGTGGCTACTCTTTTGAGGATAGACCTTTAGACGTACACGCCACACCAAATCTTTTCGAGTTACAACGTGTTGTTTAGGAGATACAAGGTAATTTTGTATGATGCGTTATTTCTTCTCATAAAGTATTTCCAATACGTACGTATTTGTCTTTAACCTGCAACACTGTATTTCCTTATAACGTGGTATTCTTATATATTTTTTCGAGTGAAAACTCTCCTGTGCCTTCTCTTTTGAGGCTGCACGTTTAGATATACACGCAACACCAAAGCTTTTCGAGTTACGACGTGTTGTTCAGGAAAAACAAGATAATTTTGCACGATGTGGGATTTCCTTAAAACTTGGTTTTCTGACAAATTTTGACGAAAGAAAATTCTCCTGTGGGGTCGCTTTTGAAGCTACACAGTTAGACGTACACGACACACCAAATCTTTTCGAGTTACAACGTGTTGTTTAGGAGATACAAGCTAATTTTGCACGAAGCTTTATTTCTTCTCTTAAAGTGTTTCCAATACGTACATATTTGTCTTTATTCTGCAACTCTGTATTTCCTTATAACGTGGTATTCATACATATTCGTTCGAGAGAAAACTCTCCTGTGCCTTCTCTTTTGAGGCTACACGCTTAGACATAAACGCAACACTAAAGCTTTTCGAGTTACAACGTGTTGTTCAGGAAAAACAAGATAATTTCGCATTTTGTGGCATTTCCGTAAACGTGGCTTTCTGACAAATTTTGACGGAAGAAAATTCTCCTGTGGGTTCTCTTTTGAGGCTACACGTTTAGACGTACACGCCACACCAAATCTTTTCGAATTACAACTTGTTGTTTAGGAAATACAAGGTAATTTTGTAAGATGCGTTATTTCTTCTAGTAAAGTGTTTCCAATACGTACGCATTTGTCTTTACTCTTCAACACTGTATTTCCTTATATCGTGGTATTCATACATATTCTTTCGAAAGAAAACTCTCCTGTGCGTTCTCTTTTGAGGCTACACGCTTAGACATACACGCAACACCAAAGCTTTTCGAGTTACAACGTGTTGTTTAGGAAAAACAAGATAATTTCGCAGGATGCGGGATTTCCTTAAAACGTGGTTTTCTGACAAATTTTGATGTAAGAAAATTCTCCTGTGGGTTCTCTTTTGAGGCTATATGTTTAGACGTACACACCACACCAAATCTTTTCCATTTACAACGTGTTGTTAAGGAGATACAAGCTAATATTGTACAATGCGTTATTTCTTCTCATAAAGTGTTGCCAATATGTATGTATTTGTCTTTACTCTGCAACAGTGTATTTCTTTAAAACGTGGTATTTTTACATATTCTTTCGAGAGAAAACTCTCCTGTGCCTTCTCATTTGAGGCTACACGCTTATACATACACGCAACACCAAAGTATTTCGAGTAACAACGTGTTGTTTAGAAAAAAGAAGATAATTTCGCACGATGCGGGATTTCCTTAAAACATGGTTTGCTGAAATATTTGAAGAAAGAAAATTCTCCTGTGGGTTCTCTTTTGAGGCTTCATGTTTAGTTGTAAATGCCACACTAAATCTTTTCGAGTTACAACGTGTTATTTAGGAGATACAAGGTAATTTTGTACGATGCGTTATCTCTTCTCCTAAAGTGTTTCCAATACGTACGTATTTGTCTTTACTCTGCAACACTGTATTTCCTTAAAACGTGGTATTCTTACATATTCTTTCGAGAAAAAAGTCTCCTGTGCCTTCTCTATGAGGCTACATGCTTAGACGTACACACAACACCAAAGCTTTTCGAGTTACGACGTGTTGTTTAGGATTAACAAGATAATTTCGCATGATGTGGGATTTCCTCAAAACGTGGTTTTCTGACAAATTTTGACGAAAGAAAATTCTCCTGTGGGTTCTCTTTTGAGGCTACATGTTTAGACGTACACGCCACACCAAATATTTTCGAATTACAACGTGTTGTTTAGGAGATACAAGCTAATTTTGTACGATGCATTATTTCTTCTCCTAAAGTGTTTCCAATACATAAGTATTTGTCTTTACTCTGCAACACTGTATTTCCTTATAACGTGGTATTCTTACATATTCTTTCAAGAGAAAACCCCTCTTTGCCTTCTCTTTTGAGGCTACACGCTTATACATACACGCAAAACCAAAGCTTTTCGTGTTACAACGTGTTGATTAGGAAAAAGATAATTTCGCACGAAGCAGGATTTCCTTAAAACGTGGTTTTCTGACAAATTTTGACGAAAGAAAATTCTCCTGTGGGTTCTCTTTTGAGGCTACTCATTTACAAGTACAAGCCGAACCAAACCTTTATGAGTTACAACGTGTTGTTTAGGAGATACAACCTAATTTTGTATGAAGCGTTATTTCTTCTCGTAAAGTTTTTCCAATACGTACATATTTGTCTTTACTCTGCAACACTGTATTTCCTTATCACGTGGTATTCTTTCATATTTGTTCGAGGGAAAACACTCTTGTGCCATGTCTTTTGAGGCTACACGCTTAGACATACACGCAACACCAATGCTTTTCGAGTTACAACATGTTGTTTAGGAAAAACAAGATAATTTCGCATGATGCGGGATTTACTTAAAACGTGGTTTTCTGACAAATTTTGACGAAACAAAATTTTTCAGTGGGTTCTCTTTTGAGGCTACACGTTTAGATGTAAATTCTCACCAAATATTTTCGAGTTACAACGTGTTGTTTAGGAGATAAAAGCTAATATTGCACGATGCGTTATTTCTTCTTGTAAAGTGTTTCCAATAAGTACGTATTTGTCTTTACTCTGCAACACTGTATTTCCTTATAACGTGGTATTCTTACATATTCTTTTAAGAGAAAACTCTCCTGTGCCTTCTCCTTTGAGGCTACACACGTAGACATACACGCAACACCAAAGATTTTTGAGTTACATGTTGTTGTTAAGAAAAACAAGATAATTTCGCACTATGTGGGATTTCCTAAAAACGTGGTTTTCTGAAAAATTTTGACGAAAGAAAATTCTCCTGTGGGTTCTCTTTTGAGGCTACACGTTTAGTCGTACACGCCACACCAAATCTTTTCGAGTTACAACATGTTGTTTAGGAGATACCAGCTAATTTTGCACGAAGCGTTATTTCTTCTCGTAAAGTGTTTCCAATAAGTACGTATTTTTCTTTATTCTGCAACACTGTATTTCCTTATAACGTGGTATTCTTACATTTACTTTTGAGAGAAAATTCTCCTGTGCATTCTCTTTTCAGGCTACATGCTTAGACATACACGCAACACCAAAGCTTTACGAGTTACGACGTGTTGTTTAGGAAAAAATAGATAGTTTCACACGACGCGGGATTTCCTTAAAACGTGGTTTTCTGAAAAATTTTGAAGAAAGAAAATTCTCCTCTGGGTTCTCTTTTGAGGCTACACGTTTAGACGTACAAGCCACATCAAATCTTTTCGAGTTACAACGTGTTGTTTAGGAGATACAAGCTAATTTTTTTATGATGCTTTATTCTCGTAAAGTGTTTCAAATACGTACGTATTTGTCTTTACTCTGCAACACTATATTTCCTTATAACGTGGTATTCTTACATAATCTTTCGAAAGAAAACTCTCCTGTGCTTTCTCTTTTGAGGCTACACGCTTAGACATACAAGCAACACCAAAGCTTTTCGAGTTAAAACGTGTTGTATAGGAAAAACCAGATAATTTCGCATGATGCGGGATTTCCATAAAACGTTGTTTTCTGTCAAATTTTGATGAAAGAAAATTCTCCTATAGCTTCTCTTTTGAGGCTACACGTTTAGCCGTACACAGCACACCAAATATTTTCGTGTTACAACGTGTTGTTTAGGAGATACAAGCATATATTTTACATTGCGTTATTTCTTCTTGTAAAGTGTTTCCAATAAGTACGTATTTTTCAATATTCTGCAACACTGTATTTCCTTATGACGTGGTATTCTTACATATTCTTTCGAGAGAAAACTTCCTGTGCCTTCTCTTTTGAGGCTACACGCTTAGACATACACGCAACACCAAAGCATTTCGAGTTAGGACGTGTTGTTTAGGAAAAACAAGATAATTTCGCACGATGCGGGATGTCCTTAAAACGTGGTTTTCTGACAAATTTTGAAGAAAGAAAATTCTCCTGTGGGTTCTCTTTTGAGGCTACACGTTTAGATGTACACGCCACACCAAATCTTTTCGAGTTAAAACGTGCTGTTTAGGAGATACAAGCTAATTTTGTATGATGCATTATTTCTTCTGGTAAAGTTTAAGTGTTTCCTATATGTACATATTTGTCTTTACTCTGCAACACTGTATTTCCTTATAAGGTGGTATTCTTACATATTCTTTCGAGAGAAAACTCTCCTTTGCCTTCTCTTTAGAGGCTAAACACTTAGACATACACGCCACACCAAATCTTTTCGAGTTACAACGTGTTGTTTAGGAGATACAAGCTAATTTTGTATGATGCGTTATTTCTTCTCCTAATATGTTTCGAATACGTACATATTTTTCTTTACTCTGCAACACTGTATTTCCTTATAACTTGGCATTCTTATATATTCTTTCGAGAGAAAAATCTCCTGTGCGTTCTCTTTTGAGGCTACAGGCTTAGACATACACGCAACACCAAAGCTTTTCGAGTGACAATGTGTTGTTTAGGAAAAACAAGATAATTTCGCAGGATGCGGGATTTCCTTAAAACGTGGTTTTCTGAAAAATTTTGACAAAAGAAAATTCTCCTGTGGGTTCTGTTTGAGGCTACACGTTTAGACGTACATGTCACACCAAATCTTTTCGAGTTACAACGTGTTGTTTTGGAGATACAAGCTAATTTTGTATGATGCCTTATTTCTTCTTGTAAAGTGTTTCCAATACGTACGTATTTGTCTTTACTCTGCAATACTGTATTTCCTTATAACGTGGTATTCTTACATATTCTTTCGAGAGAAAACTCTCCTGTGCATTCTCTTTTGAGGCTACACGCTTAGACATACACGCAACACCAAAGCTTTTCGAGAGACAATGTGTTGTTTAGGAAAATCAAGATAATTTCGCACAATGCGTGATTTCCTTAAAACGTGGTTTTCTGACAAATTTTGACTAAAGAAAATTCTCCTGCGGGTTCTCTTTTGAGGCTACACATTAAGATGTACACGCCACACCAAATCTTTTCGAGTTACTACATCTAATTTAGGAGATACAAGCTAATTTTGTACGATGCGATATTTCTTCTTGTAAACTGTTTCCAATACGTACGTATTTGTCTTTACTCTGCAACACTGTAATTCCTTATAACGTGGTATTCTTACATATTCTTTCGAATGAAAACTCTCATGTGCCTTCCCTTTTGAGGCTACACCCTTAGACATACACGCAACACCAAAGCTTTTTGAGTTACAAAGTATTGTTTAGGAAAAACAAGATAATTTCGCACGATGCGTGATTTCCTAAAAACGTGGTTTTCTGACAAATTTTGACTAAAGAATATTCTCCTGTGTGTTCTCCTTTGAGGCTACACGTTTAGGCCTACAAGCCACATCAAATCTTTCCGAGTTACAACGTGTTGTTTAGGAGATACAAGCTAATTTTGTACGATGCCTTATTTCTTCTTGTAAAGTGTTTCCAATACTTACGTATTTGCATTACTCTGCAACACTGTATTTCCTTATAACGTGGTATTCCTACATATTCTTTCGAGAGAAAACTTTCCTGTGCATTCTCTTTTGAGGCTACACGCTTAGACATACACGCAACACAAAAGCTTTTTGATCGACAACGTGTTGTTTAGGAAAAACAAGATAATTTCGCATGATGCGGGATTTCCTTAAAACGTTGTTTTCTGAAAAATTTTGACGAAAGAAAATTCTCCAGTGGGTTCTCTTTTGAGGCTACATGTTTAGTTGTAAAGGCCACACCAAATCTTTCCGAGTTACAACGTGTTGTTTAGGAGATACAAGGTAATTTTATACGATGCGTTATTTCTTCTCCTAAAGTGTTTCCAATACGTACGTATTTGTCTTTACTCTGCAACACTGTAATACCTTATAACGTGGTATTCTTACATATTCTTTTGAGAGAAAACTCTCCTGTTCCTTCTCTTTTGAGGCTACATGCTTAGACATACACGCAACACCAAAGCTTTTCGAGGTACGACGTGTCGTTTAGGAAAAACAAGATAATTTCGCATGATGTGGGATTTCCTTAAAACGTGGTTCTCTGACAAATTTTGACTAAAGAAAATTCTCCTGTGGGTTCTCTTTTGAGGCTACACGTTTAGACGTACACGCCACACCAAATATTTTCGAGTTACAACGTGTTGTTTAGGAGATACAGGCTAATTTTGTACGATGCGTTATTTCTTCTCGTAAAGTGTTTCCAATAAGTACGTATTTGTCTTTACTCTGCAACACTGTATTTCCCTAAAAGTGGTATTCTTACATATTCTTTTGAGAGCAAATTCTCCTGTGCCTTCTCTTTTGAGGCTACACGCTTAGACCTACACGCAACACCAAAGCTTTTCGAGTTAGGACGTGTTGTTTAGGAAAAACAAGATAATTTCGCACGATGGGGGATTTCTTTAAAACGTGGATTTCTGACAAATTTTGACAAAAGAAAATTCTCCTGTGGGTTCTCTTTTGAGGCTACATGTTTGGACGTACAGGCCACATCAAATCTTTTCGAGTTACAACGTGTTGTTTAGGAGATACAAGCTAATTTTGTACGATGTGTTATTTCTTCTCGTAAAGTGTTTCCAATACGTAAGTATTTGTCTTTACTCTGTAACACTGTATTTCCTTATAACGTAGTATTCTTACATATTCTTTCGAGAGAAAACTCTCCTGTGCCTTCTCTTTTGAGGCTACCCGCTTAGACATACACGCAACACGAAGCGATTTTCGGGTTACGAGGTCTTGTTTAGGAAAAACAAGATAATTTCGCACGATGCTGGATTTCCTTAAAACGTGCTTTTCTGAAATATTTTGACAAAAGAAAATTCTCGTGTGGCTACTCTTTTGAGGCTAGACGTTTAGACGTACACGCCACACCAAATCTTTTCGAGTTACAACGTGTTGTTTAGGAGATACAAGGTAATTTTGTACGATGCATTATTTCTTCTCGTAAAGTGTTTCCAATACGTCCGTATTTGTCTTTACTCTGCAACACTGTATTTCCTTGTAACGTGGTATTCTTACATATTCTTTTGAGAGAAAACCCTCCTGTGCCTTCTCTTTTGAGGCTACACGTTTAGACATACGCAACACCAAAGCTTTTCGAGTTACGGCGTGTTGTTTAGGAAAAACAAGATAATTTTGCACGATGTGGGATTTCCTTAAAACATGGTTTTCTGATAAATTTTGACGAAAGAAAATTCTCCTGTGGGTTCTCTTTTGAGGCTACACTTTTAGACGTACACCCCACACCAAATCTTTTCGAGTTACAACGTGTTGTTTAGGAGATACAAGCTAATTTTGCACGAAGCGTTATTTCTTCTCCTGAAGTGTTTCCAATACGTACATATTTGTCTTTACTCTGCAACACTGTATTTCCTTATAACGTGGTATTCTTACATATTCTTTCGAGAGAAAACTCTCCTGTTCCTTCTCTTTTGAGGCTACACGCTTAGACATAAACGCAACACAAAAGCTTTTCGAGTTACAACGTGTTGTTCAGGAAAAACAAGATAATTTCGCACGATGTGGGATTTCCTTAAAACGTGGCTTTCTGATAAATTTTGAGGGAAGAAAATTCTCCTGTGGGTTCTCTTTTGAGGCTACACGTTTAGACATACACGCCACACCAAAACTTTTCGAATTACAACTTGTTGTTTAGGAGATACAAGGTAATTTTGTAAGATGCGTTATTTCTTCTAGTTAAGTATTTCCAATACGTACGCATTTGTCTTTACTCTGCAACACTGTATTTCCTTATAACGTGGTATTCATACATATTCTTTCGAGAGAAATCTCTCCTGTGTGTTCTCTTTTGAGGCTACACGCTTAGACATACACGCAACACCAAAGCTTTTCGAGTTACAACGTGTTGTTTAGGAAAAACAAGATAATTTCGCACGATGCGGGATTTCCTTAAAATGTGGTTTCTGAAAATTTTGACGTAAGAAAATTCTCCCGTGGGTTCTCTTTTGAAGCTACTCGTTTAGTCGTACACGGCACACCAAATCTTTTCGAGTTACAACATGTTGTTTAGGAGATACAAACTAATTTTGCACGAAGCGTTATTTCTTCTCGTAAAGTGTTTCCAATACGTATGTATTTTTCTTTATTCTGCAACACTGTATTTCCTTATAACGTGGTATTCTTACATATACTTTTGAGAGAAAATTCTCCTGTGCATTCTCTTTTGAGGCTACATGCTTAGACATACACGCAACACCAAAGCTTTTCGAGATACGATGTGTTGTTTAGGAAAAAATAGATAGTTTTCCACGACGCGGGATTTCCTTAAAACGTGGATTTCTAAAAAAATTTGACGAAAGAAAATTTTTCTGTGGGTTCTCTTTTGAGGCTACACGTTTAGTCGTACAAGCCACATCAAATCTTTTCGAGTTACAACGTGTTGTTTAGGAGATACAAGCTAATTTTGTACGATGCTTTATTTCTTCTCGTAAAGTGTTTCCAATACGTACGAATTTGTCTTTACTCTGCAAAACTGTATTTCCTTACACGTGGTATTCTTACATAATCTTTCGAGAGAAAACTCTCCTGTGCTTTCTCTTTGGAGGCTACACGCTTAGACATACAAGTAACACGAAAGCTTTTCGAGTTACAACGAGTTGTTTAGAAAAACAAGATAATTTCGCACTATGCGGGATTTCCTAAAAACGTGGTTTGCTGAAAAATTTTGACGAAAGAAAATTCTCCTGTGGGTTCTCTTTTGAGGCTACACGTTTAGTCGAACACGCCACACCAAATCTTTTCGAGTTACAACATGTTGTTTAGGAGATACAAGCTAATTTTGCACGAAGCGTTATTTCTTCTCGTAAAGTGTTTCCAATACATACGTATTTTTCTTTTTTCTGCAACACTGTATTTCCTTATAACGTGGTATTCTTACATATACTTTTGAGAGAAAACTCTCCTGTGCATTCTCTTTTGAGGCTACATGCTTAGACATACACGCAACACCAAAGCTTTTCGAGTTAAGACGTGTTGTTTAGGAAAAAATAGATAGTTTCCCACGACGCGGGATTTCCTTAAAACGTGGTTTTCTGAAAAATTTTGACTAAAGAAAATTCTCCTGTGGGTTCTCTTTTGAGGCTACACGTTTAGTCGTACACGCCACACCAAATCTTTTCGAGTTACAACATGTTGTTTAGGAGATACAAGCTAATTTTGCACTAAGCGTTATTTCTTCTCGTAAAGTGTTTCCAATACATACGTATTTTTCTTTATTCTGCAACACTGTATTTCCTTATAACGTGGTATTCTTACATATTCTGTTGAGAGAAAATTCTCCTGTGCATTCTCTTTTGAGGCTACATGCTTAGACATACATGCAACACCAAAGCTTTTCGAGTTAAGACGTGTTATTTAGGAAAAAATAGATAGTTTCGCACGACGCGGGATTTCCTTAAAACGTGGTTTTCTGAAAAATTTTGACGAAAGAAAATTCTCCTGTGGGTTCTCTTTTGAGGCTACATGTTTAAACATACACGCCACACCAAATCATTCAAATTACAACGTGTTGTTTAGGAGATACAAGCTAATTTTGTACGATGCGTTATTTCTTCTGGTAAAGTTTTTCCAATACGTATGTATTTGTCTTTACTCTGCAACACTGTATTTCCTTATAATGTGGTATTCTTACATATTCTTTCGAGAGAAAACTCTCCTGTGCATTCTCTTTTGAGGCTACACCCTTAGACAGACATGCAACACCAAAGCATTTCGAGTTACAACGTGTTGTTTTGGAAAAACAAGATAATTTCGCACGATGAGGGATCTCCTTAAAACGTGGTTTTCTGAAAATTTTTGACGAAAGAAAATTCTCCTGTGGGTTCTCTTTTGAGGCTACATGTTTAGTTGTAAACGCCACACCAAATCTTTTCGAGTTACAACATGTTGTTTAGGAGATACAAGGTAATTTTGTACGATGCGTTGTTTTTTCTCGTAAAGTGTTTCCAATACGTACGTATTTGTCTTTACTCTTCAACACTGTATTTCCTTATAACCTGGTATTCTTACATATTCTTCCGACAGAAAACTCTCCTGTGCCTTTTCTTTTGAGGCTACACGCTTAGACATACACGCAAACCCAAAGCTTTTCGAGTTACAACGTGTTAATTAGGAAAAACAAGATAATTTCGCAAGATGCGGGATTTCCTTAAAACATGGTTTTCTGACAAATTTGACGAAAGAAAATTCTCGTGTGGGTTCTCTTTTGAGGCTACACGTTTAAAAGTACACGTCGCACCAAATCTTTTCGAGTTACAACGTGTTGTTTTGGAGATACAAGCTAATTTTTTACGAAGCGTTATTTCTTCTAGTAAAGTGTTTCCAATACATACATAATTGTCTTTACTCTGCAACACTGTATTTCCTTATAACGTGGTATTCTTTCATATTCGTTCGAGAGAAAACTCTCTTGTGCCTTGTCTTTTGAGGCTACACGCTTAGACATACACGCAACACAAAAACTTTTCGAGTTACAACATGTTGTTTAGGAAAAACAAGATAATTTCGCATGATGCGGGATTTACTTAAAACGTGGTTTTCTGACAAATTTTGACGAAACAAAAATTTCCAGTGGGTTCTCTTTTGAGGCTACACATTTAGATGTAAGCACCACACCAAATCATTTCGAGTTACAACGTGTTGTTTAGGAGATACAAGCTAATTTTGTACAATGCATTATTTCTTCTCGTAAAGTGTTTCCAATACGTAAGTATTTGTCTTTACTCTGCAACACTGTATTTCCTTATAACGTTGTATTCTTACATATTCTATCGACAGAAAACTCTCCTGTGCGTTCTCTTTTGAGGCTACACGCTTACACATACACGCAACACCAATGCTTTTCGAGTTACAACGTGTTGTTTAGGAAAAAATAGATAGTTTCACAGGACGCGGGATTTCCTTAAAACGTGGTTTGCTAAAAAATTTTGACGAAAGAAAATTCTCCTGTGGGTTCTCTTTTGAGGCTACACGTTTAGACATACAAGCAACATCAAATCTTTTGGAGTTACAACGTGTTGTTTAGGAGATACAAGCTAATTTTGTACGATGCGTTATTTCTTCTGGTAAAGTGTTTCCAATACGTATGTATTTGTCTTTACTCTGCAACACTGTTTTCCTTATAATGTGGTATTCTTACATATTCTTTCGAGAGAAACCTCTCCTGTGCATTCTCTTTTGAGGCTACACGCTTAGACAGACACGCAACACCAAAGCTTTTCGAGTTAAAACGTGTTGTTTTGGAAAAACAAGATAATTTCGCATGATGAGGGATTTCCTTAAAACGTGGTTTTCTGAAAATTTTTGACAAAAGAAAATTCCCCTGTGGGTTCTCTTTTGAGGCTACATGTTTAGTTGTAAATGCCACACCAAATCCTTTTGAGTTACAACGTATTGTTTAGGAGATACAAGGTAATTTTGTACGATGCGTTATTTTTTCTCCTAAAGTGTGTCCAATACGTACGTACTTGTCTTTATTCTTCAACACTGTATTTCCTTATAACGTGGTATTCTTACAAATTCTTTCGAGAGAAAACTCTCCTGTGCCTTCTCTTTTGAGGCTACACGCTTAGACATACACGAAAAACCAAAGCTTTTGGAGTTACAACGTGTTAACTAGGAAAAACAAGATAATTTCGCATGATGCGGGGTTTCCTTAAAACGTGGTTTTCTGACAAATTTGACGAAAGAAAATTGTCCTGTGGGTTCTCTTTTGAGGCTACACGTTTAGAAGTACACGCCGCACCAAATCTTTTCGAGTTACAACGTGTTGTTTAGGAGATACAAGCTAATATTGTACGATGCGTTATTTCTTCTCGTAAAGTGTTTCCAATACCTACGTATTTGTCTTTACTCTGCAACACTGTATTTCCTTATAACGTGGTATTCTTTCATATTCGTTCGAGAGAAAACTCTCTTGTGCCTTGTCTTTTGAGGCTACACGCTTAGACATACACGCAACACCAAAGCTTTTCGAGTTACAACATGTTGTTTAGGAAAAAAAAGATAATTTCGCATGATGCGGGATTGCCTTAAAACGTGGCTTTCTGACAAATTTTGACGAAACAAAATTTTCCAGTGGGTTCTCTTTTGAGGCTACACGTTTAGATGTAAGCACCACACCAAATCATTTCAAGTTACAACGTGTTGTTTAGGAGATACAAGCTAATTTTGTACGATGCATTATTTCTTCTGGTAAAGTGTTTCCAAGACGTAAGTATTTGTCGTTACTCTGCAACACTGTATTTCCTTATAACGTTGTATTCTTACATATTCTATCGAGAGAAAACTCTCCTGTGCGTTCTCTTTTGAGGCTACACGCTTACACATACACGCAACACCAAAGCTTTTCGAGTTACAAAGTGTTGTTTAGGAAAAACAAGATAATTTTGCACGATGCGGGATTTCCTTAAAACGTAGTTTTCTGACAAATTTTGATGAAAGATAATTCTATTGTGGGTACTCTTTTGAGGCTACACGTTTAGACGTAAATTCCTCACCAAATATTTTCGAGTTACAACGTGTTGTTTAGGAGATAAAAGCTAATATTGTACGATGCGTTATTTCTTCTCGAAAAGTGTTTCCAATACCTACATATTTGTCTTTACTCTGCAACACTGTATTTCCTTATACAGTGGTTTTCGTACATATTCTTTTGAGAGAAAACTCTCCTGTGCCTTATCCTTTGAGGCTACACGCTTAGACATACACGCAACACCAAAGATTTTCGAGTTACAAGTTGTTGTTTAGAAAAACAAGATAATTTCGCACTATGCGGGATTTCCTAAAAACGTGGTTTTCTGAAAAATTTTGACGAAAGAATATTCTCCTGTGGGTTCTCTTTTGAGGCTACACGTTTAGTCGTACACGCCACACCAAATCTTTTCGTGTTACAACATGTTGTTTAGGAGATACAAGCTAATTTTGCACGAAGCGTTATTTCTTCTAGTAAAGTATTTCCAATTGGTACGTGCTTTTCTTTATTCCGCAACACTGTATTTCCTTATAACGTGGTATTCTTACATATACTTTTGAGAGAAAATTCTCCTGTGAGTTCTCTTTTGAGGCTACACGCTTAGACATACACGCAACACCAAAGCTTTTCGCGATACGATGTGTTGTTTAGGAAAAAATAGATAGTTTCCAACGACGCGGGATTTCCTTAAAACGTGGTTTACTAAAAAATTTTGACGAAAGAAAATTCTCCTGTGGGTTCTCTTTTGGGGCTACACGTTTAGACGTACAAGCCACATCAAATCTTTTCGAGTTACAACGTGTTGTTTAGGAGATACAAGCTAATTTTGTAAGATGCTTTATTTCTTCTCGTAAAGTGTTTCCAATATGTACTTATTTGTCTTTATTCTGCAACACTGTATTTCCTTATAACATAGTATTCCTACATAATCTTTCGAGAGAAAACTCTCCTGTGCTTTCTCTTTTGAGGCTACACGCTTAGACATAGAAGCAACACCAAAGCTTTTCGAGTTACAACGTGTTGTTTAGGAAAAACAAGATAATTTCGATGATGCAGGATTTCCACAAAACGTGGTTTTCTGTCAAATTTTGACGAAAGAAAATTCTCCTGTGGGTTCTCTATTGAGGCTACACCTTTAGAAGTACACAGCACACCAAATATTTTCGAGTTACAACGTGTTCTTTAGGAGATACAAGCTAATACTTTACATTGCGTTATTTCTTCTTGTAAAGTGTTTCCAATAAGTACGTATTTTTCAACATTCTGCAACACTGTATTTCCTTATAACGTGGTATTATTACATATTCTTTCGAGATAAAACGCTCCTGTGCATTCTCCTTTGAGGCTACACGCTTAGACATACACGCAACACCAAAGCTTTTCAAGTTATGACGTGTTGTTTAGGAAAAATAGATAATTTCGCACGATGCGGGATTTCCTTAAAACGTGGTTTTCTGAAAAATTTTGACGAAAGAAAATTCTCCTGTGGGTTCTCTTTTGAGGCTACATGTTTAAACGTACACGCCACACCAAATCTTTCAAATTACAACCTGTTGTTTAGGAGATACAAGCTAATTTTGTACGATGCGTTATTTCTTCTGGAAAAGTGTTTCCAAAACGTATGTATTTGTTTTTACTCTGCAACACTGTTTTCCTTATAATGTGGTATTCTTACATATTCTTTCGAGAGAAAACTCTCCTGTGCATTCTCTTTTGAGGCTACACGCTTAGACAGACACGCAACACCAAAGCTTTTCGAGTTAAAACGTGTTGTTTTGGAAAAACAAGATATTTCGCCCGATGAGGGATTTCCTTAAAACGTGGTTTTCTGAAAATTTTTGACAAAAGAAAATTCTCCTCTGGGTTCTCTTTTGAGGCTACATATTTAGTTGTAAACGCCACACCAAATCCTTTTGAGTTACAACGTGTTGTTTAGGAGATACAAGGTAATTTTGTACGATGCTTTATTTTTTCTCGTAAAGTGTTTCCAATACGTACGTATTTGTCTTTACTCTTCAACACTGTATTTCCTTATAACGTGGTATTCTTACATATTGTTTCGAGAGAAAACTCTCCTGTGCCTTCTCTTTTGAGGCTACACGCTTAGACATACACGCAAAACCAAATCTTTTCGAGTTACAACGTGTTAACTAGGAAAAACAAGATAATTCCACACGATGCGGGATTTCCTTAAAACGTGGTTTTCTGACGAATTTGACGAAAGAAAATTCTCCTGTGGGTTCTCCTTTGAGGCTACACGTTTAGAAGTACATGCCGCACCAAATCATTTTGAGTTACAACGTGTTGTTTAGGAGATACAAGCTAATTTTGTACAAAGCATTGTTTCTTCTAGTAAAGTGTTTCCAATACGTACGTATTTGTCTTTACTCTGCAACACTGTATTTCTTTATAACGTGGTATTCTTTCATATTCGTTCGAGAGAAAACTCTCTTGTGCCTTGTCTTTTGAGGCTACACGCTTAGACATACTCGCAACACCAAAGCTTTTCGAGTTACAACATGTTGTTTAGGAAAAACAAGATAATTTCGCATGATGCGGGATTTCCTTAAAACGTGGTTTTCTGACAAATTTTGAATAAACAAAATTTTCCAGTGGGTTCTCCTTTGAAGCTACACGTTTAGATGTAAGCACCACACCAAATCATTTGAAGTTACAACGTGTTGTTTAGGAGATACAAGCTAATTTTGTACGATGCATTATTTCTTCTCGTAAAGTGTTTCCAATATGGAAGTATTTGTCTTTACTCTGCAACACTGTATTTCCTTATAACGTTGTATTCTTACATATTCTACCGAAAGAAAACTCTCCTGTGCATTCTCTTTTGAGGCTACACGCTTACACATACACACAACACCAAAGCTTTTCGAGTTACAACGTGTTGTTTAGGAAAAACAAGATAATTTCGCACGATGCGGGATTTCCATAAAACGTGGTTTTCTGACAAATTTTGACGAAAGATAATTCTATTGTGGGTACTCTTTTGAGGCTACACGTTTAGATTTAAATTCCTCACCAAATATTTTCGAGTTACAACATGTTGTTTAGGAGATAAAAGCTAATATTGTACGATGCGTTATTTCTTCTCATAAAGTGTTTCCAATACCTACGTATTTTTCTTTACTCTGCAACACTGTATTTCCTTATAACGTGGTATTCTTACATATTCTTTTGTGAGAAAACTCTCCTGTGCCTTCTCCTTTGAGGCTACACGCTTAGACATACACGCAACACCAAAGATTTTCGAGTTACAAGTTGCTGTTTAGAAAAACAAGATAATTTCGCACTATGCGGGATTTCCTAAAAACGTGGTTTACTGAAAAATTTTGATGAATGAATATTCTCCTGTGGGTTCTCTTTTGAGGCTACACGTGTAGTCGTACACGCCACACCAAATCTTTTCGAGTTACAACATGTTGTTTAGGAGATACAAGCTAATTTTTCACGAAGCGTTATTTCTTCTCGTAAAGTGTTTCCAATATGTACGTATTTTTCTTTATTCTGCAGCACTGTATTTCCTTATAACGTGGTATTCTTACATATACTTTTGAGAGAAAATTCTCCTGTGCATTCTCTTTTGAGGCTACATGCTTAGACATACACGCAACACCAAAACTTTTCGAGTTACGACGTGTTTTTTAGGAAAAAATAGATAGTTTCGCACGACGCGGGATTTCCTTAAACATGGTTTTCTGACAAATTTTGACGAAGGAAAATTCTCCTGTGGGTTCTCTTTTGAGGCTACACGTTTAGACGTACATGCCACAACAAATCTTCCGGGTTACAATGTGCTGTTTAGGAGATAATAGCTAATTTTGTACGATGTATTATTTCTTCTCGAAAAGTTTGTTTCCAATATTTACGTACTTGTCTTTACTCTGCAACACTGTATTTCCTTATAACGTGGTATTCTTACATATTCTTTCGAGAGAAAACTCTCCTGTGCATTCTCTTTTGAGGCTACATGCTTAGACATACACGCAACACCAAAGCTTTTCGAGTTATGACGGGTTGTTAAGGAAAAAATAGATAATTTCGCACGATGCGGGATTTCCTTAAAACGTGGTTTTCTGTCGAATTTTGACAAAGGAAAATTCTCCTGTGGGTTCTCTTTTGAGGCTACATGTTTAGACGTACAAACAACATCAAATCTTTCTGAGTTACAACGTGTTGTTTAGGAGATACAAGCTAATTTTGTATGATGCGTTATTTCTTCTTGTAAAGTGTTTCCAATACGTACATATTTGCTTTACTCTGCAACACTGTATTTCCTTATAACGTGGTATTCTTACATATTCTTTTGAGAGAAAACTCTCCTGTGTGTTCTGTTTTGAGGCTACACACATAGACATACACGCAACACCACAGCTTTTCGAGTGACAACGTGTTGTTTAGGAAAAACAAGATAATTTCGCACGATGCGGAATTTCCTAAAAAGGTGGTTTTCTGACAAATTCTGACGAAAGAAAATTCTCCTGTGGGTTCTCTTTTGAGGCTACACATTTAGACGTACATGCCACACCAAATCTTCTCGAGTTACAATGTGTTGTTTAGGAGATACAAGCTAATTTTGTACGATGCCTTATTACTTCTTGTAATGTGTTTCCAATAAGTATGTATTTGTCTTTACTCTGCAACACTGTATTTCCTTATAATGTGACATACATGCCACACCAAATCTTTTCGAGTTACAACGTGCTATTTAGGAGATACAAGCTAATTTTGTACGATGCATTATTTCTACTTGGAAAATTTAAGCGTTTCCAATATGTACGTATTTGTCTTTACTCTGCAACACTGTATTTCCTTATAACGTGGTATTCTTACATATTCTTTCGAGAGAAAACTCTCCTATGCCTTCTGTTTTGAGGCTACACGCTTAGACATACACGCAACACCAAAGATTTTCGATTTACGATGTGTTGTTTAGAAAAAACAAGATATTTTGCATGATGCGGGATTTCCTTAAAACATGGTTTTCTTACAAATTTTGACGAAAGAAAATTCTCATATGGGTTCTCTTTTGAGGCTACACGTTTAGACGTACTCGCCACACCAAATCTTTTCGAGTTACAACGTGTTGTTTAGGAGATACAAGCTAATTTTTTATGATGCGTTATTTCTTCTCATAAAGTTTTTCCAATACGTATGTATTTTCTTTATTCTGCAACAATGTTCTTCCTTATAACGTGGTATTCTTACATATTCTTTAGAGAGAAAACTCTCCTGTGCGTTCTAGTTTGAGGCTAAAAGCTTAGACATACATGCAACACCAAAGCTTTTCGAGTTACGACGTGTTGTTTAGGAAAAAATAGATAATTTCGCACGATGCGGGATTTCCTTAAAACGTGGTTTTCTGTCAAATTCTGACGAAAGAAAATTCTCCTGTGGGTTCTCTTTTGAGGCTACATGTGTAGACGTACAAGCCACAACAAATCTTTTGGAGTTACAACGTGTTGTTTAGGAGATACAAGCTAATTTTGTAAGATGCGTTATTTCTTCTCCTAAAGTGTTTCCGATACGAACGTATTTGTCTTTAATCTGCAACACTGTATTTCCTTATAACGTGGTATTCTTACATATTCTTTAGAGAGAAAACTCTCCTGTGCGTTCTCTTTTGAGGCTACAGGGTTAGACATACAGGCAACACCAAAGCTTTTCTAGTGACAACGTGTTGTTTATGAAAAACTAGATAATTTCGCACGAGGCGGGATTTCCTTAACCGTGGTTTCTGACAAATTTTGACGAAAGAAAATTCTCCTGTGGGTTCCCTTTTGAGGCTAAACGTTTAGACGTACACGCCACACCAAATCTTTCGAGTTACAACGCGCTGTTTAGGAGATACAAGCTAATTTTGTACGATGCATTATTTCTTCTCATAAAGTTTAAGCGTTTCCAATATGTACGTATTTGTCTTTACTCTGCAACACTGTATTTCCTTATAAGGTGGTATTCTTACATATTCTTTCGACAGAAAACTCTCCTGTGCGTTCTCTTTTGAGGCTACACGTTTAGACATACATGCAACACCACAGCTTTTCGAGTGACAATGTGTTGTTTAGGAAAAACAAGATAATTTCGCACGATGCGGAATTTCCTAAAAAGGTGGTTTTCTGTCAAATTCTGACGAAAGAAAATTCTCCTGTGGGTTCTCTTTTGAGGCTACATGTTTAGACGTACACACCAAACCAAATCTTTTCGAGTTACAACGTGTTGTTTAGGAGATACAAGGTAATTTTGTAAGATGCGTTATTTCTTCTCGTAAAGTGTTTCCAATACATACGTATTTGTCTTTACTCTGCAACACTGTATTTCTTTATAACGTGGTATTCTTACATATTCTTTCGAGAGAAAACTCCTGTGCGTTCTCTTTTGAGGCTACACGCTTAGACATTCACGCAACACCAAAGCTTTTCTACTGACAACGTGTTATTTATGAAAAACTAGATAATTTCGTACGATGCGGGATTTCCTTAACCATGGTTTTCTGACAAATTTTGACGAATGAAAATTCTCCTGTGGGTTCTCTTTTGAGGCTACACATTTAGACGTACGCGCCACACCAAATCTTTGAGTTACAACGTGCTGTTTAGGAGATACAAGCTAATTTTGTACGATGCATTATTTCTTCTAGTAAAGTTTAAGCGTTTCGATTTTGTACGTATTTGTCTTTACTCTGCAACACTGTATTTCCTTTCAACGGGGTATTCTTACATATTCTTTCGAGAGAAAATTCTCCTGTGCCTTCTCTTTTGAGGCTACACGCTTAGACATACACGCAACACCAAAGTTTTTCGAGTTACGATGTGTTGTTTAGGAAAAACAAGATAATTTCGCACAATGCGGGATTTCCTTAAAACATGGTTTTCTGACCAATTTTGACGAAAGAAAATTCTCCTGTGGGTTCTCTTTTGAGGCTACATGTTTAAACTTACACGCCACACCAAATCTTTTCGAGTTACAACGTGTTGATTAGGAGATACAAGCTAATTTTGTATGATGCGTTATTTCTTCACGTAAAGTGTTTCCAATACGTACATATTTGTCTTTACTCTGCAATACTGTATTTCCTTATAACGTGGTATTCTTACATATTCTTTAGAGTGAAAACTCTCCTTTTCCTTCTCTTTTGAGGCTACTCATTTAGACATATACACAACACCAATGCATTTCGAGTTACAACTTGTTGATTAGGAAACACAAGATAATTTCGCACGATGGGGGATTTCCTTAAAACGTGGATTTCTGTCAAATTTTGAAGAAAGAAAATTCTCCTGTGGATTCTCATTGAGGCTACATGTTTAGACGTATGAACCACATCAAATCTTTCTGAGTTACAACGTTTTGTTTAGGAGATACAATCTAATTTTGTATGATGCGTTATTTCTTCTTGTAAATTGTTTCCAATACGTACATATTTGCTTTACTCTGCAACACTGTATTTCCTTGTAACGTGGTATTCTTACATATTCTTTCGAGAGAAAACTCTCCTGTGCATTCTCTTTTGAGGCTACACGCTTAGACTTACACGCAACACCAAAGCTTTTCGAGTGACAACTTGTTGTTTAGGAAAAACAAGATAATTTCGCACGATGCAGAATTTCCTAAAAAGGTGGTTTTCTGACAAATTCTGACGAAAGAAAATTCTCCTGTGGGTTCTCTTTTGAGGCTACACGTTTAGACGTACACGCCACACCAAATCTTTTCGAGTTACAACGTGTTGTTTAGGAGATACAAGCTAATTTTGTACGATGCGTTATTTCTTCTCATAAAGTGTTTCCAATATGAATGTATTTGTCTTTACTCTGCAACACTGTATTTCCTTATAACGTGGTATTCTTACATATTCTTTCGAGAGAAAACTCTCCTGTGCATTCTCCCTTGAGGCTACAAGCTTAGACATACACGCAACTCCATCGCTTTTCGAGTTACGACATGTTGTTTAGGAAAAAATAGATAATTTCGCACGATGGGGGATTTCCTTAAAACGTGGTTTTCTGTCAAATTTTGACGAAAGAAAATTCTCCTGTGGGTTCTCTTTTGAGGCTACATGTTTAGACGTACACGCCACACCAAATCTGTTCGAGTTACAACATGTTGTTTAGGAGATACAAGCTAATTTTGTACGATGCCTTATTATTTCTCTTAAAGTGTTTCCAATACGTACATATTTGTCTTTACTCTGCATCACTGTATTTCCTTATAACGTGGTATTCTTACATATTCTTTCGAGAGAAAACTCTCCTGTGCGTTCTCTTTTGAGACTACACGTTTAGACATACACGCAACACCAAAGCTTTTCGAGTGACAACGTGTTGTTTAGGAAAAACTAGATAATTTCGCACGATGCGGGATTTCCTTAAAACGTGATTTTCTGACAAATTTTGACGAAAGAAAATTCTCCTGTGGGTTCTCTTTTGAGGCTACACGTTTAGACGTACATGCCACACCAAATCCTTTCGAGTTACAACGTGCTGTTTAGGAGATACAAGCTAATTTTTATGATGCATTATTTCTTCTCGTAAAGTTTAAGTGTTTCCAATATGTACATATTTGTCTTTACTCTGCAACACTGTATTTCCTTATAAAGTGTTATTCTTACATATTCTTTCGAGAGAAAATTCTCCTCTGCCTTCTCTTTTGAGGCTACACGCTTACACATACAGGCAACACCAAAGCTTTTCGAGTAATGATGTGTTGTTTAGAAAAAACAAGATAATTTCGCACGATGCGGGATTTCCTTAAAACATGGTATTCTGACAAATTTGACGAACGAAAATTCTCCTGTGGGTTCTCTTTTGAGGCTACACGTTTAGACGTACACGCCACACCAAATCTTTTCGAGATACAGCGTGTTGTTTAGGAGATACAAGCTAATTTTGTACGATGCGTTATTTCTTCTTGTAAAGTGTTTCCAATACATACGTATTTGTCTTTACTCTGCAACACTGTATTTCCTTATAAGTTGGTATTCATACATATTCTTTTGAGAGAAAACTCTCCTGTCCATTCTCTTTTAAGGCTACATGCTTAGAAATACACACAACACCAAAGCTTTTCGAGTTACGACATGTTGTTTAGGAAAAAATAGATAATTTCGAAAGATGCGGGATTTCCTTAAAACGTGGTTTTCTCAAAATTTTGACAAAAGAAAATTCTCCTGTGGTTTCTCTTTTGAGGCTACATGTTTAGACGTACACGCCCCATCAAATCTTTTCGAGTTACAACGTGTTGTTTAGGAGATACAAGCTAATTTTGTAAGATGCGTTATTTCTTCTCATAAAGTGTTTCCAATATGAATGTATTTGTCTTTACTCTGCAACACTGTATTTCCTTATAACGTGGTATTCTTACATATTCTTTCGAGAGAAAACTCTCCTGTGCATTCTCCCTTGAGGCTACAAGCTTAGACATACATGCAACTCCATCGCTTTTCGAGTTACGACATGTTGTTTAGGAAAAAATAGATAATTTCGCACGATGGGGGATTTCCTTAAAACGTGGTTTTCTGTCAAATTTTGACGAAAGAAAATTCTCCTGTGGGTTCTCTTTTGAGGCTACATGTTTAGACGTACACACCACACCAAATCTGTTCGAGTTACAACATGTTGTTTAGGAGATACAAGCTAATTTTGTACGATGCCTTATTACTTCTCTTAAAGTGTTTCCAGTACGTACACATTTGTCTTTACTCTGCATCACTGTATTTCCTTATAACGTGGTATTCTTACATATTCTTTCGAGAGAAAACTCTCCTGTGCGTTCTCTTTTGAGACTACACGTTTAGACTTACACGCAACACCAAAGCTTTTCGAGTTACGACATGTTGTTTAGGAAAAAATAGATAATTTCGAAAGATGCGGGATTTCCTTAAAACGTGGTTTTCTCAAAATTTTGACAAAAGAAAATTCTCCTGTGGTTTCTCTTTTGAGGCTACATGTTTAGACGTACACGCCCCATCAAATCTTTCCGAGTTACAACTTGTTGTTTAGGAGATACAAGCTAATTTTATACAATGCGTTATTTCTTCTCTTAAAGTGTTTCCAATACGTACCTATTTGTCTTTACTCTGCAACACTCTCTTTCCTTATAAAGCGGTATTCTTACATATTCTTTCGAGAGAAAACTCTCCTGTGAGTTCTCTTTTGAGGCTACACTCTTAGACATACACGCAACACCAAAGATTTTGGAGTTACAACGTGTTGTTTAGGAAAAACAAGATAATTTCTCATGATCCTGGATTTCTTTAAAACGTGGTTTTCTGTCAAATTTTGACGAAAGATAATTCTCCTGTGGGTTCTCTTTTGAGGCTACACGTTTAGACGTACACAGCACACCAAATATTTTCGAGTTACAACGTGTTGTTTAGGAGATACAAGCTAATTTTTTACGTTGCGTTATTTCGTCTCGTAAAGTGTTTCCAATACGTACGTATTTTTCTTTATTCTGCAACACTATTTCTTTATAACGTGGTATTCTTACATATTCTTTGGAGAGAAAACTCTCCTGTGCATTCTCTTTTGAGGCTACAAGCTTAGACAAACACGCAACACCAAAGCTTTTTGAGTTACGACGTGTTGTTAAGGAAAAAATAGATAATTTCGCACGATGCGGGATTTCCTTAAAACGTGGTTTTCTGTCAAATCTTGACGAAGGAAAATTCTCCTGTGGGTTCTCTTTTGAGGCTACATGTTTAGACGTACAAACCGCATCAAATCATTCCGAGTTACAACGTGTTGTTTAGGAGATACAAGCTAATTTTGTGATGCGTTATTTCTTCTTGTAAAGTGTTTCCAATACGTACGTATTTGCTTTACTCTGCAACACTGTATTTCCTTATAACGTGGTATTCTTACATATTCTTTCGAGAGAAAACTCTCCTGTGCATTCTCTTTTGAGGCTACACGCATAGACTTACACGCAACACCAATGCTTTTCGAGTGACAATGTGTTGTTTAGGAAAAACAAGATAATTTCCCACGATGCGGAATTTCCTAAAAAGGTGGTTTTCTGACAAATTCTGACGAAAGAAAATTCTCCTGTCGGTTCTCTTTTGAGGCTACACGTTTAGACGTACACGCCACACCAAATCTTTTCGAGTTACAACGTGTTGTTTAGGAGATACAAGCTAATTTTGTATGATGCGTTATTTCTTCTCATAAAGTGTTTCAAATACATTAGTATATTTCTTTACTCTGCAATGTTCTAGTTCCTTATAACGTGGTATTCTTACATATTCTTTCGAGAGAAAACTCTCCTGTGCATTCTCTTTTGAGGCTACATGCTTAGACACACACGCAACACCAAAGCTTTTCGAGTTACCATGTGTTGTGTAGGAAAAACAAGATAATTTCGCACGATGCGGGATTCCCTTAAAACTTGGTTTTCTGACAAATTTTGAGGAAAGAAAATTCTCCTGTGGTTTCTCATTTGAGGCTACACGTTTGGACATATATGCCACACCAAATCGTTTCGAGTTACAATGTGTTGTTTAGGAGATACAAGCTAATTTTGTATGATGCTTTATTTCTTCTCGTAAAGTGTTTCCAATAAGTACGTATTTGTCTTTGCTCTACAACACTGTATTTCCTTATAACGTGGTATTCTTACATATTCTTTCGAGAGAAAACTCTCCTGTGCGTTCTCTTTTCAGGCTACACGCTTAGACATACACGCAACACCAATGCTTTTCGAGTTACAACGTGTTGTTTAGGAAAAACAAGATAATTTCGCACGATGGTGTATTTCCTTAAAACGTGGTTTTCTGAAAAAATTTTGACGAAAGAAAATTCTCCTGTGGGTTCTCTTTTGAGGCTACACATTTAGACGTACACTCCACACCAATTTTTTTCGAGTTACAACGTGTAGTTTAGGAGATACAAGCTAATTTTGTACGATGCGTTTTTCTTCTTGTAAAGTGTTTCCAAAACGTACATATTTGTCTTTACTCTGTAACACTATATTTCCTTATAACGTCGTATTCTTACATATTCTTTCGAGAGAAAACTCTCCTGTGCCTACTCTTTTGAGGCTACGCGCTTAGACATACACGCAACACCAAAGTTTTTCGAGTTACAACTTGTTGTTTAGGAAAATCAAGATAATTTCGCACGATGGTGGATTTCCTTAAAACGTGGTTTTCTGTCAAATTTTGACGAAAGGAAATTCTCCTGTGGGTTCCCTTTTGATGCTACACATTTAGACGAACACGCCACACCAAATCTTTTCGAGTTACAACGTGTTGTTTAGGAGATACAAGCTAATTTTGTACGATGCATTATTTCTTCTCGTAAAGTTTAAGTGTTTCCAATATGTACGTATTTGTCTATACTCTGCAACACTGTATTTCCTTATAACGTGGTATTCTTACATATTCTTTTGAGAGAAAACTCTCCTGTGCCTTCCCTTTTGAGGCTACACGCTTAGACGTACACGCAACACCAAAGCTTTTCGAGTTACGATGTGTTGTTTAGGAAAAAAAGATAATTTCGCACGATGCGGGATTTCCTTAAAACATGGTTTTCTGACAAATTTTGACTTAAGAAAATTCTCATATGGGTTCTCTTTTGAGGCTACACGTTTAGACATACACGCCACACCAAATCTTTTTGAGTTACAACGTGTTGTTTAGGAGATACAAACTAATTTTGTATGATGCGTTATTTCTTCTCATAAGGTGTTTCCAATACGTTCGTATTTGTCTTTACTCTGCAATACTGTATTTCCTTATAACGTGGTATTCTTACATATTCATCCGAGAGAAAACTCTCCTGTACCTTCTCTTTTGAGGCTACATGCTTAGACATACACGCAACACCAAAGCTTTTCGAGTTACAACGTGTTGATTAGGAAAAACAAGATAATTTCGCAAGATGCGGGATTTCCTTAAAACGTGGTTTACTGACAACTTTTGACGAAAGAAAATTCTCCTGTGGGTTCTCTTTTGAGACTACACGTTTAGACGTACAGGCCTCACCAAATCCTTTCGAGTTACAACGTGTTGTTTAGGAGATACAAGCTAATTCTGTAAGATGCTTTATTTCTTCTCATAAAGCGTTTCCAATACGGTCGTATTTGTCTTTATTCTGCAACACTGTATTTCCTTATAACGTGGTATTCATACATATTCTTTCGACAGAAAACTCTCCTGTGCGTTCTCTTTTGAGGCTACACGCTTAGACATACACGCAACACCAAAGCTTTTCGAGTTACGATGTTTTGTTTAGGAAAAACAATATAATTACGCACGATGCGGGATTTCCGAAAAACATGGTTTTCTGACAAATTTTGAGGAAAGAAAATTCTCTTGTGGGTTCTCTTTTGAGGCTACACGTTTAGACGTACACGCCACACCAAATCTTTTCAAGTTACAACGTGTTGTTTAGGAGACACAAGCTAATTTTGTACGATGCGTTATTTCTTCTCGTAAAGTGTTTCCAATATGTAAGTATATTATTTCTTTACTCTGCAACGCTCTATTTCCTTATAACGTGGTATTCTTACATATTCTTTCGAGAGAAAACTCTCCTGTGCATTCTCTTTTGAGGCTACACGCTTAGACACACACGCAACCCCGAAGCTTTTCGAGTTACCATGTGTTGTTTAGGAAAAACAAGATAATTTCGCACGATGCGGGATGCCCTTAAAACATGGTTTTCTGACAAATTTTGAGGAAAGAAAATTCTGTGGTTTCTCATTTGTGGCTGCACGTTTGGATGTATACGCCACACCAAATCTTTTCAAGTTACAACGTGTTGTTTAGGAGATACAAGCTAATTTTGTATGATGCTTTATTTCTTCTCGTAAAGTGTTTACAATACATATTTATTTGTCTTTACTCTGCAACACTGTATTTCCTTATAACGTGGTATTCTTACATATGCTTTCGAGAGAAAACTCTCCTGTGCATTCTCTTTTCAGGCTACACGCTAAGACATACACGCAACACCAAAGCTTTTCGAGTTACAACCTGTTGTTTAGGGAAAACAAGATAATTTCGCACGATGCTGGATTTCCTTAAAACGTGGTTTTCTGAAAAAAAATTTGACGAAAGAAAATTCTCCTGTGGGTTCTCTTTTGAGGCTACACGTTTAGATGTACACTCCACACCAATTTTTTTCGATTTACAACGTGTAGTTTAGGAGATACACGCTAATTTTGTACGATGCGTTTTTCTTCTTGTAAAGTGTTTCCAAAACGTACATATTTGTCTTTACTCTGCAACACTGTATTTCCTAATAACGTGGTATTCATAAATATTCTTTCGAGAGAAAACTCTCCTGTGCCTACTCTTTTGAGGCTACACGCGTAGACATACACGCAACACCAATGCTTTTCGAGTTACAACTTGTTGTTTAGGAAAAAAATGATAATTTCGCATGATGCTGTATTTCCTTAAAACGTGGTTTTCTGCCAAATTTTGACGAAAGAAGATTCTCCTGTGGGTTCCCTTTTGAGGCTACACGTTTAGACGTAAACGCCACACCAAATCTTTTCGAGTTACAACGTGCTGTTTAGGAGATACAAGCTAATTTTGTACGATGCATTATATCTTCTCGTAAAGTTTAAGTGTTTCCAATATGTACATATTTGTCTATACTCTGCAACACTGTATTTCCTTATAACGTGGTATTCTTACATATTCTTTCGAGAGAAAACTCTCCTGTGCGTTCTCTTTTGAGACTACACGTTTAGACATACACGCAACACCAAAGCTTTTCGAGTGACAACGTGTTGTTTAGGAAAAACTAGATAATTTCGCACGATGCGGGATTTCCTTAAAACGTGATTTTCTGACAAATTTTGACGAAAGAAAATTCTCCTGTGGGTTCTCTTTTGAGGCTACACGTTTAGACGTACATGCCACACCAAATCCTTTCGAGTTACAACGTGCTGTTTAGGAGATACAAGCTAATTTTTATGATGCATTATTTCTTCTGGTAAAGTTTAAGTGTTTCCAATATGTACATATTTGTCTTTACTCTGCAACACTGTATTTCCTTATAAAGTGGTATTCTTACATCTTCTTTCGAGAGAAAATTCTCCTGTGCCTTCTCTTTTGAGGCTACACGCTTACACATACAGGCAACACCAAAGCTTTTCGAGTAATGATGTGTTGTTTAGAAAAAACAAGATAATTTCGCACGATGCGGGATTTCCTTAAAACATGGTATTCTGACAAATTTGACGAACGAAAATTCTCCTGTGGGTTCTCTTTTGAGGCTACACGTTTAGACGTACACGCCACACCAAATCTTTTCGAGATACAGCGTGTTGTTTAGGAGATACAAGCTAATTTTGTACGATGCGTTATTTCTTCTTGTAAAGTGTTTCCAATACGTACGTATTTGTCTTTACTCTGCAACACTGTATTTCCTTATAAGTTGGTATTCATACATATTCTTTCGAGAGAAAACTCTCCTGTCCGTTCTCTTTTAAGGCTACATGCTTAGAAATACACACAACACCAAAGCTTTTCGAGTTACGACATGTTGTTTAGGAAAAAATAGATAATTTCGAAAGATGCGGGATTTCCTTAAAACGTGGTTTTCTCAAAATTTTGACAAAAGAAAATTCTCCTGTGGTTTCTCTTTTGAGGCTACATGTTTAGACGTACACGCCCCATCAAATCTTTTCGAGTTACAATGTGTTGTTTAGGAGACACAAGCTAATTTTGTAAGATGCGTTATTTCTTCTCATAAAGTGTTTCCAATATGAATGTATTTGTCTTTACTCTGCAACACTGTATTTCCTTATAACGTGGTATTCTTACATATTCTTTCGAGAGAAAACTCTCCTGTGCATTCTCCCTTGAGGCTACAAGCTTAGACATACATGCAACTCCATCGCTTTTCGAGTTACGACATGTTGTTTAGGAAAAAATAGATAATTTCGCACGATGGGGGATTTCCTTAAAACGTGGTTTTCTGTCAAATTTTGACGAAAGAAAATTCTCCTGTGGGTTCTCTTTTGAGGCTACACATTTAGACGTACACTCCACACCAATTTTTTTCGAGTTACAACGTGTAGTTTAGGAGATACAAGCTAATTTTGTACGATGCGTTTTTCTTCTTGTAAAGTGTTTCCAAAACGTACATATTTGTCTTTACTCTGTAACACTATATTTCCTTATAACGTCGTATTCTTACATATTCTTTCGAGAGAAAACTCTCCTGTGCCTACTCTTTTGAGGCTACGCGCTTAGACATACACGCAACACCAAAGTTTTTCGAGTTACAACTTGTTGTTTAGGAAAATCAAGATAATTTCGCACGATGGTGGATTTCCTTAAAACGTGGTTTTCTGTCAAATTTTGACGAAAGGAAATTCTCCTGTGGGTTCCCTTTTGATGCTACACATTTAGACGAACACGCCACACCAAATCTTTTCGAGTTACAACGTGTTGTTTAGGAGATACAAGCTAATTTTGTACGATGCATTATTTCTTCTCGTAAAGTTTAAGTGTTTCCAATATGTACGTATTTGTCTATACTCTGCAACACTGTATTTCCTTATAACGTGGTATTCTTACATATTCTTTTGAGAGAAAACTCTTCTGTGCCTTCCCTTTTGAGGCTACACGCTTAGACGTACACGCAACACCAAAGCTTTTCGAGTTACGATGTGTTGTTTAGGAAAAAAAGATAATTTCGCACGATGCGGGATTTCCTTAAAACATGGTTTTCTGACAAATTTTGACTTAAGAAAATTCTCATATGGGTTCTCTTTTGAGGCTACACGTTTAGACATACACGCCACACCAAATCTTTTTGAGTTACAACGTGTTGTTTAGGAGATACAAACTAATTTTGTATGATGCGTTATTTCTTCTCATAAGGTGTTTCCAATACGTTCGTATTTGTCTTTACTCTGCAATACTGTATTTCCTTATAACGTGGTATTCTTACATATTCATCCGAGAGAAAACTCTCCTGTACCTTCTCTTTTGAGGCTACACGCTTAGACATACACGCAACACCAAAGCTTTTCGAGTTACAACGTGTTGATTAGGAAAAACAAGATAATTTCGCAAGATGCGGGATTTCCTTAAAACGTGGTTTACTGACAACTTTTGACGAAAGAAAATTCTCCTGTGGGTTCTCTTTTGAGACTACACGTTTAGACGTACAGGCCTCACCAAATCCTTTCGAGTTACAACGTGTTGTTTAGGAGATACAAGCTAATTCTGTAAGATGCTTTATTTCTTCTCATAAAGCGTTTCCAATACGGTCGTATTTGTCTTTACTCTGCAACACTGTATTTCCTTATAACGTGGTATTCATACATATTCTTTCGACAGAAAACTCTCCTGTGCGTTCTCTTTTGAGGCTACACGCTTAGACATACACGCAACACCAAAGCTTTTCGAGTTACGATGTTTTGTTTAGGAAAAACAATATAATTACGCACGATGCGGGATTTCCGAAAAACATGGTTTTCTGACAAATTTTGAGGAAAGAAAATTCTCTTGTGGGTTCTCTTTTGAGGCTACACGTTTAGACGTACACGCCACACCAAATCTTTTCAAGTTACAACGTGTTGTTTAGGAGACACAAGCTAATTTTGTACGATGCGTTATTTCTTCTCGTAAAGTGTTTCCAATATGTAAGTATATTATTTCTTTACTCTGCAACGCTCTATTTCCTTATAACGTGGTATTCTTACATATTCTTTCGAGAGAAAACTCTCCTGTGCATTCTCTTTTGAGGCTACACGCTTAGACACACACGCAACCCCGAAGCTTTTCGAGTTACCATGTGTTGTTTAGGAAAAACAAGATAATTTCGCACGATGCGGGATGCCCTTAAAACATGGTTTTCTGACAAATTTTGAGGAAAGAAAATTCTGTGGTTTCTCATTTGTGGCTGCACGTTTGGATGTATACGCCACACCAAATCTTTTCAAGTTACAACGTGTTGTTTAGGAGATACAAGCTAATTTTGTATGATGCTTTATTTCTTCTCGTAAAGTGTTTACAATACATACTTATTTGTCTTTACTCTGCAACACTGTATTTCCTTATAACGTGGTATTCTTACATATGCTTTCGAGAGAAAACTCTCCTGTGCATTCTCTTTTCAGGCTACACGCTAAGACATACACGCAACACCAAAGCTTTTCGAGTTACAACCTGTTGTTTAGGGAAAACAAGATAATTTCGCACGATGCTGGATTTCCTTAAAACGTGGTTTTCTGAAAAAAAATTTGACAAAAGAAAATTCTCCTGTGGGTTCTCTTTTGAGGCTACACGTTTAGATGTACACTCCACACCAATTTTTTTCGATTTACAACGTGTAGTTTAGGAGATACACGCTAATTTTGTACGATGCGTTTTTCTTCTTGTAAAGTGTTTCCAAAACGTACATATTTGTCTTTACTCTGCAACACTGTATTTCCTTATAACGTGGTATTCTTAAATATTCTTTCGAGAGAAAACTCTCCTGTGCCTACTCTTTTGAGGCTACACGCGTAGACATACACGCAACACCAATGCTTTTCGAGTTACAACTTGTTGTTTAGGAAAAAAATGATAATTTCGCATGATGCTGTATTTCCTTAAAACGTGGTTTTCTGTCAAATTTTGACGAAAGAAGTTTCTCCTGTGGGTTCCCTTTTGAGGCTACACGTTTAGACGTAAACGCCACACCAAATCTTTTCGAGTTACAACGTGCTGTTTAGGAGATACAAGCTAATTTTGTACGATGCATTATATCTTCTCGTAAAGTTTAAGTGTTTCCAATATGTACATATTTGTCTATACTCTGCAACACTGTATTTCCTTATAACGTGGTATTCTTACATATTCTTTCGAGAGAAAACTCTCCTGTGCGTTCTCTTTTGAGACTACACGTTTAGACATACACGCAACACCAAAGCTTTTCGAGTGACAACGTGTTGTTTAGGAAAAACTAGATAATTTCGCACGATGCGGGATTTCCTTAAAACGTGATTTTCTGACAAATTTTGACGAAAGAAAATTCTCCTGTGGGTTCTCTTTTGAGGCTACACGTTTAGACGTACATGCCACACCAAATCCTTTCGAGTTACAACGTGCTGTTTAGGAGATACAAGCTAATTTTTATGATGCATTATTTCTTCTGGTAAAGTTTAAGTGTTTCCAATATGTACATATTTGTCTTTACTCTGCAACACTGTATTTCCTTATAAAGTGGTATTCTTACATCTTCTTTCGAGAGAAAATTCTCCTGTGCCTTCTCTTTTGAGGCTACACGCTTACACATACAGGCAACACCAAAGCTTTTCGAGTAATGATGTGTTGTTTAGAAAAAACAAGATAATTTCGCACGATGCGGGATTTCCTTAAAACATGGTATTCTGACAAATTTGACGAACGAAAATTCTCCTGTGGGTTCTCTTTTGAGGCTACACGTTTAGACGTACACGCCACACCAAATCTTTTCGAGATACAGCGTGTTGTTTAGGAGATACAAGCTAATTTTGTACGATGCGTTATTTCTTCTTGTAAAGTGTTTCCAATACGTACGTATTTGTCTTTACTCTGCAACACTGTATTTCCTTATAAGTTGGTATTCATACATATTCTTTCGAGAGAAAACTCTCCTGTCCGTTCTCTTTTAAGGCTACATGCTTAGAAATACACACAACACCAAAGCTTTTCGAGTTACGACATGCTGTTTAGGAAAAAATAGATAATTTCGAAAGATGCGGGATTTCCTTAAAACGTGGTTTTCTCAAAATTTTGACAAAAGAAAATTCTCCTGTGGTTTCTCTTTTGAGGCTACATGTTTAGACGTACACGCCCCATCAAATCTTTTCGAGTTACAATGTGTTGTTTAGGAGATACAAGCTAATTTTGTAAGATGCGTTATTTCTTCTCATAAAGTGTTTCCAATATGAATGTATTTGTCTTTACTCTGCAACACTGTATTTCCTTATAACGTGGTATTCTTACATATTCTTTCGAGAGAAAACTCTCCTGTGCATTCTCCCTTGAGGCTACAAGCTTAGACATACATGCAACTCCATCACTTTTCGAGTTACGACATGTTGTTTAGGAAAAAATAGATAATTTCGCACGATGGGGGATTTCCTTAAAACGTGGTTTTCTGTCAAATTTTGACGAAAGAAAATTCTCTTGTGGGTTCTCTTTTGAGGCTACACATTTAGACGTACACTCCACACCAATTTTTTTCGAGTTACAACGTGTAGTTTAGGAGATACAAGCTAATTTTGTACGATGCGTTTTTCTTCTTGTAAAGTGTTTCCAAAACGTACATATTTGTCTTTACTCTGTAACACTATATTTCCTTATAACGTCATATTCTTACATATTCTTTCGAGCGAAAACTCTCCTGTGCCTACTCTTTTGAGGCTACGCGCTTAGACATACACGCAACACCAAAGTTTTTCGAGTTACAACTTGTTGTTTAGGAAAATCAAGATAATTTCGCACGATGGTGGATTTCCTTAAAACGTGGTTTTCTGTCAAATTTTGACGAAAGGAAATTCTCCTGTGGGTTCCCTTTTGATGCTACACATTTAGACGAACACGCCACACCAAATCTTTTCGAGTTACAACGTGTTGTTTAGGAGATACAAGCTAATTTTGTACGATGCATTATTTCTTCTCGTAAAGTTTAAGTGTTTCCAATATGTACGTATTTGTCTATACTCTGCAACACTGTATTTCCTTATAACGTGGTATTCTTACATATTCTTTTGAGAGAAAACTCTCCTGTGCCTTCCCTTTTGAGGCTACATGCTTAGACATACACGCAACACCAAAGCTTTTCGAGTTACGATGTGTTGTTTAGGAAAAAAAGATAATTTCGCACGATGCGGGATTTCCTTAAAACATGGTTTTCTGACAAATTTTGACTTAAGAAAATTCTCATATGGGTTCTCTTTTGAGGCTACACGTTTAGACATACACGCCACACCAAATCTTTTTGAGTTACAACGTGTTGTTTAGGAGATACAAACTAATTTTGTATGATGCGTTATTTCTTCTCATAAGGTGTTTCCAATACGTTCGTATTTGTCTTTACTCTGCAATACTGTATTTCCTTATAACGTGGTATTCTTACATATTCATCCGAGAGAAAACTCTCCTGTACCTTCTCTTTTGAGGCTACACGCTTAGACATACACGCAACACCAAAGCTTTTCGAGTTACAACGTGTTGATTAGGAAAAACAAGATAATTTCGCAAGATGCGGGATTTCCTTAAAACGTGGTTTACTGACAACTTTTGACGAAAGAAAATTCTCCTGTGGGTTCTCTTTTGAGACTACACGTTTAGACGTACAGGCCTCACCAAATCCTTTCGAGTTACAACGTGTTGTTTAGGAGATACAAGCTAATTCTGTAAGATGCTTTATTTCTTCTCATAAAGCGTTTCCAATACGGTCGTATTTGTCTTTATTCTGCAACACTGTATTTCCTTATAACGTGGTATTCATACATATTCTTTCGACAGAAAACTCTCCTGTGCGTTCTCTTTTGAGGCTACACGCTTAGACATACACGCAACACCAAAGCTTTTCGAGTTACGATGTTTTGTTTAGGAAAAACAATATAATTACGCACGATGCGGGATTTCCGAAAAACATGGTTTTCTGACAAATTTTGAGGAAAGAAAATTCTCTTGTGGGTTCTCTTTTGAGGCTACACGTTTAGACGTACACGCCACACCAAATCTTTTCAAGTTACAACGTGTTGTTTAGGAGACACAAGCTAATTTTGTACGATGCGTTATTTCTTCTCGTAAAGTGTTTCCAATATGTAAGTATATTATTTCTTTACTCTGCAACGCTCTATTTCCTTATAACGTGGTATTCTTACATATTCTTTCGAGAGAAAACTCTCCTGTGCATTCTCTTTTGAGGCTACACGCTTAGACACACACGCAACCCCGAAGCTTTTCGAGTTACCATGTGTTGTTTAGGAAAAACAAGATAATTTCGCACGATGCGGGATGCCCTTAAAACATGGTTTTCTGACAAATTTTGAGGAAAGAAAATTCTGTGGTTTCTCATTTGTGGCTGCACGTTTGGATGTATACGCCACACCAAATCTTTTCAAGTTACAACGTGTTGTTTAGGAGATACAAGCTAATTTTGTATGATGCTTTATTTCTTCTCGTAAAGTGTTTACAATACATACTTATTTGTCTTTACTCTGCAACACTGTATTTCCTTATAACGTGGTATTCTTACATATGCTTTCGAGAGAAAACTCTCCTGTGCATTCTCTTTTCAGGCTACACGCTAAGACATACACGCAACACCAAAGCTTTTCGAGTTACAACCTGTTGTTTAGGGAAAACAAGATAATTTCGCACGATGCAGGATTTCCTTAAAACGTGGTTTTCTGAAAAAAAATTTGACGAAAGAAAATTCTCCTGTGGGTTCTCTTTTGAGGCTACACGTTTAGATGTACACTCCACACCAATTTTTTTCGATTTACAACGTGTAGTTTAGGAGATACACGCTAATTTTGTACGATGCGTTTTTCTTCTTGTAAAGTGTTTCCAAAACGTACATATTTGTCTTTACTCTGCAACACTGTATTTCCTTATAACATGGTATTCTTAAATATTCTTTCGAGAGAAAACTCTCCTGTGCCTACTCTTTTGAGGCTACACGCGTAGACATACACGCAACACCAATGCTTTTCGAGTTACAACTTGTTGTTTAGGAAAAAAATGATAATTTCGCATGATGCTGTATTTCCTTAAAACGTGGTTTTCTGTCAAATTTTGACGAAAGAAGATTCTCCTGTGGGTTCCCTTTTGAGGCTACACGTTTAGACGTACACGCCACACCAAATCTTTTCGAGTTACAACGTGCTGTTTAGGAGATACAAGCTAATTTTGTACGATGCATTATATCTTCTCGTAAAGTTTAAGTGTTTCCAATATGTACATATTTGTCTATACTCTGCAACACTGTATTTCCTTATAACGTGGTATTCTTACATATTCTTTCGAGAGAAAACTCTCCTCTGCCTTCCCTTTTGAGGCTACCCGCTTAGACATACACGCAACACCAAAGCATTTCGAGTTACGATGTGTTGTTTAGGAAAAACAAGATAATTTCGCACGATGAGGGATTTCCTTAAAACATGGTTTTCTGACAAATTTTGACTTAAGAAAGTTCTCATATGGGTTCTCTTTTGAGGCTACACGTTTAGACATACACGCCACACCAAATCTTTTCGAATTACAACGTGTTGTTTAGGAGATACAAGCTAATTTTGTATGATGCGTTATTTCTTCTCATAAGGTGTTTCCAATACGTTCATATTTGTCTTTACTCTGCAATATTATATTTCCTTATAACGTGGTATTCTTACATATTCTTTCGAGAGAAAACTCTCCTGTACCTTCTCTTTTGAGGCTACACGCTTAGACATACACGCAACACCAAGGCTTTTCGAGTTACAACGTGTTGATTAGGAAAAACAAGATAATTTCGCACAATGCGGGATTTCCTTAAAACGTGGTTTTCTGACAAATTTTGACGAAACAGAATTCTCCTCTGGGTTCTCTTTTGAGATTACATGTTTAGACGTACAGGCCACACCAAATCTTTTCGAGTTACAATGTGTTGTTTAGGAGATACAAGCTAATTCTGTAAGATGCTTTATATCTTCTCGTAATGTGTTTCCAATAAGTATGTATTTTTCTTTACTCTGCAACACTGTATTTCCTTATAACGTGGTATTCTTACATATTCTTTCGAGAGAAAACTCTCCTGTGCGTTCTCTTTTGAGGCTACACGCTTAGACATACACGAAACACCAAAGCTTTTCGAGTTACAACCTGTTGTTTAGGAAAAACAAGATGATTTCACAGGATGCGGTATTTCCTTAAAACGTGGTTTTCTAAAAAAAATTTTGACGAAAGAAAATTCTCCTGTGTGTTCTCTTTTGAGGCTACATGTTTAGACGTACACTCCACACATATTTTTTTCGAGTTTCAACGTGTAGTTAAGGAGATACAAGCTAATTTTGTACGATGCGTTATTTCTTCTTGTAAAGTGTTTCCAATACGTACATATTTGTCTTTACTCTGCAACACTGTATTTCCTTATAACGTGGTATTCTTACATATTTTTTCGAGAGAAAACTCTCCTGGGCCTACTCTTTTGAGGCTACATGCTTAGACATACACGCAACACCAAAGCTTTTCGTGTTACAACTTGTTGTTTAGGAAAAACAAGATAATTTCCCACGATGTGGGATTTCCTTAAAACGTGGTTTTCTGTCAAATTTTGACGAAAGAAAATTCTCCTGTGGGTTCTCTTTTGAGGCTACACGTTTAGACGTACATGCCACACCAATTCTTTTCGAGTTACAACGTGTAGTTTAGGAGATACAAGCTAAGTTTGTACGATGCGTTATTTCTTCTTGTAAAGTGTTTCCAATACATACATATTTGTCTTTACTTTGCAACACTGTATTTCCTTATAACGTGGTATTCTTACATATTCTTTCGAGTGAAAACTCTCCTGTGCCTACTCTTTTGAGGCTACACGCATAGACATACATGCAACACCAAAGCTTTTCGAGTTACAACTTTTTGTTTAGGAAGAACAAGATAATTTCGCATGATGCAGGATTTCCTTAAAACGTGGTTTTCTGTCAAAATTTGACGAAAGAAAATTCTCCTGTTGGTTCTCTTTTGAGGCTACACGTTTAGACGTACATAGCACACCAAATATTTTCGAGTTACAACGTTTTGTTTAGGAGATACAAGCTAGTTTTGTACGTTGCGTTATTTCTCGTAAAGTGTTTCCAATACATATGTATTTTTCTTCATTCTGCAACACTGTATTTCCTTATAACGTGGTATACTTACATATACTTTTGAGAGAAAACTCTCCTGTGCATTCTATTTTGAGGCTACAAGCTTAGACATACACGCAACACCAAAGCTTTTCGAGTTAAGATATGTTGTTTAGGAAAAAATAGATAATTTTGCACGATGCGGGATTTCCTAAAAACGTGGTTTTCTGTCAAATTTTGATGAAAGAAACTTCTCCTGTGGTTTCTCTTTTGAGGCTACATGTTTAGACGTACACGCCACACCAAATCTTTTCGAGATACAACGTGTAGTTTAGGAGATACAAGCTAAATTTGTACAATGCGTTATTTATTCTCGTAAAGGTTTTCCAATATGTATGTATTCATCTTTACTCTACAACACTGTATTTCCTTATAACGTGGTATTCTTACATATTCTTTCGAGAGAGAACTCTCCTCTGCGTTCTCTTTTGAGGCTACACGCTTAGACATACACGCAACACCAAAGCTTTTCGAGTGACAACGTGTTGTTTAGGAAAAATTAGATAATTTCGCACGATACGGGATTTCCTTAAAACCTGGTTTTCTGACAAATTTGACGGAAGAAAATTCTCCTGTGGGTTCTCTTTTGAGGCTACACGTTTAGACGTACATGCCACACCAAATCTTTTTGAGTTACAACGGGCTGTTTAGGAGATACAATCTAATTTTGTACGATGCATTATTTCTTCTCGTAAAGTTTAAGTGTTTCCAATATGTACGTATTTGTCTTTACTCTGCAGCACTGTATTTCCTTATAACGTGGTATTCTTATATATTCTTTCGAGAAAAAACTCTCCTGTTCCTTCTCTTTTGAGGCTACAAGCTTAGACATACACGCAACACCAAAGCTTTTCGAATTACAATGTGTTGTTTAGGAAAAACAAGATAATTTCGCACGATGCGGGATTTCCTTAAAACATGGTTTTGTGACAAATTTTGACGAAAAAAAATTCTCTTGTGGGTTCTCTTTTGAGGCTACACGTTTAGACGTACACGCCACATGAAATATTTTTGAGTTACAACGTGTTGTTTAGGAGATACAAGCTAATTTTGTACGATGCGTTATTTCTTCTCATAAAGTGTTTCCAATATGTACGTATTTTTCTTTATTCTGCAACACTGTATTTCCTTAGAACGTGGTATTCTTACATATTCTTTCGAGAGAAAACTCTCTTGTGTGTTCTCTTTGGAGGCTACATGCTTAGAAATACACGCAACACCAAAGCTTTTCGAGTTACGTCGTGTTGTTTGGGAAAAAATAGATAATTTCGCACGATGCGAGATTTCCTTAAAATGTGGTTTTCTGACAAATTTTGACGAAAGAAAATTCTCCTGTGGGTTCTCTTTTGAGGCTACACGTTTAAACGCACGAGCCACACCAAATCTTTTCGAGTTACAACGTGCTGTTTAGGAGATACAAGCTAATTTTGTACGATGCATTATTTCTTCTCGTAAAGTTTAAGTGTTTCCAATATGTAAGTATTTGTCCTTACTCTGCAACACAGTATTTCCTTATAACGTGGTATTCATACATATTCTTTCGACAGAAAACTCTCCTGTGTGTTCTCTTTTGAGGCTACATGCTTAGACATACACGCAACACCAAAGCTTTTCGAGTTACGATGTGTTGTTTAGGAAAAACAAGATAATTTCGCACGATGCGGGATTCCGTAAAACATGGTTTTCTGGAAAATTTTGACGAAAGAAAATTCTCCTGTGGGTTCTCTTTTGAGGCTACACATTTAGACATACAGGCCACACCAAATCATTTCGAGTTACAACGTGTTGTTTAGGAGATACAAGCTTATTCTATAAGATGCTTTATTTCTTCTCGTAAAGTGTTTCCAATACTTACGTATTTTTCTTTACTCTGCAACACTGTATTTCCTTATAACGTGGTATTCTCACATATTCTTTTGAGAGAAAACTCTCCTGTGCATTCTCTTTTGAGGCTACATGCTTAGACATACACGAAACACCAAAGCTTTTTGAGTTAACAAGTGTTGTTTAGGAAAAACAAGATGATTTCCCCGTTCTGGTTTTGCCGAATACTGTTTCACTGAGTCTTTCCAGAACCAGGGGCCACTCCTCCTTTCTTCTTGTACCTCATTTGATGTGTGGATTATGTTTTGGGTATTCCAGTTTTCTAGGTTAATATCCACTTATTAGTGAGTGCATACCATGATTCACCTTTTGAGTCTGGGTTACCTCACTTAGTATGATATTCTCTAGCTCCATCCATTTGCCTAAGAATTTCATGAATTCATTGTTTCTAATGGCTGAATAGTACTCCATTGTGTAGATATACCACATTTTTTGTATCCACTCTTCTGTTGAGGGATACCTGGGTTCTTTCCAGCATCTGGCAATTATAAATAGGGCTGCTATGAACATAGTAGAACATGCGTCCTTATTACATGGTGGGGAGTCTTCTGGGTATATGCCCAGGAGTGGTATAGCAGGATCTTCTGGAAGTGAGGTGCCCAGTTTTCGGAGGAACCGCCAGACTGCTTTCCAGAGTGGTTGTACCAATTTGCAACCCCACCAGCAGTGGAGGAGTGTTCCTCTTTCTCCACACCCTCTCCAACACCTGCTGTCTCCTGAATTTTTAATCTTAGCCATTCTGACTGGTGTAAGATGAAATCTTAGGGTTGTTTTGATTTGCATTTCCCTAATGACTAATGAAGTTGACCATTTTTTAAGATGCTTCTCCGCCATCCGAAGTTCTTCAGGTGAGAATTCTTTCTTTAACTCTGTACCCCATTTTTTAATAGGGTTGTTTGGTTTTCTGGAGTCTAACTTCTTAAGTTCTTTATATATTGGATATTAGCCCTCTATCTGATGTAGGATTGGTGAAGATCTTTTCCCAATTTGTTGGTTGCCGATTTGTCCTCTTGATGGTGTCCTTTGCCTTACAGAAACTTTGTAATTTTATGAGGTCCCATTTGTCAATTCTTGCTCTTAGAGCATACGCTATTGGTGTTCTGTTCAGAAACTTTCTCCCTGTACCGATGTCCTCAAGGGTCTTCCCCAGTTTCTTTTCTATTAGCTTCAGAGTGTCTGGCTTTATGTGGAGGTCCTTGATCCATTTGGATTTGAGCTTAGTACAAGGAGACAAGGATGGATCAATTCGCATTCTTCTGCATGCTGATCTCCAGTTGAACCAGCACCATTTGTTGAAAAGGCTATCTTTTTTCCATTGGATGTTTTCAGCCTCTTTGTCGAGGATCAAGTGGCCATAGGTGTGTGGGTTCATTTCTAGATCTTCAATCCTGTTCCATTGATCCTCCTGCCTGTCACTGTACCAATACCATGCAGTTTTTAACACTATTGCTCTGTAGTATTGCTTGAGGTCAGGGATACTGATTCCTCCAGATTTTCTTTTGTTGCTGAGAATAGTTTTAGCTATCCTGGGTTTTTTGTTGTTCCAGATGAATTTGATAATTGCTCTTTCTAACTCTGTGAAGAATTGAGTTGGGATTTTGATGGGTATTGCATTGAATCTGTATATTGCTTTAGGCAAAATGGCCATTTTAACTATATTGATTCTACCGATCCATGAGCATGGGAGGTTTTCCCATTTTTTGAGGTCTTCTTCCATTTCCTTCTTCAGAGTCTTGAAGTTCTTGTCATACAGATCTTTCACATGTTTGGTAAGAGTCACCCCAAGATACTTTATACTGTTTGAGGCTATTGTGAAGGGGGTCATTTCCCTAATTTCTTTCTCAGTCTGCTTATCCTTTGAGTATAGGAAGACCACTGATTTGCTGGAGTTGATTTTATAACCTGCCACTTTGCTGAAGTTGTTTATCAGCTGTAGGAGCTCTCTAGTGGAGTTCTTTGGGTCACTTAGTTAGACGATCATGTCGTCTGCAAATAATGATAGTTTGACTTCTTCCTTTCCTATTTGTATCCCTTTGACCTCCTTATGTTGTCGAATTGCCCGAGCTAGTACCTCAAGTACAATATTGAAAAGATAAGGAGAAAGGGGGCAGCCTTGTCTGGTCCCTGATTTCAGTGGGATTGCTTCAAGTTTCTCTCCATTTAGTTTGATACTGGCTACCGGTTTGCTGTATATTGCTTTTACTATGTTTAGGTATGGGCCTTGAATTCCTGTTCTCTCCAAGACTTTAAGCATGAAAGGATGCTGAATTTTGTCAAATGCTTTTTCAGCATCCAATGAAATGACCATGTGGTTTTGTTATTTGAGTTTGTTTATGTAGTGGATTGTATTGATGGATTTCCGTATATTGAACCAACCCTGCATTCCCGGGATAAAGCCTACTTGATCATGGTGGATGATCGTTTAGATGTGTTCTTGGATTCGGTTGGCAAGAATTTTATTGAGTATTTTTGCATCGATGTTCATAAGGGAAATTGGTCTGAAGTTCTCTTTCTTTGTTGGATCTTTGTGTGGCTTTGGTATCAGCGTAATTGTGGCTTCGTAGAAGGAATTGGGTAGTGTTCCTTCTGTTTCTATTTTGTGGAATAGTTTGAAGAGTATTGGTGTTAACTCTTCTTTGAAAGTCTGGTAGAATTCTGCACTGAAACCATCTGGTCCTGTGCTTTTTTTGGTTGGAAGACTTTCTATGACTCCTTCTATTTCTTTAGGCTTTATGGGACTGTTCAGATGGTCTAGTTGGTCCTGATTTAATTTTGGTATTTGGTATCTGTCAAGGAAATTGTCCATTTCCTCCAGATTCTCCAGTTGTGTTGAGTACAGGCTCTCATAGTAGGATCTGATGATTTTTTGGATTTCCTCAGTTTCCGTTGTTATGTCTCCCTTTTCATTTCTAAGTTTGTTAATTTGGATACTTTCTCTGTGCCCTTTGGTCAGTCTGGCTAAGGGTTTATCTATCTTGTTGATTTTCTCAAAGAACCAGCTCCTGGTTTTGTTGATTTTTTGTATGGTTCTCTTTGTTTCTACTTGATTGATTTCGGCCCTGAGTTTGATGATTTCCTGCCTTCTACTCCTCCTGGGTGAAATAGCTTCTTTTTGTTCTTTACTCTACAACACTGTATTTCCTTATAACGTGGTATTCTTACATATTCTTTCGAGAGAGAACTCTCCTCTGCGTTCTCTTTTGAGGCTACACGCTTAGACATACACGCAACACCAAAGCTTTTCGAGTTACGATGTGTTGTTTAGGAAAAAAATAGATGATTTCGCACGATGCGGGATTTCCTTAAAATGTGGTTTTCTGTCAAATTTTGACGAAAGAAAATTCTCCTGTGGGTTCTCTTTTGAGGCTACATGTTTAGACGTACACCCCACACCAAAGCTTTTCGAGTTACAACGTGTAGTTTAGAAGATACAAGCTAATTTTGTACGAGGCGTTATTACTTCTCTTAAAGTGTTTCCAATACGTACGAATTTGTCTTTACTCTGCAATACTGTATTTCCTTATAACGTGGTATTCTTACATATTCTTTCGAGAGAAAACTCTCCTTTGCCTTCTGTTTTGAGGCTACACGGTTAGACATACACGCAACACCAAAGCTTTTCTAGTTACAACGTGTTGATTATGAAAAACAAGATAATTTCGCACGATGCGGGATTTCCTTAAAACATGGTTTTCTGACAAATTTTGACGAAAGAAAATTCTCCTGTGTGTTCTCTTTTGAGGCTACATGTTTAGACGTATGCGCCACACCAAATCTTTGCGAGTTACAACGTGCTGTTAGGAGATACAAGCTAATTTTGTACGATGCATTATTTCTTCTTGTAAGGTTTAAGTGTTTCCAATATGTACGTATTTTTCTTTACTCTGCAACACTGTATTTCCTTATAACGTGGTATTCTTACATAGTCTTTCGAGAGAAAACTGTCCTGTGCCTTCTCTTTTGAGGCTACATGCTTAGACATACACGCAACACCAAAGCTTTTCGAGTTACGATGTCTTGTTTAGGAAAAACAAGATAATTTCGCACGATGCGGGATTTCCTTAAATCATGGTTTTCTGAAAAAATTTTGAGGAAAGAAAATTCTCCTGTGGGTTCTCTTTTGAGGCTACCCGTGTGGACGTACACGCCACACCAAATCTTTTTCAGTTACAACGTGTTGTTTAGGAGATACAAGCTAATTTTGTATGATGCGTTATTTCTTCTTGTAAAGTGTTTCCAATATGTACGTATTTGTCTTTACTCTGCAACACTGTATTTCCTTATAACGTGGTATTCTTACATATTCTTTAGAGAGAAAACTCTCCTGTGCGTTCTCTCTTGAGGCTACACGCTTAGACATACAGGCAACACCAAAGCTTTTCGAGTTACAACGTGTTATTTAGGAAAAACAAGATAATTTCGCATGATGCTGGATTTCCATAAAACCTGGTTTTCTGTCAAATTTTGACGAAAGAAAATTCTCCTGCGGGTTCTCTTTTGAGGCTACACGTTTAGACGTACACAGCACACGAAATATTTTCGAGTTGCAACGTGTTGTGTAGGAGATACATACTAATTTCTTTACATTACGTTATTTCTTCTCGTAAAGTGTTTCCAATAGGTACGTATTTTTCTTTATTCTGCCACAGTGTATTTCCTTATAACGTGGTATTCATACATATTCTTTCGAGAGAAAACTCTCCTGTGCATTCTATTTTGAGGCTACAAGCTTAGACATACATGCAAGACCAAAGCTTTTCGAGTTACGATATGCTGTTTAGGAAAAAATAGATAATTTCGCACGATGCGGGATTTCCATAAAACGTGGTTTTCTGTCAAATTTTGACTAAAGAAAATTCTCCTGTGTTTTCTCTTTTAAGGCTACATGTTTAGACGTACACGCCACACCAAATCTTTTCGAGTTGCAACGTGTAGTTTAGGAGATACGAGCTAATTTTGTACGATGCGTTATTTCTTCTCCTAAAGTGTTTCCAATACGTACATATTTGTCTTTACTCTGCAACACTGTATTTCCTTATAACGTGGTATTCTTGCATATTTTTTCGAGAGAAAACTCTCCTCTGCGTTCTCTTTTGAGGATACACGCTTAGACATACACGGAACACTAAAGGTTTTCGAGTGACAACGTGTTGTTTAGGAAAAACTAGACAATATCGCACGATGCGGGATTTCCATAAAATGCGGTTTTCTGACAAATTTTGACGAAAGAAAATTCTCCCTTGGGTTCTCTTTTGAGGCTACATGTTTAGACGTACATGCCACACCAAATCTTTTTGAGTTACAAGGTGCTGTTTAGGAGATACAAGCTAATTTTGTATGATGCATTATTTCTTCCCGTAAAGTTTAAGTGTTTCCAATATGTAAGTATTTGTCTTTACTCTGCAACACTCTATTACCTTATAACGTGGTATTCTTACATATTCTTTCGAGAAAAAACTCTCCTGTGCCTTCTCTTTTGAGGCTACAGGCTTAGAGATACACGCAACACCAAAGCTTTTCGAGTTACAATGTGTTGTTTAGGAAAAACAAGATAATTTCGCACAATGCGGGATTTCCTTAAAACGTGGTTTTCTGACAAATTTTGACGAAAGAAAATACTCCTGTGGGTTCTCTTTTGAGGCTACACGTTTAGACGTACACGCCACACCAAATCCTTTCGAGTTAAAACGTGTTGGTTAGGAGATACAAGCTAATTTTTTAAGATGCGTTATTTCTTCTCTTAAAGTTTAAATGTGTCCAATATGTAAGTAATTGCCTTTACTCTGCAACACTGTATTTCCTTATAACGTGGTAATCTTGCATATTCTTTCGAGAGAAAAACTCTCCTGTGCGTTCTCTTTAGAGGCTACATGCTTAGACATACACGCAACACCAAAGCATTTCGAATTACAACCTGTTGTTTAGGAAAAACAAGATAATTTCACACGATGCGGGATTTCCTTAAAACGTGGTTTTCTGAAAAATTTTGACGAAAGAAAATTCTCCTGTGGGTTCTCTTTTGAGGCTACATGTTTAGTTGTAAACGCCACACCAAATCTTTTCGAGTTACAACGTTTTGTTTAGGAGATACAAGCTAATTTTGTACGATGCGTTATTACCTCTCGTAAAGTGTTTCCAATACGTACTTATTTGTCTTTACTCTGCAACAATGTATTTCCATATAACGTGGTATTCTTACATATTCTTTCGAGAGAAAACTCTCCTGTGCATTCTCTTTTGAGGCTACACGCTTAGACATACACGCAACACCAAAGCTTTTCGAGTTACAACGTGTTGTTTAGGAAAAACAAGATAATTTCGCACGATGCAGGATTTCCTTAAAACGTGGTTTTCTGACAAATATTGATGAAAGAAAGTTGTCCTGTGGTTCTCCTTTGAGGCTACACGTTAGACGTACACACCACACCAAATCTTTTCGAGTTATAACGTGTTGTTTAGGAGATACAAACTAATTTTGTATGATGCCTTATTTCTTCTCGTAAAGTTTAAGTGTTTCAAATAAGTATGTATTTGTCTTTACTCTGCAACACTGTATTTACTTATAATGTGGTATTCTTACATATTCTTTCGAGAGAAAACTCTCCTGTGCGTTCTCTTTTGAGGCTACACGATTAAACATACACGCAACACCAAAGCTTTTCGAATTACAATTTGTTGTTTAGGAAAAACAAGATAATTTCGCACGATGCGGAATTTCCTTAAAACGTGATTTTCTGACAAATTTTGACGAAAGAAAATTCTCCTGTGGGTTCTCTTTTGAGGCTACATGTTTAGTTGTAAATGCCACACCAAATCTTTTCGAGTTACAACGTTTTGTTTAGCAGATACAAGCTAATTTTGTACAATGCGTTATTACCTCTCGTAAAGTGTTTCCAATACTTACGTATTTGTCTTTACTCTGCAACAATGTATTTCCATATAACGTGGTATTCTTACATATTCTTTCGAGAGAAAACTCTCCTGTGCATTCTCTTTTGAGGCTACACGCTTAGACATACACGCAACACCAAAGCTTTTCGAGTTACAACGTGTTGTTTAGGAAAAACAAGATAATTTCGCACGATGCAGGATTTCCTTAAAACGTGGTTTTCTGACAAATTTTGACGAAAGAAAATTCTCCTGTGGGTTCTCTTTTGAGGGTACACATTTAGACGTACAAGCCACACCAAATCCTTTCGAGTTATATCGTGTTGTTTAGGAGATACAAGCTTATTTTGTACTATGTGTTATTTCTACTCGTAAAGTTTAAGTGTTTCCAATAAGTATATATTTGTCTTTACTCTGCAACACTGTATTTCCTTATAATGTGGTATTCCTACATAATCTTTTGGGAGAAAACTGTCCTGTGCGTTCTCTTTTGAGGCTACACGCTTAGATATACCCGCAACACCAAACCTTTTCGAGTTACAACATGTTGTTTAGGAAAAACAAGATAATTTCGCACGATGCGGGATTTCTTTAAAACGTGGGTTTTGACAAATTTTGACGAAAGAAAACTCTCCTGTGGGTTCTCTTTTGAGGCTACACGTTTAGACGTACATGCCACACCAAATGTTTTCGAGTTACAACGTGTTAATTAGGAGATACAAACTAATTTTGTACGATGCCTTATTTCTTCTCGTAAAGTTTAAGTGTTTCCAATAAGTACGTATTTGTCTTTACTCTACAACACTGTATTTCCTTATAACGTGGTATTCTTACATATTCTTTCGAGAGAAAACTCTCCTGTGCATTCTCTTTTGAGGCTACACGCGTAGACATATACGCAACACCAAAGCTTTTCGAGTTACAATGTGTTGTTTAGGAAAAACAAGATAATTTCGCACGATGCGGGATTTCCTTAAAACGTGGTTTTCTGACAAATTTTGACGAAAGAAAATACTCCTGTGGGTTCTCTTTTGAGGCTACACATTTAGACTTACACGCCACACCAAATCCTTTCGAGTTAAAACGTGTTGGTTAGGAGATACAAGCTAATTTTTTAAGATGCGTTATTTCTTCTCGTAAAGTTTAAATGTGTCCAATATGTAAGTAATTGCCTTTACTCTGCAACACTGTATTTCCTTATAACGTGGTAATCTTGCATATTCTTTCGAGAGAAAAACTCTCCTGTGCGTTCTCTTTAGAGGCTACATGCTTAGACATACACGCAACACCAAAGCATTTCGAATTACAACCTGTTGTTTAGGAAAAACAAGATAATTTCACACGATGCGGGATTTCTTTAAAACGTGGTTTTCTGAAAAATTTTGACGAAAGAAAATTCTCCTGTGGGTTCTCTTTTGAGGCTACATGTTTAGTTGTTAACGCCACACCAAATCTTTTCGAGTTACAACGTTTTGTTTAGGAGATACAAGCTAATTTTGTACGATGCGTTATTACCTCTCGTAAAGTGTTTCCAATACGTACTTATTTGTCTTTACTCTGCAACAATGTATTTCCATATAACGTGGTATTCTTACATATTCTTTCGAGAGAAAACTCTCCTGTGCATTCTCTTTTGAGGCTACACGCTTAGACATACACGCAACACCAAAGCTTTTCGAGTTACAACGTGTTGTTTAGGAAAAACAAGATAATTTCGCACGATGCAGGATTTCCTTAAAACGTGGTTTTCTGACAAATATTGATGAAAGAAAATTGTCCTGTGGTTCTCCTTTTAGGCTACACGTTAGACGTACACACCACACCAAATCTTTTCGAGTTATAACGTGTTGTTTAGGAGATACAAACTAATTTTGTATGATGCCTTATTTCTTCTCGTAAAGTTTAAGTGTTTCCAATAAGTATGTATTTGTCTTTACTCTGCAACACTGTATTTACTTATAACGTGGTATTCTTACATATTCTTTCGAGAGAAAACTCTCCTGTGCGTTCTCTTTTGAGGCTACACGATTAAACATACACGCAACACCAAAGCTTTTCGAATTACAATTTGTTGTTTAGGAAAAACAAGATAATTTCGCACGATGCGGGATTTCCTTAAAACGTGGTTTTCTGACAAATTTTGACGAAAGAAAATTCTCCTGTGGGTTCTCTTTTGAGGGTACACGTTTAGACATATAAGCCACACCAAATCCTTTCGAGTTATATCGTGTTGTTTAGGAGATACAAGCTTATTTTGTACTATGTGTTATTTCTACTCATAAAGTTTAAGTGTTTCCAATAAGTATGTATTTGTCTTTACTCTGCAACACTGTATTTCCTTATAATGTGGTATTACTATATAATCTTTTGGGAGAAAACTCTCCTGTGCGTTCTCTTTTGAGGCTACACGCTTAGATATACCCGCAACACCAAACCTTTTCGTGTTACAACATGTTGTTTAGGAAAAACAAGATAATTTTGCACGATGCGGGATTTCTTTAAAACGTGGGTTTTGACAAATTTTGACGAAAGAAAACTCTCCTGTGGGTTCTCTTTTGAGGCTACACGTTTAGATGTACACGCCACACCAAATCTTTTCGAGTTACAGCGTGCTGTTTAGGAGATACAAACATATTTGTACGATGCCTTATTTCTTCTCGTAAAGTTTAAGTGTTTCCAATAAGTACATATTTGTCTTTACTCTGCAACACTGTATTTCCATATAACGTGGTATTCTTACATATTCTTTCGAGAGAAAACTCTCCTGTGCATTCTCTTTTGAGGTTACACGCGTAGATATACACGCAACACCAAAACTTTTCGAGTTACAATGTGTTGTTTTTGAAAAACAAGATAATTTCGCACGATGCGGGATTTCCTTAAAACGTGGTTTTCTGACAAATTTTGACGAAAGAAAATACTCCTGTGGGTTCTCTTTTGAGGCTACACGTTTAGACGTACACGCCACACCAAATCCTTTCAAGTTAAAACGTGTTGGTTAGGAGATACAAGCTAATTTTTTAAGATGCGTTATTTCTTCTCGTAAAGTTTAAATGTGTCCAATATGTACGTAATTGCCTTTACTCTGCAACACTGTATTTCCTTATAACGTGGTAATCTTGCATATTCTTTCGAGAGAAAAACTCTCCTGTGCGTTCTCTTTAGAGGCTACATGCTTAGACATACACTCAACACCAAAGCATTTCGAATTACAACCTGTTGTTTAGGAAAAACAAGATAATTTCACACGATGCGGGATTTCCTTAAAACGTGGTTTTCTGAAAAATTTTGACGAAAGAAAATACTCCTGTGGGTTCTCTTTTGAGGCTACATGTTTAGTTGTAAACGCCACACCAAATCTTTTCGAGTTACAACGTTTTGTTTAGGAGATACAAGCTAATTTTGTACGATGCGTTATTACCTCTCGTAATGTGTTTCCAATATGTACTTATTTGTCTTTACTCTGCAACAATGTATTTCCATATAACGTGGTATTCTTACATATTCTTTCGAGAGAAAACTCTCCTGTGCATTCTCTTTTGAGGCTACACGCATAGACATACACGCAACACCAAAGCTTTTCGTGTTACAACGTGTTGTTTAGGAAAAACAAGATAATTTCGCACGATGCAGGATTTCCTTAAAACGTGGTTTTCTGACAAATATTGACGAAAGAAAATTGTCCTGTGGTTCTCCTTTGAGGCTACACGTTAGACGTACACACCACACCAAATCTTTTCGAGTTATAACGTGTTGTTTAGGAGATACAAACTAATTTTGTATGATGCCTTATTTCTTCTCGTAAAGTTTAAGTGTTTCCAATAAGTATGTATTTGTCTTTACTCTGCAACACTGTATTTACTTATAACGTGGTATTCTTACATATTGTTTCGAGAGAAAACTCTCCTGTGCGTTCTCTTTTGAGGCTACACGATTAAACATACACGCAACACCAAAGCTTTTCGAATTACAATTTGTTGTTTAGGAAAAACAAGATAATTTCGCACGATGCGGGATTTCCTTAAAACGTGGTTTTCTGACAAATTTTGACGAATGAAAATACTCCTGTGGGTTCTCTTTTGAGGCTACACGTTTAGATGTACACACCACACCAAATCTTTTCGAGTTACAACGTGTTGTTTAGGAGATACAAGCTAATTTTGTACGATGCGTTATTTCTTCTCATAAAGTTTAAATTTTTCCAATACATAGGTATTTGCCTTTACTCTGCAACACTGTATTTCCTTATAACGTGGTATTTTTGCATATTCTTTCGAGAGAAAACTCTCCTCTGCGTTCTCTTTCGAGGCTACATGCTTAGACATACACGCAACACCAAAGCTTTTCGAATTACAACCTGTTGTTTAGGAAAAACAAGATAATTTCGCACGATGTGGATTTCCTTAAAACGTGGTTTTCTGAAAAATTTTGACGAAAGAAAATTCTCCTGTGGGTTCTCTTTTGAGGCTACATGTTTAGTTGTAAACGCCACACCAAATCTTTTCGAGTTACAACAGGTTGTTTAGGAGACACAAGCTAATTTTGTACGATGCATTATTACTTCTTGCAAAGTGTTTCCAATTCTTATGTGTTTGTCTTTACTCTGCAACACTGTATTTCCTTATAACGTGGTATTCTTACATATTCTTTCGAGAGAAAACTCTCCTGTGCGTTCTCTTTTGAGGCTACACGCTTAGACATACACGCAACACCAAAGCTTTTCGAATTACAACGTGTTGTTTAGGAAGAACAAGATAATTTCTCACGATGCGGGATTTCCTTAAAACGTGGTTTTCTGACAAATTTTGACCAAAAAAAATTGTCCTGTGGTTCTCTTTTGAGGCTACACGTTTAGACGTACACGCCACACCAAATCTTTTCGAGTTACAACGTTTTGTTTAGGAGATGCAAGCTAATTTTGTATGATGCTTTATTTCATCTCGCTAATTTTAAGGGTTTCCAATACGTAAGTATTTGTCTTTATTCTGCAACATTGTACTTCCTTATAACGTGGTATTCTTACATATTCTTTCGAGAGAAAACTCTTCTGTGTGTTCTCTTTTGAGGCTACATGCTTAGACATACACGCAACACCAAAGCTTTTCGAGTTACAACGCGTTGTTTAGGAAAAACAAGATAATTTCGCACGATGCGGGATTTCCTTAATACGTGGTTTTCTGACAAATTTTTACCAAAGAAAATTCTCCTGTGGGTTTTCTTTTGAGGCTACACATTTAGACGTACACGCCACACCAAATGTTTTCGAGTTACAACGTGTTGTTTAGGAGATACAAACTAATTTTTTACAATGCGTTATTTCTTCTCATAAAGTGTTTCCAATAAGTACGTATTTGTCTTTACTCTGCAACACTGTATATCCTTATAACGTGGTATTCTTACATATTCTTTCGAGAGAAAACTCTCCTGTGCGTTCTCTTTTGAGGCTACACGCTTAGACATACACGCAACACCAAAGCTTTTCGAATTACAATGTGTTGTTTAGGAAAAACAAGATACTCTCTCACGATAATTTTGCAAGATGCAGGATTTCCTTAAAACATGGTTTTCTGAAAATTTTGACGAAAGAAAATTCTCCTATGGGTTCTCTTTTGAGGCTACACGTTTAGACGTACACTCCACACCAAGTCATTTCAAGTTACAACGTGTTGTTTAGGAGATACGAGCTAATTTTGTACGATGCTTTATTTCATCTCTTAAAGTTTAAGGGTTTCCAATACGTACGTATTTGTCTTTACTCTGCAACACTGTATTTCCTTATAACATGGTATTCTTACATATTCTTTCGAGAGAAAACTCTCCTGTGTGTTCTCTTTTGAGGCTATACACTGAGACATACACGCAACACAACAGCTTTTCCAGTTACAACGTGTTGTTTAGGAAAAACAAGATAATTTCGCACGATGCAGGATTTCCTTAATACGTGGTTTTCTGACAAATTTGACCAAAGAAAATTCTCCTGTGGGTTCTCTTTTGAGGCTACACGTTTAGACGTACACGCCACATCAAATCTTTTCGAGTTACAACGTGTTGTTTAGGAGATACAAGCTAATTTTGTACAATGCGTTATTTCTTCTCGTAAAGTGTTTCCAATAAGTACGTATTTGTCTTTACTCTGCAACACTGTATTTCCTTATAACGTGGTATTCTTACAAATTGTATCGAGAAAATACTCTCCTTTGCGTTCTCTTTTGAGGCTACGCGCTTAGACATACACGCAACACCAAAACTTTTCGAGTTACAACTTGTTGTTTAGGAAAAAGAAGATAATTTTGCACGATGAGGGATTTCCTTAAAACGTGGGTTTCTCACATATTTTGACGATAGAAAATTCTCCTGTCGGTTCTCTTTTGAGGCTACACGTTTAGACGTACATGCCACACCAAATCCTTTCGAGTTACAACCTGTTGTTTAGGAGATACAAGCTAATTTAGTATGATGCGTTATTTCTTCTTGTAAAGTGTTTCCAATACATACGTTTTTGTCTTTACTCTGCAACACTGTATTTCCTTATAACGTGGTATTCTTACATATTCTTTCGAGAGAAAACTCTCCTGTGCCTTCTTCTTTGAGTCTACACGCTTAGCCATACACGCAACACAGAAGATTTTCGAGTTACAACGTGTTGTTTAGGAAAAACTAGATAATTTCGCACGATGCGAGATTTCGTTAAAACGTGGTTTCTGACAAATTTTGATGTAAGAAAATTCTACTGTCGGTTCTCTTTTGAGGCTACATGTTTAGACGTACATGTCACACGAAATCTTTTCGAGTTACAACGTGTTGTTTAGGAGATACAAGCCAATTTTGTACAATGCTTTATTTCTGCTCTTAAAGTGTTTCCAATATGTACGTATTTGTCTTCTCTCTGCAACACTGTATTTCCTTATAACGTGGTATTCTTACATATTTTTTCGAGAGAAAAAACTCTCCTGTGCATTCCCTTTTGAGGCTACACACTTAGACATACACGCAACACCAAAGATTTTCGAGTTACAACTTGTTGTTTAGGAAAACAAGATAATTTTGTAGGATGTGGGATTTCGTTAAAACGTGGTTTTCTGACAAATTTTGAAGAAAGAAAATTCTCCAGTGGTTTCTCTTTTGAGGCTTCACTTTTAGACGTACATGCCAAACCAAATGTTTTCGAGTTTCCACTTGTTGTTTAGGAGATACAAGATAATATTGTATGATGCGTAATTTCTTCTCGTAAAGTGTTTCCAATATGTACTTTTTGTCTTTACTTTGCAACACTGTATTTCCTTATAACGTTGTATTCTTACATGTTCTTTCGAGAGAAAACTCTCCTGTTCATTCTCTTTTGAAGCTACACGCTTAGACATACACGCAACACCAAAGCTTTTCGAGTTACAACGTGTTGTTTAGGAAAAACAAGATAATTTCGGAGGATGCGGGATTTCCTTAAAACGTGGTTTTCTGACAAATTTTGACGAAAGAAAATTCCCCTTTGTGTTCTCTTTTGAGGCTACACGTTTAGACGTACACGCCAAACCAAAACTTTTCGAGTTACCACGTGTTGTTTAGGAGATACAAGCTAATTTTGTTCGATGCTTTATTTCTTCTCGTAAAGTGTTCCCAATATATACTTATTTGTTTTTACTCTGCAAAATTGTATTTCCTAATAAAGTGGTATTCTTACATATTCTTTCGAGAGAAAACCCTCCTGTGCCTTCTCTTTTGAGGCTCCATGCTTACACATACACGCAACACGAAAGCTTTTCGAGTTACAACATGTTGTTTAGGAAAAAGAAGATGATATCGCACGATGCGGGATTTCATTAAAACGTAGTTTTCTGAAAAATTTTGACGAAAGAAAATTCTCCTGTGGGTTCTCTTTTGAGGCTACACGTTTAGACGTACACGCCACACCAAATCTTTTCGAGTTACAACCTGTTGTTTAGGGGATACAAGCTAATTTTGTAAGATGCGTTAATTCTTCTCGTAAGGTGTTTCCAATACGTAAGTATTTGTCTTTACTCTTCAACACTGTATTTCCTTATAACGTGGTATTCTTACATATTCTTTCGAGAGAAAACTATCCTGTGCGTTCCCTTTTGAGGCTACACACTTAGACATACAGGCAACACCAAAGCTTTTCGAGTTACAACGTGTTGTTTATGAATAAAAAGTTAATTTCGCACGATGTGGGATTTCCTTAAAACGTGGTTTTCTGACAAATTTTGACAAAAGAATATTCTCCTGTGGGTTCTCTTTTGACGCTAAACGTATAGACGTGCAGGCCACACCAAATCCTTTCGAGTTACCACGTGTTGTTTAGGAGATACAAGCTAATTTTGTATGATGTGTTATTTCTTCTCGTAAAGTGTTGCCAAAACGTACGTATTTGTCTTTCTCTGCAACACTGTATTTCCTTATAACGTGGTATTCTTACATATTCTTTCGAGGAAAAACTCTCCTGTGTATTCTCTTTTGAGGCTACACGCTTAGACATACACGCAACACCAAGGCTTTTCGAGTTACAACGTGTTGTTTAGGAAAAACAAGATTATTTCGCACGATGCGAGATTTCCATAAAACGTGGTTTTCTGAAAAATTTTGACGAAAAAAGTTTTCCTGTGGGTTCTCTTTTGAGGCTACACGTGTAGAGGTACGAGCCACACCAAATCTTTTCGAGTTACAACGTGTTGTTTAGGAGATACAAGCTAATTTTGTACGATGCGTTATTTCTTCTCTTAAAGTGTTTCCAATACGTACTTAGTTGTCTTTACTCTGCCACACCGTATTTCCTTATAACGTGGTATTCCTACATATTCTTTCGAGAGAAAACTTTTCTGTGCGTTCTCTTTTGAGGCTACACGCTTAGAAATACACGCAACCCCAAAGCTTTTCGATTTACAACGTGTTGTTTGGAAAAACAAGATAATTTCGCACGATGCGAGATTTTCTTAAAACGTGGTTTCTGACAAATTTTGATGAAAGAAAATTCTCCTGTGGGTTCTCTTTTGAGGCTACATGTTTAGACGTACACGTCACACCAAATCTTTTCGAGTTATAATGTGTTGTTTAGGAGATACAAGCTAATTTTGTATGATGCATTATTTCTTCTCCTAAAGTGTTTCCAATACATATGTATTTTTGTTGACTCTACAACACTGTATTTCCTTATAACGTGGTATTCTTACCTATTCTTATGAAAGAAAACTCTCCTGTGCCTTCTCTATTGAGGCTCCACGCTTAGACATACACGCAACACTAAAGCTTTTCGAGTTACAACATGTTGTTTAGGAAAAAGAAGATGATTTCGCACGATGCGGGATTTCCTTAATACGTGGTTTTCTGAAAAATTTTAACGAAAGAAAATTCTCCTGTGGGTTCTCTTTTGAGGCTACACGTTTAGACGTACACGCCACATCAAATCTTTTCGAGTTACAATGTGTTGTTTAGGAGATACAAGCTAATTTTGTACGATGCGTTAATTCTTCTCATTAAGTGATTCCAATACGTACGTATTTGTCTTTACTCTGCAATACTGTATTTCATTATAATGTGGTATTCTTAGGTGTTCTTACTAGAGAAAACTATCCTGGGCATTCCCTTTTGAGGCTACACACTTAGACATACAGGCAACACCAAAGCGTTTCGAGTTACAACGTGTTGTTTATGAAAAAGAAGATAATATTGCACCTTGCGGGATTTCCTTAAATCGTGGTTTTCTGACAAATTTTGACGAAAGAAAATTCTCCTGTGGGTTCTCTTTTGAGGCTACACGTTTAGACGTACACACCACACCAAATCCTTTCGAGATACCACGTGTTGTTTAGGAGACACAAGATAATTTTGTAAGATGCATTATTTCTTCTCGTAAAGTGTTTCCAATACATACGTATTTGTCTTTACACTGCAAAAGTGTATTTTCTTATAACGTTGTATTCTTACATGTTCTTTCGAGAGAAAACTCTCCTGTGCGTTCTCTTTAGAGGCTACACGCTTAGACATACACGCAACACCAAAGCTTTTCGAGTTACAACGTGTTGTTTAGGAAAAACAAGATAATATTGCACGATGCGGGATTTCCTTAAAACGTGGTTTTCTGACAGATTTTGAGGAAAGAAAGGTCTCCTGTGGGTTCTCTTTTGAGGCTACACGTGTAGACGTACGAGCCTCACCAAATCTTTTCGAGTTCCAACGTGTTGTTTAGGAGATACAAGCTAATTTTGTACGACACGTTATTTCTTCTCTTAAAGTGTTTCCAATACGTACGTATTTGTCTTTACTCTGCAACACTGTATTTCCTTATAACGTAGTATTCTTACATATTCTTTCGAGAGAAAACTCTCCTGGGTGTTCTCTTTTGAGGCTACATGCTTAGACATACACGCAACAGCAAAGGTTTTCGAGTTACAATGTGTTGTTTAGGAAAAATAAGATAATTTCGCACGATGCGAGATTTCCTTAAAACGTGGTTTCTGACAAATTTTGATGAAAGAAAATTCTCCTGTGGGTTCTCTTTTGAGGCTACACGTTTAGACGTACACCTCACACCAAATCTTTTTGAGTTACAACGTGTTCTTTAGGAGATACAAGCTAACTTTGTACGATGCGTTATTTCTTCCCGTAAAATATTTCCAATTTGTACTTATTTGTCTTTACTCTGCAAAATTGTATTTCCTTATAATGTGGTATTCTTACATATTTTTTTGAGAGAAAACTCTTCTGTGCCTTCTCTTTTCAGGCTCCACACTTAGACATACACGCAACACCAAAGATTTTCGAGTTACAACATGTTGTTTAGGAAAAAGATGATTTCGCACAATGCGGGATTTCCTTAAAACGTGGTTTTCTGAAAAATTTTGACGAAAGAAAATTCTCCTGTGGGTTCTCTTTTGAGGCTACACGTTTAGACGTACACGCTACAGCAAATCTTTTCGAGTAACAATGTGTTGTTTAGGAGATTCAAGCTAATTTTGTACTATGCGTTAATTCTTCTCGTAAAGTTTTTCCAATATGTAAGTATTTGTCTTTACTCTGCAACACTGTATTTCCTTATAACGTGGTATTCTTACATATTCTTTCGAGAGAAAACTATCCTGTGCGTTCCCTTTTGAGGCTACACACTTATATATACAGGCAACACCAAAGCTTTTCGAGGTACAACGTGTTGTTTATGAAAAACAAGATAATTTCGCACGATGCGGGATTTCCTTAAAACGTGGTTTTCTGACAAATTTTGAAGAAAGAAAATTCTCCTGTGGGTTCTCTTTTGAGGCTGCACGTGTAGACGTACGAGCGTCACCAAATCTTTTCGAGTTCCAACGTGTTGTTTAGGAGACACAAGCTAATTTTGTACGACACGTTATTTCTTCTCTTAAAGTGTTTCCAATACGTACGTATTTGTCTTTACTCTGCAACACTGTATTTCCTTATAACGTAGTATTCTTACATATTCTTTCAAGAGAAAACTCTCCTTGGTGTTCTCTTTTGAGGCTACATGCTTAGACATACACGCAACAGCAAAGGTTTTCGAGTTACAATGTGTTGTTTAGGAAAAATAAGATAATTTCGCACGATGCGAGATTTCCTTAAAACGTGGTTTCTGACAAATTTTGATGAAAGAAAATTCTCCTGTGGGTTCTCTTTTGAGGCTACACGTTTAGACGTACACCTCACACCAAATCTTTTCGAGGTACAACGTGTTGTTTAGGAGATACAAGCTAATTTTGTACGATGCGTTATTTCTTCCCGTAAAATATTTCCAATTTGTACTTATTTGTCTTTAATCTGCAAAATTGTATTTCCTTATAATGTGGTATTCTTACATATTCTTTCGAGAGAAAACTCTTCTGTGCCTTCTCTTTTCAGGCTCCACACTTAGACATACACGCAACACCAAAGCTTTTCAAGTTACAACATGTTGTTTAGGAAAAAGATGATTTCGCACGATGCGGGATTTCCTTAAAACGTGGTTTTCTGAAAAATTTTGACGAAAGAAAATTCTCCTGTGGGTTCTCTTTTGAGGCTACACGTTTAGACGTACACGCTACAGCAAATCTTTTCGAGTAACAATGTGTTGTTTAGGAGATTCAAGCTAATTTTGTACTATGCGTTAATTCTTCTCGTAAAGTTTTTCCAATATGTAAGTATTTGTCTTTACTCTGCAACACTGTATTTCCTTATAACGTGGTATTCTTACATATTCTTTCGAGAGAAAACTATCCTGTGCATTCCCTTTTGAGGCTACACACTTAGATATACAGGCAACACCAAAGCTTTTCGAGGTACAACGTGTTGTTTATGAAAAAGAAGATAATTTCGCACGATGCGGGATTTCATTAAAACGTGGTTTTCTGACAAATTTTGAAGAAAGAAAATTCTCCTGTGGGTTCTCTTTTGAGGCTACACATTTAGACGTACACACCACACCAAATCCTTTCGAATTACCACGTGTTGTTTAGGAGATACAAGCAAATTTTGTACGATGCAATATTTCTTCTCGTAAAGTTTTTCCAATACGTACGTATTTGTCTTTACTCTGCAACACTGTATTTCCTTATAACGTTGTATTCTTACATGTTCTTTCGAGAGAAAACTCTCCTGTGCGTTCTCTTTAGAGGCTCCATGCTTACACATACACGCAACAACAAAGCTTTTCGAGGTATAACGTTTTGTTTAGCAAAAAGAAGATGATTTCGCACGATAGGGGATTTCCTTAAAACGTGGTTTTCTGACAAATTTTGAAGAAAGAAAATTCTCCTGTGGGTTCTCTTTTGAGGCTACATGTTTAAATGAACACGCCACACCAAATCTTTTCGAGTTACAATGTGTTGTTTTGGAGATACAAGCTAATTTTGTACGATGCGTTAATTCTTCTCCTAAAATGTTTCCAATATGTACTTATTTGTCTTTACTCTGCAAAATTGTATTTCCTTATAACGTGGTATTCTTACATATTCTCTCGAGAGAAAACTCTCCTGTGCCTTCTCTTTTGAGGCTCCACGCTTACACATACACGCAACACCAATGCTTTTCTAGTTACAACATGTTGTTTAGGAAAAAGAAGGTGATTTCGCACGATGCGGAATTTCCTTAAAACGTGGTTTTCTGAAAAATTTTGAAGAAAGAAAATTCTCCTGTGGGTTCTCTTTTGAGGCTACACGTTTAGACGTACACACCACACCAAAAGTTTCGAGTTACAACTTGTTGTTTAGGAGATACAACCTAATTTTGTACTATGCATTAATTCTTCTCGTAAAGTGTTTCCAATACGTACGTGTTTCTCTTTACTCTGCAACACTGTATTTCCTTATAACGTGGTATTCTTACATATTCTTTCGAGAGAAAACTCTCCTGTGTGTTCTCTTTTGAGGCTACATGCTTAGAGAAACACGCAACACCAGAACTTTTCGAGTTAAAACGTGTTGTTTAGGAAAAAATTGATAATTTCGCTCGATGCGAGATTTCCATAAAACGTGGTTTCTGACAAATTTTGATGAAAGAAAATTCTCCTGTGGGTTCTATTTTGGGGCTACACGTTTAGACGTACACGTCACACCAAATCTTTTCGAGTTACAACATGTTGTTTAGGAGATACAAGCTAATTTTGTACGATGCGTTATTACTTCTCGTAAAGTGATTCCAATATGTACTTATTTGTCTTTACTCTGCAAAATTGTATTTCCTTATAACGTGGTATTCTTACATATTCTCTCGAGAGAAAACTCTCCTGTGCCTTCTCTTTTGAGGCTCCACGCTTACACATACACGCAACACCAATGCTTTTCTAGTTACAACATGTTGTTTAGGAAAAAGAAGGTGATTTCGCACGATGCGGAATTTCCTTAAAACGTGGTTTTCTGAAAAATTTTGAAGAAAGAAAATTCTCCTGTGGGTTCTCTTTTGAGGCTACACGTTTAGACGTACACACCACACCAAAAGTTTCGAGTTACAACTTGTTGTTTAGGAGATACAACCTAATTTTGTACTATGCATTAATTCTTCTCGTAAAGTGTTTCCAATACGTACGTGTTTCTCTTTACTCTGCAACACTGTATTTCCTTATAACGTGGTATTCTTACATATTCTTTCGAGAGAAAACTCTCCTGTGTGTTCTCTTTTGAGGCTACATGCTTAGAGAAACACGCAACACCAGAACTTTTCGAGTTAAAACGTGTTGTTTAGGAAAAAATTGATAATTTCGCTCGATGCGAGATTTCCATAAAACGTGGTTTCTGACAAATTTTGATGAAAGAAAATTCTCCTGTGGGTTCTATTTTGGGGCTACACGTTTAGACGTACACGTCACACCAAATCTTTTCGAGTTACAACATGTTGTTTAGGAGATACAAGCTAATTTTGTACGATGCGTTATTACTTCTCGTAAAGTGATTCCAATATGTACTTAATTGCCTTTACTCTGCAAAATTGTATTTCTTTATAACGTGGTATTCTTACATATTCTTTCGAGAGAAAACTCTCCTGTGCGTTCTCTTTTGAGGCTCCACGCTTAGACATACAGGCAACACCAAAGCTTTTCGAGTTACAACATGTTGTTTAGGAAAAAGAAGATGATTTGGCACCATGCGGGATTTCCTTAAAACGTGGTTTTCTGAAAAATTTTAACGAAAGAAAATTCTCCTGTGGGTTCTCTTTTGAGGGTACACGTTTAGACGTACACGCCACACCAAATCTTTTCGAGTTACAACGTGTTGTTTAGGAAATACAAGCTAATTTTGTACTGTGCTTTAATTCTTCTCGTAAAGTGTTTCCAATACGTACGTGTTTGTCTTTACTCTGCAACACTGTATTTCCTTATAACTTGGTATTCTTACATATTCTTTTGAGAGAAAACTCTCCTGTGCGTTCTCCTTTGAGGCTACATGCTTAGACATACACATAACGCCAGAGCTTTTCGAGTTACAACGTGTTGTTTAGGGAAAACAAGATAGTTTCGTACGATGCGAGATTTCCTTAAAACGTGGTTTCTGACAAATTTTGATGAAAGAAAATTCTCCTGTCGGTTCTCTTTTGAGGCTACACATTTAGACGTACACGTCACACCAAATCTTTTCGAGTTACAACGTGTTGTTTAGGAGATACAAGCTAATTTTTTATGATGCGTTATTTCTTCTCATAAAGTGTTTCCAATATGTACTTATTTGACTTTACTCTGCAAAATTGTATTTCCTTATAACGTGGTATTCTTCCATATTCTTTCGAGAGAAAACTCTCCTGTGCCTTCTCTTTTGAGGCTCCATGCTTAGACATACACGGAAGACTAAAGCTTTTCTAGTTACAACATGTTGTTTAGGAAAAAGAAGATGATGTTGCACGATGCGGGATTTCCTAAATACGTGGTTTTCTGAAAAATTTTAACGAAAGAAAATTCTCCTGTGTGTTCTCTGTTGAGGCTACACGTTTAGACGTACACGCCACACCAAATCTTTTCGAATTACAACGTGTTGTTTAGGAGATATAAGCTAATTTTTTATGATGCGCTAATTCTTCTCGTAAAGTGTTTCCAATATGTACGTATTTGTCTTTACTCTGCCACACTGTATTTCCTTATAACGTGGTATTCTTACATAATCTTTCAAGAGAAAACTTTCCTGGGCGTTCCCTTTTGAGGCTACACACTTAGACATACAGGCAACACCAAAGCGTTTCGAGTTACAACGTGTTGTTTATGAAAAACAAGATAACTTCGCACGATGCAGGATTTCCTTAAATCGTGGTTTTTTGACAAATTTTGACGAAAGAAAATTCTCCTGTGGGTTCTCTTTTGAGGCTACGCATTTAGATGTACACGTCACACCAAATCCTTTCGAGTTACCACGTGTTGTTTAGGAGATACAAGCTAATTTTGTACGATGCGTTATTTCTTCTTGCAAAGTGTTTCCAATACATATATATTTGTCTTTACTCTTCAACACTGTATTTCCTTATAACGTTGAATTCTTACATGTTCTTTCGAGAGAAAACTCTCCTGTGCCTTCTCTTTTGAGGTTCCACGCTTAGACCTACACGCAACACAAAAGCTTTTCGAGTTAAAACATGTTGTTTAGGAAAAAGAAGATGATTTGGCATGATGCGGGATTTCCTTAAAACGTGGTTTTCTGAAAAATTTTGACGAAAGAAAATTCTCCTGTGGGTTCTCATTTGAGGCTACACGTTTAGATATACAAGCCACACCAAATCTTTTCGAGTTACAACGTGTTGTTAAGGAGATACACGCTAATTTTGTAAGACGCGTTAATTCTTCTAGTAAAGTGTTTCCTATACGTACGTATTTGTCTTTACTCTGCAACACTGTATTTCCTTATTCGTGGTATTCTTACATATTCTTTCGAGAGAAAACTATCCTGTGTGTTCCCTTTTGAGGCTACACACTAAGACATACACGCAACACCAAAGCTCTTCGAGTTACAACGTGTTGTTTAGGAAAAACAAGATAATTTCGCACGATGCGGGATTTCCTTAAAACGTGATTTTCTGAAAAATTTTGATGAAAGAAAATTCTCCTATGGGATCTCTTCTGAGGCTACACCTTTAGACATACATGCCACACCAATTCTTTTCGAGTTACAACGTGTTGTTTAGGAGATACAAGCTAATTTTGTACGATGCATTATTTCTTCTCATAAAGTGTTTCCAATACTTATGTATTTGTCTTTACTCTGCAACATTCGGTATTTCTTCTCGCATGGTAAAAAAATTAGCTTGTATCTCCTAAACAACACGTTGTAACTCGAAAAGATTTGTTGTGGCGTTTACATCTAAACGTGTAGCCTCAAAAGTGAACCCACAGGAGAATTTTCTTTCGTCAAAATTTTCCAGAAAACCACGTTTTATGGAAATCCCGCATCGTGCGAAATTATCTTGTTTTTCCTAAACAATACCTTGTACCTCGAAAAGTTTTGGTGTTGTGTGTATGTCTAAGCGTGTAGCCTCAAAAGAGAACGCACAGGAGAGTTTTCTCTCGAAAGAATATATAAGAATACCACGTTATATGGAAATGCAGTGTTGCAGAGTAAAGACAAATATGTGCGTATGGAAACACTTTACGAGAGGAAAAAACTCATGGTAAAAAATTAGCTTGTACCTCCTCAACAACACGTTGTAACTCGAAAAGATTTGGTGTGGTGTTTACATCTAAACGTGTAGCCTCAAAAGAGAACCCACAGGAGAATTTTCTTTCGGCAAAATTTGTCAGAAAACCACCTTTTAAGGAAATCCTGCATCGTGCAAAATTATCTTGTTTTTCCTAAACAACACGTTGTAACTCAAAAAGCTTTTGTGTTGCGTGTATGTCTAAGCGTGTAGCCTCAGAAGAGAACGCACAGAAGAGTTTTCTCTTGAAAGAATATGTAAGAATACCACGTTATAAGGAAATACAGTGTTGCAGAGTAAAGACAAATAGGTACTTATTGGAAACACTTTACGAGAAGAAATAATGTATCGTACAAAATTAGCTTGTATCTCCTAAACAACACGTTGTAACTCGAAAAGATTTGGTGTGGCGTGTACGTCTAAACATGTAGCCCCAAAAGGGAACCCACAGGAGAATTTTCTTTCGTCAAAATTTGTCAGAAAACCACGTTTTAAGGAAATCCCTCATCGTGCGAAATTATCTTGTTTTTCCTAAACAAGACGTTGTTACTCGAAAAGCTTTGGTGTTGCGTGTATGTCTAAGCGTGTAGCCTCAAAAGAGAATGCACAGGAGAGTTTTCTCTCGAAAGAATATGTAAGAATACCACGTTATTTGGAAATACAGTGTTGCAGAGTAAAGACCAATATGTATATATTGGAAACACTTTATGAGAAGAAATAACGCATGGTAAAAAATTAGCTTGTATCTCCTAAACAACACGTTGTAACTCGAAAAGGTTTGGTGTGGTGTTTACATCTAAACGTGTAGCCTCAAAAGAGAACCCACAGGAGAATTTTCTTTCGTCAAAATTTTTTGAGAAAACCACGTTTTAAGGAAATCCTGCATCATGCGAAATTATCTTGTTTTTCCTAAACAACACGTTGTAACTCGAAAAGCTTTTGGGTTGCGTGTGTGTCTAAACGTGTGGCCTCTAAAGAGAATGCACAGGAGAGTTTTCTCTCGAAAGAATATGTAAGAATACCACGTTATAAGGTAATACAGTGTTGCAAAGTAAAGACAAATACATACGTATTGGAAACACTTAACGAGAAGAAATAACGCATCTACAAAATTAGCTTGTATCTCCTAAACAACACGTTGTAACTGGAAAAGATTTCATGCGGCGTGTACGTCTAAATATGTAGCCTCAAAAGAGAACCCACAGGAGAATTTTCTTTCGTCAAAATTTGTCAGACAACCACGTTTTAAGGAAGTCCTGCATCGTGCGAAATTATTTCGTTTTTCCAAAACAACACGTTGTAACTCGACAAGCTTTGGTGCTGCGTGTATGTCTAAGCATGTAGCCTCAAAAGAGAACGCACAGGAGAGGTTTCTCTCGAAAGAATATGTAAGAAAACCACGATATATGGAAATACAGTGTTGCAGAGTAAAGACAAATATGTACGTATTGGAAACACTTAACGAGAAGAAATAACGCATCTACAAAATTAGCTTGTATCTCCTAAACAACACGTTGTGACTCAAAAGGATTTCGTGTGGCGTGTACGTCTAAACGTGTAGCCTCAAAAGAGAACCCACAGGAGTATTTTCTTTCGTCAAAATTTTTCAGAAAACCACGTTTTAAGGAAATCCCGCATCGTGAGAAATTATTTTGTTTTTCCAAAACAACACGTTGTAACTCGAAAAGCTTTGGTGTTGCGTGCATGTCTAAGCATGTAGCCTCAAAAGAGAACGCACAGGAGAGGTTTCTCTTGAAAGAATATGTAAGAAAACCACGATATATGGAAATACAGTGTTGCAGAGTAAAGACAAATATGTACGTATTGGAAACACTTTACGAGAAGAAATAACGCATGGTATAAAATTAGCTTGTATCTCCTAAACAACACGTTGTGACTCAAAAGGATTTGATGTGGTGTTTACATCTAAACGTGTAGCCTCAAAAGAGAACCCACAGGAGTATTTTCTTTCATCAAAATTTTTTCAGAAAACCACGTTTTAAGGAAATCCAGCATCGTGCGAAATTATTTTGTTTTTGCTAAACAACACGTTGTAACTCGAAAAGCTTTGGTGTTGCGTGTATGTCTAAGCGTGTAGCCTCAAAAGAGAATGTACAGTAGAGTATTCTCTCGAAAGAATATGTAAGAATACCACGTTATAAGGAAATACAGTGTTGCAGAGTAAAGACAGATACATACGTATTGGAAACACTTTACGAGAAGGAATAATACATCGTACAAAATTAGCTTGTATTTCCTAAACAACACCCTGTAACTCGAAAAGATTTGGTGTGGCGTGTACGTTGAAATGTGTAGCCACAAAAGAGAACCCACAGGAGAATTTTCTTTCGTCAAAATTTGTCAGAAAACCACGTTTTAAGGAAATCCCGCATCGTGCGAAATTATCTTGTGTTTCCCTAACAACACGTTTTAACTCGAAAAGCTTTGGTGTTGCGTGTATGTCTAAACGTGTGGGCTCAAAGAGAAAGCACAGGAGAGTTTTCTCTCGAAAGAATATATAAGAATACCACGTTATAAGGAAATACAGTGTTGCAGAGTAAAGACAAATACGTACGTATTGGAAACACTTTACGAGAAGAAATAACACATCGTACAAAATTAGCTTGTATCTCCTAAACAACGCGTTGTAACTCGAAAAGATTTGGTGTGGCGTGTAGCCTCAAAAGAGAACCCACAGGAGAATTTTCTTTCGTCAAAATTTGTCTGAAAACCACGTATTAAGGAAATCCCGCATCGTGCGAAATTATCTTGTTTTTCCTAAACAACACGTTGTGACTCAAATAGCTTTGGTTCTGCGTGTATGTCTAAGCGTGTAGCCTCAAAAGAGAACGCACAGGAGAGTTTTCTCTAGAAAGAATATGAAAGAATACCACGTTATAAGGAAATACAGTGTTGCAGAGTAAAGACAGATGCATACATATTGGAAACACTTTACGAGAAGAAATAATGCATCGTACAAAATTAGCTTGTATTTACTAAAAAGCACATTGTAACTCGAAAAGATTTGGTGTGGCATGTACCTCTAAACGTGTAGCATCTAAAGAGAATACACTGGAGAATTTTCTTTGGTCAAAATTTGTCAGAAAACCACATTTTAAGGAAATCCCGCATCGTGCGAAATTATCTTGTTTTTCCTAAACAACAAGTTGTAACTCGAAAAGCTTTGGTGTAGCGTGTATGTCTAAGCGTGTAGCCTCAAAAGAGAATGCACAGGAGAGTTTTCTCTCGAAAGAATATGTAAGAATACCAAGTTATAAGGAAATACAGTGTTGCAGAATAAAGACAATTACATATGTATTGGAAACACTTTACCAGACGAAATATTGCATCGTACAAAATTAGCTTGTTTCTCCTAAACAACACGTCGTAACTCGAAAAGATTTGGTGTGGCGTGTACGTCTAAAAGTGTAGCCTTATAAGAGAACCCACAGTAGAATTTTCTTTGGTCAAAATTTGTCAGAAAACCACGTTTTAAGGAAATCCCACATCGTGCGAAATTATCTTGTTTTTCCTAAACAACACGTTGTAACTCAAAAAGCTTTGGTATTGGGTGTATGTCTAAGAATGTAGCCTCAAAAGAGAACGCACAGGAGAGTTTTCTCTCGAAAGAATATGTAGGAATACTACGTTATATGGAAAAACAGTGTTACAGAGTAAAGACAATTATGTACGTATTTGAAACACTTTACGAGAAGAAATAATGCATGGGAAAAAATTAGCTTGTATCTCCTAAACAACACGTAGTAACTCGAAAGGATTTGGTGTGGTGTTTACATCTAAAGGTGTAGCCTCAAAAGAGAACCCACAGGAGAATTTTCTTTCGTCAAAATTTTTTCAGAAAACCACGTTTTAAGGAAATCCAGCATCATGTGAAATTATCTGGTTTTTCCTAAACAACACGTTGTAACTCGAAAAGCTTTGGTTTTGCATGTATGTCGAAGCGTGTAGCCTCAAAAGAGAACGCACAAGAGAGTATTCTCTCGAAAGAATATGTAAGAATACCACGTTATAAGGACATACAGTGTTGCAGAGTAAAGACAGATACATACATATTGGAAACACTTTACGAGAAGGAATGATACATCGTACAAAATTAGCTTGTATTTCCTAAACAACACGTTGTAACGCGAAAAGATTTTGTGTGGCGTGTACGTTGAAACGTGTAGCCTCAAAAGAGAACCCACAGGAGAATTTTCTTTCGTCAAAATAAGTCAGAAAACCACGTTTTAAGGAAATCCCGCATCGTGCGAAATTATCTTGTTTTTCCTAAACAACACGTTGTAACTCGAAAAGCTTTGGTGTAAACAACACGTTGTAACTCGAAAAGATTTGGTGTGGTGTTTACATCTAAACGTGTAGCATCAAAAGAGAACCCACAGGAGAATTTTCTTTGGTCAAAATTTTTTCAGAAAACCACGTTTTAAGGAAGTCCTGCATTGTGCGAAATTATCTTGTTTTTCCTAAACAACACGTTGTAACTCGAAATGCTTTGGTGTTGCGTGTATGTCTAAGCATGTAGCCCAAAAGAGAACGCACAGGAGAGTTTTTCCTCGAAAGAATATGTAAGAATATCACGTTATAAGGAAATACAGTGTTGCAGAGTAAAGACAATTAAGTACATATTGGACACACTTTACAAAAAGAAATAACGCATCGAACAAAATTTGCTTGTATCTCCTAAACAACAAGTTGTAACTCGAAAAGATTTGGTGTGGCGTGTACGTCTAAACCTGTAGCCTCAAAAGACAACACACAGGAGAACTTTCTTTCGTCAAAATTTGTCAGAAAAACACGTTTTAAGGATATCCCGCATCGTGCAAAATTATCCTGTTTTTCCTAAACAACACGTTGTAACTCGAAAAGCTTTGGTGTTGCGTGTATGTCTAAGCGTGTAGCCTCTAAAGAGAACGCACCGGAGAGTTTTCTCTCGAAAGAACATGTAAGAATACAATGTTATAAGGAAATACAGTGTTGCAGAGTAAAGACAAATACGTAAATATTGGAAACACTTTACGAGAATAAATAATGCATCGTACAAAATTAGCTTGTATCTCCTAAACAACACGTGGTAATTCAAAAGGATATGGTGTGGCGTGCACGACTAAACGTGTAGCCTCAAAAGAGAACCCACAGGAGAATTTTCTTTCGTCAAAATTTGTCAGAACACCAAGTTTTAAGGAAATCCCGCATCGTGCGAAATTATCTTCTTTTTCATAAACAACACGTTGTAACTTGACAAGCTTTGGTGTTGCCTGTATGTCTAAGTGTGTAGCCTCAAAAGGGAACGCACAGGATAGTTTTCTCTCGAAAGAATGTGTAAGAATACCACGTTATAAGGAAATACAGTGTTGCAGAGTAAAGACAAATACGTACGTATTGGAAACACTTCAGGAGAAGAAATAAAGCATCATACAAAATTAGCTTGTATGTCCTAAACAACACGTGGTAACTCGAAAGGATTAGGTCTGACGTGCACGTCGAAACGTGAAGCCTCAAAAGAGAACCAACAGAATAATTTTCTTTTGTCAAAATTTGTCAGAAAACCATGTTTTAAGGAAATCCGGCATCGTGCGAAAGTATCTTGTTTTTTATAAACAACACGTTGTAACTCCAAAAGCTTTGGTGTTGCCTGTATGTCTAAGTGTTTAGCCTCAAAAGGGAATGCACAGGATAGTTTTCTCTCGAAAGAATATGTAAGAATACCACGTTATAAGGAAATACAGTGTTGCAGAGTAAAGACAAATTCGTACGTATTGGAAAGACTTTACGAGAATTAACGCATTATAAAAAATTAGCTTGTATCTCCTAAACAACACAATGTAACTCGAAAAGATTTGGTGTGACGTGTACGTCTAAATATGTAGCCTCAAAAGTGAACCCACAGGAGAATTTTCTTTCGTCAAAATTTTTCAGAAAACCAGGTTTTTAGGAAATCCTGCATCATGCGAAATCATCTTCTTTTTCCTAAACAACACGTTGTAACTCGAAAAGCTTTGGTGTTGCGTGTTTGTCTAATCGTGTAGCCTCAAAAGAGAATGCACAGGAGAGTTTTCCCTCGAAAAAATATGTAAGAATACCATGTTATAAGGAAATACAGTGTTGCAGAGTAAAGACAAATATGTATGTATTGGAAACACTTTACGAGAAGAAATAACGCATCATACAATATTTGCTTGTGTCTCCTAAACAACACGTTGTAATTGAAAAATAGTTGGTGTGGCTCGTACGTCTACACGTGTAGCCTCAAAAGAGAACCTACAGGAGAACTTTCTTTCGTCAAAATTTGTCAGAAAACCACGTTTTAAGGAAATCCCGCTTCGTGCAAAATTATCTTGTTTTTCCTAAACAACACGTTGTACCTCGAAAAGCTTTGGTGTTGCGTGTATGTCTGAGCATGTAGCCTCTAAAGAGAACGCACAGGAGAGTTTTCTCTCGAAAGAACATGTAAGAATACAACGTTATAAGGAAATACAGTGTTGCAGAGTAAAGACAAATACATATGTATTGGAACCACTTTACGAAAAGAAATAACGCATCATACAAAATTAGCTTGTATCTCTTAAACAACACGTTGTAACTCGGAAGGATTTGGTGTGGCATGCACGTCTAAATGTGTAGCCTCAAAAGAGAACCCACAGGAGAATTTTCTTTCGTCAAAATTTGTCAGAAAACCACGTTTTAAGGAAATCCCGCATCGTACAAAATTATCTTGTTTTCCATAAACAACACGTTGTAACTCGAAAAGCTTTGGTGTTGCCTGTATGTCTAAGTGTGTAGCCTCAAAAGGGAACGCACAGGATAGTTTTCTCTCGAAGGAATATGTAAGAATACCACGTTATAAGGAAATATAATGCTGCAGTGTAAAGACAAATATGTTCTTATTGGAAACACTTTATGAGAAGAATTAACGCATCGTAAAAAATTAGCTTATATCTCCTAAACAACACGTTGTAATTCGAAAAGATTTGGTGTGGCTCGTACCTCTACACATGTAGCCTCAAAAGAGAACCCACAGGAGAACTTTCTTTTGTCAAAATTTTTCAGAAAACCACGTTTTATGGAAATCTCGCATCGTGCTAAATTATCTTGTTTTTCCTAAACAACACATTGTAACTCGAAAAGCTTTGACGTTGCATGTTTGTCTAAGCATGTCCCCTCAAAAGAGAACGCACAGGAGAGTTTTCCCTCGAAATAATATGTAAGAATACCATGTTATAAGGAAATACAGTGTAGCAGATTAAAGACAAATAAGTACGTATTGGAAACACTTTATGAGAAGGAATAATGCTTCGTACAAAATTAGCTTGTATCTCCTAAACAACACGTGGTAACTTGAAAGGATTTGGTGTGGCGTGTACGTCTAAACGTGTAGCCTCAAAAGAGAACCCACAGGAGAATTTTCTTTATTCAAAATTTTTCAGAAAACCACATTTTAAGGAAATCCCGCATCGTGCGAAATCATCTTCTTTTTCCTAAACAACATGTTGTAACTCGAAAAGCTATGGTGTTGCGTGTATGTGTAAGCGTGGAGCCTCAAAAGAGAAGGCACTGGAGAGTTTTCACTCCAAAGAATATGTAAGAATACCACGTTATAAGGAAATACAATTTTGCAGAGTAAAGACAAATAAGTACATATTGGAAACACTTTACGAGAAGAAATAACACATCTTACAAAATTATCTTGTATCTCCTAAACAACACGTTGTAACTCGAAAGGATTTGGTGTGACGTGTACGTCTAAAAGTGTAGCCTCAAACGAGAACACACAGGAGAATTTTCTTTCATCAAAATTTGTCAGAAACCACGTTTTAAGGAAATCTCGCATCGTGCGAAATTATCTTGTTTTTCCTAAACAACACGTTGTAACTCGAAAAGCTTTGGTGTTGCGTGTATGTCTAAGCGTGTAGCCTCAAAAGAGAACACACAGGAGAGTTTTCTCTCGAAAGAATATGTAAGAATACCACGTTATCAGGAAATAAAGTGTTGCAGAGTAAAGACAACTATGTACGTATTGGAAACACTTTAAGAGAAGAAATAACACATCGTACAAAATTAGCTTGTATCTCCTAAACAACACGTTGTAACTCGAAAAGATTTGGTGTGGCTCGTACCTCTACACGTGTAGCCTCAAAAGAGAACCCACAGGATAACTTTCTTTCGTCAAAATTTTTCAGACAACCACGTTTTATGGAAATCTCGTATCGTGCAAAATTATCTTGTATTTCCTAAACGACACATTGTAACTCGAAAAGCTTTGGCGTTGCGTGTATGTCTAAGCGTGTAGCCTCTAAAGAGAACGCACAGGAGAGTTTTCTCTCGAAAGAATATGTAAGAATACAACGTTATAAGGAAATACACTGTTGTAGAGTAAAGACAAATAAGTACTTATTGGAAAACTTTACGAGCAGAAGTAACACATCTTACAAAATTAGCTTGTATCTCCGAAACAACACGTGGTAACTCGAAAAGATTTGGTGTGCCGTGTACGTCTAAACGTGTAGCCTCAAAAGAGAACCCACAGGAGAATTTTCTTTCGTCAAAATTTTTCAGAAAACCACGTTTTAAGGAAATCCTGCATCGTGCGAAATTATCTTCTTTTTCCTAAACAACATGTTGTAACTCGAAAAGCTTTGGTGTTGCGTGTATGTGTAAGCATGAAGCCTCAAAAGAGAAGGCACAGGAGAGTTTTCTCTCGAAAGATTATATAAGAATACCACGTTATAAGGAAATACAATTTTGCAGAGTAAAGACAAATAAGTACACATTGGAATCACTTTACAAGAAGAAATAACGCATCGTAAAAAAGTAGCGTGTATCTCCTAAACAACACGTTGTAACTCGAAAAGATTTGGTGCGATGTGTACGTCTAAGCGTGTAGCCTCAAAAGGGAACCCACAAGAGACTTTTCTTTCATCAAAATTTGTCAGAAACCACGTTTTAAGGAAATCTCGCATCGTGCGAAATTATCTTGTTTTTCCTAAATAACACGTTATAACTCAAAAAGCTTTGATGTTGCCTGTATGTCTAAGTGTGTAACCTCAAAAGAGAATGCACAGGATAGTTTTCTCTTGAAAGAATATGTAAGAATACCACGTTATAAGGAAATACAATGTTGCAGAGTAAAGACAAATACGTACGTATTGGAAACACTTTACGAGAAGAATTAACGCATCTTAAAAAATTAGCTTGTATCTCCTAAACAACACGTTGTAATTCGAAAAGATTTGGTGTGGCATGTACGTCTAAACGTGTAGCCTCAAAAGAGAACCTACAGGAGAATTTTCTTTCTTCAAAATTTTTCAAAAAACCACGTTTTAAGGAAATCCCGCATCGTGTGAAATCATCTTCTTTTTCCTAAACAACATGTTGTAACTTGAAAAGCATTGGTGTTGCGTGTATGTGTAAGCGTGGAGCCTCAAAAGAAAAGGCACAGGAGAGTTTTCTCTCGAAAGAATATGTAAGAATACCACGTTATACGGAAATACAGTTTTGCAGAGTATAGACAAATAAGTACATATTGGAAACACTTACAAGAAGAAATAACGCATCGTACAAAATTAGCTTGTATCTCCTAAACAACACGTTGTAACTCGAAAAGATTTGGTGTGGCGTGTACGTCTAAAAGTGTAGCCTCAAAAGAGAACCCACAGGAGAATTTTATTTCATCAAAATTTGTCAGAAACCAGGTTTTAAGGAAATCTCGCATCGTGCGAAATTATCTTGTTTTTCCTAAACAACACGTTGTAACTAGAAAAGCTTTGGTGTTGCGTGTATGTCTAAGCATGCAGCCACAAAAGAGAATGCACAGGAGAGTTTTCTCTCGAAAGAATATGTAAGAATGCCACGTTATATGGAAATATATTGCTGCAGAGTAAAGACATATACGTACTTAATGGAAACACATTATGAGAAGAAATAACGCATGGTACAAAATTAGCTTGTATCTCCGAAACAACACGCGGTAACTCAAAAAGATTTGGTGTGGCATGTACGTCTGAAAGTGTAGCCTCAGAAGAGAACCCACAGGAGAATTTTCTAACGTCAAAATTTGTCAGAAAACCACGTTTTAAGGAAATCCCGCATCGTGCGTAATTATCTTGTTTTTCCTAATCAACACGTTGTAACTCGAAAAGCTTTGGTGTTGCGTGTATGTCTAAGCGTGTAGCCTCCAAAGCGAACGCACAGGATAGTTTTCTCTCAAAAGAATATGTAAGAAAACCATGTTATAAGGAAATAAAGTATTGCAGAGTAAAGACAAATACGTACTTATGGGAAACACTTTACGAGAAGAAATAACGCATCATGTAAAATTAGCTTGTATCTCCTAAACAACACGCTGTAACTCGAAAAGATTTGGTGTGGCGTGTAGGTCTAAACGTGTAGCCTCAAAAGAGAACCCACAGGAGAGTTTTCTTTTGTCAAAATTTGTCAAAAACCACGTTTTAAGGAAATCCCGCATCGTGCGAAATTATCTTGTTTTTCCTAAACAACATGTTGTAACTCGAAAAGCATTGGTGTTGCGTGTATGTCTAAGCGTGTAGCCTCAAAAGAGAACGCACAGGAGAGTTTTCTCCCGAAAGAATATGTAGGAATACCACATTATAAGGAAATACAGTGTTGCAGAGTAAAGACAAATACATACTTATTGGAAACACTTAAACTTAACGAGTAGAAATAACACATAGTACAAAATTAGCTTGTATCTCCTAAACAACACGTTATAACTCGAAAGGATTTGGTGTGGCTTGTACGTCTAAATGTGTACCCTCAAAAGAGAACCCACGGGAGAATTTTCTTTCGTCAAAATTTGTCAGAAAACCAAGTTTTAAGGAAATCGCGCATCATGCGAAATTATCTTGTTTTTCCTAAACAACACGTTGTAACTCGAAAAGCTTTGGTGTTGCATGTATGTCTAAGCGTGTAGCCTCCAAAGAGAACGCACAGGAGAGTTTTCTCTCAAAAGAATATGTAAGAATACCACGTTATAAAGAAATACAGTGTTGCAGAGTAAAGGCAAATACATACGTATTGGAAACACTTAAACTTTACGAGAAGAAATAACGCATCTAAAAAAATTAGCTTGTATCTCCTAAACAACACGTTGTATCTCAAAAAGATTTGGTGTGGCGTGTACATCTAAACGTGTAGCCTCAAAAGAGAACCCACAGGAGAATTTTCTTTCGTCAAAATTTGTCAGAAAACCACGTTTTATGGAAATCCTGCATCGTGCAAAATTATCTTTTTTTTTTCGGAAACAACACGTTGTAACTCGAAAAGCTTTGTTGTTGCATGTATGTCTAAGCGTGTAGCCTCAAAAGAGAATGCAAAGGAGAGTTTTGTCTCGAAAGAATATGTAAGAATACCACGTTATTAGGAAACACAGTGTTGTAGAGTAAAGACAAATACGTATTGGAAAAACTTTACGAGAAGAAATAAAGCATAGTACAAAATTAGCTTGTATCTCCTAAACAACACGTTGTAACTTACAAAGATTTGGTGTGGCCTGTACGTCTAAACGTGTAGCTTCAAAAGAGAACCCACAGGAGAATTTTCTTTCGTCAAAATTTTTCAGAAAACCACGTTTTACGGAAATCCCGCATCGTGCGCAATTATCTTCTTTTTCCTAAACAACACGTTGTAACCCGAAAAGCTTTGATGTTGCGTCTGTGTCTAAGCGTGTAGCCTCAAAAGAGAACGCATAGGAGAGTTTTCTCTCAAAAGAGTATGTAAGAATACCACTTTATAAGGAAATACAGTGTTGCAGAGTAAAGGCAAATACGTATGTATTGGAAACACTTTACCAGAAGAAATAACGCAACGTACAAAATTAGCTTGTATCTCCTAAACAACAAGTTGTAACTCGAAAAGATTTGGTGTGGCGTGTACGTCTAAACGTGTAGCCTCAAAAGAGAACCCACAGGAGAATTTTCTTTCGTCAAAACTTTTCAGAAAACCACGTTTTAAGGAAATCCCGCATCGTGCGAAATTATCTTGTTTTTCCTAAACAACACGTTGTAACTCGAAAAGCTTTGGTGTTGCATGTATGTCTAAGCGTGTAGCCTCAAAAGAGAACGCACAGGAGAGTTTTTTCTCGATAGAATTTGTAAGGATACCACGTTATAAGGAAATACAATGTTGCAGAATAAAGACAAATACGTATGTATTGGAAACCCATAAACTTTACAAGATGAAATAAAGCATCGTACAAAATTAGCTTGTATCTCCTAAACAACACGTTGTAACTCGAAAAGATTTGGTGTGGCGTGTACATCTAAACGTGTAGCCTCAAAAGAGAACCCACAGGAAAATTTTCTTTCATTAAAATTTTTCAGAAAACCACGTTTTAAGGAAATCCCGCATCGTGAAAAATTATCTTGTTCTTCCTAAACAACACGTTTTAACTCGAAAAGCTTTGGTGTAGGGTGTATGTCTAAGCGTGCAGCCTCAAAAGAGAATGCACAGGAGAGTTTTCTCTCGAAAGAATATGTAAGAATACCACGTTATAAGGAAACATATTGCTGCAGAGTAAAGACGTATACGTACTTATTGGAAACACATTATGAGAAGAAATAGCACATGGTACAAAATTAGCTTGTATCTCCAAAACAACACGTGGTAACTCAAAAAGATTTGGTGTGGCGTGTACGTCTGAACATGTAGCCTCAAAAGAGAACCCACAGGAGAATTTTCTTACGTCAAAATTTCTCAGAAAACCAAGTTTTAAGGAAATATCGCATCGGGCGAAATTATCTTGTTTTTCCTAATCAACACGTTGTAACTCGAAAAGCTTTGGTGTTGCGTGTATGTCTAAGCGTGTAGCTTCCAAAGAGAACGCACAGGATAGTTTTCTCTCGAAAGAATATGTAAGAATACCACGTGATAAGGAAATACAGTGTTGCAGAGTAAAGACAAATACGTACTTATTGGAAACACTTTACAAGAAGAAATAACGCATCATGCAAAATTAGCTTGTATCTCCTAAACAACACGCTGTAACTCGAAAAGATTTGGTGTGGCGCGTACGTCTAAACGTGTAGCCTCAAAAGAGAACCCACAGGAGAGTTTTCTTTTGTCAAAATTTGTCAAAAACCACGTTTTAAAGAAATCCCGCATCGTGCGAAATTTTCTTGTTTTTCCTAAACAACATGTTGTAACTCGAAAAGCATTGGTGTTGCGTGTATGTCTAAGCGTGTAGCCTCAAAAGAGAACGCACAGGAGAGTTTTCTCCCGAAAGACTATGTAGGAATACCACGTTATAAGGAAATACAGTGTTGCAGAGTAAAGACAAATACATACTTATTGGAAACACTTAAACTTAACGAGTAGAAATAACACATAGTACAAAATTAGCTTGTATCTCCTAAATAACACGTTATAACTCGAAAGGATTTGGTGTGGCTTGTACGTCTAAACGTGTACCCTGAAAAGAGAACCCACAAGAGAATTTTCTTTCGTCAAAATTTGTCAGAAAACCATGTTTTAAGGATATCCCGCATCGTGCGAAATTATCTTGTTTTTCCTAAACAACACGTTGTAACTCGAAAAGCTTTGGTGTTGCGTGTATGTCTATGCGTGTAGCCACTTAAGAGAACGCACAGGAGATTTTTCTCTCCAAAGAACATGTAAGAATACCACGTTATAAGGAAATACAGTGTTTCAGAGTAAAGGCAAATACTTACTTATTGGAAACACTTTACGAGAAGAAATAACGCATCATAAAATATTACCTTGTATCTCCTAAACAACACGTGGTAACTCGAAAGGATTTGGTGTGGCATGCACTTCTAAACGTGAAGCCTCAAAAGAGAACCCACAGGAGAATTTTCTTTTGTCAAAATTTGTCAGAAAACCACGTTTTAAGGAAATCCCGCATCGTGTGAAATTATCTTCTTTTTCATAAACAACACGTTGTAACTCGAAAAGCTTTGGTGTTGTGTGTATGTCTAAGCGTGTAGCCCAAAAGAGAACGCACAGGAGACGTTACCCTCAAAAGAATATGTAAGAATACCATGTTATAAGGAAATACAGTGTTGCAGAGTAAAGACAAATAAGTACGTATTGGGAAACTTTACGAGCAGAAGTAACACATCTTACAAAATTAGCTTGTATCTCCGAAACAACATGTTGTAACTCGAAAAGATTTGGTGTTCCGTGTACGTCTAAATGTGTAGCCTCAAAAGAGAACCCACAGGAGAATTTTCTTTCTTCAAAATTTTTCAGAAAACCATGTTTTAAGGAAATCCCGCATCGTGCGAAATCATCTTCTTTTTCCTAAGCAACATGTTGTAACTCGAAAAGCTTTGGTGTTGCGTGTATGTGTAAGCGTGGAGCCTCAATAGAGAAGGCACAGGAGAGTTTTCTCTTGAAAGAATATGTAAGAATACCACGTTATAAGGAAATACAATTTTGCAGAGTAAAGACAAATAAGTACATATTGGAAACACTTTACAAGAAGAAATAACGCATCGTAAAAAATTAGCTTGTATCTCCTAAACAACACGTTGTAACTCGAAAAGTTTTGGTGTGACGTGTACGTCTAAGCGTGTAGCCTCAAGAGGGAACCCACAAGAGAATTTTCTTTCATCAAAATTTGTCAGTAACCACGTTTTAAGGATATATCGCATCGTGCGAAATTATCTTGTTTTTCCTAAATAACACGTTATAACTCAAAAATCTTTGGTGTTGCGTGTATGTCTAAGTGTGTAACCTCAAAAGAGAATGCACAGGATAGTTTTCTCTAGAAAGAATATGTAAGAATACCACGTTATAAGGAAATACAATGTTGCAGAGTAAAGACAAATACGTACGTATTGGAAACACTTCACGAGAAGAATTAACGCATCGTAAAAAATTAGCTTGAATCTCCTAAACAACACGTTGTAACTCGAAAAGATTTGGTGTGGCATGTACGTCTAAACGTGTAGCCTCAAAAGAGAACCTACAGGAGAATTTCATTTCTTCAAAAATTTTCAGAAAATCACGTTTTAAGGAAATCCCGCATCGTGCGAAATCATCTTCTTTTTCCTAAACAACATGTTGTAATTCGAAAAGCTTTGGTGTTGCGTGTATGTGTAAGCGTGGAGCCTCAAAAGAGAAGGCAAAGGAGAGTTTTCTCTCGAAAGAGTATGTAAGAATACCACGTTATAAGGAAATACAATTTTGCAGAGTAAAGACAAATAAATACATATTGGAAACACTTACGAGAAGAAATAACGCATCGTTCAAAATTACCTTGTATCTCCTAAACAACACGTTGTAACTCGAAAAGATTTGGTGTGACGTGTACGTCTAAAAGTGTAGCCTCAAAAGAGAACCCACAGGAGAATTTTATTTCATCAAAATTTGTCAGAAACCACGTTTTAAGGAAATCTCGCATCGTGCGAAATTATCTTGTTTTTCCTAAACAACACGTTGTAACTCGAAAACCTTTGGTGTTGCGTGTATGTCTAAGCGTGTAGCCTCAAAAGAGAACTCACAGTAGAGTTTTCTCTCGAAAGAATATGTAAAAATACCACGTTATAAGGAAATACAGTGTTGCAGAGTAAAGACAAATAGTATTGGAAACACTTTAAGAGAAGAAATAATGCATGGTACAAAATTAGCTTGTATCTCCTAAACAACACGTTGTTACTCGAAAAGATTTCTTTCGTCAACATTTTTCAGACAACCACGTTTTATGGAAATCTCACATCGTGCGATATTATCTTGTTTTTCCTAAACAGCACATTGTAACTCGAAAAGCTTTGGCGTTGCGTGTATGTCTAAGTGTGTAGCCTCTAAAGAGAACGCACAGTAGAGTTTTCTCTCCAAAGAATATGTAAGAATACCATGTTATAAGGAAATAAAATGTTGCAGAGTAAAGACAAATACGTACATATTGGAAACACTTTACGAGAAGAAATAACGCATCATACAAAATTAGCTTGTATCTCCTAAACAACACGTGGTAACTCGAAAGGAATTGGTGTGTCGTGTACGTCTAAACATGTAGCCTCAAAAGAAAACCCACTGAAGAATTTTCTTTCGTCAAATTTTTCAGAAAACTACGTTTTAAGGAAATCCTGCATCATGCGAAATTATCTTGTTTTTCATAAACAACACGTTGTAACTCAAAAAGGTTTGGTGTTGCCTCTTTGTCTAAGTGTGTAGCCGCAAAAGTGAAAGCACGGGATAGTTTTCTCTCGAAAGAATATGTAAGAATACCACGTTATAAGGAAATACAGTGTTGCAGAGTAAAGACAAATATGTAAGTCTTGGAAACACTTTATGAGAATAATTAACACATCCTACAAAATTAGCTTGTATCTCCGAAACAACACGTTGTAACTCGAAAAGATTTGATGTGGCATGTTCGTCTAAACGTGTAGCCTCAAAAGAGAACCCACAGGAGAATTTTCTTTCGTCAAAATTTTTCAGAAAACCACACTTCAAGGAAATCCCGCATCGTGCGAAATCATCTTCTTTTTCCTAAACAACATGTTGTAACTCGAAAAGCTTTGGTGTTGCGTGTATGTGTAAGCGTGTAGCCTCAAAAGAGAAGGCACAGGAGAGTTTTCTCTTGAAAGATTATGTAAGAATACCACGTTATAAGGAAATACAATTTTGCAGAGTAAAGACAAATAAGTACATATTGGAAACCCTTTACGAGAAGAAATAACACATCGTACAAAATTAGCTTGTATCTCCTAAACAACACGTTGTAACTCGAAAAGATTTGGTGTGACATGTACGTCTAAAGGTGTAGACTCAACAGAGAACCCACAAGAGAATTTTCTTTCATCAAAATTTGTCAGAAACCAGGTTTTAAGGAAATCTCGCATCGTGCGAAATTATCTTGTTTTTCCTAAACAACACATTGTAACTCGAAAAGCTTTGGTGCTGCGTGTGTGTCTAAGCGTGTAACCTCAAAAGAGAACGCACAGGATAGTTTTATTTCGAAAGAATATGTAAGAATACCACGTTATAAGGAAATACAATGTTGCAGAGTAAAGACAAATACGTACTGGAAACACTTTACGAGACGAATTAATGCATCGAAAAAATTAGCTTGTATCTCCTAAACAACACATTGTAACTCGAAAAGATTTGGTATGGCATGTACGTCTAAACATGTAGCCTCGAAAGAGAACCCACAGGAGAATTTTCTTTCTTCAAAATTTTTCAGAAAACCACGTTTTAAGGAAATCCCGCATCATGCGAAATCATCTTCTTTTTCCTAAATAACAGGTTGTAACTCGAAAAGCTTTGGTGTTGCGTGTATGTGTAAGTGAGGAGCCTCAAAAGAGAAGGCACAGGAAAGTTTTCTCTCGAAAGAATATGCAAGAATACCACGTTATAAGGAAATACAATTTTGCAGAGTAAAGACAAATAAGTACTTATTGGAAACACTTTAGGAGAAGAAATAACGCATTGTACAAAATTAGCTTGTATCTCCTAAACAACACGTTGTAACTTGAAAGGATTTGGTGTGACGTGTATGTCTCAACGTGTAGCCTCAAAAGAGAACCCATGAAGATCCAGAAATGAAACCACACACCTATGGCCACTTGATCCTCGACAAAGAGGCTGAAAACATCCAATGGAAAAAAGATAGCCTTTTCAACAAATGGTGCTGGTTCAACTGGAGGTCAGCATGCAGAAGAATGCGACTTGATCCATCCTTGTCTCCTTGTACTAAGCTCAAATCCAAATGGATCAAGGACCTCCACATAAAGCCAGACACTCTGAAGCTAATAGAAAAGAAACTGGGGAAGACCCTTGAGGACATCGGTACAGGGAGAAAGTTTCTGAACAGAACACCAATAGCTTATGCTCTAAGAGCAAGAATTGACAAATGGGACCTCATAAAGTTACAAAGTTTCTGTAAGACAAAGGACACCATCAAGAGGACAAATCGGCAACCAACAAATTGGGAAAAGATCTTCACCAATCCTACATCAGATAGAGGGCTAATATCCAATATATATAAAGAACTCAAGAAGTTAGACTCCAGAAAACCGAACAATCCTATTAAAAAATGGGGTACAGAGTTAAACAAAGAATTCACACCTGAAGAACTTCGGATCGCGGAGAAGCATCTTAAAAAATGCTCAACTTCATTAGTCATTAGGGAAATGCAAATCAAAACAACCCTGAGATTTCATCTTACACCAGTCAGAATGGCTAAGATTAAAAATTCAGGAGACAGCAGGTGTTGGAGAGGGTGTGGAGAAAGAGGAACACTCCTCCACTGCTGGTGGGGCTGCAAATTGGTACAACCACTCTGGAAATCAGTCTGGCGGTTCCTCCGAAAACTGGGCACCTCACTTCCAGAAGATCCTGCTATACCACTCCTGGGCATATACCCAGAGGATTCCCCACCATATAATAAGGATACATGCTCTACTATGTTCATAGCAGCCCTATTTATAATTGCCAGATGCTGGAAAGAACCCAGGTATCCCTCAACAGAAGAGTGGATACAAAAAATGTGGTATATCTACACAATGGAGTACTATTCAGCCATTAGAAACAATGAATTCATGAAATTCTTAGGCAAATGGATGGAGCTAGAGAACATCATACTAAGTGAGGTAACCCAGACTCAAAAGGTGAATCATGGTATGCACTCACTAATATGTGGTTATTAACCTAGAAAACTGGAATAACCGAAACATAATCCACACATCAAATGAGGTACAAGGAGAAAGGAGGACTGGCCCCTGGTTCTGGAGAGACTCAGTGAAACAGTATTCGGCAAAACCAGAACAGGGAAATGGGAAGGGGTGGGTGGGAGGACAGGGAAAGAGAAGGGGACTTAAGGGACTTTCGGGGAGTGGGGGGCTAGAAAAGGGGAAATCATTTGAAATGTAAATAAATTATATCGAATAAAAAAAAAGAAAAAAAAAGAGAACCCACAGGAGAACTTTCTTTCGTCAAATTTTTTCAGAAAACCACGTTTTATGGAAATCTCGCATCGTGCGAAATTATCTTGTTTTTCCTAAACAACACGTTGTAACTCGAAAAGCTTTGGTGTTGTGTGTATGTCTAAGAGTGTAGCCCAAAAGAGAATGCACAGGAGAGTTTTCCCTCGAAAGAATATGTAAGAATACCACGTTATAAGGAAATACAGTGTTGCCGAGTAAAGACAAATACTTATGTATTGGAAACACTTTACGAGAAGAAATAACGCATCGTACAAAATTAACTTGCATCTCCTAAACAACAAGTTGTAACTCAAAAAGATTTGGTGTGGCATGTACGTCTAAACCTGTAGCCTCAAAAGACAATGCACAGGAGAACTTTCTTTCGTCAAAATTTGTCAGAAAACCACGTTTTAAGGATATCTGCATCGTGCAAAATTATCTTGTTTTTCCTAAACAACACGTTGTAACTCGAAAAGCTTTGGTGTTGCGTGTATGTGTGAGCATGTCGCCTCTAAAGAGAATGCACAGGAAAGTTTTCTCTCGCAAGAACATGTAAGAATTCAACATTATAAGGAAATACAATGTTGCAGAGTAAAGACAAATACGTAAGTTTGGAAACACTTTACGAGAAGAAATAAAGCATCGTACAAAATTAGCTTGTATCTCCTAAACAACACGTGGTAACTCGATAGGATTCCGTGTGGCGTGTACCTCTAAACGTGTAGCATCAAAAGAGTACCCACAGGAGAATTTTCTTTCGTCAAAATTTGTCAGAACACCACGTTTTAAGGAAATCCCGCATCGTGCGAAATTATCTGGTTTTTTATAAACAACAAGTTGTAACTCGAAAAGCTTTGATGTTGCCTGTATGTCTAAGTGTGTAGCCTCAAAAGGGAACGCACAGGATAGTTTTCTATCAAAAGAATATGTAAGAATACCACGTTATAAGGATATACAATGTTGCAGAGTAAAGACAAATACGTATGTGTTGGAAACACTTTACGAGAAGAATAAACACATCGTAAAAAATTAGCTCGTATCTCCTAAACAACACGTTGTAACTCGACAAGATTTGGTGTGGCATGTACGTCTAAATGTGTAGCCTCAAAAGAGAACCCACAGGAGAATTTTCTTTTGTCAAAATTTTTCAGAAAACGACGTTTTAAGGAAATCCCGCATCATGCGAAATCATCTTCTTTTTCCTAAACAACATGTTGTAACTCGAAAAGCTTTGGTGTTGCGTGTATGTGTAAGTGTGGAGCCTCAAAAGAGAAAGCACAGGAGAGTTTTCTCTCGAAAGAATATGCAAGAATACCACGTTATAAGGAAATACAATTTTGCAGAGTAAAGACAAATAAGTACTTATTGGAAACACTTTATGAGAAGAAATAACGCATCATACAAAATTAGCTTGTATCTCCTAAACAACACGTTGTAACTTGAAAAGATTTGGTGTGACGTGTATGTCTCAACGTGTAGCCTCAAAAGAGAACCCACAGGAGAACTTTCTTTCGTCAAATTTTTTCAGAAAACCACGTGTTATGGAAATCTCGCATCGTGTGAAATTATCTTGTTTTTCCTAAACAACACGTTGTAACTCGAAAAGCTTTGGCGTTGCGTGTATGTCTAAGCGTGTAGCCCAAAAGAGAATGCACAGGAGAGTTTTCCCTCGAAAGAATATGTAAGAATACCACGTTATAAGGAAATACAGTGTTGCAGAGTAAAGACAATTAAGTACATATTGGACACACTTTATGAGAAGAAATAACGCATCGTACAAAATTAACTTGTATCTCCTAAACAACACGTTGTAACTCGAAAAGCTTTGGTGTTGCGTGTATGTCTAAGCGTGTAGCATCAAAAGAGAACTCACAGGAGAGTTTTCTCTTGAAAGAATATGTAAGAATACCACGTTATAAGGAAATACAGTGTTGTAGAGTAAAGACAAATACTTATGTATTGGAAACACTTTACAAGAAGAAATAACGCATCGTAAAAAATTTGCTTGTATCTCCTAAACAACAGGTTGTAACTCAAAAAGATTTGGTGTGGCATGTATGTCTAAACCTGTAGCCTCAAAAGACAATGCACAGGAGAACTTTCTTTCGTCAAAATTTGTCAGAAAACCACGTTTTAAGGATATCTGCATCGTGCAAAATTATCTTGTTTTTCCTAAACAACACGTTGTAACTCGAAAAGCTTTGGTGTTGCGTGTATGTGTGAGCATGTAGCCTCTAAAGAGAATGCACAGGAAAGTTTTCTCTCGCAGGAACATGTAAGAATTCAACATTATAAGGAAATACAGTGTTGCAGAGTAAAGACAAATACATAAGTTTGGAAACACTTTACGAGAAGAAATAAAGCATCGTACAAAATTAGCTTGTATCTCCTAAACAACACGTAGTAACTCGATAGGATTTGGTGTGGCGTGTACCTCTAAACGTGTAGCATCAAAAGAGTACCCACAGGAGAATTTTCTTTCGTCAAAATTTGTCAGAACACCACGTTTTAAGGAAATCCCGCATCGTGCGAAATTATCTTGTTTTTCATAAACAACACGTTGTAACTCGAAAAGTTTTGATGTTGCCTGTATGTCTAAGTGTGTAGCCTCAAAAGGGAACGCACAGGATAGTTTTCTTTCGAAAGAATATGTAAGAATACCACGTTATATGGATATACAATGTTGCAGAGTAAAGACAAATACGTATGTGTTGGAAACACTTTACGAGAAGAATAAACACATCGTAAAAAATTAGCTTGTATCTCCTAAACAACACGTTGTAACTCAACAAGATTTGGTGTGGCATGTACGTCTAAACGTGTAGCCTCAAAAGAGAACCCACAGGAGAATTTTCTTTTGTCAAAATTTTTCAGAAAACCACGTTTTAAGGAAATACCGCATCATGCGAAATCATCTTCTTTTTCCTAAACAACATGTTGTAACTCGAAAAGCTTTGGTGTTGCGTGTATGTGTAAGTGTGGAGCCTCAAAAGAGAAGGCACAGGAGAGTTTTCTCTCGAAAGAATATGCAAGAATACCACGTTATAAGGAAATACAATTTTGCAGAGTAAAGACAAATAAGTACTTATTGGAAACACTTTATGAGAAAAAATAACGCATCGTAAAAAATTAGCTTGTATCTCCTAAACAACACGTTGTAACTCGAAAAGATTTGGTGTGACGTGTACGTCTAAACATGTAGCCTCAAAAGAGAATCCACAGGAGAACTTTCTTTCCTCAAAATTTTTCAGAAAACCACGTTTTATGGAAATCTCGCATCGTGCGAAATTATCTTGTTTTTCCTAAACAACATGTTGTAACTAGAAAAGCTTTGGCGTTGCGTGTATGTCTAAGCGTGTAGCCCAAAGAGAACGCACAGGAGAGTTTTCCCTCGAAAGAATATGTAAGAATACCACGTTATAAGGAAATACAGTGTTGCAGAGTAAAGACAATTAATTACGTATTCGACACACTTTAAAAGAAGAAATAACGCATCGAAAATAATTGCTTGTATCTCCTAAACAACAAGTTGTAACTCGAAAAGATTTGGTGTGGCGTGTACGTCTAAACCTGTAGCCTCAAAAGACAATGCACAGGAGAACTTTCTTTAGTCAAAATTTGTCAGAAAACCACGTTTTAATGATATCCCGCATCATGCAAAATTATCTTGTTTTTCCTAAACAACACGTTGTAACTCGAAAAGCTTTGGTGTTGCGTGTATATCTAAGCGTGTAGCTTCTAAAGAGAATGCACAGGAGAGTTTTCTCTCGAAAGAACATGTAAGAATACAATGTTATAAGGAAATACAGTGTTGCAGAGTAAAGACAAATATGTACATATTGGAAACTCTTTACAAGAAGAAATAACGCATCGTAGAAAATTAGCTTTTATCTCCTAAACAACACGTGGTAATTCAAAAGGATTTGGTGTGGCGTGCACGTCTAAACGTGTAGCCTCATAAGAGAACCCACAGGAGAATTTTCTTTAGTCAAAATTTGTCAGAACACCAAGTTTTAAGGAAATCCCGCATCGTGCGAAATTATCTTGTTTTTCATAAACAACACGTTGTAACTTGAAAAGCTTTGGTGTTGCCTGTATGTCTAAGTGTGTAGCCTCAAAAGGGAAGGCACAGGATAGTTTTCTCTCGAAAGAATGTGTAAGAATACCACATTATAAGGAAATACAGTGTTGCAGAGTAAAGACAAATACGTACATATTGGAAACACTTTAGGAGAAGAAATAAAGCATCTTACAAAATTAGCTTGTATCTCCTAAACAACACGTGGCAACTCGAAAGGATTAGGTGTGGCGTGCACGTCTAAACGTGAAGCTTCAAAAGAGAACCAACAGAATAATTTTCGTTCATCAAAATTTGTCAGAAGACCATGTTTTAAGCAAATCAGGCATCGTGCGAAATTATCTTGTTTTTTATAACCAACACGTTGTAACTCAAAAAGCTTTGGTGTTGCCTGTATGTCTAAGTGTTTAGCCTCAAAATGGAATGCACAGAATAGTTTTCTCTCGAAAGAATATGTAAGAATACCACGTTATAAGGAAATACAGTGTTGCAGAGAAAAGACAAATACTTACGTATTGGAAACACTTTACGAGAATTAACGCATTATAAAAAAATTAGCTTGTATGTCCTAAACAACACGTTGTAACTCGAAAAGATTTGGTGTGACGTGTACGTCTAAATATGTAGCCTCAAAAGAGAACCCACAGGAGAATTTTCTTTCGTCAAAATTTTTCAGAAAACCAGGTTTAGGAAATCCCGCATCATGCGAAATCATCTTCTTTTTCCTAAACAACATGTTGTAACTCGAAAAGCTTTGGTGTTGCGTGTTTGTCTAATCGTGTAGCCTCACAAGAGAATGCACAGGAGAATTATCCCTTGAAAGAATATGTAAGAATACCATGTTATAAGGAAATACAGTGTTGCAGAGTATAGACAAATATGTATGTATTGGAAACACTTTATGAGAAGAAATAGCGCATCGTACAATATTTGCTTGTATCTCATAAAGAACACGTTGTATCTCAAAATTATTTGGTGTGGCTCGTACGGCTACACGTGTAGCCTCAAAAGAGAACCCACAGGAGAACTTTCTTTCGTCAAAATTTGTCAGAAAACCATGTTTTAAGGAAATCCCGCATCGTGCAAAATTATCTTGTTTTTCCTAAACAACACGTTGTAACTCGAAAAGCTTTGGTGTTGCGTGTATGTCTGAGCATGTAGCCTCTAAAGAGAATGCACAGGAGAGTTTTCTCTCGAAAGAACATGTAAGAATACAACGTTATAAGGAAATACAGTGTTGCAGAGTAAAGACAAATACATACGTATTGGAACCACTTTACGAAAAGAAATAACGCATCATACAAAATTAGCTTGTATCTCTTAAACAACACGTGGTAACACGAAAGGATTTAGTGTGGTGTGCACGTCTAAACGTGTAGCCTCAAAAGAGAAGCCACAGGAGAATTTTCTTTCGTCAAAATTTGTCAGAAAACCACGTTTTAAGGAAATCCCGCATCGTGCAAAATTATCTTGTTTTCCATAAACAACACGTTGTAACTCGAAAAGTTTTGGTGTTGCCTGTATGTCTAAGTGTGTAGTCTCAAAAGGGAACGCACAGGATAGTTTTCTCTCGAAGGAATATGTAAGAATACCACGTTATAAGGAAATATAATGTTGCAGTGTAAAGACAAATATGTACTTATTGGAAACACTTTACGAGAAGAATTAACGCATCGTAAAAAATTAGCTTATATCTCCTAAACAACACGTTGTAATTCGAAAAGATTTGGTGTGGCTCGTACCTCTACACGAGTAGCCACAAAAGAGAACCCACAGGAGAACTTTCTTTCGTCAAAATTTTTCAGAAAACCACATTTTATGGAAATCTCGCATCGTGCTAAATTATCTTGTTTTTCCTAAACAACACATTGTAACTCGAAAAGCTTTGGCGTTGCGTGTTTGTCTAAGCGTGTCCCCTCAAAAGAGAACGCACAGGAGAGTTTTCCCTCGAAATAATATGTAAGAATACTATGTTATAAGGAAATACAGTGTTGCAGATTAAAGACAAATAAGTACGTATTGGAAACACTTTATGAGAAGAAATAATGCATCGTACAAAATTAGCTTGTATCTCCTAAACAACACGTGGTAACTCGAAAGGATTTGGTGTGGCGTGTACGTCTAAACGTGTAGCCTCAAAAGAGAACCCACAGGAGAATTTTCTTTATTCAAAATTTTTCAGAAAACCACGTTTTAAGGAAATACCGCATCGTGCGAAATCATCTTCTTTTTCCTAAACAATATGTTGTAACTCGAAAAGCTATGGTGTTGCGTGTATGTGTAAGCGTGGAGCCTCAAAAGAGAAGGCACTGGAGAGTATTCTCTCGAAAGAATATGTAAGAATACCACATTATAAGGAAATACAATTTTGCAGAGTAAAGACCAATAAGTACATATTGGAAACACTTTACGAGAAGAAATAACGCATCTTACAAAATTATCTTGTATCTCCTAAACAACACGTTGTAACTCAAAAAGATTTGTTGTGACGTGTACGTCTAAAAGTGTAGCCTCAAACGAGAACCCACAGGAGAATTTTCTTTCATCAAAATTTGTCAGAAACCACGTTTTATGGAAGTCTCGCATCATGCGAAATTATCGTGTTTTTCCTAAACAACACGTTGTAACTCGAAAAGCTTTGGTGTTGCGTGGATGTCTACGCGTGTAGCCTCAAAGGAGAACGCACAGGAGAGTTTTCTCTCGAAAGAATATGTAAGAATACCACGTTATAAGGAAATACAGTGTTGCAGAGTAAAGACAACTACGTATGTATTGGAAACACTTTAAGAGAAGAAATATCGCATCCTAGAAAATTAGCTTGTATCTCCTAAACAACACGTAGTAACTCGAAAAGATTTGGTGTGGCTCGTACCTCTACACGTGCAGCCTCAATAGAGAACCCACAGGAGAACTTTGTTTCGTCAAAATTTTTCAGAAAACCACGTTTAATGGAAATCTCGTATCGTGCGAAATTATCTTGTTTTTCCTAAACAACACGTTGTAACTCCAAAAGCTTTGGCGTTGCGTGTTTGTCTAAGCGTGTAACCTCAAAAGAGAATGCACAGGATTGTTTTCCCTCGAAAGAATATGTAAGAATACCACGTTATAAGGAAATACAGTGTTGCATAGTAAAGACAAATAAGTACGTATTGGAAACACTATATGAGAAGAAATAACGCATTGTACAATATTTGCTTGTATCTCCTAAACAACACGTTGTAACTCAAAATATTTCATGTGGCTCGTATGTCTACACGTTTAGCCTCAAAAGAGAACCCACAGGAGAACTTTCTTTCTTCAAAATTTGTCAGAAAACCACGTTTAAGGAAATCCCGCATCGTGCAAAATTATCTTGTTTTTCCTAAACAACACGTTGTAACTCGAAAAGCTTTGGTGTTGCGTGTATGTCTGAGCATGTAGCCTCTAAAGAGAATGCACAGGAGAGTTTTCTCTCGAAAGAACATGTAAGAATACAACGTTATAAGGAAATACAGTGTTGCAGAGTAAAGACAAATACGTACATATTGGAAATACTTTACGAGAAGAAATAACGCATCATACAAAATTAGCTTGTATCTCCTAAACAACACGTGGTAACTCGAAAGGATTTGGTGTGGCGTGTACATCTAAACATGTAGCCTCAAAAGAGAACCCACAGGAGAATTTTCTTTCGTCAAAATTTGTCAGAAAACCACGTTTTATGGAAATCTCGCATCATGCCAAATTATCTTGTTTTTCCTAAACAACACATTGTAACTCGAAAAACTTTGGCGTTGCATGTTTGTCTAAGCGTGTAGCCTCAAAAGAGAATGCACAGGAGAGTTTTCCCTCGAAATAATATGTAAGAATACCACGTTATAAGGAAATACAGTGTTGCAGAGTAAAGACAAATAAGTACGTATCGGAAACACTTTACAAGAAGAAATAACGCATCGTACAAAATTAGCTTGTATCTCCTAAACAACACGTGGTAACTCGAAAGGATTTGGTGTGGCATGTACATCTAAATGTGTAGCCTCAAAAGAGAACCCACAGGAGAATTTTCTTACTTCAAAATTTTTCAGAACACCTCGTTTTAAGGAAATGCCGCATCGTGCGAAATCATCTTCTTTTTCCTAAACAACATGTTGTAACTCGAAAAGCTTTGGTGTTGCGTGTATGTATAAACGTGTAGCCTCAAAAGAGAAGGCACAGGAGAATTTTCTCTCGAAAGAATATGTAAGAATATCACGTTATAAGGAAATACAATTTTGCAGAGTAAAGACAAATAAGTACATATTGGAAACACTTTACGAGAAGAAATAACGCATCGTACAAAATTAGCTTGTATCTCCTAAACAACACGTTGTAACTCGAAAAGATTTGGTGTGACCTGTAAGTCTAAAAGTGTAGCCTCAAACGAGAACCGACAGGAGAATCTTCTTTCATCAAAATTTGTCAGAAACCACGTTTTAAGGAAATCTCACATCGTACGAAATTATCTTGTTTTTCCTAAACAACACGTTGTAACTCGAAAAGCTTTTGTGTTGCGTGTATGTGTAAGCGTGTAGCCTCAAAAGAGAAGGCACAGGAGAATTTTCTCTCGAAAGAAGATGTAAGAATATCACGTTATAAGGAAATACAAATTTGCAGAGTAAAGACAAATAAGTACATATTGGAAACACTTTACGAGAAGAAATAACGCATCATACAAAATTAGCTTGTATCTCCTAAACAACACGTTGTAACTGGAAAAGATTTGGTGTGACGTGTAAGTCTAAAAGTGTAGCCTCAAACGAGAACCCACAGGAGAATCTTCTTTCATCAAAATTTGTCAGAAACCAAGTTTTAAGGAAATCTCGCATCGTACGAAATTATCTTGTTTTTCCTAAACAACACGTTGTAACTCGAAAAGCTTTGGTGTTGCGTGTATGTCTAAGCGTGTAGCCTCAAAAGAGAGCACACAGGAGAGTTTTCGCTCGAAAGAATATGTAAGAATACCACGTTATAAGGAAATACTGTGTTGCAGAGTAAAGACAAACACTATTGGAAACACTTTAAGAGAAGAAATAAGGCAACGAAAAAATTAGCTTGTATCTCCTAAACAACGAGTTGTAACTCGAAAAGATTTGGTGTGACTCGTACCTCTACACGTGTAGTCTCATAAGAGAACCCACAGGAGAACTTTGTTTCGTCAAAATTTTTCAGAAAACCACGTTTTATGGAAATCTCGCATCCTGTGAAATTATCTTGTTTTTCCTAAACAACACATTGTAACTCGAAAAGCTTTGGCGTTGCGTGTATGTCTAAGCGTATGGCCTCTAAAGAGAACGCACAGGAGAGTTTTCTATTGAAAGAATATGTAAGAATACAACGTTATAAGGAAATACAGTGTTGCAGAGTAAAGACAAATACGTACTTATTGGAAACACTTTACGAGAAGAAATAACGAATCATACAAAATTAGCTTGTATCTCCTAAACAACACGTGGTAAATCGAAAGAATTTGGTGTGGCGTGTACGTCTAAACGTGTAGCCTCAAAAGAGAACCCACTGAAGAATTTTCTTTCGTCAAAATGTTTCAGAAAACTACGTTTTAAGGAAATCCCGCATCGTGCGAAATTATCTTGTTTTTCATAAACAACACGTTGTAACTCGAAAAGATTTGGTGTTGCCTGTATGTCTAAGTGTGTAGCCTAAAAAGGGAATGCACAGGATAGTTTTCTCTTGAAAGAATATATAAGAATACCACGTTATAAGGAAATACAGTGTTGCAGAGTAAAGACAAGTACTTACATATTGGAAACACTTAACAAGAAGAAGTAACGCATCTTACAAAATTATGCATGTATCTCCGAAACAACATGTTGTAACTCGAAAAGATTTGGTGTGGCATGTACGTCTAAAGGTGTAGCCTCAAAAGAGAACCCACAGGAGAATTTTCTTTCGTCAAAATTTTTCAGAAAACCTCGTTTTAAGGAAATCCTGCATCGTGCGAAATCATCTTCTTTTTCCTAAACAACATGTTGTAACTCGAAAAGATTTGGTGTTGCGTGTATGGGTAAGCGTGGATCATCAAAAGAGAAGGCACAGGAGAGTTTTCTCTCGAAAGAATATATAAGAATACCACGTTATAAGGAAATACAATTTTGCAGAGTAAAGACAAATAAGTACATGTTGGAAAGACTTTACGAGAAGAAATAACTCATCATACAAAATTAGCTTGTATCTCCTAACAACACCTTGTAACTCGAAAAGATTTGGTGTGAGGTGTACGTTTAAACGTGCAGCCTCAAAAGAGAACCCACAGGAGAACTTTCTTTCATCAAAATTTGTCGGAAACCACGTTTTAAGGAAATCTCGCATCCTGCGAAATTATCTTGTTTTTCCTAAACAACACGTTGTAACTCGAAAAGCTTTGGTGTTGCGTGTATGTCTAAGCTTGTAGCCTCAAAAGAGAATGCACAGGAGAGTTTTCTCTCGAAAGAATATGTAAGAATACCACGTTATAAGGAAATACTGTGTTGCAGAGTAAAGACAAATACGTACCTATTGGAAACTCTTTAAGAGAAGTAAGTTACAACGTGTTGTTTAGGAACTAGAAGCTAATTTTGTACGATGCGTTATTTCTTCTCTAAAGTGTTTCCAATACGTACGTATTTGCCTTTAGTCTGCAACACTGTATTTCCTTATAACGTTGTATTCTTATATCTTCTTTCGAGAGAAAACTCTCCTGTGTGTCCTCTTTTGAGGCTACACGCTTAGACATACACGCAACACCAAAGCTTTTCGCGTTACAACGTGTTGTTTAGGAAAAACAAGATAATTTCGCACGATTAGGAATTTCCTTAATACGTGGTTTTCTGACAAATTTTGACCAAAGAAAATTCTCCTATGGGTTCTCTTTTGAGACTACACGTTTAGACGTACAGGCCACACCAAATCTTTTTAAGTTACAACGTTTTGTTTAGGAGATACAAGCTAATTTTGTACGATGCGTAATTTCTTCTCGTAAAGTTTTTCCATTAAGTAAGTATTTGTCTTTACTCAGCAACACTGTATTTCCTTATAACATGGTATTCTTACATATTTTTTCGAGAGAAAACTCTCCTGGGCATTCTCATTTGAGGCTACACGCTTAGACATACAAGCAACAGCAAAGCTTTTCGAGTTACAACGTGTTGTTTAGGAAGAACAAGATAATTTCTCACGATGCGGGATTTCCATAAAACGTGGTTTTCTGACAAATTTTGAAGAAAGAAAATTGTCCTGTGGGTTCTCTTTTGAGGCTACACGTTTAGACGTACACGCCACACCAAATCTTTTTGAGTTACAACTTGTTGTTTAGGAGATACAAGCTAATTTTTTTACAATGCGTTATTTCTTCTCGTAATGTTTAAGTGTTTCCAATACGTATGTATTTGCCTTTATTCTGCAACACTGTATTTCCTTATAATGTGGTATTCTTACATAATCTTTCGAGAGAAAACTCTCCTGTGCGTTCTCTTTGGAGGCTACACGCTTAGACATTCACGCAACACCAAACTTTTCGAGTTACAACGTGTTGATTAGGAGATACAAGCTAATTTTACATGATGCGTTATTTCTTCTCCTAAAGTGTTTCCAATAAGTACATATTTGTCTATACTCTGCAACACTGTATTTCCTAATAACGTGGTAATCTCACATATTCTTTCGAGAGAAAACTATCCTGTGCGTTCTCTTTGGAGGCTACACGCTTAGACATACACGCACCACCAAAGCTTTTCAAGTTACAACGTGTTGATTAGGAAAAACAAGTTAATTTCGCACGATGCGGGATTTCCTTAAAACGTGGTTTCCTGACAAATTTTGACGTAAGAAAATTCTCCTGTTGGTTTTCTTTTGAGGCTACACATTTAGATGTACACGCCACACCAAATCTTTTTGAGTTACCACGTGTTGTTTCGGAGATACAAGCTAATTTTGTACCATGCGTTATTTCTTCTCATAATGTGTTTCCAATACGTACGTATTTGTCTTTACTCTGCAGCAATATATTTCCTTATAACGTGGTATTCTTACATATTCTTTCGAGAGAAAACTCTTCTGTGCATTCTCTTTTGAGGCTACATGCTTAGACATACACGCAACACCAAATCCTTTCGAGTTATAACGTGTTGTTTAGGATATACAAGCTAATTTTTTACTATGTTTTATTTCTTCTCGTAAAGTTTAAGTGTTTCCAATAAGTATGTATTTGTCTTTACTCTGCAACATTGTATTTCCTTATAACGTGGTATTCCTACATATTCTTTCGGGAGAAAACTCTCCTGTACGTTCTCTTTTGAGGCTACACCCTTAGACATATATGCAACATCAAAGCATTTCGAGTTACAACATGTTGTTTAGGAAAAACAAGATAATTTCGCACGATGCAGGATTTCCTTAAAACGTGGTTTTCTGAAAAATTTTGACGAAAGAAAACCCTCCTGTGGGTTCTCCTTTGAGGCTACACGTTTAGTCGTACACGCCACAACAAATCTTTTCGAGTTGCAACGTGTTGTTTAGGAGATACAAGCTAATTTTGCATGATGCGTTATTTCTTCTCGTAAAGTGTTTCCAATAAGTACATATTTGTCTATACTCTGCAACATTGTATTTCCTTATAACGTGGTATTCTTACATATTCTTTCGAGAGAAAACTATCCTGTGCGTTCTCTTTGGAGGCTACACGCTTAGACATACACGCACCACCAAAGCTTTTCGAGTTACAACGTGTTGATTAGGAAAAACAGGATAATTTCGCACGATGTGGGATTTCCTTAAAATGTGGTTTTCTGACAAATTTTGACGTAAGTAAATTCTCCTTGGGTTCTCTTTTGAGGCTACACATTTAGACGTGCACGCCACACCAAATCTTTTTGAGTTACCACGTGTTGTTTAGGAGATACAAGCAAATTTTGTACCATGCATTATTTCTTCTCATAATATGTTTCCAATACGTATGTATTTGTCTTTACTCTGCAGCAATATATTTCCTTATAACGTGGTATTCTTACATATTCTTTCGAGAGAAAACTCTCCTGTGCATTCTCTTTTGAGGCTACACGCTTACACATACACCCAACACCAAAGCTTTTCGAGTTACAATGTTTTGTTTATGAAAAACAAGATAATTGCGCACAATGCGGGATTTCCTTAAAACGTGGTTTTCTGACAAATTTTGACGAAAGAAAATTCTCCTGTGGGTTTTCTTTTGAGGCTACATGTTTAGACGTACACGCCACACCAAATCTTTTCGAGTTACAACGTGTTGTTTAGGAGATACAAGCTAATTTTGTACGATGCGTTATTTCTTCTCCTAAAGTGTTTCCAATATGTACGTATTTGTCTTTACTCTACAACACTGTATTTCCTTATAACATGGTATTCTTACATATTCTTTCGAGAGAAAACTCTCCTGTGCATTCTCTTTTGAGGCTACACGCTTAGACATACACGCAACACCAAAGCATTTCGAGTTAGAACGTGTTGTTTAGGAAAAACAAGATAATTTCGCACGATGCGGGAATTCCTTAAAACGTGGTTTTCTGACAAATTTTGAGGAAATAAAATTCTCCTGTGGGTTTTCATTTGAGGCTAAACGTTTAGACGTACACGCCACACCAAATGTTTTCGAGTTACAACGTGTTCTTTAGGAGATTCAAGCTAATTTTTTACGATGCTTTATATCTTCTTGTAAAGTTTAAGTGTTTCCAAAAGGAACGTATTTATCTTTAATTTGGCACAATATATTTGCTTATAACGTGGTATTCTTACATACTCGTTCGAGAGAAATCTCTCCTGTGCGTTCTCTTTTGAGGCTACATGCTTAGACATACACACAACACCAAAGATTTTCGAGTAACAATGTGTTGTTTAGGAAAAACAAGATAGTTTCGCATGATGCGGGATTTCCTTAATAAGTGGTTTTCTGACAAATTTTGACGAAAGAAAATTCTCCTGTGGGTTCTCTTTTGAGGCTACACGTTTAGACGTACATGCCACACCAATTCTTTTCGAGTTACAATGTGTTGTTTAGGAGATAAAAACTAATTTTTTACGATGCGTTATTTCTTCTCATAGAGTGTTTCAAATACATACGTATTTGTCTTTACTCTGCAAAACTGTATTTTCTTATAATGTGGTATTCTTACATGTTCTTTCGAGAGAAAACTCTCCTGTGCGTTCTCTTTTGAGGCTACACGCTTAGGCATACACGCAACATCAAAGCTTTTCGAGTTACAACGTGTTGTTTAGGAAAAACAAGATAATTTCGCACGATGAGTGATTTCCTTAAAACATGGATTTCTGACAAATTTTATGAACAAAAATTCTCCTGTGGGTTCTCTTTTGAGGCTACATGTTTAGACGTACACGCCACACCAAATCTTTTCGAGTTACAATGTGTTGTTTAGGAGATACAAGCTAATTTTGTACGATGCGTTCTTTCTTCTCATAAAGTTTTTCCAATAAGTAAGTATTTGTCTTTACTCTGCCACACTGTATTTCCTTATAACATGGTACTCTTACATATTTTTTCGAGAGAAAACGCTCCTGTGCGTTCTCATTTGAGGTTACACGCTGAGACATACACGCAACAGCAAAGCTTTTCGAGTTACGTGTTGTTTAGGAAGAACAAGATAATTTCTCACGATGCGGGATTTCCTTAAAACGTGGTTTTCTGACAAATTTTGACGAAAGAAAATTCTCCTGTCGGTTCTCTTTTGAGGCTAAACGTTTAGACGTACACGCCACACCAAATCCCTTTGAGTTGCAACTTGTTGTTTAGGAGATACTAGCTAATTTTTTTACAATGAATTATTTCTTCTCGTAAAGTTTAAGTGTTTACAATACGTATGTATTTGCCTCTACTCTGCAACACTGTATTTCCTTATAACGTTGTATTCTTACATATTCTTTCGAGAGAAAACTCTCCTGTGCGTTCTCTTTTGAGGCTACACATTTAGACGTACACGCCACACCAAATCTTTTTGAGTTACAACTTGTTGTTTAGGAGATACAAGCTAATTTTTTTAAGATGAATTATTTCTTCTCGTAAAGTTTAAGTGTTTCCAATACGTATGTATTTGCCTCTACTCTGCAACACTGTATTTCCTTATAACGTGATATTCTTACATATTCTTTCGAGAGAAAACTCTCCTGTGCATTCTCTTTGGAGGCTACACACTTAGACATTCACGCAACCCCAAAGCTTTTCGAGTTACAACGTGTTGTTTAGGAAAAACAGGATAATTTCGCATGATGCGGGATTTCCTTAAAACGTGGTTTTCTGACAAATTTTGATGAAAGAAAATTCTCCTGTGGGTTCTCTTTTGAGGCTGCACGTTTAGACGTACACGCCACACCAAATCCTTTCGAGATATAACGTGTTGTTTAGGATATACAAGCTAATTTTGTACTATGTGTTATTTCTTCTCGTAAAGCTTAAGTGTTTCCAATAAGTATGTATTTGTCTTTACTCTGCAACACTGTATTTCCTTATAACGTGGTATTCCTACATATTCTTTCAGAAGAAAACTCTCCTGTGCGTTCTCTTTTGAGGCTACACGCTTAGACATACACGCACCACCAAAGCTTTTCGAGTTGCAACATGTTGTTTAGGAAAAACAAGATAGTTTCGCACGATGCAGTATTTCCTTAAAACGTGGTTTTCTGACAAATTTTGACGAAAGAAAACTCTCCTGTGGGTTCTCTTTTGAGGCTACATCTTTAGACATACACGCCACACCAAATCTTGTCGAGTTGCAACGTGTTGTTTAGGAGATACAAGCTAATTTTACATGATGCGTTATTTCTTCTCCTAAAGTGTTTCCAATAAATACAAATTTGTCTATACTCTGCCACACTGTATTTCCTTATAACGTGATATTCTCACATATTCTTTCGAGAGATAACTCTCCTGTGCGTTCTCTTTGGAGGCTACACGCTTAGACATTCACCCAACACCAAAGCTTTTCGAGTTACAACGTGTTGTTTAGGAAAAACAAGATAATTTCGCATGATGCGGGATTTCCTTAAAACATGGTTTTCTGACAAATTTTGACGAAAGAAAATTCTCCTGTGGGTTCTCTTTTGAGGCTACACGTTTGGACGTACACGCCACACCAAATCCTTTCGAGTTATAACGTGTTGTTTAGGATATACAAGCTAATTTTGTACTATGTGTTATTTCTTCTCGTAAAGCTTAAGTGTTTCCAATAAGTACGTATTTGTCTTTACTCTGCAACACTGTATTTCCTTATAACGTGGTATTCTTACATATTCTTTCGAGAGAAAACTCTCCTGTGCATTCTCTTTGGAGGCTACACGCTTAGACATACACGCAACACCAAAGCTTTTCGAGTTACAACATGTTGTTTAGGATAAACAAGATAATTTCGCACGATGCGGTATTTCCTTAAAACGTGGTTTTCTGACAAATTTTGAGGAAATAAAATTCTCCTGTGGGTTTTCATTTGAGGCTAAATGTTTAGACGTACACGCCACACCAAATGTTTTCGAGTTACAACGTGTTCTTTAGGAGATACAAGCTAATTTTTTACGATGCTTTATATCTTCTTGTAAAGTTTAAGTATTTCCAAAAGGAATGTATTTATCTTTAATTTGCCACAATGAATTTCCTTATAACGTGGTATTCTTACATACTCGTTTGGGAGAAATCTCTCCTGTGCGTTCTCTTTTGAGGCTACATGCTTAGACATACACGCAACACCAAAGATTTTCGAGTTACAATGTGTTGTTTAGGAAAAACAAGATAGTTTCGCATGATACGGGATTTCTTAAATAAGTGGTTTTCTGACAAATTTTGACGAAAGAAAATTCTCCTGTGGGTTCTCTTTTGAGGCTACACTTTTAGACGTACATGCCACACCAAATCTTTTCGAGTTACAACGTGTTGTTTAGGAGATACAAACTAATTTTTTACGATGCGTTATTTTTTCTCATAGAGTGTTTCAAATACATATGTATTTGTCTTTATTCTGCAAAACTGTATTTCCTTATAATGTGGTATTCTTACATGTTCTTTCGAGAGAAAACTCTCCTGTGCGTTCTCTTTTGAGGCTACACGCTTAGACATACACGCAACATCAAAGCTTTTCGAGTTACAACGTGTTGTTTAGGAAAAACAAGATAATTTCGCACGATGAGTGATTTCCTTAAAACATGGATTTCTGACAAATTTTACGAACAAAAATTCTCCTGTGGGTTCTCTTTTGAGGCTACACGTTTAGACGTACACGCCACACCAAATCTTTTCGAGTTACAATGTGTTGTTTAGGAGATACAAGCTAATTTTGTACGATGCGTTATTTCTTCTCATAAAGTTTTTCCAATAAGTATTTGTCTTTACTCTGCAACACTGTATTTCCTTATAACGTGGTATTCTTACATATTTTTTCGAGAGAAAACTCTCCTGTGCGTTCTCATTTGAGGCTACACGCTGAGACATACACGCAACAGCAAAGCTTTTCGAGTTACAACGTGTTGTTTAGGAAGAACAAGATAATTTCTCACGATGCGGGATTTCCTTAAAACGTGGTTTTCTGACAAATTTTGACGAAAGAAAATTCTCCTGTGGGTTCTCTTTTGAGGCTAAACGTTTAGACGTACACGCCACACCAAATCTTTTTGAGTTGCAACTTGTTGTTTAGGAGATACAAGCTAATTTTTTTACAATGAATTATTTCTTCTCGTAAAGTTTAAGTGTTTCCAATACGTATGCATTTGCCTCTACTCTGCAACACTGTATTTCCTTATAACGTGGTATTCTTACATATTCTTTCGAGAGAAAACTCTCCTGTGCGCTCTTTTTGGAGGCTACACACTTAGACATTCACGCAACACGAAAGCTTTTCGAGGTACAACGTGTTGTTTATGAAAAACAAGATAATTTCGCATGATGCGGGATTTCCTTAAAACGTGGTTTTCTGACAAATTTGACGAAAGAAAATTCTCCTGTGGGTTCTCTTTTGAGGATTCACGTTTAGACGTACACGCCACACCAAATCCTTTTGGGTTCTAATGTGTTGTTTAGGATATACAAGCTAATTTTTTACTATGTGTTATTTCTTCTCGTAAAGCTTAAGTGTTTCCAATATGTATGTATTTGTCTTTACTCTGCAAAACTGTATTTCCTTATAACGTAGTATTCCTAATTTTCTTTTGGGAGAAAACTCTCCCGTGCGTTCTCTTTTGAGGCTACACGTTTAGACGTACACGCCACACCAAATCTTTTTGAGTTACAACTTGTTGTTTAGGAGATACAAGCTAATTTTTTAACGATGAGTTATTTCTTCTCGTAAAGTTTAAGTGTTTCCAATATGTATATATTTGCGTCTATGCTGCAACACTGTATTTCCTTATAACGTGGTATTCTTACATATTCTTTCGAGAGAAAACTCTCCTGTGCGTTCTCTTTGGAGGCTACACGCTTAGACATATACGCAACACCAAAGCTTTTCGAGTTACAACGTGTTTTTTAGGAAAAACAAGATAATTTCGCATGATGCGGGATTTTGTTAAAACGTGGTTTTCTGACAAATTTTGATGAAAGAAAATTCTCCTGTGGGTTCTCTTTTGAGGCTACACGTTTAGATGTACACGCCACACCAAATCCTTTCGAGTTATAACGTGTTGTTTAGGGTATACAAACTAATTTTTACTATGTGTTATTTCTTCTCGTAAAGCTTAAGTGTTTCCAATAAGTATGCATTTGTCTTTACTCTGCAACACTGTATTTCCTTATAACGTGGTATTCCTACACATTCTTTCGGAAGAAAACTCTCCTGTGCGTTCTCTTTTGAGGCTACACGCTTAGACATACACGCACCACCAAAGCTTTTCGAGTTACATGTTGTTTAGGAAAAACAAGATAATTTCGCACGATGCGGTATTTCCTTAAAACGTGGTTTTCTGACAAATTTTGACGAAAGAAAACTCTCCTGTGGGTTCTCTTTTGAGGCTACACGTTTAGACATACACGCCACACCAAATCTTGTCGAGTTACAACGTGTTGTTTAGGAGATACAAGATAATTTTGCATGATGCGTTATTTCTTCTCCTAAAGTGTTTCCAATAAGTACATATTTGTCTAAATTCTGCAACACTGTATTTCCTTATAACGTGGTATTCTTACATATTCTTTGGAGAGAAAACTATCCTGTGCATTCTCTTTGGAGGCTACACGCTTAGACATACACGCAACACCAAAGCATTTCGAGTTAGAACGTGTTGTTTAGGAAAAACAAGATAATTTCTCATGATGCGGGGATTCCTTAAAACGTGGTTTTCTGACAAATTTTGAGGAAATAAAATTCTCCTGTGCGTTTTCATTTGAGGCTAAACGTTTAGACGTACACGCCACACCAAATGTTTTCGAGTTACAACGTGTTCTTTAGGAGATACAAGCCAATTTTTTACGATGCTTTATATCTTCTTGTAAAGTTTATGTGTTTCCAAAAGGAATGTATTTATCTTTAATTTGCCACAATGTATTTCCTTATAACGTGGTATTCTTACATACTCGTTCGAGAGAAATCTCTCCTGTGCGTTCTCTTTTGAGGCTACATGCTTAGACATACACGCAACACCAAAGATTTTCGAGTTACAATGTGTTGTTTAGGAAAAACAAGGTAGTTTCGCATGATGCGGGATTTCCTTAATAAGTGGTTTTCTGACAAATTTTGACGAAAGAAAATTCTCCTGTGGGTTCTCTTTTGAGGCTACACGTTTAGACGTACATGCCACACCAAATCTTTTCGAATTACAACGTGTTGTTTAGGAAATACAAACTAATTTTTTACGATGCTTTATTTCTTCTCATAGAGTGTTTCAAATACATATGTATTTGTCTTTACTCTGCAAAACTGTATTTCCTTATAATGTGGTATTCTTACATGTTCTTTCGAGAGAAAACTCTCCTGTGCATTCTCTTTTGAGGCTACACGCTTAGACCTACACGCAACATCAAAGCTTTTCTAGTTACAACGTGTTGTTTAGGAAAAACAAGAAAATTTCGCACGATGAGTGATTTCCTTAAAACATGGATTTCTGACAAATTTTACGAACAAAAATTCTCCTGTGGGTTCTCTTTTGAGGCTACACGTTTAGACGTACACGCCACACCAAATCTTTTCGAGTTACAATGTGTTGTTTAGGAGATACAAGCTAATTTTGTACGATGCGTTATTTCTTCTCATAAAGTTTTTCCAATAAGTATTTGTCTTTACTCTGCAACACTGTATTTCCTTATAACGTGGTATTCTTACATATTTTTTCGAGAGAAAACTCTCCTGTGCGTTCTCATTTGAGGCTACACGCTGAGACATACACGCAACAGCAAAGCTTTTCGAGTTACAACGTGTTGTTTAGGAAGAACAAGATAATTTCTCACGATGCGGGATTTCCTTAAAACGTGGTTTTCTGACAAATTTTGACGAAAGAAAATTCTCCTGTGGGTTCTCTTTTGAGGCTAAACGTTTAGACGTACACGCCACACCAAATCTTTTTGAGTTGCAACTCGTTGTTTAGGAGATACAAGCTAATTTTTTTACAATGAATTATTTCTTCTCGTAAAGTTTAAGTGTTTCCAATACGTATGTATTTGCCTCTACTCTGCAACACTGTATTTCCTTATAACGTGGTATTCTTACATATTCTTTCGAGAGAAAACTCTCCTGTGCGTTCTTTTTGGAGGCTACACACTTAGACATTCACGCAACACGAAAGCTTTTCGAGGTACAACGTGTTGTTTAGGAAAAACAAGATAATTTCGCATGATGCGGGATTTCCTTAAAACGTGGTTTTCTGACAAATTTGACGAAAGAAAATTCTCCTGTGGGTTCTCTTTTGAGGATTCACGTTTAGACGTACACGCCACACCAAATCCTTTTGAGTTCTAACGTGTTGTTTAGGATATACAAGCCATTTTTTTACTATGTGTTATTTCTTCTCGTAAAGCTTAAGTGTTTCCAATATGTATGTATTTGTCTTTGCTCTGCAACACTGTATTTCCTTATAACTTAGTATTCCTACTTTTCTTTCGGGAGAAAACTCTCCCGTGCGTTCTCTTTGAGGCTACACGTTTAGACGTACACGCCACACCAAATCTTTTTGAGTTACAACTTGTTGTTTAGGAGATACAAGCTAATTTTTTAATGATGAATTATTTCTTCTCGTAAAGTTTAAGTGTTCCAATATGTATATATTTGCCTCTACTCTGCAACACTGTATTTCCTTATAACGTGGTATTCTTACATATTCTTTCGAGAGTAAACTCTCCTGTGCGTTCTCTTTGGAGGCTACACGCTTAGACATATATGCAACACCAAAGCTTTTCGAGTTACAACGTGTTTTTTAGGAAAAACAAGATAATTTCGCATGATGCGGGATTTCCTTAAAACGTGGTTTTCTGACAAATTTTGATGAAAGAAAATTCTCCTGTGGGTTCTCTTTTGAGGCTACACGTTTAGACATACACGCCACACCAAATCCTTTCGAATTATAACGTGTTGTTTAGGGTATACAAACTAATTTTTACTATGTGTTATTTCTTCTCGTAAAGCTTAAGTGTTTCCAATAAGTATGCATTTGTCTTTACTCTGCAACACTGTATTTCCTTATAACGTGGTATTCCTACATATACTTTCGGAAGAAAACTCTCCTGTGCGTTCTCTTTTGAGGCTACACGCTTAGACATACACGCACCACCAAAGCTTTTCGAGTTACATGTTGTTTAGGAAAAACAAGATAATTTCGCACGATGCGGTATTTCCTTAAAACGTGGTTTTCTGACAAATTTTGACGAAAGAAAATTCTCCTGTGGGTTCTCTTTTGAGGCTACACGTTTAGACATACACGCCACACCAAATCTTGTCGAGTTACAACGTGTTGTTTAGGAGATACAAGCTAATTTTGCATGATGCGTTATTTCTTCTCCTAAAGTGTTTCCAATAAGTACATATTTGTCTAAAATCTGGAACACTGTATTTCCTTATAACGTGGTATTCTTACGTATTCTTTCGAGAGAAAACCATCCTGTGCATTCTCTTTGGAGGCTACACGCTTAGACATACATGCACCACCAAAGATTTTCGAGTTACAACGTGTTGATTAGGAAAAACAAGATAATTTCACACGATGAGGGATTTCCTTAAAACGCGGTTTTCTAACAAATTTTGACGAAAGAAAACTCTCCTGTGGGTTCTCTTTTGAGGCTACACTTTTAGACGTACACGCCACACCAAATCTTTTCGAGTTACAACGTGTTGTTTAGGACATACAAGCTAGTTTTGCAAGATGCGTTATTTCTCTCATAAAGTGCTCCCATTACATACGTATTTTCTTTACTCTGCCACACTGTATTTCTTTATAACGTGGTATTCTTACATATTCTTTCGAGAGAAAACTCTCCTGTGCGTTCTCTTTGGAGGCTACACGCTTAGACATTCACCCAACACCAAAGCTTTTCGAGTTACAACGTGTTGTTTAGGAAAAACAAGATAATTTCGCATGATGCGGGATTTCCTTAAAACGTGGTTTTCTGACAAATTTTGACGAAAGAAAATTCCCCTGTGGGTTCTCTTTTGAGGCTACACGTTTAGACGTACACGCCACACACCAAATCCTTTCGAGTTATAACGTGTTGTTTAGGATATAGAAGCTAATTTTGTACTATGTGTTATTTCTTCTCGTAAAGCTTAAGTGTTTCCAATAAGTATGTATTTGTCTTTACTCTGCAACACTGTATTTCCTTATAACGTGGTATTCTTACATATTCTTTCGAGAGAAAACTCTCCTGTGCGTTCTCTTTGGAGGCTACACGCTTAGACATACACGCACCACTAAAGCTTTTCGAGTTACAACATGTTGTTTAGGATAAACAAGATAATTTCGCACGATGCGGTATTTTATTAAAACGTGGTTTTCTGACAAATATTGATGAAAGAAAACTCTCCTGTGGGTTCTCTTTTGAGGCTCCACGTTTAGACATACACGCCACACCAAATCTTGTCGAGTTACAACATGTTGTTTAGGAGATACAAGTTAATTTTACATGATGCGTTATTTCTTCTCCTAAACTGTTTCCAATAAGTACATATTTGTCTATACTCTGCAACACTGTATTTCCTTATAACGTGGTATTCTTACATATTCTTTCGAGAGAAAATTATCCTGTGCGTTCTCTTTGGAGGCTACACGCTTAGACATACACGCACCACCAAAGCTTTTCGAGTTACAACGTGTTGATTAGGAAAAACAAGATAATTTCGCACGATGCGGGATTTCCTTAAAACGTGGTTTTCTGACAAATTTTGACGTAAGAAAATTCTCCTGTGGGTTCTCTTTTGAGGCTACACGTTTAGATGTACAAGCCGCACCAAATCTTTTTGAGTAACCACGTGTTGTTTGGGAGATACAAGCTAATTTTGTACCATGCGTTATTTCTTCGTATAATGTGTTTCCAAAACGTATGTATTTGTCTTTACTCTGCAGCAATATGTTTCCTTATAACGTGGTATTCTTACATATTCTTTCGAGGGAAAACTCTCCTGTGCATTCTCTTTTGAGGCTACATGCTTAGACATACACGCAACACCAAATCCTTTCGAGTTATAACGTGTTGTTTAGGATATACAAGCTAATTTTTTACTATGTTTTATTTCTTCTCGTAAAGTTTAAGTGTTTCCAATAAGTATTTATTTGTCTTTACTCTGCAACACTGTATTTCCTTATAACGTGGTATTCCTACATATTCTTTCGGGAGAAAACTCTCCTGTGCGTTCTCTTTTGAGGCTACACGCTTAGACATATATGCAACACCAAAGCTTTTCGAGTTACAACATGTTGTTTAGGAAAAACAAGATAATTTCGCAGGATGCAGGATTTCCTTAAAACGTGGTTTTCTGACAAATTTTGATGAAAGAAAACTCTCCTGTGGGTTCTCCTTTGAGGGTACACGTTTAGTCGTTCATGCCACACCAAATCTTTTCGTTTTACAACGTGTTGTTTAGGAGATACAAGCTAAGTTTGCATGATGTGTTATTTCTTTTCGTAAAGTGTTTCCAATAAGTGCATATTTGTCTACACTCTGCAACACTGTATTTCCTTATAACGTGGTATTCTTACATATTCTTTCGAGAGAAAACTATCCCTTGCGTTCTCTTTGGAGGCTACACGCTTAGACATACACACACCACCAAAGCTTTTCGAGTTACAATGTGTTGATTAGGAAAAACAAGATAATTTCCCACGATGCGGCATTTCCTTAAAAAGTGGTTTCTGACAAATTTTGACGTAAGAAAATTCTCCTGTGGGTTCTCTTTTGAGGCTACACATTTAGACGTGCACGCAACACCAAATCTTTTTGAGTTACCACGTGTTGTTTAGGAGATACAAGCAAATTTTGTACCATGCATTATTTCTTCTCATAATATGTTTCCAATACGTATGTATTTGTCTTTACTCTTTAGCAATATATTTCCTTTTAACGTGGTATTCTTACATATTCTTTCGAGAGAAAACTCTCCTGTGCATTCTCTTTTGAGGCTACACGCTTACACATACACCCAACACCAAAGCTTTTCGAGTTACAATGTTTTGTTTATGAAAAACAAGATAATTGCGCACAATGCGGGATTTCCTTAAAACGTGGTTTTCTGACAAATTTTGACGAAAGAAAATTCTCCTGTGGGTTCTCTTTTGAGGCTACATGTTTAGACGTATACGCCACACCAAATCTTTTCGAGTTACAACGTGTTGTTTAGGAGATACAAGCTAATTTTGTACGATGCGTTATTTCTTCTCCTAAAGTGTTTCCAATATGTACTTATTTGTCTTTACTCTACAACACTGTATTTCCTTATAACATGGTATTCGTACATATTCTTTCGAGAGAAAACTCTCCTGTGCATTCTCTTTTGAGGCTACACGCTTAGACATACACGCAACACCAAAGCATTTCGAGTTAGAACGTGTTGTTTAGGAAAAACAAGATAATTTCTCATGATGCGGGAATTCCTTAAAACGTGGTTTTCTGACAAATTTTGAGGAAATAAAATTCTCCTGTGGGTTTTCATTTTAGGCTAAACGTTTAGACGTCCACGCCACACCAAATGATTTCGAGTTACAACGTTTTCTTTAGGAGATACAAGCTAATTTTTTACGATGCTTTATATCTTCTTGTAAAGTTTAAGTGTTTCCAAAAGGAATGTATTTATCTTTAATTTGCCACAATGTATTTCCTTATAACGTGGTATTCTTACATACTCGTTCGAGAGAAATCTCTCCTGTGCGTTCTCTTTTGAGGCTACATGCTTAGACATACACGCAACACCAAAGATTTTCGAGTTACAATGTGTTGTTTAGGAAAAACAAGATAGTTTCGCATGATGCGGGATTTCCTTAATAAGTGGTTTTCTGACAAAATTTGACGAAAGAAAATTCTCCTGTGGGTTCTCTTTTGAGGCTACACGTTTAGACGTACATGCCACACCAAATCTTTTCGAGTTACAACGTGTTGTTTAGGAGATACAAACTAATTTTCTACGATGCGTTATTTCTTCTCATAGAGTGTTTCAAATACATATGTATTTGTCTTTACTCTGCAAAACTGTATTTCCTTATAATGTGGTATTCTTACATGTTCTTTCGAGAGAAAACTCTCCTGTGCGTTCTCTTTTGAGGCTACACGCTTAGACCTACACGCAACATCAAAGCTTTTCGAGATACAACGTGTTGTTTAGGAAAAACAAGATAATTTCGCACGATGAGTGATTTCCTTAAAACATGGATTTCTGACAAATTTTACGAACAAAAATTCTCCTGTGGGTTCTCTTTTGAGGCTTCACGTTTAGACGTACACGCCACACCAAATCTTTTCGAGTTACAATGTGTTGTTTAGGAGATACAAGCTAATTTTGTACGATGCGTTATTTCTTCTCATAAAGTTTTTCCAATAAGTATTTGTCTTTACTCTGCAACACTGTATTTCCTTATAACGTGGTATTCTTACATATTTTTTCGAGAGAAAACTCTCCTGTGCATTCTCATTTGAGGCTACACGCTGAGACATACACGCAACTGCAAAGCTTTTCGAGTTACAACGTGTTATTTAGGAAGAACAAGATAATTTCTCATGATGCGGGATTTCCTTAAAACGTGGTTTTCTGACAAATTTTGACGAAAGAAAATTCTCCTGTGGGTTCTCTTTTGAGGCTAAACGTTTAGACGTACACGCCACACCAAATCTTTTTGAGTTGCAACTTGTTGTTTAGGAGATACAAGCTAATTTTTTTACAATGAATTATTTCTTCTCGTAAAGTTTAAGTGTTTCCAATACGTATGTATTTGCCTCTACTCTGCAACACTGTATTTCCTTATAACGTGGTATTCTTACATATTCTTTCGAGAGAAAACTCTCCTGTGCGTTCTTTTTGGAGGCTACACACTTAGACATTCACGCAACACGAAAGCTTTTCGAGGTACAACGTGTTGTTTATGAAAAACAAGATAATTTCGCATGATGCGGGATTTCCTTAAAACGTGGTTTTCTGACAAATTTGACGAAAGAAAATTCTCCTGTGGGTTCTCTTTTGAGGATTCACATTTAGACGTACACGCCACACCAAATCCTTTTGAGTTCTAACGTGTTGTTTAGCATATACAAGCTAATTTTGTACTATGTGTTATTTCTTCTCGTAAAGCTTAAGTGTTTCCAATATGTATGTATTTGTCTTTACTCTGCAACACTGTATTTCCTTATAACGTAGTATTCCTACTTTTCTTTCGGGAGAAAACTCTCCCGTGCGTTCTCTTTTGAGGCTAGACGTTTAGACGTACACGCCACACCAAATCTTTTTGAGTTACAACTTGTTGTTTAGGAGTACAAGCTAATTTTTTAACGATGAATTATTTCTTCTCGTAAAGTTTAAGTGTTTCCAATATGTATATATTTGCCTGTACGCTGCAACACTGTATTTCCTTGTAACGTGGTATTCTTACATATTCTTTCGAGAGAAAACTCTCCTGTGCGTTCTCTTTGGAGGCTACACGCTTAGACATATACGCAACACCAAAGCTTTTCGAGTTACAACGTGTTTTTTAGGAAAAACAAGATAATTTCGCATGATGTGGGATTTCCTTAAAACGTGGTTTTCTGACAAATTTTGATGAAAGAAAATTCTCCTGTGGGTTCTCTTTTGAGGCTACACGTTTAGACATACACGCCACACCAAATCCTTTCGAGTTATAACGTGTTGTTTAGGGTATACAAACTAATTTTTACTATGTGTTATTTCTTCTCGTAAAGCTTAAGTGTTTCCAATAAGTATGCATTTGTCTTTACTCTGCAACACTGTATTTCCTTATAACGTGGTATTCCTACATATTCTTTCGGAAGAAAACTCTCCTGTGCGTTCTCTTTTGAGGCTACACGCTTAGACATACACGCACCACCAAAGCTTTTCGAGTTACATGTTGTTTAGGAAAAACAAGATAATTTCGCAGGATGCGGTATTTCCTTAAAACGTGGTTTTCTGACAAATTTAGACGAAAGAAAAGTCTCCTGTGGGTTCTCTTTTGAGGCTACACGTTTAGACATGCACGCCACACCAAATCTTGTCGAGTTACAACGTGTTGTTTAGGAGATACAAGCTAATTTTGCATGATGCGTTATTTCTTCTCCTAAAGTGTTTCCAATAAGTACATATTTGTCTAAATTCTGCAACACTGTATTTCCTTATAACGTGGTATTCTTACATATTCTTTGGAGAGAAAACTATCCTGTGCATTCTCTTTGGAGGCTACATGCTTAGACATACACGCACCACCAAAGATTTTCGAGTTACAACGTGTTGATTAGGAAAAACAAGATAATTTTGCACGATGCGGGATTTCCTTAAAACGTGGTTTTCTAACAAATTTTGACTAAAGAAAACTCTCCTGTGGGTTCTCTTTTGAGGCTACACTTTTAGACGTACACGCCACACCAAATCTTTTCGAGTTACAACGTGTTGTTTAGGACATACAAGCTAGTTTTGCAAGATGCGTTATTTCTCTCATATAGTGCTCCCATTACATACGTATTTTCTTTACTCTGCCACACTGTATTTCCTTATAACGTGGTATTCTTACATATTCTTTCGAGAGAAAACTCTCCTGTGCGTTCTCTTTGGAGGCTACAGGCTTAGACATTCACGCAACACCAAAGCTTTTCGAGTTACAACATGTTGTTTAGGAAAAACAAGATAATTTCGCATGATGTGGGATTCCCTTAAAACGTGGTTTTCTGAAAAGTGTTGACGAAAGAAAATTCTCCTGTGGGTTCTCTTTTGAGGCTACACGTTTAGATGTACACGCCACACCAAATCATATCGAGTTATAACCTGTTGTTTAGGATATACAAGCTACTTTTGTACTATGTGTTATTTCTTCTCGTAAAGCTTAACTGTTTCCAATAAGTATGTATTTGTCTTTACTCTGCAACACTGTATTTCCTTATAACGTGGTATTCCTACATATTCTTTCGGGAGAAAACTCCCCTGTGCGTTCTCTTTTGAGGCTACACGTTTAGACGTACACGCCACACCAAACCTTTTTGAGTTACAACTTGTTGTTTAGGAGATACAAGCTAATTTTTTTACGATGAATTATTTCTTCTCGTAAAGTTTAAGTGTTTCCAATACGTATGTACTTGCCTCTACTCTGCCACACTGTATTTCCTTATAACGTGATATTTTTACATATTCTTTCGAGAGAAAACTCTCCTGTGCGTTCTCTTTGGAGGCTACACGCTTAGACATTCACCCAACACCAAAGCTTTTCGAGTTACAACGTGTTGTTTAGGAAAAACAAGATAATTTCGCAAGATGCGTGATTTCCTTAAAACGTGGTTTTCTGAGCAATTTTGACGAAAGAAAATTCTCCTGTGGGTTCTCTTTTGAGGCTACACGTTTAGACGTACACGCCACACCAAATCCTTTCGAGTTATAATGTGTTGTTTAGGATATACAAGTTAATTTTGTACTATGTGTTATTTCTTCTCGTAAGCTTAAGTGTTTCCAATAAGTATGTATTTGTCTTTACTCTGCAACACTGTATTTCCTTATAACGTGGTATTCCTACATATACTTTCGGGAAGAAAACTCTCCTGTGCGTTCTCTTTTGAGGCTACACGCTTAGACATACACGCACCACCAAAGCTTTTCGAGTTACAACATGTTGTTTAGGATAAACAAGATAATTTCGCACGATGCGGTATTTCCTTAAAACGTGGTTTTCTGACAAATTTTGACGAAAGAAAACTCTCCTGTGGGTTCTCTTTTGAGGCTACACGTTTAGACATACACGCCACAGCAAATCTTGTCGAGTTACAACGTGTTGTTTAGGAGATACAAGCTAATTTTACATAATGCGTTATTTCTTCTTCTAAAGTGTTTCCAATAAGTACATATTTGTCTATACTCTGCAACACTGTATTTCCTTATAATGTGGTATTCTTACATATTCTTTCGAGAGAAAACTATCCTGTGCATTCTCTTTGGAGGCTACACGCTTAGACATACACACACCACCAAAGCTTTTCGAGTTACAACGTGTTGATTAGGAAAAACAAGATAATTTCGCACGATGCGGGATTTCCTTAAAACGTGGTTTTCTGACAAATTTTGACGTAAGAAAATTCTCCTGTGGGTTCTCTTTTGAGGCTACACGTTTAGATGTACACGCCACACCAAATATTTTTGAGTTACCACGTGTTGTTTCGGAGATACAAGCTAATTTTGTACCATGCGTTATTTCTTCTCTTAATGTGTTTCCAAAACGTATGTATTTGTCTTTACTCTGCAGCAATATGTTTCCTTATAACATGGTATTCTTACATATTCTTTCGAGAGAAAACTCTCCTGTGCATTCTCTTTTGAGGCTACATGCTTAGACATACACGCAACACCAAATCCTTTCGAGTTATAACGTGTTGTTTAGGATATACAAGCTAATTTTGTACTATGTTTTATTTCTTCTCGTAAAGTTTAAGTGTTTCCAATAAGTATTTATTTGTCTTTACTCTGCAACACTGTATTTCCTTATAACGTGGTATTCCTATATATTCTTTCGGGAGAAAACTCTCCTGTGCGTTCTCTTTTGAGGCTACACGCTTAGACATATACGCAACACCAAATCTTTTCGAGTTACAACGTGTTGTTTAGGAGATACAAGCTAAGTTTGCATGATGCGTTATTTCTTTTCGTAAAGTGTTTCCAATAAGTACATATTTGTCTATACTCTGCAACACTGTATTTCCTTATAACGTGGTATTCTTACATATTCTTTCGAGAGAAAACTATCCTGTGAGTTCTCTTTGGAGGCTACACGCTTAGACATACACGTACCACCAAAGCTTTTCGAGTTACAACGTGTTGATTAGGAAAAACAAGATAATTTCCCACGATGCGGGATTTCCTTAAAAGTGGTTTTCTGACAAATTTTGACGTAAGAAAATTCTCCTGTGGGTTCTCTGTTGAGGCTACACATTTAGACGTGCACGCCACACCAAATCTTTTTAGTTATCACGTGTTGTTTAGGAGATACAAGCAAATTTTGTACCATGCATTATTTCTTCTCATAATATGTTTCCAATACGTATGTATTTGTCTTTACTCTGCAGCAATATATTTCCTTATAACGTGGTATTCTTACATATTCTTTCGAGAGAAAACTCTCCTGTGCATTCTCTTTTGAGGCTACACGCTTACACATACACCCAACACGAAAGCTTTTCGAGTTACAATGTTTTGTTTATGAAAAACAAGATAATTGCGCACAATGCGGGATTTCCTTAAAACGTGGTTTTCTGACAAATTTTGACGAAAGAAAATTCTCCTGTGGGTTCTCTTTTGAGGCTACATGTTTAGACGTACACGCCACACCAAATCTTTTCGAGTTACAACGTGTTGTTTAGGAGATACAAGCTAATTTTGTACGATGCGTTATTTCTTCTCCTAAAGTGTTTTCAATATGTACGTATTTGTCTTTACTCTACAACACTGTATTTCCTTATAACATGGTATTCGTACATATTCTTTCGAGAGAAAACTCTCCTGTGCATTCTCTTTTGAGGCTACACGCTTAGACATACACGCAACACCAAAGCATTTCGAGTTAGAACGTGTTGTTTAGGAAAAACAAGATAATTTCTCATGATGCGGGAATTCCTTAAAACGTGGTTTTCTGACAAATTTTGAGGAAAGAAAATTCTCCTGTGGGTTTTCATTTGAGGCTAAATGTTTAGACGTACACGCCACACCAAATGTTTTCGAGTTACAACGTGTTCTTTAGGAGATACAAGCTAATTTTTTTACGATGCTTTATATCTTCTTGTAAAGTTTAAGTGTTTCCAAAAGGAACGTATTTATCTTTAATTTGCCACAATGTATTTCCTTATAACGTGGTATTCTTACATACTCGTTCGAGAGAAATCTCTCCTGTGTGTTCTCTTTTGAGGCTACATGCTTAGACATACACGCAACACCAAAGATTTTCGAGTTACAATGTGTTGTTTAGGAAAAACAAGATAGTTTCGCATGATGCAGGATTTCCTTAATAAGTGGTTTACTGACTAATTTTGAAGAAAGAAAATTCTCCAGTGGGTTCTCTTTTGAGGCTACACGTTTAGACGTACATGCCACACCAAATCTTTTCGAGTTACAACGTGTTGTTTAGGAGATACAAACTAATCTTTTACGATGCGTTATTTCTTCTCATAGAGTGTTTCAAATACATATGTATTTGTCTTTACTCTGCAAAACTGTATTTCCTTATAATGTGGTATTCTTACATGTTCTTTCGAGAGAAAACTCTCCTGTGCGTTCTCTTTTGAGGCTACACGCTTAGACATACATGCAACATCAAAGCTTTTCGAGTTACAACGTGTTGTTTAGGAAAAACAAGATATTTTCGCACGATGAGTGATTTCCTTAAAACATGGATTTCTGACAAATTTTATCAAACAAAAATTCTCCTGTGGGTTCTCTTTTGAGGCTACACGTTTAGACGTACACGCCACACCAAAACTTTTCGAGTTACAATGTGTTGTTTAGGAGATCAAGCTAATTTTGTACGATGCGTTATTTCTTCTCGTAAAGTGTTTCCAATACGTACGTATTTGCCTTTAGTCTGCAACACTGTATTTCCTTATAACGTGGTATTCTTACATATTCTTTCGAGAGAAAACTCTCCTGTGCGTCCTCTTTTGAGGCTACACGCTTAGACATACACGCAACTCCAAAGTTTTTCACATTACAACGTGTTGTTTAGGAAAAACAAGATAATTTCGCACGATGAGGGATTTCCTTAATACGTGGTTTTCTGACAAATTTTGACAAAAGAAATTTCTCCTATTGGTTCTCTTTTGAGACTACACGTTTAGACGTACAGGTCACACCAAATCTTTGTAAGTTTCAACGTGTTGTTTAGGAGACACAGGCTAATTTGGTACGATGCGTTATTTCTTCTCATAAAGTTTTTCCAATAAGTAAGTATTTGTCTGTACTCTGCAACACTGTATTTCCTTATAAGGTGGTATTCTTACATATTTTTTCGAGAGAAAACTCTCCTGTGCATTCTCATTTGAGGCTACACGCTGAGACATACACGCAACACCAAAGCTTTTCGAGTTACAACTTGTTGTTTAGGAAGAACAAGATAATTTCTCACGATGCTGGATCTCCTTAAAACGTGGTTTTCTGACGAATTTTGACGAAAGAAAATTCTCCTGTGGGTTCTCTTTTGAGGCTAAACATTTAGACGTACACGCCACACCAAATCTTTTTGAGTTACAACTTGTTGTTTAGGAGATACAAGCTAATTTTTTAACGATGAATTATTTCTTCTCGTAAAGTTTAAGTGTTTCCAATACGTATATATTTGCCTCTACTCTGCAAGACTGTATTTCCTTATAACGTGGTATTCTTACATATTCTTTCGAGAGAAAACTCTCCTGTGCATTCTCTTTGGAGGCTACACACTTAGACATTCACGCAACACCAAAGCTTTTCGAGTTACAACGTGTTGATTAGGAAAAACAGGATAATTTCTCACGATGCGGGATTTCCTTAAAATGTGGTTTTCTGACAAATTTTGACATAAGAAAATTCTCCTGTGGGTTCTCATTTGAGGCTACACATTTAGACTTACACGCCACACGAAATCTTTTTGACTTACCACGTGTTGTTTAGGAGATACAAGCTAATTTTGTACCATGCGTTATTTTTTCTCATAATATGTTTCCAATACGTATGTATTTGTCTTTACTCTGCAGCAATATATTACCTTATAACGTGGTATTCTTACATATTCTTTCGAGAGAAAGCTCTCCTGTGCATTCTCTTTTGAGGCTACACGCTTACACATACACCCAACACCAAAGCTTTTCGAGTTACAATGTTTTGTTTATGAAAAACAAGATAATTGCGCACAATGCGGGATTTCCTTAAAACGTGGTTTTCTGACAAATTTTGACGAAAGAAAATTCTCCTGTGGGTTCTCTTTTGAGGCTACATGTTTAGACGTACACGCCACACCAAATCTTTTCGAGTTACAACGTGTTGTTTAGGAGATACAAGCTAATTTTGTACGATGCATTATTTCTTCTCCTAAAGTGTTTCCAATACTTACATATTTGTCTTTACTCTACAACACTGTATTTCCTTATAACATGGTATTCGTACATATTCTTTCGAGAGAAAACTCTCCTGTGCATTCTCTTTTGAGGCTACACGCTTAGACATACACGCAACACCAAAGCATTTCGAGTTAGAACGTGTTGTTTAGGAGAAATAAGATAATTTCGCACGATGCGGGAATTCCTTAAAACGTGGTTTTCTGACAAATTTTGAGGAAAGAAAATTCTCCTGTGGGTTTTCATTTGAGGCTAAACGTTTAGACGTACACGCCACACCAAATGTTTTCGAGTTACAACGTGTTGTTTAGGAGATACAAGCTAATTTTTTACGATGCTTTATATCTTCTTGTAAAGTTTAAGTGTTTCCAAAAGGAACTAATTTAATTTTAATTTGTCACAATGTATTTCCTTATAACGTGGTATTCTTACATACTCGTTCGAGAGAAAGCTCTCCGGTGCTTTCTCTTTTGAGGCTACATGCTTAGACATACACGCAACACCAAAGATTTTCGAGTTACAATGTGTTGTTTAGGAAAAACAAGATAGTTTCGCAGGATGCGGGATTTCCTTAATAAGTGGTTTTCTGACAAATTTTGACGAAAGAAAATTCTCCTGTGGGTTCTCTTTTGAGGCTACACATTTAGACGTACATGCCACACCAAATCTTTTCGAGTTACAACGTGTTGTTTAGGAGTTACAAACTAATTTTTTACGATGCGTTATTTCTTCTCATAAAGTGTTTCAAATACATACGTATTTGTCTTTACTCTGCAAAACTGTATTTCCTTATAATGTGGTATTCTTACATGTTCTTTCGAGAGAAAACTCTTCTGTGCATTCTCTTTTGAGGCTACACGCTTAGACATTCACACAACACCAAAGCTTTTCGAGGTACAACGTGTTGTTTAGGAAAAACAAGATAATTTAACATGATGCGGGATTTCCATAAAACATGGTTTTCTGACAAATTTGGTGAAAGAAAATTCTCCTGTGGGTTCTCTTTTGAGGCTACACGTTTAGATGTACATGCCAAACCAAATCTTTTTGAGTTACAACGTGTTGTTTAGGAGATACAAGCTAATTTTTTATGATGCGTTATTTCTTCTTGTAAAGTTTTTCCAATAAATAAGTATTTGTCTTTACTCTGCAAACTGTATTTCCTTATAACATGGTATCTTACATATTCTTTCGAGAGAAAACTATCCTGTGCGTTCTCTTTGGAGGCTACACGCTTAGACATACACACAACACCAAAGCTTTTCGAGTTACAACGTATTGATTAGGAAAAACAAGATAATTTCGCACGATGCGGGATTTCCTTAAAATGTGGTTTTCTGACAAATTTTGACATAAGAAAATTCTCTTGTGGGTTCTCTTTTGAGGCTACACATTTAGACGTACACGCCACACCAAATCTTTTTGAGTTACCACGTGTTGTTTAGGAGATACAAGCTAATTTTGTACCATGCATTATTTCTTCTCATAATATGTTTCCAATACTTATGTATTTGCCTCTACTCTGCAGCAATGTATTTCCTTATAACGTGGTATTCTTACATATTCTTTCGAGAGAAAACTCTCCTGTGCATTCTCTTTTGAGGCCACACACTTGCACATACACCCAACACCAAAGCTTTTAGAGTTACAATGTTTTGTTTATGAAAAACAAGATAATTGCGCACAATGCGGGATTTCCTTAAAACGTGGATTTCTGACAAATTTTGATGAAAGAAAATTCTCCTGTGGGCTCTCTTTTGAGGCTACATGTTTAGACGTACACGCCACAACAAATCTTTTCGAGTTACAACGTGTTGTGTAGGAGATAAAAGCTCATTTTGTACGATGATTTATTTCATCTCGTAAAGTTTATGGGTTTCCAATACATACGTATTTGTCTTTATTCTGCAACACTGTATTTCCTTATAACGTGGTATCCTTACAAATTCTATCGAGAAAAAACTCTCCTGTGCATTCTCTTTTGAGGCTACACGCTTAGACATACACGCAACACCAAAGCTTTCGAGTTACAACGTGTTGTTTAGGAAAAACAAGATAATTTCGCACGATGCGGGATTTACTTAAAACGTGGTTTCTGAAAAATTTTGACGAAAGAAAATTCTCCTGTGGGTTCTCTTTTGAGGCTACACGTTTAGACGTACACGCCACACCAAATCTTTTCGAGTTACAACGTGTTGTTTAGGAGATACAAGCTAATTTTGTACGATGCGTTATTTCTTCTAGTAAAGTGTTTCCAATACGTACGTATTTGGCTTTAGTCTGCAACACTGTATTTCCTTATAACGTGGTATTCTTACATATTCTTTCGAGAAAAAACTCTCCTGTGCATCCTTTTTTGAGGCTACACGCTTAGACATACACGCAACACCAAAGCTTTTCGCGTTACAACGTGTTATTTAGGAAAAACCAGATAATTTCGCACAATGAGGGATTTCCTTAATATGTGGTTTTCTGACATATTTTGACCAAAGAAAATTCTCCTATGGGTTCTCTTTTGAGACTACACGTTTAGACGTACAGGCCAGTCCAAATCTTTTTTAAGTTACAACGTGTTGTTTAGGCGATACAAGCTAATTTTGTACGATGCGTTATTTCTTCTTGTAAAGTTTTTCCAATAAATAAGTATTTGCCTTTACTCTGCAACACTGTATTTCCTTATAACGTGTCATTCTTAAATATTCTTTCGAGAAAAAACTGTCCTCTGCCTTCTCTTTTGGGGCTACATGCTTAGACATACACCCAACACCAAAGCTTTTCGAGTTAAAACGTGTTGTTTAGGAAGAACTAGATAATTTCTCACGATGCGTGATTTCCTTATAACGTGGTTTTCTGACAAAATTTGATGAAAGAAAATTGTCCTATGTGTTCTCTTTTGAGGCTACACGTTTAGACGTACACACCACACCAAATCTTTTCGAGTTACAACGTGTTGTTTAGGAGATACAAGCTAATTTTTTACGATGCTTTATTTCATCTCGTAAAGTTTATGGGTTTCCAATACATACGTATTTGTCTTTACTCTGCAACACTGTATTCCCTTATAACGTGGTATTCTTACATATTTTTTCGAGAGGAAACTCTCCTGTGTGTTCTCTTTTGAGGCTACACGCTTAGACATACACGCAACACCAAAGCTTTTCGAGTTACAATGTGTTGTTTAGGAAAAACAACATAATTTCGCACGATGCGGGATTTCCTTAAAACGTGGATTTCTGAAAATTTTTGACGAAAGAAAATTGTCCTGTGTGTTCTCTTTTGAGGCTACACGTTTAGACGTACACGCCACACCAAATCCTTTCGAGTTACAACGTGTTGTTTAGGAGATACAAGCTAATTTTCTACGATGCGTTATTTCTTCTCGTAACGTGTTTCCAATACGTACATATTTGCCTTTAGTCTGCAACACTGTATTTCCTTATAACGTGGTATTCTTACATATTCTTTCGAGAGAAAACTCTCCTGTTTGTTCCCCTTTGAGGCTACACGCTTAGACATACAGGCAACACCAAAGCTTTTCGCGTTACAACGTGTTGATTAGGAAAAACAATATAATTTCGCGCGATGCGGGATTTCCTTAATAAGTGGTTTTCAGACAAATTTTGACCAAGGAAAATTCTCCTATGGGTTCTCTTTTGAGGCTACACGTTTAGACGTACAGGCCACACCTAATCTTTTTAAGTTACAACGTGTTGTTTAGGAGATACAAGCTAATTTTGTACGATAGGTTATTTCTTCTCGGAAAGTTTTTCTAATAAGTAAAAATATGTCTTTACTCTGCAACACTGTATTTCCTTATAACGTGGTATTCTTACATATTCTTTCGAGAGAAAACACTCCTGTGCGTTATCATTTGAGGCTACACGCTTAGACATACACGCAACACCAAAGCTTTTCGAGTTACAATGTGTTGTTTAGGAAGAACAAGATAATTTCCCACGATGCGGGATTTCCTTAAAACGTGGTTTTCTGACAAATTTTGATGAAAGAAAATTCTCCTGTGGGTTCTCTATTAAGGCTACACGTTTAGACGTACACACCACACCAAATCTTTTTGAGTTACAACGTGTTGTTTAGGAGATACAAGCTAATTTTTTTTATGATGCCTTATTTCTTCTCGTAAAGTTTAAGTGTTTCCAATACGTATGTATTTGCCTTTACTCTGCAACACTGTATTTCCTTATTACGTGGTATTCTTACATATTCTTTCGACAGTAAACTCTCCTGTGCGTTCTCTTTGGAGGCTACACGCCTAGACATACACGCCTAGACATACACGCAACACCAAAGCTTTTCGAGTTACAACGTGTTGTTTAGGAAAAACAAGATAATTTCGCATGATGCGGGATTTCCTTAAAACGTGGTTTTCTGACAAATTTTGAAGAAAGAAAATTCTCCTGTGGGTTCTCTTTTGAGGGTACACGTTTAGACATACACGCCACACCAAATCCTTTCGAGTTATAACGTGTTGTTTAGGAGAGACAAATTAATTTTTTACTATGTGTTATTTCTTCTCGTAAAGTTTAAGTGTTTCCAATAAGTATGTATTTGTCTTTACTCTGCAACACTATATTTCCTTATAACGTGGTATTCTTACATATTCTTTCGGGAGAAAACTCTCCTGTGCGTTCTCTTTTGAGGCTACACGCTTAGACATACACGCAACACCAAAGCTTTTCGAGTTACAATGTGTTGTTTAGGAAAAACAAGATATTTTCGCACGATGCGGGATTTCCGTAAAACGTGGTTTTTGACAAATTTTGACCAAAGAAAACTCTCCTGTGGATTCTCTTTTGAGGCTACACGTTTAGACGTACACACCACACCAAATCTTTTCCAGTTACAACGTGTTGTTTAGGAGATACAAGCTAATTTTGCATGATGCTTTATTTCTTCTCGTAAAGTGTTTCCAATAAGTATGTATTTGTCTATACTCTGCAACACTGTATTTCCTTATAACGTGGTATTCCTACATATTCTTTCGAGAGAAAACTCACCTGGGCATTCCCCTTTGAGGCTACGCACTTAGACATACATGCAACACCAAAGCTTTTCGAGTTACAACGTGTTGTTTAGGAAAAACTATATAATTACGCACGATGCGGGATTTCCTTAATAAGTGGTTTTCTGACAAATTTTGACCAAGGAAAATTCCTCTATGTGTTCTCTTTTGAGGCTACACGTTTAGACGTACAGGCCACACCAAATCTTTTTAAGTTACAACGTGTTGTTTAGGAGATACAAGCTAATTTTGTTCGATGCGTTATTTCTTCTCCTAAAGTTTTTCCAATAAGTAAGTATATGTCTTTATTCTACAACGTGGTATTCTTACATATTCTTTCAAGAGAAAACTCTCCTGTGCGTTTTCATTTGAGGCTACACGCTTAGACATATACGCAACACCAACGCTTTTCGAGTTACAACGTGTTGTTTAGGAAGAACAAGATAATTTCGCATGATGCGGGATTTATGGGTTTCCAATACATACGTATTTGTCTTTATTCTGCAACACTGTATTTCCTTATAACGTGGTATCCTTACAAATTCTATCGAGAAAAATCTCTCCTGTGCGTTCTCTTTTGAGGCTACACGCTTAAACATACAAGCAACACCAAAGCTTTTCGAGTTACAATGTGTTGTTTAGGATTTCCTTAAAGCGGGATTTCCTTAAAACGTGGTTTTCTGAAAAATTTTGACGAAAGAAAATTCTCCTGTGGGTTCTCTTTTGAGGCTACACGTTTAGACGTACAGGCCACACCACATCTTTTAGAGTTACAACGTGTTGTTTAGGAGATACAAGCTAATTTTGTACGTTGCGTTATTTCTTCTCGTAAAGTGTTTCCAATACGTATGTATTTGCCTTTACTCTGCGACACTGTATTTCCTTATAAAGTGGTATTCTTACATACTCTTTCGAGAGAAAACTCTCCTGTGCGTTCTCTTTTGAGGCTACACGCTTAGACATACACTCAACACCAAAGCTTTTCGTGTTAAAACGTGTTGTTTAGGAAAAAAGAAGATAATTGCGCACGATGCGGGATTTCCTTAAAACGTGGGTTCTCTTTTGAGGGTACACGTTTAGACGTACAAGCCACACCAAATCCTTTCGCGTTATAACGTGTTGTTTAGGAGATACAAGCTAATTTTTTACTATTTGTTATTCCACGTTATATGGAAAAACAGTGTTGCAGAGTAAAGACAAATATGTACGTATTGGAAACACTTTACGAGAAGAAATAACACATGGTAAAAAATTAGCTTGTATCTCCTAAACAACACGTTGTAACTCAAAAGGATTTGGTGTGGTGTTTATCTAAAGGTGTAGCCTCAAAAGAGAACCCACAGGAGAATTTTCATTGGTCAAAATTTTTTCAGAAAACCACGTTTTCTGGAAATCCCGCATCGTGCGAAATTATCTTGTTTTTCCTAAACAACACGTTGTAACTCGAAAAGCTTTGGTTTTGCATGTATGTCTAAGCGTGTAGCCTCAAAAGAAAACGCACAGGAGAGTATTCTCTTGAAAGAATATGTAAGAATACCACGTTATAAGGACATACAGTGTTGCACAGTAAAGACAGATACATACATATTGGAAACACTTTACGAGAAGGAATAATACATCATACAAAATTAGCTTGTATTTCCTAAACAACACGGTATAACGCGAAAAGATTTTGTGTGGCGTGTACGTTGAAACGTGTAGCCTCAAAAGAGAACCCACAGGAGAATTTTCTTTCGTCAAAATATGTCGGAAAACCACGTTTTAAGGAAATCCCGCATCGTGCGAAATTATCTTGTTTTTCCTAAACAACACGTTGTAACTCGAAAAGCTTTGGTGTAAACAACACGTTGTAACTCGAAAATATTTGGTGTTGTGTTTACATCTAAATGCGTAGCCTCAAAAGAGAACCCACAGGAGAATTTTCTTTGGTCAAAATTTTTTCAGAAAACCACGTTTTAAGGAAGTCCTGCATCATGCGAAATTATCTTGTTTTTCCTAAACAACACGTTGTAACTCGAAAAGCTTTGGTTTTGCATGTATGTCTAAGCGTGTAGCCTCAAAAGAGAATGCACAGGAGAGTATTCTCTTGAAAGAATATGTAAGAATTCCACGTTATAAGGACATACAGTGTTGCACAGTAAAGACAGATACATACATATTGGAAACACTTTACGAGAAGGAATAATACATCATACAAAATTAGCTTGTATTTCCTAAACAACACGGTATAACGCGAAAAGATTTTGTGTGGCGTGTACGTTGAAACGTGTAGCCTCAAAAGAGAACCCACAGGAGAATTTTCTTTCGTCAAAATATGTCGGAAAACCACGTTTTAAGGAAATCCCGCATCGTGCGAAATTATCTTGTTTTTCCTAAACAACACGTTGTAACTCGAAAAGCTTTGGTGTAAACAACACGTTGTAACTCGAAAATATTTGGTGTTGTGTTTACATCTAAATGCGTAGCCTCAAAAGAGAACCCACAGGAGAATTTTCTTTGGTCAAAATTTTTTCAGAAAACCACGTTTTAAGGAAGTCCTACATCATGCGAAATTATCTTGTTTTTCCTAAACAACACGTTGTAACTCGAAAAGCTTTGGTGTTGCGTGTATGTCTAAGCATGTAGCCTCAAAAGAGAATGCACAGTAGAGTATTCTCTCGAAAGAATATGTAAGAATACCACGTTATAAGGAAATACAGTGTTGCAGAGTAAAGACAGATACTTACTTATTGGAAACACTTTACGAGAAGGAATAATACATCGTACAAAATTAGCTTGTATTTCCTAAACAACACGTTGTAACTTGAAGGATTTGGTGTGAGGTGTAAGTTGAAACGTGTAGCCTCAAAAGAGAACCCACAGGAGAATTTTCTTTCGTCAAAATTTGTCAGAAAACCACGTTTTAAGGAAATCCCGCATTGTGCGAAATTATCTTGTTTTTCCTAAACAACACATTGTAACTCGAAAGCTTTGGTGTTGCATGTATGTCTAAACATGTGGCCTCAAAAGATAACGCACAGGAGAGTTTTCTCTCGAAAGAATATATAAGAATACCACGTTATAAGGAAATACAGTGTTGCAGAGTAAAGACAAATACGTATGTATTGGAAACACTTTACGAGAAGAAATAACGCATCGTACAAAATTAGCTTGTATCTCCTAAACAACACGATGTAACTCGAAAAGATTTGGTGTGGCGTGTACGTCTAAACGTGTAGCCTCAAAAGTGAACTTACAGCAGTATTTTCATTCGTCAAAATTTGTCAGAAAACCACGTTTTATGGAAATCCCGCATCGTGGAAATTATCTTGTTTTTCCTAAACAACACGTTGTAACTCTAAAAGCTTTGGTGCTGCGTGTATGTCTAAGCGTGTAGCCTCAAAAGAGAACGCACAGGAGAGTTTTCTCTCGAAAGAATATGTAAGAATACCGCGTTATAAGGAAATACAGTGTTGCAGAGTAAAGACAAATAAGTAAGTATTGGACACAATTTATGAGAAGAAATAACGCATCGTAAAAAATTAGCTTGTATCTCCTAAACAACACGTTGTAACTCGAAAAGATTTGGTGTGACATGTACGTCTAAACATGTACCCTCAAAAGAGAACTCACAGGAGAATTTTCTTTCATCAAAATTTGTCAGAAAACACGTTTTAAGGAAATCTCGCATCGTGCAAAATTATCTTGTTTTTCCTAAACAACACGGTGTAACTCGAAAAGCGTTGGTGTTGAGTGTTTGTCTAAACATGTAGCCTCAAAAGAGAACGCACAGGACAGTTTTCTCTCGAAAGAATATGTAAGAATACCACGTTATAAGGAAATACAGTGTTTCAGAGTAAAGACAAATAAGTACATATTGGAAACACTTTAGGAGAAGAAATAACGCATCTTAAAAAATTTGCTTGTATCTCGTAAACAACACGTTGTAACTCGAAAAGATTTGGTGTGGCTCATACGTCTAAACGTGTAGCCTCAAAAGAGAACCCACAGGAGAACTTTCTTTCGTCAAAATTTGTCAGAAAACCACGTTTTAAGGAAATCCCGCATCGTGCAAAATTATCTTGTTTTTCCTAAACAACACGTTGTAACTCGAAAAGCTTTGGTGCTGCATGTATGTCTATGCGTGTAGCCACTTAAGAGAAGGCACAGGAGATTTTTCTCTCGAAAGAACATGTAAGAATACAACGTTATAAGGAAATACAGTGTTGCAGAGTAAAGACAAATATGTACTTATTGGAAACACTTTACGAGAAGAAATAACGCATCGTAAAAAATTAGCTTGTATCTCCTAAACAACACGTGGTAACTCGAAAAGATTTGGTGTGGCGTGCACGTCTAAACATGTAGCCTCAAAATAGAACCAACAGGAGAATTTTCTTTCGTCAAAATTTGTCAGAACACTACTTTTTACGGAAATCCCGCATCGTGCGAAATTATCTTGTTTTTCATAAACAACACGTTGTAACTCGAAAAGTTTTGGTGTTGCCTGTATGTCTAAGTGTGTAGCCTCAAAAGGGAACGCACAGGATAGTTTTCTCTCGACAGAATATGTAAGAATACCACGTTATAAGGAAATACAGTGTTGCAGAGTAAAGACAAATACGTACGTATTGGAAACACTTTATGAGAAGAAATAACGCAGCGTACAAAATTAGCTTGTATCTCCTAAACAACACGTGGTAACTCGAAAGGATTTGGTTTGGCGTGCACGTCTAAACGTGAAGCCTCAAAAGGGAACCCACAGGAGAATTTTCTTTCGTCAAAATTTGTCAGAAAACCACGTTTTAAGGAAATCCCGCATCGTGCGAAATTATCTTGTTTTTCATAAACAACACGTTGTAACTCGAAAAGCTTTGTTGTTGCCTGTATGTCTAAGTGTGTAGCCTCAAAAGGGAATGCACAGGATAGTTTTCTCTTGAAAGAATATGTAAGAAAACCACGTTTTAAGAAATACAGTGTTGCAGAGTAAAGACAAATATGTACGTATTGGAAACACTTTACGAGAAGAATTAACGCATTGTACAAAATTAGCTTGTATCTCCTAAACAATACGTTGTAATTCGAAAAGATTTGGTGTGGCGTGTACGTCTAAATATGTAGCCTCAAAAGAGAACACACAGGAGAATTTTCTTTCGTCAAAATTTGTCAGAATCCACGTATTAAGGAAATCCCGCATTGTGCGAAATTATCTTGTTTTTCCTGCACAACACTTCGTAACTCGAAAAGCTTTGGTGTTGCGTGTATGTCTAAACGTGTGGCCTCAAAAAAGAATGCACAGGAGAGATTTCTCTCGAAAGAATATATAAGAATACCACATTATAAGGAAATACAGTGTTGCAGAGTAAAGACAAATACGTAGGTATTGGAAACACTTTACGAGAAGTAATAACGCATCGTAAAAAATTAGCTTGTATCTCCTAAACAACACGATGTAACTCGAAAAGATTTGGTGTGGCGTGTACGTCTAAACGTGTAGCCTCAAAAGAGAACTCACAGGATAATTTTCTTTCGTCAAAATTTGTCAGAAAACCACGTTTTATGGAAATCCCGCATCGTGGAAATTATCTTGTTTTTCCTAAACAACACGTTGTAACTCGGAAAGCTTTGGTGCTGCGTGTATGTCTAAGCGTGTAGCCTCAAAAGAGAACGCACAGGAGAGTTTTCTCTCGAAAGAATATGTAAGAATACCACGTTATAAGGAAATACAGTGTTGCAGAGTAAAGACAAATAAGTACGTATTGGACACATTTTACGAGAAGAAATAACACATCGTAAAAAATTAGCTTGTATCTCCTAAACAACACGTTGTAACTCGAAAAGATTTGGTGTGACGTGTACGTCTAAACGTGTAGCCTCAAAAGGGAACTCACAGGAGAATTTTCTTTCATCAAAATTTGTCAGAAAACACGTTTTAAGGAAATCTCGCATCGTGCAAAATTATCTTGTTTTTCCTAAACAACACGGTGTAACTCGAAAAGCTTTGGTGTTGAGTGTTTGTCTAAGCGTGTAGCCTCAAAAGAGAATGCACAGGAGAGTTTTCTCTCGAAAGAATATGTAAGAATACCACGTTATAAGGAAATACAGTGTTGCAGAGTAAAGACAAATAAGTACATATTGGAAACACTTTAGGAGAAGAAATAACGCATCGTAAAAAATTTGCTTGTATCTCCTAAACAACACGTTATAACTCGAAAAGATTTGGTGTGGCGTGTACGTCTAAACCTGTAGCCTCAAAAGACAACGCACAGGAGAACTTTCTTTCGTTAAAATTTGTCAGAAAACCACGTTTTAAGGATATCCCGCATCGTGAAAATTATCTTGTTTTTCCTAAACAACACGTTCTAACTCGCAAAGCTTTGGTATTGCGTGTATGTCTATGCGTGTAGCCACTTAAGAGAACGCACAGGAGATTTTTCACTCGAAAGAACATGTAAGAATACAACGTTATAAGGAAATACAGTGTTGCAGAGTAAAGACAAATACATACTTTTTGAAAAACACTTTACGAGAAGAAATAACGCTTCGTAAAAAATTAGCTTGTATCTCCTAAACAACACGTGGTAACTCGAAAAGATTTGGTGTGGCGTGCACGTCTAAACGTGTAGCCTCAAAAGAGAACCAACAGGAGAATTTTCTTTCGTCAAAATTTGTCAGAACACCACTTTTTACGGAAATCCCGCATCGTGCGAAATTATCTTGTTTTTCATAAACAACACGTTGTAACTCGAAAAGTTTTGGTGTTGCCTGTATGTCTAAGTGTGTAGCCTCAAAAGGGAACGCACAGGATAGTTTTCTCGCGACAGAATATGTAAGAATACCACGTTATAAGGAAATACAGTGTTGCAGAGTAAAGACAAATATGTACGTATTGGAAACACTTTATGAGAAGAAATAACGCATCGTATAAAATTAGCTTGTATCTCCTAAACAACACGTGGTAACTCGAAAGGATTTGGTGTGGTGTGCACGTCTAAACGTGAAGCCTCAAAAGAGAACCCACAGGAGAATTTTCTTTCGTCAAAATTTGTCAGAAAACCATGTTTTAAGGAAATCCCGCATCGTGCGAAATTATCTTGTTTTTCATAAACAACACATTGTAACTCGAAAAGCTTTGGTGTTACCTGTATGTCTAAGTGTGTAGCCTCAAAAGGGAACACACAGGATAGTTTTCTCTCGAAAGAATATGTAAGAAAACCACGTTTTAAGGAAATACAGTGTTGCAGAGTAAAGACAAATACGTACATATCGGAAACACTTTACAAGAAGAATTAATGCATTGTACAAAATTAGCTTGTATCTCCTAAACAACACGTTGTAATTCGAAAAGATTTGGTGTGGCATGTACGTCTAAATATGTAGCCTCAAAAGAGAACACACAGGAGAATTTTCTTTCGTCAAAATTTTTCAGAAAACCACGTTTTAAGCTAATCCCGCATCGTGCAAAATCATCTCCTTTTTCCTAAACAACATGTTGTAACTCGAAAAGCTTTGGTGTTGCGTGTATGTGTAAGGATGGAGCCTCAAAAGAGAAGGCACAGGAGAGTTTTCCCTGCGTGTAGCCTCAAAAGAAAAGGCACAGTAGAGTTTTCTCTCGAAAGAATATGTAAGGATACCACATTACAAGGAAATACAGTGTTGCAGAGTAAAGACTAATACATATGTATTGGAAACACTTTATGAGAGAAATAACGCATCTTGCAAAATTAGCTTGTATGTCCTAAACAACACGTTGGAACTCGAAAAGATTTGGTGTGGCATGTACGTCTAAACGTGTAGCCTCAAAAGAGTACCCACAGGAGAGTTTTATTTCTTCAACATTTGTCAGAAAACCACGTTTTAAGGAAATCCCGCATCGTGCGAAATTATGTTGTTTTTCCTAAATAACACGTTGTAACTCGAAAAGCTTTGGTGTTGTGTGTATATCTAAGCATGTAGCCTCAAAGGAGAATGCACAGGAGAGTTTTCTCTCGAAAGAATATGCAAGAATACCACGTTATAAGGAAATACAGTGTTGCAGAGTAAAGGCAAATATTTACGTAATGGAAACACTTAAACTTTATGAGAAGAAATAACGCTTCGTAAAAAAATTAGCTTGTATCTCCTAAACAACACGATGTAACTCGAAAAGATTTGATGTGGTGTGTACGTCTAAATGTGTAGCCTCAAAAGAGAACCCACAGGAGTATTTTCTTTCGTCAAAATTTGTCAGAAAACCACGTTTTAAGGAAATCCCGCATCGTGCTAAATTATCTTGTTTTTCCTAAACAACACATTGTAACTCGAAAAGCTTTGGTGTTGCGTGTATGTCAAAGCATGTAGCCTCAAAAGAGAACGCACAGGAGAGTTTTCTCTCGAAAGAATATGTAAGAATACCACGTTATAAGGAAATACAGTGTTGCAGAGTAAGGACAAATACGTACTTATTGGAAACACTTAAACTTATGAGAAGAAATAAGGCATCGTAAAAAATTAGTATGTATCTCCTAAACATCACGTTATAACTCGAAAAGATTTGGTGTGGTGTGTACGTCTAAACGTGTAGCCTCAAACGAGAACCCACAGGAGAATTTTCGTTCATCAAAATTTGTCAGAAAACCACGTTTTAAGGAAATCCTGCATCGTGCGAAATTATCTTGTTTTTCCTAAGCAACACGTTGTAACGCGAAAACCTTTGGTGTTGCGTGTATGTCTAAGCGTGTAGCCTCAAAAGAGAATGCAAAGGAGAGTTTTTTTCTCGAAAGAATATATAAGAATACCACGTTATTAGGAAATACAGTGTTGCAGAGTAAAGACAAATATTTACGTATTGGAAAAACTTTACGAGACGAAATAACGCATCTTACAAAATTAGCTTGTATCTCCTAAACAACACGTTGTAACTTAAAAAGATTTGGTGTGGCGTGTACGTCTAATCGTGTAGCCTCAAAAGAGAAACCATAGGAGAATTTTCTTTGGTCAAAATTTGTCAGAAAACCACGTATGAAGGAAATACCGCATCATGCGAAATTATCTTGTTTTTCCTAAACAAAACGTTTTAACTCGAAAAGCTTTGGTGTTGCGTGTATGTCTAAGCGTGTAGCCCCAAAAGAGAATGCACAGGAGAGTTTTCTCTCGAAAGAATATGTAAGAATACCACGTTGTAAGGAAATACAGTGTTGCAGAGTAAAGGAAAATACATATGTATTGGAAACGCAACATCAAAGCTTTTCGAGTTACAACGTGTTGTTTAGGAAAAGTAAGATAATTTCGCACGATGAGTGATTTCCTTAAAACATGGTTTTCTGAGAAATATTAACGAAAAAAAATTCTCCTGTGGGTTATCTTTTGAGGCTGCACGTTTAGACGTGCACGCCACACCAAATCTTTTCGAGTTACAAACTGTTGTTTAGGAGATACAAGCTAATTTTTTTACGATGCTTTATTTCTTCTTGTAAGGTGTTTCCAATAGGTACGTATTTGCCTTTAGTCTGCAACACTGTATTTCCTTATAACGTGGTATTCTTACATATCCTTTCGAGAGAAAACTTTCCTGTGCGTCCTCTTTTGAGGCTACACGCTTAGACATACACGCAATACCAAAGATTTTCGCGTTACAACGTGTTGTTTAGGAAAAACAAGATAATTTCGCACGAAGAGGGATTTCCTTAATACGTGATTTTCTGACAAATTTTGACCAAAGAAAATTCTCCTATGGGTTCTCATTTGAGACTACACGTTTAGACGTACAGGCCACACCAAATCTTTTTAAGTTACAACGTGTTGTTTAGGAGATACAAGCTAATTTTTTTACGATGCATTATTTCTTCTCGTAAAGTTTAAGTTTTTCCAATAAGTATGTATTTGCCTCTACTCTGCAACACTGTATTTCCTTATAACGTGGTATTCTTACATATTAGTTCGAGAGAAAACTCTCCTGTGCGTTCTCGGATTTCCTTAAACTGTTGTGTTCTGACAAATTTTGAAGAAAGAAAATTCTCCTGTGGGTTCTCTTATGATGCTACACGTTTAGACATGCACGCCACACCAAATCCTTTCGAGTTACCACGTGTTGTTTAGGAGATACAGGCTAATTTTGTACGATGTGTTATTTCTTCTCGTAAATTGTTTCCAATACGTACGTATTTGTCTTTCTCTGCAACACTGTATTTCCTTATAACATGGTATTCTTACATATTCTTTCGAGGCAAAACTCTCCTGAGCGTTCTCTTTTGAGGCTACATGTTTAGACATACAAGCAACATCAAAGCTTTTTGAGTTACAACGTGTTGTTTAGGAAAAACTAGATAATTTCGCACGATGCGAGATTTCCATAAACGTGGTTTTCTGAAAAATTTGACAATAGAAAGTTCTCCTGTGGGTTCTCTTTTGAGGCTACATGTTTAGACGTACACGCCACACCAAATCTGTTCGAGTTACAACGTGTTGTTTAGGAGATACAAGCTAATATTTTACAATGTGTTAATTCTTCTCATAAAGTGTTTCCAATACGTACATATTTGTCTTTACTCTGCAACATTGTATTTCCTTATAACGTGGTATTCTTACATATTCTTTCGATAGAAAACTGTCCTGTGCGTTCCCTTTTGTGGCTACACACTTAGACATACAGGCAACACCAAAGCTATTCAAGTTACAACATGTAGTTTAGGAAAAAGAAGATGATTTCGCAGGACGCGGGATTTCCTTAAAACGTGGTTTTCTGAAAAATTTTGATGAAAGAAAATTCTCCTGTGGGTTCTCTTTTGTGGCTACACATTTAGACGTACACGCCACACCAAAACCTTTTGAGTTACAATGTGCTTTTTAGGAAATACAAGCTAATTTTGTACGATGCATTATTTCTTCTCGTAAAGTGTTTCAAATACGTATGTATCTATCTTTACTCTGCAACACTGTATTTCCTTATAACGTGGTATTCTTACATATTCGTTCGAGAGAAAACTCTCCTGTGCGTTCTCTTTTAAGGCTACACGCTTAGACATACACGCAGCAGCAAAGCTTTTCGAGTTACAACGTGTTGTTTAGGAAAAACAAGATAATTTCGCACGATGCGGGATTTCCTTAAAACGTTTTTTTCTGACAAATTTTGACGAAAGAAAATTCTCCTGTGGGTTCTCTTTTGAGGCTACACGTTTAGACTTACATGCCACACCAAATCTTTTCGAGTTACAACATGTTGTTTAGGAGATACAAGCTAATTTTGTAAGATGCATTATTTCTTCTCGTAAAGTGTTTCCAATACATACGTATTTGTCTTTACTCTGCAACACTGTATTTCCTTATAACGTGGTATTCTTATATATTCTTTCGAGAGAAAACTCTCCTGTGCGTTCTCTTTTGAGGCCACACGTTTAGACATACACGCAACACCAAAGCTTTTGGAGTTACAACGTGTTGTTTAGGAAAAACAAGATAATTTCGCACAATGCGGGATTTCCTTAAAACGTGGTTTTCTGTCAAATTTGACGAAAGAAAATTCTCCTGTGGGTTCTCTGTTGAGGCTACACGTTTCAACTTACACGCCACACCAAATCCTTCGAGTTACAACGTGTTGTTTAGGAAATACAAGCTAATTTTGCACGATGTATTATTCCTTCTCGTAAAGTGTTTCCAATAAGTAAGTATCTGTCTTTACTCTGCAATACTGTATTTCCTTATAACGTGGTATTCTTACATATTCTTTCGAGAGAATACTCTACTGTGCATTCTCTTTTGAGGCTACACGCTTAGACATACACGCAACACCAAAGCTTTTCGAGTTACAACGTGTTGTTTAGGAAAACAAGATGATTTCGCATGATGCAGGACGTCCTTAAAACGTGGTTTTCTGAAAAAATTTTGACGAGAGAAAATTTTCCAGTGGGTTCTCTTTTGAGGCTACACGTTTAGATGTAAACACCACAGCAAATCTTTTCGAGTTACAACGTGTTGTTTCGGAGATACAAGCTAATTTTGTACCATGTGTTATTTCTTCTCGTTAAGTGTTTCCAATATGTAAGAATTTGTCTTTACTCTGCAACACCGTATTTCCTTATAACGTGGTATTCTTACATATTCTTTCGAGAGAAAACTCTCTTGTGCATTCTCTTTTGAGGCTACATGCTTAGACATACACGTAACACCAAAGCTTTTCGAGTTACAACGTGTTGTTTAGGAAAAACAAGATAATTTCGCACAATGCGGGATTTCCTAAAAACGTGATTTCTGAAAAATTTTGACGAAAGAAAATTCTCCTGTGGGCTCTCTTTTGAGGCTACGCATTTAGATGTAAACACCACACCAAACAGTTTCAAGTTACAACGTGTTGTTTAGGAGATACAACCTAACTTTGAACGATGCGTTATTTCATCTCTAAAAGTGTTTCCAATAAGTACCTATTTGTCTTTAGTCTGCAACACTGTATTTCCTTCGAACGTGGTATTCTTACATCTTATTTCAAGAGAAAACACTCCTGTGCATTGGCTTTTGAGGATACAGGCTTAGACATACACGCAACAGCAAAGCTTTTCATGTTACAACGTGTTGTTTAGGAAAAACAAGATAATTTCGCACGATGTGGGGATTACCATAAAACGTGATTTTCTGACATATTTTGACGAAAGAAAATTCTCCTGTGGGTCTCTTTTGAGGCTACACATTTAGACGTACATGCCACACCAACTCTTTTCGAGTTACAACGTGTTGTTTAGGAGATACAAGCTAATTTTGTATGATGCGTTATTTCTTCTCATAAAGTGTTTCCAATACGTACGTATTTGTCTTTATTCTGCAACACTGTATTTCCTTATAACGTGGTATTCTTACATATTCTTTTGAGAAAAACTCTCCTGTGCATTCTCTTTTGAGGCTACACGCTTAGATATACAAGTAACACCAAAGCTTTTCGAGTTACAACATGTTGTTTAGGAAAAACAAGATAATTTCGCACAATGCGGGATTTCCTAAAAACGTGATTTCTGAAAAATTTTGAAAGAAGAAAAATCTCCTCTGGGTTCTCTTTTGAGGCTACAAGTTTAGTCGTACACCCCACACCAAATCGTTTCGAGTGACAACGTGTTGTTAAGGAGATACAAGCTAATTTTGAACGATGCGTTATTTCATCTCTAAAAGTGTTTCCAGTACGTACGTATTTGTCTTTAGTCTACAACACTGTATTTCCTTACAACGTGGTATTCTTACATCTTCTTTTGAGAGAAAATTCTCCTGTGGGTTCTCTTTTGAGGCTCCACGAGTTACAACGTGTTGTTTAGGAGAGACAAGCTAATTTTTTATAATGCGTTAATTTTTCTCATAAAGTGTTTCCAAGCTAATTTTGAACGATGCATTATTTCTTCGTGTAGCCTCAAAAGAGAACCCTAAACAACACGTTGTAACTCGAAAAGCTTTGGTGTTGCGTGTATGTCTAAACGTGTGGCCTCAAAAGAGAAGGCACAGGAGAGTTTCTCTCGAAAGAATATGTAAGAATACCACGTTATAAGGAAATACAGTGTTGCAGAGTAAAGACAAATACATACGTATTGGAAACACTTTACGAGAAGAAATAACGCATCGTACAAAATTAGCTTGTATCTCCTAAACAACACGTTGTAACTCGAAAATATTTGGTGTGGCGTGTACGTGTAAACATGTAGCCTCAAAAGAGAACCCACAGGATAATTTTCGTTCGTCAATATTTGTCAGAAAACCACGTTTTAAGGAAGTCCCACATCGTGCGAAATTATCTTGTTTTTCCTAAACAACATGTCGTAACTCGAAAAGCTTTGGTGTTGCGTGTATGTCTAAGCGTGTAGCCTCAAAAGAGAAGGCACAGGAGAGTTTTCTCTCGAAAGAATATGTAAGAATACCACGTTATAAGGAAATACAATGTTGCAGTGTAAATACAAATACTTATGTATAGGAAACACTTTACGAGAAGAAATAAAGCATCGTACAAAATTAGCTTTTATCTCCTAAACAACACGTTGTAACTCGAAATATTTTGTGTGTCGTGTACGTCTAAACGTGTAGCCTCAAAAGAGAAGGCACAGGAGAGTTTTCTCTCGAAAGAATATGTAAGAATACCACGTTTTAAGGAAATACAGAGTTGCAGAGTAAAGACAAATATGTACGTATTGGCAACACCTTACCAGAAAAAATAAGGCATCGTACAAAATTAGTCTGTATCTCCTAAACAACACGTTGTAACTGAAAAGGATTTGGTGTGGCGTGTACGTCTAAACGTGTAGCCTCAAAAGAGAACCAACAGGAGTATTTTCTTTGGTCAAAATTTTTCAGAAAACCACGTTTTAAGGAAATCCCGCATCTTGCGAAATTATCTTCTTTTTCCTAAACAACATGTTGTAACTCGAAAAGCTTTGGTGTTGCCTGTATGTCTAAGCGTGTAGCCTCAAGAGAGAAGGCACAGGAGAGTTTTTTCTCGAAAGAATATGTAAGAATACCACGTTTTAAGGAAATACAGTGTTGCAGAGTAAAGACAAATACATTCGTATTGGCAACACTTTACGAGAAGAAATAACGCATCGTACAAAATTAGTCTGTATCTACTAAACAACACGTTGTAACTCGAAAAGATTTGGTGTGGCGTGTACGTCTAAATGTGTAGCCTCAAAAGAGAACCCACAGCAGAATTTTCTTACATCAAAATTTGTCAGAAAACCACGTTTTATGGAAATCCCGCATCTTGCGAAATTATCTTGTTTTTCCTAAACAACACGTTGTAACTCGAAAAGCTTTGGTGTTGCGTGTATGTCTAAGCGTGTAGCCTCAAAAGAGAAGGCACAGGAGAGTTTTCTCTCGAAAGAATATGTAAGAATACCACGTTATAAGGAAATACAGTGTTGCAGAGTAAAGACAAATACGTACATATTGGAAACACTTTAGGAGAAGAAATAATGCTTCGTGCAAAATTAGATTGTATCTCCTAAACAACACGTTTAACTCGAAAAGATTTGGTGTCACCTGTATGTCTAAACGTGTAGCCTCAAAAGAGAGCCCACAGGAGAACTTTCTTTCATCAAATTTTGCCAGAAAACCACATTTTAAAGAAATCCCACATCGTGCGAAATTATCTTGTTTTTCCTAAACAACATGTCGTAACTCGAAAAGCTTTGGTGTTGCGTGTATGTGTAAGCGTGTAGCCTCAAAAGAGAAGGCACAGGAGAGTTTTCTCTCGAAAGAATATGCAAAAATACCACGTTATAAGGAAAGACAGTGTTGCAGAGTAAAGACAAATACTTATGTATAGGAAACACTTTACGAGAAGAAATAACGCATCGTACAAAATTAGCTTTTATCTCCTAAACAACACGTTGTAACTCGAAATATTTTGTGTGGCGTGTACATCTAAACGTGTAGCCTCAAAAGAGAAGGCACAGGAGAGTTTTCTCTCGAAAGAATATGTAAGAATACCACGTTTTAAGGAAATACAGAGTTGCAGAGTAAAGATAAATATGTACGTATTGGCAACACCTTACGAGAAAAAATAAGGCATCGTACAAAATTAGTCTGTATCTCCTAAACAACATGTTGTAACTGAAAAAGATTTGGTGTGGCGTGTACGTCTAAACGTGTAGCCTCAAAAGAGAACCCACAGGCGAATTTTCTTTCGTCAAAATTTTTCAGAAAAACACGTTTTGAGGAAATCCCGCATCTTGCGAAATTATCTTGTTTTTCCTAAACAACACGTTGAAACTCAAAAAGCTTTGGTGTTGCGTGTATGTCTAAGCGTGTAGCCTCAAAAGAGAAGGCACAGGAGAGTTTTTTCTCGAAAGAATATGTAAGAATACCACGTTTTAAGGAAATATCGTGTTGCAGAGTAAAGACAAATACATATGTATTGGCAACACTTTACGAGAAGAAATGACGCATCGTACAAAATTAGTCTGTATCTCCGAAACAAAACGTTGTAACTCGAAAAGATTTGGTGTGGCGTGTACGTCTAAACGTGTAGCCTCAAAAGAGAACCCACAGGAGAATTTTCTTAGGTCAAAATTTGTCAGAAAACCACGTTTTAAGGAAATCCCGCATCTTGCGAAATTATCTTGTTTTTCCTAAACAACACGTTATAACTAGAAAAGCTTTGGTGTTGCGTGTACATCTAAGCGTGTAGCCTCAAAAGGGAATGCACAGGAGAGTTTTCTCTCGAAGGAATATGTAAGAATACCACGTTATAAGGAAATACAGTGTTGCAGAGTAAAGACAAATACGTAGGTATTGGAAATACTTTATGAGAAGAAATAACTCTTTGTGCAAAATTAGCTTGTATCTCCTAAACAACACGTTGTAACTTGAAATGATTTGGTGTGGCGTGTACATCTAAACGTGTGGCCTCAAAAGAGAACCCACGGGATAATTTTCTCTTGTCAAAATTTGTCAGAAAACCACGTTTTATGGAAATCCCTCATCGTGCGAAATTATCTAGTTTTTCATAAACAACACGTTATAACTCGAAAAGCTTTGGTGTTGCGTGTATGTCTAAGCCTATAGCCTCAAAAGAGAATGCACAGGAGAGTTTTCTCTCGAAAGAATATGTTAAAATACCACGTTATAAGGAAATACAGAGTTGCAGAGTAAAGACAAATACGTATGTATTGGAAACACTTTACGAGAAGAAATAACGCATAGTACAAAATTAGCTTGTATCTCCTAAACAACACGTTGTAACTCGAAAGGATTTGGTGTGGCCTGTACGTCTAAATGTGTAGCCTCAAAAGAAAACCCACAGGATAATTTTCTTTCGTTAAAATTTTTCAGAAAACCACATTTTATGGAAATCCCGCATCGTGCGAAATTATCTTGTTTTTCCTAAACAACATATTGTAACTCGAAAATCTTTGGTTTGCGTGTATGTCTAAGGGTGTAGCCTCAAAAGAGAAGGCACAGGAGAGTTTTCTCTCGAAAGAATATGTAAGAATACCACCTTATAAGGAAATACAGTGTTGAAGAGTAAAGACAAATACGTACATATTGGAAACACTTTATGAGAAGAAATAACGCATCGTACAAAATTAGCTTGTATCTCCTAATCAACACGTTGTAACTCGAACTGATTTGGTGTGCTGTTTACATCTAAACGTGTAGCCTCCAAAGAGAACCCACAGGAGAATTTTGTTTCGTCAAAATTTGTCAGAAAACCACGTTTTAAGGAAATACCGCATCGTGCGAAATTACCTTGTTTTTCCTAAACAACACGTTGTATCTCGAAAAGCTTTGGTGTTGTGTGTAGGTCTAAGCGTGTAGCCTCAAAAGAGAACGCAGAGGAGAGTTTTCTCTCGAAAGAATATGTAAGAATACCACGTTATAAGTAAATACAGTGTTGCAGAGTAAAGATAAATAGGTACGTATTGTAAATACTTTATGAGAAGAATTAATGCATGGTACAAAATTAGCTTGTATCTCCTAAACAACTCCTTGTAACTCGAAAGGATTTGGTGTGGCTCGTACGTATACATGTGTAACCTCAAAAGAGAACCCACAGGAGAACTTTCTTTCGTCAAAATTTGTCCAAAAACCACGTTTTAGGGAAATCTCTCATCGTGCAAAATTATCTTGTTTTTCCTAAACAACACGTTGTAACTCAAAAAGCTTTGGTGTTGCGTGTATGTCTGAGCTTGTAGCCTCTAAAGAGAACGCACAGGAGAGTTTTCTCTCGAAAGAACATGTAAGAATACAACGTTATAAGGAAATACAGTGTTGCAGAGTAAAGACAAATACGTACGTATTGGAAACACTTTACGAGAAGAAATAACGCATCGTAAAAAATTAGCTTGTATCTCCTAAACAACACGTGGTAACTCGAAAGGATTTGGTGTGGCGTGTACTTCTAAACGTGTAGCCTCAAAAGAGAACCCACAGGAGAATTTTCTTTCGTCAAAATTTGTCAGAAAACCACGTTTTAAGGTAATCCTGCATTGTGCGAAATTATCTTGTTTTTCCTAAACAACACGTTGTAACTCGAAAAGCTTTGGTATTGCCTGTATGTCTAAGTGTGTAGCCTCAAAAGGGAACGCACAGGATAGTTTTCTCTCGAAATAATATGTAAGAATACCACGTTATAAGGAAATACAATGTTGCAGAGTAAAGACAAATACATACTTATTGGAAACACTTTACGAGAAGAATTAACGCATTGCAAAAAATTAGCTTGTATCTCCTAAACAACACGTTGTAACTCGAAAAGATTTGGTGTGGCGTGTACGTCTAAATATGTAGCCTCAAAAGAGAACCAACAGGAGAATTTTCTTTCGTCAAATTTTTTCAGAAAACCACGTTTTAAGGAAATCCCGCATCGTGCGAAATCATCTCCTTTTTCCTAAACAACATGTTGTGACTCGAAAAGCTTTGGTGTTGCGTGTATGTGTATGCGTGGAGCCTGAAAAGAGAAGGCACAGGAGAGTTTTCTGTCCAAAGAATATGTAAGAATACCACGTTATAAGGAAATACAATTTTGCAGATTAAAACAAATAAGTACATATTGGAAACACTTTACGAGAAGAAATAACGCATCGTACAAAATTAACTTGTATCACCAAACAGCACGTTGTAAATCGAAATGATTTGGTGTGACGTGTATGTCTAAACGTGTAGCCTAAAGAGAGAACCCACAGGATAATTTTCTTTCATCAAAATTTGTCAGAAACCACGTTTTAAGGAAATCTCACATCGTGCGAAATTATCTTGTTTTTCCTAAACACCACGCTGTAACTCGAAATGCTTTGGTGTTGCGTGTATGTCTAAGCTTGTAGCCTCAAAAGAGAACGCACAAGAGAGTTTTCTCTTGAAAGATTATGTACGAATACCACGTTATAAGGAAATACAATTTTGCAGAGTAAAGACAAATAAGTACATACTGGAAACACTTTACGAGAAGAAATAACGCATCGTACAAAATTAGATTGTATCTCCTAAACAACACGTTGTAACTCGAAAAGATTTGGTGTGACGTGTACGTCTAAAAGTGTAACCTCAAAAGAGAACCGACAAGAGAATTTTCTTCCCTCAAAATTTGTCAGAAACCACGTTCTAAGGAAATCTCTCATCGTGCGAAATTATCTTGTTTTTTTCTAAACAACACGTTGTATCTCGAAAAGATTTGGTGTTGTGTGTATGTCTAAGAGTGTAACCTCAAAAGAGAACGCACAGGATAGTTTTCTCTCGAAAGGATATGTAAGAATACCATGTTATAAGGAAATACAATGTTGCAGAGTCAAGACAAATACGTACGTATTGGAAACACTTTAGGAGAAGAATTAACGCATCGTAAAAAATTAGCTTGTATCTCCTAAACAACACGTTGTAACTCGAAAAGATTTGGTGTGGCATGTACATCTAAACGTGTAGCCTCAAAAGAGAACCCACAGGAGAATTTTCTTTATTCAAAATTTTTCAGAAAACCACGTTTTAAGGAAATCCCACATCGTGCGAAATCATCTATTTTCCAAAACAGCATGTTGTAACTCGAAAAGCTTTGGTGTTGCATGTATGTGTAAGTGTGGAGCCTCAAAAGTGAAGGCACAGGAGAGTTTTCTCTCGAAAGAATATGTAAGAATACCACGTTATACGGAAATACAATTTTGCAGAGTAAAGACAAATAAGTGCATATTGGAAACACTTTACGAGAAGAAATATCGCATCGTACAAAATTCGCTTGTATCTCCGAAACAACACGTTGTAACTCGAAAATATTTGGTGTGACGTGTACGTCTAAAAGTGTAACCTCAAACGAGAACCCACAGGAGAATTTTGTTTCATCAAAATTTGTCAGAAACCACGTTTTAAGGAAATCTCGCATCGTGCGAAATTATCTTGTTTTTCCTAAACATGTTGTAACTAGAAAAGCTTTGGTGTTGCGTGTATGTCTAAGCTTGTAGCCTCAAAAGAGAACGCACAGGAGAGTTTTCTCTCGAAAGAATATGTAAGAATACCACGTTATAAGGAAATACAGTGTTGCAGAGTAAAGACAACTACATACGTATTGGAAACACTTTAAGAGAAAAAATAACACATCGTACAAAATTAGCTTGTATCTCCTAAACAACACATTGTAACTCGAAAAGATTTGGTGTGGCTCATACCTCTACACGTGTAGCCTCAAAAGAGAACCCACAGGAGAACTTTCTTTCATCAAAATTTTTCAGAAAACCACGTTTTATGGAAATCTCGCATCGTGCGAAATTATCTTGTTTTTCGTAAACAACACGTTGTAACTCGAAAAGCTTTGGCGTTGCGTGTTTGTCTAAGCGTGTAGCCTCAAAAGAGAATGCACAGGAGAGTTTTCCCTCGAAAGAATATGTAAGAATACCACGTTATAAGGAAATACAGTGTTGCAGAGTAAAGACAAAAAAAGTACGTATTGGAAACTCTTATACGAGAAGAAATAATGCATCGTACAATATTTGCTTGTATCTCCTAAACAACACGTGGTAACTCGAAAGGATTTGGTGTGGCGTGTATGTCTAAACGTGTAGCCTCTAAAGAGAACCCACGGGAGAATTTTTTTCCTCCAAATTTGTCAGAAAACCACGTTTTAAGGAAATCCCGCATCGTGCAAAATTATCTTGTTTTTCATAAATAACACGTTTTAACTCGAAAAGAGTTGGTGTTGACTGTATGTCTAAGTGTGTAGCCTCAAAGGGGAACGCACAGGATAGTTTTCCCTCTAAAGAATATGTAAGAATACCACGTTATAAGGAAATACAATGTTGCAGAGTAAAGACAAACGCGTACTTCTTGGAAACACTTTATGAGAAGAATTTACGCATCGTAAAAAATTAGCTTGTATCTCCTAAACAACACGTTGTAACTCGAAAAGATTTGGTGTTGCATGTACATCTAAACGTGTAGCCTCAAAAGAAAACCCACAGGAGATTTTTCTTTAATCAAAATTTGTCAGAAACCACGTTTTAAGGAAATCTCGCATCGTGCGAAATTATCTTGTTTTTCCTAAACAACACGTTGTAACTCGAAAACCTTTGGTGTTGCGTGTATATCTAAGCATGTAGCCTCAAAAGAGAACGCACAGGAGAGTTTTCCCTCGAAATAATATGTACGAATACCACGTTATAAGGAAATACAGTGTTGCAGAATAAAGACAAATAAGTACGAATTGGAAACACTTTACGAGAAGAAATAAGGCATCGTAAAAAATTGGCTTGTATCTCCTAAACAACACGTTGTACCTCGAAAAGATTTGGTGTGGCTCATACGTCTACACGTGTAGCCTCAAAAAAGAACGAACAGGAGAACTTTCTTTCATTAAAATTTCTCAGGAAACCACGTTTTAAGGAAATACCGCATCATGCAAAATTATCTTGTTTTTCCTAAACAGCATGATGTAACTCGAAAAGCTTTGGTGTTGCATGTATGTCTAAGCGTGTAACCTCTAAAGAGAACGCACAGGATAGTTTTCTCTCGAAAGAATATGTAAGAATACTACGTTATTAGGAAATACAATGTTGCAGAGTATAAACACATACGTACCTATTGGAAAAACTTTACAAGAAGAATTAACGCATCGTACAAAATTAGCTTGTATCTCCTAAACAACACGTGGTAACTCGAAAGGATTTGGTGTGGTGTGTACGTCTAAACATGTAGTCTCAAAAGAGAACCCACAGGAGAATTTACTTTCATCAACATTTTTCAGAAAACCACGTTTTAAGGAAATCCCGCATCGTGCGAAATTATCTTCTTTTTCCTAAACAACATGTTGTAACTCGAAAAGCTTTGGTGTTGCGTGTATGTGTAAGCATGGAGCAACAAAAGGGACAGCACAGGAGAGTTTTCACTCGAAGAATATGTAAGAATACCACATTATAAGGAAATACAATTTTGCAGAGTAAAGACAAATAAGTACTTATTGGTAACACTTTACGAGAGGAAATAACGCATCATTCAAAATTAGCTTGTATCTCCTAAACAACACGTTGTAACTCGAAAAGATTTGGTGTGACGTGTATGTCTAAACGTGTAGCCTCAAAAGAGAACCCACAGGAGAATTTTCTTTCATCAAAATTTGTCAAAAACCACGTTTTAAGGAAATCTCGCATCGTACGAAATTATCTTGTTTTTCCTAAACAACACGTTGTAACTCGAAAAGCTTTGGTGTTGCGTGTATGTCTAAGCTTTTAGCCTCAAAAGAGAACGCACGGGAGAGATATCTCTCGAACGAATATGTAAGAATACCACGTTATAAGAAAATACAGTGTTGCAGAGTAAAGACAAATACGTACGTATTGGAAACACTTGAAGAGAAGAAATAACGCATCATACAAAATTAGCTTGTATCTCCTAAACAACACGTTGTAACTCGAAAAGATTTGGTGTGGTTCGTACCTCTACACGTGTAGCCTCAAAAGAGAACCCACAGGAGAACTTTCTTTCGTCAAAAATTTTTCAGAAAACCACGTTTTATGGAAATCTCGCTTCAAGCGAAATTATCTTGTTTTTCCTAAAAAACACATTGTAACTCGAAATGCTTTGGCGTTGCGTGTTTGTCTAAGCGTGTAGCCTCAAAGAGAACGCACAGGAGAGTTTTCCCTCGAAATAATATGTAAGAATACCACGTTATAAGGAAATACAGTGTTGCAGAGTAAAGACAAATAAGTACGTATTGGAAACACTTTACCAGAGGAAATAATGCATTGTTCAAAATTTGCTTGTATCTCCTAAACAACACGTTGTAACTCGAAAAGATTTGGTGTGGCTCATATGTCTACACATGTAGCCTCAAAAGAGAATGCACAGGAGAACTTTCTTTCGTCAAAATTTCTCAGAAAACCACGTTTTAAGGAAATCCCGCATCGTGCAAAATTATCTTGTTTTTCCTAAACAACACTATGTAACTCGAAAATCTTTGGTGTTGCATGTATGTCTAAGTGTGTAGCCTCAAAAGAGAACGCACAGGAGAGTTTTCCCTCGAAAGAATATGTAAGAATACCACGTTATAAGGAAATACAGTGTAGCAGAATAAAGACAAAATTCGTACGTATTGGAAACACTTTACGAGAAGAAATAAAGCATCGTAAAAAATTTGCTTCTATATCCTAAACATGTTGTAACTTGAAAAGATTTGGTGTGGCTCATACGTCTAAAAGTGTAGCCTCCAAAGAGAACCCACAGGAGAACTTTCTTTCGTCAAAATTTGTCAGAAAACCACATTTTAAGGAAATCCCGCATCGTGCAAAATTATCTTGTTTTTCCAAAACAACACGTTGTAACTCGAAAAGCTTTGGTGTTGCGTGTATGTCAAAGCATGTAGCCTCTAAAGAGAATGCACAGGAGAGTTTTCTCTCGAAAGAACATGTAAGAATACAACGTTATAAGGAAATACAGTGTTGCAGAGTAAAGACAAATACATACGTATTGGAAACACTTTATGAGAAGAAATAACACATCGTACAAAATTAGCTTGTATCTTCTAAACAACACGTGATAACTCGAAAGGATTTGGTGTCGCGTGCACGTTTAAACGTATAGCCTCAAAAGAGAACCCACAGGAGAATTTTCTTTCGTCAAAATTTGTCAGAACACAACGTTTTAAGGAAATCCCGCATCATGCGAAATTATCTTGTTTTTCATAAACAACACGTTGTAACTCGAAAAGCTTTGGTGTTGCCTGTATGTCTAAGTGTGTAGCCTCAAAAGGGAACGCAAAGGATAGTTTTCTCTCGAAAGAATATGTAGGAATACCACGTTATAAGGAAATACAATGTTGCAGAGTAAAGACAAATACGTATGTATTGGAAACACTTTACGAGAAGAAATAACGCATCGTACAAAATTAGCTTGTATCTCCTAAACAACACGTGGTAATTCGAAAGGATTTGGTGTGACGTGTACGTCTAAACGTGTAGCCTCAAAAGAGAACCCACAGGAGAATTTTCTTTCGTTAAAATTTTCAGAAAACCACGTTTTAAGGAAATCCCGCATTGTGGGATATCATCTTCTTTTTCCTAAACAACATGTTGTAACTCGAAAAGCTTTGGTGTTGCGTGTACTTGTAAGCATGGAGCCTCCAAAAGGAAAGCACAGGAGAGTTTTCTCTCGAAAGAAAATGTAAGAATACCACGTTATAAGGAAATACAATTTTCCAGAGTAAAGACATATAAGTACATATTGGTAACACTTTATGAGAAGAAATAACGCATCATTCAAAATTAGCTTGTATCTCCTAAACAACACGATGTAACTCGAACGGATTTGGTGTGACGTGTATGTCTAAACGTGTAGCCTCAAAAGAGAACCCACAGTAGAATTTTCTTTCATCAAAATTATTCAGAAACTACGTTTTGAGGAAATCTCGCATTCTGCAAAATTATCTTGTTTTTCCTAAACAACACGTTGTAAATCAAAACCTTTGGTGTTGCGTGTATGTCTAAGCATGTAGCCTCAAAAGAGAATGCACAGGAGAGTTTTCTCTCGAAAGAATATGTAAGAATACCACGTTATAAGGAAATACAGTGTTGCAGAGTAAAGACAAATTCGTACATATTGGAAACACTATAAGAGAAGAAATAACACATCGTACAAAATTAGCTTGTATCTCCTAAGCAACACGTTGTAACTCGAAAAGACTTGGTGTGGCTCGTACCTCTACACGTGTAGCCTCAAAAGAGAACCCACAGGAGAACTTTCTTTTGTCAAATTTTTTCAGAAAACCACGTTTTATGGAAATCTCGCATCGTGCAAAATTATCTTGTTTTTCCAAAACAACACGTTGTAACTCGAAAAGCTTTGGTGTTGCGTGTATGTCTAAGTGTGTATCCTCTAAAGAGAACACACAGGAGAGTTTTCTCTCGAAAGAACATGTAAGAATACAACGGTATAAGGAAATACAGTGTTGCAGAGTAAAGACAAATACTTACTTATTGGAAACACTTTACGAGATGAAATAACACATCATACAAAATTAGCTTGTATCTCCTAAACAACACGTGGTAACTCAAAAGGATTTGGTGTGGCATGTACCTCTAAACATGTAGCCTCAAAAGAGAACCCACAGGACTATTTTCTTTCATCAAAATTTGTCAGAAAACCACGTTTTAAGGAAATACCGCATCGTGCGAAATCATCTTGTTTTTCATAAACAACACGTTATACCTCGAAAACCTTTGGTGTTGCCTTTATGTCTAAGTGTGTAGCCTCAAAAGGGAACGCACAGGATAGTTTTCTCTCGAAAGAATGTGTAAGAATACCACGTTATAAGGAAATACAGTGTTGCAGAGTAAAGACAAATACGTACATATTGGAAACACTTTACGAGAAGAATTAACGCATCATACAAAATTAGCTTGTATCTCCTAAACAATACGTTGTATCTCGGAAAGATTTGGTGTGGGGTGTACGTCTAAACATGTAGCCTCAAAAGAGAACCCACAGCAGAATTTTCTTTCATCAAAATTTGTCAGAAAACCACGTTTTAAGGAAATCCCGCATCGTGGGAAATCATCTTCTTTTTCCTAAACAACATGTTGTAACTCGAAAAGCTTTGGTGTTGCGTGTATGTGTAAGCGTGGAGCCTCAAAAGAGAAGGCACAGGAGAGTTTTCTCTCGAAAGAATATGTAAGAATACCACGTTTTTACGAAATACAATTTTGCAGAGTAAAGACAAATAAGTACATATTGGAAACACTTTAGGTGAAGAAATAACGCATCGTACAAAATTAGCTTGTATCTCCTAAACAACACGTTGTAAATCGAAAAGATTTGGTGTGACGTGTATGTCTAAACGTGTACCCTCAAAAGAGAACCGACAGGAGAATTTTCTTTCATCAAAATTTGTCAGAAACCACGTTTTAAGGAAATCTAGCATCGTGCGAAATTATCTTGTTTTTCCTTAAAAACACGTTGTAACTCGAAAAGCTTTGGTATTGCGTGTATATCTAAGCTTGTAGCCTCACAAGAGCACGCACAGGAGACTTTTTTCTCGAAAGAATATGGAAGAATACCACGTTATAAGGAAATACAGTGTTGCAGAATAAAGACAAATACGTACCTATTTGAAACACTTTATGAGAAGAAATAACGCATCGAACAAAATTAGCTTGTATCTCCTAAACAACACGTTGTAACTCAAAAAGATTTGGTGTGGCTCGTTCTTCTACACATGTAGTCTCAAAAGAGAACCCACAGGAGAACTTTCTTTCTTCAAAATTTTTCAGAAAACCACGTTTTATGGAAATCTCGCATCGTGCGAAATTATCTTGTTTTTCCTAAACAACACTTTGTAACTCGAAAAGCTTTGGCGTTGCGTGTTTGTCTAAGCGTGTAGCCTCAAAAGAGAATGCACAGGAGAGTTTTCCCTCGAAAGAATATGTAAGAATACCACGTTATAAGGAAATACAGTGTTGTAGAGTAAAGACAAATAAGTACGTATTGGAAACACTTACTGAGAAGAAATAACGCATAGTACAAAATTTGCTTCTATCTCCTAAACAACACGTTGTAACTTGAAAAGATTTGGTGTGGCTCGTACGTATGCACGTGTAACCTCAAAAGAGAACCCACAGGAGAACTTTCTTTCGTCAAAATTTGTCCGATAACCACGTTTTAAGGAAATCCCGCATAGTGCAAAATTATCTTGTTTTTCCTAAACAACAAGTTGTAACTCAAAAAGCTTTGGTGTTGCGTGTATGTCTAAGCATGTAGCCTCTAAAGAGAACACACAGGAGAGTTTTCTCTCGAAAGAACATGTAAGAATACAACGTTATAAGGAAATACAGTGTTGCAGAGTAAAGGCAAATAAATACGTATTGGAAACACTTTACCAGAAGAAATAACGCATCATATAAATTAGATTGTATCTCCTAAACAACATGTGGTAACTCAAAAGGTTTTGGTGTGGCGTGTACCTCTAAACGTGTAGCCTTAAAAGAGAACCCACAGGAGATTTTTCTTTCATCAAAATTTGTTAGAAACCACGTTTTAAGGAAATCCCGCATCGTGCGAAATTACCTTCTTTTTCCTAAACAACACGTTGTAACTTGAAAAGCTTTGGTGTTGCGTGTATGTCTAAGCGTGTAAGCGCAAAAGAGAATGCACAGGAGAGTTTTCTCTAGAAAGAATATGTAAGAATACCACGTTATAAGGAAATACAGTGTTGCAGAGTAAAGACAACTACGTACGTATTGGAAACTCTTTATGAGAAGAAATAACCCATTGTACAAAAATAGCTTGTATCTCCTAAACAACATGTTGTAACTCGAAAAGATTTTGTGTGGCTCGTACTTCTACATGTGAGCCTCAAAAGAGAACCCAGAGGAAAACTTTCTTTCTCAAGATATTTCAGAAAACCACGTTTTAAGGAAATCTCGCATTGTGCGAAATTATCTTGGTTTTCCTAAACAACACGTTGTAACTCGAAAAGCTTTGGCGTCGTGTGTTTCTCTAAGCGTGTAGCCTCAAAGGAGAACACACAAGAGAGTTTTCCCTCGAAAGAATATGTAAGAATACCATTGTTATAAGGAAATACAGTGTTGCAGAGTAAAGACAAATAAGTACTTATTGGAAACACTTTACGAGAAGAAATAACGCATCTTACAAAATTTGCTTGTACCTCCTAAACAACACGTTCTAACTCGAAAAGATTTGGTGTGGCTCGTACGTCTACACGTGTAGCCTCAAAAGAGAACCCACAGAAGAACTTTCTTTCGTCAAATTTGTCAGAAAACAACGTTTTAAGGAAATCCCACATCGTGCAAAATTATCTTGTTTTTCCTAAACAACACGTGGTAACTCAAAAAGCTTTGGTGTTGCGTGTATGTCTAAGCATGTAGCCTCTAAAGAGAATGCACAGGAGAGTTTTCTCTCGAAAGAACATGTAAGAATAAAACATTATAAAGAAATACAGTGTTGCAGAGTAAAGACAAATATGTACGTATTGGAAAGACTTTACGAGAAGAAATAACGCATCGTACAAAATTAGCTTGTATCTCCTAAACAACACGTGGTAACTCGAAAGGATTTGGTGTGGTGTGTACTTCTAAACCTGTATCCTCAAAAGAGAACCCACAGGAGAATTTTCTTTCTTCAAAATTTGTCAGAAAACCACGTTTTAATGAAATCCTGCATCGTGCGAAATTATCTTGTTTTTCCTAAACAACACGTTGTAACTCGAAAAGCTTTGGAGTTGCCTGTATGTCTAAGTGTGTAGCCTCAAAAGGGAACGCACAGGATAGTTTTTTCTCGAAATAATATGTAAGAATATCACGTTATAAGGAAATAGAATGTTGCAGAGTAAAGACAAATACATACTTATTGGAAACACTTTAGGAGAAGAATTACCACATTGTACAAATTAGCTTGTATCTCCTAAACAACATGTTGTAACTTGAAAAGATTTGGTGTGGCATGTACGCCTAAACGTGTAACCTCAAAAGAGAACCCACAGGAGAATTTTCTTTTGTCAAAATTTGTCAGAAAACCACGTTTTAAGTAAATCCCGCATCGTGGGAAATCATCTTCTTTTTCCTAAACAACATGTTGTAACACGAAAAGCTTTGGTGTTGCGTGTATGTGTAAGCGTGGAGCCTCAAAAGAGAAGGCACAGGAGAGTTTTCTCTCGAAAGAATATGTAAGAATACCACGTTTTTACGAAATACAATTTTGCAGAGTAAAGACAAATAAGTACATATTGGAAACACTTTATGAGAAGAAATAACGCATCGAACAAAATTAGCTGTCTTTACTCTGCAACACTGTATTTCCTTATAACGTGGTATTCTTACATATTCTTTCGAGAGAAAACTCTCCTGTGCCTTCTCTTTTGAGGCTACACACTTAGACATACACTCAACACGAAAGCTTTTCTAGTTACAACGTGTTGTTTAGGAAAAACAGGATAATTTAGCACGATGCGGGATTTCCTTAAAACGTGATTTTCTGAAAAATTTTGACAAAAGAAAATTCTCCTTTGGGTTCTCTTTTGATGCTACACGTTAAGACGTACACGCCACAACAATTCTTTTCGAGTTACAACGTGTAGTTTTGGAGATACAAGCTAATTTTGTACGATGCGTTATTTCTTCTAGTAAAGTGTTTCCAATAAGTACGTATTTGTCTTTACTCTGCAAAACTGTATTTCGTTATAACATGGTATTCTTACATATTCTTTCGAGAGAAAACTCTCCTCTGCCTTCTCTTTTGAGGCTACACATTTAGACATACACGCAACATGAAAGCTTTTCGACTTACAACGTGTTGTTTAGGAAAAACAAGATAATTTCGCACGATGCGGGATTTCCTTAAAACGTGATTTTCTGAAAAATTTTGACGAAAGAAAATTCTCCTTTCGGTTCTCTTTTGAGGCTACACGTTTAGACGTTCACGCCACACCAATTCTTTTCGAGTTACAACGTGTAGTTTTGGAGATACAAGCTAATATTGTACGATGCATTATTTCTTCTCCTAAAGTGTTTCCAATACGTACATATATGTCTTTACTCTGCAAAATTGTATTTCCTTATAACGTGGTATTCTTACATATTCTTTCGAGAGAAAACTCTCCTGTGCCTTCTGTTTTGAGGCTACACACTTAGACATACACGCAACACGAAAGCTTTTCGAGTTACAACGTGTTGTTTAGGAAAAACAAGATAATTTCGCATGATGCGGATTTCCTTAAAACGTGAGTTTCTGAAAAATTTTGACGAAAGAAAATTCTCCTTTGGGTTCTCTTAAAATTCTCCTTTGGGTTCTCTTTTGAGGCTACACGTTTAGACGTACACGCCACACCAAATCTTTTCGAATTACAACGTGTTGTTTAGGACATACAAGCTAATTTTGCAAGATGCGTTATTTCTCTAATAAAGTGCTTCCAATATGTACGTATTTTTCTTTACTCTGCCACACTGTATTTCTTTATAACGTGGTATTCTTACATATTCTTTCGAGAGAAAACTCTCCTGTGCGTTCTCTTTTGGGGCTACACGCTTAGACATACACGCAACACCAAAGCTTTTCGAGTTAAAACGTGTTGTGTAGGAAGAACAAGATAATTTCTCACGATGCGGGATTTCCTTAAAACGTGGTTTTCTTAAAAATTTTGACGAAAGAAAATTGTCCTGTCGGTTCTCTTTTGAAGCTACACGTTTACATGCCACACCAAATCTTTTCGAGTTACAGCGTGTTGTTTAAGAGATACAAGCTAATTTTGTACGATGCTTTATTTCGTCTCTTAAAGTTCATGGGTTTCCAATACATACATATTTGTCTTTACTCTGCAACACTGTATTTCCTTATAACGTGGTATTCTTACATATTCTTTCGAGAGAAAACTCTCCTGTGCGTCCTCTTTTGAGGCTACACGCTTAGACATACACGCAACACCAAAGCTTTTTGCGTTACAACGTGTTGTTTAGGAAAAACAAGATAATTTCGCACGATGAGGGATTTCCTCAATACGTGGTTTTCTGACAAATTTTGACCAAAGAAAATTCTCCTATGGGTTCTCTTTTGAGACCACACGTTTAGACATACAGGCCACACCAAATCTTTTTAAGTTACAACGTGTTGTTTAGGACAAACAAGCTAATTTTTTACGATGCGTTATTTCTTCTTGTAAAGTTTTTCCAATAAGTAAGTATTTGTCTTTACTCTGCAACACTGTATTTCCTTATAACGTGGTATTCTTACATATTTTTTCGAGAGAAAACTCTTCTGTGCGTTCTCATTTGAGGCTACAGTCTTCGACATACACGCAACAGCAAAGATTTTCGAGTTACAACGTGTTGTTTAGGAAGAACAAGATAATTTCTCACAATTCGGGATTTCCTTAAAACGTGGTTTTCTGACAAATTTTGACGTAAGAAAATTCTCCTGTGGGTTCTCTTTTGAGGCTACACGTTCAGACGTACACGCCACACTAAATCTTTTTGAGTTACCACGTGTTGTTTCGGAGATACAAGCTAATTTTGTACCATGCGTTATTACTTCTCTTAATGTGTTTCCAATACGTACGTATTTGTCATTAATCTGCAGCTATATATTTCCTTATAACGTGGTATTCCTACATATTCTTTTGAAAAAAATTCTCCTTTGCATTCTCTTTTGAGGCTACACGCTCAGACATACACGCAACACCAAAGCTTTTCTAGTTACAACGTGTTGTTTAGGAAAAACAAGATAATTTCGCACGATACGGGATTTCCTTAAAACGTGGTTTTCTGACAAATTTTGACTAAAGAAAATTCTCCTGTGGGTTCTCTTTTCAAGGCTACACGTTTAGACGTACACGCTACACCAAATCTTTTCGAGTTACAACGTGTTGTTTAGGATATACAAGCTAATTTTGTACTATGTGTTATTTCTTCTCGTAAAGTTTAAGTGTTTCCAATAAGTATGTATTTGTCTTTACTCTGCAACACTGTATTTCCTTATAACGTGGTATTCCTACATATTCTTTCGGGAGAAAACTCTCCTGTGCATTCTCTTTTGAGGCTACACGCTTAGAAAAACACGCAACACCAAAGCTTTTCGAGTTACAACATGTTGTTTAGGAAAAACAAGATAATTTCGCACGATGCAGTATTTCCTTAAAACGTGGTTTTCTGACAAATTTTGACGAAAGAAATCTCTCCTGTGGGTTCTCTTTTGAGGCTACACGTTTAGACATACACGCCACACCAAATCTTTTCGAGTTACAGTGTGTTGTTTAGGAGATACAAGCTAATTTTGCATGATGTGTTATTTCTTCTCCTAAAGTTTTTCCAATAAGTACATATTTGTCAATACTCTGCAACACTGTATTTCCTTATAACGTGGTATTCTTACATATTCTTTTGAGAGAAAACTATCCTGTGCGTTCTCTTTGGAGGCTACACGCTTAGACATACACGCAACACCAAAGCTTTTCGAGTTACAACGTGTTGATTAGGAAAAACAAGATAATTTCCCACGATGCGGGATTTCCTTAAAATGTGGTTTTCTGACAAATTTTGACGTAAGAAAATTCTCCTATGGGTTCTCTTTTGAGGCTACCCATTTAGACGTACACGCCACACCAAATCTTTTTGAGTTACCACGTGTTGTTTCGTAGATACAAGCTAATTTTGTACCATGCGTTATTTCTTCTCATAATGTGTTTCCAATACTTTCGTATTTGTCTTTACTCTGCAGCAATATATTTCCTTATAACATGGTATTCTTACATATTCTTTCGAGAGAAAACTCTCCTGTGCATTCTCTTTTGAGGCTACACACTTAGACATACACGCAAAACCAAAGCTTTTCTAGTTACAACGTGTTGTTTAGGAAAAATAAGATAATTTCTCACGATGCGGGATTTCCTTAAAACGTGGTTTTCTGACAAATTTTGACGAAAGAAAACTCTCCTGTGGGTTCTCTCTTGAGGCTACACGTTTAGACGTAGACACCACACCAAATCTTTTCGAGTTACAACGTGTTGTTTAGGACATACAAGCTAATTTTGCAATATGCGTTATTTCTCTCATAAAGCGCTTCCAATATGTACGTATTTGTCTTTACTCTGCCACACTGTATTTCCTTATAACGTGGTATTCTTACATATTCTTTTGAGAGAAAACTCTCCTGTGCGTTCTCTTTTAGGGCTACATGCTTAGACATACACCCAACACCAAAGCTTTTCGAGTTAAAACGTGTTGTTTAGGAAGAACAAGATAATTTCTCACGATGCGGTATTTCCTTAAAACGTGGTTTTCTGAAAAATTTTGACAAAAGAAAATTGTCCTTTGGGTTCTCTTTTGAGGCTACACGTTTAGACATACAGGCCACACCAAATCTTTTCGAGTTACAATGTGTTGTTTAGGAGATATAAGCTAATTTTGTACGTTGCTTTATTTCATCTCGTAAAGTTTGTGGGTTTCCAATACATACGTATCTTTCTTTACTCAGCAATACTGTATTTCCTTACAACGTGGTATTCTTACATATTCTTTCGAGAGAAAACTCTCCTGTGCGTTCTCTTTGGAGGCTATATGCTTAGACATACACGCAACACCAAAGCTTTTCGACTTACAACGTGTTGTTTAGGAAAAACAAGATAATTTCGCACGATGCTGGATTCCCTTAAAACGTGGTTTTCTGAAAAATTTTGATGAAAGAAAATTCTCCTGTGGGTTTTCATTTGAGGCTACACGTTTAGACGTACATGCCACACCAAATCTTTTCGAGTTACAACGTGTTGTTTAGGAGATAAAAGCTAATTTTTTACGATGCTTTATATCTTCTTGTAAAGTTTAAGAGTTTCCAAAAGGTACGTATTTATTTTTAATTTGCCACAATGTATTTCCTTATAACGTGGTATTCTTACATACTCGTTCGAGAGAAATCTCTCCTGTGCGTTCTCTTTTGAGGCTACATGCTTAGACATACACGCAACAGCAAATATTTTCGAGTAACAATGTGTTGTTTAGGAAAACTAGATGTTTTCGCACGATGCAGGATTTCCTTAATAAGTGGTTTTCTGACAAATTTTGACGAAAGAAAATTCTCCTGTGGGTTCTCTTTTGAGGCTACACGTTTAGACGTACATGCCACACCAAATCTTTTCGAGTTACCACGTGTTGTTTAGGAGATACAAGCTAATTTTGTACGATGCGTTATTTCTTCTCGTAAAGTGTTTCCAATACGTATGTATTTGCCTTTAGTCTGCAACACTGTATTTCCTTATAACGTGGTATTCTTACATATTCTTTCGAGAGAAAACTCTCCTGTGCGTCCTCTTTTGAGGCTACACGCTTAGACATACACGCAACACCAAAGCTTTTTGAGTTACAACATGTTGTTTAGGAAAAACAAGATAATTTCGCACGATGAGGGATTTCCTTAATACGTAGTTTTCTGACAAATATTGACCAAAGAAAATTATCCAATGGGTTCTCTTTTGAGACTACACGTTTAGACGTACAGGCCACACCAAATCTTTTTAAGTTACAACGTGTTGTTTAGGAGACACAAGCTAATTTTGTACGATGCGTTATTTCTTCTCATAAAGTTTTTCCAATAAGTATGTATTTGTCTTTACTCTGCAACACTGTATTTCCTTATAAGGTGGTATTCTTATATATTCTTTCGAGAGAAAACTCTCCTCTGCATACTCTTTTGGGGCTACATGCTTAGACATACGCCCAACACCAAAGCTTTTCAAGTTAAAACGTGTTGTTTAGGAAGAACAAGATAATTTCTCACGATGCGGGATTTCCTTAAAACGTGGTTTTCTGACAAATTTTGACGAAAGAAAATTGTCCTGTGGGTTCTCTTTTGAGGCTACACGTTTAGAAGTACAGGCCACACCAAATCTTTTCGAGTTACAAAGTGTTGTTTAGGAGATACAAGCTAATTTTGTACGATGTTTTATTTCATCTTGTAAAGTTTGTGGGTTTCCAATACATACGTATCTTTCTTTACTCTGCAACACTGTATTTCCTTACAACGTGGTATTCTTACATATTCTTTCGAGAGAAAACTCTCCTGTGCATTCCCTTTGGAGGCTACACGCTTAGACATACACGCAACACCAAAGCTTTTCGACTTACAATGTGTTGTTTAGGAAAAACAAGATAATTTCGCACGATGCTGGATTTCCTTAAAACGTGGTTTTCTGAAAAATTTTGACGAAAAAAATTCTCCTGTGGGTTTTCATTTGAGGCTACACGTTTAGACGTACATGCCACACCAAATCTTTTCGAGTTACAACGTGTTGTTTAGGAGATAAAAGCTAATTTTGTACGATGCGTTATTTCTTCTCGTAAAGTGTTTCCAATAGGTACGTATTTGCCTTTAGTCTGCAACACTGTATTTCCTTATAACGTGGTATTCTTACATATTCTTTCGAGAGAAAACTCTCCTGTGTGTTCCCCTTTGAGGCTACACGTTTAGACATACAGGCAACACCAAAGCTTTTCGCGTTACAACGTGTTGTTTAGGAAAAACCAGATAATTTCGTGCGATGTGGGATTTCCTTAATAAGTGGTTTTCTGACAAATTTTGACCAAGGAAAATTCTCCTATGGGTTCTCTTTTGAGGCTACACGTTTAGATGTACAGACCACACCTAATCTTTTTAAGTTACAACCTGTTGTTTAGGAGATACAAGCTAATTTTGTACGATAGGTTATTTCTTCTCGTAAAGATTTTCCAATAAGTAAGAACATGTCTTTACTCTGCAACATTGTATTTCCTTATAACGTGGTATTCTTACATATTCTTTCGAGAGAAAACTCTCCTGTGCCTTCTATTTTGAGGCTACACGCTTAGACATACACACAACACCAAAGCTTTTCGAGTTACGACATTTTGTTTAGGAAAAACAAGATAATTTCGCACGATGAGGGATTTCCTTACAACGTGGTTTTTGGACAAATTTTGACGAAAGAAAATTCTCCTGTGGGTTCTCTTTTGAGGATACATGTTTAAACGTACACGCCACACCAAATCCTTTCGAGTTACAACGTGTTGTTTAGGAGATACAAGCTAATTTTTTTATGATGCGTTATTTCTTCTCGTAAAGTTTAAGTGTTTCCAATACGTATGTATTTGCCTTTACTCTGCAACACTGTATTTCCTTATAACGTGGTATTCTTACATATTCTTTCGACAGTAAACTCTCCTGTGCGTTCTCTTTGGAGGCTACACGCTTCGACATACACGCAACACCAAAGCTTTTCGAGTTACAACGTGTTGTTTAGGAAAAACAAGATAATTTCGCATGATGCGGGATTTCCTTAAAACGTGGTTTTCTGACAAATTTTAATGAAAGAAAATTCTCCTGTGGGTTCTCTTTTGAGGGTACACGTTTAGACATACACGCCACACCAAATCATTTCGAGTTATAACGTGTTGTTTAGGAGATACAAGCTAATTTTGTACTATGTGTTATTTCTTCTCATAAAGTTTAAGTGTTTCCAATAAGTATGTATTTGTCTTTACTCTGCAACACTGTATTTCCTTATAACGTGGTATTCCTACATATTCTTTTGGGAGAAAACTCTCCTGTCCATTCTCTTTTGAGGCTACACGCTTAGAAATACACGCAACAGTAAAGCTTTTCGAGTTACAACATGTTGTTTAGGAAAAACAAGATAATTTCGCACTATGCGGCATTTCCTTAAAACGTGATATTCTGACAAATTTTATCGAAGGAAAACTCTCCTGTGGGTTCTCTTTTGAGGCTACACGTTTAGACGTACACGCCACACCAAATCGTTTCCAGTTACAACGTGTTGTTTAGGAGATACAAGCTAATTTTGCATGATGCTTTATTTCTTCTCGTAAAGTGTTTCCAATAAGTATGTATTTGTCTATACTCTGCAACACTGTATTTCCTTATAACGTGGTATTCTTACATATTCTTTCGAGAGAAAACTCTCCTGTGCATTCCCCTTTGAGGCTACGCGCTTAGACATACACGCAACACCAAAGCTTTTCGAGTTACAACGTGTTGTTTAGGAAAAACTAGATAATTACGCACGATGCGGGATTTCCTTAATAAGTGGTTTTCTGACAAATTTTGACCAAGGAAAATTCCTCTATGGGTTCTCTTTTGAGGCTACACGTTTAGACGTACAGGCCACACCAAATCATTTTAAGTTACAACGTGTTGTTTAGGAGATACAAGCTAATTTTTTTATGATGCGTTATTTCTTCTCGTAAAGTTTAAGTGTTTCCAATACGTATGTATTTGCCTTTACTCTGCAACACTGTATTTCCTTATAACGTGGTATTCTTACATATTCTTTCGACAGTAAACTCTCCTGTGCGTTCTCTTTGGAGGCTACACGCTTCGACATACATGCAACACCAAAGCTTTTCGAGTTACAACGTGTTGTTTAGGAAAAACAAGATAATTTCGCATGATGCGGGATTTCCTTAAAACGTGGTTTTCTGACAAATTTTAATGAAAGAAAATTCTCCTGTGGGTTCTCTTTTGAGGGTACACGTTTAGACATACACGCCACACCAAATCATTTCGAGTTATAACGTGTTGTTTAGGAGATACAAGCTAATTTTGTACTATGTGTTATTTCTTCTCGTAAAGTTTAAGTGTTTCCAATAAGTATGTATTTGTCTTTACTCTGCAACACTGTATTTCCTTATAACGTGGTATTCCTACATATTCTTTTGGGAGAAAACTCTCCTGTCCATTCTCTTTTGAGGCTACACGCTTAGAAATACACGCAACAGTAAAGCTTTTCGAGTTACAACATGTTGTTTAGGAAAAACAAGATAATTTCGCACTATGCGCCATTTCCTTAAAACGTGATATTCTGACAAATTTTATCGAAGGAAAACTCTCCTGTGGGTTCTCTTTTGAGGCTACACGTTTAGACGTACACGCCACACCAAATCGTTTCCAGTTACAACGTGTTGTTTAGGAGATACAAGCTAATTTTGCATGATGCTTTATTTCTTCTCGTAAAGTGTTTCCAATAAGTATGTATTTGTCTATACTCTGCAACACTGTATTTCCTTATAACGTGGTATTCTTACATATTCTTTCGAGAGAAAACTCTCCTGTGCATTCCCCTTTGAGGCTACGCGCTTAGACATACACGCAACACCAAAGCTTTTCGAGTTACAACGTGTTGTTTAGGAAAAACTAGATAATTACGCACGATGCGGGATTTCCTTAATAAGTGGTTTTCTGACAAATTTTGACCAAGGAAAATTCCTCTATGGGTTCTCTTTTGAGGCTACACGTTTAGACGTACAGGCCACACCAAATCATTTTAAGTTACAACGTGTTGTTTAGGAGATACAAGCTAATTTTGTACGATGCGTTATTTCTTCTCGTAAAGTTTTTCCAATAAGTAAGTATATGTCTTTACTCTGCAACACTGTATTTACTTATAACGTGGTATTCTTACATATTCTTTCAAGAGAAAACTCTCCAGTGCGTTCTCATTTGAGGCTACACGCTTAGACATATACGCAACACCAAAGCTTTTCGAGTTACAACCTGTTGTTTAGGAAGAACAAGATAATTTCCCATGATGCGTGATTTCCTTAAAACGTGGTTTTCTGACAAATTTTGATGTAAGAAAATTCTCCTGTGGGTTCTCTTTTGAGGCTACACGTTCAGACGTACACGCCACACCAAATCTTTTTGAGTTACCATGTGTTTTTTCGGAGATACAAGCTAATTTTGTACAATGCGTTATTTCTTCTCATAATGTGTTTCCAATAAGTACGTATATGTCTTTACTCTGCAGCAATATATTTCCTTATAACGTGGTATTCTTACATATTCTTTCGAGAGAAAACTCTCCTGTGCATTCTCTTTTGAGGCTGCACGCTTAGACATACACGCAACACCAAAGCATTTTGAATTACAACCTGTTGTTTAGGAAAAACAAGATAATTTCACACGATGCGGGATTTCCTTAAAACGTGGTTTTCTGAAAAATTTTGAAGAAAGAAAATTCTCCTGTGGGTTCTCTTTTGAGGCTACATGTTTAGTTGTAAACGCCACACCAAATCTTTTCGAGTTACAACGTTTTGTTTAGGAGATACAAGCTAATTTTGTAAGATACGTTATTACCTCTCGTAAAGGGTTTCCAATACATACGTATTTGTCATTACTCTGCAACAGTGTATTTCCATATAACGTGGCATTCTTACATATTCTTTTGAGAGAAAACTCTCCTGTGCATTCTCTTTTGAGGCTACACGCTTAGACATACACGCAACACCAAAGCTTTTCGAGTTACAACGTGTTGTTTAGGAAAAACAAGATAATTTCGCACGATGCGGGATTTCCTTAAAACGTGGTTTTCTGACAAATTTTGACGAAAGAAAATTCTCCTGTGGGTTCTCTTTTGAGGGTACACGTTTAGACGTACAAGCCACACCAAATCCTTTCGAGTTATATCGTGTTGGTTAGGAGATACAAGCTTATTTTGTACTATGTGTTATTTCTACTCGTAAAGTTTAAGTGTTTCCAATAAGTATGTATTTGTCTTTACTCTGCAACACTGTATTTCCTTATAATGTGGTATTCCTACATAATCTTTTGGGAGAAAACTCTCCTGTGCGTTCTCTTTTGAGGCTACACGCTTAGATATACCCGCAACACCAAACCTTTTCGAGTTACAACATGTTGTTTAGGAAAAACAAGTTAATTTCGCACGATGCGGGATTTCTTTAAAACGTGGTTTTGACAAATTTTGACGAAAGAAAACTATCCTGTTGGTTCTCTTTTGAGGCTACACGTTTATACGTACACGCCACACCAAGTCTTTTTGAGTTACAACGTGTTGTTTAAGACATACACGCTAATTTTGCAAGATGCTTTATTTCTCTCATAAAGTGCTTCCAATACATACGTATTTGTCTTTACTCTGCCACACTGTATTTCCTTATAACGTGGTATTCTAAATATTCTTTTGAGAGAAAACTCTCCTGTGCGTTCTCTTTTGGGGCTACATGCTTAGACATACACGCAACACCAAAGCTTTTCGAGTTAAAACGTGTTGTTTAGGAAGAACAAGATAATTTCTCACGATGCGGGATTTCCTTAAAACGTGGTTTTCTGACAAATTTTGACGAAAGAAAACTCTCCTGTGGGTTCTCTTTTGAGCCTACACGTTTAGACGTACACGCCACACCAAATCTTTTTGAGTTACAACGTTTTGTTTAGGACAAACAAGCTAATTTTGCAAGATGCGTTATTTCTCTCATAAAGTGCTTGCAATACGTACGTATTTGTCTTTACTCTGCAACACTGTATTTCCTTATAACGTGGTATTCTTACATATTGTTTCGAGAGAAAACTCTCCTGTGTGGTCTCTTTTGGGGCTACACACTTAGAAATACACCCAACACCAAAGCTTTTCAAGTTAAAACGTGTTGTTTAGGAAGAACATGATAATTTCTCACGATGCGGGATTTTCTTAAAACGTGGTTTTCTGACAAATTTTGACAAAAGAAAATTGTCCTGTTGGTTCTCTTTTGAGGCTACACGTTTAGACGTACACGCCACACCAAATCTTTTCGAGTTACAACGTGTTGTTTAGGAGATACAAGCTAATTTTTTAAGATGCATTATTTCTTCTCGTAAAGATTATGGGTTTCCAATACATACGTATTTGTCTTTACTCTGCAACACTGTATTTCCTTATAACGTGGTATTCTTGCATATTCTTTCGAGAGAAAAACTCTCCTGTGCGTTCTCTTTTGAGGCTACATGCTTAGACATACACGCAACACCAAAGCATTTCGAATTACAACCTGTTGTTTAGGAAAAACAAGATAATTTCGCATTATGCGGGATTTCCGTAAAACGTGGTTTTCTGAAAAATTTTGACGAAAGAAAATTCTCCTGTGGGTTCTCTTTTGAGGCTACATGTTTAGTTGTAAAGGCCACACCAAATCTTTTCGAGTTACAACGTTTTGTTTAGGAGATACAAGCTAATTTTTACGATGCGTTATTACCTCTCATAAAGTGTTTCCAATACGTACGTATTTGTCTTTACTCTGCAACAATGTATTTCCATATAACGTAGTATTCTTACATATTCTTTCGAGAGAAAACTCTCCTGTGCATTCTCTTTTGAGGCTACACGCTTAGACATACACGCAACACCAAAGCTTTTCGAGTTACAACGTGTTGTTTAGGAAAAACAAGATAATTTCGCACGATGCGGGATTTCCTTAAAACGTGGTTTTCTGACAAATTTTGACGAAAGAAAATTCTCCTGTGGGTTCTCTTTTGAGGGTACACGTTTAGACGTACAAGCCACACCAAATCCTTTCGAGTTATATCGTGTTGTTTAGGAGATACAAGCTTATTTTGTACTATGTGTTATTTCTACTCATAAAGTTTAAGTGTTTCCAATAAGAATGTATTTGTCTTTAATCTGCAACACTGTATTTCCTTATAATGTGGTATTCCTATATAATTTTTTGGGAGAAAACTCTCCTGTGCGTTCTCTTTTGAGGCTACACGCTTAGATATACCCGCAACACCAAACCTTTTCGAGTTACAACATGTTGTTTAGGAAAAACAAGATAATTTCGCACGATGTGGGATTTCTTTAAAACGTGGGTTTTGACAAATTTTGACAAAAGAAAACTCTCCTGTGGGTTCTCTTTTGAGGCTACACGTTTAGACGTACACACCACACCAAATCTTTTCGAGTTACAGCGTGTTGTTTAGGAGATACAAACTAATTTTGTACGATGCCTTATTTCTTCTCGTAAAGTTTAAGTGTTTCCAATAAGTACGTATTTGTCTTTACTCTGCAACACTGTATTTCCTTATAACGTGGTATTCTTACATATTCTTTCGAGAGAAAACTCTCCTGTGCATTCTCTTTTGAGGCTACACGCGTAGACATACACACAACACCAAAGCTTTTCGAGTTACAATGTGTTGTTTAGGAAAAACAAGATAATTTCGCACGTTGCGGGATTTCCTTAAAACGTGGTTTTCTGACAAATTTTGACGAAAGAAAATACGCCTGTGGGTTCTCTTAGAGGCTACACGTTTAGACGTACACGCCACACCTAATCCTTTCGAGTTAAAACGTGTAGTTTAGGAGATACAAGCTAATTTTTTAAGATGCATTATTTCTTCTCGTAAAGTTTAAATGTGTCCAATACCTACGTAATTGCCTTTACTCTGCAACACTACTATTTCCTTATAACGTGGTAATCTTGCATATTCTTTCGAGAGAAAAACTCTCCTGTGCGTTCTCTTTAGAGGCTACATGCTTAGACATACACGCAACACCAAAGCATTTCGAATTACAACCTGTTGTTTAGGAAAAACAAGATAATTTCACACGATGCGGGATTTCCTTAAAACGTGGATTTCTGAAAAATTTTGACGAAAGAAAATTCTCCTGTGGGTTCTCTTTTGAGGCTACATGTTTAGTTGTAAAGGCCACACCAAATCTTTTCGAGTTACAACGTTTTGTTTAGGAGATACAAGCTAATTTTGTACGATGCGTTAAAAACCTCTCGTAAAGTGTTTCCAATACGTACGTATTTGTCTTTACTCTGCAACAATGTATTTCCATATAACGTGGTATTCTTACATATTCTTTCGAGAGAAAACTCTCCTGTGCATTCTCTTTTGAGGCTACACGCTTAGACATACACGCAACACCAAAGCTTTTCGAGTTACAACGTGTTGTTTAGGAAAAACAAGATAATTTCGCACGATGCGGGATTTCCTTAAAACGTGGTTTTCTGACAAATTTTGATGAAAGAAAATTCTCCTGTGGGTTCTCTTTTGAGGGTACACGTTTAGACGTACAAGCCACACCAAATCCTTTCGAGTTATATCGTGTTGTTTAGGAGATACAAGCTTATTTTGTACTATGTGTTATTTCTACTCATAAAGTTTAAGTGTTTCCAATAAGAATGTATTTGTCTTTACTCTGCAACACTGTATTTCCTTATAATGTGGTATTCCTATATAATCTTTTGGGAGAAAACTCTCCTGTGTGTTCTCTTTTGAGGCTACACGCTTAGATATACCCGCAACACCAAACCTTTTCGAGTTACAACATGTTGTTTAGGAAAAACAAGATAATTTCGCACGATGTGGGATTTCTTTAAAACGTGGGTTTTGACAAATTTTGACGAAAGAAAACTCTCCTGTGGGTTCTCTTTTGAGGCTACACATTTAGACGTACACACCACACCAAATCTTTTCGAGTTACAGCGTGTTGTTTAGGAGATACAAACTAATTTTGTACGATGCCTTATTTCTTCTCGTAAAGTTTAAGTGTTTCCAATAAGTACGTATTTGATTTTACTCTGCAACACTGTATTTCCTTATAACGTGGTATTCTTACATATTCTTTCGAGAGAAAACTCTCCTGTGCATTCTCTTTTGAGGCTACACGCATAGACATACACGCAACACCAAAGCTTTTCGAGTTACAATGTGTTGTTTAGGAAAAACAAGATAATTTCGCACGATGCGGGATTTCCTTAAAACGTGGTTTTCTGACAAATTTTGACGAAAGAAAATACTCCTGTGGGTTCTCTTTTGAGGCTACACGTTTAGACGTACACGCCACACCAAATCCTTTCGAGTTAAAACGTGTTGGTTAGGAGATACAAGCTAATTTTTTAAGATGCGTTATTTCTTCTCGTAAAGTTTAAATGTGTCCAATATGTACGTAATTGCCTTTACTCTGCAACACTGTATTTCCTTATAACGTGGTAATCTTGCATATTCTTTCGAGAGAAAAACTCTCCTGTGCGTTCTCGTTAGAGGCTACATGCTTAGACATACACGCAACACCAAAGCATTTCGAATTACAACCTGTTGTTTAGGAAAAACAAGATAATTTCACACGATGCTGGATTTCCTTAAAACGTGGTTTTCTGAAAAATTTTGACGAAAGAAAATTCTCCTGTGGGTTCTCTTTTGAGGCTACATGTTTAGTTGTAAACGCCACACCAAATCTTTTCGAGTTACAACGTTTTGTTTAGGAGATACAAGCTAATTTTGTAGGATGCGTTATTACCTCTCGTAAAGTGTTTCCAATACGTACTTATTTGTCTTTACTCTGCAACAATGTATTTCCATATAACGTGGTATTCTTACATATTCTTTCGAGAGAAAACTCTCCTGTGCATTCTCTTTTGAGGCTACACGCTTAGACATACACGCAACACCAAAGCTTTTCGAGTTACAACGTGTTGTTTAGGAAAAACAAGATAATTTCGCACGATGCAGGATTTCCTTAAAACGTGGTTTTCTGACAATAATTGACGAAAGAAAATTGTCCTGTGGTTCTCCTTTGAGGCTACACGTTAGACGTACACACCACACCAAATCTTTTCGAGTTAAACGTGTTGTTTAGGAGATACAAACTAATTTTGTATGATGCCTTATTTCTTCTCGTAAAGTTTAAGTGTTTCCAATAAGTATGTATTTGTCTTTACTCTGCAACACTGTATTTACTTATAACGTGGTATTCTTACATATTCTTTCGAGAGAAAACTCTCCTGTGCGTTCTCTTTTGAGGCTACACGATTAAACATACACGCAACACCAAAGCTTTTCGAATTACAATTTGTTGTTTAGGAAAAACAAGATAATTTAGCACGATGCGGGATTTCCTTAAAACGTGGTTTTCTGACAAATTTTGACGAATGAAAATACTCCTGTGGGTTCTCTTTTGAGGCTACACGTTTAGATGTACACACCACACCAAATCTTTTCGAGTTACAACGTGTTGTTTAGGAGATACAAGCTAATTTTGTACGATGCGTTATTTCTTCTCATAAAGTTTAAATTTATCCAATACATACGTATTTGCCTTTACTCTGCAACACTGTATTTCCTTATAACGTGGTATTTTTGCATATTCTTTTGAGAGAAAACTCTCCTGTGCGTTCTCTTTCGAGGCTACATGCTTAGACATACACGCAACACCAAAGCTTTTCGAATTACAACCTGTTGTTTAGGAAAAACAAGATAATTTCGCACGATGCGGATTTCCTTAAAACGTGGTTTTCTGAAAAATTTTGAGGAAAGAAAATTCTCCTGTGGGTTCTCTTTTGAAGCTACATGTTTAGTTGTAAACGCCACACCAAATCTTTTCGAGTTACAACGTGTTGTTTAGGAGACACAAGCTAATTTTGTACGATGTATTATTACTTCTTGTAAAGTGTTTCCAATACTTATGTTTTTGTCTTTACTCTGCAACACTGTATTTCCTTATAACGTGGTATTCTTACATATTCTTTCGAGAGAAAACTCTCCTGTGCGTTCTCTTTTGAGGCTACACGCTTAGACATACACCCAACACCAAAGCTTTTCGAATTACAACGTGTTGTTTAGGAAGAACAAAATAATTTCTCACGATGCGGGATTTCCTTAAAACGTGGTTTTCTGACAAATTTTGACGAAAGAAAATTGTCCTGTGGTTCTCTTTTGAGGCTACACGTTTAGACGTACATGCCACACCAAATCTTTTCGAGTTACAACGTGTTGTTTAGGAGATACAAGCTAATTTTGTATGATGCTTTATTTCATCTCTCTAATTTTAAGGGTTTCCAATACGTAAGAATTTGTCTTTATTCTGCAACATTGTACTTCCTTATAACGTGGTATTCTTACATATTCTTTCGAGAGAAAACTCTTCTGTGTGTTCTCTTTTGAGGCTACATGCTTAGACATACACGCAACACCAAAGCTTTTCGAGTTACAACGCGTTGTTTAGGAAAAACAAGATAATTTCGCACGATGCGGGATTTCCTTAATACGTGGTTTTCTGACAAATTTTTACCAAATAAAATTCTCCTGTGGGTTTTCTTTTGAGGCTACACATATAGACGTACACGCCACACCAAATGTTTTCGAATTACAACGTGTTGTTTAGGAGATACAAACTAATTTTTTACAATGCGTTATTTCTTCTCATAAAGTGTTTCCAATAAGTACGTATTTGTCTTTACTCTGCAACACTGTATTTCCTTATAACGTGGCATTCTTACATATTCTTTCGAGAGAAAACTCTCCTGTGCGTTCTCTTTTGTGGCTACATGCTTAGACATACACGCAACACAAAAGCTTTTCGAATTACAACGTGTTGTTTAGGAAAAACAAGATACTCTCTCACGATAATTTTGCACGATGCAGGATTTCCTTAAAACGTGGTTTTCTGAAAATTTTGATGAAAGAAAATTCTCCTATGGGTTCTCTTTTGAGGATACACGTTTAGACGTACACTCCACACCAAGTCATTTCAAGTTACAACGTGTTGTTTAGGAGATACGAGCTAATTTTGTACGATGCTTTATTTCATCTCTTAAAGTTTAAGGGTTTCCAATACGTACGTATTTGTCTTTACTCTGCAACACTGTATTTCCTTATAACGTGGTATTCTTACATATTCTTTCGAGAGAAAACTCTCCTGTGCATTCTCTTTTGAGGCTACACGCTTAGACATACACGCAACACCAAAGCTTTTCGAGTTACAACGTGTTGTTTAGGAAAAACAAGATAATTTCGCACGATGCGGGATTTCCTTAAAACGTGGTTTTCTGACAAATTTTGACGAAAGAAAATTCTCCTGTGGGTTCTCTTTTGAGGGTACACGTTTAGACGTACAAGCCACACCAAATCCTTTCGAGTTATATCGTGTTGTTTAGGAGATACAAGCTTATTTTGTACTATGTGTTATTTCTACTCATAAAGTTTAAGTGTTTCCAATAAGAATGTATTTGTCTTTACTCTGCAACACTGTATTTCCTTATAATGTGGTATTCCTATATAATTTTTTGGGAGAAAACTCTCCTGTGCGTTCTCTTTTGAGGCTACACGCTTAGATATACCCGCAACACCAAACCTTTTCGAGTTACAACATGTTGTTTAGGAAAAACAAGATAATTTCGCACGATGTGGGATTTCTTTAAAACGTGGGTTTTGACAAATTTTGACGAAAGAAAACTCTCCTGTGGGTTCTCTTTTGAGGCTACACGTTTAGACGTACACACCACACCAAATCTTTTCGAGTTACAGCGTGTTGTTTAGGAGATACAAACTAATTTTGTACGATGCCTTATTTCTTCTCGTAAAGTTTAAGTGTTTCCAATAAGTACGTATTTGTCTTTACTCTGCAACACTGTATTTCCTTATAACGTGGTATTCTTACATATTCTTTCGAGAGAAAACTCTCCTGTGCATTCTCTTTTGAGACTACACGCGTAGACATACACGCAACACCAAAGCTTTTCGAGTTACAATGTGTTGTTTAGGAAAAACAAGATAATTTCGCACGATGCGGGATTTCCTTAAAACGTGGTTTTCTGACAAATTTTGACGAAAGAAAATACGCCTGTGGGTTCTCTTAGAGGCTACACGTTTAGATGTACACGCCACACCTAATCCTTTCGAGTTAAAACGTGTTGTTTAGGAGATACAAGCTAATTTTTTAAGATGCGTTATTTCTTCTCGTAAAGTTTAAATGTGTCCAATACCTACGTAATTGCCTTTACTCTGCAACACTGTATTTCCTTATAACGTGGTAATCTTGCATATTCTTTCGAGAGAAAAACTCTCCTGTGCGTTCTCTTTAGAGGCTACATGCTTAGACATACACGCAACACCAAAGCATTTCGAATTACAACCTGTTGTTTAGGAAAAACAAGATAATTTCACACGATGCAGGATTTCCTTAAAACGTGGATTTCTGAAAAATTTTGACGAAAGAAAATTCTCCTGTGGGTTCTCTTTTGAGGCTACATGTTTAGTTGTAAAGGCCACACCAAATCTTTTCGAGTTACAACATTTTGTTTAGGAGATACAAGCTAATTTTGTAAGATGCGTTAAAAACCTCTCGTAAAGTGTTTCCAATACGTACGTATTTGTCTTTACTCTGCAACAATGTATTTCCATATAACGTGGTATTCTTACATATTCTTTCGAGAGAAAACTCTCCTGTGCATTCTCTTTTGAGGCTACACGCTTAGACATACACGCAACACCAAAGCTTTTCGAGTTACAACGTGTTGTTTAGGAAAAACAAGATAATTTCGCACGATGCGGGATTTCCTAAAACGTGGTTTTCTGACAAATTTTGACGAAAGAAAATTCTCCTGTGGGTTCTCTTTTGAGGGTACACGTTTAGACGTACAAGCCACACCAAATCCTTTCGAGTTATATCGTGTTGTTTAGGAGATACAAGCTTATTTTGTACTATGTGTTATTTCTACTCATAAAGTTTAAGTGTTTCCAATAAGAATGTATTTGTCTTTACTCTGCAACACTGTATTTCCTTATAATGTGGTATTCCTATATAATCTTTTGGGAGAAAACTCTCCTGTGCGTTCTCTTTTGAGGTTACACGCTTAGATATACCCGCAACACCAAACCTTTTCGAGTTACAACATGTTGTTTAGGAAAAACAAGATAATTTCGCACGATGTGGGATTTCTTTAAAACGTGGGTTTTGACAAATTTTGACGAAAGAAATCTCTCCTGTGGGTTCTCTTTTGAGGCTACACGTTTAGACGTACACACCACACCAAATCTTTTCGAGTTACAGCGTGTTGTTTAGGAGATACAAACTAATTTTGTACGATGCCTTATTTCTTCTCGTAAAGTTTAAGTGTTTCCAATAAGTACGTATTTGTCTTTACTCTGCAACACTGTATTTCCTTATAACGTGGTATTCTTACATATTCTTTCGAGAGAAAACTCTCCTGTGCATTCTCTTTGGAGGCTACACGCGTAGACATACACGCAACACCAAAGCTTTTCGAGTTACAATGTGTTGTTTAGGAAAAACAAGATAATTTCGCACGATGCGGGATTTCCTTAAAACGTGGTTTTCTGACAAATTTTGACGAAAGAAAATACTCCTGTGGGTTCTCTTTTGAGGCTACACGTTTAGACGTACACGCCACACCAAATCCTTTCGAGTTAAAACGTGTTGGTTAGGAGATACAAGCTAATTTTTTAAGATGCGTTATTTCTTCTCGTAAAGTTTAAATGTGTCCAATATGTACGTAATTGCCTTTACTCTGCAACACTGTATTTCCTTATAACGTGGTAATCTTGCATATTCTTTCGAGAGAAAAACTCTCCTGTGCGTTCTCTTTAGAGGCTACATGCTTAGACATACACGCAACACCAAAGCATTTCGAATTACAACCTGTTGTTTAGGAAAAACAAGATAATTTCACACGATGCGGGATTTCCTTAAAACGTGGTTTTCTGAAAAATTTTGACGAAAGAAAATTCTCCTGTGGGTTCTCTTTTGAGGCTACATGTTTAGTTGTAAACGCCACACCAAATCTTTTCGAGTTACAACGTTTTGTTTAGGAGATACAAGCTAATTTTGTACGATGCTTTATTACCTCTCGTAAAGTGTTTCCAATACGTACTTATTTGTCTTTACTCTGCAACAATGTATTTCCATATAACGTGGTATTCTTACATATTCTTTCGAGAGAAAACTCTCCTGTGCATTCTCTTTTGAGGCTACACGCTTAGACATACACGCAACACCAAAGCTTTTCGAGTTACAACGTGTTGTTTAGGAGATACAAGCTAATTTTGTACGATGCGTTATTTCTTCTCATAAAGTTTAAATTTATCCAATACATACGTATTTGCCTTTACTCTGCAACACTGTATTTCCTTATAACGTGGTATTTTTGCATATTCTTTTGAGAGAAAACTCTCCTGTGCGTTCTCTTTCGAGGCTACATGCTTAGACATACACGCAACACCAAAGCTTTTCGAATTACAACCTGTTGTTTAGGAAAAACAAGATAATTTCACACGATGCGGATTTCCTTAAAACGTGGTTTTCTGAAAAATTTTGAGAAAAGAAAATTCTCCTGTGGGTTCTCTTTTGAAGCTACATGTTTAGTTGTAAACACCACACCAAATCTTTTCGAGTTACAACGTGTTGTTTAGGAGACACAAGCTAATTTTGTACGATGTATTATTACTTCTTGTAAAGTGTTTCCAATACTTATGTGTTTGTCTTTACTCTGCAACACTGTATTTCCTTATACCGTGGTATTCTTACATATTCTTTCGAGAGAAAACTCTCCTGTGCGTTCTCTTTTGAGGCTACACGCTTAGACATACACGCAACACCAAAGCTTTTCGAATTACAACGTGTTGTTTAGGAAGAACAAAATAATTTCTCACGATGCGGGATTTCCTTAAAACGTGGTTTTCTGACAAATTTTGACGAAAGAAAATTGTCCTGTGGTTCTCTTTTGAGGCTACACGTTTAGACGTACACGCCACACCAAATCTTTTCGAGTTACAACGTGTTGTTTAGGAGATACAAGCTAATTTTGTATGATGCTTTATTTCATCTCTCTAATTTTAAGGGTTTCCAATACGTAAGAATTTGTCTTTATTCTGCAACATTGTACTTCCTTATAACGTGGTATTCTTACATATTCTTTCGAGAGAAAACTCTTCTGTGTGTTCTCTTTTGAGGCTACATGCTTAGACATACACGCAACACCAAAGCTTTTCGAGTTACAACGCGTTGTTTAGGAAAAACAAGATAATTTCGCACGATGCAGGATTTCCTTAATACGTGGTTTTCTGACAAATTTTTACCAAATAAAATTCTCCTGTGGGTTTTCTTTTGAGGCTACACATTTAGACGTACACGCCACACCAAATGTTTTCGAGTTACAACGTGTTGTTTAGGAGATACAAACTAATTTTTTACAATGCGTTATTTCTTCTCATAAAGTGTTTCCAATAAGTACGTATTTGTCTTTACTCTGCAACACTGTATTTCCTTATAACGTGGCATTCTTACATATTCTTTCGAGAGAAAACTCTCCTGTGCGTTCTCTTTTGAGGCTACACGCTTAGACATACACGCAACACCAAAGCTTTTCGAATTACAACGTGTTGTTTAGGAAAAACAAGATACTCTCTCACGATAATTTTGCACGATGCAGGATTTCCTTAAAACGTGGTTTTCTGAAAATTTTGACGAAAGAAAATTCTCCTATGGGTTCTCTTTTGAGGCTACACGTTTAGACTTACACTCCACACCAAGTCATTTCAAGTTACAACGTGTTGTTTAGGAGATACGAGCTAATTTTGTACGATGCTTTATTTCATCTCTTAAAGTTTAAGGGTTTCCAATACGTACATATTTGTCTTTACTCTGCAACACTGTATTTCCTTATAACGTGGTATTCTTACATATTCTTTCGAGAGAAAACTCTCCTGTGTGTTCTCTTTTGAGGCTATACACTGAGACATACACACAACACAACAGCTTTTTGAGTTACAACGTGTTGTTTAGGAAAAACAAGATAAATTCGCACGATGCAGGATTTCCTTTATACGTGGTTTTCTGACAAATTTGACCAAAGAAAATTCTCCTGTGGGTTCTCTTTTGAGGCTACACGTTTAGACGTACACGCCACATCAAATCTTTTCGAGTTACAACGTGTTGTTTAGGAGATACAAGCTAATTTTGTACAATGCGTTATTTCTTCTCGTAAAGTGTTTCCAATACGTACGTATTTGTCTTTACTCTGCAACACTGTATTTCCTTATAACGTGGTATTCTTACAAATTCTATCGAGAAAAAACTCTCCTTTGCGTTCTCTTTTGAGGCTACGCGCTTAGACATACACGCAACACCAAAACTTTTCGAGTTACAACTTGTTGTTTAGGAAAAAGAAGATAATTTTGCACGATGAGGGATTTCCTTAAAACGTGGTTTTCTCACTTATATTGACGATAGAAAATTCTCCTGTCGGTTCTCTTTTGAGGCTACACGTTTAGACGTACATGCCACACCAAATCCTTTCGAGTTACAACCTGTTGTTTAGGAGATACAAGCTAATTTAGTATGATGCGTTATTTCTTCTTGTAAAGTGTTTCCAATACATACGTTTTTGTCTTTACTCTGCAACACTGTATTTCCTTATAACGTGGTATTCTTACATATTCTTTCGAGAGAAAACTCTCCTGTGCTTTCTCCTTTGAGTCTACACGCTTAGCCATACACGCAACACAGAAGATTTTCGAGTTACAACGTGTTGTTTAGGAAAAACTAGATAATTTCGCACGATGCGAGATTTCGTTAAAACGTGGTTTCTGACAAATTTTGATGTAAGAAAATTCTACTGTCGGTTCTCTTTTGAGGCTACATGTTTAGACGTACATGTCACATGAAATCTTTTCGAGTTACAAAGTGTTGTTTAGGACATACAAGCCAATTTTGTACAATGCTTTATTTCTGCTCTTAAAGTGTTTCCAATATGTACGTATTTGTCTTCTCTCTGCAACACTGTATTTCCTTATAACGTGGTATTCTTACATATTCTTTCGAAAGAAAATACTCTCCTGTGCATTCCCTTTTGAGGCTACACACTTAGACATACACGCAACACCAAAGATTTTCGAGTTACAACTTGTTGTTTAGGAAAACAAGATAATTTTGTAGGATGTGGGATTTCGTGAAAACGTGGTTTTCTGACAAATTTTGAAGAAAGAAAATTCTCCAGTGGTTTCTCTTTTGAGGCTTCACTTTTAGACGTACACGCCAAACCAAATGTTTTCGAGTTTCCACTTGTTGTTTAGGAGATACAAGCTAATATTGTATGATGCGTAATTTCTTCTCGTAAAGTGTTTCCAATATGTACTTTTTGTCTTTACTTTGCAACACTGTATTTCCTTATAACGTTGTATTCTTACATGTTCTTTCGAGAGAAAACTCTCCTGTTCATTCTCTTTTGAAGCTACACGCTTAGACATACACGCAACACCAAAGCTTTTCGAGTTACAACGTGTTGTTTAGGAAAAACAAGATAATTTCGGAGGATGCGGGATTTCCTTAAAACGTGGTTTTCTGACAAATTTTGACGAAAGAAAATTCCCCTTTGTGTTCTCTTTTGAGGCTACACGTTTAGACGTACACGCCAAACCAAAACTTTTCGAGTTACCACGTGTTGTTTAGGAGATACAAGCTAATTTTGTTCGATGCTTTGTTTCTTCTCGTAAAGTGTTCCCAATATATACTTATTTGTCTTTACTCTGCAAAATTGTATTTCCTAATAACGTGGTATTCTTACATATTCTTTCGAGAGAAAACCCTCCTGTGCCTTCTCTTTTGAGGCTCCATGCTTACACATACACGCAACACGAAAGCTTTTCGAGTTACAAAATGTTGTTTAGGAAAAAGAAGATGATATCCCACGATGCGGGATTTCATTAAAACGTAGTTTTCTGAAAAATTTTGACGAAAGAAAATTCTCCTGTGGGTTCTCTTTTGAGGCTACACATTTAGACGTACACGCCACACCAAATCTTTTCGAGTTACAACCTGTTGTTTAGGAGATACAAGCTAATTTTGTACGATGCGTTAATTCTTCTCGTAAGGTGTTTCCAATACGTAAGTATTTGTCTTTACTCTGCAACACTGTATTTCCTTATAACGTGGTATTCTTACATATTCTTTCGAGAGAAAACTATCCTGTGCGTTCCCTTTTGAGGCTACACACTTAGACATACAGGCAACACCAAAGCTTTTCGAGTTACAACGTGTTGTTTATGAATAAAAAGATAATTTCGCACGATGTGGGATTTCCTTAAAACGTGGTTTTCTGACAAATTTTGACAAAAGAATATTCTCCTGTGGGTTCTCTTTTGACGCTAAACGTATAGACGTGCACGCCACACCAAATCCTTTCGAGTTACCACGTTTTGTTTAGGAGATACAAGCTAATTTTGCATGATGTGTTATTTCTTCTCGTAAAGTGTTTCCAAAACGTACGTATTTGTCTTTCTCTGCAACACTGTACTTCCTTATAACGTGGTATTCTTACATATTCTTTCGAGGAAAACCTCTCCTGTGCATTCTCTTTTGAGGCTACACGCTTAGACATACACGCAACACCAAGGCTTTTCGAGTTACAACGTGTTGTTTAGGAAAAACAAGATTATTTCGCACGATGCGAGATTTCCATAAAACGTGGTTTTCTGAAAAATTTTGACGAAAAAAGTTTTCCTGTGGGTTCTCTTTTGAGACTACACGTGTAGAGGTACGAGCCACACCAAATCTTTTCGAGTTACAACGTGTTGTTTAGGAGATACAAGCTAATTTTGTACGATGCGTTATTTCTTCTCTTAAAGTGTTTCCAATACGTACTTAGTTGTCTTTACTCTGCAACACCGTATTTCCTTATAACGTGGTATTCCAACATATTCTTTCGAGAGAAAACTTTTCTGTGCGTTCTCTTTTGAGGCTACACGCTTAGAAATACACGCAACCCCAAAGCTTTTCGATTTACAACGTGTTGTTTGGAAAAACAAGATAATTTCGCACGATGCCAGATTTTCTTAAAACGTGGTTTCTGACAAATTTTGATGAAAGAAAATTCTCCTGTGGGTTCTCTTTTGAGGCTACACGTTTAGACGTACACGTCACACCAAATCTTTTCGAGTTATAACGTGTTGTTTAGGAGATGCAAGCTAATTTTGTATGATGCGTTATTTCTTCTCCTAAAGTGTTTCAAATACATATGTATTTTTGTTGACTCTACAACACTGTATTTCCTTATAACGTGGTATTCTTAACTATTCTTTTGAAAGAAAACTCTCCTGTGCCTTCTCTTTTGAGGCTCCACGCTTAGACATACACGCAACACTAAAGCTTTTCGAGTTACAACATGTTGTTTAGGAAAAAGAAGATGATTTCGCACGATGCGGGATTTCCTTAATACGTGGTTTTCTGAAAAATTTTAACGAAAGAAAATTCTCCTGTGGGTTCTCTTTTGAGGCTACACGTTTAGACGTACACACCACACCAAATCCTTTCGAGTTACCACGTGTTGTTTAGGAGATACAAGATAATTTTGTAAGATGCATTATTTCTTCCCGTAAAATGTTTCCAATACATACGTATTTGTCTTTACACTGCAAAACTGTATTTTCTTATAACGTTGTATTCTTACATGTTCTTTCGAGAGAAAACTCTCCTGTGCGTTCTCTTTAGAGGCTACACGCTTAGACATACACGCAACACCAAAGCTTTTCGAGTTACAACGTGTTGTTTAGGAAAAACAAGATAATTTTGCACGATGCGGGATTTCCTTAAAACGTGGTTTTCTGACAAATTTTGACGAAAGATAGTTCTCCTGTGGGTTCTCTTTTGAGGCTACACGTGTAGACGTATGAGCCTCACCAAATCTTTTCGAGTTCCAACGTGTTGTTTAGGAGATACAAGCTAATTTTGTACGACACGTTATTTCTTCTCTTAAAGTGTTTCCAATACGTACGTATTTGTCTCTACTCTGCAACACTGTACTTCCTTATAACGTAGTATTCTTACATATTCCTTCGAGAGAAAACTCTCCTGGGTGTTCTCTTTTGAGGCTACATGCTTAGACATACACGCAACAGCAAAGGTTTTCGAGTTACAATGTGTTGTTTAGGAAAAATACGATAATTTCGCACGATGCGAGATTTCCTTAAAACGTGGTTTCTGACAAATTTTGATGAAAGAAAATTCTCCTGTCGGTTCTCTTTTGAGGCTACACGTTTAGACGTACACCTCACACCAAATCTTTTCGAGTTACAACGTGTTGTTTAGGAGATACAAGCTAATTTTGTACGATGCGTTATTTCTTCCCGTAAAATATTTCCAATTTGTACTTATTTGTCTTTACTCTGCAAAATTGTATTTCCTAGTAATGTGGTATTCTTACATATTCTTTCGAGAGAAAACTCTTCTGTGCCTTCTCTTTTCAGGCTCCACACTTAGACATACACGCAACACCAAAGCTTTTCGAGTTACAACATGTTGTTTAGGAAAAAGATGATTTCGCACGATGCGGGATTTCCTTAAAACGTGGTTTTCTGAAAAATTTTGACGAAAGGAAATTCTCCTGTGGTTTCTCTTTTGAGGCTACACGTTTAGACGTACACGCTACAGCAAATCTTTTCGAGTAACAATGTGTTGTTTAGGAGATTCAAGCTAATTTTGTACTATGCGTTAATTCTTCTCGTAAAGTTTTTCCAATATGTAAGTATTTGTCTTTACTCTGCAACACTGTATTTCCTTATAACGTGGTATTCTTACATATTCTTTCGAGAGAAAACTATCCTGTGCGCTCCCTTTTGAGGCTACACACTTAGATATACAGGCAACACCAAAGCTTTTCGAGGTACAACGTGTTGTTTATGAAAAACAAGATAATTTCGCACGATGCGGGATTTCCTTAAAACGTGGTTTTCTGACAAATTTTGAAGAAAGAAAATTCTCCTGTTGGTTCTCTTTTGAGGCTACAAGTTTAGACGTACACACCACACCAAATCCTTTCGAATTACCACGTGTTGTTTAGGAGATACAAGCTAATTTTGTACGATGCGTTAATTCTTCTCCTAAAGTGTTTCCAATATGTACTTATTTGTCTTTACTCTGCAAAATTGTATTTCCTTATAACGTGGTATTCTTACATATTCCTTCGAGAGAAAACTCTCCTGTGCCTTCTCTTTTGAGGCTCCATGCTTACACATACATGCAACACCAATGCTTTTCTAGTTACAACATGTTGTTTAGGAAAAAGAAGGTGATTTCGCACGATGCGGAATTTCCTTAAAACGTGGTTTTCTGAAAATTTTTGAAGAAAGAAAATTCTCCTGTGGGTTCTATTTTGAGGCTACACGTTTAGAAGTACACACCACACCAAAAGTTTCGAGTTACAACTTGTTGTTTAGGAGATACAACCTAATTTTGTACTATGCATTAATTCTTCTCGTAAAGTGTTTCCAATACGTACGTGTTTGTCTTTACTCTGCAACATTGTATTTCCTTATAACGTGGTATTCTTACATATTCTTTCGAGAGAAAACTCTCCTGTGCGTTCTCTTTTGAGGCTACATGCTTAGACAAACACTCAACACCAGAGCTTTTCGAGTTAAAACGTGTTGTTTAGGAAAAAATAGATAATTTCGCTCGATGCGAGATTTCCATAAAACGTGGTTTCTGACAAATTTTGATGAAAGAAAATTCTCCTGTGGGTTCTCTTTTGAGGCTACACGTTTAGACGTACACGTCAAACCAAATCTTTTCGAGTTACAACGTGTTGTTTAGGAGATACAAGCTAATTTTGTATGATGCGTTATTTCTTCTCGTAAAGTGATTCCAATATGTACTTAATTGCCTTTACTCTGCAAATTTGTATTTCTTTATAGCGTGGTATTCTTACATATTTTTTCGAGAGAAAACTCTCCTGAGCGTTCTCTGTTGAGGCTCCACGCTTAGACATACAGGCAACACCAAAGCTTTTCGAGTAACAACATGTTGTTTAGGAAAAAGAAGATGATTTGGCACCATGCGGGATTTCCTTAAAACGTGGTTTTCTGAAAAATTTTAACGAAAGAAAATTCTCCTGTGGGTTCTCTTTTGAGGGTACACGTTTAGACGTACACGCCACACCAAATCTTTTCGAGTTACAACGTGTTGTTTAGGAAATACAAGCTAATTTTGTACTGTGCTTTAATTCTTCTCGTAAAGTGTTTCCAATACGTACGTGTTTGTCTTTACTCTGCAACACTGTATTTCCTTATAACTTGGTATTCTTACATATTCTTTTGAGAGAAAACTCTCCTGTGGGTTCTCCTTTGAGGCTACATGCTTAGACATACACATAACGCCAGAGCTTTTCGAGTTACAACGTGTTGTTTAGGGAAAACAAGATAGTTTCGTACGATGCGAGATTTCCTTAAAACGTGGTTTCTGATAAATTTTGATGAAAGAAAATTCTCCTGTGGGTTCTCTTTTGAGGCTACACGTTTAGACGTACACGTCACACCAAATCTTTTCGAGTTACAACGTGTTGTTTAGGAGATACAAGCTAATTTTTTATGATGCGTTATTTCTTCTCGTAAAGTGTTTCCAATATGTACTTATTTGACTTTACTCTGCAAAATTGTACTTCCTTATAACGTGGTATTCTTACATATTCTTTCGAGAGAAAACTCTCCTGTGCCTTCTCTTTTGAGGCTCCATGCTTAGACATACACGCAAGACTAAAGCTTTTCGAGTTACAACATGTTGTTTAGGAAAAAGAAGATGATGTTGCACGATGCGGGATTTCCTAAATACGTGGTTTTCGGAAAAATTTAAACGAAAGAAAATTCTCCTGTGTGTTCTCTTTTGAGGCTACACGTTTAGACGTACACGCCACACCAAATCTTTTCGAATTACAACGTGTTGTTTAGGAGATATAAGCTAATTTTTTATGATGCGCTAATTCTTCTCGTAAAGTGTTTCCAATATGTAAGTATTTGTCTTTACTCTGCCACACTGTATTTCCTTATAACGTGGTATTCTTACATAATCTTTCGAGAGAAAACTATCCTGGGCGTTCCCTTTTGAGGCTACACACTTAGACATACAGGCAACACCAAAGCGTTTCGAGTTACAACGTGTTGTTTATGAAAAACAAGATAACTTCGCACGATGCAGGATTTCCTTAAATCGTGGTTTTCTGACAAATTTTGACGAAAGAAAATTCTCCTGTGGGTTCTCTTTTGAGGCTACGCATTTAGACGTACACGTCACACCAAATCCTTTCGAGTTACCACGTGTAGTTTAGGAGATACAAGCTAATTTTGTACGATGCGTTATTTCTTCTTGCAAAGTGTTTCCAATACATATGTATTTGTCTTTACTCTTCAACACTGTATTTCCTTATAACGTTGAATTCTTACGTGTTATTTCGAGAGAAAACTCCCTGTGCCTTCTCTTTTGAAGTTCCACGCTTAGACCTACACGCAACACCAAAGCTTTTCGAGTTACAACATGTTGTTTAGGAAAAAGAAGATTATTTGGCATGATGCGGGATTTCCTTAAAACGTGGTTTTCTGAAAAATTTTGACGAAAGAAAATTCTCCTGTGGGTTCTCATTTGAGGCTACACGTTTAGATATACATGCCACACCAAATCTTTTCGAGTTACAACGTGTTGTTAAGGAGATACAAGCTAATTTTGTAAGACGCGTTAATTTTTCTAGTAAAGTGTTTCCTATACGTACGTATTTGTCTTTACTCTGCAACACTGTATTTCCTTATTCGTGGTATTCTTACATATTCTTTCGAGAGAAAACTATCCTGTGTGTTCCCTTTTGAGGCTACACACTAAGACATACATGCAACACCAAAGCTCTTCGAGTTACAACGTGTTGTTTAGGAAAAACAAGATAATTTCGCACGATGCGGGATTTCCTTAAAACGTGATTTTCTGAAAAATTTTGATGAAAGAAAATTCTCCTATGGGATCTCTTCTGAGGCTACACCTTTAGACATGCATGCCACACCAATTCTTTTCGAGTTACAACGTGTTGTTTAGGAGATACAAGCTAATTTTGTACGATGCATTATTTCTTCTCATAAAGTGTTTCCAATACTTATGTATTTGTCTTTACTCTGCAACATTCGGTATTTCTTCTCGCATGGTAAAACATTAGCTTGTATCTCCTAAACAACACGTTGTAACTCGAAAATATTTGTTGTGGCGTTTACATCTAAACGTGTAGCCTCAAAAGGGAACCCACAGGAGAATTTTCTTTCGTCAAAATTTGTCAGAAAACCTCGTTTTAAGGAAATCCCGCATCGTGCGAAATTATCTTGTTTTTCCTAAACAACACGTTGTAACTCGAAAAGCTTTGGTGTTGCGTGTATGTCTAAGCGTGTAGCCTCAAAAGAGAACGCACAGGAGAGTTTTCTCTCGAAAGAATATGTAAGAATACCACGTTATTTGGAAATACAGTGTTGCAGAGTAAAGACCAATATGTATATATTGGAAACACTTTATGAGAAGAAATAACGCATGGTAAAATATTAGCTTGTATCTCCTAAACAACATGTTGTAACTCGAAAAGGTTTGGTGTGGTGTTTACATCTAAACGTGTAGCCTCAAAAGAGAACCCACAGGAGAATTTTCTTTCGTCAAAATTTTTTGAGAAAACCATGTTTTAAGGAAATCCTGCATCATGCGAAATTATCTTGTTTTTCCTAAACAACATGTTGTAACTCGAAAAGCTTTTGGGTTGCGTGTATGTCTAAACGTGTGGCCTCTAAAGAGAATGCACAGGAGAGTTTTCTCTCGAAAGAATATGTAAGAATACCACGTTATAAGGTAATACAGTGTTGCAGAGTAAAGACAAATACGTACGTATTGGAAACACTTAACGAGAAGAAATAACGCATCTACAAAATTAGCTTGTATCTCCTAAACAACACGTTGTAATTGGAAAAGCTTTCATGTGGCATGTACGTCTAAACATGTAGCCTCAAAAGAGAACCCACAGGAGAATTTTCTTTCGTCAAAATTTGTCAGAAAACCACGTATTAAGGAAATCCCGCATCGTGCGAAATTATCTTGTTTTTCCTAAACAACACGTTGTGACTCAAATAGCTTTGGTGCTGCGTGTATGTCTAAGCGTGTAGCCTCAAAAGAGAACACACAGGAGAGTTTTCTCTAGAAAGAATATGAAAGAATACCACGTTATAAGGAAATACAGTGTTGCAGAGTAAAGACAGATGCATACATATTGGAAACACTTTACGAGAAGAAATAATGCATCGTACAAAATTAGCTTGTATTTACTAAAAAGCACGTTGTAACTCGAAAAGATTTGGTGTGGCATGTACCTCTAAACGTGTAGCATCTAAAGAGAATACACTGGAGAATTTTCTTTGGTCAAAATTTGTCAGAAAACCACATTTTAAGGAAATCCCGCATCGTGCGAAATTATCTTGTTTTTCCTAAACAACAAGTTGTAACTCGAAAAGCTTTGGTGTAGCGTGTATGTCTAAGCGTGTAGCCTCAAAAGAGAATGCACAGGAGAGTTTTCTCTCGAAAGAATATGTAAGAATACCAAGTTATAAGGAAATACAGTGTTGCAGAATAAAGACAATTACATATGTATTGGAAACACTTTACCAGACGAAATATCGCATCGTACAAAATTAGCTTGTTTCTCCTAAACAACACGTCGTAACTCGAAAAGATTTGGTGTGGCGTGTACGTCTAAAAGTGGAGCCTTATAAGAGAACCCACAGTAGAATTTTCTTTGGTCAAAATTTGTCAGAAAACCACGTTTTAAGGAAATCCCACATCGTGCGAAACTATCTTGTTTTTCCTAAACAACACGTTGTAACTCAAAAAGCTTTGGTATTGGGTGTATGTCTAAGAATGTAGCCTCAAAAGAGAACGCACAGGAGAGTTTTCTCTCGAAAGAATATGTAGGAATACTACTTTATATGGAAAAACAGTGTTACAGAGTAAAGACAATTATGTACGTATTTGAAACACTTTACGAGAAGAAATAATGCATGGGAAAAAATTAGCTTGTATCTCCTAAACAACACGTAGTAACTCGAAAGGATTTGCTGTGGTGTTTACATCTAAAGGTGTAGCCTCAAAAGACAACCCACAGGAGAATTTTCTTTCGTCAAAATTTTTTCAGAAAACCACGTTTTAAGGAAATCCGGCATCGTGTGAAATTATCTGGTTTTTCCTAAACAACACGTTGTAACTCGAAAAGCTTTGGTTTTGCATGTATGTCTAAGCATGTAGCCTCAAAAGAGAATGCACAAGAGAGTATTCTCTCGAAAGAATATGTAAGAACAACACGTTATAAGGACATACAGTGTTGCAGAGTAAAGACAGATACATACATATTGGAAACACTTTACAAGAAGGAATGATACATCGTACAAAATTAGCTTGTATTTCCTAAACAACACGTTGTAACGCGAAAAGATTTTGTGTGGCCTGTACGTTGAAACGTGTAGCCTCAAAAGAGAACCCACAGGAGAATTTTCTTTCGTCAAAATATGTCAGAAAACCACGTTTTAAGGAAATCCTGCATCGTGCGAAATTATCTTGTTTTTCCTAAACAACACGTTGTAACTCGAAAAGCTTTGGTGTAAACAACACGTTGTAACTCGAAAAGATTTGGTGTGGTGTTTACATCTAAACGTGTAGCATCAAAGAGAACCCACAGGAGAATTTTCTTTGGTCAAATTTTTTTCAGAAAACCACGTTTTAAGGAAGTCCTGCATAGTGCGAAATTATCTTGTTTTTCCTAAACAACACGTAGTAACTCGAAAAGCTTTGGTGTTGCGTGTATGTCTAAGCGTGTAGCCTCAAAAGAGAATGCACAGTAGAGTATTCTCTCGAAAGAATATGTAAGAATACCACGTTATAAGGAAGTACAGTGTTGCAGAGTAAAGACAGATACATACTTATTGGAATCACTTTACGAGAAAGAATAATACATCGTACAAAATTAGCTTGTATTTCCTAAACAACACGTTGTAACTCGAAGGATTTGGTGTGATGTGTAAGTTGAAACGTGTAGCCTCAAAAGAGAACCCTCAGGAGAATTTTCTTTCGTCAAAATTTTTCAGAAAACCACGTTTTAAGGAAATCCCGCATTGTGCGGAATTATCTTGCTTTTCCTAAAAACCACGTTGTAACTCTAAAAGCTTTGGTGTTGCGTGTATGTCTAAACGTGTGGCCTCAAAAGAGAACGCACAGGAGAGTTTTCTCTCGAAAGAATATATAAGAATACCACATTTTAAGGAAATACAGTGTTGCAGAGTAAAGACAAATACGTATGTATTGGAAACACTTTACGAGAAGAAATAACGCATCGTACAAAATTAGCTTGTATCTCCTAAACAACACGATGTTACTCGAAAAGATTTGATATGGCGTGTACGTCTAAATCTGTAGCCTCAAAAGAGAACTCACAGGAGAATTTTCTTTCGTCAAAATTTGTCAGAATACCACGTTTTATGGAAATCCCGCATCCTGGAAATTATCTTGTTTTTCTAAACAACACGTTGTAACTCGAAAAGCTTTGGTGCTGCGTGCATGTCTAAGCATGTAGACTCAAAAGAGAACGCACAGGAGAGTTTTCTCTCGAAAGAATAAGAATACCACGTTATAAGGAAATACAGTGTGGCAGAGTAAAGATAGATACATACGTATTTGAAACACTTTACAAGAAGAAATAATGCATCGTACAAAATTAGCTTGTATTTCCTAAGAAGCACGTTGTAACTCGAAAAGCTTTGGTGTGGCGTGTACGTCTAAACGTGTAGCCACAAAAGAGAACCCACAGGAGAATTTTCTTTCGTCAAAATTTTTCAGAAAACCACGTTTTAAGGAAATCCCGCATCTTGCGAAATCATCTTCTTTTTCCTAAACTACATGTTGTAACTTGAATAGCTTTGGTGTTGCCTGTATATCTCAGTGTGTAGCCACAAAAGGAAATGCACAGGACAGTTTTCTATCGAAAGAATATGTAAGAAGACCACGTTATAAGGAAATACAATGTTGAGAGTAAAGACAAACACGTACTACTTGGAAACACTTTATGAGAAGAATTAACGCATTGTAAAAAAGTAGCTTGTATCTCCTAAACAACACGTTGTAACTCGAACAGATTTGGTGTGGCGTGTACGTCTAAACATGTAGCATCAAAAGAGAACCCACAGGAGAATTTTCTTTCGTCAAAATTTTTCAGAAAATTTTAAGGATATCCTGCATCATGCAAAATCATCTTCTTTTTCCTAAACAACATGTTGTAATTCGAAAAGCTTTGGTATTGCGTGTATGTGTAAGCGTGGAGCCTCAAAAGAGAAGGCACAGGAGAGTTTTCTCTCTAAAGAATATGTAAGAATACCACCTTAAAAGGAAATACAATTTTGCAGAGTAAAGATAAATAAGTACATATTGGAAACACTTTACGAGAAGAAATAATGCATCGTAAAAAATTAGCTTGTATCTCCTAAACAACACGTTGTAACTCGAAAATATTTGGTGTGACGTGTACGTCTAAACGTGTATCGTCAAAAGAGAACCCACAGGAGAATTTTCTTTCATCAAAATTTGTCAGAAACCACGTTTTAAGGAAATCTCGCATCGTGCGAAATTATCTTGTTTTTCCTAAACAACACGTTGTGAATCGAAAAGCTTTGGTGTTGCGTGTATGTCTAAGCGTGTAGCCTCAAAAGAGAACGCACAGGAGAGTTTTCTTTCGAAAGAATATGTAGGAATACCACGTTATAAGGAAATACAGTGTTGTAGAGTAAAGACAACTACTTACGTATTGGAAAAACTTTAAGAGAAGAAATAACGCATCATAAAAAATTAGCTTGTATCTCCTAAACAACACTTTGTAACTCGAAAAGATTTGGTGTGGCTCGTACCTCTACAAGTGTCGCCTCAAATAAGAACCCACAGGAGAACTTTCTTTCGTCAAATTTTTCAGAAAACCACGTGTATGGAAATCTCGCATCGTGCGAAATTATCTAGTTTTTCCTAAACAACACGTTGTAACTCGAAAAGCTTTGGTGTTGTGTGTATGTCTAAACGTGTAGCCTCAAAAGAGAACTCACAGGAGAGTTTTCGCTCAAAAGAATATGTAAGAATACCACGTTATAAGGAAATACAGTGTTGCAGACAAAGACAAATACGTACGTATTGGAAACACTTTACGAGAAGAAATAACACATCGTACAAAATTGACTTGTATCTTCTAAACAACACGTGGTAACTCGAAAGGATTTGGTGTGGCATGCATGTCTAAACGTGTAGCATCAAAAGAGAACCCACAGGAGAATTTTCTTTCGTCAAAATTTGTCAGAACACAAGGGTTTAAGGAAATCCCGCAATGTGCGAAATTATCTTGTTTTTCATAAACAACACGTTGTAATTCGAAAAGCTTTGGTGTTGCCTGTATGTCTAAGTGTGTAACCTCAAAAGGGAATGCAAAGGATAGTTTTCTCTCGAAAGAATATGTAAGAATACCACGTTATAAGGAAATACAGTGTTGCAGAGTAAAGACAAATACGTACGTATTGGAAACACTTTACGAGAAGATTTAAGGCAACGTCCAAAATTAGCTTGTATCTCCTAAACAACACGTTGTAACTCGAAAAGATTTGGCGTGGCGTGTACTTCTAAACCTGTAGCCTCAAAAGAGAACCCACAGGAGAATTTTCTTTCGTCAAAATATTTCAGAAAACCACGTTTTAAGTAAATCCTGCATCGTGCAAAATCATCTTCTTTTTCCTAAACAACATGTTGTAACTAGAAAAGCTTTGGTGTTGCGTGTATGTGTAAGCATGGAGCCTCAAAAGAGAAGGCACAGGAGAGTTTTCTCTCGTAAGAATATGTAAGAATACCACGTTATAAGGAAATACAATTTTGCAGAGTAAAGACAAATAAGTACATATTGGAAACACTTTAGGAGAAGAAATAACGCATCGTAAAAAATTTACTTGTATCTCCTAAACAACACGTTGTAACTCGAAAAGATTTGGTGTGACGTGTATGTCTAAACGTGTAGCCTCAAAAGAGAACCCACAGGAGAATTTTCTTTCATCAAATTTGTCAGAAACCACGTTTTAAAGAAATCTCGCATCGTGGGAGATTATCTTGTTTTTCCTAAACAACACGTTGTAACTCGAAAAGCTTTGGGGTTGCGTTTATGTCTAAGCATGTAGCCTCAAAAGAGAACGCATAGGAGAGTTTTCTCTTGAAAGAATATGTAAGAATACCACTTTATAAGGAAATACAGTGTTGCAGAGTAAAGACAAATACGTACGTATTGGAAACACTTTAAGAGAAGAAATAACGCATCGTACAAAATTAGCTTGTATCTCCTAAACAAAATGTTGTAACTCGAAAATATTTGGTGTGGCTCATACCTCTACACGTGTAGCCTCAAAAGAGAACCTACAGGAGAACTTACTTTAGTCAAAATTTTTCAATAAACCACGTTTTATGGAAATCTCGCATCGTGCGAAATTATCTTGTTTTTCCTAAACAACACGTTGTAACTCGAAAAGCTTTGGCGTTGCGTGTTTGTCCAAGCATGTAGCCTCAAAAGAGAACGCACAGGAGAGTTTTCCCTCGAAGGAATATGTAAGAATACCACGTTATAAGGAAATACAGTGTTGCAGATTAAAGACAAATAAGTACGTATTGGAAACACTTTACGAGAAGAAATAACGCTTCGTACAAAATTTGCTTGTATCTCCTAAGCAACACGTTGTAACTCGAAAAGATTTGGTGTGGCTCGTATGTCTACACGTGCAGCCTCAAAAGAGTGCCCACAGGAGGACTTTCTTTCTTCAAAATTTGTCAGAAAACAACGTTTTATGAAAATCCCGCATCGTGCAAAATTATCTACTTTTTCCTAAACAGCACGTTGTAACTCGAAAAGCTTAGGTGTTGCGTGTATGTTTAAGCCTGTAGCCTCTAAAGAGAACGCACAGGAGAGTTTTATCTCGAACGAATATGTAAGAATACAACGTTATAAGGAAATAGAGTGTTGCAGAGTAAAGACAAATACATAAGTATTGGAAACACTTTACCAGAGGAATTAATGCATCGTACAAAATTAGCTTGTATCTCCTAAACAACATGTTGTAACTCTAAAAGATTTGGTGTGACGTGTACGTCTAAACGTGTAGCCTCAAAAGAGAACCCACAGGAGAATTTTCATTCATCAAAATTTGTCAGAAACCACGTTTTAAGGAAATCTCGCATCGTGCGAAATTATCTTGTTTTTCCTAAACAACACGCTGTAACTCGAAAAGCTTTGGTGTTGCATGTATGTCTGAGCGTGTAGCCTGAAAAGAGAACACACAGGAGAGTTTTCCCTCGAAAGAATAGGTAAGAATACCACGTTATAAGGAAATACAGTGTTGCAGAGTAAAGACAAATAAGTACGTATTGGAAACACTTTACAAGAAGAAATAAAGCGTCGTAAAAAATTTGCTTGTATCTCCTAAACAACACGTTGTAACGTGAAAAGATTTGGTGTGGCTCGTACGTCTAAACGTGTAGCCTCAAAAGAGAACCCACAGAAGAACTTTCTTTCGTCAATATTTGTCAGAAAACCACGTTTTAAGGAAATCCCGCATCGTGCAACATTATCTTGATTTCCTAAACAACACGTTGAAACTCGGAAAGCTTTGGTGTTGCGTTTATGTCTAAGCATGTAGCCTCTAAAGAGAATGCACAGGAGAGTTTTCTCTCGAAAGAACATGTAAGAATACAACGCTATAGGAAATAGAGTGTTGCAGAGTAAAGACAAATGTGTACGTATTGGAAACACTTTAAGAGAAGAAATAACGCATCGTACAAAATTAGCTTGTACCTCCTAAACAACACGTGGTAACTCGAAAGGATTTGGGGTGGCGTGCACGTCTAAACGTGTAGCCTCAAAAGAGATCCCACAGGAGAATTTTCTTTCGTCAAAATTTGTCAGAACACCACGTTTTAAGGAAATCCCGCATCGTGCGAAATTATCTTGTTTTTCATAAACAACACGTTCTAACTCGAAAAGCTTTGGTGTTGCCTGTATGTCTAAGTGTGTAGCCTCAAAAGGGAACGCACAGGATAGTTTTCTCTCGAAAGAATATGTAAGATTACCACGTTATAAGGAAATACAGTGTTGCAGAGTAAAGACTAAAACGTACGTATTGGAAAAACTTTATGAGAAGAATTAACGCATCTTACAAAATTAGCTTGTATCTCCTAAACAACACGTTGTAACTCGAAAAGATTTGGTGTGGCGTGTACATCTAAACATGTAGCCTCAAAAGAGAACACACAGGAGAATTTTCTTTCGTCAAAATTTTTCAGAAAACCACGTTTTAAGGAAATCCCGCATCGTGCGAAATCATCTTCTTTTTCCTAAACAACATGTTGTAACTCGAAAAGCTTTGGTGTTGCGTGTATGTGTAAGCGTGGAGCCTCAAAAGAGAAGGCACAGGAGAGTTTTCTCTCAAAAGAATATGTAAGAACACCACGTTATAAGGAAATACAATTTTGCAGAGTAACGACAAATAAGTACATATTGGAAACACTTTAGGAGAAGAATTAACGCATCGTACAAAATTAGCTTGTATCTCTTAAACAACACGTTGTAACTCTAAAAGATTTGGTGTGGCGTGTTCATTTAAACATGTAGCCTCAAAAGAGAACCCACAGGAGAATTTTCTTTCGTAAAAATTTGTCAGAAAACCATGTTTTAAGGAAATCCCGCATCATGCGAAATCATCTTCTTTTTCCTAAACAACATGTTGTAACTTGAAAAGCTTTGGTGTTGCGTGTATGTGTAAGCGTGGAGCCTCAAAAGAGAAGGCACAGGAGCGTTTTCTCTCGAAAGAATATGTAAGAATACCACGTTATAAGGAAATACAATTTTGCAGAGTAAAGACAAATAAGTACATATTGGAAACACTTTATGAGAAGAAATAATGCATCGAAAACAATTAGCTTGTATCTCCTAAACAACATGTTGTAACTCGAAAAGATTTGGTGTGATGTGTACGTCGAAACGTGTAGCCTCAAAAGAGAACCCACAGGAGAATTTTCTTTCATCAAAATTTGTCAGAAACCACGTTTTAAGGAAATCTCGCATCCTGCGAAATTATCTTGTTTTTCCTAAACAACACGTTGTAACTCGAAAATCTTTGGTGTTGCGTGTATGCCTAAGCGTGTAGCCTCAAAAGAGAATGCACAGGAGAGTTTTCTCTTGAAAGAATATGTAAGAATACCACGTTATAAGGAAATACAGTGTTGTAGAGTAAAGACAAATAAGTACGTATTGGAAACACTTTACAAGAGGAAATAACGCATCGTAAAAAATTTGCTTGTATCCCCTAAACAACACGTTGTAACTCGAAAAGATTTAGTGTGGCGTGTACATCTAAACATGTGGCCTCAAAACAGAACCCACAGGAGAATTTTCTTTCCTCAAAATTTTTCAGAAAACCACGTTTTAAGGAAATCCCGCATCGTGCGAAATCATCTCCTTTTTCCTAAACAACATGTTGTAACTCAAAAAGCTTTGGTGTTGCGTGTATGTGTAAGCGTGGAGCCTCAAAAGAGAAGGCACAGGAGAGTTTTCTCTCGAAAGAATATGTAAGAATACCACGTTATAACGAAATACAATTTTGCAGAGAATAGAAAAATAAGTACATATTGGAAACACTTTAGGAGAAGAAATAACACTTCGTACGAAATTAACTTGTATCTCCTAAGCAACACGTTGTAACTCGAAAAGATTTGGTGTGACGTGTATGTCTAAACGTGTAGCCTCAAAAGAGAACCCAAAGGAGAATTTTCTTTCATCAAAATTTGTCAGAAACCACGTTTAAAGAAATCTCGCATCATGCGAAATTATCTTGTTTTTCCTAAACAACACGTTGTAAATAGAAAAGCTTTGGTGTTGCGTGTATGTCTAAGCGTGTAACCTCAAAAGAGAACGCACAGGAGAGTTTTCTCTCGAAAGAATATGTAACAATACAACGTTATAAGGAAATACACTGTTGCAGAGTATAGACAAATACATACCTATTGGAAACACTTTAAGAGAAGAAACAAGGCATCTTACAAAATTAGCTTGTATCTCCTAAACAACACGTTGTAACACGAAAAGATTTGGTATGGCTCGTACCTCTACACGTGTAGCCTCAAAAGAGCACCGACAGGAGAACTTTCTTTCATCAAAATTTTTCAGAAAACCACGTTTTATGGAAATCTCGCATAGTGCGAAATTATCTTGTTTTTCCTAAACAACACGTTGTAACTCGAAAAGCTTTGGCGTTGCGTATTTGTCTAAGCGTGTAGCCTCAAAAGAGAATGCACAGGAGTATTTTCCCTCGAAAGAATATGTAAGAATAACACATTATAAGGAAATACAATGTTGCAGACTAAAGACAAATAAGTACGTATTGGAAACACTTTACGAGAAGAAATAACGCATCGTACAAAATTTGTTTGTATCTCCTAAACAACACGTTGTAACTTGAAAAGATTTGGTGTGGCTCGTACGTCTACAAGTGTAGCCTCAAAAGAGAAACCACAGGAGAACTTCCTTTTGTCAAAATTTGTCAGAAAACCACGTTTTAAGGAAATCCCGCATCGTGCAATATTATCTTGTTTTTCCTAAACAACACGTTGTAACTTGAAAAGCTTTGGTGTTGCGTGTATGTCTAAGCCTGTAGCCTCTAAAGAGAACGCACAGGAGAGTTTTCTCTCAAAAGAAAATGTAAGAATACAACGTTATAAGGAAATACAGTGTTGCAGAGTAAAGACAAATACATAAGTATTGGAAACACTTTACGAGAAGAAATAACGCATCATAAAAAATTAGCTTGTATCTCCTAAGCAACACGTGATAACTCGAAGGATTTGGTGTGGCGTGTACGTCTAAACGTGGAGCCTCAAAAGAGAACCCACAGTAGAATTTTCATTCATCAAAATTTGTCAGAAAACCACGTTTTAAGGAAATCCCGCATCGTGCGAATTAATCTTGTTTTTCATTAACAACACGTTGTAACTCGAAAAGCTTTGGTGTTGCCTGTATGTCTAAGTGTGTAGCCTCAAAAGGGAACGCACAGGATACTTTTCTCTCGAAAGAATATGTAAGAATACCACGGTATAAGGAAATTCAGTGTTGCAGAGTAAAGACAAATATGTACTTATTGGAAACACTTTATGAGAAGAATTAACGCATCGTACAAAATTAGCTTGTATCTCTTAAACAACACGTTATAACTCGAAAAGATTTGGTGTGGCGTGTACATGTAAACATGGAGCCTCAAAAGAGAACCCACAGGAGAATTTTCTTTCCTCAAAATTTTTCAGAAAACCACGTTTTAAGGAAATCCCGCATCGTGCGAAATCATCTTCTTTTTCCTAAACAACATGTTGTAACTCAAAAAGCATTGGTGTTGCGTGTATGTGTAAGGGTGGAGACTCAAAAGAGAAGGCACAGGAGAGATTTCTCTCGAAAGAATATGTAAGAATACCACGTTATAAGGAAATACAATTTTGCAGAGTAAAGACAAATTAGTACATATTGGAAACACTTTATGAGAAGAAATAACGCATCCTTAAAAATTAGCTTGTATCTCCTTAACAACACATTGTAACACGAAAAGATTTGGTGTGACATGTACGTCTAAACGTGTAGCCTCAAAAGAGAACCCACAGAAGAATTTTCTTTCATCAAAATTTGTCAGAAAACACGTTTTAAGGAAATCTCACATCGTGCGAAATTATCTTGTTTTTCCTTAACAACACGTTGTAACTCGAAAAGCTTTGGTGCTGAGTGTTTGTCTAAGCGTGTAGCCTCAAAAGAGAACGCACAGGAGAGTTTTCTCTCGAAAGAATATGTAAGAATACCACGTTGTAAGGAAATACAGTGTTGCAGAGTAAAGAAAAATAAGTACATATTGGAAACATTTTACGAGAAGAAATAACGCATCCTAAAAAATTTGCTTGTATCTCCTAAACAACACGTTGTAACTCGAAAAGATTTCGTGTGGCTCGTATGTCTGCATGTGTAGCCTCAAAAGAGAACCCACAGGAGAACTTTCTTTCGTCAAAATTTGTCAGAAAACCAGGTTTTAAGGAAATCCCGCATCGTGCAAAATTATCTAGTTTTTCCCAAACAACACGTTGTAACTAGAAAAGCTTTGGTGTTGCTTGTGGGTCTAAGCCTGTAGCCTCAAAAGAGAACGCACAGGAGAGTTTTCTCTCGAAAGAATATGTAAGAATACCACGTTATAAGGAAATACAGTGTTGCAGAGTAAAGAAAAATAAGTACATATTGGAAACATTTTACGAGAAGAAATAACGCATCCTAAAAAATTTGCTTGTATCTCCTAAACAACACGTTGTAACTCGAAAAGATTTCGTGTGGCTCGTATGTCTGCATGTGTAGCCTCAAAAGAGAACCCACAGGAGAACTTTCTTTCGTCAAAATTTGTCAGAAAACCAGGTTTTAAGGAAATCCCGCATCGTGCAAAATTATCTAGTTTTTCCCAAACAACACGTTGTAACTAGAAAAGCTTTGGTGTTGCTTGTGTGTCTAAGCCTGTAGCCTCTAAAGGGAACGCACAAAAGAGTTTTCTCTCGAAAGAACATGTAAGAATACAACGTTATAAGGAAATACAGTGTTGCAGAGTAAAGACAAATAAGTAAGTATTGGAAACACTTTACGAGAAGAAATAACGCATCGTACAAAATTAGCTTGTATCTCCTAAGCAACACGTGGTAACTCGAAAGGATTTGGTGTGGCGTGTACGTCTAAACGTGGAGCCTCAAAAGAGAACCCACAGGAGAGTTTTCTTTCGTCAAAATTTGTCAGAAAATCACGTTTTAAGGAAATCCCGCATCATGTGAAATAATCTTGTTTCTCATAAACAACAGGTTGTAACTCGAAAAGCTTTGGTGTTGCCTGTATGTCTAAGTGTGTAGCCTCAAAAGGGAACGCATAGGATAGTTTTGTCTCGAAAGAATATGTAAGAATACCATGTTATAAGGAAATACAGTGTAGCAGATTAAAGACAAATACGTACATATTGGAAACTATGAGAAGAATTAACGCATCGTACAAAATTAGCTTGTATCTCCTAAACAACACGTTGTAACTCGAAAGGATTTGGTGTGGCGTGTACATCTAAACATGTAGCCTCAAAAGAGAACCAACAGGAGATTTTTCTTTCGTCAAAATTTTTCAGAAAACCACGTTTTAAGGAAATCCCGCATCATGCGAAATCATCTTCTTTTTCCTAAACAACATGTTGTAATTCGAAAAGCTTTGGTGTTGCGTGTATGTGTAAGCGTGGAGCCTCAAAAGAGAACGCACAGGAGAGTTTTCTCTCGAAAGAATATGTAAGAATACCACGTTATAAGGAAATACAATATTGCAGAGTAAAGACAAATAAGTACATATTGGAAACACTTTACGAGAAGAAATAACGCATCGTACAAAATTAGCTTGTATCTCCTAAACAACTCGTTGTAACTCGAAAAGATTTGGTGTGACGTGTACGTCTAAACATGTAGCCTCAAAAGAGAACCCACAGGAGAATTTTCTTTCATCAAAATTGTCAGAAAACATGTTTTAAGGAAATCTCACATCGTGCAAAATTATCTTGTTTTTCCTAAACAACATGGTGTAACCCGAAAAGCTTTGGTGTTGAGTTTTTGTCTAAGAGTGTAGCCTCAAAAGGGAACGCACAGGAGATTTTTCTCTCGAAAGAATATGTAAGAATACCACGTTATAAGGAAATACAGTGTTGCAGAGTAAAGACAAATAAGTACGTATTGAAAACACTTTACGAGAAGAAATAACGAATCGTAAAAAATTTGCTGGAATCTCCTAAACAACACGTTGCAACTCGAAAAGATTTGGTGTGGCTCGTACATCTAAACGTGTAGCCTCAAAAGAGAACCCACAGGAGAACTTTCTTTCGTCAAAATTTCTCAGAAAACCACGTTTTAAGGATATCCCGCATCGTGCAAAATTATCTTGTTTTTCCTAAACAACACGTTGTAAATCGAAAAGCTTTGGTGTTGCGTGTATGTCTATGCAAGTAGCCTCTAAAGAGAACGCACAGGAGACTTTTCTCAACAAAGAACATGTAAGAATACAACGTTATAAGGAAATACAGTGTTGCAGAATAAAGACAAAGACGTACTTATTGGAAACACTTTACGAGAAGAAATAACGCATCGTACAAAATTAGCTTGTATCTCCTAAACAACACGTGGCAACTCGAAAAGATTTGGTGTGGCATGCACTTCTAAACGTGTAGCCTCAAAAGAGAACCAACAGGAGAATTTTTGTTTGTCAAAATTTGTCAGAACACCACGTTTTAAGGAAATCCCGCATCGTGCGAAATTATCTTGTTTTTCATAAACAACACGTTGTAACTCGAAAAGCTTTGGTGTTGCCTGTATGTCTAAGTGTGTAGCCTCAAAAGGGAACGCACAGGATAGTTTTCTCTTGACAGAATATGTAAGAATACCACGTTATAAGGAAATACAGTGTTGCAGAATAAAGACAAATACGTACCTATTGAAAATACTTTACGAGAAGAAATAACGCATCATACAAAATTAGCTTGTATCTCCTAATCAACACGTGGTAACTCGAAAGGATTTGATGTGGCGTGCACGTCTAAACGTGAAGCCTCAAAAGAGAACCCACAGGAGAATTTTCTTTCGTCAAAATTTGTCAGAAAACCACGTTTTTTTTTGTTTTTTTTTTATTATTCGAAATAATTTATTTACATTTCAAATGATTTTCCCTTTTCTAGCCCCCCCACTCCCCGAAAGTCCCGCAAGCCCCCTTCTCTTCCCCTGTCCTCCCACCCACCCCTTCCCACTTCCCCGTTCTGGTTTTGCTGAATACTGTTTCACTGAGTCTTTCCAGAACCAGGGGCCACTCCTCCTTTCTTCTTGTACCTCATTTGATGTGTGGATTATGTTTTGGGTATTCCAGTTTTCTAGGTTAATATCCACTTATTAGTGAGTGCATACCATGATTCACCTTTTGAGTCTGGGTTACCTCACTTAGTATGATATTCTCTAGCTCCATCCATTTGCCTAAGAATTCGTGCGAAATTATCTTGTTTTTCATAAACAACACGTTCTAACTCGAAAAGCTTCGGTGTTGCCTGTATGTCTAAGTGTGTAGCCTCAAAAGGGAATGCACAGGATAGTTTTCTCTCAAAAGAATATGTAAGAATACCACGTTATAAGGAAATACAGTGTTGCAAAGTAAAGACAAATACGTACGTATTGGAAACACTTTATGAGAAGAATTAATGCATCGTACAAAATTAGCTTGCATCTCTTAAACAACACGTTGTAACTCGAAAAGATTTGGTGTGGCGTGTACATCTAAACATGGAGCCTCAAAAGAGAACCCACAGGAGAATTTTCTTTCGTCAAATTTTTTCAGAAAACCACGTTTTAAGGAAATCCCGCATCATACGAAATCATCTTCTTTTTCCTAAACAACATGTTGTAACTCGAAAAGCGTTGGTGTTGCGTTTATGTGTAAGCGTGGAGACTCAAAAGAGAAAGCACAGGAGAGTTTTCTCTCGAAAGAATATGTAAGAATACCACGTTATAAAGAAATACAATTTTGCAGAGTAAAGACAAATAAGTACATATTGGAAACACTTTACGAGAAGAAATAACGCATCCTAAACAACACGTTGTAACTCGAAAAGATTTGGTGTGACGTGTACGTATAAATGTGTAGCCTCAAAAGTGAACCCACAGGAAAATTTTCTTTCATCAAAATTTGTCAGAAAACACGTTTTAAGGAAATCTCACATCGTGCGAAATAATCTTGTTTTTCCTAAACAACACGTTGTAACTCGAAAAGCTTTGGTGTTGAGTGTTTGTCTAAGCGTGTAGCCTCAAAAAGAGAACGCACAAGAGAGTTTTCTCTCGAAAGAATATGTAAGAATACCACGTTAGAAGGAAATACAGTGTTGCAGAGTAAAGACAAATAAGTACTTATTGGAAACACTTTACGAGAGGAAATAACGCATCCTAAATAATTTGCTTGTTTCTCCTAAACAACACGTTGTAACTTGAAAAGTTTTGGTGTGGCTAAAATGTCTGCATGTGTAGCCTCAAAAGAGAACCCACAGGAGAACTTTCTTTCGTCAAAATTTGTCAGAAAACCTCGTTTTAAGAAAATCCCGCATCGTGCAAAATTACCTTGTTTTTCCTAAACAACATGTTGTAACTCGAAAAGCTTTGGTGTTGCGTGTATGTCTAAGCCTGTGGCCTCTAAAGAGAACGCACAGGAGAGATTTCTCTCGAAAGAACATGTAAGAATACAACGTTATACGGAAATACAGTGTTGCAGAGTAAAGACAAATAAGTAAATATTGGAAACACTTTATGAGAAGAAATAACGCATCGTACAAAATTAGCTTGTATCTCCTAAACAACACGTTGTAACTCGAAAGTATTTGGTGTGGCGTGTACTTCTAAACGTGGAGCCTCAAAAGAGAACCCACAGGATAATTTTCTTTAGTCAAAATTTGTCAGAAAATAACGCATCATACAAAATTAGCTTGTATCTCCTAAACAACACGTGGTAACTCGAAAGGATTTGGTGTGGCGTGTACGTCTAAACGTGGAGCCTCAAAAGAGAACCCACAGGATAATTTTCTTTCGTCAAAATTTGTCAGAAAACCACGTTTTAAGGAAATCCCGCATCATGCGAAATAATCTTGTTTTTCAGAAACAACACGTTGTAACTCGAAAAGCTTTGGTGTTGCCTGTATGTCTAAGTGTGTAGATTCAAAAGGGAACGCAGAGGATAGTTTTCTCTCGAAAGAATATGTAAGAATACCACGTTATAAGGAAATACAGTGTTGCAGAGTAAAGACAAATACGTACGTATTGGAAACACTTTATGAGAAGAATTAACACATCGTACAAAATTAGTTTGTATCTCCTAAACAACCCGTTGTAACTCGAAAGGATTTGGTGTGGCGTGTACATCTAAACATGTAGCCTCAAAAGAGAACCCACAGGAGAATTTTCTTTCGTCAAAATTTGTCAGAAAACCACGTTTTAAGGAAATCCCGCATCGTGCGAAATCATCTTCTTTTTCCTAAACAACATGTTGTAATTCGAAAAGCTTTGGTGTTGCGTGTATGTGTAAGCGTGGAGCCTCAAAAGAGAATGCACAGGGGAGTTTTCTCTCGAAAGAATATGTAAGAATACCACGTTATAAGGAAAAACAATTTTGCAGAGTAAAGACAAATAAGTACGTATTGGACACACTTTACGAGAAGAAATTACGCATCGTAAAAAATTAGCTTGTATCTCCTAAACAACACGTTGTAACTCGAAAAGATTTGGTGTGTCATGTACGTCTAAACGTGTAGCCTCAAAAGAGAACTCACAGGAGAATTTTCTTTCATCAAAATTTGTCAGAAAACACGTTTTAAGGAAATCTCGCATCGTGCAAAATTATCTTGCTTTTCCTAAACAACACAGTGTAACTTGAAAAGCTTTGGTGCTGAGTGTTTGTCTAAGCGTGTAGCCTCAAAAGAGAACACACAGGAGAGTTTTCTCTCGAAAGAATATGTAAGTATACCACGTTCTAAGGAAATACTGTGTTGCAGAGTAAAGACAAATAAGTACATATTGGAAACACTTTAGGAGAAGAAATACCGCATCGTAAAAAATTTGCTTGTATCTCCTAAACAACACGTTGTAACTCGAAAAGATTTGGTGTGGCTCATACCTCTACACGTGTAGCCTCAAAAGAGAACCCACAGGAGAACTTTCTTTCGTCAAAATTTGTCAGAAAACCACGTTTTAAGGAAATCCCGCATCGTGCAAAATCATCTCCGTTTTCCTAAACAACATGTTGTAACTCGAAAAGCTTTGGTGTTGCGTGTATGTGTAAGGATGGAGCCTCAAAAGAGAAGGCACAGGAGAGTTTTCCCTCGAAAGAATATGTAATAATACCATGGTATAAGGAAATACAATTTTGCAGAGTAAAGACAAATAAGTACATATTGGAAACACTTTACGAGAAGTAATAACGCATCGTACAAAATTAACTTGTGTCTCCTAAACAACACGTTGTAACTCGAAAAGATTTGGTGTTACGTGTATGTCTAAACGTGTAGCCTCAAAAGAGAACCCACAGGAGAATTTTCTTTCATCAAAATTTGTCAGAAACCACGTTTTAAGGAAATCTCGCATCGTGCGAAATTATCTTGTTTTTCCTAAACAACACGTTGTAACTCGAAAAGCTTTGGTGTTCCGTGTATGTCTAATCTTGTAGCCTCAAATGAGAATGCACAGGAGAGTTTTCTCTCGAAAGAATATGTAAGAATACCACGTTATAAGGAAATGCAGTTTAGCAGAGTAAAGACAAATAAGAATGTATTGGAAACACTTTAAGTGAAGAAATAATGCATCGTACTAAATTAGCTTGTATCTCCTAAGCAACACATGGTAACTCGAAAGGATTTGGTGTGGCGTGTACGTCTAAACGTGGAGTCTCAAAAGAGAACCCACAGGAGAACTTACTTTCGTCAAAATTTGTCAGAAAACCATGTTTTAAGGAAATCCCGCATCGTGCGAAATAATCTTGTTTTTCATAAACAACACGTTGAAATTCGAAAAGCTTTGGTGTTGCCTGTATGTCTAAGTGTGTAGCCTCAAAAGGGAACGCACAGGATAGTTTTCTCTCGAAAGAATATGTAAGAATACCACGTTATAAGGAAATACAGTGTTGCAGAATAAAGACAAATACGTACGTATTGGAAACACTTTATGAGAAGAATTGACGCATCTTACAAAATTAGCTTGTATCTCCTAAACAACACGTTGTAACTCAAAAAGATTTGGTGTGGCGTGTACATCTAAACATGTAGCCTCAAAAGAGAACCCACAGGAGAATTTTCTTTCGTCAAAATTTTTCAGAAAACCACGTTTTAAAGAAATCCCGCATCGTGCGAAATCATCTTCTTTTTCCTAAACAACATATTGTAACTCGAAAAGCTTTGGTGTTGCGTGTATGTGTAAGCGTGGAGCCTCAAAAGAGAAGGCACAGGAGCGTTTTCTCTCGAAAGAATATGTTGAATACCACGTTATAAGGAAATACAATTTTGCAGAGTAAAGACAAATAAGTACATATTGGAAACACTTTATGAGAAGAAATAACGCATCGTACAAAATTAACTTGTATCTCCTAAACAACACGTTGTAACTCGAAAAGATTTGGTGTGACGTGTATGTCTAAACGTGTAGCCTCAAAAGAGAACCCACAGGAGAATTTTCTTTCATCAAAATTTATCAGAAACCACGTTTTAAGGAAATCTCGCATCGTGCAAAATTATCTTGTTTTTCCTAAACAACACGTTGTAACTTGAAAAGCTTTGTCGTTGCGTGTATGTCTAAGCATGTAGCCTCAAAAGAGAACGCACAGGAGAGTTTTCCCTCAAAAGAATATGTAAGAATACCACGTTATAAGGAAATATAATTTTGCAGAGTAAAGACAAATAAGTACTTATTGGAAACACTTTATGAGGAGAAATAACGCATCATAAAAAATTAGCTTGTATCTCGTAAACAACACGTTGTAACTCGTTAAGATTTGGTGTGACGTGTACGTCTAAACGTGTAGCCTCAAAAGAGAACCCACAGTAGAATTATCTTTCATCAAAATTTGTCAGAAAACCACGTTGTATGGAAATCTCGCATCTTGCGAAATTATCTTGTTTTTCCTAAACAACACGCTGTAACTCGAAAAGCTTTGGTGTTGCGTGTATGTCTAAGAGTGTAGCCCAAAAAAAAAAAAAAAAAAAAACGCACAGGAGAGTTTTCCCTCGAAAGAATATGTAAGAATACCACGTTATAAGGAAATACAGTGTTGCAGAGTAAAGACAATTAAGTACATATTGGAAACACTTTACGAGAAGAAATAACGCATCGTACGAAATTAGCTTGTATCTCCTAAACAACACGTTGTAACTCGAAAGGATTTGGTGTGACGTGTACGTCTAAACATGTAGCCTCAAAAGAGAACCCACAGGAGAACTTTCTTCAGTCAAAATTTTTCAGAAAACCACGTTTTATGGAATCTCGCATCGTGCGAAATTATCTTGTTTTTCCTAAACAACATGCTGTAACTCGAAAAGCTTTGGCGTTGCGTGTATGTCTAAGCGTGTAGCCCAAAAAAAAAAAAAAAACGCACAGGAGAGTTTTCCCTTGAAAGAATATGTAAGAATACCACGTTATAAGGAAATACAGTGTTGCAGAGTAAAGACAATTAAGTACATATTGGAAACACTTTACAAGAAGAAATAACGCATCGTACGAAATTAGCTTGTATCTCCTAAACAAAACGTTGTAACTCGAAAAGATTTGGTGTGACGTGTACGTCTAAACATGTAGCCTCAAAAGAGAACCCACAGGAGAACTTTCTTCAGTCAAAATTTTTCAGAAAACCACGTTTTATGGAAATCTCGCATCTTGCGAAATTATCTTGTTTTTCCTAAACAAAACGTTGTAACTCGAAAAGCTTTGGCGTTGCGGGTATGTCTAAGCGTGTAGCCCAAAAGAGAACGCACAGGAGAGTTTTCCCTCGAAAGAATATGTAAGAATATCACGTTATAAGGAAATACAGTGTTGCAGAGTAAAGACAATTAAGTACATATTGGACACACTTTACAAGAAGAAATAACGCATCGAACAAAATTTGCTTGTATCTCCTAAACAACAAGTTGTAACTCGAAAAGATTTGGTGTGGCGTGTACGTCTAAACCTGTAGCCTCAATAGACAACGCACAGGAGAACTTTCTTTCGTCAAAATTTGTCAGAAAACCACGTTTTAAGGATATCCCGCATCGTGCAAAATTATCCTGTTTTTCCTAAACAACACGTTGTAACTCGAAAAGCTTTGGTGTTGCTTGTATGTCTAAGCGTGTAGCCTCTAAAGAGAACGCACCGGAGAGTTTTCTCTCGAAAGAACATGTAAGAATACAATGTTATAAGGAAATAGAGTGTTGCAGAGTAAAGACAAATACGTAAATATTGGAAACACTTTACGAGAATAAATAATGCATCGTACAAAATTAGCTTGTATCTCCTAAACAACACGTGGTAATTCGAAAGGGTATGGTGTGGCGTGCACGTCTAAACGTGTAGCCTCAATAGAGAACCCACAGGAGAATTTTCTTTCGTCAAAATTTGTCAGAACACCAAGTTTTAAGGAAATCCCGCATCGTGCGAAATTATCTTGTTTTTCATAAACAACACGTTGTAACTTGACAAGCTTTGGTGTTGCCTGTATGTCTAAGTGTGTAGCCTCAAAAGGGAACGCACAGGATAGTTTTCTCTCGAAAGAATGTGTAAGAATACCACGTTATAATGAAATACAGTGTTGCAGAGTAAAGACAAATACGTACGTATTGGAAACACTTTACGAGAAGAAATAAAGCATCGTACAAAATTAGCTTGTATCTCCTAAACAACACGTGGTAACTCGAAAGGATTAGGTGTGACGTGCACGTCGAAACGTGAAGCCTCAAAAGAGAACAAACAGAATAATTTTCTTTCGTCAAAATTTGTCAGAAAACCATGTTTTAAGGAAATCCGGCATCGTGCGAAAGTATCTTGTTTTTTATAAACAACACGTTGTAACTCAAAAAGCTTTGGTGTTGCCTGTATGTCTAAGTGTTTAGCCTCAAAAGGGAATGCAAAGGATAGTTTTCTCTCGAAAGAATATGTAAGAATACCACGTTATAAGGAAATACAGTGTTGCAGAGTAAAGACAAATACGTACATATTGGAAACACTTTACGAGAATTAACGCATTATAAAAAATTAGCTTGTATCTCCTAAACAACACAATGTAACTCGAAAAGATTTGGTGTGACGTGTACGTCTAAATATGTAGCCTCAAAAGTGAACCCACAGGAGAATTTTCTTTCGTCAAAATTTTTCAGAAAACCAGGTTTTTAGGAAATCCCGCATCATGCGAAATCATCTTCTTTTTCCTAAACAACACGTTGTAACTCGAAAAGCTTTGGTGTTGCGTGTTTGTCTAATCGTGTAGCCTCAAAATAGAACACACAGGAGAGTTTTCTCTCGAAAGAATATGTACGAATACCACGTTATAAGGAAATACAGTGTTGCAGAGTAAAGACAAATACGTACGTATTGGAAACACTTTACGAGAAGAAATAACACATCGTACAATATTTGCTTGTGTCTCCTAAACAACACGTTGTAACTGAAAAATATTTGGTGTGGCTCGTACGTCTACACGTGTAGCCTCAAAAGAGAACCTACAGGAGAATTTTCTTTCGTCAAAATTTGTCAGAAAACCACGTTTTAAGGAAATCCCGCTTCGTGCAAAATTATCTTGTTTTTCCTAAACAACACGTTGTAACTCGAAAAGCTTTTGTGTTGCGTGTATGTCTGAGCATGTAGCCTCTAAAGAGAATGCACAGCAGAGTTTTCTCTCGAAAGAACATGTAAGAATACAACGTTATAAGGAAATACAGTGTTGCAGAGTAAAGACAAATACATATGTATTGGAACCACTTTACGAAAAGAAATAGCGCATCATACAAAATTAGCTTGTATCTCTTAAACAACACGTTGTAACTCGAAAGGATATGGTGTGGCGTGCACGTCTAAACGTGTAGCCTCAAAACAGAAGCCACAGGAGAATTTTCTTTCGTCAAAATTTGTCAGAAAATCACGTTTTAAGGAAATCCCGCATCGTACAAAATTATTTTGTTTTCCATAAACAACACGTTGTAACTCGAAAAGCTTTGGTGTTGCCTGTATGTCTAAGTGTGTAGCCTCAAAAGGGAACGCACAGGATAGTTTTCTCTCGAAGGAATATGTAAGAATACCATGTTATAAGGAAATATAATGATGCAGTGTAAAGACAAATATGTACTTATTGGAAAAACTTTATGAGAAGAATTAACGCATCGTAAAAAATTAGCTTATGTCTCCTAAACAACACGTTGTAATTCGAAAAGATTTGGTGTGGCTCGTACCTCTACACGTGTAGCCTCAAAAGAGAACCCACAGGAGAACTTTCTTTCGTAAAAATTTTTCAGAAAACCACGTTTTATGGAAATCTCGCATCGTGCTAAATTATCTTGTTTTTCCTAAACAACACATTGTAACTCGAAAAGCTTTGGCGTTGCATGTTTGTCTAAGCGTGTCCCCTCAAAAGAGAACGCACAGGAGAGTTTTCCCTCGAAATAATATGTAAGAATACCATGTTATAAGGAAATACAGTGTAGCAGATTAAAGACAAATAAGTACGTATTGGAAACACTTTACGAGAAGAAATAATGCTTCGTACAAAATTAGCTTGTATCTCCTAAACAACACGTGGTAACTTGAAAGGATTTGGTGTGGCGTGTACGTCTAAACGTGTAGCCTCAAAAGAGAACCCACAGGAGAATTTTCTTTATTCAAAATTTTTCAGAAAACCACATTTTAAGGAAATCCCGCATCGTGCGAAATCATCTTCTTTTTCCTAAACAACATGTTGTAACTCGAAAAGCTATGGTGTTGCGTGTATGTGTAAGCGTGGAGCCTCAAAAGAGAAGGCACTGGAGAGTTTTTACTCCAAAGAATATGTAAGAATACCACGTTATAAGGAAATACAATTTTGCAGAGTAAAGACAAATAAGTACATATTGGAAACACTTTACGAGAAGAAATAACGCATCTTACAAAATTAGCTTGTATCTCCTAAACAACACGTTGTAACTCGAAAGGATTTGGTGTGACGTGTACGTCTAAAAGTGTAGCCTCAAACGAGAACACACAGGAGAATTTTCTTTCATCAAAATTTGTCAGAAACCACGTTTTAAGGAAATCTCGCATCGTGCGAAATTATCTTGTTTTTCCTAAACAACACGTTGTAACTCGAAAAGCTTTGGTGTTGCGTGTATGTCTAAGCGTGTAGCATCAAAAGAGAACGCACAGGAGAGTTTTCTCTCGAAAGAATATGTAAGAATACCACGTTATAAGGAAATTAAGTGTTGCAGAGTAAAGACAACTACTTACGTATTGGAAACAGTTTAAGAGAAGAAATAACACATCGTACAAAATTAGCTTGTATCTCCTAAACAACACGTTGTAACTCGAAAAGATTTGGTGTGGCTAGTACCTCTACATGTGTAGCCTCAAAAGAGAACCCACAGGATAACTTTCTTTCGTCAAAATTTTTCAGACAACCACGTTTTATGGAAATCTCGCATCGTGCGAAATTATCTTGTATTTCCTAAACGACACATTGTAACTCGAAAAGCTTTGGCGTTGCGTGTATGTCTAAGCGTGTAGCCGCTATAGAGAATGCACAGGAGAGTTTTCTCTCGAAAGAATATGTAAGAATACAACGTTATAAGGAAATACAGTGTTGTAGAGTAAAGACATATAAGTATGTATTGGAAAACTTTACGAGCAGAAGTAACGCATCTTACAAAATTAGCTTGTATCTCCGAAACAACACGTGGTAACTTGAAAAGATTTGGTGTGCCGTGTACGTCTAAACGTGTAGCCTCAAAAGAGAACCCACAGGAGAATTTTCTTTCGTCAAAATTTTTCAGAAAACCACGTTTTAAGGAAATCCTGCATCGTGCGAAATCATCTTCTTTTTCCTAAACAACATGTTGTAACTCGAAAAGCTTTGGTGTTGCGTGTATGTGTAAGCATGAAGCCTCAAAAGAGAAGGCACAGGAGAGTTTTCTCTCGAAAGATTATATAAGAATACCACGTTATAAGGAAATACAATTTTGCAGAGTAAAGACAAATAAGTACATATTGGAATCACTTTACAAGAAGAAATAACGCATCGTAAAAAAGTAGCTTGTATCTCCTAAACAACACGTTGTAACTCGAAAAGACTTGGTGTGACGTGTACGTCTAAGTGTGTAGCCTCAAAAGGGAACCCACAAGAGACTTTTCTTTCATCAAAATTTGTCAGAAACCACGTTTTAAGGAAATCTCGCATCGTGCGAAATTATCTTGTTTTTCCTAAATAACACGTTATAACTCAAAAAGCTTTGGTGTTGCCTGTATGTCTAAGTGTGTAACCTCAAAAGAGAATGCACAGGATAGTTTTCTCTTGAAAGAATATGTAAGAATACCACGTTATAAGGAAATACAATGTTGCAGAGTAAAGACAAATACGTACGTATTGGAAACACTTTACGAGAAGAATTAACGCATCTTAAAAAATTAGCTTGTATCTCCTAAACAACACGTTGTAACTCGAAAAGATATGGTGTGGCATGTACGTCTAAACGTGTAGCCTCAAAAGAGAACCTACAGGAGAATTTTCTTTCTTCAAAATTTTTCAAAAAACCACGTTTTAAGGAAATCCCGCATCGTGTGAAATCATCTTCTTTTTCCTAAACAACATGTTGTAACTTGAAAAGCATTGGTGTTGCGTGTATGTGTAAGCGTGGAGCCTCAAAAGAAAAGGCACAGGAGAGTTTTCTCTCGAAAGAATATGTAAGAATACCACGTTATACGGAAATACAATTTTGCAGAGTATAGACAAATAAGTACATATTGGAAACACTTACAAGAAGAAATAACGCATCGTACAAAATTAGCTTGTATCTCCTAAACAACACGTTGTAACTCGAAAAGATTTGGTGTGGCGTGTACGTCTAAAAGTGTAGCCTCAAAAGAGAACCCACAGGAGAATTTTATTTCATCAAAATTTGTCAGAAACCACGTTTTAAGGAAATCTCGCATCCTGCGAAATTATCTTGTTTTTCCTAAACAACACGTTGTAACTCGAAAAGCTTTGGTGTTGCCTGTATGTCTAAGCATGTAACCTCAAAAGAGAATGCACAGGATAAAATTCTCCTGTGGGTTCTCTTTTGAGGGTACACGTTTAGACGTACACGCCACAACAAATCCTTTCGATTTATAACGTGTTGTTTAGGAGATACAAGCTAATTTTGTACTATGTGTTATTTCATCTCGTAAAGTTTAAGTGTTTCCAATAAGTATGTATTTGTCTTTACTCTGCAACATTGTATTTCCTTAAAACGTGGTATTCCTACATATTCTTTCGGGAGAAAACTCTCCTGTGCATTCTCTTTTGAGGCTAGACGATTAGAAATACACGCAACACCAAATCTTTTCGAGTTACAAAGTGTTGTTTAGGAAAAATAAGATATTTTCGCACGGTGCGGGATTTCCGTAAAAAGTGGTTTTTGACAAATTTTGACCAAAGAAAAGTCTCCTGTGGGTTCTCTTTTGAGGTTACACGTTTAGACGTACACACCACACCAAATCTTTTCCAGTTACAACGTGTTCTTTAGGAGATACAAGCTAATTTTGCATGATGCTTTATTTCTTCTCGTAAAGTGTTTCCAATAAGTACGTATTTGTCTATATTCTGCTTCACTGTATTTCCTTATAACGTGGTATTCTTACATATTCTTTCGAGAGAAAACTCTCCTGTGCGTTCCCCTTTGAGGCTACGCACTGAGACATACACGCAACACCAAAGCTTTTCGAGTTACAACGTGTTGTTTAGGAAAAACAAGATAATTACGCACGATGCGGGATTTCCTTAATAAGTGGTTTTCGGGCAAATTTTGACCAAGGAAAATTCCTCTATGGGTTCTCTTTTGAGGCTACACGTTTAGACGTACAGGCCACACCAAATCTTTTTAAGTTACACCGTGTTGTTTAGGAGATACAAGCTAATTTTGTACGATGCGTTATTTCTTCTCCTAAAGTTTTTCCAATAAGTAAGTATATGTCTTTATTCTGCAACACTGTATTTCCTTATAATGTGGTATTCTTACATATTCTTTCAAGAGAAAACTCTCCTGTGCGTTCTCATTTGAGGCTACACGTTTAGACATATACGCAACACCAAAGCTTTTCGAGTTACAACGTGTTGTTTAGGAAGAACAAGATAATTTCCCACGATGCGAGATTTCCTTAAAACTTGGTTTTCTGACAAATTTTGACGAAAGAAAATTCTCCTGTGGGTTCTCTTTTGAGGCTACACATTTAGATGTACACGCCACACCAAATCTTTTTGAGTTTCAACGTGTTGTTTAGGAGATACAAGCTAATTTTTTTTACGATGCGTTATTTCTTCTCATAAAGTTTAAGTGTTTCCAATACGTATGTATTTGCCTTTACTCTGCAACACTGTATTTCCTTATAACGTGGTATTCTTACATATTCTTACGAGAGAAAACTCTCCTGTGCGTTCTCTTTGGAGGCTACATGCTTAAACATACACGCAAAACCAAAGCTTTTCGAGTTACAACGTGTTGTTTAGGAAAAACAAGATAATTTCGCATGATGCGCGATTTCCTTAAAACGTGCTTATCTGACAAATTTTGACGAAAGAAAATTCTCTTGTGGGTTCTCTTTTGAGGGTACACGTTTAGACGTACAAGCCACACCAAATCCTTTCGAGTTATAACGTGTTGTTTAGGAGATACAAGCTAATTTTGTACTATGTGTTATTTCTACTCGTTAAGTTTAAGTGTTTCCAATAAGTATCTATTTGTCTTTACTCTGCAACACTGTATTTCCTCTTAACATGGTATTCCTACATATTCTTTCGGGAGAAAACTCTCCTGTGCGTTCTCTTTTGAGGCTACACGCTTAGACATACACGCAACACCAATGCTTTTCGAGTTACAACATGTTGTTTAGGAAAAACAAGATAATTTCGCACGATGCGGGATTTCCTTAAAACGTGGTTTTTGACAAATTTGGACAAAAGAAAACTCTCCTGTGGGTTCTCTTTTGAGGCTACACGTTTAGACGTACACGCCACACCAAATCTTTTCGAGTTACAGCGTGTTGTTTAGGAGATACAAGCTAATTTTGCATGATGCGTTATTTCTTCTTGTAAAGTGTTTCCATTAAGTACGTATTTCTCTTTACTCTGCAACACTGTATTTCCTTATCACGTGGTATTCTTACATATTCTTTCGAGAGAAAACTATCCTGTGCGTTCTCTTTGGAGGCTACACGCTTAGACATACACGCAACACCAAAGCTTTTCGAGTTACAACGTGTTGATTAGGAAAAACAAGATAATTTCGCCCGATGCGGGATTTCCTTAAAACCTGGTTTTCTGACAAATTTTGACGTAAGAAAATTCTCCTGTGGGTTCTCTTTTGAGGCTACCTGTTCAGACCTACACGCCACACCAAATCTTTTGGAGTTACCACGTGTTGTTTAGGACATACAAGCTAATTTTGTACCATGTGCTATTTCTTCTCATAATGTGTTTCCAATAAGTACGTATACGTCTTTACTCTGCAGCAATATGTTTCCTTATAACGTGGTATGCTTACATATTCTTTCGAGAGAAAACTCTCCTGTGCCTTCTCTTTTGAGGCTGCACGCTTAGACATACACCCTACACCAAAGCTTTTCGAGTTAAAACGTGTTGTTTAGGAAGAACAAGATAATTTCTCACGATGCGGGATTTCCTTAAAACGTGGTTTTCTGAAAAATTTTGATGAAAGAAAATTCTCCTGTGGGTTCTCTTTTGAGGCTACACGTTTAGACGTACACGCCACACCAAATCTTTTCGAGTTACAACGTGTTGTTTAGGAGATACAAGCTAATTTTGTACGATACTTTATTTCATCTCGTAAAGTTTATGGGTTTCCAATACATACGTATTTGTCTTTATTCTGCAACATTGTATTTCCTTATAACGTGGTATCCTTACAAATTCTATCGAGAAAAAACTCTCCTGTGCGTTCTCTTTTGAGGCTACACGCTTAGACATACACGCAACACCAAAGCTTTTCGAGTTACAACGTGTTGTTTAGGAAAAACAAGATAATTTCGCACGATGCGGGATTTCCTTAAAACGTGGTTTTCTGAAAAATTTTGACGAAAGAAAATTCTCCTGTGGGTTCTCTTTTGAGGCTACACGTTTAGACGTACAGGCCACACCAAATCTTTTCGAGTTACAACGTGTTGTTTAGAAGATACAAGCTAATTTTGTACGTAGCGTTATTTCTTCTCGTAAAGTGTTTCCAATACATACGTATTTGCCTTTACTCTGCAACACTGTATTTCCTTATAAAGTGGTATTCTTACATACTCTTTCGAGAGAAAACTCTCCTATGCATTCTCTTTTGAGGCTACACGCTTAGACACAGACGCAACACCAAAGCTTTTCGAGTTACAACGTGTTGTTTAGGAAAAAGAAGATAATTGCGCACGATGCGGGATTTCCTTAAAACGTGGTTTTCTGAAAAATTTTGACGAAAGAAAATTCTCCTGTGGGTTCTCTTTTGAAGCTAAACGTTTAGACGTACAGGCCACACCAAATCTTTGTAAGTTACAACGTGTTGTTTAGGAGATACAAGCTAATTTTGTACTATGCTTTATTTCTTCTCGTAAAGTTTTTCCAATACGTATTTGTCTTTACTCTACAACACTGTGTTTCCTAATAACGTGGTATTCTTACATATTCTTTCGAGACAAAACTCTCCTTTGCATTCTCTTTTGAGGCTACATGCTTAGACATACATGCAAAAACAAAGCTTTTCGAGTTACAACGTGTTGTTTCGGAAAAAAAAAGATAATTTCACAAGATGCGGGATTTCCATAAAACGTGGTTTTCTGACAAATTTTGACGAAAGAAAATTCTCCTATGGGTTCTCTTTTGAGGCTACACGTTTAGATGTACACGCCACACCAAATCTTTTTGAGATACAAAGTGTTGTTTAGGAGATACAAGCTAATTTTTTTAGATGCGTTATTTCTTCTCGTAAAGTTTAAGTGTTTCCAATACGTATGTATTTGCCTTTACTCTGCAACACTGTATTTCTTTATAACGTGGTATTCTTACATATTCTTTCGAGAGAAAACTCTCCTGTGTGTTCTCTTTGGAGGCTACACGCTTAGACATACATGCAACACCAAAGCTTTTCGAGTTACAACGTGTTGTTTAGGAAAAACAAGATAATTTCGCATGATGCGCGATTTCCTTAAAACTTGGTTTTCTGACAAATTTTGACGAAAGAAAATTCTCCCGTGGGTTCTCTTTTGAGGGTACACATTTAGCCGTACAAGCCACACCAAATCCTTTCGAGTTGTAACGTGTTGTTTAGGAGATACAAGCTAATTTTGTACTATGTGTTATTTCTACTCGTTAAGTTTAAGTGTTTCCAATAAGTATGTATTTGTCTTTACTCTGCAACACTGTATTTCCTTATAAGGTGGTATTCCTACATATTCTTTCGGGAGAAAACTCTCCTGTGCGTTCTCTTTTGAGGCTACACGCTTAGACATACACGCAACACCAATGCTTTTCGAGTTACAACATGTTGTTTAGGAAAAACAAGATAATTTCGCACGATGCGGGATTTCCTTAAAACGTGCTTATTGACAAATTTTGACGAAAGAAAACTCTCCTGTGGGTTCTCTTTTGAGGCTACACGTTTAGACCTACACGCCACACCAAATCTTTTCGAGTTACAGCGTGTTGTTTAGGAGATACAAGCTAATTTTGCATGATGCGTTATTTCTTCTCGTAAAGTGTTTCCAATAAGTACGTATTTGTCTTTACTCTGCAACACTTTATTTCCTTATAACATGGTTTTCTTACATATTCTTTTGAGAGAAAACTATCCTGTGCGTTCTCTTTGGAGGCTACACGCTTAGACATACACGCAACACCAAAGCTTTTCGAGTTACAACGTGTTGATTAGGAAAAACAAGATAATTACGCACGATGCGGGATTTCCTTAAGGAAAAAACGTGGTTTTCTGACAAATTTTGACGTTAGAAAATTCTCCTGTGGGTTCTCTTCTGAGGCTACACTTTCAGACGTACATGCCACACCAAATCTTTTTGAGTTACCACGTGTTGTTTCGGAGATACAAGCTAATTTTGTACCATGCGTTATTTCTTCTCATAATGTGTTTCCATTAAGTTCGTATATGTCTTTACTCTGCAGCAATATATTTCCTTATAACGTGGCATTCTTACATATTCTTTTGAGAGAAAACTCTCCTGTGCATTCTCTTTTGAGGCTGCATGCTTAGATATACACGCAACACCAAAGCTTTTCTAGTTACAACGTGTTGTTTAGGAAAAACAAGATAATTTCGCACGATGCGGGATTTCCTTAAAACGTGGTTTTCTGACAAATTTTGACGAAATAAAACTCTCCTGTGGGTTCTCTTTTGAGGCTACACTTTTAGACGAACACGCCACACCAAATCTTTTTGAGTTACAACGTGTTGTTTAGGACATACAAGCTAATTTTGCAAGATGCGTTATTTCTCTCATAAAGTGCTTCCAATACGTACTTATTTGTCTTTACTCTGCCACACTGTATTTCCTTATAACGTGGTATTCTTACATATTCTTTCGAGAGAAAACTCTCCTGTGCGTTCTCTTTTGGGGCTACACGCTTAGACATACACCAAACACCAAAGCTTTTCGAGTTAAAACGTGTTGTTTAGGAAGAACAAGATAATTTCTCATGATGCGGGATTTCCTTAAAACGTGGTTTTCTGACAAATTTTGACGAGAGAAAATTGTCCTGTAGGTTCTCTTTTGAGGCTACACGTTTAGGCGTACACGCCACAACAAATCATTTCGAGTTACAACGTGTTGTTTAGGAGATACAAGCTAATTTTGTACGATGCTTTATTTCATCTCGTAAATTTTATGTGTTTCCAATAAATACGTATTTGTCTTTACACTGCTACACTGTATTTCCTTATAACGTGGTATTCTTACAAATTCTATCGAGGAAAAACTCACCTGTGCGTTCTCTTTTGAGGCTACACGCTTAGACATACACGCAACACCAAAACTTTTCGAGTTACAACGTGTTGTTTAGGAAAAACAAGATAATTTCGCACGATGCGGGATTTCCTTAAAACGTGGTTTTCTGAAAAATTTTGACGAAAGAAAATTCTCCTGTGGGTTCTCTTTTGAGGCTACACGTTTAGACGTACACGCCACATCAAATCTTTTCGAGTTACAACGTGCTGTTTAGGAGATACAAGCTAATTTTGTACGATGCTTTATTTCATCTCGTAAAGTTTATGGGTTTCCAATACATATGTATTTGTCTTTACTCTGAAACACTGTATTTCCTTATAACGTGGTATTCTTACAAATTCTATCGAGAAACAACTCTGCTGTGCGTTCTATTTTGAGGCTACACGCTTAGACATACACTCAACATCAAAGCTTTTCGAGTTACAACATGTTGTTTAGGAAAAACAAGATAATTTCGCAAGATGCGGGATTTCCATAAAACGTGGTTTTCTGAAAAATTTTGAAGAAAGGAAATTCTCCTGTGGGTTCTCTTTTGAGGCTACACGTTTAGACCTACACGCCACACCAAATCTTTTTGAGTTACAACGTGTTGTTTAGGAGATACAAGCTAATTTTGTACGTTGCTTTATTTCTTCTCGTAAAGTGTTTCCAATAAGTACGTATTTGTCTTTACTCTGCAACACTTTATTTCCTTATAACATGGTTTTCTTACATAATCTTTTGAGAGAAAACTATCCTGTGCGTTCTCTTTGGAGGCTACACGCTTAGACATACAGGCAACACCAAAGCTTTTCGAGTTACAACGTGTTCATTAGGAAAAACAAGATAATTACGCACGATGCGGGATTTCCTTAAAACGTGGTTTTCTGACAAATTTTGACGTTAGAAAATTCTCCTGTGGGTTCTCTTCTGAGGCTACACTTTCAGACGTACATGCCACACCAAATCTTTTTGAGTTACCACGTGTTGTTTCGGAGTTACAAGCTAATTTTGTACCATGCGTTATTTCTTCTCATAATGTGTTTCCATTAAGTTCGTATATGTCTTTACTCTGCAGCAATATATTTCCTTATAACGTGGCATTCTTACATATTCCTTCGAGAGAAAACTCTCCTGTGCATTCTCTTTTGAGGCTGCATGCTTAGATATACACGCAACACCAAAGCTTTTCTAGTTACAACGTGTTGTTTAGGAAAAACAAGATAATTTCGCATGATGCGGGATTTCCTTAAAACGTGGTTTTCTGACAAATTTTGACGAAATAAAACTCTCCTGTGGGTTCTCTTTTGAGGCTACATTTTAGACGAACACGCCACACCAAATCTTTTTGAGTTACAACGTGTTGTTTAGGACATACAAGCTAATTTTGCAAGATGCGTTATTTCTCTCATAAAGTGCTTCCAATACGTACTTATTTGTCTTTACTCTGCCACACTGTATTTCCTTATAACGTGGTATTCTTACATATTCTTTCGAGAGAAAACTCTCCTGTGCGTTCTCTTTTGGGGCTACACGCTTAGACATACACCAAACACCAAAGCTTTTCGAGTTAAAACGTGTTGTTTAGGAAGAACAAGATAATTTCTCATGATGCGGGATTTCCTTAAAACGTGGTTTTCTGACAAATTTTGACGAAAGAAAATTGTCCTGTGGGTTCTCTTTTGAGGCTACACGTTTAGGCGTACACGCCACAACAAATCATTTCGAGTTACAACGTGTTGTTTAGGAGATACAAGCTAATTTTGTACGATGCTTTATTCCATCTCGTAAATTTTATGTGTTTCCAATAAATACGTATTTGTCTTTACACTGCAACACTGTATTTCCTCTTAACGTGGTATTCTTACAAATTCTATCGAGGAAAAACTCACCTGTGCGTTCTCTTTTGAGGCTACACGCTTAGACATACACGCAACACCAAAACTTTTCGAGTTACAACGTGTTGTTTAGGAAAAACAAGATAATTTCGCACGATGCGGGATTTCCTTAAAACGTGGTTTTCTGAAAAATTTTGACGAAAGAAAATTCTCCTGTGGGTTCTCTTTTGAGGCTACACGTTTAGACGTACACGCCACATCAAATCTTTTCAAGTTACAACGTGTTGTTTAGGAGATACAAGCTAATTTTGTACGATGCTTTATTTCATCTCGTAAAGTTTATGGGTTTCCAATACATATGTATTTGTCTTTACTCTGAAACACTGTATTTCCTTATAACGTGGTATTCTTACAAATTCTATCGAGAAACAACTCTGCTGTGCGTTCTCTTTTGAGTCTACACGCTTAGACATACACTCAACATCAAAGCTTTTCGAGTTACAACATGTTGTTTAGGAAAAACAAGATAATTTCGCAAGATGCGGGATTTCCATAAAACGTGGTTTTCTGAAAAATTTTGAAGAAAGGAAATTCTCCTGTGGGTTCTCTTTTGAGGCTACACGTTTAGACCTACACGCCACACCAAATCTTTTTGAGTTACAATGTGTTGTTTAGGAGATACAAGCTAATTTTGTACATTGCTTTATTTCTTCTCGTAAAGTGTTTCCAATACGTACGTATTTGCCTTTACTCTGCAACACTGTATTTCCTTATAACGTGATATTCTTAGATATTCTTTCAAGAGAAAACTCTCCTGAGCGTTATCTTTTGAGGCTACACGCTTAGACATACACGCAACACCAAAGCTTTTTGAGTTACAACGTGTTGTTTAGGAAAAACAAGATAATTGCGCACGATGCGGGATTTCCTTAAAACGTGGTTTTCTGGAAAATTTTGACGAAAGAAAATTCTCCTGTGGGTTCCCTTTTGAGGCTACACGTTTAGATGTACAGGCCACACCAAATCTTTTTAAGTTAAAACGTGTTGTTTAGGAGATACAAGCTAATTTTTTACGATGCGTTATTTCTTCTCCTAAAGTTTTTCCAATAAGTATTTGTCTTTACTCTACAACACTGTGTTTCATAATAACGTGGTATTCTTACATATTCTTTCGAGAAAAATACTCTCCTTTGCATTCTCTTTTGAGGCTACACGCTTAGACATACACGCAACAACAAATCTTTTTGAGTTACAACGTGTTGTTTCGAAAAAACAAGATAATTTCGCACGATGCGGGATTTCCATAAAACGTGGTTTTCTGACAAATTTTGAAGAAAGAAAATTCTCCTGTGGGTTCTCTTTTGAGGCTACACGTTTAGACTTACATGCCACACCAAATCCTTTCGAGTTATAACGTGTTGGTTAGGAGATACAAGCTAATTTTTTAAGATGCGTTATTTCTTCTCATAAAGGTTAAATGTTTCCAATACGTATGTATTTGCCTTTACTCTGCAACACTGTATTTCCTTATAACGTGGTAATCTTGCATATTCTTCCGAGAGAAAAACTCTCCTGTGCGTTCTCTTTAGAGGCTACATGCTTAGACATACACGCAACACCAAAGCTTTTCGAATTACAACCTGTTTTAAGGAAATCCCGCATTGTGCGAAATTATCTTGTTTTTCCTACACAACACATTGTAACTCGAAAAGCTTTGGTGTTGCGTGTATGTCTAAACGTGTGGCCTTAAAAGAGAACGCACAGGAGAGTTTTCTCTCGAAAGAATATATAAGAATACCACGTTATAAGGAAATACAGTGTTGCAGAGTAAAGACAAATACGTATGTATTGGAAACACTTTACGAGATGAAATAACACATCGTACAAAATTAGCTTGTATCTCCTAAACAACACGATGTAACTCGAAAAGATTTGGTATGGCGTGTACGTCTAAACGTGCAGCCTCAAAGAGAACTCACAGGAGAATTTTCTTTCGTCAAAATTTGTCAGAAAACCACGTTTTATGGAAATCCCGCATCGTGGAAATTATCTTGTTTTTCCTAAACAACACGTTGTAACTCGAAAAGCTTTGGTGCTGCGTGTATGTCTAAGCCTGTAGCCTCAAAAGAGAACACACAAGAGAGTTTTCTCTCGAAAGAATATGTAAGAATACCATGTTATAAGGAAATACAGTGTTGCAGAGTAAAGACAAATAAGTACGTATTGGACACACTTTACGAGAAGAAATAACGCATCTTAAAAAATTAGATTGTATCTCCTAAACAACACGTTGTAACTCGAAAAGATTTGGTGTGACGTGTACGTCTAAACGTGTAGCCTCAAAAGAGAACTCACAGGAGAATTTTCTTTCATCAAAATTGGTCAGAAAACACGTTTTAAGGAAATCTCGCATCTTGCAAAATTATCTTGTTTTTTTCTAAACAACACGGTGTAACTCGAAAAGCTTTGGTGTTGAGTGTTTGTCTAAGCGTGTACCCTCAAAAGAGAACGCACAGGAGAGTTTTCTCTCGAAAGAATATGTAAGAATACCACGTTATAAGGAAATACAGTGTTGCAGAGTAAAGACAAATAAGTACATATTGGAAACACTTTACGAGATGAAATAACGCATCGTACAAAATTAGCTTGTATCTCCTAAACAACACGATGTAACTCGAAAAGATTTGGTATGGCGTGTACGTCTAAACGTGCAGCCTCAGAGAGAACTCACAGGAGAATTTTCTTTCGTCAAAATTTGTCAGAAAACCACGTTTTATGGAAATCCCGCATCGTGGAAATTATCTTGTTTTTCGTAAACAACACGTTGTAACTCGAAAAGCTTTGGTGCTGCGTGTATGTCTAACCCTGTAGCCTCAAAAGAGAACACACAAGAGAGTTTTCTCTCGAAAGCATATGTAAGAATACCACGTTATAAGGAAATACAGTGTTGCAGAGTAAAGACAAATAAGTACGTATTGGACACACTTTACGAGAAGAAATAACGCATCTTAAAAAATTAGATTGTATCTCCTAAACAACACGTTGTAACTCGAAAAGATTTGGTGTGACGTGTACGTCTAAACGTGTAGCCTCAAAAGAGAACTCACAGGAGAATTTTCTTTCATCAAAATTTGTCAGAAAACACGTTTTAAGGAAATCTCGCATCTTGCAAAATTATCTTGTTTTTTCCTAAACAACACGGTGTAACTCGAAAAGCTTTGGTGTTGAGTGTTTGTCTAAGCGTGTAGCCTCAAAAGAGAACGCCCAGGAGAGTTTTCTCTCGAAAGAATATGTAAGAATACCACGTTATAAGGAAATACAGTGTTGCAGAGTAAAGACAAATAAGTACATATTGGAAACACTTTAGGAGAAGAAATAACGCATCGTAAAAAATTTGCTTGTATCTCCTAAACAACATGTTGTAACTCGAAAAGATTTGGTGTGGCTCGTACGTCTAAAAATGTAGCCTCAAAAGAGAACCCACAGGAGAACTTTCTTTCGTCAAAATTTGTCAGAAAACCATGTTTTAAGGATATCCCGCATCGTGCAAAATTATCTTGTTTTTCCTAATCAACAAGTTGTAACTCGCAAAGCTTTGGTGTTGCATGTATGTCTATGCGTGTAGCCACTTAAGAGAACGCACAGGAGATTTTTCTCTCGAAAGAACATGTAAGTATACAACGTTATAAGGAAATACAGTGTTTCAGAGTAAAGACAAATACTTACTTATTGGAAACACTTTACGAGAAGAAATAACGCATCGTAAAAAATTAGCTTGTATCTCCTAAACAACACGTGGTAACTCGAAAAGATTTGGTGTGGCGTGCACGTCTAAACGTGTAGCCTCAAAAGAGAACCAACAGGAGAATTTTCTTTCGTCAAAATTTGTCAGAACACCACGTTTTAAGGAAATCCCGCATCGTGCGAAATTATCTTGTTTTTCATAAACAACACGTTGTAACTCGAAAAGTTTTGGTGTTGCCTGTATGTCTACGTGTGTAGCCTCAAAAGGGAACGCACTGGATAGTTTTCTCTTGACAGAACCTGTAAGAATACCACGTTATAAGGAAATACTGTGTTGCAGAATAAAGACAAATACGTACGTATTGGAAACACTTTATGAGAAGAAATAACGCATTGTACAAAATTAGCTTGTATCTCCTAAACAACACGTGGTAACTCGAAAGGATTTGGTGTGACATGCACTTCTAAACGTGAAGCCTCAAAAGAGAACCCACAGGAGAATTTTCTTTCGTCAAAATTTGTCAGAAAACCACGTTTTAAGGAAATCCCGCATCTTGCGAAATTATCTTCTTTTTCATAAACAACACGTTGTAACTCGAAAAGCTTTGGTGTTGCGTGTATGTCTAAGCGTGTAGCCCAAAAGTGAACGCACAGGAAACGTTTCCCTCAAAAGAATATGTAAGAATACCATGTTATAAGGAAATACAGTGTTGCAGAGTAAAGACAAATAAGTACGTATTGGAAAACTTTACGAGCAGAAGTAACACATCTTACAAAATTAGCTTGTATCTCCGAAACAACACGTTGTAACTCGAAAAGATTTGGTGTGCCGTGTACGTCTAAATGTGTAGCCTCAAAAGAGAACCCACAGGAGAATTTTCTTTCGTCAAAATTTTTCAGAAAACCACGTTTTAAGGAAATCCCGCATCGTGCGAAATCATCTTCTTTTTCCTAAGCAACATGTTGTAACTCGAAAAGCTTTGGTGTTGTGTGTATGTGTAAGCGTAGAGCCTCAATAGAGAAGGCACAGGAGAGTTTTCTCTTGAAAGAATATGTAAGAATACCACGTTATAAGGAAATACAATTTTGCAGAGTAAAGACAAATAAGTACATATTGGAAACACTTTACAAGAAGACATAACGCATCGTAAAAAATTAGCTTATATCTCCTAAACAACACGTTGTAACTCGAAAAGATTTGGTGTGACGTGTACGACTAAGCGTGTAGCCTCAAAAGGGAACCCACAAGAGAATTTTCTTTCATCAAAATTTGTCAGTAACCACGTTTTAAGGATATATCGCATCGTGCGAAATTATCTTGTTTTTCCTAAATAACATGTTATAACTCAAAAATCTTTGGTGTTGCGTGTATGTCTAAGTGTGTAACCTCAAAAGAGAACGCACAGGATAGTTTTCTCTAGAAAGAATATGTAAGAATACCACGTTATAAGGAAATACAATGTTGCAGAGTAAAGACAAATACGTACGTATTGGAAACTCTTTACGAGAAGAATTAACGTATCGTAAAAAATTAGCTTGAATCTCCTAAACAACACGTTGTAACTCGAAAGGATTTGGTGTGGCATGTACGTCTAAACGTGTAGCCTCAAAAGAGAACCTACAGGAGAATTTCATTTCTTCAAAAATTTTCAGAAAATCACGTTTTAAGGAAATCCCGCATCGTGCGAAATCATCTTCTTTTTCCTAAACAACATGTTGTAACTCAAAAAGTTTTGGTGTTGCGTGTATGTGCAAGCGTGGAGCCTCAAAAGAGAAGGCAAAGGAGAGTTTTCTCTCGAAAGAATATGTAAGAATACCACGTTATAAGGAAATACAATTTTGCAGAGTAAAGACAAATAAGTACATATTGGAAACACTTTACGAGAAGAAATAACGCATCGTTCAAAATTACCTTGTATCTCCTAAACAACACGTTGTAACTTGAAAATATTTGGTGTGACGTGTTCGTCTAAAAGTGTAGCCTCAAAAGAGAACCCACAGGAGAATTTTATTTCATCAAAATTTGTCAGAAACCACGTTTTAAGGAAATCTCGCATCATGCGAAATTATCTTGTTTTTCCTAAACAACACGTTGTAACTCGAAAACCTTTGGTGTTGCGTGTATGTCTATGCGTGGAGCCTCAAAAGAGAACTCACAGGAGAGTTTTCTCTCGAAAGAATATGTAAAAATACCACGTTATAAGGAAATACAGTGTTGCAGAGTAAAGACAAATAGTATTGGAAACACTTTAAGAGAAGAAATAATGCATCGTACAAAATTAGCTTGTATCTCCTAAACAACACGTTGTAACTCGAAAAGATTTGGTGTGGCTCATACCTCTACATGTGTAGCCTCAAAAGAAAATCCACAGGAGAACTTTCTTTCGTCAACATTTTTCAGACAACCACGTTTTATGGAAATCTCGCATCGTGCGAAATTATCTTGTTTTTCCTAAACAGCACATTGTAACTCGAAAAGCTTTGGCGTTGCGTGTATGTCTAAGTGTGTAGCCTCTAAAGAGAATGCACAGTAGAGTTTTCTCTCGAAAGAATATGTAAGAATACCACGTTATAAGGAAATAAAGTGTTGCAGAGTAAAGACAAATACGTACATATTGGAAACACTTTACGAGAAGAAATAACGCATCATACAAATTAGCTTGTATCTCCTAAACAACACGTGGTAACTCGAAAGGAATTGGTGTGGCGTGTACGTCTAAACATGTAGCCTCAAAAGAAAACCCACTGAAGAATTTTCTTTCGTCAAAATTTTTTAGAAAACTACGTTTTAAGGAAATCCTGCATCGTGCGAAATTATCTTGTTTTTCATAAACAACACGTTGTAACTCGAAAAGGTTTGGTGTTGCCTCTTTGTCTAAGTGTGTAGCCGCAAAAGTGAAAGCACGGGATAGTTTTCTCTCGAAAGAATATGTAAGACTACCACGTTATAAGGAAATGCAGTGTTGCAGAGTAAAGACAAATATGTAAGTCTTGGAAACACTGTATGAGAATAATTAACACATCCTACAAAATTAGCTTGTATCTCCGAAACAACACGTTGTAACTCGAAAAGATTTGGTGTGGCATGTTCGTCTAAACGTGTAGCCTCAAAAGGGAACCCACAGGAGAATTTTCTTTCGTCAAAATTTTTCAGAAAACCACACTTCAAGGAAATCCCGCATCGTGCGAAATCATCTACTTTTTCCTAAACAACATGTTGTAACTCGAAAAGCTTTGGTGTTGCGTATATGTGTAAGCGTGTAGCCTCAAAAGAGAAGGCACAGGAGAGTTTTCTCTTGAAAGATTATGTAAGAATACCACGTTATAAGGAAATACAATTTTGCAGAGTAAAGACAAATAAGTACATATTGGAAACCTTTTACGAGAAGAAATAACACATCGTACAAAATTAGCTTGTATCTCATAAACAACACGTTGTAACTCGAAAAGATTTGGTGTGACATGTACGTCTAAAGGTGTAGCCTCAACAGAGAACCCACAAGAGAATTTTCTTTCATCAAAATTTGTCAGAAACCAGGTTTTAAGGAAATCTCGCATCGTGCGAAATTATCTTGTTTTTCCTAAACAACACGTTGTAACTCGAAAAGCATTGGTGTTGCGTGTATGTCTAAGCGTGTAACCTATAAAGAGAACGCACAGGATAGTTTTATCTCGAAAGAATATGTAAGAATACCACGTTATAAGGAAATACAATGTTGCAGAGTAAAGACAAATACGTACTGGAAACACTTTACGAGACGAATTAACGCATCGAAAAAAATTAGCTTGTATCTCCTAAACAACACATTGTAACTCGAAAAGATTTGGTATGGCATGTACGTCTAAACGTGTAGCCTGGAAAGAGAACCCACAGGAGAATTTTCTTTCTTCAAAATTTTTCAGAAAACCACGTTTTAAGGAAATCCCGCATCATGCGAAATCATCTTCTTTTTCCTAAATAACATGTTGTAACTCGAAAAGTTTTGGTGTTGCGTGTATGTGTAAGTGAGGAGCCTCAAAAGAGAAGACACAGGAAAGTTTTCTCTCGAAAGAATATGCAAGAATACCACGTTATAAGGAAATACAATTTTTGCAGAGTAAAGACAAATAAGTACTTATTGGAAACACTTTAGGAGAAGAAATAACGCATCGTACAAAATTAGCTTGTATCTCCTAAACAACACGTTGTAACTTGAAAAGATTTGGTGTGACGTGTATGTCTCAACGTGTAGCCTCAAAAGGGAACCCATGAAGATCCAGAAATGAAACCACACACCTATGGCCACTTGATCCTCGACAAAGAGGCTGAAAACATCCAATGGAAAAAAGATAGCTTTTTCAACAAATGGTGCTGGTTCAACTGGAGGTCAGCATGCAGAAGAATGCGAATTGATCCATTCTTGTCTCCTTGTACTAAGCTCAAATCCAAATGGATCAAGGACCTCCACATAAAGCCAGACACTCTGAAGCTAATAGAAAAGAAACTGGGGAAGACCCTTGAGGACATCGGTACAGGGAGAAAGTTTCTGAACAGAACACCAATAGCGTATGCTCTAAGAGCAAGAATTGACAAATGGGACCTCATAAAGTTACAAAGTTTCTGTAAGGCAAAGGACACCATCAAGAGGACAAATCGGCAACCAACAAATTGGGAAAAGATCTTCACCAATCCTACATCAGATAGAGGGCTAATATCCAATATATATAAAGAACTCAAGAAGTTAGACTCCAGAAAACCGAACAATCCGATTAAAAAATGGGGTACAGAGTTAAACGAAGAATTCACACCTGAAGAACTTCGGATGGCGGAGAAGCATCTTAAAAAATGCTCAACTTCATTAGTCATTAGGGAAATGCAAATCAAAACAACCCTGAGATTTTATCTTACACCAGTCAGAATGGCTAAGATTAAAAATTCAGGAGACAGCAGGTGTTGGAGAGGGTGTGGAGAAAGAGGAACACTCCTCCACTGCTGGTGGGGCTGCAAATTGGTACAACCACTCTGGAAATCAGTCTGGCGGTTCCTCCGAAAACTGGGCACCTCACTTCCAGAAGATCCTGCTATACCACTCCTGGGCATATACCCAGAGGATTCCCCACCATATAATAAGGATACATGCTCTACTATGTTCATAGCAGCCCTATTTATAATTGCCAGATGCTGGAAAGAACCCAGGTATCCCTCAACAGAAGAGTGGATACAAAAAATGTGGTATATCTACACAATGGAGTACTATTCAGCCATTAGAAACAATGAATTCATGAAATTCTTAGGCAAATGGATGGAGCTAGAGAACATCATACTAAGTGAGGTAACCCAGACTCAAAAGGTGAATCATGGTATGCACTCACTAATATGTGGTTATTAACCTAGAAAAAAACTGGAATACCCGAAACATAATCCACACATCAAATGAGGTACAAGGAGAAAGGAGGACTGGCCCCTGGTTCTGGAGAGACTCAGTGAAACAGTATTCGGCAAAACCAGAACAGGGAAGTGGGAAGGGGTGGGTGGGAGGACAGGGAAAGAGAAGGGGACTTAAGGGACTTTCGGGGAGTGGGGGGCTAGAAAAGGGGAAATCATTTGAAATGTAAATAAATTATATCGAATAAAAAAAAGAAAAAAAAAGAGAACCCACAGGAGAACTTTCTTTCGTCAAATTTTTTCAGAAAACCAAGTTTTATGGAAATCTCGCATCGTGCGAAATTATCGTGTTTTTCCTAAACAACACGATGTAACTCGAAAAGCTTTGGCGTTGCGTGTATGTCTAAGCGTGTAGCCCAAAAGAGAATGCACAGGAGAGTTTTCCCTCGAAAGAATATGTAAGAATACCACGTTATAAGGAAATACAGTGTTGCAGAGTAAAGACAATTAAGTACATATTGGAAACACTTTTCGAGAAGAAATAACGCATCGTACAAAATTAACTTGTATCTCCTAAACAACACGTTGTAACTCGAAAAGCTTTGGTGTTGCATGTATGTCTAAGCGTGTAGCCTCAAAAGAGAACTCACAGGAGAGTTTTCTCTTGAAAGAATATGTAAGAATACCACATTATAAGGAAATACAGTGTTGTAGAGTAAAGACAAATACTTATGTATTGGAAACACTTTACAAGAAGAAATAACGCATCATAAAAAATTTGCTTGTATCTCCTAAACAACAAGTTGTAGCTCAAAAAGATTTGGTGTGGCATGTACATCTAAACCTGTAGCCTCAAAAGACAATGCACAGGAAAACTTTCTTTCGTCAAAATTTGTCAGAAAACCACGTTTTAAGGATATCTGCATCGTGCAAAATTATCTTGTTTTTCCTAAACAACACGTTGTAACTCGAAAAGCTTTGGTGTTGCGTGTATGTGTGACCATGTCGCCTCTAAAGAGAATGCACAGGAAAGTTTTCTCTCGCAAGAACATGTAAGAATTCAACATTATAAGGAAATACAGTGTTGCAGAGTAAAGACAAATACGTAAGTTTGGAAACACTTTACGAGAAGAAATAAAGCATCGTACAAAATTAGCTTGTATCTCCTAAACAACACGTGGTAACTCGATAGGATTCGGTGTGGCGTGTACCTCTAAATGTGTAGCGTCAAAAGAGTACCCACAGGAGAATTTTCTTTCGTCAAAATTTGTCAGAACACCACGTTTTAAGGAAATCCCGCATCGTGCGAAATTATCTTGTTTTTCATAAACAACACGTTGTAACTCGAAAAGCTTTGATGTTGCCTGTATGTCTAAGTGTGTAGCCTCAAAAGGGAACGCACAGGATAGTTTTCTATCGAAAGAATATGTAAGAATACCACGTTATAAGGATATACAATGTTGCAGAGTAAAGACAAATATGTATATGTTGGAAACACTTTACGAGAAGAATAAACACATCGTAAAAAATTAGCTTGTATCTCCTAAACAACACGTTGTAACTCGACAAGATTTGGTGTGGCATGTACGTCTAAACGTGTAGCCTCAAAAGAGAACCCACAGGAGAATTTTCTTTTGTCAAAATTTTTCAGAAAACGTCGTTTTAAGGAAATCCCGCATCATGCGAAATCATCTTCTTTTTCCTAAACAACATGTTGTAACTCGAAAAGCTTTGGTGTTGCGTGTATGTGTAAGTGTGGAGCCTCAAAAGAGAAAGCACAGGAGAGTTTTCTCTCGAAAGAATATGCAAGAATACCACGTTATAAGGAAATACAATTTTGCAGAGTAAAGAAAATAAGTACTTATTGGAAACACTTTATGAGAACAAATAAAGCATCATACAAAATTAGCTTGTATCTCCTAAACAACACGTTGTAACTTGAAAAGATTTGGTGTGACGTGTATGTCTCAACGTGTAGCCTCAAAAGAGAACCCACAGGAGAACTTTCTTTCGTCAAATTTTTTCAGAAAACCACGTTTTATGGAAATCTCGCATCGTGCGAAATTATCTTGTTTTTCCTAAACAACACGTTGTAACTCGAAAAGCTTTGGCGTTGCGTGTATGTCTAAGCGTGTAGCCCAAAAGAGAATGCACAGGAGAGTTTTCCCTCGAAAGAATATATAAGAATACCACGTTATAAGGAAATACAGTGTTGCAGAGTAAAGACAATTAAGTACATATTGGAAACACTTTATGAGAAGAAATAACGCATCGTACAAAATTAACTTGTATCTCCTAAACAACACGTTGTAACTCGAAAAGCTTTGGTGTTGCGTGTATGTCTAAGCGTGTAGCCTCAAAAGAGAACTCACAGGAGAGTTTTCTCTTTAAAGAATTTGTAAGAATACCACGTTATAAGGAAATACAGTGTTGTAGAGTAAAGACAAATACTTATGTATTGGAAACACTTTACAAGAAGAAATAAAAAATCGTAAAAAATTTGCTTGTATCTCCTAAACAACAGGTTGTAACTCAAAAAGATTTGGTGTGGCATGTATGTCTAAACCTGTAGCCTCAAAAGACAATGCACAGGAGAACTTTCTTTCGTCAAAATTTGTCAGAAAACCACGTTTTAAGGATATCTGCATCGTGCAAAATTATCTTGTTTTTCCTAAACAACACGTTGTAACTCGAAAAGCTTTGGTGTTGCGTGTATGTGTGAGCATGTAGCCTCTAAAGAGAATGCACAGGAAAGTTTTCTCTCGCAAGAACATGTAAGAATTCAACATTATAAGGAAATACAGTGTTGCAGAGTAAAGACAAATACGTAAGTTTGGAAACACTTTACGAGAAGAAATAAAGCATCGTACAAAATTAGCTTGTATCTGCTAAACAACACGTAGTAACTCGATAGGATTCGGGGTGTGGCGTGTACCTCTAAACGTGTAGCCTCAAAAGAGTACCCACAGGAGAATTTTCTTTCGTCAAAATTTGTCAGAACACCACGTTTTAAGGAAATCCCGCATCGTGTGAAATTATCTTGTTTTTCATAAACAACACGTTGTAACTCGAAAAGCTTTGATGTTGCCTGTATGTCTAAGTGTGTAGCCTCAAAGGGGAACGCACAGGATAGTTTTCTACCGAAAGAATATGTAAGAATACCACGTTATAAGGATATACAATGTTGCAGAGTAAAGACAAATACATATATGTTGGAAACTCTTTACGAGAAGAATAAACACATCGTAAAAAATTAGCTTGTATCTCCTAAACAACACGTTGTAACTCAACAAGATTTGGTGTGGCATGTACGTCTAAACGTGTAGCCTCAAAAGAGAACCCACAGGAGAATTTTCTTTTGTCAAAATTTTTCAGAAAACCACGTTTTAAGGAAATACCGCATCATGCGAAATCATCTTCTTTTTCCTAAATAACATGTTGTAACTCGAAAAGCTTTGGTGTTGCGTGTATGTGTAAGTGTGGAGCCTGAAAAGAGAAGGCACAGGAGAGTTTTCTCTCGAAAGAATATGCAAGAATACCACGTTATAAGGAAATACAATTTTGCAGAGTAAAGACAAATAAGTACTTATTGGAAACACTTTATGAGAAAAAATAACGCATCGTAAAAAATTAGCTTGTACCTCCTAAACAACACGTTGTAACTCGAAAAGATTTGGTGTGACGTGTACGTCTAAACATGTAGCCTCAAAAGAGAACCCACAGGAGAACTTTCTTTCGTCAAAATTTTTCAGAAAACCACGTTTTATGGAAATCTCGCATCGTGCGAAATTATCTTGTTTTTCCTAAACAACACGTTGTAACTCGAAAAGCTTTGGCGTTGTCTGTATGTCTAAGCGTGCAGCCCAAAAGAGAACGCACAGGAGAGTTTTCCCTCGAAAGAATATGTAAGAATACCACGTTATAAGGAAATACAGTGTTGCAGAGTAAAGACAATTAATTACGTATCGGACACACTTTACAAGAAGAAATAACGCATCGAAAAAAATTTGCTTGTATCTCCTAAACAACAAGTTGTAACTCGAAAAGATTTGGTGTGGCGTGTACGTCTAAACCTGTAGCCTCAAAAGACAATGCACAGGAGAACTTTCTTTAGTCAAAATTAGTCAGAAAACCACGTTTTAATGATATCCCGCATCGTGCAAGATTATCTTGTTTTTCCTAAACAACACGTTGTAACTCGAAAAGCTTTGGTGTTGCGTGTATATCTAAGCATGCAGCTTCTAAAGAGAATGCACAGGAGAGTTTTCTCTCGGAAGAACATGTAAGAATACAATGTTATAAGGAAATACAGTGTTGCAGAGTAAAGACAAATATGTACATATTGGAAACTCTTTACAAGAAGAAATAACGCATCGTAGAAAATTAGCTTTTATCTCCTAAACAACACGTGGTAATTCGAAAGGATTTGGTGTGGCGTGCACGTCTAAACGTGTAGCCTCAAAAGAGAACCCACAGGAGAATTTTCTTTAGTCAAAATTTGTCAGAACACCAAGTTTTAAGGAAATCCCGCATCGTGCGAAATTATCTTGTTTTTCATAAACAACACGTTGTAACTTGAAAAGCTTTGGTGTTGCCTGTATGTCTAAGTGTGTAGCCTCAAAAGGGAAGGCACAGGATAGTTTTCTCTCGAAAGAATGTGTAAGAATACCACGTTATAAGGAAATACAGTGTTGCAGAGTAAAGACAAATACGTACGTATTGGAAACAATTTAGGAGAAGAAATAAAGCATCGTACAAAATTAGCTTGTATCTCCTAAACAACACGTGGCAACTCGAAAGGATTAGGTGTGGCGTGCACATCTAAACGTGAAGCTTCAAAAGAGAACCAACAGAATAATTTTCGTTCATCAAAATTTGTCAGAAGACCATGTTTTAAGGAAATCAGGCATCGTGCGAAATTATCTTGTTTTTTATAAACAACATGTTGTAACTCAAAAAGCTTTGGTGTTGCCAGTATGTCTAAGTGTTTAGCCTCAAAAGGGAATGCACAGAATAGTTTTCTCTCGAAAGAATATGTAAGAATACCACGTTATAAGGAAATACAGTGTTGCAGAGTAAAGACAAATACGTACGTATTGGAAACACGTTACGAGAATTAACGCATTATAAAAAAATTAGCTTGTATGTCCTAAACAACACGTTGTAACTCGAAAAGATTTGGTGTGACGTGTACGTCTAAATATGTAGCCTCAAAAGAGAACCCACAGGAGAATTTTCTTTCGTCAAAATTTTTCAGAAAACCAGGTTTTTAGGAAATCCCGCATCGTGCGAAATCATCTTCTTTTTCCTAATCAACATGTTGTAACTCGAAAAGCTTTGGTGTTGCGTGTTTGTCTAATCGTGTAGCCTCAAAAGAGAATGCACAGGAGAATTATCCCTCGAAAGAATATGTAAGAATACCATGTTATAAGGAAATACAGTGTTGCAGAGTATAGACAAATATGTATGTATGGGAAACACTTTATGAGAAGAAATAGTGCATCGTACAATATTTGCTTGTATCTCATAAACAACACGTTGTATCTCAAAATTATTTGGTGTGGCTCGTACGGCTACACGTGTAGCCTCAAAAGAGAACCCACAGGAGAACTTTCTTTCGTCAAAATTTGTCAGAAAACCACGTTTTAAGGAAATCCCGCATCGTGCAAAATTATCTTGTTTTTCCTAAACAACACGTTGTAACTCGAAAAGCTTTGGTGTTGTGTGTATGTCTGAGCATGTAGCCTCTAAAGAGAATGCACAGGAGAGTTTTCTCTCGAAAGAACATGTAAGAATACAACGTTAAAGGAAATACAGTGTTGCAGAGTAAAGACAAATACATACGTATTGGAACCACTTTACGAAAAGAAATAACGCATCATACAAAATTAGCTTGTATCTCTTAAACAACACGTGGTAACTCGAAAGGATTTGGTGTGGCGTGCACGTCTAAACGTGTAGCCTCAAAAGAGAAGCCACAGGAGAATTTTCTTTCGTCAAAATTTGTCAGAAAACCACGTTTTAAGGAAATCCCGCATCGTGCAAAATTATCTTGTTTTCCATAAACAACACGTTGTAACTTGAAAAGCTTTGGTGTTGCCTGTATGTCTAAGTATGTAGCCTCAAAAGGGAACGCACAGGATAGTTTTCCCTCGAAGGAATATGTAAGTATACCACGTTATAAGGAAATATAATGTTGCAGTGTAAAGACAAATATGTACTTATTGGAAACACTTTACGAGAAGAATTAACGCATCGTAAAAAATTAGCTTATATCTCCTAAACAACACGTTGTTATTCGAAAAGATTTGGTGTGGCTCGTACCTCTACACGAGTAGCCACAAAAGAGAACCCACAGGAGAACTTTCTTTCGTCAAAATTTTTCAGAAAACCACGTTTTATGGAAATCTCGCATCGTGCTAAATTATCTTGTTTTTCCTAAACAACACATTGTAACTCGAAAAGCTTTGGCGTAGCGTGTTTGTCTAAGCGTGTCCCCTCAAAAGAGAACGCACAGGAGAGTTTTCCCTCGAAATAATATGTAAGAATACTATGTTATAAGGAAATACAGTGTTGCAGATTAAAGACAAATAAGTATGTATTGGAAACACTTTACGAGAAGAAATAATGCATCATACAAAATTAGCTTGTATCTCCTAAACAACACGTGGTAACTCGAAAGGATTTGGTGTGGCGTGTACGTCTAAACGTGTAGCCTCAAAGGAGAACCCACAGGAGAATTTTCTTTATTCAAAATTTTTCAGAAAACCACGTTTTAAGGAAATCCCGCATCGTGCGAAATCATCTTCTTTTTCCTAAACAACATGTTGTAACTCGAAAAGCTATGGTGTTGCGTGTATGTGTAAGCGTGGAGCCTCAAAAGAGAAGGCACTGGAGAGTATTCTCTCGAAAGAATATGTAAGAATTCCACGTTATAAGGAAATACAATTTTGCAGAGTAAAGACCAATAAGTACATATTGGAAACACTTTACGAGAAGAAATAACGCATCTTACAAAATTATCTTGTATCTCCTAAACAACACGTTGTAACTCAAAAAGATTTGGTGTGACGTGTACGTCTAAAAGTGTAGCCTCAAACGAGAACCCACAGGAGAATTTTCTTTCATCAAAATTTGTCAGAAACCACGTTTTAAGGAAGTCTCGCATCGTGCGAAATTATCTTGTTTTTCCTAAACAACACGTTGTAACTCGAAAAGCTTTGGTGTTGCGTGTATGTCTACGCGTGTAGCCTCAAAAGAGAACGCACAGGAGAGTTTTCTCTCGAAAGAATATGTAAGAATACTACGTTATAAGGAAATACAGTGTTGCAGAGTAAAGACAACTACGTACGTATTGGAAACACTTTAAGAGAAGAAATATCGCATCCTAGAAAATTAGCTTGTATCTCCTAAACAACACGTAGTAACTCGAAAAGATTTGGTGTGGCTCGTACCTCTACACGTGCAGCCTCAATAGAGAACCCACAGGAGAACTTTGTTTCGTCAAAATTTTTCAGAAAACCACGTTTAATGGAAATCTCGTATCGTGTGAAATTATCTTGTTTTTCCTAAACAACACGTTGTGACTCCAAAAGCTTTGGCGTTGCGTGTTTGTCTAAGCGTGTAACCTCAAAAGAGAATGCACAGGATTGTTTTCCCTCGAAAGAATATGTAAGAATACCACATTATAAGGAAATACAGTGTTGCAGAGTAAAGACAAATAAGTACGTATTGGAAACACTATATGAGAAGAAATAACGCATTGTACAATATTTGCTTGTATCTCCTAAACAACACGTTGTAACTCAAAAATATTTCGTGTGGCTCGTATGTCTACACATTTAGCCTCAAAAGAGAACACACAGGAGAACTTTCTTTCTTCAAAATTTGTCAGAAAACCACGTTTTAAGGAAATCCCGCATCATGCAAAATTATCTTGTTTTTCCTAAACAACACGTTGTAACTCGAAAAGCTTTTGTGTTGCGTGTATGTCTGAGCATGTAGCCTCTAAAGAGAATGCACAGGAGAGTTTTCTCTCGAAAGAACATGAAAGAATACAACGTTATAAGGAAATACAGTGTTGCAGAGTAAAGACAAATACGTACATATTGGAAACACTTTACGAGAAGAAATAACGCACCATACAAAATTAGCTTGTATCTCCTAAACAACACGTGGTAACTCGAAAGGATTTGGTGTGGCGTGTACATCTAAACGTGTAGCCTCAAAAGAGAACCCACAGGAGAATTTTCTTTCGTCAAAATTTGTCAGAAAACCACGTTTTATGGAAATCTCGCATCATGCCAAATTATCTTGTTTTTCCTAAACAACACATTGTAACTCGAAAAACTTTGGCGTTGCATGTTTGTCTAAGCGTGTAGCCTCAAAAGAGAACGCACAGGAGAGTTTTCCCTCGAAATAATATGTAAGAATACCACGTTATAAGGAAATACAGTGTTGCAGAGTAAAGACAAATAAGTACGTATCGGAAACACTTTACAAGAAGAAATAACGCATCGTACAAAATTAGCTTGTATCTCCTAAACAACACGTGGTAACTCGAAAGGATTTGGTGTGGCATGTACGTCTAAATGTGTAGCCTCAAAAGAGAACCCACAGGAGAATTTTCTTACTTCAAAATTTTTCAGAACACCTCGTTTTAAGGAAATGCCACATCGTGCGAAATCATCTTCTTTTTCCTAAACAACATGTTGTAACTCGAAAAGCTTTGGTGTTGCGTGTATGTGTAAACGTGTAGCCTCAAAAGAGAAGGCACAGGAGAATTTTCTCTCGAAAGAATATGTAAGAATATCACGTTATAAGGAAATAAAATTTTGCAGAGTAAAGACAAATAAGTACATATTGGAAACACTTTACGAGAAGAAATAACGCATCGTAAAAAATTAGCTTGTATCTCCTAAACAACACGTTGTAACTCGAAAAGATTTGGTGTGACGTGTAAGTCTAAAAGTGTAGCCTCAAACGAGAACCCACAGGAGAATCTTCTTTCATCAAAATTTGTCAGAAACCACGTTTTAAGGAAATCTCACATCATACGAAATTATCTTGTTTTTCCTAAACAACACGTTGTAACTCGAAAAGCTTTTGTGTTGCGTGTATGTGTAAGCGTGTAGCCTCAAAAGAGAAGGCACAGGAGAATTTTCTCTCGAAAGAAGATGTAAGAATATCACGTTATAAGGAAATACAATTTTGCAGAGTAAAGACAAATAAGTACATATTGGAAACACTTTACGAGAAGAAATAACGCATCGTACAAAATTAGCTTGTATCTCCTAAACAACACGTTGTAACTGGAAAAGATTTGGTGTGACGTGTAAGTCTAAAAGTGTAGCCTCAAAGGAGAACCCACAGGAGAATCTTCTTTCATCAAAATTTGTCAGAAACCAAGTTTTAAGGAAATCTCGCATCGTACGAAATTATCTTGTTTTTCCTAAACAACACGTTGTAACTCGAAAAGCTTTGGTGTTGCGTGTATGTCTAAGCCTGTAGCCTCAAAAGAGAGCACACAGGAGAGTTTTCGCTCGAAAGAATATGTAAGAATACCACGTTATAAGGAAATACAGTGTTGCAGAGTAAAGACAAATACTATTGGAAACACTTTAAGAGAAGAAATAAGGCAACGTAAAAAATTAGCTTGTATCTCCTAAACAACAAGTTGTAACTCGAAAAGATTTGGTGTGACTCGTACCTCTACACGTGTAGTCTCAAAAGAGAACCCACAGGAGAACTTTGTTTCGTCAAAATTTTTCAGAAAACCACGTTTTATGGAAATCTCGCATCCTGTGAAATTATCTTGTTTTTCCTAAACAACACATTGTAACTCGAAAAGCTTTGGCGTTGCGTGTATGTCTAAGCGTATGGCCTCTAAAGAGAACGCACAGGAGAGTTTTCTCTTGAAAGAATATGTAAGAATACAACGTTATAAGGAAATACAGTGTTGCAGAGTAAAGACAAATACGTACTTATTGGAAACACTTTACGAGAAGAAATAACGAATCATACAAAATTAGCTTGTATCTCCTAAACAACACGTGGTAAATCGAAAGGATTTGGTGTGGCGTGTACGTCTAAACGTGTAGCCTCAAAAGAGAACCCACTGAAGAATTTTCTTTCGTCAAAATGTTTCAGAAAACTACGTTTTAAGGAAATCCCGCATCGTGCGAAATTATCTTGTTTTTCATAAACAACACGTTGTAACTCAAAAAGCTTTGGTGTTGCCTGTATGTCTAAGTGTGTAGCCTAAAAAGGGAACGCACAGGATAGTTTTCTCTCGTAAGAATATATAAGAATACCACGTTATAAGGAAATACAGTGTTGCAGAGTAAAGACAAGTACTTGCATATTGGAAACACTTTACGAGAAGAAGTAACGCATCTTACAAAATTATGCTTGTATCTCCGAAACAACATGTTGTAATTCGAAAAGATTTGGTGTGGCATGTACGTCTAAACGTGTAGCCTCAAAAGAGACCCACAGGAGAATTTTCTTTCGACAAAATTTTTCAGAAAACCTCGTTTTAAGGAAATCCTGCATCGTGCGAAATCATCTTCTTTTTCCTAAACAACATGTTGTAACTCGAAAAGATTTGGTGTTGCGTGTATGGGTAAGCGTGGATCCTCAAAAGAGAAGGCACAGGAGAGTTTTCTCTCGAAAGAATATTTAAGAATACCACGTTATAAGGAAATACAATTTTGCAGAGTAAAGACAAATAAGTACATATTGGAAACACTTTACGAGAAGAAATAACTCATCATACAAAATTAGCTTGTATCTCCTAACAACACCTTGTAACTCGAAAAGATTTGGTGTGAGGTGTACGTTTAAACGTGTAGCCTCAAAAGAGAACCCACAGGAGAACTTTCTTTCATCAAAATTTGTCGGAAACCACGTTTTAAGGAAATCTCGCATCCTGCGATATTATCTTGTTTTTCCTAAACAACACGTTGTAACTCGAAAAGCTTTGGTGTTGCATGTATGTCTAAGCTTTTAGCCTCAAAAGAGAAGGCACAGGAGAGTTTTCTCTCGAAAGAATATGTAAGAATACCACGTTATGAGGAAATACAGTGTTGCAGAGTAAAGACAAATACGTACCTATTGGAAACTCTTTAAGAGAAGTAAGTTACAACGTGTTGTTTAGGAACTAGAAGCTAATTTTGTATGATGCATTATTTCTTCTCTAAAGTGTTTCCAATACGTACGTATTTGCGTTTAGTCTGCAACACTGTATTTCCTTATAATGTGGTATTCTTATATCTTCTTTCGAGAGAAAACTCTCCTGTGTGTCCTCTTTTGAGGCTACACACTTAGACATACACGCAACACCAAAGCTTTTCGCGTTACAACGTGTTGTTTAGGAAAAACAAGATAATTTTGCACGATTAGGAATTTCCTTAATACGTGGTTTTCTGACAAATTTTGACCAAAGAAAATTCTCCTATGGGTTCTCTTTTGAGACTACACGTTTAGACGTACAGACCACACCAAATCTTTTTGAGTTACAACGTGTTGTTTAGGAGATACAAGCTAATTTTGTACGATGCGTTATTTCTTCTCGTAAAGTTTTTCCAATAAGTAAGTATTTGTCTTTACTCAGCAACACTGTATTTCCTTATAACATGGTATTCTTACATATTTTTTCGAGAGAAAACTCTCCTGTGCATTCCCATTTGAGGCTACACGCTTAGACATACAAGCAACAGCAAAGCTTTTCGAGTTACAACGTGTTGTTTAGGAAGAACAAGATAATTTCTCACGATGCGGGATTTCCATAAAACGTGGTTTTCTGACAAATTTTGAAGAAAGAAAATTGTCCTGTGGGTTCTCTTTTGAGGCTACACGTTTAGACATACGCGCGACACCAAATCTTTTTGAGTTACAACTTGTTGTTTAGGAGATACAAGCTAATTTTTTTACGATGCGTTATTTCGTCTCGTAATGTTTAAGTGTTTCCAATACGTATGAATTTGCCTTTATTCTGCAACACTGTATTTCCTTATAACGTGGTATTCCTACATATGCTTTCGGGAGAAAACTCCCCTGTGCGTTCTCTTTTGAGGCTACACCTTAGACGTACACGCCACACCAAATCTTTTTGAGTTACAACTTGTTGTTTAGGAGATACAAGCTAATTTTTTAAAGATGAATTATTTATTCTCGTAAAGATTAAGTGTTTCCAATACGTATGTATTTGCCTCTACTCTGCAACACTGTATTTCCTTATAACGTGATATTCTTACATATTCTTTCGAGAGAAAACTCTCCTGTGCGTTCTCTTTGGAGGCTACACGCTTAGACATTCACGCAACACCAAAGCTTTTCGAGTTACAACGTGTTGTTTAGGAAAAACAAGATAATTTCGCATGATGCGGGATTTCCGTAAAACGTGGTTTTCTGACAATTTTTGACGAAAGAAAATTCTTCTGTGGGTTCTTATTTGAGGCTGCACGTTTAGACGTACACGCCACACCAAATCCTTTCGAATTATAACGTGTTGTTTAGGATATAGAAGCTAATTTTGTACTATGTGTTATTTCTTCTCGTAAAGCTTAAGTGTTTCCAATAAGTATGTATTTGTCTTTACTCTGCAACACTGTATTCCCTTATAACGTGGTATTCTTACATATTCTTTCGATAGAAAACTCTCCTGTGCGTTCTCTTTTGAGGCTACATGCTTAGACATACACGCAACACCAAAGCTTTTCGAGTTGCAACATGTTGTTTCCAATAAGTACATATTTGTCTATACTCTGCAACACTGTATTTCCTAATAACGTGGTAGTCTCACATATTCTTTCGAGAGAAAACTATCCTGTGCGTTCTCTTTGGAGGCTACACGCTTAGTGTTTCCAATAAGTATGTATTAGTCATTACTCTGCAACATTGTATTTCCTTATAACGTGGTATTCCTACATATTCTTTCGGGAGAAAACTCTCCTGTACGTTCTCTTTTGAGGCTACACCCTTAGACTTATATGCAACATCAAAGTTTTTCGAGTTACAACATGTTGTTTAGGAAAAACAAGATAATTTCGCACGATGCAGGATTTCCTTAAAACGTGGTTTTCTGACAAATTTTGACGAAAGAAAACCCTCCTGTGGGTTCTCCTTTGAGGCTACACGTTTAGTCGTACACGCCACAACAAATCTTTTCGAGTTGCAACGTGTTGTTTAGGAGATACAAGCTAATTTTGCATGATGCGTTATTTCTTCTCGTAAAGTGTTTCCAATAAGTACATATTTGTCTATACTCTGCAACACTGTATTTCCTTATAACGTGGTATTCTTACATATTCTTTCGAGAGAAAACTATCCTGTGCGTTCTCTTTGGAGGCTACACGCTTAGACATACACACACCACCAAAGCTTTTCGAGTTACAACGTGTTGATTAGGAAAAACAGGATAATTTCGCACGATGCGGGATTTCCTTAAAATGTGGTTTTCTGACGAATTTTGACGTAAGAAAATTCTCCTGTGGGTTCTCTTTTGAGGCTACACATTTAGACGTGCACGCCACACCAAATCTTTTTGAGTTACCACGTGTTGTTTAGGAGATACAAGCAAATTTTTTACCATGCATTATTTCTTCTCATAATATGTTTCCAATACGTATGTATTTTCTTTACTCTGCAGCAATATATTTCCTTATAACGTGGTATTCTTCCATATTCTTTCGAGAGAAAACTCTCCTGTGCATTCTCTTTTGAGGCTACACGCTTACACATACACCCAACACCAAAGTTTTTCGAGTTACAATGTTTTGTTTATGAAAAACAAGATAATTGCACACGATGCGGGATTTCCTTAAAACGTGGTTTTCTGACAAATTTTGACGAAAGAAAATTCTCCTGTGGGTTCTCTTTTGAGGCTACATGTTTAGACGTACACGCCACACCAAATCTTTTCGAGTTACAACGTGTTGTTTAGGAGATACAAGCTAATTTTGTACGATGCGTTATTTCTTCTCCTAAAGTGTTTCCAATATGTACGTATTTGTCTTTACTCTACAACACTGTATTTCCTTATAACATGGTGTTCGTACATATTCTTTCGAGAGAAAACTCTCCTGTGCATTCTCTTTTGAGGCTACACACTTAGACATACACGCAACACCAAAGCATTTCGAGTTAGAACGTGTTGTTTAGGAAAAACAAGATAATTTCGCACGATGCGGGAATTCCTTAAAACGTGGTTTTCTGACAAATTTTGAGGAAATAAAATTCTCCTGTGGGTTTTCATTTGAGGCTAAACGTTTAGACGTACACGCCACACCAAATGTTTTCGAGTTACAACGTGTTCTTTAGGAGATACAAGCTAATTTTTTACGATGCTTTATATCTTCTTGTAAAGTTTAAGTGTTTCCAAAAGGAACGTATTTATCTTTAATTTGCCACAATGTATTTCCTTATAACGTGGTATTCTTACATACTCGTTCGAGAGAAATCTCTCCTGTGCGTTCTCTTTTGAGGCTACATGTTTAGACATACACGCACCACCAAAGCTTTTCGAGTTGCAACATGTTGTTTAGGAAAAACAAGATAATTTCGCACGATGCGGTGTTTCCTTAATACGTGGTTTTCTGACAAATTTTGACGAAAGAAAACTCTCCTGTGGGTTCTCTTTTGAGGCTACACCTTTAGACATACACGCCACACCAAATCTTGTCCAGTTACAACGTGTTGTTTAGGAGATACAAGCTAATTTTACATGATGCGTTATTTCTTCTCCTAAAGTGTTTCCAATAAATACATATTTGTCTATACTCTGCCACACTGTATTTCCTTATAACGTGATATTCTTACATATTCTTTCGAGAGAAAACTCTCCTGTGCGTTCTCTTTGGAGGCTACACGCTTAGACATTCACCTAACACCAAGGCTTTTCGAGTTACAACGTGTTGTTTAGGAAAAACAAGATAATTTCGCATGATGCGGGATTTCCTTAATAAGTGGTATTCTTACTTATTCTTTCGAGAGAAAACTATCCTGTGCATTCTCTTTGGAGGCTACACGCTTAGACATACAAGCACCATCAAAGATTTTCGAGTTACAAAGTGTTGATTAGGAAAAACAAGATAATTTCGCACGATGAGGGATTTCCTAAAAACGTGGTTTTCTAACAAATTTTGACGAAAGAAAACTCTCCTGTGGGTGCTCTTTTGAGGCTACACTTTTAGACGTACACGCCACACCAACTCTTTTCGAGTTACAACGTGTTGTTTAGGACATACAAGCTAGTTTTGCAAGATGCGTTATTTCTCTCATAAAGTGCTCCCATTACTTACTTATTTTCTTTACTCTGCCACACTGTATTTCCTTATAACGTGGTATTCTTACATATTCTTTCGAGAGAAAACTCTCCTGTGCGTTCTCTTTGGAGGCTACACGCTTAGACATTCACGCAACACCAAAGCTTTTCGAGTTACAATGTGTTTTTTAGGAAAAACAAGATAATTTCGCATGATGCGGGATTCCCTTAAAACGTGGTTTTCTGAAAAGTATTGACGAAAGAAAATTCTCCTGTGGGTTCTCTCTTGAGGCTACACGTTTAGATGTACACGCCACACCAAATCCTATCGAGTTATAACCTGTTGTTTAGGATATAGAAGCTAATTTTGTACTATGTGTTATTTCTTCTCCTAAAGCTTAACTGTTTCCAATAAGTATGTATTTGTCTTTACTCTGCAACACTGTATTTCCTTATAACGTGGTATTCCTACATATTCTTTCGGGAGAAAACTCCCCTGTGCGTTCTCTTTTGAGGCTACACGTTTAGACGTACACGCCACACCAAATCTTTTTGAATTACAACTTGTTGTTTAGGAGATACAAGCTAATTTTTTTACGATGAATTATTTCTTCTCGTAAAGTTTAAGTGTTTCCAATATGTATATATTTGCCTCTACTCTGCAACACTGTATTTCCTTAAAACGTGGTATTCTTACATATTCTTTCGAGAGAAAACTCTCCTGTGCGTTCTCTTCGGAGGCTACACGCTTAGACATTTACGCAACACCAAAGCTTTTCGAGTTACAACGTGTTTTTTAGGAAAAACAAGATAATTTCGCATGATGCGGGATTTCCTTAAAACGTGGTTTTCTGACAAATTTTGATGAAAGAAAATTCTCCTGTGGGTTCTCTTTTGAGGCTACACGTTTAGACGTACATGCCACACCAAATCCTTTCGAGTTATAACGTGTTGTTTAGGGTATACAAACTAATTTTTACTATGTGTTATTTCTTCTCGTAAAGGTTAAGTGTTTCCAATAAGTATGCATTTGTCTTTACTCTGCAACACTATTTCCTTATAACGTGGTATTCCTACATATTCTTTCGGAAGAAAACTCTCCTGTGCGTTCTCTTTTGAGGCTACACGATTAGACATACAGGCACCACCAAAGCTTTTCGAGTTACATGTTGTTCAGGAAAAACAAGATAATTTCGCACGATGCGGTATTTCCTTAAAACGTGGTTTTCTGACAAATTTTGACGAACGAAAACTCTCCTGTGTGTTCTCTTTTGAGGCTACACGTTTAGACATACACGCCACACCAAACCTTGTCGAGTTACAACGTGTTGTTTAGGAGATACAAGCTAATTTTGCATGATGCGTTATTTCTTCTCCTAAAGTGTTTCCAATAAGTACATATTTGTCTAAATTCTGCAACACTGTATTTCCTTATAACGTGGTATTCTTACATATTCTTTCGAGAGAAAACTATCCTGTGCATTCTCTTTGGAGGCTACACGCTTAGACATACAAGCACCACCAAAGATTTTCGAGTTACAAAGTGTTGATTAGGAAAAACAAGATAATTTCGCACGATGAGGGATTTCCTAAAAACGTGGTTTTCTAACAAATTTTGACGAAAGAAAACTCTCCTGTGGGTGCTCTTTTGAGGCTACACTTTTAGACGTACACGCCACACCAACTCTTTTCGAGTTACAACGTGTTGTTTAGGACATACAAGCTAGTTTTGCAAGATGCGTTATTTCTCTCATAAAGTGCTCCCATTACTTACTTATTTTCTTTACTCTGCCACACTGTATTTCCTTATAACGTGGTATTCTTACATATTCTTTCGAGAGAAAACTCTCCTGTGCGTACTCTTTGGAGGCTACATGCTTAGACATACACGCACCACCAAAGCTTTTCGAGTTACAACGTGTTGTTTAGGAAAAACAAGATAATTTCGCACGATGCGGGATTCCCTTAAAACGTGGTTTTCTGAAAAGTGTTGACTAAAGAAAATTCTCCTGTGGGTTCTCTTTTGAGGCTACACGTGTAGAAGTACACGCCACACCAAATCCTATCGAGTTATAACCTGTTGTTTAGGATATACAAGCTAATTTTGTACTATGTGTTATTTCTTCTCGTAAAGCTGAACTGTTTCCAATAAGTATGTATTTGTCTTTACTCTGCAACACTGTATTTCCTTATAACGTGGTATTCCTACATATTCTTTCGGGAGAAAACTCCCCTGTGCGTTCTCTTTTGAGGCTACACGTTTAGACGTACACGCCACACCAAATCTTTTTGAGTTACAACTTGTTGTTTAGGAGATACAAGCTAATATTTTTACGATGAATTATTTCTTCTCATAAAGTTTAAGTGTTTCCAATACGTATGTACTTGCCTCTACTCTGCCACACTGTATTTCCTTATAACGTGATATTCTTACATATTCTTTCGAGAGAAAACTCTCCTGTGCGTTCTCTTTGGAGGCTACACGCTTAGACATTCACCCAACACCAAAGCTATTCGAGTTACAACGTGTTGTTTAGGAAAAACAAGATAATTTCCCATGATGCGGGATTTCCTTAAAACGTGGTTTTCTGACAAATTTTGACGAAAGAAAATTCTCCTGTGGGTTCTCTTTTGAGGCTACATGTTTAGACGTACACGCCACACCAAATCCTTTCGAGTTATAACGTGTTGTTTAGGATATACAAGCTAATTTTGTACTATGTGTTATTTCTTCTCGTAAAGCTTAAGTGTTTCCAATAAGTATGTATTTGTCTTTACTCTGCAACACTGTATTTCCTTATAACGTGGTATTCCTACATATTCTTTCGAGAGAAAACTATCCTGTGCGTTCTCTTTGGAGGCTACACGCTTAGACATACACGCACCACCAAAGCTTTTCGAGTTACAACGTGTTGATTAGGAAAAACAAGATAATTACGCACGACGCGGGATTTCCTTAAAACGTGGTTTTCTGACAAATTTTGACATAAGAAAATTCTCCTGTGGGTTCTCTTTTGAGGCTACACGTTTAGATGTACTCGCCACACCAAATATTTTTGAGTTACCACGTGTTGTTTTGGAGATACAAGCTAATTTTCTACCATGCGTTATTTCTACTCTTAATGTGTTTCCAAAACGTATGTATTTGTCTTTACTCTGCAGCAATATGTTTCCTTATAACATGGTATTCTTACATATTCTTTCGAGAGAAAACTCTCCTGTGCATTCTCTTTTGAGGCTACATGCTTAGACATACACGCAACACCAAATCCTTTCGAGTTATAACGTGTTGTTTAGGATATACAAGCTAATTTTGTACTATGTTTTATTTCTTCTCGTAAAGTTTAAGTGTTTCCAATAAGTATTTATTTGTCTTTACTCTGCAACACTGTATTTCCTTATAACGTGGTATTCCTACATATTCTTTCGGGAGAAAACTCTCCTGTGCGTTCTCTTTTGAGGCTACACCCTTAGACATATACGCAACACCAAAGCTTTTCGAGTTACAACATGTTGTTTAGGAAAAACAAGATAATTTCGCAGGATGCAGGATTTCCTTAAAACGTGGTTTTCTGACAAATTTTGACGAAAGAAAACTCTCCTGTGGGTTCTCCTTTGAGGCTACACGTTTAGTCGTTCACGCCACACCAAATCTTTTCGAGTTACAACGTGTTGTTTAGGAGATACAAGCTAAGTTTGCATGATGCGTTATTTCTTTTCGTAAAGTGTTTCCAATAAGTACATATTTGTCTATACTCTGCAACACTGTATTTCCTTATAACGTGGTATTCTTACATATTCTTTCGAGAGAAAACTATCCCTTGCGTTCTCTTTGGAGGCTACACGCTTAGACATACACGCACCACCAAAGCTTTTCGAGTTACAACGTGTTGATTTGGAAAAACAAGATAATTTCCCACGATGCGGGATTTCCTTAAAAAGTGGTTTTCTGACAAATTTTGACGTAAGAAAATTCTCCTGTGGGTTCTCTTTTGAGGCTACACATTTAGACGTGCACGCCACACCAAATCTTTTTGAGTTACCACGTGTTGTTTAGGAGATACAAGCAAATTTTGTACCATGCATTATTTCTTCTCATAATATGTTTCCAATACGTATGTATTTGTCTTAACTCTTTAGCAATATATTTCCTTTTAACTTGGTATTCTTACATATTCTTTCGAGAGAAAACTCTCCTGTGCATTCTCTTTTGAGGCTACATGCTTACATATACACCCAACACCAAAGCTTTTCGAGTTATAATGTTTTGTTTATGAAAAACAAGATTTGCGCACAATGCGGAATTTCCTTAAAACGTGGTTTTCTGACAAATTTTGACGAAAGAAAATTCTCCGGTGTGTTCTCTTTTGAGGCTACATGTTTAGACGTACACGCCACACCAAATCTTTTCGATTTACAACGTGTTGTTTAGGAGATACAAGCTAATTTTGTACGATGCGCTATTTCTTCTCCTAAAGTGTTTCCAATATGTACGTATTTGTCTTTACTCTACAACACTGTATTTCCTTATAACATGGTATTCGTACATATTCTTTCGAGAGAAAACTCTCCTGTGCATTCTCTTTTGAGGCTACACGCTTAGAAATACATGCAACACCAAAGCATTTCGAGTTAGAACGTGTTGTTTAGGAAAAACAAGATAATTTCTCATGATGCGGGAATTCCTTAAAACGTGGTTTTCTGACAAATTTTGAGGAAAGAAAATTCTCCTGTGGGTTTTCATTTGAGGCTAAATGTTTAGACGTACACACACGCCACACCAAATGTTTTCGAGTTACAACGAGTTCTTTAGGAGATACAAGCTAATTTTTTACGATGCTTTATATCTTCTTGTAAAGTTTAAGTGTTTCCAAAAGGAACGTAGTTATCTTTAATTTGCCACAATGTATTTCCTTATAACGTGGTATTCTTACATACTCGTTCGAGAGAAATCTCTCCTGTGCGTTCTCTTTTGAGGATACATGCTTAGACATACACGCAACACCAAAGATTTTCGAGTTCCAATGTGTTGTTTAGGAAAAACAAGATAGTTTCGCATGATGCGGGATTTCCTTAATAAGTGGTTTTCTGACAAATTTTGAGGAAAGAAAATTCTCCTGTGGGTTCTCTTTTGAGGCTACACTTTTAGACGTACACGCTACACCAAATCCTTTCGAGTTATAACGTGTTGTTTAGGATATACAAGCTAATTTTGTACTATGTGTTATTTCTTCTTGTAAAGCTTAAGTGTTTCCAATAAGTATGTATTTGTCTTTACTCTGCAACACTGTATTTGCTTATAACGTGGTATTCCTACATATTCTTTCGGAAGAAAACTCTCCTGTGCGTTCTCTTTTGAGGCTACACGCTTAGACATACACGCACCACCAAAGCTTTTCGAGTTACAACATGTTGTTTAGGATAAACAAGATAATTTCGCAAGATGCGGTATTTCCTTAAAACGTGGTTTTCTGACAAATTTTGACGAAAGAAAACTCTCCTGTGGGTTCTCTTTTGAGGCTACACGTTTAGACATACATGCCACACCAAATCTTGTCGAGTTACAACGTGTTGTTTAGGAGATACAAGTTAATTTTACATGATGCGTTATTTCTTCTCCTAAAGTGTTTCCAATAAGTACATATTTGTCTATACTCTGCAACACTGTATTTCCTTATAACGTGGTATTCTTACATATTCTTTCGAGAGAAAACTATCCTGTGCGTTCTCTTTGGAGGCTACATGCTTAGACATACACGCACCACCAAAGCTTTTCGAGTTACAACGTGTTGATTAGGAAAAACAAGATAATTTCGCGCGATGCGGGATTTCCATAAAACGTGGTTTTCTGACAAATTTTGACGTAAGAAAATTCTCCTGTGGGTTCTCTTTTGAGGCTACACGTTTAGATGTACACGCCACACCAAATCTTTTTGAGTTACCACGTTTTGTTTCGGAGATACAAGCTAATTTTGTACCATGCGTTATTTCTTCTCTTAATGTGTTTCCAAAACGTATGTATTTGTCTTTACTCTGCAGCAATATGTTTCCTTATAACATGGTATTCTTACATATTCTTTCGAGAGAAAACTCTCCTGTGCATTGTCTTTTGAGGCTACATGCTTAGACATACACGCAACACCAAATCCTTTCAAGTTATAACGTGTTGTTTAGGATATACAAGCTAATTTTGTACTATGTTTTATTTCTTCTCGTAAAGTTTAAGTGTTTCCAATAAGTATTTATTTGTCTTTACTCTGCAACACTGTATTTCCTTATAACGTGGTATTCCTACATATTCTTTCGAGAGAAAACTCTCCTGTGCGTTCTCTTTTGAGGCTACACGCTTAGACATATACGCAACACCAAAGCTTTTCGAGTTACAACATGTTGTTTAGGAAAAACAAGATAATTTCGCAGGATGCAGGATTTCCTTAAAACGTGGTTTTCTGACAAATTTTGACGAAAGAAAACTCTCCTGTGGGTTCTCCTTTGAGGCTACACGTTTAGTCGTTCACGCCACACCAAATCTTTTCGAGTTACAACGTGTTGTTTAGGAGATACAAGCTAAGTTTGCATGATGCGTTATTTCTTTTCGTAAAGTGTTTCCAATAAGTACATATTTGTCTATACTCTGCAACACTGTATTTCCTTATAACGTGGTATTCTTACATATTCTTTCGAGAGAAAACTATCCCTTGCGTTCTCTTTGGAGGCTACACGCTTAGACATACACGCACCACCAAAGCTTTTCGAGTTACAACGTGTTGATTAGGAAAAACAAGATAATTTCCCACGATGCGGGATTTCCTTAAAAAGTGGTTTTCTGACAAATTTTGACGTAAGAAAATTCTCCTGTTGGTTCTCTTTTGAGGCTACACATTTAGACGTGCACGCCACACCAAATCTTTTTGAGTTACCACGTGTTGTTTAGGAGATACAAGCGAATTTTTTACCATGCATTATTTCTTCTCATAATATGTTTCCAATACGTATGTATTTGTCTTTACTCTGCAGCAAGATATTTCCTTATAACGTGGTATTCTTACATATTCTTTCGAGAGAAAACTCTCCTGTGCATTCTCTTTTGAGGCTACAGGCTTACACATACACCCAACACCAAAGCTTTTCGAGTTACAATGTTTTGTTTATGAAAAACAAGATAATTGCGCACAATGCGGGATTTCCTTAAAACGTGGTTTTCTGACAAATTTTGACAAAAGAAAATTCTCCTGTGGGTTCTCTTTTGAGGCTACATGTTTAGACGTACACGCCACACCAAATCTTTTCGAGTTACAACGTGTTGTTTAGGAGATACAAGCTAATTTTGTACGATGCGTTATTTCTTCTCCTAAAGTGTTTCCAATATGTACGTATTTGTCTTTACAACACTGTATTTCCTTATAACATGGTATTCGTACATATTCTTTCGAGAGAAAACTCTCCTGTGCATTCTCTTTTGAGGCTACATGCTTAGACATGCACGCAACACCAAAGCATTTCGAGTTAGAACATGTTGTTTAGGAAAAACAAGATAAATTCTCATGATGCGGGAATTTCTTAAAACGTGGTTTTCTGACAAATTTTGAGGAAAGAAAATTCTCCTGTGGGTTTTCATTTGAGGCTAAATGTTTAGACGTACATGCCACACCAAATGTTTTCGAGTTACAATGTGTTCTTTAGGAGATACAAGCTAATTTTTTACGATGCTTTATATCTTCTTGTAAAGTTTAAGTGTTTCCAAAAGGAACGTAGTTATCTTTAATTTGCCACAATGTATTTCCTTATAAGGTGGTATTCTTACATACTCGTTCGAGAGAAATCTCTCCTGTGCGTTCTCTTTTGAGGCTACATGCTTAGACATACACGCAACACCAAAGATTTTCGAGTTACAATGTGTTGTTTAGGAAAAACAAGATAGTTTCGCATGATGCAGGATTTCCTTAATAAGTGGTTTACTGTCAAATTTTGAAGAAAGAAAATTCTCCTGTGGGTTCTCTTTTGAGGCTACACATTTAGACTTACATGCCACACCAAATCTTTTCGAGTTACAACGTGTTGTTTAGGAGATACAAACTAATCTTTTACGATGCGTTATTTCATCTCATAGAGTGTTTCAAATACATACGTATTTGTCTTTAGTCTGCAAAACTGTATTTCCTTATAATGTGGTATTCTTACATGTTCTTTCGAGAGAAAACTCTCCTGTGCGTTCTCTTTTGAGGCTAAACGCTTAGACATACACGCAACATCAAAGCTTTTCGAGTTACAACGTGTTGTTTAGGAAAAACAAGATAATTTCGCACTATGAGTGATTTCCTTAAAACATGGATTTCTGACAAATTTTAACAAACAAAAATTCTCCTGTGGGTTCTCTTTTGAGGCTACACGTTTAGACGTACACGCCACACCAAATCTTTTCGAGTTACAATGTGTTGTTTAGGAGATCAAGCTAATTTTGTATGATGCGTTATTTCTTCTCGTAAAGTGTTTCCAATACGTACGTATTTGCCTTTAGTCTGCAACACTGTATTTCCTTATAACGTGGTATTCTTACATATTCTTTCGAGAGAAAACTCTCCTGTGCGTCCTCTTTTGAGGCTACACGCTTAGACATACACGCAACACCAAAGCTTTTCGCATTACAACGTGTTGTTTAGGAAAAACAAGATAATTTCGCATGGTGAGGGATTTCCTTAATACGTGGTTTTCTGACAAATTTTGACAAAAGAAATTTCTCCTATTGGTTCTCTTTTGAGACTACACGTTTAGACGTACAGGCCACACCAAATCTTTTTAAGTTTCAACGTGTTGTTTAGGAGATACAGGCTAATTTGGTACGATGAGTTATTTCTTCTCATAAAGTTTTTCCAATAAGTAAGTATTTGTCTTTACTCTGCAACACTGTATTTCCTTATAAGGTGGTATTCTTACATATTTTTTCGAGAGAAAACTCTTCTGTGCATTCTCATTTGAGGCTACATGCTGAGACATACATGGAACACCAAAGCTTTTTGAGTTACAACGTGTTGTTTAGGAAGAACAAGATAATTTCTCACGATGCTGGATTTCCTTAAAACGTGGTTTTCTGACGAATTTTGACGAAAGAAAATTCTCTTGTGGGTTCTCTTTTGAGGCTAAACATTTAGACGTACACGCCACACCAAAACTTTTTGAGTTACAACTTGTTGTTTAGGAGATACAAGCTAATTTTTTAATGATGAATTATTTCTTCTCATAAAGTTTAAGTGTTTCCAATAGGTATGTATTTGCCTCTACTCTGCAACACTGTATTTCCTTATAACGTGGTATTCTTACATATTCTTTCGAGAGAAAACTCTCCTGTGCGTTCTCTTTGGAGGCTACACACTTAGACATTCACGCAACACCAAAGCTTTTCGAGTTACAACGTGTTGTTTAGGAAAAACAAGATAATTTCGCATGATGGGGATTTCCTTAAAACGTGGTTTTCTGACAAATTTTGACGAAAGAAAATTCTCCTGTGGGTTCTGTTTTGAGGTTTCACGTTTAGACGTACACGCCACACCAAATCCTTTCGAGTTCTAACGTGTTGTTTAGGATATACAAGCTAATTTTGTACTATGTGTTATTTCTTCTCGTAAAGTTTAAGTGTTTCCAATAAGAATGTATTTGTCTTTACTCTGCAACACTGTATTTCCTTATAACGTAGTATTCCTACATATTCTTTCGGGAGAAAACTCTCCTGTGCGTTCTCTTTTGAGGCTACACGTTTAGACGTACACGCCACACCAAATCTTTTTGAGCTACAACTTGTTGTTTAGGAGATACAAGCTTATTTTTTAACGATGAATTATTTCTTCTCTTAAATTTTAAGTGTTTCCAATATGTATATATTTGCCTCTACTCTGCAACACTGTATTTCCTTATAACGTGGTATTCTTACATATTCTTTCGAGAGAAAACTCTCCTGTGCGTTCTCTTTGGAGGCTACACGCTTAGACATTCACGCAACACCAAAGCTTTTCGAGTTACAATGTGTTGTTTAGGAAAAACAAGATAATTTCGCATGATGCGGGATTTCCTTAAAACGTGGTTTTCTGACAAATTTTGATGAAAGAAAATTCTTCTCTGGGTTCTCTTTTGAGGCTACACGTTTAGACGTACACGCCACACCAAATCCTTTCGAGTTATAACGTGTTGTTTAGGATATATAAACTAATATTTACTATGTGTTAATTCTTCTCGTAAATCGTAAGTGTTTCCAATAAGTATGCATTTGTCTTTACTCTGCAACACTGTATTATCTTATAACGTGGTATTCCTACATATTCTTTTGGAAGAAAACTCTCCTGTGCGTTCTCTTTTGAGGCTACATGCTTAGATATTCACGCAACACCAAAGCTTTTCGAGTTACAACGTGTTGTTTAGGAAAAACAAGATAATTTCGCATGATGTGTGATTTCCTTAAAACGTGGTTTTCTGACAAATATTGATGAAAGAAAATTCTCCTGTGGGTTCTCTTTTGAGGCTACACGTTTAGACGTACACGCCACACCTAATCCTTTCAAGTTATAACGTGTTGTTTAAGATATACAAACTAATTTTTACTATGTGTTATTTCCTCTCGTAAAGGTTAAGTGTTTCCAATAAGTATGCATTTGTCTTTACTCTGCAACACTGTATTTCCTTATAACGTAGTATTCCTACATATTCTTTCGGGAGAAAACTCTCCTGTGCGTTCTCTTTTGAGGCTACACGTTTAGACGTACACGCCACACCAAATCTTTTTGAGTTACAACTTGTTGTTTAGGAGATACAAGCTTATTTTTTAACGATGAATTATTTTTTCTCTTAAAGTTTAAGTGTTTCCAATATGTATATATTTGCCTCTACTCTGCAACACTGTATTTCCTTATAACGTGGTATTCTTACATATTCTTTCGAGAGAAAACTCTCCTGTGCGTTCTCTTTGGAGGCTACACGCTTAGACATTCACGCAACACCAAAGATTTTCGAGTTACAACGTGTTGTTTAGGAAAAACAAGATAATTTCGCATGATGCGGGATTTCCGTAAAACGTGGTTTTCTGACAAATTTTGATGAAAGAAAATTCTTCTGTGGGTTCTCTTTTGAGGCTACACGTTTAGACGTACACGCCACACCAAATCCTTTCGAGTTATAATGTGTTGTTTAGGATATACAAACTAATATTTACTATGTGTTATTTCTTCTCGTAAAACTTAAGTGTTTCCAATAAGAATGCATTTGTCTTTACTCTGCAACACTGTATTTCCATATAACGTGGTATTCCTACATATTCTTTTGGAAGAAAACTCTCCTGTGCGTTCTCTTTTGAGGCTACACGCTTAGACATACACGCAACACCAAAGCTTTTCGAGTTACAACGTGTTGTTTAGGAAAAACAAGATAATTTCGCATGATGCGGGATTTCCTTAAAACGTGGTTTTCTGACAAATATTGATGAAAGAAAATTCTCCTGTGGGTTCTCTTTTGAGGCTACACGTTTAGACGTACACGCCACACCTAATCTTTTCAAGTTATAACGTGTTGTTTAGGATATACAAACTAATTTTTACTATGTGTTATTTCCTCTCGTAAAGCTTAAGTGTTTCCAACAAGTATGCATTTGTCTTTACTCTGCAACACTCTATTTCCTTATAACGTGGTATTCCTACATATTCTTTCAGAAGAAAACTCTCCTGTGCGTTCTCTTTTGAGGCTACATGCTTAGACATACACGCAACACCAAAGCTTTTCGAGTTACAACATGTTGTTTAGGAAAAACAAGATAATTTCGCACGATGCGGTATTTCCTTAAAACGTGGTTTTCTGACAAATTTTGACGAAAGAAAACTCTCCTGTGGGTTCTCTTTTGAGGCTACACCTTTAGACATACACGCCACACCAAATCTTGTCGAGTTAAAACGTGTTGTTTAGGAGATACAAACTAATTTTGCATGATGCGTTATTTCTTCTCCTAAAGTGTTTCCAATAAGTACATATTTGTCTAAATTCTGCAACATTGTATTTCCTTATAACGTGGTATTCTTACATATTCTTTCGAGAGAAAACTATCCTGTGCGTTCTCTTTGGAGGCTACACGCTTAGACATACACGCACCACCAAAGCTTTTCGAGTTACAACGTGTTGATTAGGAAAAACAAGATAATTTTGCACGATGCAGGATTTCCTTAAAACGTGGTTTTCTGACAAATTTTGACGAAAGAAAACTCTCCTGTGGGTTCTCTTTGGAGGCTACACTTTTAGACGTACAGGCCACACCAAATCTTTTCGAGTCACAACGTGTTGTTTAGGACATACAAGCTAATTTTGCAAGATGCGTTATTTCTCTCATAAAGTGCTTCCATTACGTACATATTTTACTTTACTCTGCCACACTGTATTTCCTTATAACGTGGTATTCTTACATATTCTTTCGAGAGAAAACTCTCCTGTGCGTTCTCTTTGGAGGCTATACGCTTAGATATTCACGCAACACCAAAGCTTTTCTAGTTACAACATGTTGTTTAGGAAAAGCAAGATAATTTCACATGATGCGGGATTCCCTTCAAACGTGGTTTTCTGAAAAGTGTTGACAAAAGAAAATTCTCCTGTGGGTTCTCTTTTGAGGCTACACGTTTAGACGCACACGCCACACCAAATCCTTTCGAGTTATAACGTGTTGTTTAGGATATACAAGCTAATTTTGTACTATGTGTTATTTCTTCTCGTAAAGCTTAACTGTTTCTAATAAGTATGTATTTGTCTTTACTCTGCAACACTGTATTTCCTTATAACGTGGTATTCCTACATATGCTTTCGGGAGAAAACTCCCCTGTGCGTTCTCTTTTGAGGCTACACCTTAGACGTACACGCCACACCAAATCTTTTTGAGTTACAACTTGTTGTTTAGGAGATACAAGCTTATTTTTTAACGATGAATTATTTCTTCTCTTAAATTTTAAGTGTTTCCAATATGTATATATTTGCCTCTACTCTGCAACACTGTATTTCCTTATAACGTGGTATTCTTACATATTCTTTCGAGAGAAAACTCTCCTGTGCGTTCTCTTTGGAGGCTACACGCTTAGACATTCACGCAACACCAAAGCTTTTCGAGTTACAATGTGTTGTTTAGGAAAAACAAGATAATTTCGCATGATGCGGGATTTCCTTAAAACGTGGTTTTCTGACAAATTTTGATGAAAGAAAATTCTTCTCTGGGTTCTCTTTTGAGGCTACACGTTTAGACGTACACGCCACACCAAATCCTTTCGAGTTATAACGTGTTGTTTAGGATATATAAACTAATATTTACTATGTGTTAATTCTTCTCGTAAATCGTAAGTGTTTCCAATAAGTATGCATTTGTCTTTACTCTGCAACACTGTATTATCTTATAACGTGGTATTCCTACATATTCTTTTGGAAGAAAACTCTCCTGTGCGTTCTCTTTTGAGGCTACATGCTTAGATATTCACGCAACACCAAAGCTTTTCGAGTTACAACGTGTTGTTTAGGAAAAACAAGATAATTTCGCATGATGTGTGATTTCCTTAAAACGTGGTTTTCTGACAAATATTGATGAAAGAAAATTCTCCTGTGGGTTCTCTTTTGAGGCTACACGTTTAGACGTACACGCCACACCTAATCCTTTCAAGTTATAACGTGTTGTTTAAGATATACAAACTAATTTTTACTATGTGTTATTTCCTCTCGTAAAGGTTAAGTGTTTCCAATAAGTATGCATTTGTCTTTACTCTGCAACACTGTATTTCCTTATAACGTAGTATTCCTACATATTCTTTCGGGAGAAAACTCTCCTGTGCGTTCTCTTTTGAGGCTACACGTTTAGACGTACACGCCACACCAAATCTTTTTGAGTTACAACTTGTTGTTTAGGAGATACAAGCTTATTTTTTAACGATGAATTATTTTTTCTCTTAAAGTTTAAGTGTTTCCAATATGTATATATTTGCCTCTACTCTGCAACACTGTATTTCCTTATAACGTGGTATTCTTACATATTCTTTCGAGAGAAAACTCTCCTGTGCGTTCTCTTTGGAGGCTACACGCTTAGACATTCACGCAACACCAAAGATTTTCGAGTTACAACGTGTTGTTTAGGAAAAACAAGATAATTTCGCATGATGCGGGATTTCCATAAAACGTGGTTTTCTGACAAATTTTGATGAAAGAAAATTCTTCTGTGGGTTCTCTTTTGAGGCTACACGTTTAGACGTACACGCCACACCAAATCCTTTCGAGTTATAATGTGTTGTTTAGGATATACAAACTAATATTTACTATGTGTTATTTCTTCTCGTAAAACTTAAGTGTTTCCAATAAGAATGCATTTGTCTTTACTCTGCAACACTGTATTTCCATATAACGTGGTATTCCTACATATTCTTTTGGAAGAAAACTCTCCTGTGCGTTCTCTTTTGAGGCTACACGCTTAGACATACACGCAACACCAAAGCTTTTCGAGTTACAACGTGTTGTTTAGGAAAAACAAGATAATTTCGCATGATGCGGGATTTCCTTAAAACGTGGTTTTCTGACAAATATTGATGAAAGAAAATTCTCCTGTGGGTTCTCTTTTGAGGCTACACGTTTAGACGTACACGCCACACCTAATCTTTTCAAGTTATAACGTGTTGTTTAGGATATACAAACTAATTTTTACTATGTGTTATTTCCTCTCGTAAAGCTTAAGTGTTTCCAACAAGTATGCATTTGTCTTTACTCTGCAACACTCTATTTCCTTATAACGTGGTATTCCTACATATTCTTTCAGAAGAAAACTCTCCTGTGCGTTCTCTTTTGAGGCTACATGCTTAGACATACACGCAACACCAAAGCTTTTCGAGTTACAACATGTTGTTTAGGAAAAACAAGATAATTTCGCACGATGCGGTATTTCCTTAAAACGTGGTTTTCTGACAAATTTTGACGAAAGAAAACTCTCCTGTGGGTTCTCTTTTGAGGCTACACCTTTAGACATACACGCCACACCAAATCTTGTCGAGTTAAAACGTGTTGTTTAGGAGATACAAACTAATTTTGCATGATGCGTTATTTCTTCTCCTAAAGTGTTTCCAATAAGTACATATTTGTCTAAATTCTGCAACATTGTATTTCCTTATAACGTGGTATTCTTACATATTCTTTCGAGAGAAAACTATCCTGTGCGTTCTCTTTGGAGGCTACACGCTTAGACATACACGCACCACCAAAGCTTTTCGAGTTACAACGTGTTGATTAGGAAAAACAAGATAATTTTGCACGATGCAGGATTTCCTTAAAACGTGGTTTTCTGACAAATTTTGACGAAAGAAAACTCTCCTGTGGGTTCTCTTTGGAGGCTACACTTTTAGACGTACAGGCCACACCAAATCTTTTCGAGTCACAACGTGTTGTTTAGGACATACAAGCTAATTTTGCAAGATGCGTTATTTCTCTCATAAAGTGCTTCCATTACGTACATATTTTACTTTACTCTGCCACACTGTATTTCCTTATAACGTGGTATTCTTACATATTCTTTCGAGAGAAAACTCTCCTGTGCGTTCTCTTTGGAGGCTATACGCTTAGATATTCACGCAACACCAAAGCTTTTCTAGTTACAACATGTTGTTTAGGAAAAGCAAGATAATTTCACATGATGCGGGATTCCCTTCAAACGTGGTTTTCTGAAAAGTGTTGACAAAAGAAAATTCTCCTGTGGGTTCTCTTTTGAGGCTACACGTTTAGACGCACACGCCACACCAAATCCTTTCGAGTTATAACGTGTTGTTTAGGATATACAAGCTAATTTTGTACTATGTGTTATTTCTTCTCGTAAAGCTTAACTGTTTCTAATAAGTATGTATTTGTCTTTACTCTGCAACACTGTATTTCCTTATAACGTGGTATTCCTACATATGCTTTCGGGAGAAAACTCCCCTGTGCGTTCTCTTTTGAGGCTACACCTTAGACGTACACGCCACACCAAATCTTTTTGAGTTACAACTTGTTGTTTAGGAGATAAAAGCTAATTTTTTAATGATGAATTATTTATTCTCGTAAAGTTTAAGTGTTTCCAATACGTATGTATTTGCCTCTACTCTGCAACACTGTATTTCCTTATAACGTGATAATCTTACATATTCTTTCGAGAGAAAACTCTCCTGTGTGTTCTCTTTGGAGGCTACACGCTTAGACATTCACGCAACACCAAAGCTTTTCGAGTTACAACGTGTTGTTTAGGAAAAACAAGATAATTTCGCATGATGCGGGATTTCCGTAAAACGTGGTTTTCTGACAAATTTTGACGAAAGAAAATTCTTCTGTGGGTTCTTTTTTGAGGCTGCACGTTTAGACGTAAACGCCACACCAAATCCTTTCGAATTATAACGTGTTGTTTAGGATATACAAGCTAATTTTGTACTACGTGTTATTTCTTCTCGTAAAGCTTAAGTGTTTCCAATAAGTATGTATTTGTCTTTACTCTGCAACACTGTATTCCCTTATAACGTGGTATTCTTACATATTCTTTCGAGAGAAAACTTTCCTGTGCGTTCTCTTTTGAGGCTACACGCTTAGACATACACGCAACACCAAAGCTTTTCGAGTTGCAACATGTTGTTTAGGAAAAACAAGATAATTTCGCACGATGCGGTATTTCCTTAAAACGTGGTTTTCTGACAAATTTTGACGAAAGAAAACTCTCCTGTGGGTTCTCTTTTGAGGCTACACGTATAGACATACACGCCACACCAAATCTTGTCGAGTTACAACGTGTTGTTTAGGAGATACAAGCTAATTTTACATGGTGCGTTATTTCTTCTCCTAAAGTGTTTCTAATAAGTACATATTTGTCTATACTCTGCAACACTGTATTTCCTTATAACTTGGTATTCTTACATATTCTTTCGAGAGAAAACTATCCTGTGCGTTTTCTTTGGAGGCTACACGCTTAGAAATACACGCACCACAAAACCTTTTCGAGTTACAACGTGTTGATTAGGAAAAACAAGATAATTTCGCACAATGCGGGATTTCCTTAAAACGTGGTTTTCTGACAAATTTTGACATAAGAAAATTCTCCTGTTGGTTCTCTTTTGAGGCTACACATTTAGATGTACACGCCACACCAAATCTTTTTGAGTTACCACGTGTTGTTTCGGAGATACAAGCTAATTTTGTACCATGCGTTATTTCGTCTCATAATGTGTTTCCAATACGTACGTATTTGTCTTTACTCTGTAGCAATATATTTCCTTATAACGTGGTATTCTTACATATTCTTTCGAGAGAAAACTCTTCTGTGCATTCTCTTTTGAGGCTACATGCTTAGACATACACGCAACACCAAATCCTTTCAAGTTATAACGTGTTGTTTAGGATATACAAGCTAATTTTTTACTATGTTTTATTTCTTCTCGTAAAGTTTAAGTGTTTCCAATAAGTATGTATTTGTCTTTACTCTGCAACACTGTATTTCCTTATAACGTGGTATTCCTACATATTCTTTGGGAGAAAACTCTCCTGTACGTTCTCTTTTGAGGCTACACGCTTAGACATATACGCAACATCAAAGCTTTTCGAGTTACAACATGTTGTTTAGGAAAAACAAGATAATTTCGCAGGATGCAGGATTTCCTTAAAACGTGGTTTTCTGACAAATTTTGACGAAAGAAAACCCTCCTGTGGGTTCTCCTTTGAGGCTACACGTTTAGTCGTTCACGCCACACCAAATCTTTTCGAGTTGCAACGTGTTATTCAGGAGATACAAGCTAATTTTGCATGATGCGTTATTTCTTCTCGTAAAGTGTTTCCAATAAGTACATATTTGTCTATACTCTGCAACACTGTATTTCCTTATAACTGGTATTCTTACATATTCTTTCGAGAGAAAACGATCCTGTGCGTTCTCTTTGGAGGCTACACGCTTAGACATACACGCAACAACAAAGCTTTTCGAGTTACAAAGTGTTGATTAGGAAAAACAGGATAATTTCGCACGATGCGGGATTTCCTTAAAATGTGGTTTTCTGACAAATTTTGACGTAAGAAAATTCTGCTGTGGGTTCTCTTTTGAGGCTACACTTTTAGACGTGCACGCCACACCAAATCTTTTTGAGTTACCACGTGTTGTTTAGGAGATACAAGCAAATTTTGTACCATGCATTATTTCTTCTCATAATATGTTTCCAATACGTATGTATTTGTCTTTACTCTGCAGGAATATATTTCCTTATAACGTGGTATTCCTACATATTCTTTGGGAGAAAACTCTCCTGTGCATTCTCTTTTGAGGCTACACGCTTACACATACACCCAACACCAAAGCTTTTCGTGTTACAATGTTTTGTTTATGAAAAACAAGATAAATGCGCACAATAAGGGATTTCTTTAAAACGTGGTTTTCTGACAAATTTTGACGAAAGAAAATTCTCCTGTGGGTTCTCTTTTGAGGCTACATGTTTAGACCTACACGCCACACCAAATCTTTCGAGTTACAACGTGTTGTTTAGGAGATACAAGCTAATTTTTACGATGCGTTATTTCTTCTCCTAAAGTGTTTCCAATACGTACGTATTTGTCTTTACTCTACAACACTGTATTTCCTTATAACATGGTATTCGTACATATTCTTTCGAGAGAAAACTCTCCTGTGCATTCTCTTTTGAGGCTACACGCTTAGACATACACGAAACACCAAAGCATTTCGAGTTAGAACGTGTTGTTTAGGAAAAACAAGATAATTTCGCACGATGCGGGAATTCCTTAAAACGTGGTTTTCTGACAAATTTTGAGGAAATAAAATTCTCCTGTGGGTTTTCATTTGAGGCTAAACATTTAGACGTACACGCCACACCAAATGTTTTCGAGTTACAGCGTGTTGTTTAGGAGATACAAGCTAATTTTTTACGATGCTTTATATCTTCTTGTAAAGTTTAAGTGTTTCCAAAATGAACGTATTTATCTTTAATTTGCCACAATGTATTTCTTTATAACGTGGTATTCTTACATACTCGTTCGAGAGAAATCTCTCCTGTGCGTTCTCTTTTGAGGCTACATGCTTAGACATACACGCAACACCAAAGATTTTCGAGTTACAATGTGTTGTTTAAGAAAAACAAGATAGTTTCGCATGATGCGGGATTTCCTTAATAAGTGGTTTTCTGACAAATTTTGAGGAAAGAAAATTATCCTGTGGGTTCTCTTTTGAGGCTGCACGTTTAGACGTACATGCCACACCAAATCTTTTTGAGTTACAACGTGTTGTTTAGGAGATACAAACTAATTTTTTACGATGCGTTATTTCTTCTCATAGAGTGTTTCAAATACATACGTATTTGTCTTTACTCTGCAAAACTGTATTTCCTTATAATGTGGTATTCTTACATGTTCTTTCGAGAGAAAACTCTCCTGTGCGTTCTCTTTTGAGGCTACACGCTTAGACATACACGCAACATCAAAGCTTTTCGAGTTACAATGTGTTGTTTAGGAAAAACAAGATAATTTCGCACGATGAGTGATTTCCTTAAAACATGGATTTCTGACTAATTTTACGAACAAAAATTCTCCTGTGGGTTCTCTTTTGAGGCTACACGTTTAGACGTACAGGCCACACCAAATCTTTTCGAGTTACAATGTTTTGTTTAGGAGATACAAGCTAATTTTGTATGATGCGTTATTTCTTCTCATAAAGTTTTTCCAATAAGTATTTGTCTTTACTCTGCAACACTGTATTTCCTTATAACGTGGTATTCTTACATATTTTTTCGAGAGAAAACTCTCCTGTGCGTTCTCATTTGAGGCTACACGCTGAGACATACACGCAACAGCAAAGCTTTTCGAGTTACAACTTGTTGTTTAGGAAGAACAAGATAATTTCTCACGATGCGGCATTTCCTTAAAACGTGGTTTTCTGACAAATTTTGACGAAAGAAAATTCTCCTGTCGGTTCTCTTTTGAAGCTAAACGTTTAGACGTACACACCACACCAAATCTTTTTGAGTTGCAACTTGTTGTTTAGGAGATACAAGCTAATTTTTTTACAATGAATTATTTCTTCTCGTAAAGGTTAAGTGTTTCCAATACGTATGTATTTGCCTCTACTCTGCAACACTATATTTCCTTATAACGTGGTATTCTTACATATTCTTTCGAGAGAAAACTCTCCTGTGCGTTCTCTTTGGAGGCTACACACTTAGACATTCACGCAAAACGAAAGTTTTTCGAGGTACAACGTGTTGTTTAGGAAAAACAAGATAATTTCGCATGATGCGGGATTTCCTTAAAACGTGGTTTTCTGACAAATTATGACGAAAGAAAATTCTCCTGTGGGTTCTCTTTTAAGGCTTCATGTTTAGACGTACATGCCACACCAAATCCTTTCGAGTTCTAACGTGTTGTTTAGGATATACAAGCTAATTTTGTACTATGTGTTATTTCTTCTCGTAAAGCTTAAGTATTTCCAATATGTATGTATTTGTCTTTACTCTGCAACACTGTATTTCCTTATAACGTAGTATTCCTACATATTCTTTCAGGAGAAAACTCTCCTGTGCGTTCTCTTTTGAGGCTACACGTTTAGACGTACACGCCACACCAAATCTTTTTGAGTTACAACTTGTTGTTTCGGAGATACAAACTAATTTTTTAACGATGAATTATTTCTTCTCGTAAAGTTTAAGTGTTTCCAATATGTATATATTTGCCTCTACTCTGCAACACTGTATTTCCTTATAACGTGGTATTCTTATACATTCTTTCGAGAGAAAACTCTCCTGTGTGATCTCTTTGGAGGCTACATGCTTAGACATTCACGCAACACCAAAGCTTTTCGAGTTACAACGTGTTGTTTAGGAAAAACAAGATAATTTCTCATGATGCGGGATTTCTTTAAAACGTGGTTTGCTGACAAATTTTGATGAAAGAAAATTCTCCTGTGGGTTCTCTTTTGAGGCTACACATTTAGACGTACACGCCACACCAAATCCTTTCGAGTTATAACGTGTTGTTTAGGGTATACAAACTAAATTTTACTATGTGTTATTTCGTCTCGTAAAGCTTAAGTGTTTCCAATAAGTATGCATTTGTCTTTACTCTGCAACACTGTATTTCCTTATAACGTTGTATTCCTACATATTCTTTCGGAAGAAAACTCTCCTGTGCATTCTCTTTTGAGGCTACACGCTTAGACATACACGCACCACCAAAGCTTTTCTAGTTACATGTTGTTTAGGAAAAACAAGATAATTTCGCACGATGAGGTATTTCCTTAAACGTGGTTTTCTGACAAATTTTGACAAAAGAAAACTCTCCTGTGGGTTCTCTTTTGAGGCTACACGTTTAGACATACACGCCACACCAAATCTTGTCGAGTTACAACGTGTTGTTTAGGAGATACAAGCTAATTTTGCATGATGTGTTATTTCTTCTCCTAAAGTGTTTCCAATAAGTACATATTGTCTAAATTCTGCAACACTGTATATCCTTATAACGTGGTATTCTACATATTCTTTCGAGAGAAAACTATCCTGTGCGTTCTCTTTGGAGGCTACACGCTTAGACATACACGCACCACCAAAGCTTTTCGAGTTACAACGTGTTGATTAGGAAAACAAGATAATTTCGCACGATGCGGAATTTCCTCAAAACGTGGTTTTCTGACAAATTTTGACGAAAGAAAACTCTCCTGTGGGTTCTCTTTTGAGGCTACACTTTTAGACATACACGCCACACAAAATCTTTTCGAGTTACAACGTGTTGTTTAGGACATACAAGCTAATTTTGCAAGATGCGTTATTTCTCTCATAAAGTGCTTCCATTACATACGTATTTGTCTTTACTCTGCCACACTGTATTTCCTTATAACGTGGTATTCTTACATATTCTTTCGAGAGAAAACTCTCCTGTGCGTTCTCTTTGGAGGCTACACGCTTAGACATTCACGCAACACCAAAGCTTTTCGAGTTACAACGTGTTGTTTAGGAAAAACAAGATAATTTCACATGATGCGGGATTCCCTTAAAACGTGGTTTTCTGAAAAGTTTTGATGAAAGAAAATTCTCCTGTGGGTACTCTTTTGAGGCTACACGTTTAGATGTACACGCCACACCAAATCCTATCGAGTTATAACGTGTTGTTTAGGATATATAAGCTACTTTTGTACTATGTGTTATTTCTTCTCGTAAAGCTTAACTGTTTCCAATAAGTATGTATTTGTCTTTACTCTGCAACACTGTATTTCCTTGTAACGTGGTATTCCTACATATTCTTTCTGGAGAAAACTCCCCTGTGCGTTCTCTTTTGAGGCTACACGTTTAGACGTACACGCCACACCAAATCTTTTTGCGTTACAACTTGTTGTTTAGGAGATACAAGCTAATTTATTTACGATGAATTATTTCTTCTCGTAAAGTTTAAGTGTTTCCAATACGTATGTACTTGCCTCTACTCTGCCACACTGTATTTCCTTATAACGTGATATTCTTACATATTCTTTCGAGAGAAAACTCTCCTGTGCGTTCTCTTTGGAGGCTACACGCTTAGACATTCACCCAACACCAAAGCTGTTCGAGTTACAACATGTTGTTTAGGAAAAACAAGATAATTTCGCATGATGCGGGATTTCCTTAAAACGTGGTTTTCTGACAAATTTTGACTAAAGAAAAATCTCCTGTGGGTTCTCTTTTGAGACTACACGTTTAGACGTACACGCCACACCAAATCCTTTCGAGTTATAACGTGTTGTTTAGGAGATACAAGCTAATTTTGTACTATGTGTTATTTCTTCTCGTAAAGCTTAAGTGTTTCCAATAAGTATGTATTTGTCTTTACTCTGCAACACTGTATTTCCTTATAACGTGGTATTCCTACATATTCTTTCGAGAGAAAACTATCCTGTGCGTTCTCTTTGGAGGCTACACGCTTAGACATACACGCACCACCAAAGCTTTTCGAGTTACAACATGTTTAGGATAAACAAGATAATTTCGCGTGATGCTGTATTTCCTTAAACGTGGTTTTCTGACAAATTTTGACGAAAGAAAACTCTCCTGTGGGTTCTCTTTTGAGGCTACACGTTTAGACATACACGCCACACCAAATCTTGTCGAGTTACAACGTGTTGTTTAGGAGATACAAGCTAATTTTACATGATGCGTTATTTCTTCTCCTAAAGTGTTTCCAATAAGTACATATTTGTCTATACTCTGCAACACTGTATTTCCTTATAACGTGGTATTCTTACATATTCTTTCGAGAGAAAACTATCCTGTGCGTTCTCTTTGGAGGCTACACGCTTAGACATACACGCACCACCAAAGCTTTTCGAGTTACAACGTGTTGATTAGGAAAAACAAGATAATTTCGCACGATGCGGGATTTCCTTAAAACGTGGTTTTCTGACAAATTTTGACGTAAGAAAATTCTCCTGTGGGTTCTCTTTTGAGGCTACACGTTTAGATGTACACGCCACACCAAATATTTTTGAGTTACCACGTGTTGTTTCGGAGATACAAGCTAATTTTGTACCATGCGTTATTTCTTCGTTTAATGTGTTTCCAAAACGTATGTATTTGTCTTTACTCTGCAGCAATGTGTTTCCTTATAACGTGGTATTCTTACATAAACTTTCGAGAGAAAACTCTCCTGTGCATTGTCTTTTGAGGCTACATGCTTAGACATACACGCAACACCAAATCCTTTCGAGTTATAACGTGTTGTTTAGGATATACAAGCTAATTTTGTACTATGTCTTATTTCTTCTCGTAAAGTTTATGTGTTTCCAATAAGTATTTATTTGTCTTTACTCTGCAACACTGTATTTCCTTATAACGTGGTATTCCTACATATTCTTTCGGGAGAAAACTCTCCTGTGCGTTCTCTTTTGAGGCTACACGCTTAGACATATATGCCACACCAAAGCTTTTCGAGTTACAACATGTTGTTTAGGAAAAACAAGATAATTTCGCAGGATGCAGGATTTCCTTAAAACGTGGTTTTCTGACAAATTTTGACGAAAGAAAGCTCTCCTGTGGGATCTCCTTTGAGGCTACACGTTTAGTCGTTCACGCCACACCAAATCTTTTCGAGTTACAACGTGTTGTTTAGGAGATACAAGCTAAGTTTGCATGATGCGTTATTTCTTTTCGTAAATTGTTTCCAATAAGTACATATTTGTCTATACTCTGCAACACTGTATTTCCTTATAACATGGTATTCTTACATATTCTTTCGAGAGAAAACTATCCTGTGCGTTCTCTTTGGAGGCTACACGCTTAGACATACATGCACCACCAAAGCTTTTCGAGTTACAACGTGTTGATTAGGAAAAACAAGATAATTTCCCACGATGAGGGATTTCCTTAAAAAGTGGTTTTCTGACAAATTTTGACGTAAGAAAATTCTCCTGTGGGTTCTCTGTTGAGGCTACACATTTAGACGTGCACGCCACACCAAATCTTTTTGAGTTACCACGTGTTGTTTAGGAGATACAAGCTAATTTTGTACGATGCTTTATTTCATCTCGTAAAGTTTATGTGTTTCCAATACATACGTATTTGTCTTTATTCTGCAACACTGTATTTCCTTATAACGTGGTATCCTTACAAATTCTATCGAGAAAAAACTCTCCTGTGCGTTCTCTTTTGAGGCTACACGCTTAAACATACACACAACACCAAAGCTTTTCGAGTTACAACGTGTTGTTTAGGATTTCCTTAAAGCGGGATTTCCTTAAAACGTGGTTTTCTGAAAAATTTTGACGAAAGAAAATTCACCTGTGGGTTCTCTTTTGAGGCTACACGTTTAGACGTACAGGCCACACCAAATCTTTTCGAGTTACAACGTGTTGATTAGGAGATACAAGCTAATTTTGTACGTTGCGTTATTTCTTCTCGTAAAGTGTTTCCAATAAGTATGTATTTGCCTTTACTCTGCGACACTGTATTTCCTTATAAAGTGGTATTCTTACATACTCTTTCGAGAGAAAACTCTTTTGTGCGTTCTCTTTTGAGGCTACACGCTTAGACATACACGCAACACCAAAGCTTTTCGAGTTAAAACGTGTTGTTTAGGAAAAAGAAGATAATTGCGCACGATGCGGGATTTCCTTAAAACGTGGGTTCTCTTTGAGGGTACACGTTTAGACGTACAGGCCACACCAAATCCTTTCGAGTTATAACGTGTTGTTTAGGAGATACAAGCTAATTTTTTACTATTTGTTATTCCACGTTATATGGAAAAACAGTGTTGCAGAGTAAAGACAAATATGTACGTATTGGAAACACTTTACGAGAAGAAATAACACATGGTAAAAAATTAGCTTGTATCTCCTAAACAACACGTTGTAACTCAAAAGGATTTGGTGTGGTGTTTATCTAAAGGTGTAGCCTCAAAAGAGAACCCACAGGAGAATTTTCGTTGGTCAAAATTTTTCAGAAAACCACGTTTTATGGAAATCCCGCATCGTGCGAAATTATCTTGTTTTTCCTAAACAACACGTTGTAACTCGAAAAGCTTTGGTTTTGCATGTATGTCTAAGCGTGTAGCCTCAAAAGGGATCGCACAGGAGAGTATTCTCTCGAAAGAATATGTAAGAATACCACGTTATAAGGACATACAGTGTTGCACAGTAAAGACAGATACATACATATTGGAAACACTTTACGAGAAGGAATAATACATCATACGAAATTAGCTTGTATTTCGTAAACAACACGGTGTAACGAGAAAAGATTTTGTGTGGCGTGTACGTTGAAACGTGTAGCCTCAAAAGAGAACCCACAGGAGAATTTTCTTTCGTCAAAATACATCGGAAAACCACGTTTTAAGGAAATCCCGCATCGTGCGAAATTATCTTGTTTTTCCTAAACAACACGTTGTAACTCGAAAAGCTTTGGTGTAAACAACACGTTGTAACTCGAAAATATTTGGTGTGGTGTTTACATCTAAATGCGTAGCCTCAAAAGAGAACCCACAGGAGAATTTTCTTTGGTCAAAATTTTTTCAGAAAACCACGTTTTAAGGAAGTCCTGCACCATGCGAAATTATCTTGTTTTTCCTAAACAACACGTTGTAACTCGAAAAGCTTTGGTGTTGCGTGTATTTCTAAGCATGTAGCCTCAAAAGAGAATGCACAGTAGAGTATTCTCTCGAAAGAATATGTAAGAATACCACGTTATAAGGAAATACAGTGTTGCAGAGTAAAGACAGATACTTACTTATTGGAAACACTTTACGAGAAGGAATAATACATCGTACAAAATTAGCTTGTATTTCCTAAACAACACGTTGTAACTCGAAGGATTTGGTGTGACGTGTAAGTTGAAACGTGTAGCCTCAAAAGAGAACCCACAGGAGAATTTTCTTTCGTCAAAATTTGTCAGAAAACCACGTTTTAAGGAAATCCCGCATTGTGCGAAATTATCTTGTTTTTCCTAAACAACACATTGTAACTCGAAAAGCTTTGGTGTTGCGTGTATGTCTAAACGTGTGGCCTCAAAAGATAACGCACAGGAGAGTTTTCTCTCGAAAGAATATATAAGAATACCACGTTATATGGAAATACAGTGTTGCAGAGTAAAGACAAATACGTATATATTGGAAACACTTTACGAGAAGAAATAACGCATCGTAGAAAATTAGCTTGTATCTTCTAAACAACACGATGTAACTCGAAAAGATTTGGTGTGGCGTGTACTTCTAAACGTGTAGCCTCAAAAGAGAACCCACAGGAGAATTTTCTTTCGTCAAAATTTGTCAGAAAACCACGTTTTAAGGAAATCCCGCATTGTGCGAAATTATCTTGTTTTTCCTAAACAACACATTGTAACTCGAAAAGCTTTGGTGTTGCGTGTATGTCTAAACGTGTGGCCTCAAAAGATAACGCACAGGAGAGTTTTCTCTCGAAAGAATATATAAGAATACCACGTTATATGGAAATACAGTGTTGCAGAGTAAAGACAAATACGTATATATTGGAAACACTTTACGAGAAGAAATAACGCATCGTAGAAAATTAGCTTGTATCTTCTAAACAACACGATGTAACTCGAAAAGATTTGGTGTGGCGTGTACTTCTAAACGTGTAGCCTCAAAAGTGAACTTACAGGAGTATTTTCTTTCGTCAAAATTTGTCAGAAAACCACGTTTTATGGAAATCCCGCATCGTGGAAATTATCTTGTTTTTCATAAACAACACGTTGTAACTCGAAAAGCTTTGGTGCTGTGTGTATGTCTAAGCGTGTAGCCTCAAAAGAGAACGCACAGGAGAGTTTTCTCTCGAAAGAATATGTAAGAATACCGCGTTATAAGGAAATACAGTGTTGCAGAGTAAAGACAAATAAGTAAGTATTGGACACAATTTATGAGAAGAAGTAACGCATCGTAAAAAATAAGCTTGTATCTCCTAAACAACACGTTGTAACTCGAAAAGATTTGGTGTGACATGTACGTCTAAACATGTACCCTCAAAAGAGAACTCACAGGAGAATTTTCTTTCATCAAAATTTGTCAGAAAAAACGTTTTAAGGAAATCTCGCATCGTGCAATTTTATCTTGTTTTTACTAAACAACACGGTGTAACTCGAAAAGCTTTGGTGTTGAGTGTTTGTCTAAGCGTGTAGCCTCAAAAGAGAACGCACAGGAGAGTTTTCTCTCGAAAGAACATGTAAGAATACAACGTTATAAGGAAATACAGTGTTGCAGAGTAAAGACAAATATGTACTTATTGGAAACACTTTACGAGAAGAAATAATGCATCGTAAAAAATTAGCTTGTATCTCCTAAACAACACGTGGTAACTCGAATAGATTTGGTGTGGCGTGCACGTCTAAACGTGTAGCCTCAAAAGAGAACCAACAGGAGAATTTTCTTTCGTCAAAATTTGTCAGAACACCACGTTTTAAGGAAATCCCACATCGTGTGAACTTATCTAGTTTTTCATAAACAACACGTTGTAACTCGAAAGGTTTTGGTGTTGCCTGTATGTCTAAGTGTGTAGCCTCAAAAGGGAACGCACAGGATAGTTTTCTCCCGACAGAATATGTAAGAATACCACGTTATAAGGAAATACAGTGTTGCAGAGTAAAGACAAATACGTACGTATTGGAAACACTTTATGAGAACAAATAATGCAGCGTACAAAATTAGCTTGTATCTCCTAAACAACACGTGGTAACTCGAAAGGATTTGGTGTGGCGTGCACGTCTAAACGTGAAGCCTCAAAAGAGAACCCACAGGAGAATTTTCTTTCGTCAAAATTTGTCAGAAAACCACGTTTTAAGGAAATCCCGCATCGTGCGAAATTATCTTGTTTTTCATAAACATCACGTTGTAACTCGAAAAGCTTTGTTGTTGCCTGTATGTCTAAGTATGTAGCCTCAAAAGGGAATGCACAGTATAGTTTTCTCTTGAAAGAATATGTAAGAAAACCACGTTTTAAGAAATACAGTGTTGCAGAGTAAAGACAAATATGTATGTATTGGAAACACTTTACGAGAAGAATTAACGCATTGTACAAAATTAGCTTGGAGCTCCTAAACAATACGTTGTAATTCGAAAAGATTTGGTGTGGCGTGTACATCTAAATATGTAGCCTCAAAAGAGAACACACAGGAGAATTTTCTTTCGTCAAAATTTGTCAGAATGCACGTATTAAGGAAATCCCGCATTGTGCGAAATTATCTTGTTTTTCCTACACAACACTTCGTAACTCGAAAAGCTTTGGTGTTGCGTGTATGTATAAACTTGTGGCCTCAAAAGAGAATGCACAGGAGAGATTTCTCTCGAAAGAATATATAAGAATACCACGTTATAAGAAAATACAGTGTTGCAGAGTAAAGACAAATACGTAGGTATTGGAAACACTTTACGAGAAGTAATAACACATCGTACAAAATTAGCTTGTACCTCCTAAACAACACGATGTAACTCGAAAAGATTTGGTGTGGCGTGTACGTCTAAACGTGTAGCCTCAAAAGAGAACTCACAGGAGAATTTTCTTTCGTCAAAATTTGTCAGAAAACCACGTTTTATGGAAATCCCGCATCGTGGAAATTATCTTGTTTTTCCTAAACAACACGTTGTAACTCGGAAAGCTTTGGTACTGTGTGTATGTCTAAGCGTGTAGCCTCAAAAGAGAACGCACAGGACAGTTTTCTCTTGAAAGAATATGTAAGAATACCACGTTATAAGGAAATACAGTGTTGCAGAGTAAAGACAAATAAGTACGTATTGGACACATTTTACGAGAAGAAATAACGCATCGTAAAAAATTAGCTTGTATCTCCTAAACAACACGTTGTAACTCGAAAAGATTTGGTGTGACGTGTACGTCTAAATGTGTAGCCTCAAAAGGGAACTCACAGGAGAATTTTCTTTCATCAAAATTTTCAGAAAACACGTTTTAAGGAAATCTCGCATCGTGCAAAATTATCTTGTTTTTCCTAAACAACACGGTGTAACTCGAAAAGCTTTGGTGTTGAGTGTTTGTCTAAGCGTGTAGCCTCAAAAGTGAATGCACAGGAGAGTTTTCTCTCGAAAGAATATGTAAGAATACCACGTTATAAGGAAAAACAGTGTTGCAGAGTAAAGACAAATAAGTACATATTGGAAACACTTTAGGAGAAGAAGTAATGCATCGTAAAAAATTTGCTTGTATCTCCTAAACAACATGTTATAACTCGAAAAGATTTGGTGTGGCGTGTACGTCTAAACCTGTAGCCTCAAAAGACAACGCACAGGAGAACTTTCTTTCGTTAAAATTTGTCAGAAAACCACGTTTTAAGGATATCCCGCATCGTGAAAATTATCTTGTTTTTCCCAAACAACACGTTGTAACTCGCAAAGCTTTGGTATTGCGTGTATGTCTATGCGTGTAGCCACTTAAGAGAAGGCACAGGAGATTTTTCTCTCGAAAGAACATGTAAGAATACAACGTTATAAGGAAATACAGTGTTGCAGAATAAAGACAAATACATACTTTTTGGAAACACTTTACGAGAAAAAATAACGCTTCGTAAAAAATTAGCTTGTATCTCCTAAACAACACGTGGTAACTCGAAAAGATTTGGTGTGGCGTGCACGTCTAAACGTGTAGCCTCAAAAGAGAACTTTTCTTTCGTCAAAATTTGTCAGAACACCACTTTTTACGGAAATCCCGCATCGTGCGAAATTATCTTGTTTTTCATAAACAACACGTTGTAACTCGAAAAGTTTTGGTGTTGCCTGTATGTCTAATTGTGTAGCCTCAAAAGGGAATGCACAGGATAGTTTTCTCGCGACAGAATATGTAAGAATACCACGTTATAAGGAAATACAGTGTTGCAGAGTAAAGACAAATATGTACGTATTGGAAACACTTTATGAGAAGAAATAACGCATCGTACAAAATTAGCTTGTATCTCCTAAACAACACGTGGTAACTCGAAAGGATTTGGTGTGGCGTGCACGTCTAAACGTGAAGCCTCAAAAGAGAACCCACAGGAGAATTTTCTTTCGTCAAAATTTGTCAGAAAACCACGTTTTAAGGAAATCCCGCATCGTGCGAAATTATCTTGTTTTTCATAAACAACACGTTGTAACTCGAAAAGCTTTGGTGTTACCTGTATGTCTAAGTGTGTAGCCTCAAAAGGGAACGCACAGGATAGTTTTCTCTCGAAAGAATATGTAAGAAAACCACGTTTTAAGGAAATACAGTGTTGCAGAGTAAAGACAAATACGTACATATCGGAAACACTTTAAGAGAAGAATTAACGCATTGTACAAAATTAGCTTGTATCTCCTAAACAACACGTTGTAATTCGAAAAGATTTGGTGTGGCATGTACGTCTAAATATGTAGCCTCAAAAGAGAACACACAGGAGAATTTTCTTTCGTCAAAATTTTTCAGAAAACCACGTTTTAAGCTAATCCCGCATCTTGCAAAATCATCTCCTTTTTCCTAAACAACATGTTGTAACTCGAAAAGCTTTGGTGTTACCTGTATGTCTAAGTGTGTAGCCTCAAAAGGGAACGCACAGGATAGTTTTCTCTCGAAAGAATATGTAAGAAAACCACGTTTTAAGGAAATACAGTGTTGCAGAGTAAAGACAAATACGTACATATCGGAAACACTTTAAGAGAAGAATTAACGCATTGTACAAAATTAGCTTGTATCTCCTAAACAACACGTTGTAATTCGAAAAGATTTGGTGTGGCATGTACGTCTAAATATGTAGCCTCAAAAGAGAACACACAGGAGAATTTTCTTTCGTCAAAATTTTTCAGAAAACCACGTTTTAAGCTAATCCCGCATCTTGCAAAATCATCTCCTTTTTCCTAAACAACATGTTGTAACTCGAAAAGCTTTGGTGTTGCGTGTATGTGTAAGGATGGAGCCTCAAAAGAGAAGGCACAGGAGAGTTTTCCCTCGAAAGAATATGTAATAATACCATGTTATAAGGAAATACAATTTTGCAGAGTAAAGACAAATAAGTACATATTGTAAACACTTTACGAGAAGTAATAACGCATCGTACAAAATTAACTTGTGTCTCCTAAACAATACGTTGTAACTCGAAAAGATTTGGCGTCACGTGTATGTCTAAATGTGTAGCCTCAAAAGAGAACACGCAGGAGAATTTTCTTTCATCAAAATTTGTCGGAAACCACGTTTTACGGAAATCTCGCATCGTGCGAAATTATCTTGTTTTTCCTAAACAACACGTTGTAACTTGAAAAGCTTTGGTGTTGCGTGTATGTCTAAGCTTGTAGCCTCAAATGAGATTGCACAGGAGAGTTTTCTCTCGAAAGAATATGTAAGAATACCACGTTATAGGCAAATATAGTGTTGCAGAGTAAAGACAATTAAGTACGTATTGGACACACTTTACGAGAAGAAATAAAGCATCGTACGAAATTAGCTTGTATCTCCTAAACAACACGTGGTAACTCGAAAGGATTAGGTGTGGCGTACACGTCTAAACATGAAGCTTCAAAAGAGAACCAACAGAATAATTTTCTTTCGTCAAAATTTGTCAGAAAACCATGTTGTAAGGAAATCCAGCATCGTGCGAAATTATCATGTTTTTTTAAAAACAACAAGTTGTAACTCAAAAAGCTTTGGTGTTGCCTCTTTGTCTAAGTGTTTAGCCTCAAATGGGAATGCACAGGATAGGTTTCTCTTGAAAGAATATGTAAGAATACCACGTTATAAGGAAATACAGTGTTGCAGAGTAAAGACAAATACGTACGTATTGGAAACACTTTACGAGAATTAACGCATTATAAAAAATTAGCTTGTATCTCCTAAACAACACGTTGTAACTCGAAAAGATTTGGTGTGACGTGTACGTCTGAATATGTAGCCTCAAAAGAGAACCCAAAGGAGAATTTTCTTTCGTCAAAATTTTTCAGAAAACCAGGTTTTTAGGAAATCCCTCATCGTGCGAAATCATCTTCTTTTTCCTAAACAACATGTTGTAACTCGAAAAGCTTTGGTGTTGCGTGCTTGTCTAATCGTGTAGCCTCAAAAGAGAATGCACAGGAGAGTTTTCCCTCGAAAGAATATGTAAGAATACCATGTTATAAGGAAATACAGTGTTGCAGAGTAAAGACAAATATGTACGTATTGGAAACACTTTACGAGAAGAAATAGCGCATCGTACAATATTTGCTTGTATCTCCTAAACAACACGTTGTAACTCAAAAATATTTGGTGTGGCTCGTACGGCTACACGTGTAACCTCAAAGGAGAACCCACAGGAGAACTTTCTTTCGTCAAAATTTGTCAGAAAACCACGTTTTAAGGAAATCCCGCATCGTGCAAAATTATCTTGTTTTTCCTAAACAACACGTTGTAACTCGAAAAGCTTTGGTGTTGCGTGTATGTCTGAGCATGTAGCCTCTAAAGAGAATGCACAGGAGAGTTTCTCTCGAAAAAACATGTAAGAATACAACGTTATAAGGAAATACAGTGTTGCAGAGTAAAGACAAATACATACATATTGGAACCACTTTACGAAAAGAAATAACGCATCATACAAAATTAGCTTGTATCTCTTAAACAACACGTGGTAACTCGAAAGGATTTGGTGTGGCGTGCACGTCTAAATGTGTAGCCTCAAAAGAGAAGCCACAGGAGAATTTTCTTTAGTCAAAATTTGTCAGACAACCACGTTTTAAGGAAATCCCGCATCGTGCAAAATTATCTTGTTTTACATAAACAACACGTTGTAACTCGAAAAGCTATGGTGTTGCCTGTATTTCTAAGCGTGGAGCCTCAAAAGAGAAGGCACAGGAGAGTTTTCTCTCGAAAGAATATGTAAGTATACCACGTTATAAGGAAATATAATGTTGCAGAGTACAGACAAATACTATTGGAAACACTTTAAGAGAAGAAATAATGCATCGTACAAAATTAGCTTGTATCTCCTAAACAACACGTTGTAACTGGAAAAAATTTGGTGTGGCTCTTACCTCTACACGTGTAGCCTCAAAAGAGAACCCACAGGAGAACTTTATTTCGTCAAAATTTTTCAGACAACCACGTTTTATGGAAATCTCGCATCGTGCGAAATTATCTTGTTTTTCCTAAACGACACATTGTAACTCAAAAAGCTTTGGCGTTGCATGTATGTCTAAGCGTGTAGCCTGTAAAGAGAACGCACAGGAGAGTTTTCTCTCGAAAGAATATGTAAGAATACAACGTTATAAGGAAATACAGTGTTGCAGAGTAAAGACAAATAAGTACGTATTAGAAAACTTTACGAGCAGAAGTAACGCATCTTACAAAATTAGCTTGTATCTCCGAAACAACATGTTGTAACTCGAAAAGATTTGGTGTGCCGTGTATGTCTAAATGTGTAGCCTTAAAAGAGAACCCACAGGAGAATTGTCTTTCTTCAAAATTTTTCAGAAAACCACGATTTAAGGAAATCTCGCATCGTGCGAAATCATCTTCTTTTTCCTAAGCAACATGTTGTAACTCGAAAAGCTTTGGTGTTGCGTGTATGTGTAAGCATGGAGCCTCAAAAGAGAAGGCATAGGAGAGTTTTCTCTCGAAAGAATATGTAAGAATACCACGTTATAATGAAATACAATTTTGCAGAGTAAAGACAAATAAGTACTTATTGGAAACACTTTATGAGAAGAAATAACGCATCGTAAAAAATTAGCTTGTATCTCCTAAACAACACGTTGTAACTCAAAAAGATTTGGTGTGACGTGTACGTCTAAACATGTAGCCTCAAAAGAGAACCCACAGGAGAACTTTCTTTCGTCAAAATTTTTCAGAAAACCACGTTTTATGGAAATCTCGCATCATGCGAAATTATCTTGTTTTTCCTAAACAACACGTTGTAACTCGAAAAGCTTTGGTGTTGCGTGTATGTCTAAGCATGTAGCCCAAAAGAGAACGCACAGGAGACGTTTCCCTCGAAAGAATATGTAAGAATACCACGTTATAAGGAAGTACAGTGTTGCAGAGTAAAGACAATTAAGTACGTATTGGACACACTTTACAAGAAGAAATAACGCATCGAACAAAATTTGCTTGTATCTCCTAAACAACAAGTTATAACTCGAAAAGATTTGGTGTGGCGTGTACGTCTAAACCTGTAGCCTCAAAAGACAACGCACAGGAGAACTTTCTTTCGTTAAAATTTGTCAGAAAACCACGTTTTAAGGATATCCCGAATCGTGCAAAATTACCTTGTTTTTCCTAAACAACACGTTGTAACTCGAAAAGCTTTGGTGATGCGTGTATATCTAAGCGTGTAGCCTCTAAAGAGAACGCACAGGAGAGTTTTCTCTCGAAAGAACATGTAAGAATACAATGTTATAAGGAAATACAGTGTTGCAGAGTAAAGACAAATACATACATATAGGAAACACTTATGAGAAGAAATAATGCATCATACACAATTAGCTTGTATCTCCAAAACAACACGTGATAATTCGAAAGGATTTCGTGTGCCGTGCACGGCTAAACATGTAGCCTCAAAAGAGAACCCACAGGAGAATTTTCTTTCGTCAAAATTTGTCAGAACACCAAGTTTTAAGGAAATCCCGCATCGTGCGAAATTATCTTGTTTTTCATAAAAAACACGTTGTAACTTGAAAAGCTTTGGTGTTGCCTGTATGTCGAAGTGTGTAGCCTCAAAAGGGAACGCACAAGATAGTTTTCTCTCGAAAGAATGTGTAAGAATACCACGTTATAAGGAAATACAGTGTTGCAGAGTAAAGACAAATACGTACGTATTGGACACACTTTACGAGAAGAAATAAAGCATCGTACAAAATTAGCTTGTATCTCCAAAACAACACGTGGTAACTCGAAAGGATTAGGTGTGGCGTGCATGTCTAAACATGAAGCTTCAAAAGGGAACCAACAGAATAATTTTCTTTCGTCAAAATTTGTCAGAAAACCATGTTGTAAGGAAATCCAGCATCGTGCGAAATTATCTTGTTTTTTAAAAACAACACGTTGTAACTCAAAAAGCTTTGGTGTTGCCTGTATGTCTAAGTGTTTAGCCTCAAAAGGCAATGCACAGGATAGTTTTCTCTCGAAAGAATATGTAAGAATACCACGTTATAAGGAAATACAGTGTTGCAGAGTAAAGACAAATACGTACGTATTGGAAACACTTTACAAGAATTAACGCATTATAAAAAATTAGCTTGTATCTCCTAAACAACACGTTGTAACTCGAAAAGATTTGGTGTGACGTGTACGTCTAAATATGTACCTCAATGAGAACCCAAAGGAGAATTTTCTTTCATCAAAATTTTTCAGAAAACCAGGTTTTTAGGAAATCCCTCATCGTGCGAAATCATCTTCTTTTTTTTAAACAACATGTTGTAACTCGAAAAGCTTTGGTGTTGCGTGCTTGTCTAATCGTGTAGCCTCAAAAGAGAATGCACAGGACAGTTTTCCCTCGAAAGAATATGTAAGAATACCATGTTATAAGGAAATACAGTGTTGCAGAGTAAAGACAAATATGTATGTATTGGAAACACTTTACGAGAAGAAATAGCGCATCGTACAATATTTGCTTGTATCTCCTAAACAACACGTTGTAACTCAAAAATATTTGGTGTGGCTCGTACGGCTACACGTGTAGCCTCAAAAGAGAACCCACAGGAGAACTTTCTTTCGTCCAAATTTGTCAGAAAACCATGTTTTAAGGAAATCCCGCATCGTGCAAAATTATCTTGTTTTTCCTAAACAACACGTTGTAACTCGAAAAGCTTTGGTGTTGCGTGTATGTCTGAGCATGTAGCCTCTAAAGAGAATGCACAGGAGAGTTTTCTCTCGAAAGAACATGTAAGAATACAACGTTATAAGGAAATACAGTGTTGCAGAGTAAAGACAAATACATACGTATTGGAACCACTTTATGAAAAGAAATAACGCATCATACAAAATTAGCTTGTATCTCTTAAACAACACGTGGTAACTCGAAAGGATTTGGTGTGGCGTGCACGTCTAAACGTGTAGCCTCAAAAGAGAAGCCACAGGAGAATTTTCTTTAGTCAAAATTTGTCAGAAAACCACGTTTTAAGGAAATCCCGCATCGTGCAAAATTATCTTGTTTTCCATAAACAACACGCTGTAACTCGAAAAGCTTTGGTGTTGCCTGTATGTCTAAGCGTGGAGCCTAAAAACAGAAAAGGCACAGGAGAGATTTCTCTCGAAAGAATATGTAAGAATGCCACGTTATAAGGAAATATAATGTTGCAGAGTACAGACAAATACTATTGGAAACACTTTAAGAGAAGAAATAATGCATCGTACAAAATTAGCTTGTATCTCCTAAACAACACGTTGTAACTAGAAAAGATTTGGTGTGGCTCTTACCTCTACACGTGTAGCCTCAAAAGAGAACCCACAGGAGAACTTTCTTTCGTCAAAATTTTTCAGACAACCACGTTTTATGGAAATCTCGCATCGTGCGAAATTATCTTGTTTTTCCTAAAGGACACATTGTAACTCAAAAAGCTTTGGCGTTGTGTGTATGTCTAAGCGTGTAGCCTCTAAAGAGAACGCACAGGAGAGTTTTCTCTCAAAAGAATATGTAAGAATACAACGTTATAAGGAAATACAGTGTTGCAGAGTAAAGACAGATAACTACGTATTGGAAAACTTTACGAGCAGAAGTAACGCATCTTACAAAATTAGCTTGTATCTCCGAAACAACACGTTGTAACTCGAAAAGATTCGGTGTGCCGTGTACGTCTAAACGTGTAGCCTCAAAAGATAACCCACAGGAGAATTTTCTTTCTTCAAAATTTTTCAGAAAACCACGTTTTAAGGAAATCCGCATCGTGCGAAATCATCTTCTTTTTCCAAAGCAACATGTTGTAACTCGAAAAGCTTTGGTGTTGCGTGTATGTGTAAGCGTGGAGCCTCAAAAGAGAAGGCACAGGAGAGTTTTCTCTCAAAAGAATATGTAAGAATACCACGCTATAAGGAAATACAATTTTGTAGAGTAAGGACAAATAAGTACTTATTGGAATCACTTTATGAGAAGAAATAACGCATCGTACAAAATTAGCTTATATCTCCTAAACAACACGTTGTAACTCGAAAAGATTTGGTGTGACGTGTACGTCTAAACATGTAGCCTCAAAAGAGAACCCACAGGAGAACTTTCTTTCGTCAAAATTTTTCAGAAAACCACGTTTTATGGAAATCTAGCATCATGCGCAATTATCTTGTTTTTCCTAAACAGCATGTTGTAACTCGAAAAGCTTTGGCATTGCGTGTATGTCTAAGCGTGTAGCCCAAAAGAGAACGCACAGGAGACGTTTCCCTCGAAAGAATATGTAAGAATACCACGTTATAAGGAAATACAGTGTTGCAGAGTAAAGACAATTAAGCACGTATTGGACGCACTTTACAAGAAGAAATAGCGCATCGAACAATATTTGCTTGTATCTCCTAAACAACAAGTTATAACACGAAAAGATTTGGTGTGGCGTGTACGTCTAAACCTGTAGCCTCAAAGGACAATGCACAGGAGAACTTTCTTTCGTTAAAATTTGTCAGAAAATCACGTTTTAAGGATATCCCGCATCGTGCAAAATTATCTTGTTTTTCCTAAACAACACGTTGTAATTCGAAAAGCTTTGGTGTTACGTGTATATCTAAGCATGTAGCCTCTAAAGAGAATGCACAGGAGAGTTTTCTCTCGAAAGAACATGTAAGAATACAATGTTATAAGGAAATACAGTGTTGCAGAGTAAGACAAATACGTACATATTGGAAACACTTTACGAGAAGAAATAACGCATCGTACAAAATTAGCTTGTATCTCCTAAACAACACGTGATAATTCGAAAGGATTTCATGTGGCATGCACGTCTAAACATGTAGCCTCAAAAGAGAACCCACAGGAGAATTTTCTTTCGTCAAAATTTGTCAGAAGACCAAGTTTTAAGGAAATCCCGCATCGTGCGAAATTATCTTATTTTTCATAAACAACACGTTGTAACTTCAAAAGCTTTGGTGTTGACTGTATGTCTAAGTGTGTAACCTCAAAAGGGAACGCACAAGATAGTTTTCTCTCGAAAGAATGTGTAAGAATACCACGTTATAAGGAAATACAGTGTTGCAGAATAAAGACAATTACTTACGTATTGGACACACTTTACGAGAAGAAATAAAGCATCGTACAAAATTAGCTTGTATCTCCTAAACAACACGTGTAACTCGAAAGGATTAGGTGTGGCGTGCACATCTAAACGTGAAGCTTCAAAAGAGAACCAACAAAATAATTTTCTTTCCTCAAAATTTGTCAGAAAACCGTGTTGTAAGGAAATCCAGCATCGTGCGAAATTATCTTGTATTTTAAAAACAACACGTTGTAACTCAAAAAGCTTTGGTGTTGCCTGCATGTCTAAGTGTTTAGCCTCAAAAGGCAATGCACAGGATAGTTTTCTCTCGAAAGAATATGTAAGAATACCACGTTATAAGGAAATACAGTGTTGCAGAGTAAAGACAAATATGTAGGTATTGGAAACACTTTACGAGAATTAATGCATTATAAAAAATTAGCTTGTATCTCCTAAACAACACGTTGTAACTCGAAAAGATTTGGTGTGACCTGTACGTCTAAATATGTAGCCTCAAAAGAGAACCCAAAGGAGAATTTTCTTTCGTCAAAATTTTTCAGAAAACCAGGTTTTTAGGAAATCCCCATCGTGCGAAATCATCTTCTTTTTCCTAAACAACATGTTGTAACTCGAAAAGCTTTGGTGTTGCTTGCTTGTCTAATCGTGTAGCCTCAAAAGAGAACGCACAGGAGAGTTTTCCCTCGAAAGAATATGTAAGAATACCATGTTATAAGGAAATACAGTGTTGCAGAGTAAAGACAAATATGTATGTATTGGAAACACTTTACGAGAAGAAATAGCGCATCGTACAATATTTGCTTGTATCTCCTAAACAACACGTTGTAACTCAAAAATATTTGGTGTGGCTCGTACAGCTACACGTGTAGCCTCAAAAGAGAACCCACAGGAGAACTTTCTTTCGTCAAAATTTGTCAGAAAACCACGTTTTAAGGAAATCCCGCATCGTGCAAAATTATCTTGTTTTTCCTAAACAACACGTTGTAACTCGAAAAGCTTTGGTGTTGCGTGTATGTCTGAGCATGTAGCCTCTAAAGAGAATGCACAGGAGAGTTTTCTCTCGAAAGAACATGTAAGAATACAACGTTATAAGGAAATACAGTGTTGCAGAGTAAAGACAAATACATACGTATTGGAACCACTTTATGAAAAGAAATAACGCATCATACAAAATTAGCTTGTATCTCTTAAACAACACGTGGTAACTCGAAAGGATTTGGTGTGGCGTGCACGTCTAAACGTGTAGCCTCAAAAGAGAAGCCACAGGAGAATTTTCTTTAGTCAAAATTTGTCAGAAAACCACGTTTTAAGGAAATCCCGCATCGTGCAAAATTATCTTGTTTTCCATAAACAAAACGCTGTAACTCGAAAAGCTTTGGTGTTGCCTGTATGTCTAAGCGTGGAGCCTAAAAACAGAAAAGGCACAGGAGAGTTTTCTCTCGAAAGAATATGTAAGAATGCCACGTTATAAGGAAATATAATGTTGCAGAGTACAGACAAATACTATTGGAAACACTTTAAGAGAAGAAATAATGCATCGTACAAAATTAGCTTGTATCTCCTAAACAACACGTTGTAACTAGAAAAGATTTGGTGTGGCTCTTACCTCTACACGTGTAGCCTCAAAAGAGAACCCACAGGAGAACTTTCTTTCGTCAAAATTTTTTAGACAACCACGTTTTATGGAAATCTCGCATCGTGCGAAATTATCTTGTTTTTCCTAAACGACACATTGTAACTCAAAAAGCTTTGGCGTTGCGTGTATGTCTAAGCGTGTAGCCTGTAAAGAGAACGCACAGGAGAGTTTTCTCTCAAAAGAATATGTAAGAATACAACGTTATAAGGAAATACAGTGTTGCAGAGTAAAGACAGATAAGTACGTATTGGAAAACTTTACGAGCAAAAGTAACGCATCTTACAAAATTAGCCTGTATCTCCGAAACAACACGTTGTAACTCGAAAAGATTCGGTGTGCCGTGTACGTCTAAACGTGTAGCCTCAAAAGAGAACCCACAGGAGAATTTTCTTTCTTCAAAATTTTTCAGAAAACCACGTTTTAAGGAAATCCCGCATCGTGCGAAATCATCTTCTTTTTCCTAAGCAACATGTTGTAACTCGAAAAGCTTTGGTGTTGCGTGTATGTGTAAGCGTGGAGCCTCAAAAGAGAAGGCACAGGAGAGTTTTCTCTCAAAAGAATATGTAAGAATACCACGCTATAAGGAAATACAATTTTGCAGAGTAAAGACAAATAAGTACATATTGGAAACACTTTACAAGAAGAAATAACGCATCGTAAAAAATTAGCTTGTATCTCCTAAAGAACACGTTGTAACTCGAAAAGATTTGGCGTGACGTGTACGTCTAAGCGTGTAGCCTCAAAAGGGAACCCACAAGAGAATATTCTTTTATCAAAATTTGTCAGAAACCACGTTTTAAGGAAATATCACATCGTGCGAAATTATCTTGTTTTTCCTAAATAACACGTTATAACTCAAAAATCTTTGGTGTTGCGTGTATGTCTAAGTGTGTAACCTCAAAAGAGAACGCACAGGATAGTTTTATCTCGAAAGAATATGTAAGAATACCACGTTATAAGGAAATACAATGTTGCAGAGTAAAGACAAATATGTACTTAATGGAAACACTTTAAGGGAAGAATTAACGCACCGTAAATAATTAGCTTGTATCTCCTAAACAACACGTTGTAACTCGAAAAGATTTGGTTTGGCATGTACGTCTAAACGTGTAGCCTCAAAAGAGAACCTACAGGAGAATTTCCTTTCTTCAAAAATTTTCAGAAAACCACGTTTTAAGGAAATCCCGCATCGTGCGAAATCATCTTCTTTTTCCTAAACAACATGTTGTAACTCGAAAAGCTTTGGTGTTGCGTGTATGTGTAAGCGTGGAGCCTCAAAAGAGAAGGCACAGGAGAATTTTCTCTCGAAAGAATATGTAAGAATACCACGTTATAAGGAAATACAATTTTGCAGAGTAAAGACAAATAAGTACATATTGGAAACACTTTACGAGAAGAAATAACGCATCATACAAAATTACCTTGTATCTCCTAAACAACACGTTGTAACTTGAAAAGATTTGGTGTGACGTGTACGTCTAAACGTGTAGCCTCAAAAGAGAACCCACAGGAGAATTTTATTTCATCAAAATTTGTCAGAAACCACGTTTAAGGAAATCTCGCATCGTGCGAAATTATCTTGTTTTTCTTAAACAACACGTTGTAACTCGAAAACCTTTGGTGTTGCGTGTATGTCTAAGCGTGTAGCCTCAAAAGAGAACGCACAGGAGAGTTTTCTCTCGAAAGAATATGTAATAATCCCACGTTATAAGGAAATACAGTGTTTCAGAGTAAAGACAAATGCTATTGGAAACACTTTAAGAGAAGAAATAATACATCGTACAAAATTAGCTTGTATCTCCTAAACAACACGTTCTAACTCGAAAAGATTTGGTGTGGCTCGTACCTCTACATGTGTAGCCTCAAAAGAGAACCCACAGGAGAACTTTCTTTCTTCAACATTTTTCAGACAACCACGTTTTATGGAAATCTCGCATCGTGCGAAATTATCTTGTTTTTCCTAAACAGCACATTGTAACTCGAAAAGCTTTGGCGTTGCGTGTATGTCTAAGTGTGTAGCCTCTAAAGAGAACGCACAGTAGAGTTTTCTCTTGAAAGAATATGTAAGAATACAACGTTATAAGGAAATAAAGTGTTGCAGAGTAAAGACAAATACGTACATATTGGAAACACTTTACGAGAAGAAATAACGCATCATACAAAATTAGGTTGTATCTCCTAAACAACACGTGGTAACTCGAAAGGAATTGGTGTGGCGTGTACGTCTAAACATGTAGCCTCAAAAGAAAACCCACTGAAGAATTTTCTTTCGTCAAAATTTTTCAGAAAACTACGTTTTAAGGAAATCCTGCATCGTGCGAAATTATCTTGTTTTTCATAAACAACACGTTGTAACTCGAAAAGCTTTGGTGTTGCCTCTTTGTCTAAGTGTGTAGCCGCAAAAGGGAAAGCACGGGATAGTTTTCTCTCGAAAGAATATGTAAGAATACCACGTTATAAGGAAATACAGTGTTGCAAAGTAAAGACAAATACGTAAGTCTTGGAAACAGTTTACGAGAATAATTAACACATCCTAAAAAATTAGCTTGTATCTCCTAAACAACACGTTGTAACTCGAAAAGATTTGGTGTGGCATGTTCGTCTAAACGTGTAGCCTCAAAAGAGAACCCACAGGAGAATTTTCTTTCGTTCAAATTTTTCAGAAAACCACGTTTCAAGGAAATCCCGCATCGTGCGAAATCATCTACTTTTTCCTAAACAACATGTTGTAACTCGAAAAGCTTTTGTGTTGCGTGTATGTGTACGCGTGTAGCCCCAAAAGAGAAGGCACAGGAGAGTTTTCTCTTGAAAGATTATGTAAGAATACCACGTTATAAGGAAATACAATTATGCAGAGTAAAGACAAATAAGTACATATTGGAAACCCTTTACGAGAAGAAATAACACATCGTACAAAATTAGCTTGTATCTCCTAAACAACACGTTGTAACTCTAAAAGATTTGGTGTGACATGTACGTCTAAACGTGTAGCCTCAACAGAGAACCCACAAGAGAATTTTCTTTCATCAAAATTTGTCAGAAAGCAGGTTTTAAGGTAATCTCGCATCGTGCAAAATTATCTTGTTTTTCCTAAACAACACGTTGTAACTCGAAAAGCTTTGGGGTTGCGTGTGTGTCTAAGCGTGTAACCTCAAAAGAGAATGCACAGGATAGTTTTATCTCGAAAGAATATGTAAGAATACCACGTTATAAGGAAATACAATGTTGCAGAGTAAAGACAAATACTTACATACTGGAAACACTTTACGAGACGAATTAACGCATCGAAAAAAATTAGCTTGTATCTCCTAAACAACACGTTGTAACTCGAAAAGATTTGGTATGGCATGTACGTCTAAACGTGTAGCCTCGAAAGAGAACCCACAGGAGAATTTTCTTTCTTCAAAATTTTTCAGAAAACCACGTTTTAAGGAAATCCCGCATCATGCGAAATCATCTTCTTTTTCCTAAACAACATGTTGTAACTCGAAAAGCTTTGGTGTTGCGTGTATATGTAAGTGTGGAGCCTCAAAAGAGAAGGCACAGGAGAGTTTTCTCTCGAAAGAATATGCAAGAATACCACGTTATAAGGAAATACAATTTTGCAGAGTAAAGACAAATAAGTACTTATTGGAAACACTTTATGAGAAGAAATAACGCATCGTACAAAATTAGCTTGTATCTCCTAAACAACACGTTGTAACTTGAAAAGATTTGGTGTGACGTGTATGTCTCAACGTGTAGCCTCAAAAGAGAACCCACAGGAGAACTTTCTTTCGTCAAAATTTTTCAGAAAACCACGTTTTATGGAAATCTCGCATCGTGCGAAATTATCTTGTTTTTCCTAAACAACACGTTGTAACTCGAAAAGCTTTGGCGTTGCGTGTATGTCTAAGCGTGTAGCCCAAAAGAGAACGCACAGGAGAGTTTTCTCTCGAAAGAATATGTAAGAATACCACGTTATAAGGAAATATAGTGTTGCAGAGTAAAGACAATTAAGTACATATTGGAAACACTTTACGACAAGAAATAACGCATCGTACAAAATTAACTTGTATCTCCTAAACAACACGTTGTAACTCGAAAAGCTTTGGTGTTGCGTGTATGTCTAAGCGTGTAGCCTCAAAAGAGAACTCACAGGAGAGTTTTCTCTTGAAAGAATATGTAAGAATACCACGTTATAAGGAAATACAGTGTTGTAGAATAAAGACAAATACTTACATATTGGAAACACTTTACAAGAAGAAATAACGCATCGAAAAAATTTGCTTGTATCTCCTAAACAACAAGTTGTAACTCGAAAAGATTTGGTGTGGCGTGTACGTCTAAACCTGTAGCCTCAAAAGGCAATGCACAGGAGAACTTTCTTTCGTCAAAATTTGTCAGAAAACCACGTTTAAGGATATCTGCATCGTGCAAAATTATCTTTTTTTTCCTAAACAACACGTTGTAACTCGAAAGCTTTGCTGTTGCGTGTATGTCTGAGCATGTCGCCTCTAAAGAGAATGCACAGGAAAGTTCTCTCGCAAGAACATGTAAGAATTCAACATTGTAAGGAAATACAGTGTTGCAGAGTAAAGACAAATACGTAAGTTTGGAAACACTTTACGAGAAGAAATAAAGCATCGTACAAAATTAGCTTGTATCTCCTAAACAACACGTGGTAACTCGAAAGGATTTGGTGTGGCGTGTACCTCTAAACGTGTAGCGTCAAAAGAGTACCCACAGGAGAATTTTCTTTCGTCAAAATTTGTAAGAATACCACGTTTTAAGGAAATCCCGCATCGTGCGAAATTATCTTGTTTTTCATAAACAACACATTGTAACTCGAAAAGCTTTGGTGTTGCCTCTATGTCTAAGTGTGTAGCCTCAAAATGGAATGCACAGGATAGTTTTCTATCGAAAGAATATGTAAGAATACCACGTTATAAGGATATACAATGTTGCAGAGTAAAGACAAATACGTATGTGTTGGAAACACTTTACGAGAAGAATAAACACATCGTGCAAAATTAGCTTGTATCTCCTAAACAACACGTTGTAACTCGAAAAGATTTGGTGTGGCATGTACGTCTAAACGTGTAGCCTCAAAAGAGGACCCACAGGAGAATTTTCTTTTGTCAAAATTTTTCAGAAAACCACGTTTTAAGGAAATCCCGCATCATGCGAAATCATCTTCTTTTTCCTAAACAACATGTTGTAACTCGAAAAGCTTTGGTGTTGCGTGTATGTGTAAGTGTGGAGCCTGAAAAGAGAAGGCACAGGAGAGTTTTCTCTCGAAAGAATATGTAAGAATACCACGTTATAAGGAAATACAATTTTGCAGGGTAAAGACAAATAAGTACTTATTGGAAACACTTTATGAGAAGAAATAACGCATCGTACAAATTCAGCTTGTATCTCCTAAACAACACGTTGTAACTCGAAAAGATTTGGTGTGACGTGTACGTCTAAACATGTAGCCTCAAAAGAGAACCCACAGGAGAACTTTCTTTCGTCAAAATTTTTCAGAAAACCACGTTTTATGGAAATCTTGTATCGTGCGAAATTATCTTGTTTTTCCTAAACAACACGTTGTAACTCGAAAAGCTTTGGCGTTGCGTGTATGTCTAAGCGTGTAGCCCAAAAGAAAACGCACAGGAGAGTTTTCCCTCGAAAGAATATGTAAGAATACCACGTTATAAGGAAATACAGTGTTGCAGAGTAAAGACAATTAATTACGTATTGGACACACTTTACAAGAAGAAATAACGCTTCATAAAAAATTAGCTTGTATCACCTAAACAACACGTTGTAACTCGAAAAGATTTGGTGTGGCGTGTACGTCTAAACCTGTAGCCTCAAATGACAATACACAGGAGAACTTTCTTTAGTCAAAATTTGTCAGAAAACCACGTTTTAAGGATATCCCGCATCGTTTAAAATTATCTTGTTTTTCCTAAACAACACGTTGTAACTCGAAAAGCTTTGGTGTTGCGTGTATACCTAAGCGTGTAGCCTCTAAAGACAACGCACAGGAGAGTTTTCTCTCGAAAGAACATGTAAGAATACAATGTTATACGGAAATACAGTGTTGCAGAGTAAAGACAAATACATACATATTGGAAACACTTTACAAGAAGAAATAACGCACCGTAAAAAATTAGCTTGTATCTCCTAAACAACACGTTGTAACTCGAAAAGATTTGGTGTGACATGTACGTCTAAAAGTGTAGCCTCAAACGAGAACCCACAGGAGAATTTTCTTTCATCAAAATTTGTCAGAAACCACGTTTTAAGGAAATATCGCATCGTGCGAAATTATCTTGTTTTTCCTAAACAACACGTTGTAACTCGAAAAGATTTGGTGTTGCGTTTATGTCTATGCGTGTAGTCTCAAAAGAGAACGAACAGGAGAGTTTTCTCTCGAAAGAATATGTAAGAATACCAGGTTATAAGGAAATACAGTGTTTCAGAGTAAAGACAACTACGTACCTATTGGAAACACTTTAAGAGAAGAAATAACGCATCGTACAAAATTAGCTTGTATCTCCTAAACAACACGTTGTAACTCGAAAAGATTTGGTGTGGTTCGTACTTCTACACTTGTAGCCTCAAAAGTGAACTCACAGGAGAACTTTTTTCGTCAAAATTTTTCAGAAAACCACGTATTATGGAAATCTCGCATCGTGCGAAATTATCTTGTTTTTCCTAAAGAACACATTGTAACTCGAAAATCTTTGGCGTTGTGTGTTTGTCTACGCGTTTAGCGTCTAAAGAGAACTCACAGGAGAGTTTTCCCTCGAAATAATATGTAAGAATACCACGTTATAAGGAAATACAGTGTTGCAGAGTAAAGACAAATAAGTACGTATAGGAAACACTTTAGGAGAAGAAATAATGCATCCTTAAAAATTTGCTTGTATCTCCTAAACAACACGTTGTAACTCGAGAAGATTTGGTGTGGTGTGTACGTCTAAACGTGTAGCCTCAAAAAGAGAACCCACAGGAGAATTTTCTTTGGTCTTATTTGTCAGAAAACCACGTATTAAGGAAATCCTGCATCGTGCGAAATTATCTTGTTTTTCCTAAACAACACGTTGTAACTCGAAAAGCTTTGGTGTTGCGTGTATGTCTCACCGTGTAGCCTCAAAAGAGAACACACAGGAGAGTTTTCTCTCAAAAGAATATGTAAGAATACCACATTATAAGGAAATACAGTGTTTCAGAGTAAAGACAAATATGTACGTATTGGAAACCCTTAAACTTTACGAGATGAAATAAAGCATCGTACAAAATTAGCTCGTATCTCCTAAACAACACGTTGTCACTCGAAAAGATTTGGTGTGGCGTGTATGTCTAAACGTGTAGCCTCAAAGGAGAACCCATAGGAGAATTTTCTTTCGTCAAAATTTTCAGAAAACCACGTTTTAAGGAAATCCCGCATCGTGTGAAATTATCTTGTTTTTCTTAAACAACACGTTGTAACTCGAAAAGCTTTTGTGTTGCGTGTATTTCTCAGCGTGTAGCCTCAAAAGAGAACACACAGGAGAGTTTTCTTTCGAAAGAATATGTAAGAATACCACGTTATAAGGAAATACAGTGTTGCAGATTAAAGACAAATATGTATGTATTGGAAACCCTTAAACTTTACGAGATGAAATAAAGCATCGTACAAAATTAGCTCGTATCTCCTAAAAAACACGTTGTAACTCGAAAAGATTTGGTGTGGCGTGTACGTCTAAACCTGTAGCCTCAAAAGAGAACCCATAGGAGAATTTTCTTTCGTCAAAATTTTCAGAAAACCACGTTTTAAGGAAATCCAGCATCGTTCGAAATTATCTTGTTTTTCCTAAGGAATACGTAGTAACTCGAAAATCTTTGGTATTGCGTGGATGTCTAAGCGTATAGCCTCAAAAGAGAACATACAGGAGAGTTTTCTCTTGAAAGAATATGTAAGAATACCACCTTATAAGGAAGTACAGTGTTGCAGAATAAAGACAAATACTTACGTATTGGAAACCCTTAAACTTTATGAGATGAAATAAAGCATTGTACAAAATTAGCTTGTATCTCCTAAACAACACGTTGTAACTCGAAAAGATTTGGTGTAGCGTGTACGTCTAAATGTGTAGCCTCAAAAGAGAACCACAGGACAATTTTCTTTCGTCAAAATTTGTCAGAAAACCACGTTTTAAGGAAATCCCACATCGTGAGAAATTATCTTGTTCTTCATAAACAATACATTGTAACTCGAAAAGCGTTGGTGTTGCGTGTATGTCTAAGCATGTAGCCTCAAAAGAGAAGGCACAGGAGAGTTTTCTCTCGAAAGAATATGTAAGAATACCACGTTATAAGGAAATACAGTGTTGCAGATTAAAGACAAATATGTACTTATTGGAAACACTTTACGAGAAGAAATAACGCATCGTAAAAAATTAGCTTGTATCTCCTAAACAACAGGTTGTAACTCAAAAAGCCTTGGTGTGGCGTGTATGTCTAAACGTGTAGCCTCAAAAGAGAACCCACAGGAGAATTTTCTTTGGTCAAAATTTGTCAGAAAACCATGTATTAAGGAAATCCCGCATCGTGCGAAATTATCTTGTTTATCCTAAACAACACGTTGTAACTCGAAAAGCTTTGGTGTTGCGTGTATGTGTAAGCGTGGAGCCTCAAAAGAGAACACACAGGAGAGTTTTCTCTCGAAAGAATAGGTAAGAATACCACTTTATAAGGAAGTACAGTGTTGCTGAGTAAAGACAAAAATGTACATATTGGAAACCCTTAAACTTTACGAGATGAAATAAAGCATCGTACAAAATTAGCTTGTAACTCCTAAACAACACGTTGTTACTCGAAAGGATTTGGTGTGGCCTGTACGTCTAAACGTATAGCCTCAAAAGAGAACCCACAGGACAATTTTCTTTATTCAAAATTTGGCAGAAAACCAAGTTTTAAGGAAATCCTGCATTGTGAGAAATTATCTTGTTCTTTCTAAACAACACGTTTTAACTCGAAAAGCTTATGTGTTGTATGTATATCTAAGCGTATAGCCTCAAAAGAGAACGCGCAGGAGAGTTTTCTCTCGAAAGAATAAGTAAGAATACCACGTTATAAGGAAATACAGGGTTGCAAAGTAAAGACAAATGCATATGTATTGGAAACACTTTATGAGAGAAATAACGCATCATGCAAAATTAGCTTGTATGTCCTAAACCACACGTTGTAACTTGAGAACATTTGGTGTGCCGTGTATGTCTAAACGTGTAGCCTCCAAAGAGAACCCCCAGTAGAATTTTCTTTCGTCAAAATTTTTCAGAAAACCACGTTTTAAGGAAATCCCGCATCGTGCGAAATTATCTTGTTTTTCATAAACAACACATTGTAACTCGAAAAGTTTTGGTGTTGCATGTATGTCTAAGCGTTTAGGCTCAAAAGAGAACACACAGGAGAGGTTTCTCTCGAAAGAATATGTAAGAATACCACGTTATTAGGAAACACAGTGCTGCAGAGTAAAGACAAATATGTAAGTAAGGGAAACACTTTAAGAGAAGAAATAATGCATGGTACAAAACTAGCTTGTATCTCCTAAACAACACGATATAACTCAAAAAGATTTGGTGTGGCGTGTATGTCTAAACGTTTTGCCTCAAAGGAGAACCCACAGGAGAATTTTCTTTCGTCAAAATTTGTCAGAAAACCACGTTTTAAGGAAATCCCGCATCGTGCTAAATTATCTTGTTTTTCCTAAACAACACGTTGTAACTCGAAAAGCTTTGGTGTTGAGTGTATGTCTAAGCATGTAGCCTCAAAAGAGAACGCACAGGAGAGATTTCTCTCGAAAGAATATGTAAGGATACCACGTTATAAGGAAATACAGTGTTGCAGAGTAAAGACAAATACGTACATATTGGAAACACTTTATGAGAGAAATAACGCATCTTGCAAAATTAGCTTGTATGTCCTAAAGAACACGTTGTAACTCGAAAAGATTTGGTGTGGCGTGTACGTCTAAACGTGTAGCCTCAAAAGAGTACCCACAGGAGAGTTTTATTTCGTCAAATTTTTCAGAAAACCACGTTTTAAGGAAATCCTGCATCCTGCGAAATTATGTTGTTTTTCATAAACAACATAAGTTGTAACTCGAAAAGCTTTGATGTTGCGTGTAAGTCTAAGCATGTAGCCTCAAAGGAGAATGCACAGGAGAGTTTTCTATCGAAAGAATATGCAAGAATACCACGTTATAAGGAAATACAGTGTTGCAGAGTAAAGGCAAATATGTACGTAATGGAAACACTTAAACTTTATGAGAAGAAATAACGCATCGTAAAAAATTAGCTTGTATCTCCTAAAAAACACGTTGTAACTCGAAAGGATTTGGTGTGGCGTGTACGTCTAAATGTGTAGCATCAAAAGAGAACCCACAGGAGTATTTTCTTTCGTCAAAATTTGTCAGAAAACCACATTTTAAGGAAATCCCGCATCGTGCTAAATTATCTGGTTTTTCCTAAACAACACATTGTAACTCGAAAAGCTTTGGTGTTGCGTGTATGTCAAAGCGTGTAGCCTCAAAAGAGAACGCACAGGAGAGTTTTCTCTCGAAAGAATAGGTAAGAATACCACTTTATAAGGAAGTACAGTGTTGCTGAGTAAAGACAAAAACGTACATATTGGAAACCCTTAAACTTTACGAGATGAAATAAAGCATCGTACAAAATTAGCTTGTAACTCCTAAACAACACATTGTTACTCGAAAGGATTTGGTGTGGCCTGTACGTCTAAACGTGTAGCCTCAAAAGAGAACCCACAGGACAATTTTCTTTCTTCAAAATTTGTCAGAAAACCAAGTTTTAAGGAAATCCCGCATTGTGAGAAATTATCTTGTTCTTCCTAAACAACACGTTTTAACTCGAAAAGCTTAGGTGTTGTGTGTATATCTAAGCGTATAGCCTCAAAAGAGAATGCACAGGAGAGTTTTCTCTCGAAAGAATAAGTAAGAATACCACGTTATAAGGAAATACAGGGTTGCAAAGTAAAGACAAATACATATGTATTGGAAACACTTTATGAGAGAAATAACGCATCATGCAAAATTAGCTTGTATGTCCTAAACAACAAGTTGTAACTTGAAAACATTTGGTGTGCCGTGTATGTCTAAACATGTGGCCTCCAAAGAGAACCCCCAGTAGAATTTTCTTTCGTCAAAATTTTTCAGAAAACCACGTTTTAAGGAAATCCCGCATTGTGCGAAATTATCTTGTTTTTCATAAACAACACATTGTAACTCGAAAAGCTTTGGTGTTGCATGTATGTCTAAGCGTGTAGCCTCAAAAGAGAACGCACAGGAGAGGTTTCTCTCGAAAGAATATGTAAGTATACCACGTTATAAAGAAACACAGTGCTGCAGAGTAAAGACAAATACATAAGTAAGGGAAACACTTTACGAGAAGAAATAATGCATGGTACAAAATTAGCTTGTATCTCCTAAACAACACGATAAAACTCAAAAATATTTGGTGTGGCGTGTATGTCTAAACGTTTAGCTTCAAAGGAGAACCCACAGGAGAATTTTCTTTCGTCAAAATTTGTCAGAAAACCACGTTTTAAGGAAATCCAGCATTGTGCTAAATTATCATGTTTTTCTTAACAACACGTTGTAACTCGAAAAGCTTTGGTGTTGCGTGTATGTCTAAGCATGTAGCCTCAAAAGAGAACGCACAGGAGAGTTTTCTCTCGAAAGAATATGTAAGGATGCCACGTTATAAGGAAATACAGTGTTGCAGAGTAAAGACAAATACGTACATATTGGAAACACTTTATAAGAGAAATAACGCTTCTTGCCAAATTAGCTTGTATGTCCTAAACAACACGTTGTAACTCGAAAAGATTTGGTGTGGCGTGTACGTTTAAATGTGTAGCCTCAAAAGAGTACCCACAGGAGAGTTTTATTTCGTCAAAATTTGTCAGAAAACCACGTTTTAAGGAAATCCCGCATCGTGCGAAATTATGTTGTTTTTCATAAACAACACGTTGTAACTCGAAAAGCTTTGGTGTTGTGTGTTTGTCTAAGCATGTAGCCTCAAAGGAGAACGCACAGGAGAGTTTTCTATCGAAAGAATATGCAAGAAAACCACGTTATAAGGAAATACAGTGTTGCAGAGTAAAGGCAAATATGTACGTTATGGAAACACTTAAACTTCATGAGAAGAAATAACGCATCGTAAAAAATTAGCATGTATCTCATAAACAACACATTGTAACTCGAAAAGATTTGGTGTGGCGTGTACGGCTAAATGTGTAGCCTCAAAAGAGAACCCACAGGAGTATTTTCTTTCCTCAAAATTTGTAAGAAAACCACATTTTAAGGAAATCCCGCATCGTGCTAATTTATCTTGTTTTTCCTAAACAACACATTGTAACTCGAAAAGCTTTGGTGTTACGTGTATGTCAAAGCGTGTAGCCTCAAAAGAGAATGCACAGGAGAATTTTCTCTCGAAAGAATATGTAAGAATACCATGTTATAAGGAAATACAGTGTTGCAGAGCAAAGACAAATACGTACTTATTGGAAACACTTTATGAGAGAAATAACGCATCTTGCAAAATTAACTTGTATGTCCTAAACAACATGTTGTAACTCGAAAAGAACGCACAGGAGAGTTTTCTCTCGAAAGAATATGTAAGAATACCACGTTATAAGGAAATACAGTGTTGCAGTGTAAAGACAAATACGTACTTATTTGAAACACTTAAACTTTAAGAGAAGAAATAATGCATCGTACAAAATTAGTTTTGGTGTGGTGTGTACGTCTAAACGTGTAGCCTCAAAAGAGAACCCACAGGATAATTTTCTTTCGTCAAAATTTGAGAGAAAACCACGTTTTAAGGAAATCCCTTATTGAGTTACAACATGTTGTTTAGGAAAATCAAGATAATTTTGCACGATGCGGGATTTCCTTAATACGTGGTTTTCTGACAAATTTTGACCAAAGAAAATTCTCCTATGGGTTCTCTTTTGAGGCTACACATTTAGACGTACAGGCCACACCAAATCTTTTTAAGTTACAACGCGTTGTTTAGGAGATACAAGCTAATTTTGTGCGATGCGTTATTTCTTCTCGTAAAGTGTTCCCAATACATGCGTATTTGTCTTTACTCTGCAACACTGTATTTCCTAATAACGTGGTATTCTTATATATTCTTTCGAGAGAAAACTCTCCTTTGCGTTCTCTTTTGAGGCTACACGCTTAGAAATACACGCAACACCAAAGCTTTTCGAGTTACAACGTGTTGTTTAGGAAAAACAAGATGATTTCGCACGATGCGGGATTTCATTAAAACATGGTTTTCTGACAAATATTGACGAAAGAAAACTCTCCTGTGGGTTCTCTTTTGAGGCTACACGTTTCGACGTACATGCCACAACAAATCCTTTCGAGTTACAACGTGTTGTATAGGAGATACAAGCTAATTTTTTAAGATGCGTTATTTCTCTCATAAAGTGCTTCCAATACGTACGTATTTGTCTTTACTCTGCCACACTGTATTTCCTTATAACGTGGTATTCTTACATATTCTTTCGAGAGAAAACTCTCCTGTGCGTTCTCCTTTGGGGCTACACGCTTAGACATACACCCAACACCAAAGCTTTTTGAGTTACAACGTGTTGTTTAGGAAGAACAAGATAATTTCTCACGATGCGGGATTTCCGTAATACGTGGTTTTCTGACAAATTTAGACGAAAGAAAATTGTCCTGTGGGTTCTCTTTTGAGGCTAAACGTTTAGACGTACAGGCCACACCAAATCTTTTCGAGATACCACGTGTTGTTTAGGAGATACAAGCTAATTTTGTACGATGCTTTATTTCATCTCGTAAAATTTAAGGGTTTCCAAAACATACATATTTGTCTTTACTCTGCAACACTGTATTTCCTTATAACGTGGTATTCTTACATATTCTTTCGAGAGAAAACTATCCTGTGCGTTCTCTTTGGAGGCTACATGCTTAGACATACACGCAACACCAAAGCTTTTTGAGTTACAACGTGTTGATTAGGAAAAACGAGATAATTTCGCAAGATGCGGGATTTCCTTAAAACGTGATTTTCTGACAAATTTTGACGTAAGAAAATTCTCCTGTGGGTTCTCTTTTGAGGCTACACATTTAGACTACACGCCACAACAAATCTTTTTGAGTTACCTCGTGTTGTTTAGGAGATACAAGATAATTTTGTACCATGCGTTATTTCTTCTCATAATATGTTTCCAATACGTATGTATTTGTCTTTACTCTGCAGCAATATATTTCCTTATAACATGGTATTCTTACATATTCTTTCAAGAGAAAACTCTCCTGTGCATTCTCTTTTGAGGCTACACGCTTAGACACACACCCAACACCAAAGCTTTTCGAGTTACAATGTTTTGTTTATGAAAAACAAGATAATTGCGCACGATGCAGGATTTCCTTAAAACGTGGTTTTCTGACAAATTTTGACGAAAGAAAATTCTCTTGTGGGTTCTCTTTTGAGGCTACACATTTAGAGGTACACAACACACCAAATCTTTTCGAGTTACAACGTGTTGTTTAGGATATAGAAGCTAATTTTGTACCATGCGTTATTTCTTCTCATAAAGTTTTTCCAATAAGTAAGTATTTGTCTTTACTCTGCAACACTGTATTTCCTTATAACGTGGTATTCTTACATATTCTTTCGAGAGAAAACTCTCCTGTGCATTCTCTTTTGAGGATAAACGCTTAGACATACACGCAACACCAAAGCATTTCGAGTTAGAACGTGTTGTTTAGGAAAAACAAGATAATTTCGCACGATGCGGGAATTCCTTAAAACGTGGTTTTCTGACAAATTTTGACGAAAGAAAATTCTTCTGAGGGTTTTCATTTGAGGCTACACGTTTAGACTTACACGCCACACAAAATCTTTTCGAGTTACAACGTGTTGTTTAGGAAATACAAGCTAATTTTTTATGATACTTTATATCTTCTCGTAAAGTTTAAGTGTTTCCAAAAGGTACGTATGTATCTTTAATTTGCCACAATGTGTTTCCTTATAACGTGGTATTTTTACATACTCGTTCGAGAGAAATCTCTCCTTTCCGTTCTCTTTTGAGGCTACATGCTTAGACATACACGCAACATCAAAGATTTTCGAGTTACAATGTGTTGTTTAGGAAAAACAAGATAGTTTCGCACGATGTGGGATTTCCTTAATAAGTGGTTTTCTGACAAATTTTGACGAAAGAAAATTCTCCTGTGTGTTCTCTTTTGAGGCTACACGTTTAGACGTACACGCCACACCAAATCTTTTCGAGTTAACGTGTTGTTTAGGAGATACAAACTAATTTTTTACGATGCGTTATTTCTTCTCATAAAGTGTTTCAAATACATACGTATTTGTCTTTACTCTGCAAAACTGTATTTCCTTATAATGTTGTATTCTTACATGTTCCTTCGAGAGAAAACTCTCCTGTGCGTTCTCTTTTGAGGCTACACGCTTAGACATACAAGCAACATCAAAGCTTTTCGAGTTACAACATGTTGTTTAGGAAAAAAAAAGATAATTTCGCACAATGAGTGATTTCCTTAAAACATGGTTTTCTGACAAATTTTAACGAAAAACAATTCTCCTGTGGGTTCTTTTTTGAGGCTACATGTTTAGACGTACATGCCACACCCAATCTTTTCGAGTTACAACGTGTTGTTTAGGAGATAGAAGCTAATTTTGTACGATGCGTTATTTCTTCTCTAAAGTGTTTCCAATACGTACGTATTTGCCTTTAGTCTGCAACACTGTATTTCCTTATAACGTGGTATTCTTATATCTTCTTTCGAGAGAAAAGAAGTGCGTCCTCTTTTGAGGCTACACGCTTAGACATACACGCAACACCAAAGCTTTTCGCGTTACAACGTATTGTTTAGGAAAAACAAGATAATTTCGCACGATGAGGGATTTCCTTAATACGTGGTTTTCTGACAAATTTTGACCAAAGAAAATTCTCCTATGGGTTCTCTTTTGAGACTACACGTTAAGACGTACAGGCCACACCAAATCTTTTTAAGTTACAACGTGTTGGTTAGGAGATACAAGCTAATTTTGTACGATGCGTTATTTCTTCTCGTAAAGTTTTTCCAATAAGTAAGTATTTGTCTTTACTCAGCAACACTGTATTTTCTTATAACATGGTATTCTTACATATTTTTTCGAGAGAAAACTCTCCTGTGCATTCTCATTTGAGGCTACAGGCTTAGACATACAAGCAACAGCAAAGCTTTTCGAGTTACAACGTGTTGTTTAGGAAGAACAAGGTAATTTCTCACGATGCGGGATTTCCTTAAAACGTGGTTTCCTGACAAATTTTGACGAAAGAAAACTCTCCTGTGGGTTCTCCTTTGAGGCTACACGTTTAGTCGTACACGCCACACCAAATCTTTTCGAGTTACAACGTGTTGTTTAGAAGATACAAGCTAATTTTGCATGATGCGTTATTTCTTCTCGTAAAGTGTTTCCTACAAGTACATATTTGTCTATACTCTGCAACACTGTATTTCCTTATAACGTGGTATTCTTACATATTCTTTCGAGAGAAAACTATACTGTGCGTTCTCTTTGGAGGCTACACGCTTAGACATACAAGCAACACCAAAGCTTTTCGAGTTACAACATGTTGACTAGGAAAAACAAGATAATTTCGCACAATGAGGGATTTACGTAAAATGTGGTTTTCTGACAAATTTTGACCTAAGAAAATTCTCCTGTGGGTTCTCTTTTGAGGCTACACATTTAGACGTACACGCCACACCAAATCTTTTTGAGTTACCACGTGTTGTTTAGGAGATACAAGAAATTTTGTACCATGCGTTATTTCTTCTCATAATATATTTCCAATACGTATGTATTTGTCTTTACTCTGCAGCAATATATTTCCTTATAACGTGGTATTCTTACATATTCTTTCGAGAGAAAACTCTCCTGTGCATTCTCTTTTGAGGCTACACGCTTACACATACACCCAACACCAAAGCTTTTCGAGTTACAATGTTTTGTTTATGAAAAACAAGATAATTGCGCACAATGCGGGATTTCCTTAAAATGTGGTTTTCTGACAAATTTTGACGAAAGAAAATTCTCCTGTGGGTTGTCTTTTGAGGCTACATGTTTAGACGTACACGCCACACCAAATCATTTCGAGTTACAACGTGTTGTTTAGGAGATACAAGCTAATTTTGTACCATGCGTTATTTCTTCTCATAAAGTTTTTCCAATAAGTAAGTATTTGTCTTTACTCTGCAACACTGTATTTCCTTATAACGAGGTATTCTTACATATTCTTTCGAGAGAAAACTCTCCTGTGCGTTCTCATTTGAGGCTACACGCTTAGACATATACGCAACACCAAAGCTTTTCGAGTTACAACATGTTGTTTAGGAAAAACAAGATAATTTCGCACGATGCAGGATTTCCTTAAAACGTGGTTTCCTGACAAATTTTGATGAAAGAAAACTCTCCTGTGGGTTCTCCTTTGAGGCTACACATTTAGTCGTACACGCCACACCAAATCTTTTCGAGTTACAACGTGTTGTTTAGAAGATACAAGCTAATTTTGCATGATGCGTTATTTCTTCTCGTAAAGTGTTTCCTATAAGTACATATTTGTCTATACTCTGCAACACTGTATTTCCTTATAACGTGTTATTCTTACATATTGTTTTGAGAGAAAACTATACTGTGCGTTGTCTTTGGAGGCTACACGCTTAGACATACAAGCAACACCAAAGCTTTTCGAGTTACAACGTGTTGTTTAGGAAAAACAAGATAATTTCGCACAATGATGGATTTACTTAAAATGTGGTTTTCTGACAAATTTTGACGTAAGAAAATTCTCCTGTGGGTTCTCTTTTGAGGCTACACATTTAGACGTACACGCCACACCAAATCTTTTTGAGTTACCGCGTGTTGTTTAGGAGATACAAGCAAATTTTGTACCATGCGTTATTTCTTCTCATAATATATTTCCAATACGTATGTATTTGTCTTTACTCTGCAGCAATATATTTCCTTATAACGTGGTATTCTTACATATTCTTTCGAGAGAAAACTCTCCTGTGCATTCTCTTTTGAGGCTACACGCTTACACATACACCCAACACCAAACTTTTCGAGTTACAATGTTTTGTTTATGAAAAACAAGATAATTGCGCACAATGCGGGATTTCCTTAAAACGTGGTTTTCTGACAAATTTTGACGAAAGAAAATTCTCCTGTGGGTTGTCTTTTGAGGCTACATGTTTAGACGTACACACCACACCAAATCTTTTCGAGTTACAACGTGTTGTTTAGGAGATACAAGCTAATTTTGTACCATGCGTTATTTCTTCTCATAAAGTTTTTCCAATAAGTAAGTATTTGTCTTTACTCTGCAACACTGTATTTCCTTATAACGTGGTATCCTTACATATTCTTTCGAGAGAAAACTCTCCTGTGCGTTCTCATTTGAGGCTACACGCTGAGACATACACGCAACAGCAAAGCTTTTCGAGTTACAACGTGTTGTTTAGGAAAAACAAGATAATTTCGCACGATGCGGGAATTCCTTAAAACGTGGTTTTCTGACAAATTTTGACGAAAGAAAATTCTCCTGTGGGTTTTCATTTGAGGCTAAACGTTTAGACGTACACGCCACACCAAATGTTTTCGAGTTAAAACGTGTTGTTTAGGAGATACAAGCTAATTTTTTACGATGCTTTATATCTTCTTGTAAAGTTTAAGTGTTTCCAAAACGAACATATTTATCTTTAATTTGCCACAATGTATTTCCTTATAACGTGGTATTCTTACATACTCGTTCGAGAGAAATCTCTCCTGTGTGTTCTTTTTTGAGGCTACATGCTTAGACATACACGCAACACCAAAGATTTTCGAGTTACAATGTGTTGTTTAGGAAAAACAAGATAGTTTCGCACGATGCGGGATTTCCTTAATAAGTGGTTTTCTGACAAATTTTGAGGAAAGAAAATTCTCCTGGGGATACTCTTTTGAGGCTACACATTTAGACGTACATGCCACACCAAATCTTTTCGAGTTACAACGTGTTGTTTAGGAGATACAAACTAATTTTTTGCGATGCGTTATTTCTTCTCATAGAGTGTTTCAAATACCTACGTATTTGTCTTTAATCTGCAAAACTGTATTTCCTTATAATCTGGTATTCTTACATGTTCTTTCGAGAGAAAACTCTCCTGTGCGTTCTCTTTTTAGGCTACACGCTTGGACATACACACAACATCAAAGCTTTTCGAGTTACAACGTGTTGTTTAGGAAAAACAAGATAATTTCGCACGATGAGTGATTTCCTTAAAATATGGATTTCTGACAAATTTTAAAGAACAAAAATTCTCCTGTGGGTTCTATTTTGAGGCTACACGTTTAGACATACACGCCCCACCAAATCTTTTCGAGTTACAATGTGTTGTTTAGGAGATACAAGCTAATTTTGTAAGATGCGTTATTTCTTCTCGTAAAGTGTTTCCAATACGTACGTATTTGCCTTTAGTCTGCAACACTGTATTTCCTTATAACGTGGTATTCTTACATATTCTTTCGAGGGAAAACTCTTCTGTGCGTCCTCTTTTGAGGCTACACGCTTAGACATACACGCAACACCAAAGCTTTTCGCATTACAACGTGTTGTTTAGGAAAAACAAGATAATTTCGCACGATGAGGGATTTCCTTAATACGTGGTTTTCTGACAAATTTTGACAAAAGAAATTTCTCCTATTGGTTCTCTTTTGAGACTACACGTTTAGACGTACAGGCCACACCAAATCTTTTTAAGTTTCAACGTGTTGTTTAGGAGATACAAGCTAATTTTGTACCATGCGTTATTTCTTCTCATAAAGTTTTTCCAATAAGTAATTATTTGTCTTTACTCTGCAACACTGTATTTCCTTATAACGTGGTATTCTTACATATTCTTTCGAGAGAAAACTCTCCTGTGTGTTCTCATTTGAGGCTACCCGCTGAGAAATACACGCAACAGAAAAGCTTTTCAAGTTACAACGTGTTGTTTAGGAAAAAGAAGATGATTTCTCACGAAGCGGGATTTCCTTAAAACGTGGTTTTCTGACAAATTTTGACGAAAGAAAATTCTCCTGTGGGTTCTCTTTTAAGGCTAAACGTTTAGACGTACACGCCACACCAAATCTTTTTGAGTTACAACTTGTTGTTTAGGAGAATCAAGCTAATTTTTTTACGATGAATTATTTCTTCTCGTAAAGTTTAAGTGTTTCCAATACATATGTATTTGCCTCTACTCTGCAACACTGTATTTCCTTATAACGTGGTATTCTTACATATTCTTTCGAGAGAAAACTCTCCTGTGCGTTCTCTTTGGAGGCTACACACTTAGACATTCACGCAACACCAAAGCTTTTCGAGTTACAACGTGTTGTTTAGTAAAAACAAGATAATTTCGCATGATGCGGGATTTCCTTAAAACGTGGTTTTCTGACAAATTTTGACGAAAGAAAATTCTCCTGTGGGTTCTCTTTTGAGGCTTCACGTTTAGATGTACACGCCACACCAAATCCTTTCGAGTTATAACGTGTTGTTTAGGATATACAAGCTAATATTGTACTATGTGTTTTTTCTTCTCGTAAAGCTTAAGTGTTTCCAATAAGTATGTATTTGTCTTTACTCTGTAACACTGTATTTCCTTATTACGTAGTATTCCTACATATTCTTTCGGGAGAAAACTCTCCCGTGCGGTCACTTTTGAGGCTACACATTTAGACGTACATGCCACACCAAATCTTTTTGAGTTACAACTTGTTGTTTAGCAGATACAAGCTAATTTTTTAACGATGAATTATTTCTTCTCGTAAAGTTTAAGTGTTTCCAATATGTATATGTTTGCCTCTACTCTGCAACACTGTATTTCCTTATAACGTGGTATTCTTACATATTCTTTCGAGAGAAAACTCTCCTGTGCGTTCTCTTTGGAGGCTACACGCTTAGACATTCACGCAACACCAAAGCTTTTCGAGTTACAACGTGTTGTTTAGGAAAAACAAGATAATTTCGCATGATGCGGGATTTCCTTAAAACGTGGTTTTCTGACAAATTTTGATGAAACAAAATTCTCCTGTGGGTTCTCTTTTGAGGCTACACGTTTAGACGTACACGCCACACCAAATCCTTTCGAGTTATAACGTCTTGTTTAGGATATACAAACTAATTTTTACTATGTGTTATTTCTTCTCGTAAAGCTTAAGTGTTTCCAATAAGTATGCATTTGTCTTTACTCTGCAACACTGTATTTCCTTATAACGTGGTATTCCTACATATTCTTTCGGAAGAAAACTCTCCTGTGCGTTCTCTTTTGAGGCTACACGCTTAGACATACACGCAACACCAAAGCTTTTCGAGTTACAACATGTTGTTTAGGAAAAACAAGATAATTTCGCACGATGCGGTATTTCCTTAAAATGTGGTTTTCTAACAAATTTTGACGAAAGAACACTCTCCTGTGGGTTCTCTTTTGAGGCTACACGTTTAGACATACACTCCACACCAAATCTTGTCGAGTTACAACGTGTTGTTTAGGACATACAAGCTAATTTTGCATGATGCGTTATTTCTTCTCCTAAAGTGTTTCCAATAAGTACGTATTTGTCTAAACTCTGCAACACTGTATTTCCTTATAACGTGGTATTCTTACATATTCTTTCGAGAGAAAACTATCCTGTGCGTTCTGTTTGGAGGCTACACGCTTAGACATACACGCAACACCAAAGCTTTTCGAGTTACAACGTGTTGATTAGGAAAAACAAGATAATTTCGCACGATGCGGGATTTCTTTAAAACGTAGTTTTCTGACAAATTTTGACGTAAGAAAATTCTCCCGTGGGTTCTCTTTTGAGGCTACACGTTTAGATGTACATGCCACACCAAATCATTTTGAGTTACCACGTGTTGTTTCGGAGATACAAGCTAATTTTTACCATGCGTTATTTCTTCTCATAATGTGTTTCCAATACGTACGTATTTGTCTTTACTCTGCAGCAATATATTTCCTTATAACGTGGTATTCTTACATATTCCTTCGAGAGAAAACTCTCCTGTGCATTCCCTTTTGAGGCTACACGCTTAGGCATACACGCAACACCAAAGCTTTTCTAGTTTCAACGTGTTGATAAGGAAAAACAATATAATTTCGCAGGATGCGGGATTTACTTAAAACGTGGTTTTCTGACAAATTTTGAGGAAAGAAAACGCTCCCGTGGGTTCTCTTTTGAGGCTACACTTTTAGACGTACACGCCACACCAAATCTTTTCGAGTTACAACGTGTTGTTTAGGACATACAAGCTAATTTTGCAAGATGCGTTATTTCTCTCATAAAGTGCTTCCATTATGTACGTATTTGTCTTTACTCTGCCACACTGTATTTCCTTATAACGTGGTATTCTTACATATTCTTTCGAGAGAAAATTCTCCTGTGGGTTCTCTTTTGAGGCTACACCTTTAGATGTAAACACTACACCAAATCCTTTCGAGTTACAACGTGTTGTTCAGGAGTTACAAGCTAATTTTTTACTTTGCGTTATTTCTTCTCGTAAAGTGTTTCCAATACGTACATATTTGTCTTTACTCTGCAACACTGTTTTTCCATATAACGTGGTATTCTTACATATTCTTTCGAGAGAAAACTCTCCTGTGCGTTCTCTTTTGAGGCTACATTCTTAGACATACACCCAATACCAAAGCTTTTCGAGTTACAACGTGTTGTTTAGGAAAAACAAGATAATTTCTCAAGATGTGGGATTTCCTTAAAACGTGGTTTTCTGACAAATTTTGACCAAAGAAAATTCTCTTGTGGGTTCTCTTATAAGGCTACACGTTTAGACGTACACGCCACACCAAATCTTTTCGAGTTACGACCTGTTGTTTAGGAGAAACAAGCTAATTTTATACGATGCGATATTTCGTCTTGTAAACTGTTTCCAATACATATGTATTTGTCTTTATTCTGCAACACTGTATTTCCTTATAACTTGGTATTCTTACATATTCTTTCGAGAGAAAACTCTCCTGTGCATTCACTTTTGAGGCTGCATGCTTAGACATACACGCTACACCAAAGCTTTTCGAGTTACAACTTGTTGATTAGGAAAAACAAGATAATTTCGCACGATGCGGGATTTCCTTAAAATGTGGTTTTCTGACAAATTTTGACCAAAGAAAATTCTCCTGTGTATTCTCTTTAGAGGCTACACGTTTAGACGTACACGCCACAGCAAATCTTTTCGAGTTACAACGTGCTTTTTAGGAAATACAAGCTAATTTTGTACAATGCATTACTTCTTCTTGTAAAGTGTTTCCAATATGTATGTATCTGTCTTTACTCTGCAACACTGTATTTCCTTATAACGTGGTATTCTTACATATTCTTTCTAGAGAAAACTCTCCTGTGCGTTCTCTTTTGAGGCTACACGCTTAGACATGCACACAGCACCAACGCTTTTCGAGTCACAACGTGTTGTTTAGGAAAAACAAGATAATTTCGCACGAAGTGAGATTTCCCTAATACGTGGTTTTCTGACAAATTTTGACCAAAGAAAATTCTCCTGTGGGTTCTCTTTTGAGGCTAAACGTTTAGAAGTACACACCACACCAAATTTTTTCGAGTTACAACGTGTTGTTTAGGAGATACAAGCTAATTTTGTACGATGCGTTATTTCTTCTCGTAAAGTGTTTCCAATACGTATGTATTTGTCTTTACTCTGCAACATTGTATTTCCTTATAACGTGGTATTCTTATATATTCTTTCGAGAGAAAACTCTCCTGTGCATTCTCTTTGAGGCCACATGTTTAGAACGACACGCAACACCAAAGCTTTTCGAGTTAAAATGTGTTGTTTAGGAAGAACAAGATAATTTCGCACGATGCGGGATTCCCTTAAAACGTGGTTTTCTGACAAATTTTGACGAAAGAAAATTCTCCTGTGGGTTCTCTTTTGAGTCTACACGTTTCAACGTACATGCCACACCAAATCTCTTCGAGTTACAACGTGTTGTTTAGGAAATACAAGCTAATTTTGTACGATGTATTATTCCTTCTCGTAAAGTGTTTCCAATACGTATGTATCTGTCTTTACTCTGCAACACTGTATTTCCTTATAACGTGGTATTCTTACATATTCTTTCGAGAGAATACTCTACTGTGCATTCTCTTTTAGGCTACACGCTTAGACATACACGCAACACCAAATCTTTTCGAGTTACAACGTGTTGTTTAGGAGATACAAGCTAATTTTTTACGATACTTTATATCTTCTCGTAAAGTTTAAGTGTTTCCAAAAGGTACGTATGTATCTTTAATTTGCCAGAATGTATTTCCTTATAACGTGGTATTTTTACATACTCGTTCGAGAGAAATTTCTCCTTTCCGTTCTCTTTTGAGGCTACATGCTTAGACATACACGCAACATCAAAGATTTTCGAGTTACAATGTGTTGTTTAGGAAAAACAAGATAGTTTCGCACGATGTGGGATTTCCTTAATAAGTGGTTTTCTGACAAATTTTGACGAAAGAAAATTCTCCTGTGTGTTCTCTTTTGAGGCTACACGTTTAGACGTACACGCCACACCAAATCTTTTCTAGTTAACGTGTTGTTTAGGAGATACAAACTAATTTTTTACGATGCGTTATTTCTTCTCATAAAGTGTTTCAAATACATACGTATTTGTCTTTACTCTGCAAAACTGTATTTCCTTATAATGTTGTATTCTTACATGTTCCTTCGAGAGAAAACTCTCCTGTGCGTTCTCTTTTGAGGCTACACGCTTAGACATACAAGCAACATCAAAGCTTTTCGAGTTACAACATGTTGTTTAGGGAAAAAAAAGATAATTTCGCACAATGAGTGATTTCCTTAAAACATGGTTTTCTGACAAATTTTAACGAAAAACAATTCTCCTATGGGTTCTTTTTTGAGGCTACATGTTTAGACGTACATGCCACACCCAATCTTTTCGAGTTACAACGTGTTGTTTAGGAGATAGAAGCTAATTTTGTACGATGCGTTATTTCTTCTCTAAAGTGTTTCCAATACGTACGTATTTGCCTTTAGTCTGCAACACTGTATTTCCTTATAACGTGGTATTCTTATATCTTCTTTTGAGAGAAAGCTCTCCTGTGAGTCCTCTTTTGAGGCTACACGCTTAGACATACACGCAACACCAAAGCTTTTCGCGTTACAACGTATTGTTTAGGAAAAACAAGATAATTTCGCACGATGAGGGATTTCCTTAATACGTGGTTTTCTGACAAATTTTGACCAAAGAAAATTCTCCTATGGGTTCTCTTTTGAGACTACACGTTAAGACATACAGGCCACACCAAATCTTTTTAAGTTACAACGTGTTGGCTAGGAGATACAAGCTAATTTTGTACGATGCGTTATTTCTTCTCGTAAAGTTTTTCCAATAAGTAAGTATTTGTCTTTACTCAGCAACACTGTATTTCCTTATAACATGGTATTCTTACATATTTTTTCGAGAGAAAACTCTCCTGTGCATTCTCATTTGAGGCTACAGGCTTAAACATACAAGCAACAGCAAAGAGTTTCGAGTTACAACGTGTTGTTTAGGAAGAACAAGGTAATTTCTCACGATGCGGGATTTCCTTAAAACGTGGTTTTCTGACAAATTTTGACGAAAGAATATTCTCCTGTGGGTTCTCTTTTGAGGCTACACGTTTAGACGTACACGCCACACCAAATCTTTTTGAGTTACAACTTGTTGTTCAGGAGATACAAGCTAATTTTTTTACGATGCGTTATTTCTTCTCGTAATGTTTAAGTGTTTCCAATACGTATGTATTTGCCTTTATTCTGCAACACTGTATTTCCTTATAATGTGGTATTCTTACATATTCTTTCGAGAGAAAACTCTCCTGTGCGTTCTCTTTGGAGGCTACACGCTTAGACATTCACGCAACACCAAACTTTTCGAGTTACAACGTGCTGTTTAGGAAAAACAAGATAATTTCGCATGATGCGGGATTTCCTTAAAACGTGGTTTTCTGACAAATTTTGACAAAAGAAAATTCTCCTGTGGGTTCTCTTTTGAGGCTACACGTTTAGACGTACACGCCACACCAAATCCTTTCGAGTTATAACGTGTTGTTTAGGATATACAAGCTAATTGTGTACTATGTTTTATTTCTTCTCGTAAAGTTTAAGTGTTTCCAATAAGTATGTATTTGTCTTTACTCCGCAACACTGTATTTCCTTATAACGTGGTATTCCTACATATTCTTTCGGGAGAAAACTCTCCTGTGCATTCTCTTTTGAGGCTACACGCTTAGACATATACGCAACACCAAAGCTTTTCAAGTTACAACATGTTGTTTAGGAAAAACAAGATAATTTCGCACGATGCAGGATTTCCTTAAAACGTGGTTTCCTGACAAATTTTGACGAAAGAAAACTCTCCTGTGGGTTCTCCTTTGAGGCTACAAGTTTAGTCGTACACGCCACACCAAATCTTTTCGAGTTACAACGTGTTGTTTAGAAGATACAAGCTAATTTTGCATGATGCGTTATTTCTTCTCGTAAAGTGTTTCCTATAAGTACATATTTGTCTATACTCTGCAACACTGTTTTTCCTTATAACGTGGTATTCTTACATATTCTTTCGAGAGAAAACTATACTGTGCGTTCTCTTTGGAGGCTACACGCTTAGACATACAAGCAACACCAAAGCTTTTCGAGTTACAACATGTTGATTAGGAAAAACAAGATAATTTCGAACAATGATGGATTTACGTAAAATGTGGTTTTCTGACAAATTTTGACGTAAGAAAATACTCCTGTGGGTTCTCTTTTGAGGCTACACATTTAGACGTACACGCCACACCAAATCTTTTTGAGTTACCACGTGTTGTTTAGGAGATACAAGAAATTTTGTACCATGCGTTATTTCTTCCCATAATATATTTCCAATACGTATGTATTTGTCTTTACTCTGCAGCAATATATTTCCTTATATCGTGGTATTCTTACATACTCTTTCGAGAGAAAACTCTCCTGTGCATTCTCTTTTGAGGCTACACGCTTACACATACACCCAACACCAAAGCTTTTCGAGTTACAATGTTTTGTTTATGAAAAACAAGATAATTGCGCACAATGCAGGATTTCCTTAAAACGTGGTTTTCTGACAAATTTTGACGAAAGAAAATTCTCCTGTGGGTTCTCTTTTGAGGCTACATGTTTAGACGTACACGCCACACCAAATCTTTTCGAGTTACAACGTGTTGTTTAGGAGATACAAGCTAATTTTGTACCATGCGTTATTTCTTCTCATAAAGTTTTTCCAATAAGTAAGTATTTGTCTTTACTCTGCAACACTGTATTTCCTTATAACGAGGTATTCTTACATATTCTTTCGAGAGAAAACTCTCCTGTGCGTTCTCATTTGAGGCTACACGCTTAGACATATACGCAACACCAAAGCTTTTCGAGTTACAACATGTTGTTTAGGAAAAACAAGATAATTTCGCACGATGCAGGATTTCCTTAAAACGTGGTTTCCTGACAAATTTTGACGAAAGAAAACTCTCCTGTGGGTTCTCCTTTGAGGCTACACATTTAGTCGTACACGCCACACCAAATCTTTTCGAGTTACAACGTGTTGTTTAGAAGATACAAGCTAATTTTTGCATGATGCGTTATTTCTTCTCGTAAAGTGTTTCCTATAAGTACATATTTGTCTATACTCTGCAACACTGTTTTTCCTTATAACGTGGTATTCTTACATATTCTTTCGAGAGAAAACTAAACTGTGCGTTCTCTTTGGAGGCTACACGCTTAGACATACAAGCAACACCAAAGCTTTTCGAGTTACAACGTGTTGTTTAGGAAAAACAAGATAATTTCGCACAATGAGGGATTTACTTAAAATGTGGTTTTCTGACAAATTTTGACGTAAGAAAATTCTCCTGTGGGTTCTCTTTTGAGGCTACACATTTAGACGTACACGCCACACCAAATGTTTTTGAGTTACCACATGTTGTTTAGGAGATACAAGCAAATTTTGTACCATGCGTTATTTCTTCTCATAATATATTTCCAATACGTATGTATTTGTCTTTACTCTGCAGCAATATATTTCCTTATAACGTGGTATTCTTACATATTCTTTCGAGAGAAAACTCTCCTGTGCATTCTCTTTTGAGGCTACACGCTTACACATACACCCAACACCATAGCTTTTCGAGTTACAATGTTTTGTTTATGAAAAACAAGATAATTGCGCACAATGCAGGATTTCCTTAAAACGTGGTTTTCTGACAAATTTTGACGAAAGAAAATTCTCCTGTGGGTTCTCTTTTGAGGCTACATGTTTAGACGTACACGCCACACCAAATCTTTTCGAGTTACAACGTGTTGTTTAGGAGATACAAGCTAATTTTGTACCATGCGTTATTTCTTCTCATAAAGTTTTTTCCAATAAGTAAGTATTTGTCTTTACTCTGCAACACTGTATTTCCTTATAACGTGGTATTCTTACATATTCTTTCGAGAGAAAACTCTCCTGTGCGTTCTCATTTGAGGCTACACGCTGAGACATACACGCAACCGCAAAGCTTTTCGAGTTACAATGTGTTGTTTAGGAAAAACAAGATAATTTCGCACGATGCGGGAATTCCTTAAAACGTGGTTTTCTGACAAATTTTGACGAAAGAAAATTCTCCTGTGGGTTTTCATTTGAGGCTAAACGTTTAGACGTACACGCCACACCAAATGTTTTCGAGTTAAAACGTGTTGTTTAGGAGATACAAGCTAATTTTTTACGATGCTTTATATCTTCTTGTAAAGTTTAAGTGTTTCCAAAACGAACGTATTTATCTTTAATTTGCCACAATGTATTTCCTTATAACGTGGTATTCTTACATACTCGTTCGAGAGAAATCTCTCCTGTGTGTTCTTTTTTGAGGCTACATGCTTAGACATACACGCAACACCAAAGATTTTCGAGTTACTATGTGTTGTTTAGGAAAAACAAGATAGTTTCGCACGATGCGGGATTTCCTTAATAAGTGGTTTTCTGACAAATTTTGAGGAAAGAAAATTCTCCTGGGGGTTCTCTTTTGAGGCTACACGTTTAGACGTACATGCCACACCAAATCTTTTCGAGTTACAACGTGTTGTTTAGGAGATACAAACTAATTTTTTGCGATGCGTTATTTCTTCTCATAGAGTGTTTCAAATACCTACGTATTTGTCTTTAATCTGCAAAACTGTATTTCCTTATAATCTGGTATTCTTACATGTTCTTTCGAGAGAAAACTCTCCTGTGCGTTCTCTTTTGAGGCTACACGCTTAGACATACACGCAACATCAAAGCTTTTCGAGTTACAATGTGTTGTTTAGGAAAAACAAGATAATTTCGCACGATGAGTGATTTCCTTAAAATATGGATTTCTGAAAATTTTAACGAACAAAAATTCTCCTGTGGGTTCTATTTTGAGGCTACACGTTTAGACATACACGCCCCACCAAATCTTTTCGAGTTACAATGTGTTGTTTAGGAGATACAAGCTAATTTTGTAAGATGCATTATTTCTTCTCGTAAAGTGTTTCCAATACGTACGTATTTGCCTTTAGTCTGCAACACTGTATTTCCTTATAATGTGGTATTCTTACATATTCTTTCGAGAGAAAACTCTCCTGTGCGTCCTCTTTTGAGGCTACACGCTTAGACATACACGCAACACCAAAGCTTTTCGCGTTACAACGTGTTGTTTAGGAAAAACAAGATAATTTCGCACGATGCGGGATTTCCTTAAAACGTGGTTTTCTGACAAATTTTGACGAAAGAAAATTCTCCTGTGGGTTCTCTTTTAAGGCTAAACGTTTAGACGTACACGCCACACCAAATCTTTTTGAGTTACAACTTGTTGTTTAGGAGAATCAAGCTAATTTTTTTTACGATGAATTATTTCTTCTCGTAAAGTTTAAGTGTTTCCGATACATATGTATTTGCCTTTACTCTGCAACACTGTATTTCCATATAACGTGGTATTCTTACATATTCTTTCGAGAGAAAACTCTCCTGTGCATTCTCTTTGGAGGCTACACACTTAGACATTCACGCAACACCAAAGCTTTTCGAGTTACAACGTGTTGTTTAGTAAAAACAAGATAATTTCGCATGATGCGGGATTTCCTTAAAACGTGGTTTTCTGACAAATTTTGACGAAAGAAAATTCTCCTGTGGGTTCTCTTTTGAGGCTTCACGTTTAGATGTACACGCCACACCAAATCCTTTCGAGTTATAACGTGTTGTTTAGGATATACAAGCTAATATTGTACTATGTGTTTTTTCTTCTCGTAAAGCTTAAGTGTTTCCAATAAGTATGTATTTGTCTTTACTCTGCAACACTGTATTTCCTTATAACGTAGTATTCCTACATATTCTTTCGGGAGAAAACTCTCCTGTGCGGTGTCTTTTGAGGCTACACGTTTAGACGTACATGCCACACCAAATCTTTTATGAGTTACAACTTGTTTAGCAGATACAAGCTAATTTTTTAACGATGAATTATTTCTTCTCGTAAAGTTTAAGTGTTTCCAATATGTATATATTTGCCTCTACTCTGCAACACTGTATTTCTTTATAACGTGGTATTCTTACATATTCTTTCGAGAGAAAACAATCCTGTGCGTTCTCTTTGGAGGCTACACGCTTAGACATTCACGCAACACCAAAGCTTTTCGAGTTACAACGTGTTGTTTAGGAAAAACAAGATAATTTCGCATGATGCGGGATTTCCTTAAAACGTGGTTTTCTGACAAATTTTGATGAAACAAAATTCTCCTGTGGGTTCTTTTTGAGGCTACACGTTTAGACGTACACGCCACACCAAATCCTTTCGAGTTATAACGTGTTGTTTAGGATATACAAACTAATTTTTACTATGTGTTATTTCTTCTCGTAAAGCTTAAGTGTTTCCAATAAGTATGCATTTGTCTTTACTCTGCAACACTGTATTTCCTTATAACGTGGTATTCCTACATATTCTTTCGGAAGAAAACTCTCCTGTGTGTTCTCTTTTGAGGCTACACGCTTAGACATACACGCAACACCAAAGCTTTTCGAGTTACAACATGTTGTTTAGGAAAAACAAGATAATTTCGCACGATGCGGTATTTCTTTAAAATGTGGTTTTCTAACAAATTTTGACGAAAGAACACTCTCCTGTGGGTTCTCTTTTGAGGCTACACGTTTAGACATACACGCCACACCAAATCTTGTCGAGTTACAACGTATTGTTTAGGAGATACAAGCTAATTTCGCATGATGCGTTATTTCTTCTCCTAAAGTGTTTCCAATAAGTACGTATTTGTCTAAACTCTGCAACACTGTATTTCCTTATAACGTGGTATTCTTACATATTCTTTCGAGAGAAAACTATCCTGTGCGTTCTGTTTGGAGGCTACACGCTTAGACATACACGCAACACCAAAGCTTTTCGAGTTACAACGTGTTGATTAGGAAAAACAAGATAACTTCGCACGATGCGGGATTTCTTTAAAACGTAGTTTTCTGACAAATTTTGACGTAAGAAAATTCTCCTCTGGGTTCTCTTTTGAGGCTACACGTTTAGATGTACATGCCACACCAAATCATTTTGAGTTACCACGTGTTGTTTCGGAGATACAAGCTAATTTTTACCATGCGTTATTTCTTCTCATAATGTGTTTCCAATACGTACGTATTTGTCTTTACTCTGCAGCAATATATTTCCTTATAACGTGGTATTCTTACATATTCCTTCGAGAGAAAACTCTCCTGTGCATTCCCTTTTGAGGCTACACGCTTAGGCATACACGCAACACCAAAACTTTTCTAGTTTCAACGTGTTGATAAGGAAAAACAATATAATTTCGCAGGATGCGGGATTTACTTAAAACGTGGTTTTCTGACAAATTTTGAGGAAAGAAAACTCTCCTGTGGGTACTCTTTTGAGGCTACACTTTTAGACGTACACGCCACACCAAATCTTTTCGAGTTACAACGTGTTGTTTAGGACATACAAGCTAATTTTGCAAGATGCGTTATTTCTCTCATAAAGTGCTTCCATTACGTACGTATTTGTCTTTACTCTGCCACACTGTATTTCCTTATAACGTGGTATTCTTACATATTCTTTTGAGAGAAAATTCTCCTGTGGGTTCTCTTTTGAGGCTACACCTTTAGATGTAAACACTACACCAAATCCTTTCGAGTTACAACGTGTTGTTCAGGAGTTACAAGCTAATTTTTTACTTTGCGTTATTTCTTCTCGTAAAGTGTTTCCAATACGTACATATTTGTCTTTACTCTGCAACACTGTTTTTCCATATAACGTGGTATTCTTACATATTCTTTCGAGAGAAAACTCTCCTGTGCGTTCTCTTTTGAGGCTACATTCTTAGACATACACCCAATACCAAAGCTTTTCGAGTTACAACGTGTTGTTTAGGAAAAACAAGATAATTTCTCAAGATGTGGGATTTCCTTAAAACGTGGTTTTCTGACAAATTTTGACCAAAGAAAATTCTCTTGTGGGTTCTCCTATAAGGTTACACGTTTAGACGTACACGCCACACCAAATCTTTTCGAGTTACGACGTGTTGTTTAGGAGATACAAGCTAATTTTATACGATGCGATATTTCGTCTTGTAAACTGTTTCCAATACATATGTATTTGTCTTTATTCTGCAACACTGTATTTCCTTATAACTTGGTATTCTTACATATTCTTTCGAGAGAAAACTCTCCTGTGCATTCACTTTTGAGGCTACACGCTTAGACATACACGCTACACCAAAGCTTTTCGAGTTACCACTTGTTGATTAGGAAAAACAAGATAATTTCGCACGATGCGGGATTTCCTTAAAATGTGGTTTTCTGACAAATTTTGACCAAAGAAAATTCTCCTGTGTATTCTCTTTAGAGGCTACACGTTTAGACGTACACGCCACAGCAAATCTTTTCGAGTTACAACGTGCTTTTTAGGAAATACAAGCTAATTTTGTACAATGCATTACTTCTTATTGTAAAGTGTTTCCAATATGTATGTATCTGTCTTTACTCTGCAACACTGTATTTCCTTATAACGTGGTATTCTTACATATTCTTTCTAGAGAAAACTCTCCTGTGCGTTCTCTTTTGAGGCTACACGCTTAGACATGCACACAGCACCAACGCTTTTCGAGTCACAACGTGTTGTTTAGGAAAAACAAGATAATTTCGCACGAAGTGAGATTTCCTTAATACATGGTTTTCTGACAAATTTTGACCAAAGAAAATTCTCCTGTGGGTTCTCTTTTGAGGCTAAACGTTTAGAAGTACACACCACACCAAATTTTTTCGAGTTACAACGTGTTGTTTAGGAGATACAAGCTAATTTTGTACGATGCATTATTTCTTCTCGTAAAGTGTTTCCAATACGTATGTATTTGTCTTTACTCTGCAACATTGTATTTCCTTATAACGTGGTATTCTTATATATTCTTTCGAGAGAAAACTCTCCTGTGCGTTCTCTTTGAGGCCACATGTTTAGAACGACACGCAACACCAAAGCTTTTCGAGTTAAAATGTGTTGTTTAGGAAGAACAAGATAATTTCGCACGATGCGGGATTTCCTTAAAACGTGGTTTTCTGACAAATTTTGACGAAAGAAAATTCTCCTGTGGGTTCTCTTTTGAGTCTACACGTTTCAACGTACATGCCACACCAAATCTCTTCGAGTTACAACGTGTTGTTTGGGAAATACAAGCTAATTTTGTACGATGTATTATTCCTTCTCATAAAGTGTTTCCAATACGTATGTATCTGTCTTTACTCTGCAACACTGTATTTCGTTATAACGTGGTATTCTTACATATTCTTTCGAGAGAATACTCTACTGTGCGTTCTCTTTTAGGCTACACGCTTAGACATACACGCAACACCAAAGCTTTTCGAGTTACAACATGTTGTTTAGGAAAAACAAAATAATTTCGCACGATGCTGGATTTCCTTAAAACGTGGTTTCTGAAAAAATTTTGACGAATGAAAATACTCCTGTGGGTTCTGTTTTGAGGCTACACGTTTAGATGTAATCACCACATCAAATCCTTTTGAGTCACAACGTGTTGTTTAGGAGATACAAGCTAATTTTGAACCATGTGTTATTTCTTCTCGTAAAGTGTTTCCAATACGTACATATTTGTCTTTACTCTGCAACACTGTATTTCCATATAACGTGGTATTCTTACATATTCTTTCGAGAGAAACCTCTCCTGTGCGTTCTCTTTTGAGGCTACATGCTTAGACATACACGCAACTCCAAAGCTTTTCGAGTTACAACGTGTTGTTTTGGAAAAACAAAATAATTACGCACAATGCTGGATTTCCTTAAAACGTGGTTTTCTGAAAAATTTTGACGAAAGAAAATTCTCCTGTGGGTTCTCTTTTGAGGCTACACGTTTAGACATACACGCCACACCAAATCTTTTCGAGTTACAACATGTAGTTTTGGAGATACAAGCTAATATTGTACGATTCGTTATTTCTTCTCGTAAAGTGTTTCCAATACGTACATATTTGTTTTTACTCTGCAACACTGTATTTCTTATAATGTGGTATTCTTACATATTCTTTCGAGAGAAAACTCTCCTGTGCGTTCTCTTTAGAGGCCACACTTTTAGACATACATGCAACCCTAAAGCTTTTCGAGTTACAACGTGTTGTTTAGGAAAAACAAGATAATTTAGCATGATGCGGGATTTCCTTAAAACGTGGTTTTATGAAAAAATTTTGACGAAAGAAAATTCTCCTGTGGGTTCTCTTTTGAGGCTACACGTTTAGATGTAAACACCAAACCAAACCTTTTCGAGTTACAACGTGTTGTTTAGGAGATAAAAGCTAATTTTTTACAATGTGTTATTTCTTCTCATAAAGTGTTTCCAATATATACTTATTGGTCTTTACTCTGCAACACTATATTTCCAAATAACTTGGTATTCTTACATATTCTTTGGAGAGAAAACTCTCCTGTGTGTTCTCTTTTGAGGCTACACGCTTAGACATACACGAAACACCAATGCTTTTCGAGTTACAACGTGTTGTTTAGGAAAAACAAGATAATTTCGCATGATGCGGGATTTCCTTAAAACGTGGTTTTCTGACAAATTTTGATGAAAGAAAATTCTCCTGAGGGTTCCCTTTTGAGGCTACACGTTTAGACGTACACGCCACACCAAATCTTTTCAAGTTACAACGTGTTGTTTAGGAGATACAAGCTAATTTTGTACGATACATTATTTCTTCTCTTAAAGTGTTTCCAATAAGTACCTATTTGTCTTTACTCTGCAACACTGTATTTCCTTATAACGTGGTATTCTTACATATTCTTTCGAGAGAAAACTCTCCTGTGCGTTCTCTTTTGAGGCTACACGCTTAGACATACACGCAGCACCAAAGCTTTTCGAGTCACAACGTGTTGTTTAGGAAAAACAAGATAATTTCGCACGATGCGGGATTTCCTTAATACGTGGTTTTCTGACAAATTTTGACCAAAAAAAATTCTCCTGTGGGTTCTCTTTTGAGGCTACATGTTTAGACATACACGCCACACCAAATCATTTCGAGTTACAAAGTGTTGTTTAGGAGATACAAGCTAATTTTGTACGATTCGTTACTTCTTCTCGTAAAGTGTTTCCAATACGTACGTATTTGTCTTTACTCTGCAACACTGTATTTCCTTATAATGTGGTATTCTTATATATTCTTTCGAGAGAAAACTCTCCTGTGCGTTCTCTTTGAGGCCACACGTTTAGACATACATGCAACACCAAAGCTTTTCGAGTTAAAACGTGTTGTTTAGGAAAAACAAGATAATTTCGCACGATGCGTAATTTCCTTAAAATGTGGTTTTCTGACAAATTTTGACGAAAGAAAATCCTCCTGTGGTTTCTCTTTTGAGGCTACACATTTCAATGTACACGCCACACCAAATCTTTTCGAGTTACAACGTGTTGTTTAGGAAATACAAGCTAATTTTGTACGATGTATTATTCCTTCTCGTAAAGTGTTTCCAATACATATGTATCTGTCTTTACTCTGCAACACTGTATTTCCTTATAACGTGGTATTCTTACATATTCGTTCGAGAGAATACTCTACTGTACATTCTCTTTTGAGTCTACACGCTTAGACATACACGGAACACCAAAGCTTTTCGAGTTACAACGTGTTGTTTAGGAAAAACAAAATAATTTCCCTCGATGATGGATTTCCATAAAACGTGGTTTTCTGAAAAAAATTGACGAAGGAAAATACTCCTGTGGGTTCTCTTTTGAGGCTACATGTTTAGATGTAATCACCACATCGAATCCTTTTGAGTCACAACATTTTGTTTAGGAGATACAGGCTAATTTTGTACCATGCATTATTTCGTCTTGTAAAGTGTTTCCAATATGCACATATTTGTCTTTACTCTGCAACACTGGATTTCCATATAACGTGGTATTCTTAAATATTCTTTCGAGAGAAACCTCTCCTGTGCGTTCTCTTTTGAGGCTGCACGCTTAGACATACACGCAACACCAAAGCTTTTCGAGTTACAAGGTATTGTTTTGGAAAAACAAAATAATTTCGCACGATGCGGGATTTCCTTAAAACGTGGTTTTCTGAAAAATTTTGACGAACGAAAATTCTCCTGTGGGTTCTCTTTGAGGCTACACGTTTAGACGTTCACGCCACACCAAATCCTTTCGAGTTACAACGTGTTGTTTAGGAGATACAAGCTAATTTTGTAGATGCGTTATTTCTTCTCGTAAAGTGTTTACAATATGTACGTATTTGTCTTTACTCTGCAACACTGTATTTCCTTATAACGTGGTATTCTTACATATGCTTTCGAGAGAAAACTCTCCTGTGTGTTCTCTTTAGAGGCCACACGTTTAGACATACATGCAACCCCAAAGCTTTTCGAGTTAAAACGTGTTGTTTAGGAAAAACAAGATAATTTCGCACGATGCGGAATTTCCTTAAAATGTGGTTTTCTGACAAATTTTGACGAAAGAAAATTCTCCTGTGGTTTCTCTTTTGAGGCTACACATTTCAACGTACACGCCACACCAAATCTTTTCGAGTTACAACGTGTTGTTTAGGAAATACAAGCTAATTTTGTACGATGTATTATTCCTTCTCGTAAAGTGTTTCCAATACATATGTATCTGTCTTTACTCTGCAACACTGTATTTCCTTATAACGTGGTATTCTTACATATTCGTTCGAGAGAATACTCTACTGTACATTCTCTATTGAGTCTACACGCTTAGACATACACAGAACACCAAAGCTTTTTGAGTTACAACGTGTTGTTTAGGAAAAACAAAATAATTTCCCTCGATGATGGATTTCCAAAAAACGTGGTTTTCTGAAAAAAAAAATTGACGAAGGAAAATACTCCTGTGGGTTCTCTTTTGAGGCTACATGTTTAGATGTAATCACCACATCGAATCCTTTTGAGTCACAACGTTTTGTTTAGGAGATACAGGCTAATTTTGTACCATGCGTTATTTCGTCTTGTAAAGTGTTTCCAATATGTACATATTTGTCTTTACTCTGCAACACTGTATTTCCATATAACGTGTATTCTTAAATATTCTTTCGAGAGAAACCTCTCCTGTGCGTTCTCTTTTGAGGCTGCACGCTTAGACATACACGCAACACCAAAGCTTTTCGAGTTACAAGGTATTGTTTTGGAAAAACAAAATAATTTCGCACGATGCGGGATTTCCTTAAAACGTGGTTTTCTGAAAAATTTTGACGAACGAAAATTCTCCTGTGGGTTCTCTTTTGAGGCTACACGTTTAGACGTTCACGCCACACCAAATCCTTTCGAGTTACAACGTGTTGTTTAGGAGATACAAGCTAATTTTGTAGATGCGTTATTTCTTCTCGTAAAGTGTTTACAATATGTACGTATTTGTCTTTACTCTGCAACACTGTATTTCCTTATAACGTGGTATTCTTACATATTCTTTGGAGAGAAAACTCTCCTGTGCGTTCTCTTTAGAGGCCACACGTTTAGACATACACGCAACCCCAAAGCTTTTCGAGTTACAACGTGTTGTTTAGGAAAAACAAGATAATTTCGCATGATGCGGGATTTCCTTAAAACGTGGTTTTCTGAAAAAATTTTGACGAAAGAAAATTCTCCTGTGTGTTCTCTTTTGAGGCTACACGTTTAGATGTAAACACCACACCAAACCTTTTCGAGTTGCAACGTGTTGTTTAGGAGATACAAGCTAATATTTTACCATGCGTTATTTCTTCTTATAAAGTGTTTCCAATACATACATATTGGTCTTTACTCTGCAACACTGTATTTCCAAATAACGTGGTATTCTTACATATTCTTTCGAGAGAAAACTCTCCTGTGCGTTCTCTATTGAGGCTACACGCTTAGACATTCACGAAACACCAATGCTTTTCGAGTTACAACGTGTTGTTTAGGAAAAACAAGATAATTTCGCACGATGCGGGATTTCCTTAAAACGTGGTTTTCTGACAAATTTTGACGAAAGAAAATTCTCCTGTGGTTTCCCTTTTGAGGCTACTCGTTTAGACGTACATGCCACACCAAATCTTTTCGAGTTACAACGTGTTGTTTAGGAGATACAAGCTAATTTTGTACGATACATTATTTCTTCTCGTAAAGTGTTTCCAATAAGTACCTATTTGTCTTTACTCTGCAACACTGTATTTCCTTATAACGTGGTATTCTTTCATATTCTTTCGAGAGAAAACTCTCCTCTGCGTTCTCTTTTGAGGCAACACGCTTAGACATACACGCAGCACCAAAGCTTTTCGAGTCACAACGTGTTGTTTAGGAAAAACAAGATAATTTCGCACGATGCGGGATTTCCTTAATACGTGGTTTTCTGACAAATTTTGACCAAAAATAATTCTCCTGTGGGTTCTCTTTTGAGGCTACATGTTTAGACGTACACGCCACATGAAATCATTACGAGTTACAAAGTGTTGTTTAGGAGATACAAGCTAATTTTTTATGATGCGTTACTTCTTTTCATAAAGTGTTTCCAATACGTACGTATTTTCTTTACTCTGCAACAATGTATTTCCTTATAATGTGGTATTCTTATATATTCTTTCGAGAGAAAACTCTCCTGTGCGTTTTCTTTGAGGCCACACATTTAAACATACACGCAACACCAAAGCTTTTAGAGTTAAAACGTGTTGTTTAGGAAAAACAAGATAATTTCGCACGATGCGGGATTTCCTTAAAATGTGGTTTTCTGACAAATTTTGACGAAAGAAAATTCTCCTGTGGGTTCTCTTTTGAGGCTACACGTTTCAACGTACATGCCACACCAAATCTTTTCGAGTTACAACGTGTTGTTTAGGAAATACAAGCTAATTTTGTACGATGTATTATTCCTTCTCGTAAAGGGTTTCCAATACATATGTATCTGTCTTTACTCTGCAACACTGTATTTCCTTATAACGTGGTATTCTTACATATTTGTTCGAGAGAATACTCTACTGTGCATTTTCTTTTGAGTCTACGCGCTTAGACATACACGCAACACAAAAGCTTTTCGAGTTACAACGTGTTGTTTAGGAAAAACAAAATAATTTCGCACGATGATGGATTTCCTTAAAACGTGGTTTTCTGAAAAAATTTTGACGAAAGAAAATACTCCTGTGGGTTCTCTTTTGAGGCTACATGTTTAGATGTAATCACCACATCAAATCCTTTTGAGTCACAATATGTTGTTTAGGAGATACAAGCTAATTTTGTACCATGTGTTATTTCTTCTTGTAAAGTGTTTCCAATATGTACATATTTGTCTTTACTCTGCAACACTGTATTTCCATATAACGTGGTATTCTTAAATAATCTTTCGAGAGAAACCTCTCCTGTGCGTGGTCTTTTGAGGATACACGCTTAGACATACACGCAACACCAAAGCTTTTCGAGTTACAACGTGTTGTTTTGGAAAAACAAAATAATTTCGCACGATGCGGGATTTCCTTAAAACCTGGTTTTCTGAAAAATTTTGACGAACGAAAATTCTCCTGTGGGTTCTCTTTTGAGGCTACACGTTTAGACGTACATGCCACACCAAATCTTTTTGAGTTACAACGTGTTGTTTAGGAGATACAAGCTAATTTTGTAAATGCGATATTTCTTCTCGTAAAGTGTTTACAATACGTACGTATTTGTCTTTACTCTGCAACACTGTATTTCCTTATAACGTGGTATTCTTACATATTCTTTCGAGAGAAAACTCTCCTGTGCGTTCTCTTTAGAGGCCACACGTTTAGACATACACGCAACCCCAAAGCTTTTCGAGTTACAACGTGTTGTTTAGGAAAAACAACATAATTTCGCATGATGCAGGATTTCCTTAAAACGTGGTATTCTGAAAAAATTTTGACGAAAGAAAATTCTCCTGTGGGTTCTCTTTTGAGGCTACACATTTAGATGTAAACACCACACCAAACCTTTTCGAGTTGCAACGTGTTGTTTAGGAGATACAAGCTAATTTTTACCATGTGTTATTTCTTCTCATAAAGTGTTTCAAACACATACATATTGGTCTTTACTCTGCAACACTGTATTTCCAAATAACGTGGTATTCTTACATATTCTTTCGAGAGAAAACTCCCCTGTGCGTTCTCTTTTGAGGCTACACGCTTAGACATACACGCAACACCAAAGGTTTTCAAGTTACAACGTGTTGTTTAGGAAAAACAAGATAATTTCGCATGATGCGGGATTTCCTTAAAACGTGGTTTTCTGACAAATTTTGATGAAAGAAAATTCTCCTGAGGGTTCCCTTTTGAGGCTACACGTTTAGACGTACACGCCACACCAAATCTTTTCAAGTTACAACGTGTTGTTTAGGAGATACAAGCTAATTTTGTACGATACATTATTTCTTCTCTTAAAGTGTTTCCAATAAGTACCTATTTGTCTTTACTCTGCAACACTGTATTTCCTTATAACGTGGTATTCTTACATATTCTTTCGAGAGAAAACTCTCCTGTGCGTTCTCTTTTGAGGCTACACGCTTAGACATACACGCAGCACCAAAGCTTTTCGAGTCACAACGTGTTGTTTAGGAAAAACAAGATAATTTCGCACGATGCGGGATTTCCTTAATACGTGGTTTTCTGACAAATTTTGACCAAAAAAAATTCTCCTGTGGGTTCTCTTTTGAGGCTACATGTTTAGACATACACGCCACACCAAATCATTTCGAGTTACAAAGTGTTGTTTAGGAGATACAAGCTAATTTTGTACGATTCGTTACTTCTTCTCGTAAAGTGTTTCCAATACGTACGTATTTGTCTTTACTCTGCAACACTGTATTTCCTTATAATGTGGTATTCTTATATATTCTTTCGAGAGAAAACTCTCCTGTGCGTTCTCTTTGAGGCCACACGTTTAGACATACATGCAACACCAAAGCTTTTCGAGTTAAAACGTGTTGTTTAGGAAAAACAAGATAATTTCGCACGATGCGTAATTTCCTTAAAATGTGGTTTTCTGACAAATTTTGACGAAAGAAAATTCTCCTGTGGTTTCTCTTTTGAGGCTACACATTTCAACGTACACGCCACACCAAATCTTTTCGAGTTACAACGTGTTGTTTAGGAAATACAAGCTAATTTTGTACGATGTATTATTCCTTCTCGTAAAGTGTTTCCAATACATATGTATCTGTCTTTACTCTGCAACACTGTATTTCCTTATAACGTGGTATTCTTACATATTCGTTCGAGAGAATACTCTACTGTACATTCTCTTTTGAGTCTACACGCTTAGACATACACGGAACACCAAAGCTTTTCGAGTTACAACGTGTTGTTTAGGAAAAACAAAATAATTTCCCTCGATGATGGATTTCCATAAAACGTGGTTTTCTGAAAAAAATTGACGAAGGAAAATACTCCTGTGGGTTCTCTTTTGAGGCTACATGTTTAGATGTAATCACCACATCGAATCCTTTTGAGTCACAACATTTTGTTTAGGAGATACAGGCTAATTTTGTACCATGCATTATTTCGTCTTGTAAAGTGTTTCCAATATGCACATATTTGTCTTTACTCTGCAACACTGGATTTCCATATAACGTGGTATTCTTAAATATTCTTTCGAGAGAAACCTCTCCTGTGCGTTCTCTTTTGAGGCTGCACGCTTAGACATACACGCAACACCAAAGCTTTTCGAGTTACAAGGTATTGTTTTGGAAAAACAAAATAATTTCGCACGATGCGGGATTTCCTTAAAACGTGGTTTTCTGAAAAATTTTGACGAACGAAAATTCTCCTGTGGGTTCTCTTTGAGGCTACACGTTTAGACGTTCACGCCACACCAAATCCTTTCGAGTTACAACGTGTTGTTTAGGAGATACAAGCTAATTTTGTAGATGCGTTATTTCTTCTCGTAAAGTGTTTACAATATGTACGTATTTGTCTTTACTCTGCAACACTGTATTTCCTTATAACGTGGTATTCTTACATATGCTTTCGAGAGAAAACTCTCCTGTGTGTTCTCTTTAGAGGCCACACGTTTAGACATACACGCAACCCCAAAGCTTTTCGAGTTAAAACGTGTTGTTTAGGAAAAACAAGATAATTTCGCACGATGCGGAATTTCCTTAAAATGTGGTTTTCTGACAAATTTTGACGAAAGAAAATTCTCCTGTGGTTTCTCTTTTGAGGCTACACATTTCAACGTACACGCCACACCAAATCTTTTCGAGTTACAACGTGTTGTTTAGGAAATACAAGCTAATTTTGTACGATGTATTATTCCTTCTCGTAAAGTGTTTCCAATACATATGTATCTGTCTTTACTCTGCAACACTGTATTTCCTTATAACGTGGTATTCTTACATATTCGTTCGAGAGAATACTCTACTGTACATTCTCTATTGAGTCTACACGCTTAGACATACACAGAACACCAAAGCTTTTTGAGTTACAACGTGTTGTTTAGGAAAAACAAAATAATTTCCCTCGATGATGGATTTCCAAAAAACGTGGTTTTCTGAAAAAAAAAATTGACGAAGGAAAATACTCCTGTGGGTTCTCTTTTGAGGCTACATGTTTAGATGTAATCACCACATCGAATCCTTTTGAGTCACAACGTTTTGTTTAGGAGATACAGGCTAATTTTGTACCATGCGTTATTTCGTCTTGTAAAGTGTTTCCAATATGTACATATTTGTCTTTACTCTGCAACACTGTATTTCCATATAACGTGTATTCTTAAATATTCTTTCGAGAGAAACCTCTCCTGTGCGTTCTCTTTTGAGGCTGCACGCTTAGACATACACGCAACACCAAAGCTTTTCGAGTTACAAGGTATTGTTTTGGAAAAACAAAATAATTTCGCACGATGCGGGATTTCCTTAAAACGTGGTTTTCTGAAAAATTTTGACGAACGAAAATTCTCCTGTGGGTTCTCTTTTGAGGCTACACGTTTAGACGTTCACGCCACACCAAATCCTTTCGAGTTACAACGTGTTGTTTAGGAGATACAAGCTAATTTTGTAGATGCGTTATTTCTTCTCGTAAAGTGTTTACAATATGTACGTATTTGTCTTTACTCTGCAACACTGTATTTCCTTATAACGTGGTATTCTTACATATTCTTTGGAGAGAAAACTCTCCTGTGCGTTCTCTTTAGAGGCCACACGTTTAGACATACACGCAACCCCAAAGCTTTTCGAGTTACAACGTGTTGTTTAGGAAAAACAAGATAATTTCGCATGATGCGGGATTTCCTTAAAACGTGGTTTTCTGAAAAAATTTTGACGAAAGAAAATTCTCCTGTGTGTTCTCTTTTGAGGCTACACGTTTAGATGTAAACACCACACCAAACCTTTTCGAGTTGCAACGTGTTGTTTAGGAGATACAAGCTAATATTTTACCATGCGTTATTTCTTCTTATAAAGTGTTTCCAATACATACATATTGGTCTTTACTCTGCAACACTGTATTTCCAAATAACGTGGTATTCTTACATATTCTTTCGAGAGAAAACTCTCCTGTGCGTTCTCTATTGAGGCTACACGCTTAGACATTCACGAAACACCAATGCTTTTCGAGTTACAACGTGTTGTTTAGGAAAAACAAGATAATTTCGCACGATGCGGGATTTCCTTAAAACGTGGTTTTCTGACAAATTTTGACGAAAGAAAATTCTCCTGTGGTTTCCCTTTTGAGGCTACTCGTTTAGACGTACATGCCACACCAAATCTTTTCGAGTTACAACGTGTTGTTTAGGAGATACAAGCTAATTTTGTACGATACATTATTTCTTCTCATAAAGTGTTTCCAATAAGTACCTATTTGTCTTTACTCTGCAACACTGTATTTCCTTATAACGTGGTATTCTTTCATATTCTTTCGAGAGAAAACTCTCCTCTGCGTTCTCTTTTGAGGCAACACGCTTAGACATACACGCAGCACCAAAGCTTTTCGAGTCACAACGTGTTGTTTAGGAAAAACAAGATAATTTCGCACGATGCAGGATTTCCTTAATACGTGGTTTTCTGACAAATTTTGACCAAAAATAATTCTCCTGTGGGTTCTCTTTTGAGGCTACATGTTTAGACGTACACGCCACATGAAATCATTACGAGTTACAAAGTGTTGTTTAGGAGATACAAGCTAATTTTTTATGATGCGTTACTTCTTTTCATAAAGTGTTTCCAATACGTACGTATTTTCTTTACTCTGCAACAATGTATTTCCTTATAATGTGGTATTCTTATATATTCTTTCGAGAGAAAACTCTCCTGTGCGTTTTCTTTGAGGCCACACATTTAAACATACACGCAACACCAAAGCTTTTAGAGTTAAAACGTGTTGTTTAGGAAAAACAAGATAATTTCGCACGATGCGGGATTTCCTTAAAATGTGGTTTTCTGACAAATTTTGACGAAAGAAAATTCTCCTGTGGGTTCTCTTTTGAGGCTACACGTTTCAACGTACATGCCACACCAAATCTTTTCGAGTTACAACGTGTTGTTTAGGAAATACAAGCTAATTTTGTACGATGTATTATTCCTTCTCGTAAAGGGTTTCCAATACATATGTATCTGTCTTTACTCTGCAACACTGTATTTCCTTATAACGTGGTATTCTTACATATTTGTTCGAGAGAATACTCTACTGTGCATTTTCTTTTGAGTCTACACGCTTAGACATACACGCAACACAAAAGCTTTTCGAGTTACAACGTGTTGTTTAGGAAAAACAAAATAATTTCGCACGATGATGGATTTCCTTAAAACGTGGTTTTCTGAAAAAATTTTGACGAAAGAAAATACTCCTGTGGGTTCTCTTTTGAGGCTACATGTTTAGATGTAATCACCACATCAAATCCTTTTGAGTCACAATATGTTGTTTAGGAGATACAAGCTAATTTTGTACCATGTGTTATTTCTTCTTGTAAAGTGTTTCCAATATGTACATATTTGTCTTTACTCTGCAACACTGTATTTCCATATAACGTGGTATTCTTAAATAATCTTTCGAGAGAAACCTCTCCTGTGCGTGGTCTTTTGAGGATACACGCTTAGACATACACGCAACACCAAAGCTTTTCGAGTTACAACGTGTTGTTTTGGAAAAACAAAATAATTTCGCACGATGCGGGATTTCCTTAAAACCTGGTTTTCTGAAAAATTTTGACGAACGAAAATTCTCCTGTGGGTTCTCTTTTGAGGCTACACGTTTAGACGTACATGCCACACCAAATCTTTTTGAGTTACAATGTGTTGTTTAGGAGATACAAGCTAATTTTGTAAATGCGATATTTCTTCTCGTAAAGTGTTTACAATACGTACGTATTTGTCTTTACTCTGCAACACTGTATTTCCTTATAACGTGGTATTCTTACATATTCTTTCGAGAGAAAACTCTCCTGTGCGTTCTCTTTAGAGGCCACACGTTTAGACATACACGCAACCCCAAAGCTTTTCGAGTTACAACGTGTTGTTTAGGAAAAACAACATAATTTCGCATGATGCAGGATTTCCTTAAAACGTGGTATTCTGAAAAAATTTTGACGAAAGAAAATTCTCCTGTGGGTTCTCTTTTGAGGCTACACGTTTAGATGTAAACACCACACCAAACCTTTTCGAGTTGCAACGTGTTGTTTAGGAGATACAAGCTAATTTTTACCATGTGTTATTTCTTCTCATAAAGTGTTTCAAATACATACATATTGGTCTTTACTCTGCAACACTGTATTTCCAAATAACGTGGTATTCTTACATATTCTTTCGAGAGAAAACTCCCCTGTGCGTTCTCTTTTGAGGCTACACGCTTAGACATACACGCAACACCAAAGGTTTTCAAGTTACAACGTGTTGTTTAGGAAAAACAAGATAATTTCGCACGATGCGGGATTTCCTTAAAACTTGGTTTCTGACAAATTTTGACGAAAGAAAATTCTCCTGTGGGTTCCCTTTTGAGGCTACACGTTTAGACGTACATGCCACACCAAATGTTTTCGAGTTACAACGTGTTGTTTAGGAGATACAAGCTAATTTTGTACGATACATTATTTCTTCTCTTAAAGTGTTTCCAATAAGTACCTATTTGTCTTTACTCTGCAACACTGTATTTCCTTATAACGTGGTATTCTTACATATTCTTTCGAGAGAAAACTCTCCTCTGCGTTCTCTTTTGAGGCAACACGCTTAGACATACACGCAGCACCAAAGCTTCTCGAGTCACAACGTGTTGTTTAGGAAAAACAAGATAATTTCGCACGATGCGGGATTTCCTTAATACGTGTTTTTCTGACAAATTTTTACCAAAAATAATTCTCCTGTGGGTTCTCTTTTGAGGCTACATGTTTAGACGTACACGCCACACCAAATCATTTCGAGTTACAAAGTGTTGTTTAGGAGATACAAGCTAATTTTTTATGATGCGCTACTTCTTTTCATAAAGTGTTTCCAATACGTACGTATTTGTCTTTACACTGCAACACTGTATTTACTTATAATGTGGTATTCTTATATATTCTTTCGAGAGAAAACTCTCCTGTGCGTTCTCTTTGAGGCCACACGTTTAGACATACACGCAACACCAAATCTTTTCGAGTTACAACGTGTTGTTTAGGAAAAACAAGATAATTTCGCATGATGCGGGATTTCCTTAAAATGTGGTTTTCTGACAAATTTTGACGAAAGAAAATTCTCCTGTGGGTTCTCTTTTGAGGATACACGTTTCAACGTACACGCCACACCAAATCTTTTCGAGTTACAACGTGTTGTTTAGGAAATACAAGCTAATTTTGTACGATGTATTATTCCATCTCGTAAAGGGTTTCCAATACGTATGTATCTGTCTTTACTCTGGAACACTGTATTTCCTTATAACGTGGTATTCTTACATATTCGTTCGAGAGAATACTCTACTGTGCATTCTCTTTTGAGTCTACACGCTTAGACATACACGCAACACAAAAGCTTTTCGAGTTACAACGTGTTGTTTAGGAAAAAAGAAATAATTTCGCACGATGATGGATTTCCTTAAAACGTGGATTTCTGAAAAAATTTTGACGAAAGAAAATACTCCTGTGGGTTCTCTTTTGAGGCTACATGTTTAGATGTAATCACCACATCAAATCCTTTTGAGTCACAACGTGTTGTTTAGGAGATACAGGCTAATTTTGTACCATGAGTTATTTCTTCTTGTAAAGTGTTTCCAATATGTACATATTTGTCTTTACTCTGCAGCACTGTATTTCCATATAACGTGGTATTCTTAAATATTCTTTCAAGAGAAACCTCTCCTGTGCGTTCTCTTTTGAGGCTACACGCTTAGACATACACGCAACACCAAAGGTTTTCGAGTTACAACGTGTTGTTTTGGAAAACAAAATAATTTCGCACGATGCGGGATTTCCTTAAAACGTTGTTTTCTGACAAATTTTGACGAACGAAAATTCTCCTGTGGGTTCTCTTTTGAGGCTACACGTTTAGACGTTCACGCCACAACAAATCCTTTCGAGTTACAACGTGTTGTTTAGGAGATACAAGCTAATTTTGTAGATGTGTTATTTCTTCTCGTAAAGTGTTTACAATATGTACGTATTTGTCTTTACTCTGCAACACTGTATTTCCTTATAACGTGGTATTCTTACATATTCTTTCGAGAGAAAACTCTCCTGTGCGTTCTTTTTAGAGGCCACACGTTTAGACATACACGCAACCCCAAAGCTTTTCGAGTTACAACGTGTTGTTTAGGAAAAACAAGATAATTTCGGATGATCCGGGATTTCCTCAAAACGTGGTTTTCTGAAAAAAATTTTGACGAAAGAAAATTCTCCTGTGTGTTCTCTTTTGAGGCTACACGTTTAGATGTAAACACCACACCAAACCTTTTCGAGTTGCAACGTGTTGTTTAGGAGATACAAGCTAATATTTTACCATGTGTTATTTCTTCTCATAAAGTGTTTCCAATACATACATATTGGTCTTTACTCTGCAACACTGTATTTCCAAATAACGTGGTATTCTTACATATTCTTTCGAGAGAAAACTCTCCTGCGCGTTCTCTTTTGAGGCTACACGCTTATTCATACACGCAACACCAAAGCTTTTCAAGTTACAACGTGTTGTTTAGGAAAACAAGATAATTTCACACGAAGCCGGATTTTCTTAAAACGTGGTTTTCTGACAAATTTTGACGAAAGAAAATTCTTCTGTGGGTTCTCTTTTGAGGCTCCACATTTAGATGTACACGCCACACCAAATCTTTTCGAGTTACAACTGTTGTTTAGGAGATACAAGCTAATTTTGTACGATACATTATTTCTTCTCGTAAAGTGTTTCCAATAAGTACCTATTTGTCTTTACTCTGCAACACTGTATTTCCTTATAACGTGGTATTCTTACATATTCTTTCGAGAGAAAATTCTCCTGTGCATTCTCTTTTGAGGCTACACGCTTAGACATACACGCAGCACCAAAGCTTTTCAAGTCACAACGTATTGTTTAGGAAAAACATGATAATTTCGCAGGATGCAGGATTTCCTTAATACGTGCTTTTCTGACAAATTTTGACCAAAGAAAATTCTCCTGTGGGTTCTCTTTTGAGGCTACACGTTTAGACGTACACGCCACACCAAATCTTTTCGAGTTACAACGTGTTGTTTAGGAGATACAAGGTAATTTTGTATGATGCGTTATTTCTTCTTGTAAAGTGTTTCCAAAACATACATATTTGTCTTTTCTCTGCAACACTGTATTTCCTTATAACGTGGTATTCTTATATATTCTTTTGAGAGAAAACTCACCTTTGCATTCTCTTTGAGGCCACACATTTAGACATACACGCAACACCAAAGCTTTTCGAGTTAAAACGTGTTGTTTAGGAAAAACAAGATAATTTCGCACGATGCGGGATTTCCTTAAAACGTGGTTTTCTGACAAATTTTGATGAAAGAAAATTCTCCTGTGGGTTCTCTTTTGAGGCTACACATTTCAACGTACACGTCACACCAAATCTTTTCGAGTTACAACGTGTTGTTTAGGAGATACAATCTAATTTTGTAGATGCGTTATTTCTTCTCATAAAGTGTTTCCAATACGTACGTATTTGTCTTTACTCTGCAACACTGTATTTCCTTATAACGTGGTATTCTTACATATTCTTTCGAGAGAAAACTCTCCTGTGCGTTCTCTTTAGAGGCCACATGTTTAGACATACACGCAACCCCAAAGCTTTTGGAGTTACAACGTGTTGTTTAGGAAAAACGAGATAATTTCGCATGATGAGGGATTTCTTTAAAACGTGGTTTTCTGAAAAAATTTTGACGAAAGAAAATTCTCCTGTGGATTCTCTTTTGAGGCTACACGTTTTGATGTAAACACCACACCAAACCTTTTCGAGTTACGTGTTGTTTAGGAGATACAAGCTAATTTTTTACCATGCATTATTTCTTCTCATAAAGTGTTCACAATATATACATATTGTTCTTTACTTTGCAACACTGTATTTCCAAATAACGTGGTATTCTTACATATTCTTTCGAGAGAAAACTCTCCTGTGCGTTCTCTTTTGAGGCTACACGCTTAGACATACACGCAACACCAAAGCTTTTCGAGTTAAAACGTGTTGTTTAGGAAAAACAAGATAATTTCGCACAATGTGGGATTTCCTTAAAACGTGGTTTTCTGAGAAATTTTGACGAAAGAAAATTCTCCTGTCGGTTATCCTTTGAGGCTACACGTTTCAACGTACACGCCACACCAAATCTTTTCGAGTTACAACGTGTTGTTTAGGAAATACAAGCTAATTTTGTACGATGTATTATTCCTTCTCGTAAAGTGTTTCCAATACGTATGTATCTGTCTTTACTCTGCAACACTGTATTTCCTTATAACGTGGTATTCTTACATATTCGTTCGAGGGAATACTCTACTGTGCGTTCTCTTTTGAGTCTACACGCTTAGACATACACGCAACACCAAAGCTTTTCGAGTTACAACGTGTTGTTTAGGAAAAACAAAATAATTTCCCACGATGATGGATTTCCTTAAAACGTGGTTTTCTGAAAAAATTTTGACGAAAGAAAATACTCCTGTGGGTTCTCTTTTGAGGCTACATGTTTAGATGTAATGACCACATCAAATCCTTTTGAGTTACAACGTGTTGTTTAGGAGATACAGGCTAATTTTTTTCCATGCGTTATTTCTTCTTGTAAAGTGTTTCCAATATGTACATATTTGTCTTTACTCTGCAACACTGTATTTCCATATAACGTCGTATTCTTAAATATTCTTTCGAGAGAAACCTCTCCTGTGCGTTGTCTTTTGAGGCTACACGCTTAGACATACACACAACACCAAAGCTTTTCGAGTTACAACGTGTTGTTTTGGAAAAGCAAAATAATTTCGCACGATGCGGGATTTCCTTAAATCCTGGTTTTCTGAAAAATTTTGACGAACGAAAATTCTCCTGTGCGTTCTCTTTTGAGGCTACACGTTTAGATGTACATGCCAAACCAAATCTTTTCGAGTTACAACGTGTTGTTTAGGAGATACAAGCTAATTTTGTAGACGCGTTATTTCTTCTCGTAAAGTGTTTACAATACGTACGTATTTGTTTTTACTCTGCAACACTGTATGTCCTCATAACGTGGTATTCTTACATATTCTTTCGAGAGAAAACTCTCCTGTGCGTTCTCTTTAGAGGCCACACGTTTAGACATACACGCAACCCCAAAGCTTTTCGAGTTACAACGTGTTCTTTAGGAAAAACAACAATTTCGCACGATGATGGATTTCCTTAAAACGTGGTTTTCTGAAAAAAATTTGACGAAAGAAAATACTCCTGTGGGTTCTTTTTGAGGCTACATGTTTATATGTAATGACCACATCAAATCCTTTTGAGTTACAACGTGTTGTTTAGGAGACACAGGCTAATTTTGTACCATGCGTTATTTCTTCTTGTAAAGTGTTTCCAATATGCACATATTTGTCTTTACTCTGCAACACTGTATTTCCATATAACGTGGTATTCTTAAATATTCTTTCGAGAGAAACCTCTCCTGTGCGTTGTCTTTTGAGGCTACACGCTTAGACATACACGCAACACCAAAGCTTTCCGAGTTACAACGTGTTGTTTTGTAAAAACAAAATAATTTCGCACGATGCGGGATTTCCTTAAATCCTGGTTTTCTGAAAAATTTTGGTGAACGAAAATTCTCCTGTGGGTTCTCTTTTGAGGCTTCACGTTTAGATGTACATGCCAAACCAAATCTTTTCGAGTTACAACATGTTGTTTAGGAGATACAAGCTAATTTTGTAGACGCGTTATTTCTTCTCATAAAGTGTTTACAATACGTACGTATTTGTCTTTACTCTGCAACACTGTATTTCCTTATAACGTGGTATTCTTACATATTCTTTCGAGAGAAAACTCTCCTGTGCGTTCTCTTTAGAGGCCACACATTTAGACATACACGCAACCCCAAAGCTTTTCGAGTTACAACGTGTTGTTTAGGAAAAACAACATAATTTCTCATGATGCAGGATTTCATTAAAACGTGGTTTTCTGAAAAAATTTTGACGAAAGAATATTCTCCTGTGTGTTCTCTTTTGAGGCTACACGTTTAGATGTAAACACCACACCAAACCTTTTCGAGTTGCAACGTGTTGTTTAGGAGATACAAGCTAATTTTTTACCATGCGTTATTTCTTCTCATAAAGTGTTTCCAATACATACATATTGGTCTTTACTCTGCAACACTGTATTTCCAAATAACGTGGTATTCTTACATATTCTTTCAAGAGAAAACTCTCCTGTGCATTCTCTTTTGAGGCTACACGCTTAGACATACACGCAACACCAAAGCTTTTCAAGTTACAACGTGTTGTTTAGGAAAAACAAGATAATTTCGCACGAAGCGGGATTTCCTTAAAACGTGGTTTTCTGACAAATTTTGACGAAAGAAAATTCTCCTGTGGGTTCCCTTTTGAGTCTCCACGTTTAGATGTATACGCCACACCGAATCTTTTCGAGTTACAACGTGTTGTTTAGGAGATACAAACTAATTTTGTACGATATATTATTTCTTCTCGTAAAGTGTTTCCAATAAGTACCTATTTGTCTTTACTCTGCAACACTGTATTTTCTTATAACGTGGTATTCTTACATATTCTTTCGAGAGAAAATTCTCCTGTGCGTTCTCTTTTGAGGCTACATGCTTAGACATACATGCAGCACCAAAGCTATTCAAGTCACAACGTGTTGTTTAGGAAAAACAACATAATTTCGCACGATGCAGGATTTCCTTAATACGTGGTTTTCTGACAAATTTTGACCAAAGAAAATTCTCCTGTGGGTTCTCTTTTGAGGCTACGCGTTTAGACGTACACGCCACACCAAATCTTTTCGAGTTACAACGTGTTGTTTAGGAGATACAAGCTAATTTTGTACGATGCGTTTTTTCTTCTCGAAAAGTGTTTGCAATACGTACATATTTGTCTTTACTCTGCAACACTGTATTTCCTTATAACGTGGTATTCTTATATATTCTTTCGAGAGAAAACTCCCCTGGGGGTTCTCTTTGAGGCCATACGTTTAGACATACACGCAACACCAAAGCTTTTCGAGTTACAATGTGTTGTTTAGGAAAAACAAGATAATTTCACATGATTCAGGATTTCCTTAAAACGTGGTTTTCTGAAAAAATTTTGACGAAAGAAAATTCTCCTGTGGGTTCTCTTTTGAGGCTACACGTTTAGATGTAAACACCACACCAAACCTTTTTGAGTTACAACGTGTTTTTTAGGAGATACAAGCAAATTTTTTACCATACGTTATTTCTTCTCATAAAGTGTTTCCAATATATACATATTGGTCTTTACTCTGCAACACTGTATTTCCAAATAACATGGTATTCTTACATATTCTTTCGAGAGAAAACTCTCCTGTGCGTTCTCTTTTGAGGCTACACGCAGAGACATACACGCAACACCAAAGCTTTTCGTGAAAGAATACCACGTTAAAAGGAAGTACAGTGTTGCAGAATAAAGACAAATTCTTACGTTTTGGAAACCCTTAAAATTAGCGAGATGAAATAAAGCATCATACAAAATTAGCTTGTATCTCCTAAACAACACGTTGTAACTCGAAATGATTTGGTGCGGCGTGTACGTCTAAACGTGTAGCCTCAAAAGAGAACCACAGGACAATTTTCTTTCGTCAAAATTTGTCAGAAAACCACGTTTTAAGGAAATCCCGCATCGTGAGAAATTATCTTGTTCTTCCTAAACAACACGTTGTAACTCAAAAAGCTTTGGTGTTGCGTGTATGTCTAAGCGTGTAGCCTCAAAAGAGAACACACAGGAGAGTTTTCTTTCGAAAGAATATGTAAGAATACCACGTTATAAGGAAATACAGTGTTGCAGAGTAAAGACAAATAGGTACTTATTGGAAACACTTTTCGAGAAGTAATAACGCATCGTACAAAATTAGCTTGTATCTCCTAAACAACACGTTGTAACTAGAAAAGTTTTGGTGTGGTGTTTACAACTAAACATGTAGCCTAAAAAGAGAACCCACAGGAGAATTTTCTTTCGTCAAAATTTTTCAGAAAACCACGTTTTAAGGAAATCCCGCATCATCCGAAATTATCTTGTTTTTCCTAAACAACAGGTTGTAATTCGAAAAGCTTTGGTGTTGTGTGTATGTCTAAGCATGTAGCCTCTAAAGAGAACGCACCGGAGAGTTTTTCTCTCGAAAGAATATGCAAGATTACAACGTTATAAAGAAATACAGTGTTGCAGAGTAAAGGCAAATACGTACGTATTGGAAACATTTAAACTTTACGAGAAGAAATAATGCATCTTAAAAAATTAGCTTGTATCTCCTAACCAACACGTTGTAACTCGAAAGGATTTGGTGTGGCGTGTAAGTCTAAACGTGTAGCCTCAAAAGAGAACCCACATGAGTATTTTCTTTCGTCAAAATTTGTCAGAAAACCATGTTTTAAGGAAATCCCGCATCGTGCTAAATTATCTTATTTTTCCTAAACAACACATTGTAACTCGAAAAGCTTTGGTGTTACGTGTATGTCAAAGTGTGTAGCCTCAAAAGAGAATGCACAGGAGAGTTTTCTCTCGAAAGAATATGTAAGAATACCACGTTATAAGGAAATACAGTTTTGCAAAGTAAAGACAAATACGTACTTATTGGAAACACTTAAACTTTTCGAGAAGAAATAAGGCATCGTACAAAATTAGTTTGTATCTCCTAAACAACACGTTATAACTCGAAAAGATTTGGTGTGGCGTGTACGTCTAAATGTGTAGCCTCAAAAGAGAACAGACAGGAGAATTTTCTTTCTTCAAAATTTGTCAGAAAACCACGTTTTATGGAAATCCCGCATTGTGCGAAATTATCTCGTTTTTTCGAAACAACACATTGTAACTCGAAAAGATTTGTTGTTGCGTGTATGTCTAAGCATGTAGCCTCAAAAGAGAATGCAAAGGAGAGTTTTTTCTCGAAAGAATATGTAAGAATACCACGTTATTAGGAAACACAGTGTTGTAGAGTAAAGACAAATACTTACTTATTGGAAAAACTTTAGGAGAAGAAATAACGCATCGTAAAAAATTAGCTTGTATCTCCTAAACAACACGTTGTAACTTAAAAAGATTTGGTGTGGCCTGTACATCTAAACGTGAAGCCTCAAAAGAGAACCGACTGGAGAATTTTCTTTCGTCAAAATTTTCCAGAAAACCACGTTTTAAGGAAATCCCGCATCGTGCGCAATTATCTGGTTTTTCCTAAACAACACGTTGTAACTCGAAAAGCATTGGTGTTGCGTGTATGTGTAAGCATGTAGCCTCAAAAGATAACGCACAGGAGAGTTTTCTCTCGAAAGAATATGTAAGAATACCACGTTATAAGGAAATACAGTGTTGCAGACTAAAGGCAAATACGTACGTATTGGAAACACTTTACGAGAAGAAATGAAGCAACGTACAAAATTAGCTTGTATCTCCTAAACAACACGTTGTAACTCGAAAAGATTTGGTGTGGCGTGTACGTCTAAACGTGTAGCCTCAAAAGAGAACCCACAGGAGAATTTTCTTTCGTCAAAATTTTTCAGAAAACCACGTTTTATGGAAATCCCGCATCCTGCGAAATTATCTTGTTTTTCCTAAACAACATGTTGTAACTCGAAAAGCTTTGGTGTTGCGTGTATGTCTAAGCGTGTAGCCTCAAAAGAGAATGCACAGCAGAGTTGTTTCTCGATAGAATTTGTAAGAATACCACGTTATAAGGAAAAACAGTGTTGCAGAGTAAAGACAAATACATATGTATTGGAAACCCATAAACTTTACAAGATGAAATAAAGTATCGTACAAAATTAAATTGTATCTCCTAAACAACACGTTATAACTCGAAAGGATTTGTTGTGGCGTGTACGACTAAACGTGTAGCCTCAAAAGAGAACCCACAGGACACTTTTCTTTCGTCAAAATTTGTCAGAAAACCACGTTTTAAGGAAATCCCGCATCGTGCGAAATTATCTTGTTTTTCCTAAACAACACGTTGTAACTTGAAAAGCTTTGGTTTTGCGTGTATGTCTAAGCATGTAGCCTCCAAAGAGAACGCACAGGAGAGTTTTCTCTCGAAAGAATATGTAAGAATACCACGTTATAAGGAAATACAGTGTTGCAGAGTAAAGGCAAATACATACGTATTGGAAACACTTAAACTTTACGAGAAGAAATAACGCATCGTAAAAAAATTAGCATGTATCTCCTAAACAACACGTTGAAACTCAATATGATTTGGTGTGGCGTGTACATCTAAACGTGTAGCCTCAAAAGAGATCCCACAGGAGATTTTCTTTCGTCAAAAATTGTCAGAAAACCACATTTTAAGGAAATCCCGCATCGTGGGAAATTATCTTGTTCTTCCTAAACAACACGTTGTAACTCGAAAAGCTTTGGTGTTGCGTATATGTCTAAGCGTGTAGCCTCAAATGAGAACGCACAGGAGAGTTTTCTCTTGAAAGAATATGTAAGAATACCACGTTATAAGGAAATACAGTGTTGCAGAATAAAGACATATACTTACTTATTGGAAAAACTTTAGGAGAAGAAATAACGCATCGTACAAAATTAGCTTGTATCTCCTAAACAACACGTTGTAGCTTAAAAAGATTTGGTGTGGCCTGCACGTCTAAACGTGTAGCCTCAAAAGAGAACCCATAGAGGAATTTTCCTTGGTCAAAATTTGTCAGAAAACCACTTATTAAGGAAATCCCGCATCGTGCGTAATTATCTTGTTTTTCCTAAACAACACGTTGTAACTCGAAAAGCTTTGGTGTTGCGTGTATGTCTAAGTGCGTAGCCTCAAAGGGGAACGCCCAGGAGAGTTTTCTCTCGAAAGAATATGTAAGAATGCCACGTTATAAGGAAATACAGTGTTGCAGAGTATAGACAAATACGTACTTATTGGAAACACTTTATGAGAAGAAATAAAGCATCATGCAAAATTAGCTTGTATCTCCTAAACAACACGTTGTAACTGGAAAAGATTTGGTGTGGTGTGTACGTCTAAACGTGTAGCCTCAAAAGAGAACCCACAGGAGAGTTTTCTTTGGTCAAAATTTGTCAACAACCACGTTTTACAGAAATCCCGCATCGTGCGAAAATATCTTGTTTTTCCTAAACAACACGTTGTAACTCGAAAAGCTTTGGTGTTTCGTGTATTTCTAAGCGTGTAGCCTCAAAAGAGAACGCACAGGAGAGTTTTCTCCCGAAAGAATATGTAAGAATACCACGTTATAAGGAAATACAGTGTTGCAGAGTAAAGACAAATACATACTTATTGGAAACACTTAAACTTTACGAGAAGAAATAACACATAGTACAAAATTAGCTTGTATCTCCTAAACAACACGTTATAACTCGAAAGGATTTGTTGTGGCGTGTACGTCGAAACGTGTATCCTCAAAAGAGAACTCACAGGAGAATTTTCTTTCATCAAAATATGTCAGAAAACCACGTTTTAAGGAAATCCCGCATCATGCGAAATTATCTTGTTTTTCCTAAACAACGCGTTGTAACTCGAAAAGCTTTGGTGTTGCGTGTATGTCTAAGCGTGCAGCCTCCAAAGAAACCGCACAGGAGAGTTTACTGTCGAAAGAATATGTAAGAATACCACGTAATAAGGAAATACAGTGTTGCAGAGTAAAGGCAAATACATACGTATTGGAAACACTTAAACTTTACGAGAAGAAATAAGGCATCATAAAAAAATTAGCTTGTATCTCCTAAACAACACGTTGTAACTCAAAAAGATTCGGTGTGGTGTGTACGTCTAAACGTGTAGCCTCAATAGAGAACCCACAGGAGAATTTTCTTTCTTCAAAATGTGTCAGAAAACCACGTTTTAAGGAAATCCCGCATCGTCGGAAATTATCTTGTTCTTCCTAAACAACACATTGTAACTCGAAAAGCTTTGGTGTTGCGTGTATGTCTAAGCGTGTAGCCTCAAATGAGAATGCACAGGAGAGTTTTCTCTCGAAAGAATATGTAAGAATACCACATTATAAGGAAATACAGTGTTGCAGAGTAAAGACATATTCTTACTTATTCGAAAAACTTTACGAGAAGAAATAACCTATCGTACAAAATTAGCTTGTATCTCCTAAACAACACGTTGTAACGTAAAAAGATTAGGTGTGGCCTGTACGTCTAAACGTGTAGCCTCAAAAGAGAACCCATAGGAGAATTATCCTTGGTCAAAATTTGTCAGAAAACCACTTATTAAGGAAATCCCGCATCGCGCGAAATTATATTGTTTTTCCTAAACAGCACGTTGTAACGCGAAAAACTTTGGTGTTGCCTGTATGTCTAAGCTTGTAGCCTCAAAGGGGAACACACAGGAGAGTTTTCTCTCGAAAGAATATGTAAGAATACCACGTTATAAGGAAATACAGTGTTGCAGACTAAAGGCAAATACATACATATTGGAAACACTTTACGAGAAGAAATAACGCATCATACAAAATTAGCTTGTATCTCCTAAACAACACGTTGTAACTTGAAAGGATTTGGTGTGGCGTGTACGTCTAAACGTGTAGCCTCAAAAGAGAACCCACAGGACAATTTTCTTTCGTCAAAAATTTTCAGAAATCCACGTTTTAAGGAAATCCCGTATCGTGTGAAATTATCTTGTTTTTCCTAAACAACACATTGTAACTCGAAAAGCTTTGGTGTTGTGTGTATGTCTAAGCGTGTAGCCTCAAAAGAGAACGCACAGGAGAGTTTTCTCTCGAAAGAATATGTAAGAATACCACGTTATAAGGGAATACAGTGTTGCAGAGTAAAGACAAATACGTATGTATTGGAAACCCATAAACTTTACGAGATGAAATAAAGCATCGTACAAAATTAGCTTGTATCTCCTAAACAACACGTTGTAACTCGAAAAGATTTGGTGTGGCGTGTACGTCTAAACGTGTAGCCTCAAAAGAGAACCCACAGGACAATTTTCTTTCATCAAATTTTGTCAGAAAACCACGTTTTAAGGAAATCACGCAACGTGAGAAATTATCTAGTTCTTCCTAAACAACACGTTTTAACTCGAAAAGCTTTGGTGTTGGGTGTATGTCTAAGCAGGTAGCCCCAAAAGAGAACGCAGAGGAGAGTTTTCTCTCGAAAGAATATGCAAGAATGCCACATTATAAGGAAATACAGTGTTGCAGAGTAAAGACAAATATTTATTGGAAAAACTTTACAAGAAGAAATAACGCATCGTACAAAATTAGCTTGTATCGCCTAAACATCACGTTGTAACTTAAAAAGATTTGGAGTGGCCTGTACGTCTAAACGTGTAGTCTCAAAAGAGAACCCATAGGAGAATTTTCTTTGGTCAAAATATATCAGAAAATGACGTATTAAGGAAATCCCTCATTGTGCGAAATTATCTTGTTTTTCCTAAACAACACGTTGTAACGCGAAAAGCTTTGGTGTTGCGTGTATGTCTAAGCGTGTAGCCTCAAAAGAGGATGCACAGGAGAGTTTTTTCTCGAAAGAATATGTAAGAATACCACGTTATAAGGAAATACAGTGTTGCAGAGTAAAGGCAAATACGTACGTATTGGAAACACTTTACTAGAAGAAATAACGCATCGTACAAAATTAGCTTGTATCTCCTAAACAACACGTTGTAACTCGAAAAGATTTGGTGTGGCGTGTACTTCTAAACGTGTAGCCTCAAAAGAGAACCCACAGGAGAATTTTCTTCCGTCAAAATTTTTCAGAAACCACGTTTTAAATACATCCCGCATCGTGCGAAATTATCTTGCTTTTCCTAAACAACACATTGTAACTCGAAAAGCTTTGGTGTTGCGTGTATGTCTAAGCGTGTAGCCTCAAAAGAGAACGCACAGGAGAGTTTTTTCTCGATAGAATTTGTAAGGATACCACGTTATAAGGAAATACAGTGTTGCAGAATAAAGACAAATACGTATGTATTGGAAACCCATAAACTTTACGAGATGAAATAAAGCATCGTACAAAATTAGCTTGTATCTCCTAAACAACACGTTGTAACTCGAAAAGATTTGGTGTGGCCTGTACGTCTAAACGTGTAGACTCAAAAGAGAACCCACAGGACAATTTTCTTTCGTCAAAATTTGTCAGAAAACCACGTTTTAAGGAAATACCGCATCGTGAGAAATTATCTTGTTCTTCCTAAACAGCTCGTTTTAACTCGAAAAGCTTTGGTGTAGGGTGTATTTCGAAGCGTGTAGCCCCAAAAGAGAACGCACAGGAGAGTTTTCTCTCGAAAGAATATGTAAGAATACCACGTTATAAGGAAATACAGTGTGGCAGAGTAAAGACAATTACGTCCGTATTGGAAGCACTTTATGAGAAAAATAACGAATCTTGCAAAATTAGCTTGTATGTCCTAAACAACATGTTGTAACTCAAAAGGATTTGGTGTGGCATGTACGTCTAATCGTGTAGCCTCAAAAGAGAACCCACAGGAGAGTTTTCTTTCGTCAAAATTTGTCAGAAAACCACGTTTTAAGGAAATCCCGCATCATGCGATATTATCTTGTTTTTCCTAAGCAACACGTTGTAACTAGAAAAGCTTTGGTGTTGCGTGTATGTCTAAGCGTGCAGCCTCAAAAGAGAATGCACAGGAGAGTTTTCTCTCGAAAGAATATGTAAGAATACCACGTTATAAGGAAATATATTGCTGCAGAGTAAAGACATATACGTACTTATTGGAAACACATTATGAGAAGAAATAACGCATGGTACAAAATTAGCTTGAATCTCCATAACAACACGTGGTAACTCAAAAAGATTTGGTGTGGCATGTACGTCTGAACGTGTAGCCTCAAAAGAGAACACACAGGAGAATTTTCTTTGGTCAAATTTGTCAGAAAACCACGTATTAAGGAAATCCCGCATCGGGCGAAATTATCTTGTTTTTCCTAATCAACACGTTGTAACTCGAAAAGCTTTGGTGTTGCGTGTATGTCTAAGCGTGTAGCCTCCAAAGAGAATGCACAGGATAGTCTTCTCTCGAAAGAATATGTAAGAATACCATGTGATAAGGAAATACAGTGTTGCAGAGTAAAGACAAATACGTACTTATTGGAAACACTTTACGAGAAGAAATAACGCATCATGCAAAATTAGCTTGTATCTCCTAAACAACACGCTGTAACTCGAAAAGATTTGGTGTGGCGTGTACGTCTAAACGTGTAGCCTCAAAGAGAACCCACAGGAGATTTTCCTTTCGTCAAAATTTGTCAAAAACCACGTTTTAAGGAAATCCCGCATCGTGCATAATTATCTTGTTTTTCCTAAACAACATGCTGTAACTCGAAAAGCTTTGGTGTTGCATGTATGTCTAAGCGTGTAGCCTTAAAAGAGAACGCACAGGAGAGTTTTTTCCTGAAAGAATATGTAGGAATACCACGTTATAAGGAAATAAAGTGTTGCAGAGTAAAGACAAGTACATACTTATTGGAAACACTTAAACTTTACGAGAAGAAATAACACATAGTACAAAATTAGCTTGTATCTCCTAAACAACACGTTATAACTCGAAAGGATTTGGTGTGGCTTGTACGTCTAAACGTGTATCCGCAAAAGAGAACCCACAGGAGAATTTTCTTTCGTCAAAATTTGTCAGATAACCACGTTTTAAGGAAATCCCGCATCATGCGAAATTATCTTGTTTTTCCTAAACAACACGTTGTAACTCGAAAAGCTTTGGTTTTGCGTGTATGTCTAAGCATGTAGCCTCCAAAGAGAACACACAGGAGAGTTTTCTCTCGAAAGAATATGTAAGAATACCACGTTATAAGGAAATACAGTGTTGCAGAGTAAAGGCAAATACATACATATTGAAAACACTTAAACTTTACGAGAAGAAATAATGCATCGTAAAAAAATTAGCATGTATCTCCTAAACAACACGTTGAAACTCAAAAAGATTTGGTGTGGCGTGTACATCTAAACGTGTAGCCTCAAAAGAGAACCCACAGGAGAATTTTCTTTCGTCAAAAATTGTCAGAAAACCACGTTTTAAGGAAATCCCGCATCGTGGGAAATTATCTTGTTCTTCCTAAACAACACGTTGTAACTCGAAAAGCTTTGGTGTTGCGTATATGTCTAAGCGTGTAGCCTCAAATGAGAACGCACAGGAGAGTTTTCTCTTGAAAGAATATGTAAGAATACCACGTTATACGGAAATACAGTGTTGCAGAATAAAGACATATACTTACTTATTGGAAAAACTTTAGGAGAAGAAATAACGCATCGTACAAAATTAGCTTGTATCTCCTAAACAACACGTTGTAACTTAAAAAGATTTGGTGTGGCCTGCACGTCTAAACGTGTAGCCTCAAAAGAGAACCCATAGAGGAATTTTCCTTGGTCAAAATTTGTCAGAAAACCACTTATTAAGGAAATCCCGCATCGTGCGTAATTATCTTGTTTTTCCTAAACAACACGTTGTAACTCGAAAAGCTTTGGTGTTGCGTGTATGTCTAAGTGCGTAGCCTCAAAGGGGAACGCCCAGGAGAGTTTTCTCTCGAAAGAATATGTAAGAATGCCACGTTATAAGGAAATACAGTGTTGCAGAGTATAGACAAATACGTACTTATTGGAAACACTTTACGAGAAGACATAAAGCATCATGCAAAATTAGCTTGTATCTCCTAAACAACACATTGTAACTGGAAAAGATTTGGTGTGGTGTGTACGTCTAAACGTGTAGCCTCAAAAGAGAACCCACAGGAGAGTTTTCTTTGGTCAAAATTTGTCAAAAACCACGTTTTACGGAAATCCCGCATCGTGCGAAAATATCTTGTTTTTCCTAAATAACACGTTGTAACTCGAAAAGCTTTGGTGTTGCGTGTATTTCTAAGCGTGTAGCCTCAAAAGAGAACGCACAGGAGAGTTTTCTCCCGAAAGAATATGTAAGAATACCACGTTATAAGGAAATACAGTGTTGCAGAGTAAAGACAAATACATACTTATTGGAAACACTTAAACTTTACGAGAAGAAATAACACATAGTACAAAATTAGCTTGTATCTCCTAAACAACACGTTGAAACTCAAAAAGATTTGGTGTGGCGTGTACATCTAAACGTGTAGCCTCAAAAGAGAACCCACAGGAGAATTTTCTTTCGTCAAAAATTGTCAGAAAACCACGTTTTAAGGAAATCCCGCATCGTGGGAAATTATCTTGTTCTTCCTAAACAACACGTTGTAACTCGAAAAGCTTTGGTGTTGCGTATATGTCTAAGCATGTAGCCTCAAATGAGAACGCACAGGAGAGTTTTCTCTTGAAAGAATATGTAAGAATACCACGTTATAAGGAAATACAGTGTTGCAGAATAAAGACATATACTTACTTATTGGAAAAACTTTAGGAGAAGAAATAACGCATCGTACAAAATTAGCTTGTATCTCCTAAACAACACGTTGTAACTTAAAAAGATTTGGTGTGGCCTGCACGTCTAAACGTGTAGCCTCAAAAGAGAACCCATAGAGGAATTTTCCTTGGTCAAAATTTGTCAGAAAACCACTTATTAAGGAAATCCCGCATCGTGCATAATTATCTTGTTTTTCCTAAACAACACTTTGTAACTCGAAAAGCTTTGGTGTTGCGTGTATGTCTAAGTGCGTAGCCTCAAAGGGGAACGCCCAGGAGAGTTTTCTCTCGAAAGAATATGTAAGAATGCCACGTTATAAGGAAATACCGTGTTGCAGAGTATAGACAAATACGTACTTATTGGAAACACTTTACGAGAAGAAATAAAGCATCATGCAAAATTAGCTTGTATCTCCTAAACAACACATTGTAACTGGAAAAGATTTGGTGTGGTGTGTACGTCTAAACGTGTAGCCTCAAAAGAGAACCCACAGGAGAGTTTTCTTTGGTCAAAATTTGTCAAAAACCACGTTTTACGGAAATCCCGCATCGTGCGAAAATATCTTGTTTTTCCTAAACAACACGCTGTAACTCGAAAAGCTTTGGTGTTGCGTGTATTTCTAAGCGTGTAGCCTCAAAAGAGAACGCACAGGAGAGTTTTCTCCCAAAAGAATATGTAAGAATACCACGTTATAAGGAAATACAGTGTTGCAGAGTAAAGACAAATACATACTTATTGGAAACACTTAAACTTTACGAGAAGAAATAACACATAGTACAAAATTAGCTTGTATCTCCTAAACAACACGTTATAACTCGAAAGGATTTGGTGTGGCATGTACGTCGAAACGTGTACCCTCAAAAGAGAACCCACAGGTGAATTTTCTTTCATCAAAATTTGTCAGAAAACCACGTTTTAAGGAAATCCCGCATCGTGCGAAATTATCTTGTTTTTCCTAAGCAACACGTTGTAACTAGAAAAGCTTTGGTGTTGCGTGTATGTCTAAGCGTGCAGCCTCAAAAGAGAATGCACAGGAGAGTTTTCTCTCGAAAGAATATGTAAGAATACCACGTTATAAGGAATTACATTGCTGCAGAGTAAAGACATATACGTACTTATTGGAAACACATTATGAGAAGAAATAACGCATGGTACAAAATTAGCTTGAATCTCCAAAACAACACGTGGTAACTCAAAAAGATTTGGTGTGGCATGTACGTCTGAACGTGTAGCCACAAAAGAGAACCCACAGGAGAATTTTATTTGGTCAAATTTGTCAGAAAACCACGTATTAAGGAAATCCCGCATCGGGCGAAATTATCTTGTTTTTCCTAATCAACACGTTGTAACTCGAAAAGCTTTGGTGTTGCGTGTATGTCTAAGCGTGTAGCCTCCAAAGAGAATGCACAGGATAGTTTTCTCTCGAAAGAATATGTAAGAATACCATGTGATAAAGAAATACAGTGTTGCAGAGTAAAGACAAATACGTACTTATTGCAAACACTTTACGAGAAAAAATAACGCATCATGCAAAATTAGCTTGTATCTCCTAAACAACACGCTGTAACTCGAAAAGATTTGGTGTGGCGTGTACGTCTAAACGTGTAGCCTCAAAGAGAACCCACAGGAGATTTTCCTTTCGTCAAAATTTGTCAAAAAACACGTTTTAAGGAAATCCCGCATCGTGCATAATTATCTTGTTTTTCCTAAACAACATGTTGTAACTCGAAAAGCATTGGTGTTGCGTGTATGTCTAAGCGTGTAGCCTTAAAAGAGAACGCACAGGAGAGTTTTTTCCTGAAAGAATATGTAGGAATACCACGTTATAAGGAAATACAGTGTTGCAGAGTAAAGACAAATACATACTTATTGGAAACACTTAAACTTTACGAGTAGAAATAACACATAGTACAAAATTAGCTTGTATCTCCTAAACAACACGTTATAACTCGAAAGGATTTGGTGTGGCTTGTACGTCTAAACGTGTACCCTCAAAAGAGAACCCACAGGAGAATTTTCTTTCGTCAAAATTTGTCAGATAACCACGTTTTAAGGAAATCCCGCATCATGCGAAATTGTCTTGTTTTTCCTAAACAACACGTTGTAACTCGAAAAGCTTTTGTTTTGCGTGTATGTCTAAGCATGTAGCCTCCAAAGAGAACGCACAGGAGAGTTTTCTCTCGAAAGAATATGTAAGAATACCACGTTATAAGGAAATACAGTGTTGCAGAGTAAAGGCAAATACATACGTATTGGAAATACTTAAACTTTACGAGAAGAAATAACGCATCGTAAAAAAAATTAGCTTGTATCTCCTAAACAACACGTAGAAACTCAAAAAGATTTGGTGTGGCGTGTACATCTAAACGTGTAGCCTCAAAAGAGAACCCACAGGAGAATTTTCTTTCGTCAAAATTTGTCAGAAAACCACGTTTTAAGGAAATCCCGCATCGTGGGAAATTATCTTGTTCTTCCTAAACAACACGTTGTAACTCGAAAAGCTTTGGTGTTGCGTATATGTCTAAGCGTGTAGCCTCAAATGAGAATGCACAGGAGAGTTTTCTCTTGAAAGAATATGTAAGAATACCACGTTATAAGGAAATACAGTGTTGCAGAATAAAGACATATACTTACTTAATGGAAAAACTTTAGGAGAAGAAATAACGCATCGTACAAATTAGCTTGTATCTCCTAAACAACCCATTGTAACTTAAAAAGATTTGGTGTGGCCTGTAGGTCTAAATGTGTAGCCTCAAAAAAGAACCCATAGAGGAATTTTCCTTGATCAAAATTTGTCAGAAAACCAATTATTAAGGAAATCCCGCATCATGCATAATTATCTTGTTTTTCCTAAACAACACGTTTTAACTCGAAAAGCTTTGGTGTTGCGTGTATGTCTAAGTGCGTAGCCTCAAAGGGGAACGCCCAGGAGAGTTTTCTCTCGAAAGAATATGTAAGAATACCACGTTATAAGGAAATACAGTGTTGCAGAGTATACACAAATACGTACTTATTGGAAATACTTTATGAGAAGAAATAAAGCATCATGAAAAATTAGCTTGTATCTCCTAAACAACACGTTGTAACTGGAAAAGATTTGGTGTGGTGTGTACGCCTAAACGTGTAGCCTCAAAAGAGAACCCACAGGAGAATTTTCTTTGGTCAAAATTTGTCAAAAACCACGTTTTACAGAAATCCCGCATCGTGCGAAAATATCTTGTTTTTCCTAAACAACACGTTGTAACTCGAAAAGCTTTGGTGTTGCGTGTATTTCTAAGCGTGTAGCCTCAAAAGAGAACGCACAGGAGAGTTTTCTCCCGAAAGAATATGTAGGAATACCACGTTATAAGGAAATACAGTGTTGCAGAGTAAAGACAAATACATACTTTTTGGAAACACTTAAACTTTACGAGAAGAAATAACACATAGTACAAAATTAGCTTGTATCTCCTAAACAACACGTTATAACTCGAAAGGATTTGGTGTGGCGTGTATGTCTAAACGTGTACCCTCAAAAGAGAACCCACAGGAAAATTTTCTTTCATCAAAATTTGTCAGAAAACCACGTTTTAAGGAAATCCCGCATCATGCGAAATTATCTTGTTTTTCCTAAACAACACGTTGTAACTCGAAAAGCTTTGGTGTTGCGTGTATGTCTAAGCATGTAGCCTCCAAAGAGAACGCACAGGAGAGTTTACTGTTGAAAGAATATGTAAGAATACCACGTAATAAGGAAATACAGTGTTGCAGAGTAAAGGCAAATACATACGTATTGGAAACACTTAAACTTTACGAGAAGAAATAAGGCATCATAAAATAATTAGCTTGTATCTCCAAACAACACGTTGTAACTCAAAAAGATTTGGTGTGGTGTGTTCGTCTAAACGTGTAACCTCAATAGAGAACCCACAGAAGAATTTTCTTTTGTCAAAATTTGTCAGAAAACCACGTTTTAAGGAAATCCCGCATCGTGGGAAATTATCTTGTTCTTCCTAAACAACACATTGTAACTCGAAAAGCTTTGGTGTTGCGTGTATGTCTAAGCGTGTAGCCTCAAATGAGAACGCACAGGAGAGTTTTCTCTCGAAAGAATATGTAAGAATACCACATTATAAGGAAATACAGTGTTGCAGAGTAAAGACATATTCTTACTTATTAGAAAAACTTTACGAGAAGAAATAACCTATCGTACAAAATTAGCTTGTATCTCCTAAACAACACGTTGTAACTTAAAAAGATTAGGTGTGGCCTGTACGTCTAAACGTGTAGCCTCAAAAGAGAACCCATAGGAGAATTTTCCTTGGTCAAAATTTGTCAGAAAACCACTTATTAAGGAAATCCCGCATCGCGCGAAATTATATTGTTTTTCCTAAACAACACGTTGTAACGCGAAAAGCTTTGGTGTTGCCTGTATGTCTAAGCGTGTAGCCTCAAAGGGGAACACACAGGAGAGTTTTCTCTCGAAAGAATATGTAAGAATACCACGTTATAAGGAAATACAGTGTTGCAGACTAAAGGCAAATACGTACGTATTGGAAACACTTTACGAGAAGAAATAACGCATCGTACAAAATTAGCTTGTATCTCCTAAACAACATGTTGTAACTTGAAAGGATTTGGTGTGGCGTGTACGTCTAAACGTGTAGCCTCAAAACAGAACCCACAGGACAATTTTCTTTCGTCAAAAATTTTCAGAAATCCACGTTTTAAGGAAATCCCGCATTGTGCGAAATTATCTTGTTTTTCCTATACAACACATTATAACTCGAATAGCTTTGGTGTTGCGTGTATGTCTAAGCGTGTGGCCTCAAAAGAGAACACACAGGAGAGTTTTCTCTCGAAAGAATATGTAAGAATATCACGTTATAAGGGAATACAGTGTTGCAGAGTAAAGACAAAAACGTATGTATTGGAAACCCATAAACTTTACGAGATGAAATAAAGCATCGTACAAAATTAGCTTGTATCTCCTAAACAACAAGTTGTAACTCGAAAAGATTTGGTGTGGCGTGTATGTCTAAACGTGTAGCCTCAAAAGAGAACCCACAGGACAATTTTCTTTCATCAAATTTTGTCAGAAAACCACGTTTAAAGGAAATTCCGCATCCTGAGAAATTATCTAGTTCTTCCTAAACAACATGTTTTAACTCGAAAAACTTTGGTGTTGGGTGTATGTCTAAGCATGTAGCCCCAAAAGAGAACGCAGAGGAGAGTTTTCTCTCAAAAGAATATGTAAGAATGCCACGTTATAAGGAAATACAGTGTTGCAGAGTAGAGACAAATACTTATTTATTGGAAAAACTTTACAAGAAGAAATAACGCATTATACAAAATTAGCTTGTATCGCCTAAACAACACGTTGTAACTTAAAAAGATTTGGAGTGGCCTGTACGTCTAAACGTGTAGTCTCAAAAGAGAACCCATAGGAGAATTTTCTTTGGTCAAAATATGTCAGAAAACCACGTATTAAGGAAATCCCTCATTGTGCGAAATTATCTTGTTTTTCCTAAACAACACGTTGTAACGCGAAAAGCATTGGTGTTGCGTGTAAGTCTAAGCGTGTAGCCTCAAAAGAGGATGCACAGGAGAGTTTTCTCTCGAAAGAATATGTAAGATTACCACGTTATAAGGAAATACAGTGTTGCAGACTAAAGGCTAATACGTACGTATTGGAAACACTTTACTAGAAGAAATAACGCATCTTACAAAATTAGCTTGTATCTCCTAAACAACACGTTGTAACTCGAAAAGATTTGGTGTGGCGTGTACGTCTAAACGTGTAGCCTCAAAAGAGAACCCACAGGAGAATTTTCTTTCGTCAAAATTTTTCAGAAACCACGTTTTAAGTAAATCCCACATCCTGTGAAATTATCTTGTTTTTCCTAAACATCACATTGTAACTCGAAAAGCTTTGGTGTTGCGTGTATGTCTAAGTGTGTAGCCTCAAAGAAGAACGCACAGGAGAGTTTTCTCTCGAAAGAATATGTAAGAATACCACGTTATAACGAAATACAGTGTTGCAGAGTAAAGACAAATACGTATGTATTGGAAACCCATAAACTTTACGAGATGAAATAAAGCATCGTACAAAATTAGCTTGTATCTCCTAAACAACACGTTGTAACTCGAAAAGATTTGGTGTGGCATGTACGTCTAAACATGTAGCCTCAAAAGAGAACCCACAGGACAATTTTCTTTCATCAAATTTTGTCAGAAAACCACGTTTTAATGAAATCACGCAACTTGAGAAATTATCTAGTTCTTCCTAAACAACACGTTTTAACTCGAAAAGCTTTGGTGTTGGGAGTATGTCTAAGCATGTAGCCCCAAAAGAGAACGCAGAGGAGAGTTTTCTCTCGAAAGAATATGTAAGAATGCCACGTTATAAGGAAATACAGTGTTGCAGAGTAAAGACAAATATTTATTGGAAAAACTTTACAAGAAGAAATAACGCATCGTAAAAAATTAGCTTGTATCGCCTAAACAACACGTTGTAACTTAAAAAGATTTGGAGTGGCCTGTACGTCTAAACGTGTAGTCTCAAAAGAGGACCCATAGGAGAATTTTCTTTGGTGAAAATATGTCAGAAAACCACGTATTAAGGAAATCCCTCATTGTGCGAAATTATCTTGTTTTTCCTAAACAACACGTTGTAACGCGAAAAGCTTTGGTGTTGCGTGTATGTCTAAGCGTGTAGCCTCAAAAGAGGATGCACAGGAGAGTTTTTTCTCGAAAGAATATGTAAGAACACCACGTTATAAGGAAATACAGTGTTGCAGACTAAAGGCAAATACGTACGTATTGGAAACACTTTACTAGAAGAAATAACGCATCGTACAAAATTAGCTTGTATCTCCTAAACAACACGTTGTAACTCAAAAAGATTTGGTGTGGCGTGTACGTCTAAACGTGTAGCCTCAAAAGAGAACCCACAGGACAATTTTCTTTCGTCAAAATTTTTCAGAAACCACGTTTTAAGTAAATCCCGCATCGTGTGAAATTATCTTGTTTTTCCTAAACATCACATTGTAACTCGAAAAGCTTTGGTGTTGCGTGTATGTCTAAGTGTGTAGCCTCAAAGGAGAACGCACAGGAGAGTTTTCTCTCGAAAGAATATGTAAGAATACCACGTTATAACGAAATACAGTGTTGCAGAGTAAAGAAAAATACGTATGTATTGGAAACCCATAAACTTTACGAGATGAAATAAAGCATCGTACAAAATTAGCTTGTATCTCCTAAACAACACGTTGTAACTCGAAAAGATTTGGTGTGCCTTGTACGTCTAAACGTGTAGCCTCAAAAGAGAACCCGCAGGACAATTTTCTTTCGTCAAAATTTGTCAGAAAACCACGTTTTAAGGAAATCCCGCATCGTGAGAAATTATCTTCTTCTTCCTAAACAACACGTTTTAACTCGAAAAGCTTTGGTGTTGGGTGTATGTCTAAGCGTGTAGCCCCAAAAGAGAACACAGAGGAGAGTATTCTCTCGAAAGAATATGTAAGAATACCACGTTATAAGGAAATACAGTGTTGCAGAGTTAAGACAAATACTTACTTATTGGAAAAACTTTACGAGAAGAAGTAACGCATCGTACAAAATTAGCTTGTATCTCCTAAACAACACGTTGTAACTTAAAAAGATTTGGTGTGGCCTGTACGTCTAAACGTGTAGCCTCAAAAGAGAACCCACAGGAGAATTTTCTTTCGTCGAAATTTGTCAGAAAACCACTTATTAAGGAAATCCTGCATCGTGCGAAACTGTGTTTTTTTTTCCTAATCAACACATTGTAACTTGAAAATCTTTGCTGTTGTGTGTATGTGTAAGCATGTAGCCTCAAAGGTGAAGGCACAGGAGAGATTTCTCTCGAACGAGTATGTAAGAATACCACGTTATAAGGAAATACATTGTGGCAAATTAAAGATAAATACGTACCTTTTGGAAACACTTAAAATTTACAAGAAGATATAAAGCACCATAAAAAATTAGCTTGTATCTCCTAAACAACACTTTGTAACTCGAAAAGATTTGGTGTGGCGTGTACGTCTAAACGTGGAGCCTCAAATGAAAACCCACAGGAGAATTTTCTTTCGTCAAAATTTTTCAGAAAACCACGTTTTAGGGAAATCCAGCATCGTGCGAATTATCTTGTTTTTCCTAAACAACACATTGTAACTCGAAAAGCTTTAGTAGTGCATGTATGTCTAAGTATGTAGCCTCGAAAGAGAACGCACAGGAGAGTTTTCTATCGAAAGAATATTTAAGAATACCACGTTGTAAGGAAATACAGTGTTGCAGAGTGAAGACAGATAAGAATGTATTGGAAACCCATAAACTTTATGAGATGAAATAAAGCATCATACAAAATTAGCTTGTATCTCCTAAACAACACGTTGTAACTCGAAAAGATTTGGTGTGGCCTGTAGGTCTAAACGTGTAGCCTCAAAAGAGAACCCACAGGACAATTTCCTTTTGTCAAAATTTTTCAGAAAACCACGTTTTAAGGAAATCCCGGATCGTGAGAAATTATCTAGTTCTTCCTAAACAACACATTTTAACTCGCAAAGCTTTGATGTTGGGTGTATGTCTAAGTATGTAGCCCCAAAAGAGAATGCACAGGAGAGTTTTCTCTCGAAAGAATATGTAAGAATACCACGTTATAAGGAAATACAGTGTTGCAGAGTAAAGACAAATACGTACGTATTGGAAGCTCTTTATGAGAGAAATAACACATCTTGCAAAATTAGCTTGTATGTCCTAAGCAACACGTTGTAACTCGAAAAGATTTGGTGTGGTGTGTACGTCTAAACGTGTAGCCTCAAAAGAGAAGCCACAGGAGAGTTTTCCTTCCTCAAAATTCGTCAGAAAACCACGTTTTAAGGAAATCCCGCATCGTGCGAAATTATCTTGTTTTTCCTAAACAACACGTTGTAACTAGAAAAGCTTTGGTGTTGCGTGTATATCTGCGCGTTTAGCCTCAAAAGAGAATGCACAGGAGAGTTTTCTCTTGAAATAATATGTAAGAATACCACGTTATAAGGAAATATATTGCTGCAGAGTAAAGACAAATATGTACGTATTGGAAACACATTATGAGAAGAAATAGCGCATGGTAAAAAATTAGCTTTTATCTCCGAAACAACACGTTGTAATTCAAAAAGATTTGGTGTGGCGTGTACGTCTAAACGTGTAGCCTCAAAAGGGTACCCACAGGAGAATTTTCTTTCGTCAAAATTCGTCAGAAAACCACGTTTTAAAGAAATCCCGCATCGTGCGAAATTATCTTGTTTTTCCTAATCAACACGTTGTAACTCGAAAAGCTTTGGTGTTGCGTGTATGTCTAAGCGTGTAGCCTCCAAAGAGAACGCACAGGATAGTTTTCTCTCGAAAGAATATGTAAGAATACCACGTTATAAAAAAAAACAGTGTTGCAGAGTATAGACAAATATGTACTTATTGGAAACACTTTAGGAGAATAAATAACGCATCATGCAAAATTAGCTTTTATCTCCTAAACAACACGTTGTAACTCGAAAAGATTTGGTGTGGTGAAAACGTCTAAACCTGTAGCCTCAAAAGAGAACCCACAGGAGAGTTTTCTTTCGTCAAAATTTGTCAGAAAACCACGTTTTAAGGAAATCCCGCATCGTGCGAAATTATCTAGTTTTTCCTAAACAATATGTTGTAACTCGAAAAGCTTTGGTGTTGCGTGTATGTCTAAGCGTGTAGCCTCAAAAGAGAACGGACAGGAGAGTTTTCTCCCGAAAGAATATGTAGGAATACTACGTTATAAGGAAATACAGTGTTGCATAGTAAAGACAAATACATACTTATTGGAAACACTTAAACTTTACGAGAAGAAATAACACATAGTACAAAATTAGCTTGTATATCCTAAACAACACGTTATACCTCAAAAGGATTTGGTGTGGCGTGTATGTCTAAACGTGTAGCCTCAAAAGAGAAGCCACAGGAGAATTTTCTTTCGTCAAAATTTGACTGAAAACCAGGTTTTAAGGAAATCCCGCATCATGTGAAATTATCTTGTTTTTCCAAAACAACACGTTGTTACTCGAAAAGCTTTGGTGTTGCGTGAATGTCTAAGCGTGTAGCCTCCAAAGAGAACGCACAGGAGAGTTTTCTCTCGAAAGAATATGTAAGAATACCACGTTATAAGGAAATACAGTGTTTCAGAGTAGAGGCAAATACATACTTATTGGAAACACTTAAACTTTACGAGAAGAAATAATGCATCGTAAAAAAATTAGCTTGTATCTCCTAAACAACAAGTTTTAACTCAAAAAGATTTGGTGTGGTGTGTACGTCTAAACGTGTAGCCTCAAAAGAGAACCCACAGGAGAATTTTCTTACGTCAAAATTTGTCAGAAAACCACGTTTTAAATAAATCCCGCATCGTGAGAAATTATCTTGTTCTTCCTAAACAACACGTTGTAACTCGAAAAGCTTTGCTGTTGCGTGTATGTCTAAGCATGTAGCCTCAAATGAGAACGCACATGAGAGTTTTCTCTCGAAAAAATATGTAAGAATACCACGTTGTAAGGAAATACATTTTTGCAGAGTAAAGACAAATACTTACTTATTGGAAAAACTTTATGTGAAGAAATAACGCATTGTACAAAATTAGCTTGTATCTCCTAAACAACACGTTGTAACTTAAAAAGATTTGATGTGGCCTGTACGTCTAAACATGTAGTCTCAAAAGAGAACACATAGGAGAATTTTCTTTGGTCAAAATTTGTCAGAAAACCACGTATTAAGGAAATCCCTCATCGTGCGAAATTATCTTGTTTTTCCTAAACAACACATTGTAACGCGAAAAGCTTTGGTGTTGCGTGTATGTCTAAGCATGTAGCTTCAAAAGAGAACGCACAGGAGAGTTTTCTCTCGAAAGAATATGTAAGAATACCACGTTATAAGGAAATACAGTGTTGCAGAGTAAAGACAAATATGTATGTATTGGAAACACATAAACATTAAGAGATGAAATAAAGCATCGTACAAAATTGGCTTGTATCTCCTAAACAACACGTTGTAACTCGAAAAGATTTGGTGTGGCGTGTACGTCTAAACGTGTAGCCACAAAAGAGAACCCACAGGACAATTTTCTTTCGTCAAAATTTTTCAGAAAACCACGTTTTAAGGAAATCTCACATCGTGAGAAATTATCTTGTTCTTCCTAAACAACACGTTTTAACTCGAAAAGCTTTGGTGTTGGGTGTATGTCTAAGCATGTATCCCCAAAAGAGAACGCACAGGAGAGTTTTCTCTCGAAAGAATATGTAAGAATTCCACGTTATAAGGAAATTCAGTGTGGCAGAGTAAAGACAAATATGTATGTTTTGGAAGCACTTTATGAGAGAAATAACGCATCTTGCAAAATTAGCTTGTATGTCCTAAACAACACGTTGTAACTCGAAAAGATTTGGTGTGGCGTGTACGTCTATACGTGTAGCCTCAAAAGAGAACCCACAGGAGAGTTTTCTTTCGTCAAAATTTGTCAGAAAACCACGTTTTAAGGAAATCCCTCATCGTGCGAAATTATCTTGTTTTTCCTAAACAACACGTTGTAACTAGAAAAGCTTTGGTGTTGCGTGTATGTCTAAGCGTGTAGCCTCTAAAGAGAATGCACAGGAGAGTTTTCTCTCGAAAGAATATGTAAGAATACCACGTTATAAGGAAATACATGGCTGCAGAGTAAAGACAAATACGTACGTATTGGAAACACATTATGAGAAGAAATGATGCTTGTATCTCTGAAACAACATGTGGTAACTCAAAAAGATTTGGTGCGGCATGTATGTCTAAACGTGTAGCCTCAAAAGAGAACCCACAGGAGAATTTTCTTACGTCAAAATTTGTCAGAGAACCACGTTTTAAGGAAATCCTGCATCGTGCGAAATTATCTTTTTTTCCTAATCAACAAGTTGTAACTCGAAAAGCTTTGGTGTTGCGTGTATGTCTAAGAGTGTAGCCTCCAAAGAGAACACACAGGATAGTTTTCTCTCGAAAGAATATGTAAGAATAACACGTTATAAGGAAATACAGTGTTGCAGAGTATAGACAAATATGTACTTATTGGAAAAACTTTAGAAGAAATAAGGCATCATGCAAAATTAGCTTGTATCTCCTAAACAACAAGTTGTAACTCAAAAAGATTTGGTGTGGCGTGTACGTCTAAACGTGTTGCCTCAAAAGAGAACCCACAGGAGAATTTTCTTTCGTCAAAATTTGTCAGAAAACCACGTTTTAAGGAAATCCCGCATCGTGAGAAAATATCTTGTTCCTCCTAAACAACACGTTGTAACTCGAAAAGCTTTGCTGTTGCGTGTATGTCTAAGCGTGTAGCCTCAAATGAGAACGCACAAGAGAGTTTTCTCTCGAAAAAATATGTAAGAATACCACGTTGTAAGGAAATACATTTTTTGGCAGAGTAAAGACAAATACTTATTGGAAAAACTTTACGAGAAGAAATAACGCATCGTACAAAATTAGCTTGTATCTCCTAAACAACACGTTGTAACTTAAAAAGATTTGATGTGGCCTGTACGTCTAAACGTGTAGTCTCAAAAGAGAACCGATAGGAGAATTTTCTTTGGTCAAAATTTGTCAGAAAACCACGTATTAAGAAAATCCCTCATCATGCGAAATTATCTTGTTTTTCCTAAACAACACATTGTAACGCGAAAAGCTTTGGTGTTGCATGTATGTCTAAGCGTGTAGCCTCAAAAGAAAACGCACAGGAGAGTTTTCTCTCGAAAGAATATGTAAGAATACCACGTTATAAGGAAATACAGTGTTGCAGAGTAAAGACAAATATGTATGTATTGGAAACCCATAAACTTTACGAGATGAAATAAAGCATCGTACAAAATTAGCTTGTATCTCCTAAACAACACGTTGTAACTCGAAAAGATTTGGTGTGGCGTGTACGTCTAAACGTGTAGCCTCAAAAGAGAACCCACAGGACAATTTTCTTTCATCAAATTTTGTCAGAAAACCACGTTTTAAGGAAATCCCGCATCGTGAGAAATTATCTAGTTCTTCCTAAACATGTTTTAACTCGAAAAGCTTTGGTGTTGGGTGTATGTCTAAACATGTAGCCCCAAAAGAGAACGCAGAGGAGAGTTTTCTCTCGAAAGAATATGTAAGAATGCCACGATATAAGGAAATACAGTGTTGCAGAGTAAAGACAAATACTTATTTATTGGAAAAACTTTACAAGAAGAAATAACGCATCGTACAAAATTAGCTTGTATCGCCTAAACAACACGTTGTAACTTAAAATGATTTGGAGTGGCCTGTACGTCTAAACGTGTAGTCTCAAAAGAGAACCCACATGAGAATTTTCTTTGGTCAAAATATGACAGAAAACCACTATTAAGGAAATCCCTCATTGTGCAAAATTATCTTGTTTTTCCTAAACAACACGTTGTAACGCGAAAAGCTTTGGTGTTGCGTGTATGTCTAAGCGTGTAGCCTCAAAAGAGGATGCACAGGAGAGTTTTCTCTCTAAAGAATATGTAAGAATACCACGTTATAAGGAAATACAGTGTTGCAGACTAAAGGCAAATACGTATGTATTGGAAACACTTTACTAGAAGAAATAACGCATCTTACAAAATTAGCTTGTATCTCCTAAACAACACATTGTAACTCGAAAGATTTGGTGTGGCGTGTACGTCTAAACGTGTAGCCTCAAAAGAGAACCCACAGGAGAATTTTCTTTCGTCAAAATTTTTCAGAAACCACGTTTTAAGTAAATCCCGCATCGTGTGAAATTATCTTGTTTTTCCTAAACATCACATTGTAACTCGAAAAGCTTTGGTGTTGCGTGTATGTCTAAGTGTGTAGCCTCAAAGGAGAACGCACAGGAGAGTTTTCTCTCGAAAGAATATGTAAGAATACCACGTTATAACGAAATACAGTGTTGCAGAGTAAAGACAAATACGTATGTATTGGAAACCCATAAACTTTACGAGATGAAATAAAGCATCGTACAAAATTAGCTTGTATCTCCTAAACAACACGTTGTAACTCGAAAAGATTTGGTGTGGCGTGTACGTCTAAACGTGTAGCCTCAAAAGAGAACCACAGGACAATTTTCTTTCGTCAAAATTTGTCAGAAAACCACGTTTTAAGGAAATCCCGCATCGTGAGAAATTATCTTGTTCTTCCTAAACAACACGTTTTAACTCGAAAAGCTTTGGTGTTGGGTGTATGTCTAAGCGTGTAGCCAAAAAGAGAACGCAGAGGAGAGTTTTCTCTCGAAAGAATATGTAAGAATGCCACGTTATAAGGAAATACAGTGTTGCAGAGTAAAGACAAATACTTATTTATTGGAAAAACTTTACAAGAAGAAATAACGCATCGTACAAAATTAGCTTGTATCGCCTAAACAACACGTTGTAACTTAAAATGATTTGGAGTGGCCTGTACGTCTAAACGTGTAGTCTCAAAAGAGAACCCATATGAGAATTTTCTTTGGTCAAAATATGACAGAAAACCACGTATTAAGGAAATCCCTCATTGTGCAAAATTATCTTGTTTTTCCTAAACAACACGTTGTAACGCGAAAAGCTTTGGTGTTGCGTGTATGTCTAAGCGTGTAGCCTCAAAAGAGGATGCACAGGAGAGTTTTCTCTCTAAAGAATATGTAAGAATACCACGTTATAAGGAAATACAGTGTTGCAGACTAAAGGCAAATACGTATGTATTGGAAACACTTTACTAGAAGAAATAACGCATCTTACAAAATTAGCTTGTATCTCCTAAACAACACATTATAACTCGAAAGATTTGGTGTGGCATGTACGTCTAAACGTGTAGCCTCAAAAGAGAACCCACAGGAGAATTTTCTTTCGTCAAAATTTTTCAGAAACCACGTTTTAAGTAAATCCCGCATCGTGTGAAATTATCTTGTTTTTCCTAAACATCACATTGTAACTCGAAAAGCTTTGGTGTTGCGTGTATGTCTAAGTGTGTAGCCTCAAAGGAGAACGCACAGGAGAGTTTTCTCTCGAAAGAATATGTAAGAATACCACGTTATAAAGAAATACAGTGTTGCAGAGTAAAGACAAATACGTATGTATTGGAAACCCATAAACTTTACGAGATGAAATAAAGCATCGTACAAAATTAGCTTGTATCTCCTAAACAACACGTTGTAACTCGAAAAGATTTGGTGTGGCGTGTACGTCTATACGTGTAGCCTCAAAAGAGAACCACAGGACAATTTTCTTTCGTCAAAATTTGTCAGAAAACCACGTTTTAAGGAAATCCCGCATCGTGAGAAATTATCTTGTTCTTCCTAAACAACACGTTTTAACTCGAAAAGCTTTGGTGTTGGGTGTATGTCTAAGCGTGTAGCCAAAAAAAGAATGCAGAGGAGGGTTTTCTCTCGAAAGAATATGTAAGAATACCACGTTATAAGGAAATACAGTGTTGCAGAGTTAAGACAAATACTTATTTATTGGAAAAACTTTACGAGAAGAAATAACGCATCGTACAAAATTAGCTTGTATCTCCTAAACAACACGTTGTAACTTAAAAAGATTTGGTGTGGCCTGTACGTCTAAACGTGTAGTCTCAAAAGAGAACCCATAGGAGAATTTTCTTTGGTCAAAATTTGTCAGAAAACCACGTATTAAGGAAATCCCTCATCGTGCGAAATTATCTAGTTTTTCCTAAAAAACAAGTTGTAACTCGAAAAGCTTTGGTGTTGCGTGTATGTCTAAGCGTGTAGCGTCAAAAGAGGATGCACAGGAGAGTTTTCTCTCGAAAGAATATGTAAGAATACCACGTTATAAGGAAATACAGTGTTGCAGACTAAAGGCAAATACATATGTATTGGAAACACTTTATGAGAAGAAATAACGCATCATACAAAATTAGCTTGTATCTCCTAAACAACACGTTGCAACTCGAAAAGATTTGGTGTGGCATGTACGTCTAAACATGTAGCCTCAAAAGAGAACTCAGGAGAATTTTCTTTCGTCAAAATTTGTCAGAAAACCACTTATTAAGGAAATCCCGCATCGTGCGAAACTGTGTTGTTTTTCCTAATCAACACATTGTAACTCGAAAATCTTTGCTGTTGTGTGTATGTGTAAGCATGTAGCCTCAAAGGTGAACGCACAGGAGAGATTTCTCTCGAACGAATATGTAAGAATACCACGTTATAAGGAACTACATTGTGGCAAATTAAAGATAAATAGGTACCTTTTGGAAACACTTTAACTTTACAAGAAGATATAAAGCATCGTAAAAAATTAGCTTGTATCTCCTAAACAACACGTTGTAACTCGAAAAGATTTGGTGTGGCGTGTACGTCTAAACGTGTAGCCTCAAATGAAAACCCACAGGAGAATTTTCTTTCGTCAAAATTTTTCAGAAAACCACGTTTTAAGGAATTCCCGCATCGTGCGAAATTATCTTGTTTTTCCTAAACAACACGTTGTAACTCGAAAAGCTTTGGTGTTGTGTGTATGTCTAAGCGTGTAGCCTCAAAAGAGAACGCACAGGAGAGTTTTCTATCGAAAGAATATGTAAGAATACCACGTTGTAAGGAAATACAGTGTTGCAGAGTAAAGACAGATAAGTATGTATTGGAAACCCATAAACTTTACGAGATGAAATAAAGCATCGTAAAAAATTAGCTTGTATCTCCTAAACAACACGTTGTAACTCGAAAGGATTTGGTGTGGCCTGTACGTCTAAACGTGTAGCCTCAAAAGAGAACCCACAGGACAATTTCCTTTTGTCAAAATTTTTCAGAAAACCACGTTTTAAGGAAATCCCGGATCGTGAGAAATTATCTAGTTCTTCCTAAACAACACGTTATAACTCGAAAAGCTTTGATGTTGGGTGTATGTCTAAGTACGTAGCCCCAAAAGAGAACGCACAGGAGAGTTTTTTCTCGAAAGAATACGTAAGAATACCACGTTATAAGGAAATATATTGCTGCAGAGTAAAGACAAATACGTACGTATTGGAAACACATTATGAGAAGAAATAGCGCATGGTAAAAAATTAGCTTTTATCTCTGAAACAACACGTTGTAATTCAAAAAGATTTGGTGTGACGTGTACGTCTAAACGTGTAGCCTCAAAGGAGAACCCACAGGAGAATTTTCTTACGTCAAAATTTGTCAGAAAACCACGTTTTAAGGAAATCCCTCATCTTGCAAAATTATCTTGTTTTTCCTAATCAACACGTTGTAAGTCGAAAACCTTTGGTGTTGCGTGTATGTCTAAGCGTGTAGCCTCCAAAGAGAACGCACAGGATAGTTTTCTCTCGAAAGATTATGTAAGAATACCACGTTACAAGGAAATACAGTGTTGCAGAGTAAAGACAAATATATATGTATTGGAAACACATAAACTTTAAGAGATGAAATAAAGCATCGTACAAAATTAGCTTGTATCTCCTAAACAACACGTTGTAACTCGAAAAGATTTGGTGTGGCGTGTACATCTAAACGTGTAGCCACAAAAGAGAACCCACAGGACAATTTTCTTTCGTCAAAATTTTTCAGAAAACCACGTTTTAAGGAAATCCCACATCGTGAGAAATTATCTTGTTCTTGCTAAACAACACGTTTTAACTCGAAAAGCTTTGGTGTTGGGTGTATGTCTAAGCATGTAGCCCCAAAAGAGAACGCACAGGAGAGTTTTCTCTCGAAAGAATATGTAAGAATTCCACGTTATAAGGAAATTCAGTGTGGCAGAGTAAAGACAAATATGTATGTTTTGGAAGCACTTTATGAGAGAAATAACGCATCTTGCAAAATTAGCTTGTATGTCCTAAACAACACGTTGTAACTCGAAAAGATTTGGTGTGGCGTGTACGTCTATACGTGTAGCCTCAAAAGAGAACCCACAGGAGAGTTTTCTTTCGTCAAAATTTGTCAGAAAACCACGTTTTAAGGAAATCCCTCATCGTGAGAAATTATCTTGTTTTTCCTAAACAACACGTTGTAACTAGAAAAGCTTTGCTGTTGCGTGTATGTCTAAGCGTGTAGCCTCAAAAGAGAATGCACAGGAGAGTTTTCTCTCGAAAGAATATGTAAGAATACCACGTTATAAGGAAATATATGGCTGCAGAGTAAAGACAAATACGTACATATTAGAAACACACTATGAGAAGAAATGATGCATGTTACAAAATTAGCCTGTATCTCTGAAACAACACGTGGTAACTCAAAAAGATTTGGCGCGGCATGTATGTCTAAACGTGTAGCTTCAAAAGAGAACCCACAGGAGAATTTTCTTACGTCAAAATTTGTCAGAAAACCACGTTTTAAGGAAATCCTGCATCGTGCGAAACTATCTTGTTTTTCCTAATCAACACGTTGTAACTCGAAAAGCTTTGGTGTTGCGTGTATGTCTAAGAGTGTAGCCTCCAAAGAGAATGCACAGGATAGTTGTCTACCGAAAGAATATGTAGGAATACCACGTTATAAGAAAATACAGTGTTGCAGAGTATAGACAAATATGTACTTATTGGAAACACTTTAGGAGAAGAAATAACGCATCATGCAAAATTAGCTTGTATCTCCTAAACAACACGTTGTAACTCGAAAAGATTTGGTGTGGCGTGTACGTCTAAACGTGTACCCTCAAAAGAGAACCCACAGGAGAGTTTTCTTTCGTCAAAATTTGTCAGAAAACCACGTTTTAAGGAAATACCGCATCGTGCAAAATTATCTTGTTTTTCCTAAACAACCTGTTGTAACTCGAAAAGCTTTGGTGTTGCATGTTTGTCTAAGCGTGTAGCCTCAAAAGAGAACGCACAGGAGAGTTTTCTCCCGAAAGAATATGTAGGAATACCACGTTATAAGGAAATACAGTGTTGCAGAGTAAAGACAAATACGTACGGATTGGAAACACTTAAACTTTACGAGAAGAAATAACACATAGTAAAAAATTAGCTTGTATATCCTAAACAACACGTTATAACTCGAAAGGATTTAGTGTGGCGTGTATGTCTAAACGTGTAGCCTCAAAAGAGAACCCACTGGAGAGTTTTCTTTCGTCAAAATTTGTCAGAAAACCACGTTTTAAGGAAATCCTGCATCATGCGAAATTATCTTGTTTTTCCTAAACAACACGTTGTAACTCGAAAAGCTTTGGTGTTGCGTGAATGTCTAAGCGTGTAGCCTCCAGAGAGAACGCACAGGAGAGTTTTCTCTCGAAAGAATATGTAAGAATACCACGTTATAAGGGAATACAGTGTTGCAGAGTAAAGGCAAATACATACGTATTGGAAACACTTAAACTTTACGAGAAGAAATAGCGCATCGTAAAAAAATTAGCTTGTATCTCCTAAACAACAAGTTTTAACTCAAAAAGATTTGGTGTGGCGTGTACGTCTAAACGTGTAGCCTCAAAAGAGAACCCACAGGAGAATTTTCTTTCGTCAAAATTTGTCAGAAAACCACGTTTTAAGGAAATCCCGCATCGTGAGAAATTATCTTGTTCTTCCTAAACAACACGTTGTAACTCGAAAAGCTTTGCTGTTGCGTGTATGTCTAAGCGTGTAGCCTCAAATGAGAACCCACAGGAGAGTTTTCTCTCGAAAAAATATGTAAGAATACCACGTTATAAGGAAATACAGTGTTGTAGAGTAAAGACAAATACTTACAGATTGGAAAAACTTTACGAGAAGAAATAACGCATCATACAAAATTAGCTTGTATCTCCTAAACAACACGTTGTAACTTAAAAAGATTTGTTTTGGCCTGTACGTCTACACGTGTAGTCTCAAAAGAGAACCCATAGGAGAATTTTCTTTAGTCAAATTTTTTTCAGAAAACCACGTATTAAGGAAATCCCTCATCGTACGAAATTATCTTGTTTTTCCTAACCAACACGTGGTAACGCGAAAAGCTTTTTTGTTGCGTGTATGTCTAAGCGTGTAGCCTCAAAAGAGAATGCACAGGAGATTTTTCTCTCGAAAGATTATGTAAGAATACCATGTTATAAGGAAATATATTGCTGCAGAGTAAAGACAAAGACGTACGTATTGGAAACACATTGTGAGAAGAAAAAATGCATGGTAAAAATTAGCTCGTATCTCCGAAACAACATGTGGTAACTCAAAAAGATTTGGTGCGGCATGTATTTCCAAACGTGTAGTCTCAAAAGAGAACCCACAGGAGAATTTTCTTACGTCAAAATTTGTCAGAAAACCACGTTTTAAGGAAATCCTGCATCGTGTGAAATTATCTTGTTTTTCCTAATCAACACGTTTTAACTCGAAAAGCTTTGGTGTTGCGTGTATGTCTAAGAGTGTAGCCTCCAAAGAGTACACACAGGATAGTTTTCTCTCGAAAGAATATGTAAGAATACCACGTTATAAGGAAATACAGTGTTGCAGAGTATAGACAAATATGTACTTATTGGAAAAACTTTAGGAGAAGAAATAACGCATCATGCAAAATTAGCTTGTATCTCCTAAACAACACATTGTAACTCGAAAAGATTTGGTGTGGCGTGTACGTCTAAACGTGTAGCCTCAAAAGAGAACCCACAGGAGAGTTTTCTTTTGTCAATATTTTTCAGAAAACCCCGTTTTAAGGAAATCCCGCATCGTGCGAAATTATCTTGTTTTTCCTAAACAACACGTTGTAACTAGAAAAGCTTTGGTGTTGCATGTATGTCTAAGCGTGTAGCCTCAAAAGAGAATGCACAGGAGAGTTTTCTCTCGAAAGAATATGTAAGAATTCCACGTTATAAGGAAATATATTGCTGCAGAGTAAAGACAAATACGTACGTATTGGAAACACATTATGAGAAGAAATAATGCATGGTACAAAATTAGCTTGTATCTCTGAAGCAACACGTGGTAACTCAAAACGATTTGGTGTGGCATGTATGTCTAAACGTGTAGCCTCAAAAGAGAACCCACAGGAGAATTTTCTTACGTCAAAATTTGTCAGAAAACCACGTTTTAAGGAAATCCCGCATCGTGCGAAATTATCTTGTTTTTCCTAACCAACACGTTGTAACTCGAAAAGCTTTGGTGTTGCGTGTATGTCTAAGTGTGTAGCCTCCAAAGAGAACGCACAGGATAGTTTTCTCCCGAAAGAATATGTAGGAATACCACGTTATAAGAAAATACAGTGTTGCAGAGTATAGACAAATATGTACTTATTGGAAAGACTTTAGGAGAAGAAATAAGGCATCATGCAAAATTAGCTTGTATTTCCTAAACAACACGTTGTAACTCGAAAAGATTTGGTGTGGCGTGTACGTCTAAATGTGTAGCCTCAAAAGAGAACCCACAGGAGAGTTTTCTTTCATCAAAATTCGTCAGAAAACCACGTTTTAAGGAAATACCGCATCGTGCGAAATTATCTTGTTTTTCCTAAACAACATGTTGAAACTCGAAAAGCTTTGGTGTTGCGAGTATGTCTAAGCGTGTAGCCTCAAAAGAGAACGCACAGGAGAGTTTTCTCCCGAAAGAATATGTAGGAATACCACGTTATAAGGAAATACAGTGTTGCAGAGTAAAGACAAATACGTACTTATTGGAAACACTTAAACTTTACGAGAAGAAATAACACATAGTAAAAAATTAGCTTTTATATCCTAAACAACACATTATAACTCGAAAGGATTTAGTGTGGCGTGTACGTCTAAACGTGTAGCCTCAAAAGAGAACCCACAGGAGAATTTTCTTTCGTCAAAATTTTTCAAAAAACCACGTTTTAAGGAAATACTGCATCATGCGAAATTATCTTGTTTTTCCTAAACAACACGTTGTAACTCGAAAAGCTTTGGTGTTGCGTGAATGTCTAAGCGTGTAGCCTCCAAAGAGAACGCACAGGAGACTTTTCTCTCGAAAGAATATGTAAGAATAACACGTTATAAGGAAATACAGTGTTGCAGAGTAAAGGCAAATACATACGTATTGGAAACACTTAAACTTTACGAGAAGAAATAAAGCATCGTAAAAAAAATAGCTTGTATCTCCGAAACAACAAGTTGTAACTCAAAAAGATTTGGTGTGGTGTGTACGTCTAAACGTGTAGCCTCAATAGAGAACCCACAGGAGAATTTTCTTTCGTCAAAATTTGTCAGAAAACCACGTTTTAAGGATATCCCGCATCGTGAGAAATTATCTTGTTCTTCCTAAACAACACGTTGTAACTCGTAAAGCTTTGCTGATGCGTGTATGTCTAAGCGTGTAGCCTCAAATGAGAACCCACAGGAGAGTTTTCTCTTGAAAGAATATGTAAGAATACCACGTTTTAAGGAAATACAGTGTTGTAGAGTAAAGACAAATACTTACTTATTGGAAAAACTTTACGAGAAGAAATAACGCATCATACAAAATTAGCTTGTATCTCCTAAACAACACGTTGTAACTTAAAAAGATTTGTTGTGGCCTGTACGTCTACACGTGTAGTCTCAAAGGAGAACCCATAGAAGAATTTTCTTTAGTCAAAATTTTTCAGAAAACCACGTATTAAGGAAATCCCTCATCGTGCGAAATTATCTTGTTTTTCCTAAACAACACGTTGTAACGCGAAAAGCTTTGGTGTTGCGTGTATGTCTAAGCGTGTAGCCTCAAAAGAGGACGCACAGGAGAGTTTTCTCTCGAAAGAATATGTAAGAATACCACGTTATAAGGAAATACAATGTTGCAGACTAAAGGCAAATACGTACTTATTGGAAACACTTTACGAGAAGAAATAACGCATCGTACAAAATTAGCTTGTATCTCCTAAACAACACGTTGTAACTCGAAAAGATTTGGTGTGGCGTGTACGTCTAAACATGTAGCCTCAAAAGAGAACCCACAGGAGAATTTTTTTTCGTTAAAATTTGTCAGAAAACCATGTTTTAAGGAAATCACTCATCGTGCGAAATTATCTTGTTTTTCCTAAACCACACGATGTAACTCGAAGAGCTTTGATGTTGCGTGTATGTCTAAGCGTGTAGCCTCAAAAGACAACGCACAGGAGAGTTTTCTCTCGAGAGAACATGTAAGAATACCACATTATAAGGAAATACAGTTTTGCAGAGTAAAGACAAATAAGTATGTATTTAAAACACTTTACGAGAAGAAATAACGCATCGTAAAAAATTAGTTTGTATCTCCTAAACAACACGTTGTAACTCGGAAAGATTTGGTGTGGCGTGTACGTCTAAACTTGTAGCCTCAAAAGAGAACCCACAGGAGAATTTTCTTTCGTCAAAATTTGTCAGAAAACCACTTATTAAGGAAATCCAGCATAGTGCGAAACTATCTTGTTTTTCCTAAACAACACATTGTAACTCGAAAATCTTTGGTGTTGCCTGTATGTCTAAGCATGTAGCCTCAAAAGAGAATGCACAGGAGAGATTTCTCTCGAACGAGTATGTAAGAATACCACGTTATAAGGAAATACATTGTCGCAAATTAAAGAAAAATACGTACCTTTTGGAAACACGTGAACTTTACAAGGAGATATAAAGCATCGTAAAAAATTAGCTTGTATCTCCTAAACAACACGTTGTAACTCGAAAAGATTTGGTGTGGTGTGTACGTCTAAACGTGTAGCCTCAAATGAAAACACACAGGAGAATTTTCTTTCGTCAAAATTTGTCAGAAAACCACGTTTTAAGGAATTCCCGCATCGTGCGAAATTATCTTGTTTTTCCTAAACAACACCTTCTAACTCGAAATGCTTTGGTGTTGTGTGTATATCAAAGCGTGTAGCCTCAAAAGAGAATGCACAAGAGAGGATTCTCTCGAAAGAATATGTAGGAATACCATGTTATAAGGAAATACATTGTTGTAGAGTAAAGACAAATACGTACGTATTGGAAACACTTTAGGAGAAGAAATAACACATCGTACAAAATTAGCTTGTATCTCCTAAACAACACGTTGTAACTTGAAAGGATTTGGTGTGGCGTGTACGTCTAAACGTGTAGCCTCAAAAGAGAACCCACAGGACAATTTTCTTTCGTCAAAAATTTTCAGAAATCCACGTTTTAAGGAAATCCCGCATCGTGCGAAATTATCTTGTTTTTCCTAAACAACACGTTTTAACTCGAAAAGCTTTGGTGGTTGCATGTATGTCTAAGCGAGTAGCCTCAAAAGAGAACGCACAGGAGAGTTTTCTTTCGAAAGAATATGCAAGAATACCACGTTATAAGGAAATACAGTGTTGCAGAGTAAAGACAAATACGTACGTATTGGAAACACTTTACAAGAAGAAATAACGCATCGTACAAAATTAGATTGTATTTCCTAAAGAACACGTTATAACTCGAAAAAATTTGGTGTGGCTTGTACGTCTAAACGTGTAACCTCAAAAGAGAACCCACAGGAGAATTTTCTTTCGTCAAAATTTGTCAGAAAACGACTTTTTATGGAAATCCTGCATCATGCGAAATTATCTTGTTTTTCTTAAACAACACGTTGTAACCCGAAATAATTTGGTGTTGCGTGTATGTCTCAGCGTGTAGCATCAAAGGAGAATGCACAGGATAGTTTTCCCTTGAAAGAATATGTAAGAATACCACGTACTTATTGGAAACACTTAAACTTTACGAGAAGAAATAACGCATCATACGTCTCAACAGGTAGCCTCAAAAGAATTCTCCTGTGGGTTCTCTTTTGAGACTACACGTTTAGACGTACACACCACACCAAATCTTTTCGAGTTATAATTTGTTGTTTAGGAGATACAAACTAATTTTGTAAGATGCCTTATTTCTTCTCGTAAAGTTTAAGTTTTTCCAATTAGTACGTATTTGTCTTTACTCTGCAACACTGTATTTCCTTATAACGTGGTATTCTTACATATTCTTTCGAGAGAAAACTCTCCTGTGCGTTCTCTTTTGAGGCTACACGCTTAGACATACACGCAACACCAAAGCTTTTCGAGTTAAAACGTTTGGTTTAGGAAAAACAAGATAATTTCGCACTATGCGGGATTTCCTTAATACTTGGTTTTCTGACAAATTTTGACCAACGAAAATTCTCCTATGGGTTCTCTTTTCAGGCTACACGTTTAGACGTACAGGCCACACCAAATCTTTTTAAGTTACAACGTGTTGCTTAGGAGATACAAGCTCATTTATTACGATGCGTTATTTCTTCTCATAAAGTTTTTTCCAATACGTAAGTATTTGTCTTTACTCTGCAACACTGTATTTCCTAATAACGTGGTATTCTTACATATTCTTTCGAGAAAAAACTCTCCTTTGCGTTCTCTTTTGAGGCTACACGCTTAGACATACACGCAACACCAAAGCTTTTCGAGTTACAACGTGTTGTTTAGGAAAAATAAGATAATTTCGCACGATGCGGGATTTCCTTAAAATGTGGTTTTCTGACAAATTTTGACGAAAGAAAATACTCCTGTGGGATCTCTTTGGAGGCTACACATTTAGACGTACACGCCACACCAAATCTTTTCGAGTTATAATGTGTTGTTTAGGACATACACACTAATTTTGTAAGATGCCTTATTTCTTCGCGTAAAGTTTAAGTTTTTCCAATAAGTACGTATTTGTCTTTACTCTGCAACACTGTATTTCCTTATAACGTGGTATTCTTACATATTCTTTCGCGAGAAAACTCTCCTGTGCGTTCTCTATTGAGGCTACACGCTTAGATATACACGCAAAACCAAAGCTTTTCGAGTTAAAACGTTTGGTTTAGGAAAAACAAGATAATTTCGCACTATGCGGGATTTCCTTAATACGTGGTTTTCTGACCAATTTTGAACAAAGAAAATTCTCCTATGGGTTCTCTTTTCAGGCTACACGTTTAGACGTACAGGCCACACCAAATCTTTTTAAGTTACAACCTGTTGTTTAGGAGATACAAGCTAATTTCTTATGATGCGTTATTTTTTCTCGTAAAGTTTTTTCCAATACATAAGTATTTGTCTTTACTCTGCAACACTGTATTTCCTAATAACGTGGTATTACTACATATTCTTTCGAGAAAAAAACTCTTTTTGCGTTCTCTTTTGAGGCTACACACTTAGACATACACCCAACACCAAAGCTTTTCGAGTTGCAACGTGTTGTTTAGGAAAAACAAGATAATTTCGCACGATGCGGGATTTCCTTAAAACGTGGTTTTCTGACAAATTTTGACGAAAGAAAATACTCCTGTGGGTTCTCTTTTGAGGCTACACATTTAGACGTACACGCCCCACCAAATCTTTTCGAGTTACAACGTGTGGTTTAGGAGAAACAAGCTAATTTTTTTACGATGCGTTATTTCTTCTCATAAAGTTTAAGTGTTTCCATTACGTACATATTTGCCTTTACTCTGCAACACTGTATTTCCTTATAACGTGGTATTCTTGCATATTCTTTTGAGAGAAAACTCTCCTGTGCGTTATCCTTTGAGGCTACATGCTTACACATTCAGGCAACACCAAAGCTTTTCGAGTTACAACGTGTTGTTTAGGAAAAACAAGATAATTTCGCAAGATGCGGGATTTCCTTAAAACGTGGTTTTCTGACAAATTTTGACGAAATAAAACTCTCCTGTGGGTACTCTTTTGAGGCTACACGTTTAGACGTACACGCCACACCAAATCTTTTCGATATATAACGTGTTGTTTAGGACATACAAGCTAATTTTGCAAGATGTGTTATTTCTCTCTTAAAGTGTTTCCAATACGTACGTATTTGTCTTTACTCTGCAACACTGTATTTCCTTATAACGTGGTATCCTTACATATTCTTTCGAGAGAAAAGTCTCCTGTGCATTCTCTTTTGAGGCTACACGCTTAGACATACACGCAACACCAAAGCTTTTCGAGTTACAACGTGTTGTTTAGGAAAAACAAGATAATTTCGCACGATGCGGGATTTCCTTAAAATGTGGTTTTCTGACAAATTTTGACGAAAGAAAATTATCCTGTGGGTTCTCTTTTGAGGCTACACGTTTAGACGTACACACCACACCAAATCTTTTTGAGTTATAACGTGTTGTTTAGGAGATACAAACTAATATTGTAAGATGCCTTATTTCTTCTCGTAAAGTTTAAGTTTTTCCAATAAGTATGTATTTGTCTTTACTCTGCAACACTGTATTTCCTTATAATGTGGTATTCTTACATATTCTTTCGAGAGAAAACTCTCCTGTGCATTCTCTTTTGAGGCTACACGCTTAGACATACACGCAACACCAAAGCTTTTCGAGTTAAAACGTTTGATTTAGGAAAAACAAGATAATTTCGCACTATGCGGGATTTCCTTAATACGTGGTTTTCTGACAAATTTTGACCAAAGAAAATTCTCCTATGGGTTCTCTTTACAGGCTACACGTTTAGACGTACAGGCCAAAAGAAATCTTTTCAAGTTACAACGTGTTGTTTAGGAGATACAAGCTAATTTCTTACGATGCATTATTTCTTCCCGTAAAGTTTTTTCCAATACGTAAGTATTTGTCTTTACTCTGCAACACTGTATTTCCTAATAACGTGGTATTCTTACATATTCTTTCGAGAAAAAACTCTCCTTTGCGTTCTCTTTTGAGGCTACGCGCTTAGACATACACGCAACACCAAAGCTTTTCGAGTTACAACGTGTTGTTTAGGAAAAACAAGATAATTTCGCACGATGCGGGATTTCCTTAAAACGTGGTTTTCTGACAAATTTTGACGAAAGAAAATACTCCTGTGGGTTCTCTTTTGAGGCTACACATTTAGACGTACATGCCACACCAAATCTTTTCGAGTTACAACTTGTTGTTTAGGAGAAACAAGCTAATTTTTTACGATGCGTTATTTCTTCTCATAAAGTTTAAGTGTTTCCATTACTTACATATTTGCCTTTACTCTGCAACACTGTATTTCTTTATAACGTGGTATTCTTGCATATTCTCTCGAGAGAAAACTCTCCTGTGCGTTCTCCTTTGAGGCTACATGCTTAGACATTCACGCAACACCAAAGCTTTTCGAGTTACAACGTGTTGTTTAGGAAAAACAAGATAATTTCGCAAGATGCGGGATTTCTTTAAAACGTGGTTTTCTGACAAACTTTGACGAAATAAAACTCTCCTGTGTGTACTCTTTTGAGGCTACACGTTTAGACGTTCACCCCACACCAAATCTTTTCGAGTTCAACGTGTTGTTTAGGACATACAAGCTAATTTTGCAAGATGCGTTATTTCTCTCATAAAGTGTTTCCAATCCGTACGTATTTGTCTTTACTCTGCAACACTGTATTTCCTTATAACGTGGTATTCTTACATATTCTTTCGAGAGAAAACTCTCCTGTGCGTTCTCTTTTGAGGCTACACGCTTAGACATACACGCAACACCAAAGCTTTTCGAGTTACAACGTGTTGTTTAGGAAAAACAAGATAATTTCGCACGATGCGGGATTTCCTTAAAACGTGGTTTTCTGACAAATTTTGACGAAAGAAAATTATCCTGTGGGTTCTCTTTTGAGGCTACACGTTTAGACGTACACACCACACCAAATCTTTTCGAGTTATAACGTGTTGTTTAGGAGATACAAACTAATTTTGTAAGATGCCTTATTTCTTCTCGTAAAGTTTAAGTTTTTCCAATAAGTACATATTTGTCTTTACTCTGCAACACTGTATTTTCTTATAACGTGGTATTCTTACATATTCTTTCGAGAGAAAACTCTCCTGCGTGTTCTATTTTGAGGCTACACGCTTAGATATACACGCAACACCAAAGCTTTTCGAGTTAAAACGTGTTGTTTAGGAAAAACAAGATAATTTCGCACGATGCGGGATTTCCTTAATACGTGGTTTTCTGACAAATTTTGACCAAAGAAAATTCTCCTATGGGTTCTCTTTTCAGGCTACACGTTTAGACGTACAGGCCACACCAAATCTTTTTAAGTTACAACGTGTTGTTTAGGAGATACAAGCTAATTTCTTATGATGCGTTATTTCTTCTCGTAAAGTTTTTTCCAATAAGTAAGTATTTGTCTTTACTCTGCAACACTGTATTTCCTAATAACGTGGTATTCTTACATATTCTTTCGAGAAAAAACTCTCCTTTCCGTTCTCTTTTGAGGCTACATGCTTAGATATACACGCAACACCAAAGCTTTTCGAGTTACAACGTCTTGTTTAGGAAAAACAAGATAATTTCGCTCGATGCGGGATTTCCTTAAAACGTGGTTTTCTGACAAATTTTGACGAAAGAAAATACTCCTGTGGGTTCTCTTTTGAGGCTACACATTTAGACGTACATGCCCCACCAAATCATTTCGAGTTACAACGTGTGGTTTAGGAGAAACAAGCTAATTTTTTTACGATGCGTTATATCTTCTCATAAAGTTTAAGTGTTTCCATTACGTACATATTTGCCTTTACTCTGCAACACTGTATTTCCTTATAACGTGGTACTCTTGCATATTCTTTCGAGAGAAAACTCTCCTGTGCGTTTTCCTTTGAGGCTACATGCTTAGACATTCACGCAACACCAAAGCTTTTTGAGTTACAACGTGTTGTTTAGGAAAAACAAGATAATTTCGCATGATGCGGTATTTCCTTAATACGGGGTTTTCTGACAAATTTTGACCAAAGAAACTTCTCCTATGTGTTCTCTTTTGAGGCTACATGTTTAGTCTTACAGGCCCCACCAAATCTTTTTAAAATACAACGTGTTGTTTAGGAGATACAAGCTAATTTTTTTACGATGCGTTATTTCTTCTTGTAAAGTTTAAGTGTTTCCAATAATTATGTAGTTGTCTTTACTCTGCAACACTGTATTTCCTTATAATGTGGTATTCCTACATATTCTTTCAGGAGAAAACTCTCCTGTGCGTTCACTTTTGAGGCTACACGCTTAGACATACATGCAACACCAAAGCTTTTCGAGTTACAACATGTTATTTAGGAAAAACAAGATAATTTCGCACGATGCGGGATTTCCTTAAAACGTGGTTTCCTGACAAATTTTGACCAAAGAAAACTCTCCTGTGGGATCCCTTTTGAGGGTACACGTTTAGACGTACATGCCACACCAAATCTTTTCGAATTACAACGTGTTGTTTAGGAGATACAAGCTAATTTTTTAAGATGCTTTATTTCTTCTCTTAAAGTTTAAGTGTTTCCAATATGTACGTATTTGCCTTTACTCTGCAACACTGTATTTCCTTATAACGTGGTATTCTTACATATTCTTTCGAGAGAAAACTCTCCTCTGCGTTCTCCTTTGAGGCTACACGCTTAGACATACACGCAACACAAAAGCTTTTCTAGTTACAACGTGTTGTTTAGGAAAAACAAGATAATTTCGCACGATGCGAGATTTCCTTAAAACGTGGTTTGCTGACAAATTTTGACGAAAGAAAACTCACCTGTGGGTTCTCCTTTGAGGCTACACGTTTAGATGTCCACGCCACACCAAATCTTTTCGAGTTACAACGTGTTGTTTAGGAGAAACAAGCTAATTTTTTTACGATGTGTTAATTCTTCTCATAAAGTTTAAGTGTTTCCATTACGTACATATTTGCCTTTACTCTGCAACACTGTATTTCCTTATAACGTGGAATTCTTGCATATTCTTTCGAGAGAAAACTCTCCTGTGCTTTCTCCTTTGAGGCTACATGCTTAGACATTCACGCAACACCAAAGCTTTTTGAGTTACAACGTGTTTAGGAAAAACAAGATAATTTCGCACGATGCGGGATTTCCTTAATACGGGCTTTTCTGACAAATTTTGACCAAAGAAACTTCTCCTTTTGAGGCTACACGTTTAGTCGTACAGGCCTCACCAAATCTTTTTAAGTTACAACGTGTTGTTTAGGAGATACAAGCTATTTTCTTTACGATGCGTTATTTCTTCTTGTAAAGTTTAAGTGTTTCCAATAATTATGTAGTTGTCTTTACTCTGCAACACTGTATTTCCTCATAATGTGGTATTCCTACATTTTCTTTCAGGAGAAAACTCTCCTGTGCGTTCACTTTTGAGGCTACACGCTTAGACATACACGCAACACCAAAGCTTTTCGAGTTACAACATGTTGTTTAGGAAAAACAAGATAATTTCGCACGATGCAGGATTTCCTTAAAACGTGGTTTCCTGACAAATTTTGACCAAAGAAAACTCTCCTGTGGGATCTCTTTTGAGGCTACACGTTTAGACGTACACGCCACACCAAATCTTTTCGAATTACAACGTGTTGTTTAGGAGATACAAGCTAATATTTTAAGATGCGTTATTTCTTCTTATAAAGTTTAAGTGTTTCCAGTAATTATGTAGTTGTCTTTACTCTGCAACACTGTATTTCCTTATAATATGGTATTCCTACATATTCTTTCGGGAGAAAACTCTCCTGTGCGTTCTCTTTTGAGGCTACACGCTTAGACATACACGCAACACCAAAGCTTTTCGAGTTACAACATGTTGTTTAGGAAAAACAATATAATTTCGCACGATGCGGGATTTCCTTAAAACGTGGTTTCCTGAAAATATTGACCAAAGAAAACTCTCCTGTGGGATCCCTTTTGAGGCTACACGTTTAGACGTACACGCCACACCAAATCTTTTCGAATTACAACGTGGTGTTTAGGAGATACAAGCTAATTTTTTAAGATGCGTTATTTCTTCTCTTAAAGTTTAAGTGTTTCCAATAGGTACGTATTTGCCTTTACTCTGCAGCACTGTATTTCCTTATAATGTGGTATTCTTACATATTCTTTCGAGAGAAAACTCTACTCTGCGTTCTCTTTTGAGGCTACACGGTTAGACATACACGCAACACCAAAGCTTTTCTAGTTACAACCTGTTGTTTAGGAAAAAAAAAGGTAATTTCGCATGATGCGGGATTTCCTTAAAACGTGTTTTTTTCACAAATTTTGATGAAAGAAAACTCTCCTGTGGGTTCTCTTTTGAGGCTATACGTTTAGACGTACACGCCACACCAAATCTTTTCGAGTTACAACGTGTTGTTTAGGACATACAAGCTAATTTTGCAAGATGCGTTATTTCTCTCATAAAGTGTTTCCAATACGTACGTATTTGTCTTTACTCTGCCACACTGTATTTCCTTATAACGTGGTATTCTTACATATTCTTTCGAGAGAAAACTCTCCTGTGCGTTCTCTTTTGGGGCTACACGCTTAGACAAAACCCAACACCAAAGCTTTTCGAGTTACAACGTGTTGTTTAGGAAAAACAAGATAATTTCGCACGATGCGGGATTTCTTTAAAGCGTGGTTTTCTGACAAATTTTGACGAAAGAAAATTGTCCTTTGGGTTGTCTTTTGAGGCTACACGTTTAGACGTACACGCCACACCAAATCTTTCGCGTTACAACGTGTTGTTTAGGAGATACAAGCTAATTTTGTACGATGCTTTATTTCATCTCGTAATGTTTAAGGGTTTCCAATACATACGTATTTGTCTTTAATCTGCAACACATTATTTCCTTATAACGTGGTATTCTTACATATTCTTTCGAGAGAAAATTCTCCTGTGCGTTCTCTTTTGAGGCTACATGCTTAGACACACACGCAACCCCAAAGCTTTTCGAGTTAAAACGTGTTGTTTAGGAAAAACAAGATAATTTCGCACTATGCGGGATTTCCTTAATAAGTGGTTTTCTGACAAATTTTGACCAAAGAAAATTCTCCTATGGGTTCTCTTTTCAGGCTACACGTTTAGACGTACAGGCCACACCAAATCTTTTTACGTTACAACATGTTTTTTAGGAGATACAAGCTAATTTCGTACGATGCGTTATTTCTTCTCGTAAAGTTTTTTCCAATACGTAAGTATTTGTCTTTACTCTGCAACACTGTATTTCCTAATAAGATGGTATTCTTACATATTCTTTCGAGAAAAAACTCTCCTTTGCGTTCTCTTTTGAGGCTACACGCTGAGACATACACGCAACACCAAAGCTTTTCGAGTTACAACGTGTTGTTTAGGAAAAACAAGATAATTTAGCACGAAGCGGGAATTCCTTAAAACGTGGTTTTCTGACAAATTTTGAGGAAAAAAATTACTACTGTGGATTCTCTTTTGAGGCTACACATTTAGACGTACACGCCACACCAAATCTTTTCGAGTTACAACGTGTTGTTTAGGAGATACAAGCTAATTTTTTTACGATGCGTTATTTCTTCTCATAAAGTTTAAGTGTTTCCATTACGTACGTATTTGCCTTTAGTCTGCAACACTGTATTTCCTTATAACGTGGTATTCTTATATCTTCTTTCGAGAGAAAACTCTCCTGTGCGTTCCCCTTTGAGGCTACACGCTTAGACTTAAACGCAACACCAAAGCTTTTTGAGTTACAACGTGTTTTTTAGGAAAAACAAGATAATTTCGCACGATGCGCGATTTCCTTAAAACGTGGTTTTCTGACAAATTTTGACGAAAGAAAATTATCCTGTGAGTTCTCTTTTGAGGCTACACGTTTAGACGTACACACCACACCAAATCTTTTCGAGTTATATATAACGTGTTGTTTAGGAGATACAAACTAATTTTGTAAGATACCTTATTTCTTCTCGTAAAGTTTAAGTTTTTCCAATAAGTATGTATTTGTCTTTACTCTGCAACACTGTATTTCCTTATAACGTGGTATTCTTACATATTCTTTCGAGAGAAAACTCTCCTGTGCGTTCTCTTTTGAGGCTACGCGCTTAGACATACACGCAACACCAAAGCTTTTCGAGTTAAAACGTTTGGTTTAGGAAAAATAAGATAATTTCGCACTATGCGGGATTTCCTTAATACGTGGTTTTCTGACAAATTTTGACCAAAGAAAATTCTCCTATGGGTTCTCTTTTCAGGCTACACGTTTAGACGTACAGGCCACACCAAATCTTTTTAAGTTACAACGTGTTGTTTAGGAGATACAAGCTAATTTCTTACGATGCGTTATTTCTTCTCGTAAAGTTTTTCCAATACGTAAGTATTTGTCTTTACTCTGCAACAGTGTATTTCCTAATAACGTGGTATTCTTACACATTCTTTCGAGAAAAAACTCTCCTTTGCGTCCTCTTTTGAGGCTACATGCTTAGACATACACGCAGCACCAAAGCTTTTCGAGTTACAACGTGTTGTTTAGGAAAAACAAGATAATTTCGCACAATGTGGGATTTCCTTAAAACGTGGTTTTCTGACAAAATTTAACGAACAAAAATTCTCCTCTGGGTTCTCTTTTGAGGCTACACGTTTAGACGTACACACCACACCAAATCATTCCGAGTTATAACGTGTTGTTTAGGAGATACATACTAATTTTGTACGATGCCTTATTTCTTCTCGTAAAGTTTAAGTGTTTCCAATAAGTACGTATTTGTCTTTACTCTGCAACACTGTATTTCCTTATAACGTGGTATTCTTGCATATTCTTTCGAGAGAAAACTCTCCTGTGCGTTCCCCTTTGAAGCTACATGCTTAGACATACACGCAACACCAAAGCTTTTCGAGTTACAACGTGTTTTTTAGGAAAAACAAGATAATTTCGCACGATGAGGGATTTTCTTAAAACGTGGATTTCTGACAAATTTTGACGAAAGAAAATTATCCCGTGGGTTCTCTTTTGAGGCTACACGTTTAGACGTACACACCACACCAAATCTTTTCGAGTTATAACGTGTTGTTTAGGAGATACGAACTAATTTTGTAAGATGCCTTGTTTCTTCTCGTAAAGTTTAAGTTTTTCCAATAAGTACGTATTTGTCTTTACTCTGCAACACTATTTCCTTATAACGTGGTATTCTTACATATTCTTTCGAGAGAAAACTCTCCTGTGCCTTCTCTTTTGAGGCTCCACGCTTAGACATACACACAACACCAAAGCTTTTCGAGTTACAACATGTTGTTTAGGAAAAAGAAGATGATTTCGCACGATGCGGGATTTCCTTAAAACGTGGTGTTCTGAAAAATTTTAACGAAAGAAAATTCTTCTCAGGGTTCTCTTTTGAGGCTACACGTTTAGACGTACATGCCACACCAAATCTTTTCGAGTTACAACGTGTTGTTTAGGAGATACAAGCTAATTTTGTACGATGCTTTATTTCATCTCGTAAAGTTTAAGGGTTTCCAATACGTAAGTATTTGTCATTATTCTGCAACAGTGGACTTCCTTATAACGTGGTATTCTCACATATTCTTTCGAGAGAAAAGTCTCCTGTGTGTTCTCTTTTGAGGCTACACGCTTAGACATACATGCAACACCAAAGCTTTTCGAGTTACAACGCGTTGTTTAGGAAAAACAAGATAATTTCGCACGATGCGGGATTTCCTTAATATGTGGTTTTCTGACAAATTTTGACCAAAGAAAATTCTCCTGTGGGTTCTCTTTTGAGGCTACACGTTTAGACGTACACGCCACACCAAATCTTTTCGAATTACAACGTGTTGTTTAGGAGATACAAGCTATTTTTTTACGATGCGTTATTTCTTCTCATAAAGTGTTTCCAATAAGTACTTATTTGTCTTTACTCTGCAACACTGTATTTCCTTATAACGTGGTATTCTTACATATTCTTTCGAGAGAAAACTATCCTGTGCGTTCCCTTTTGAGGCTACACACTTAGACATACAGGCAACACCAACGCTTTTCCAGTTACATCTTGTTGTTTTTGAAAAACAAGATTATTTCACACCATGTGTGATTTTCTTAAAATGTGATATTCTGACAAATTTTGACAAAAGAAAATTCTCCTGTGGTTTCTCTTTTGATGCTACACGTTTAGACGTACACGCCACACCAAATCCTTTCTAGTTAGCACGTGTTGTTTAGGAGATACAAGCTAATTTTGTATGATGCGTTATTTCTTCTCATAAAGTGTTTCCAATACGTACTTATTTGTCTTTACTCTGCATCACTATATTTCCTTATAACATGGTATTCTTACGTATTCTTTCGAGGGAAAACTCTCCTGTGCGTTCTCTTTTGAGGCTACATGCTTAGACATACGCGCAACTCCAAAGCTTTTCGAGTTACAACATGTTGTTTAGGAAAAACAAGATAATTTCGCATGATGCGAGATTTCCGTAAAACGTGGTTTTCTGACAAATTTTTTACGAAAGAAAGTTCTCCTGTTGGTTCTCTTTTGAGGCTACACATGTAGAGGTACGAGCCACACCAAATCTTTTCGAGTTACAACGTGTTGTTCAGGAGATACAAGCTAATTTTTTACGTTGCTTTATTTCTTCTCTTAAAGTGTTTCCAATACGTACCTATTTGTCTTTACTCTGCAACACTGTATTTCCTTATAACGTGGTATTCTTACATATTCTTTTGAGAGAAAACTCTCCTGTGCGTTCTCTTTTGAGGCTACATGCTTAGACATACACGCAATACCAAAGCTTTTCGAGTTACAACGTGTTGTTTAGGAAAAACAAGATAATTTCCCACGATGCGAGATTTCCTTAAAACATGGTTTCTGACAAATTTTGATGAAAAAAATTCTCCTGTGTGTTCTCTTTTGAGGCTACACATTTAGACGTACACGTCACACCAAATCTTTTCGAGTTACAACTTGTTGTTTAGGAGATACAAGGTAATTTTGTATGATGCGTTATTTCTTCTAGTAAACTGTTTCCAATATGGACTTATTTGTCTTTACTCTGCAAAATTGTATTTCCTTATAACGTGGTATTCTTTCATATTCCTTCGAGAGAAAACTCTCCTGCGCCTTCTCTTTTGAGGCTCCATGCTTACACATACAAGCAACACCAAAGTTTTTCGAGTTACAACATGTTGTTTAGGAAAAACAAGATGATTTCGCACGATGCAGGATTTCCTTAAAACGTGGTTTTCTGAAAAATTTTGACAAAAGAAATTTCTTCTGTGGGTTCTCTTTTGAGGCTACACGTTTAGACGTACACGCCACACCAAATCTTTTCGAGTTACATCGTGTTGTTTAGGAGATACAAGCTAATTTTGCACGATGCGTTAATTCTTCTCTTAAAGTGTTTCCAATATGTAAGTATTTGTCTTTACTCTGCAACACTGTGTTTCCTTATGACGTGGTATTCTTGCATATTCTTTCTAGAGAAAACTATCCAGGGCGTTCCATTTTGAGGCTACACACTTAGACATACAGGCAACACCAAAGGTTTTCGTGTTACAACGTGTTGTTTATGAAAACCATGATAATTTCACACTATACAGGATTTCCTTAAAACGTGATTTTCTGACAAATTCTGACGAAAGAAAATTCTCCTGTGGGTTCTCTGTTGAGGCTACACATTTCGACGTACACTCCACACCAAATCTTGTCGAGTTACAACATGTTGTTTAGGAGATACAAGCTAATATTGTATGATGCGTTATTTCTTCTCCTAAAGTGTTTCCAATACGTACGTATTTGTCTTTACTCTGCAACACTGTATTTCCTTATAACATTGTTTTCTTACATGTTCTTTCGAGGCAAAACTCTCCTGTGCGTTCTCTTTTGAGGCCACACGTTTAGACATACACGCAACACCAAAGCTTTTCGAGTTACAACGTGTTGTTTAGGAAAAACAAGATAACTTTGCACGATACGGGATTTCCTTAAAACGTGGTTTTCTGACAAAATTTGATGAAAGAAAGTTCTCCTCTTTGTGTTCGTTTGAGTCTACACGTGTAGATGTACGAGCCACACCAATTCTTTTCGAATTACAACGTGTTGTTTAGGAGATACAAGCAAATTTTGTTCGATGCATTATTTCTTCTCATAAAGTGTTCCCAATAAGTACGTATTTGTCTTTACTCTGCAACACATTATTTCCTTATAACGTGGTATTCTTACATATTCTTTCGAGGGAAAACTCTACTGTGCGTTCTCCTTGGGGCTACACGCTTAGACATACATGCAACGCCAAAGCTTTTCGAGTTACAATGTGTTGTTTAGGAAAAACAAGATAATTTCGCACGATGCGAGATTTCCATAAAACGTGGTTTTCTGATATATTTTGACGAAAGAAAGTTCTGCTGTGTGTTCTATTTGAGGCTACACGTGTAGAGGTACGAGCCACACCAAATCTTTTCGAGTTACAACGTGTTGTTTAGGAGATACAAGCTAATTTTGTACGATGCGTTATTTCTTCTCGTAAAGTGTTTCCAATATGTACTTACTGTCTTTACTCTGCAAAATTGTATTTCCTTATAACGTGGTATTCTTACATATTCTTTCGAGAGAAAACTCTCCTGTGCCTTCTCTTTTGAGGCTCCACGCTTACACATACACGCAACACCAAAGCTTTTGGAGTTACAACATGTTGTTTAGAAAAAAAGAAGATGATTTCGCATGATGCGGGATATCCTTAAAACGTGGTTTTCTGAAAAAATTTGACGAAAGAAAATTCTCCTGTGGGTTCTCTTTTGAGGCTACACGTTAAGACGTACACGCCGCACCAAATATTTTCGAGTTACAACGTTTTGTTTAGGAGATACAAGCTAATTTTGTACGATGCATTACTTCTTCTCATAAAGTGTTTCCAATATGTAGGTATTTGTCTTTACTCTGCAACACTGTATTTCCTTATAACGTGGTACTCTTACATATTCTTTCGAGAGAAAACTATCCTGTGCGTTCCGTTTTGAGGCTACACACTGAGACATACAGGCAACACCAAAGCTTTTTGAGTTACAACCTGTTGTTTACGAAAAACAAGATAATTTCGCACAATGCAGGATTTCCTTAAAACGTGGTTTTCTGACAAATTTTGAAGAAAGAAAATTCTCCTGTCGGTTCTCCTTTGAGGCTACACGTTTAGACGTACATGCCACACCAAATCCTTTCGAGTTACCACGTGTTGTTTAGGAGATACACGCTAATTTTGTAGGATGCGTTATTTCTTCTCGTAAAGTGTTTCCTATATGTAAGTATTTGTCTTTACTCTGCAACACTGTATTTCCTTATAACGTTGTATTCTTACATGTTCTTTCGAGAGAAAACTCTCTTGTGCATTGTCTTTAGAGGAAACATTCTCAGACATACACGCAAAAACAAAGCTTTTCGAGTTACAACGTGTTGTTTAGGAAAAACAAGATAATTTTCCACGATGCGGGATTTCCTTAAAACGTGGTTTTTTGACAAATTTTGACGAAAGAAAATTCTCCTGTGGTTTCTGTTTTGAGGCTACACGTGTAGACGTACGAGCCACACCAAATATTTTCGAGTTACAACGTGTTGTTTAGGAGATACAAGCAAATATTGTATGATGCGTTATTTCTTCCCTAAAGTGTTTCCAATATGTACTTATTTGTCTTTACTCTGCAACACTGTATTTTCTTATAACGTGGTATTCTTACATATTCTTTCTAGGGAAAACTCTCCTGTGCATTCTCTTTTGAGGCTACATGCTTAGACAAACAAGCAACGCCAAAGCTTTTCGAGTTACAACGTGTTGTTTAGGAAAAACAAGATAATTTCGCACGATGCGAGATTTCCATAAAACATGGTTTTCTGACAAATTTTGACGAAAGAAAGTTCTCCTGTGGGTTCTCTTTTGAGGCTACACGTGTAGAGGTACGAGCCACACCAAATCTTTTCGAGTTATAACCTGTTGTTTAGGAGATACAAGCTAATTAAACTCTCCTGTGCATTCTCTTTTGAGGCTACACGCTTAGACATACACGCAACACCAAAGCTTTTCGAGTTACAACTTGTTGTTTAGGAAAAACAAGATAATTTCGCACGATGCGAAATTTCCTTAAAACGTGGTTTCTGACAAATTTTGATGAAAGAATATTCTCCTGTCGGTTCTCGTTTGAGGCTACACTTTTAGACGTACATGTCACACCAAATCTTTTCGAGTTACAACGTGTTGTTTAGGAGATACAAGCTATTTTTTTACGATGCGTTATTTCATCTCATAAAGTGTTTCCAATAAGTACTTATTTGTCTTTACTCTGCAACACTGTATTTCCTTATAACGTGGTATTCTTACATATTCTTTCGAGAGAAAACTATCCTGTACGTTCCCTTTTGAGGCTACACACTTAGACATACAGGCAACACCAACGCTTTTCCAGTTACATCTTGTTGTTTTTGAAAAACAAGATTATTTCGCACGATGAGTGATTTTCTTAAAATGTGGTTTTCTGACAAATTTTGACAAAAGAAAATTCTCCTGTGGTTTCTCTTTTGATGCTACACGTTTAGACGTACACGCCACACCAAATCCTTTCTAGTTAGCACGTGTTGTTTAGGAGATACAAGCTAATTTTGTATGATGCGTTATTTCTTCTCATAAAGTGTTTCCAATAAGTACTTATTTGTCTTTACTCTGCATCACTGTATTTCCTTATAACATGGTATTCTTACATATTCTTTCGAGGGAAAACTCTCCTGTGCATTCTCTTTTGAGGCTACATGCTTAGACATACATGCAATTCCAAAGCTTTTCGAGTTACAACGTGTTGTTTAGGAAAAACAAGATAATTTCGCACGATGCGAGATTTCCATAAAACGTGGTTTTCTGACAAATTTTGACGAAAGAAAGTTCTCCTGTTGGTTCTCTTTTGAGGTTACACATGTAGAGGTACGAGCCACACCAAATCTTTTCGAGTTACAACGTGTTGTTCAGGAGATACAAGCTAATTTTTTACGTTGCTTTATTTCTTCTCTTAAAGTGTTTCCAATACGTACCTATTTGTCTTTACTCTGCAACACTGTATTTCCTTATAACGTGGTATTCTTACATATTCTTTTGAGAGAAAACTCTCCTGTGCGTTCTCTTTTGAGGCTACATGCTTAGACATACACGCAACACCATAGCTTTTCGAGTTACAACGTGTTGTTTAGGAAAAACAAGATAATTTCCCACGATGCGAGATTTCCTTAAAACATGGTTTCTGACAAATTTTGATGAAAAAAAATTCTCCTGTGTGTTCTCTTTTGAGGCTACACATTTAGACGTACACGTCACACCAAATCTTTTCGAGTTACAACTTGTTGTTTAGGAGATACAAGCTAATTTTGTATGATGCGTTATTTCTTCTAGTAAAGTGTTTCCAATATGTACTTATTTGTCTTTACTCTGCAAAATTGTATTTCCTTATAACGTGGTATTCTTTCATATTCCTTCGAGAGAAAACTCTCCTGCGCCTTCTCTTTTGAGGCTCCACGCTTACACATACAAGCAATACCAAAGTTTTGTGAGTTACAACATGTTGTTTAGGAAAAACAAGATGATTTCGCACGATGCAGGATTTCCTTAAAACGTGGTTTTCTGAAAAATTTTGACGAAAGAAAGTTCTGCTGTGTGTTCTATTTGAGGCTACACGTGTAGAGGTACGAGCCACACCAAATCTTTTCGAGTTACAACGTGTTGTTTAGGAGATACAAGCTAATTTTTTACGATGCGTTATTTCTTCTCGTAAAGTGTTTCCAATATGTACTTACTGTCTTTACTCTGCAAAATTGTATTTCCTTATAACGTGGTATTCTTACATATTCTTTCGAGAGAAAACTCTCCTGTGCCTTCTCTTTTGAGGCTCCACGCTTACACATACACGCAACACCAAAGCTTTTCGAGTTACAACATGTTGTTTAGAAAAAAAGAAGATGATTTCGCATGATGCGGGATATCCTTAAAACGTGGTTTTCTGAAAAAATTTGACGAAAGAAAATTCTCCTGTGGGTTCTCTTTTGAGGCTACACGTTAAGACGTACACGCCGCACCAAATATTTTCGAGTTACAACGTTTTGTTTAGGAGATACAAGCTAATTTTGTACGATGCATTACTTCTTCTCATAAAGTGTTTCCAATATGTAGGTATTTGTCTTTACTCTGCAACACTGTATTTCCTTATAACGTGGTACTCTTACATATTCTTTCGAGAGAAAACTATCCTGTGCGTTCCCTTTTGAGGCTACACACTGAGACATACAGGCAACACCAAAGCTTTTCGAGTTACAACGTATTGTTTACGAAAAACAAGATAATTTCGCACAATGCAGGATTTCCTTAAAACGTGGTTTTCTGACAAATTTTGAAGAAAGAAAATTCTCCTGTCGGTTCTCCTTTGAGGCTACACGTTTAGACGTACATGCCACACCAAATCCTTTCGAGTTACCACGTGTTGTTTAGGAGATAAACGCTAATTTTGTAGGATGCGTTATTTCTTCTTGTAAAGTGTTTCCTATATGTAAGTATTTGTCTTTACTCTACAACACTGTATTTCCTTATAACGTGGTATTCTTACATGTTCTTTCGAGAGAAAACTCTCTTGTGCATTGTCTTTAGAGGAAACATGCTCAGACATACACGCAACAACAAAGCTTTTCGAGTTACAACGTGTTGTTTAGGAAAAACAAGATAATTTTGCACGTTGCGGGATTTCCTTAAAATGTGGTTTTTTGACAAATTTTGACGAAAGAAAATTCTCCTGTGGTTTCTGTTTTGAGGCTACACGTGTAGACGTACGAGCCACACCAAATATTTTCGAGTTACAACGTGTTGTTTAGGAGATACAAGCAAATATTGTATGATGCGTTATTTCTTCCCTAAAGTGTTTCCAATATGTACTTATTTGTCTTTACTCTGCAACACTGTATTTTCTTATAACGTGGTATTCTTACATATTCTTTCTAGGGAAAACTCTCCTGTGCATTCTCTTTTGAGGCTACACGCTTAGACAAACAAGCAACGCCAAAGCTTTTCGAGTTACAACGTGTTGTTTAGGAAAAACAAGATAATTTCGCACGATGCGAGATTTCCATAAAACGTGGTTTTCTGACAAATTTTGACGAAAGAAAGTTCTCCTGTGGGTTCTCTTTTGAGGCTACACGTGTAGAGGTACGAGCCACACCAAATCTTTTCGAGTTATAACCTGTTGTTTAGGAGATACAAGCTAATTTTGTATTATGCTTTATTTCTTCTCTTAAAGTGTTTCCAATACGTACGTATTTGTCTTTACTCTGCAACACTGTATTTCCTTATAACGTGGTATTATTACATATTCTTTCGAGAGAAAACTATCCTGTACGTTCCCTTTTGAGGCTACACACTTAGACATACAGGCAACACCAACGCTTTTCCAATTACATCTTGTTGTTTTTGAAAAACAAGATTATTTCGCACGATGAGTGATTTTCTTAAAATGTGGTTTTCTGACAAATTTTGACAAAAGAAATTTCTCCTGTGGTTTCTCTTTTGATGCTACACGTTTAGACGTACACGCCACACCAAATCCTTTCTAGTTAGCACGTGTTGTTTAGGAGATACAAGCTAATTTTTATGATGCGTTATTTCTTCTCATAAAGTGTTTCCAATACGTACGTATTTGTCTTTACTCTGCATCACTGTATTTCCTTATAACATGGTATTCTTACATATTCTTTCGAGGGAAAACTCTCCTGTGCATTCTCTTTTGAGGCTACATGCTTAGACATACACGCAACTCCAAAGCTTTTCGAGTTACAACGTTTTGTTTAGGAAAAACAAGATAATTTCGCACAATGCGAGATTTCCATAAAACGTGGTTTTCTGACAAATTTGGACGAAAGAAAGTTCTCCTGTTGGTTCTCTTTTGAGGTTACACATGTAGAGGTACGAGCCACACCAAATCTTTTCGAGTTACAACGTGTTGTTCAGGAGATACAAGCTAATTTTTTACGTTGCTTTATTTCTTCTCTTAAAGTGTTTCCAATACGTACCTATTTGTCTTTACTCTGCAGCACTGTATTTCCTTATAACGTGGTATTCTTACATATTCTTTTGAGAGAAAACTCTCCTGTGCGTTCTCTTTTGAGGCTACATGCTTAGACATACACGCAACACCATAGCTTTTCGAGTTAAAACGTGTAGTTTAGGAAAAACAAGATAATTTCCCACGATGCGAGACTTCCTTAAAACATGGTTTCTGACAAATTTTGATGAAAAAAATTCTCCTGTGTGTTCTCTTTTGAGGCTACACATTTAGACGTACACGTCACACCAAATCTTTTCGAGTTACAACTTGTTGTTTAGGAGATACAAGCTAATTTTGTATGATGCGTTATTTCTTCTAGTAAAGTGTTTCCAATATGTACTTATTTGTCTTTACTCTGCAAAATTGTATTTCCTTATAACGTGGTATTCTTTCATATTCCTTCGAGAGAAAACTGTCCTGCGCCTTCTCTTTTGAGGCTCCACACTTATACATACAAGCAACACCAAAGTTTTTTGAGTTACAACATATTGTTTAGGAAAAACAAGATGACTTCGCACGATGCAGGATTTCCTTAAAACGTCGTTTTCTGAAAAATTTTGACGAAAGAAAATTCTTCTGTGGGTTCTCTTTTGAGGCTACATGTTTAGACGTACACGCCACACCAAATCTTTTCGAGTTACAACGTGTTGTTTAGGAGATACAAGCTAATTCTGCACGAAGCGTTAATTCTTCTCTTAAAGTGTTTCCAATATGTAAGTATTTGTCTTTACTCTGCAACACTGTATTTCCTTATAACGTGGTATTCTTACATATTCTTTTGAGAGAAAACTCTCCTGTGCGTTCTCTTTTGAGGCTAAACGCTTAGACATACACGCAACACCAAAGCTTTTCGAGTTACAACATGTTGTTTAGGAAAAACAAGATAATTTCCCACGATGCGAGACTTCCTTAAAACATGGTTTCTGACAAATTTTGATGAAAAAAATTCTCCTGTGTGTTCTCTTTTGAGGCTACACATTTAGACGTACACGTCACACCAAATCTTTTCGAGTTACAACTTGTTGTTTGGGAGATACAAGCTAATTTTGTATGATGCGTTATTTCTTCTAGTAAACTGTTTCCAATATGTACTTATTTGTCTTACTCTGCAAAATTGTATTTCCTTATAACGTGGTATTCTTTCATATTCCTTCGAGAGAAAACTGTCCTGCGCCTTCTCTTTTGAGGCTCCACGCTTACACATACAAGCAACACCAAAGTTTTTTGAGTTACAACATGTTGTTTAGGAAAAACAAGATGACTTCGCACGATGCAGGATTTCCTTAAAACGTCGTTTTCTGAAAAATTTTGACGAAAGAAAATTCTTCTGTGGGTTCTCTTTTGAGGCTACATGTTTAGACGTACACGCCACACCAAATCTTTTCGAGTTACAACGTGTTGTTTAGGAGATACAAGCTAATTCTGCACGATGCGTTAATTCTTCTCTTAAAGTGTTTCCAATATGTAAGTATTTGTCTTTACTCTGCAACACTGTATTTCCTTATAACGTGGTATTCTTACATATTCTTTCGTGAGAAAACTATCCTGTGCGTTCCCTTTTGAGGCTACACACTTAGACATACAGGCAACACCAAAGGTTTTCGAGTTACAACGTGTTGTTTATGAAAACCAAGATAATTTCGCACTATACAGGATTTCCTTAAAACGTGATTTTCTGACAAATTTTGACGAAAGAAAATTCTCCTGTGGGTTCTCTCTTGAGGCTACACGTTTCGACGTACACTCCACACCAAATCTTGTCGAGTTACAACGTGTTGTTTAGGAGATACAAGCTAATATTGTATGATGCGTTATTTCTTCTCCTAAAGTGTTTCCAATACGTACGTATTTGTCTTTACTCTGCAACACTGTATTTCCTTATAACGTTGTATTCTTACATGTTCTTTTGAGACAAAACTCTCCTGTGCGTTCTCTTTTGAGGCCACACGTTTAGACATACACGCAACACCAAAGGTTTTCGAGTTACAACGTGTTGTTTAGGAAAAACAAGATAACTTTGCACGATATGGGATTTCCTTAAAACGTGGTTTTCTGACAAATTTTGACGAAAGAAAGTTCTCCTGTGGGCTCTCTTTTGATGCTACACATTTACACGTACATGCCACACCAAATCTTTTCTAGGTACAACCTTTTGTTTAGGAGATACAAGCTAATTTTCTACGATGTGTTAATTCTTTTCGTAAAGTGTTTCCAATACGTACATATTTGTCTTTACTCTGCAACATTGTATTTCCTTATAATGTGGTATTCTTACATATTCTTTCGAGAGAAAACTATCCTGTGCGTTCCCTTTTGAGGCTACACACTGAGACATACAGGCAACACCAAAGCTTTTCGAGTTACAACCTGTTGTTTATGAAAAACAAGATAATTTCGCAGGATGCAGGATTTCCTTAAAACGTGGTTTTCTGACAAATTTTGAAGAAAGAAAATTCTCCTGTCGGTTCTCTTCTGAGGCTACACGTTTAGACGTACACGCCACACCAAATCCTTTCTAGTTACCACGTGTTGTTTAGGAGATACACGCTAATTTTGTACGATGCGTTATTTCTTCTCATAAAGGGTTTCCAATATGTACGTATTTGTCTTTACTCTGCAACACTGTATTTCCTTATAACGTTGTATTCTTACATGTTCTTTCGAGAGAAAACTCTCTTGTGCATTGTCTTTAGAGGAAACATGCTCAGACATACACGCAACAACAAAGCTTTTCGAGTTACAACGTGTTGTTTAGGAAAAACAAGATAATTTTGCACGATGCGGGATTTCCTTAAAACGTAGTTTTTTGACACATTTTGAAGAAAGAAAATTCTCCTGTGGTTTCTCTTTTGAGGCTACACCTGTAGACGTATGAGCCACACCAAATATTTTCAAGTTACAACGTGTTGTTTAGGAGATACAAGCAAATATTGTACGATGCATTATTTCTTCCCTAAAGTGTTTCCAATATGTACTTATTTGTCTTTACTCTGCAACACTGTATTTTCTTAAAACGTGGTATTCTTACATATTCTTTCTAGGGAAAACTCTCCTGTGCATTCTCTTTTGATGCTACAAGCTTAGACAAACACGCAACGCCAAAGCTTTTCGAGTTACAACGTGTTGTTTAGGAAAAACAAGATAATTTCGCAGGATGCGAGATTTCCATAAAACGTGGTTTTCTGACAAATTTTGACGAAAGAAAGTTCTCCTGTGGGTTCTCTTTTGAGGCAACACGTGTAGAGGTACGAGCCACACCAAATCTTTTCCAATTATAACCTGTTGTTTAGGAGATACAAGCTAATTTTGTATTATGCTTTATTTCTTCTCTTAAAGTGTTTCCAATACGTACGTAGTTGTCTTTACTCTGCAACACTGTATTTCCTTATAATGTGGTATTCTTACATATTCTTTCGAGAGAAAACACTCCTGTGCATTCTCTTTTGAGGCTACACGCTTAGACATACACGCAACACCAAAGTTTTCGAGTTACAACGTGTTGTTTAGGAAAAACAAGATAATTTCGCACGATGCGAGATTTCCTTAAAACGTGGTTTCTGACAAATTTTGATGAAAGAAAATTCTCCTGTGGGTTCTCGTTTGAGGCTATACTTTTAGACGTACACGTCACACCGAATCTTTTCGAGTTACAACGTGTTGTTTAGGAGATACAAGCTAATTTTGTAGGATGCATTATTTCTTTTTGTAAAGTGTTTCCAATATGTACTTATTTGTCTTTACTCTGCAACACTGTATTTCCTCATAACGTGGTATTCTTACATATTCTTTTGAGAGAAAAGTCTCCTGTCCTTCACTTTTGAGGCTACACATTTACACATACACGCAACACCAATGCTTTTCGAGTTACAACATGTTGTTTAGGAAAAAGAAGATGATTTCGCACGATGCGGGATTTCCTTAAAACGTGGTGTTCTGAAAAATTTTGAAGAAAGAAAATTCTCTTGTGTATTCTCTTTTGAGGCTACACGTTTAGACGTACATGCCACACCAAATCCTTTCGAGTTACCTCGTAAAGTTTAGGAGATACAAGCTAATTTTTACGATGCGTTATTTCTTCTGGTAAAGTGTTTCCAATATGTACTTATTTGTCTTTACTCTGCAAAATTGTTTTTCCTTATAACGTGGTATTCTTACATATTCTTTCGAGAGAAAACTCTCCTGTGCCTTCTCTTTTGAGGCTCCACGCTTACACATACACGCAACACCAAAGCTTTTTGAGTTACAACATGTTGTTTAGAAAAAGAAGATGATTTCCCACGATGCGGGATTTCCTTAAAACGCGGTTTTCTGAAAAATTTTGAAGAAAGAAAATTCTCCTGTAGGTTCTCTTTTGAGGCTATACGTTTAGACGTACATGCCACACCAAATCTTTTCGAGTTACAACGTGTTGTTTAGGAGATAAAACCTAATTTTTTACGATGCGTTAATTCTTCTCGTAATGTGTTTCCAATACATACGTATTTGTCTTTACTCTGCAACATTGTATTTCCTTATAACGTGGTATTCTTACATATTCTTTCGAGAGAAAACTATCCTGTGCGTTCTCTTTTGAGGTTACACACTTAGACATTCACGCAACACCAAACCTTTTCGAGTAAGAACGTGTTATTTAGGAAAAACAATATAATTTCGCACGATGCGAGATTTCCTTAAAACGTGGTTTCTGACAAATTTTGATGAAAGAAAATTCACCTGTGGGTTCTCTTTTGAGGCTATACATTTAGACGTACACTCACACCAAATCCTTTTGAGTTACAACGTGTTGTTTAGGAGATACAAGCTAATTTTTTATGATGCGTTATTTCTTCTTGTAAAGTGTTTCCAATATGTACTTATTTGTCTTTATTCTGAAAAATTGTATTTCCTTATAACGTGGTATTCTTACATATTCTTTCGAGAGAAAACTCTCCTGTGCCTTCTCTTTTGAGGCTCCACGCTTAGACATACACGCAACACTAAAGCTTTTCGAGTTACAACATGTTTTTTAGGAAAAAGAAGGTGATTTCGCAGGATGCGGGATTTCCTTAAAATGTGGCTTTCTGAAAAATTTTAACGAAAGAAAATTCTCCTGTGGGTTGTTTTTTGAGGCTACACGTTTAGACGTACAAGCCACACCAAATCTTTTCAAGTTACAACGTGTTGTTTAGGAGATACAAGCTAATTTTGTACGATGCGTTATTTCTTCTCGTAATGTGTTTCCTATATATACGTATTTGTCTTTACTCTGCAACACTGTATTTCCTTATAACGTGGTATTCTTACATATTCTTTCGAGAAAAAACTCTCCTTTACATTCTGTTTTGAGGCTACATGCTTAGACATACACGCAACACCAAAGCTTTTTGATTTACAACGTGTTGTTTAGGAAAAACAAGATAATTTCGCATGATGCGAGATTTCCTTAAAACGTGGTTTCTGACAAATTTTGATGAAAGAAAATTCTCTTGTGGGTTCCCTTTTGAGGCTACACGCTTAGACGTACACGTCACACAAAATCTTTTCAAGTTACAACGTGTTGTTTAGGAGACACAAGCTAATTTTGTACGATGCGTTATTTCTTCTTGTAAAGTGTTTCTAATATGTACTTATTTGTCTTTACTCTGCAAAATTGTATTTCCTTATAATGTGGTATTCTTACATAATCTTTCGAGAGAAAACTCTCCTGTGCCTTCTATTTTGAGGCTCCATGCTTACACATACACGCAACACCAAAGCTTTTCGAGTTACAACATGTTGTTTAGGAAAAAGAAGATGATTTCGCACGATGCGGGATTTCCTTAAAACGTGGTTTTCTGAAAAATTTTGACGAAAGAAAATTCTCCTGTGGGTTCTCTTTTGAGGCTACACGTTTAGAGGTACACGGCACACCAAATCTTTTCGAGTTACAACATGTTGTTACGGAGATACAAGGTAATTTTGTAAGATGAGTTACTTCTTCTCTTAAAGTGTTTCCAATATGTTCTTATTTGTCTTTACTCTGCAACACTGTATTTCCTTATAACGTGGTATTCTTACATATTCGTTCGAGAGAAAACTATCCTGTGTGTTCCCTTTTTAGTCTACACACTTAGACATACAGGCAACACCACAGCTTTCTGAGTTACAACGTGTTGTTTATGAAAAACAAGATAATTTCGCACGATGCGGGATTTCCTTAAAACGTAGTTTTCTGAAAAATTTTGACGAAAGAAAATTCTTCAGTGGGTTCTCTTTTGAGGCTACACGTTTAGACGTACACGCCACACCAAATCCTTTCAAGTTACCACGTGTGGTTTAGGAGATACAAGCTAATTTTGTAAGATACGTTATTTCTTCTCATAAAGTGTTTCCAACATGTACGTATTTGTCTTTACTCTGCAACACTGTATTTCCTTATAACGTTGAATTCTTACATATTCTTTCGAGAGAAAACTCTCCTGTGCGTTCTCTTTAGAGGCTACACGCTTAGACATACAAGCAACGCCAAAGCTTTTCGAGTTACAATGTGTTGTTTAGGAAAAACAAGATAATTCCGCACGATGTGAGATTTCCATAAAACGTGGTTTTCTGAAAAATTTTGACCAAAGAAAGTTCTCCTGTGGGTTCTCTTTTGAGGCTACACGTGTAGAGGTACGAGACACACCAAATCTATTCGAGTTACAACGTGTTGTTTAGGAGATACAAGCTAATTTTGCACGATGCGTTATTTCTTCTCTTAAAGTGTTTCCAGTAGTATTTGTCTTTACTCTGCAACACTGTATTTCCTTATAACATGGTATTCTTACATATTCTTTCGAGAGAAAACTCGCCTGTGCGTTCTCTTTTGAGGCTACACTCTTAGACAAATACGCAACGCCAAAGCTTTTCGAGTTACAACTTGTTGTTTAGGAAAAGAAGGTAATTTCGCACGATGGAGGATTTCCATAAAACGTGGTTTTCTGAAAAATTTTGACGAAAGAAATGTCTCCTGTCTGTTCACTTTTGAGGCTACACTTGTAGAAGTACGAGCCACACCAAATCTTTTTGAGTTACCACGTGTTGTTTAGGAGATACAAGCTAATTTTGTACGATGTGTTATTTCTTCTCTTAAAGTGTTTCCAATACATACGTAGTTGTCTTTACTCTGCAACACTGTATTCCCTTATAACGTGGTATTCTTACATATTCTTTCGAGAGAAAACTCTCCTGTGCGTTCTCTTTTGAGGCTACACGCTTAGACATTCACGAAACGCCAAAGCATTTCGAGTTACAATGTGTTGTTTAGGAAAAACAAGATAATTCCGCACGATGCGAGATTTCCATAAAACGTGGTTTTCTGAAAAATTTTGACCAAAGAAAGTTCTCCTGTGGGTTCTCTTTTGAGGCTACACGTGTAGAGGTACGAGCCAAACCAAATCTATTCGAGTTACAATGTGTTGTTTAGGAGATACAAGCTAATTTTTTATGATGCTTTATTTCTTCTCTTAAAGTGTTTCCAGTAGTATTTGTCTTTACTCTGCAACACTGTTTTTTCTTATAACATGGTATTCTTACATATTCTTTCGAGAGAAAACTCGCCTGTGCGTTCTCTTTTGAGGCTACACACTTAGACAAATACGCAACGCCAAAGCTTTTCGAGTTACAATGTGTTGTTTAGGAAAACAAGATAATTTCGCACGATGCGAGATTTCCATAAAACGTGGTTTTCTGAAAAATATTGATGAAAGAAAATTCTCCTGTGGGTTCTCGTTTGAGGCTACACTTTTAGACGTACACGTCACACCAAATATTTTCGAGTTACAACGTGTTGTTTAGGAGATACAAGTTAATATTGTAAGATGCGTTATTTCTTCTCATAAAGTGTTTCCAATATGTACTTATTTGTCTTTACTCTGCAAAATTGTATTTCCTTATAACGTGGTATTCTTACATATTCTTTCGAGAGAAAACTCTCCAGTGCCTTCTCTTTTGAGGCTCCACGCTTACACATACACGCAACACCAAAGCTTTTTGAGTTACAACATGTTATTTAGGAAAAAGAAGATGATTTCGCACGATGCGGGATTTCCTTAAAAAGTGGTTTTCTGAAAAATTTTGAAGAAAGAAAATTCTCCTGTGGGTTCTCTTTTGAGGCTACACGTTTAGACGTACACGCCACACCAAATCCTTTCAAGTTACCACGTGTTGTTTAGGAGATACAAGCTAATTTTGTACGATGCATTATTTCTTCTCGTAAAGTGTTTTCAATACGTACTTATTTGTCTTTAATCTGCAACACTTTATTTCCTAATAACGTGGTATTCTTACGTATGATTTCTAGGGAAAACTCTCATGTGCGTTCTCTTTGAGGCGACACGCTTAGACAAACACGCAATGCCAAAGCTTTTCGAGTTACAATGTCTTGTTTAGGAAAAACGAGATAATTTAGCATGATGCGAGATTTCCATAGAAGGTGGTTTTCTGAAAAATTTTGACGAACGAAAGTTCTCCTTTGGGTTCTCTTTTGAGGCTACACGTGTAGAGGTACGAGCCACACCAAATCTTTTCGAATTACAATGTGTTGTTTAGGAGATACAAGCTAATTTTTTACGATGTGTTAATTATTCTCATAAAGTGTTTCCAAGAAGTACCTATTTGTCTTTGCAACATTATATTTCCTTATAACGTGGTATTCTTACATATTCCTCTGAGAGAAAACGATCCTGTGCGTTCCATTTTGAGGCTACACACTTAGACATACAGGCAACACCAAAGCTTTTCGAGTTACAACGTGTTGTTTATGGAAAACAAGATAATTTCGCACGATGCGGGATTTCCTTAAAACGTGGTTTTCTGACAAATTTTGACGAAAGAAAATTCTCCTGTGGCTTCTCTTTTGAGGCTACACGTTTAGACGTGCATGCCACACCAAATCATTTCGAGTTACCACGTGTTGTTTAGGAGATACAAGCTAATTTTGTATGATGCGTTATTTCTTTTCGTAAAGTGTTTCCAATATGTACGTATTTGTCTTTACTCTGCAACGCTGTATTTCCTTATAACGTTGTATTCTTACATGTTCTTTCGAGAGAAAACTCTCCTGTGCATTCTCTTTAGAGGCTATATGCTCAGACATACACGCAACACTAAAGCTTTTCGAATTACAACGTGTTGTTTAGGAAAAACAAAATAATTTTGCACGATGCGGGATTTCCTTAAAACGTGGTTTTCTGACAAATTTTGACGAAAGAAAGTTCTCCTGTGGGTTCTCTTTTGAGGCTACACGTGTAGACGTACGAGCCACACCAAATATTTTTGAGTTACAACGTGTTGTTTAGGAGATACAAGCAAATATTTTACGATGTGTTATTTCTTCTCGTAAAGTGTTTCCAATACGTACATATTTGTCATTACTCTGCAACACTGTATTTCCTTATAACATGGTATTCTTACATATTCTTTCAAGGGAAAACTCTCCTGTGCATTCTCTTTTGAGGCTACACGATTAGACAAACACGCAACACCAAAGCTTTTCGAGTTAAAACATGTTGTTTAGGAAAAAGAAGATGATTTCGCACGATGCGGGATTTCCTTAAAACCTGGTTTTCTGAAAAATTTTTACGAAAGAAAATTCTCCTGTGGGTTCTCTTTTGAGGCTACATATTTAAACGTACATGCCACACCAAATCTTTTCGAGTTACAACATGTTGTTTAGGAGAGACAAGCTAATATTTTATAATGCGTTAATTCTTCTCGTAATGTGTTTCCAATATGTACGTATTTGTCTTTACTCTGCAACATTGTATTTCCTTATAACGTGGTATACTTACATATTCTTTCGAGAGAAAACTATCCTGTGCGTTCCCTTTTGAGGCTAAACACTTAGACATAGAGGCAACACCATAGCTTTTCGAGTTACAATGAGTTGGTTATAAAAAACAAGATAATTTCGCATGATGCCGGATTTCCTTAAAACATGATTTTCTGACAAATTTTGACGAAAGAATATTACTCTGTGGGTTCTCTTTTGAGGCTTCACGTTTAGACGTGCACGCCACACCTAATCCTTTCGAGTTAACACGTGTTGTTTAGGAGATACATGCTAATTTTGTACGATGCGTTATTTCTTCTCGTAAAGTGTTTCCAATACGTACGTATTTGTCTTTACTCTGCAACACTGTATTTCCTTATAACGTGGTATTCTTGCATATTCTTTCGAGAGAAAACTATCCTGTGTGTTCCCTTTTGAGGCTACACTCTGAGACATACAGGCAACACCAAAGCTTTTCGAGTTACAACGTGTTGTTTATGAAAAACAAGATAATTTCGCACGATGCGGGGTTTCCTTAAAACTTGGTGTTCAGACAAATTTTGACGAAAGAAAATTCTCATGTGGGTTCTCTTTTGAGGCTACACATTTAGGCGTACGAGCCACACCAAATATTTCGAGTTACAACTTGTTGTTTAGGAGATAATAGCAAATTTTGTACGATGCGTTATTTCTTCTTGTACAGTGTTTCCAATAAGTACTTATCTGTCTTTACTCTGCAACACTGTATTTCCTTATAACGTGGTATTCTTACATATTCTTTCGAGGGAAAACTCTCCTGTGCGTTCTCTTTTGAGGCTACATTCTTAGACATACACGCAACGCCAAATCTTTTTGAGTTACAAAGTGTTGTTTAGGAAAAACAAGATAATTTCGCAGGATGCGAGATTTCCATAAAACGTGGTTTTCTGAAAAATTTTGACCACAGAAAGTTCTCCTGTGGGTTCTCTTTTGAGGCTACATGTTTAGACGTACACGTCACACCAAATCTTTTCGAGTTACAACGTGTTGTTTAGGAGATGCAAGCTAAATTTTACGATGAGTTATTTCTTCTCATAAAGTGTTTCCAATAAGTACTTATTTGTCTTTACTCTGCAAAATTGTATTTCCTTATAACATGGTATTCTTACATATTCTTTCGAGAGGAAACTCTCCTGTGCCTTCACTTTTGAGGCTCCACGCTTACACATACAAGCAACAGCAAAGCTTTTCGAGTTACAACATGTTGTTTAGGAAAAAGAAGATGATTTTGCATAATGCGGGATTTCCTTAAAACGAGGTTTTCTGAAAAATTTTGACGAAAGAAAATTCTCCTGTGGGTTCTCTTTTGAGGCTACACGTTTAGACATACAGGCCACACCAAATCATGTCGAGTTACAACGCTTTGTTTAGGAGATACAAGCTAATTTTTTACGATGTGTTAATTCTTCTCGTAAAGTGTTTCTAATACATACGCATTTGTCTTTACTCTGCAACATTGTATTTCCTTATAACGTGGTATTCTTACATATTCTTTCGATAGAAAACTATCCTGTGTGTTCCCCTTTGAGGCTACACACTTAGACATACAGGCAACACCAAAGCTTTTCGAGTTACAACGTGTTGTTTATGAAAAACTAGATAATTTCGCACGATGCGGGATTTCCTTAAAACGTGGTGTTCTGACACATTTTGACGAAAGAAAATTCTCCTGTGGGTTCTCTTTTGAGGCTACACGTTTAGAGGTACACGCCACACCAAATCCTTTCGAGTTACCACGTGTTGTTTAGGAGATACAAGCTAATTTTGTACGATGCGTTATTTCTTCTCATAAAGTGTTTCCAAACGTACGTATTTGTCTTTACACTGCAACACTGTATTTCCTTATAATGTTGAATTCTTACATGTTCTTTCGAGAGAAAACTCTCCTGTGCATTCTCTTTAGAGGCTACATGCTCACACATACACGCAACACCAAAGCTTTTCGAGTTACAACGTGTTGTTCAGGAAAAGCAAGATAATTTTGCACTATGCGGGATTTCCTTAAAACGTGGTTTTCTGACAAATTTTGACGAAAGAAAGTTCTCCTGTGGGTTGTCTTTTGAGGCTACAGGTTTAGACGTACATGCCACACCAAATCTTTTCGAGTTACAACTTGCTGTTTAGGAGATACAAGCAAATTTTTTACGATGCGTTATTTCTTCTTGTAAAGTGTTTCCAATACGTACTTAATTGTCTTTACTCTGCAACACTGTATTTCCATATAACGTGGTATTCTTACATATTCTTTTGAGGGAAAACTCTCCTGTGCGTTCTCTTTTGAGGCTACACGCTTAGACATATAGGCAACGCCAAAGCTTTTCAAGTTACAACGTGTTGTTCATGAAAAACAAGATAATTTCGCACGATGCGGGATTTCCTTAAAACGTGGTTTTCTGACAATTTTTGACGAAAGAAAATTCTCCTGTGGGTTCTCTTTTGAGGCTACACGTTTAGAGGTACACGCCACACCAAATCCTTTCGAGTTACCACGTGTTGTTTAGGAGATACAGCTAATTTTGTACAATGCATTATTTCTTCTCGTGAAGTGTTTCCAATACGTACGTATTTGTCTTTACTCTGCAACACTGTATTTCCTTATAATGTTGTATTCTTACATGTTCTTTCGAGTGAAAACTCTCCTGTGCATTGTCTTTAGAGGCTACATGCTCACACATACACTCAATACCAAAGCTTTTCGAGTTACAACGTGTTGTTTAGGAAAAACAAGATAATTTTTCACGACGCGGGATTTCCTTAAAACGTGGTTTCTGACAAATTTTGACGAAAGAAAGTTCTCCTGTGGGTCGTCTTTTGAGGCTACACGTTTAGACATACACGCCACACCAAATCTTTCAAGTTACAACTTCTTGTTTAGGAGATACAAGCAAATTTTGAACGATGCGTTATTTCTTCTTGGAAAGTTTTTCCAATACATTCTTATTTGTCTTTAATCTGCAACACTGTATTTCCTTATAACGTGCTGTTCTTACATATTCTTTCGAGAGAAAACTCTCCTGTGCGTTCTCTTTTGAGGCTCCATGCCTAGACATACACGCAACGCCAAAGCTTTTCGACTTACAACGTGTTGTTTAGGAAAAACAAGATAATTTCGCACGATGCGAGATTTCCTTAAAACGTGGTTTCTGACAAATTTTGATGAAAGAAAATTCTCCTGTGGGTTCTCTTTTGAGGCTACACATTTAGACATACACGTCACACCAAATCTTTTCGAGATACAACGTGTTGTTTAGGAGATACAAGTTAATTTTGTATGGTGCGTTATTTCTTCTCGTAAAGTGTTTCCAATATGTACTTATTTGTCTTTACTCTGCAAAATTGTATTACCTTATATCGTGGTATTCTTACATATTCTTTCGAGAGAAAATGCTCCTGTGCCTTCTCTTTTGAGGCTCCACGCTTACACATATACGCAACACCAAAGCTTTTTGAGTTACATGTTGTTTACGAAAAACAAGATTATTTCGCACGATGCAGGATATCCTTAAAACGTGGTTTTCAGAAAAATTTTGACGAAAGAAAATTCTCCTGTGCGTTCTCTTTTGAGGCTACATGTTTAGACGTACACGCCACACCAAATCTTTTCGAGTTACAACGTGTTGTTTAAGAGATACAAGCTAATTTTTTACGATGTGTTATTTCTTCTTGTAAAGTGTTTCCAATAAGTACTTGTCTGTCTTTAATCTGCAACACTGTATTTCCTTATAACGTGGTATTCTTACATATTGTTTCGAGGGAAAACTCTCCTGTGCGTTCTCTTTTGAGGCTACGTGCTTAGACATACACGCAACGCCAAAGCTTTTCGAGTTACAAAGTGTTGTTTAGGAAAAACAAGATAATTTCGCACGATGCGAGATTTCCATAAAACGTGGTTTTCTGAAAAATTTTGACCACAGAAAGTTCTCCTGTGGGTTCTCTTTTGAGGCTACATGTTTAGACGTACACGTCACACCAAATCTTTTCGAGTTACAACGTGTTGTTTAGGAGATGCAAGCTAAATTTTACGATGAGTTATTTCTTCTCATAAAGTGTTTCCAATAAGTACTTATTTGTCTTTACTCTGCAAAATTGTATTTCCTTATAACATGGTATTCTTACATATTCTTTCGAGAGAAAACTCTCCTGTGCCTTCTCTTTTGAGGCTCCACGCTTACACATACAAGCAACAGCAAAGCTTTTCGAGTTACAACATGTTGTTTAGGAAAAAGAAGATGATTTTGCATAATGCGGGATTTCCTTAAAACGAGGTTTTCTGAAAAATTTTGACGAAAGAAAATTCTCCTGTGGGTTCTCTTTTGAGGCTACACGTTTAGACATACAGGCCACACCAAATCATGTCGAGTTACAACGTGTTATTTAGGAGATACAAGCTAATTTTTTACGATGTGTTAATTCTTCTCGTAAAGTGTTTCTAATACATACGCATTTGTCTTTACTCTGCAACATTGTATTTCCTTATAACGTGGTATTCTTACATATTCTTTCGATAGAAAACTATCCTGTGTGTACCCCTTTGAGGCTACACACTTAGACATACAGGCAACACCAAAGCTTTTCGAGTTACAACGTGTTGTTTATGAAAAACTAGATAATTTCGCACGATGCGGGATTTCCTTAAAACGTGGTGTTCTGACACATTTTGACGAAAGAAAATTCTCCTGTGGGTTCTCTTTTGAGGCTACACGTTTAGAGGTACACGCCACACCAAATCCTTTCGAGTTACCACGTGTTGTTTAGGAGATACAAGCTAATTTTGTACGATGCGTTATTTCTTCTCATAAAGTGTTTCCAAACGTACGTATTTGTCTTTACACTGCAACACTGTATTCCCTTATAATGTTGAATTCTTACATGTTCTTTCGAGAGAAAACTCTCCTGTGCATTCTCTTTAGAGGCTACATGCTCACACATACACGCAACACCAAAGCTTTTCGAGTTACAACGTGTTGTTCAGGAAAAGCAAGATAATTTTGCACTATGCGGGATTTCCTTAAAACGTGGTTTTCTGACAAATTTTGACGAAAGAAAATTCTCCTGTGGGTTCTCTTTTGAGGCTACACGTTTAGAGGTACACGCCACACCAAATCCTTTCGAGTTACCACGTGTTGTTTAGGAGATACAGCTAATTTTGTACAATGCATTATTTCTTCTCGTGAAGTGTTTCCAATACGTACGTATTTGTCTTTACTCTGCAACACTGTATTTCCTTATAATGTTGTATTCTTACATGTTCTTTCGAGAGAAAACTCTCCTGTGCATTGTCTTTAGAGGCTACATGCTCACACATACACTCAATACCAAAGCTTTTCGAGTTACAACGTGTTGTTTAGGAAAAACAAGATAATTTTTCACGACGCGGGATTTCCTTAAAACGTGGTTTCTGACAAATTTTGACGAAAGAAAGTTCTCCTGTGGGTCGTCTTTTGAGGCTACACGTTTAGACATACACGCCACACCAAATCTTTCAAGTTACAACTTCTTGTTTAGGAGATACAAGCAAATTTTGAACGATGCGTTATTTCTTCTTGGAAAGTTTTTCCAATACATTCTTATTTGTCTTTAATCTGCAACACTGTATTTCCTTATAACGTGCTATTCTTACATATTCTTTCGAGAGAAAACTCTCCTGTGCGTTCTCTTTTGAGGCTCCATGCCTAGACATACACGCAACGCCAAAGCTTTTCGACTTACAACGTGTTGTTTAGGAAAAACAAGATAATTTCGCACGATGCGAGATTTCCTTAAAACGTGGTTTCTGACAAATTTTGATGAAAGAAAATTCTCCTGTGGGTTCTCTTTTGAGGCTACACATTTAGACATACACGTCACACGAAATCTTTTCGAGATACAACGTGTTGTTTAGGAGATACAAGTTAATTTTGTATGGTGCGTTATTTCTTCTCGTAAAGTGTTTCCAATATGTACTTATTTGTCTTTACTCTGCAAAATTGTATTACCTTATATCGTGGTATTCTTACATATTCTTTCGAGAGAAAATGCTCCTGTGCCTTCTCTTTTGAGGCTCCACGCTTACACATATACGCAACACCATAGCTTTTTGAGTTACATGTTGTTTACGAAAAACAAGATTATTTCGCACGATGCAGGATATCCTTAAAACGTGGTTTTCAGAAAAATTTTGACGAAAGAAAATTCTCCTGTGCGTTCTCTTTTGAGGCTACATGTTTAGACGTACACGCCACACCAAATCTTTTCGAGTTACAACGTGTTGTTTAAGAGATACAAGCTAATTTTTTACGATGTGTTATTTCTTCTTGTAAAGTGTTTCCAATAAGTACTTATCTGTCTTTAATCTGCAACACTGTATTTCCTTATAACGTGGTATTCTTACATGTTGTTTCGAGGGAAAACTCTCCTGTGCGTTCTCTTTTAAGGCTACGTGCTTAGACATACACACAACGCCAAAGCTTTTCGAGTTACAATGTGTTGTTTAGGAAAAACAAGATAATTTCGCACGATGCGAGATTTCCATAAAACGTGGTTTTCTGAAAAATTTTGACGAAAGAAAGTTCTCCTGTGGGTTCTCTTTTTAGGCTACATGTTTAGACGTACACGTAACACCAAATCTTTTCAAATTACAACGTGTTGTTTAGGAGATACAAGCCAATTTTGTACGATGCGTTATTTCTTCTCATAAAGTGTTTCCAATAAGTACTTATTTGTCTTTACTCTGCAAAATTGTATTTCCTTATAACGTAGTATTCTTACATATTCTTCCGAGAGAAAACTCTCCTGTGCCTTCTCTTTTGAGGCTCCATGCTTACACATACACGCACCACCAAAGCTTTTCGAGTTACAACATGTTGTTTAGAAAAAAGAAGATGATTTCGCATGATGCGGGATTTCCTTAAAACGAGGTTTTCTGAAAAATTTTGATGAAAGAAAATTCTCCTGTGGGTTCTCTTTTGAGGCTACACATTTAGACGTACAGGCCACACCAAATCTTTTCGAGTTACAACGTGTTGTTTTGGAGATACAAGCTAATTTTTTACGATGTGTTAATTATTCTCAGAAAGTGTTTCCAATACATACTTATTTGTCTTTACTCTGCAACATTGTATTTCGTTATAACGTGGTATTCTTACATATTCTTTTGATAGAAAACTATGCTGTGCGTTCCCCTTTGAGGCTACACACTTAGACATACAGACAACACCAAAGCTTTTCGAGTTACAACGTGTTGTTTATGAAAAACAAGATAATTTCCCACGATGCGGGATTTCCTTAAAACGTGGTGTTCTGACACATTTTGACGAAAGAAAATTCTCCTGTGGGTTGTCTTTTGAGGCTATACGTTTAGAGGTACACGCCACACCAAATCCTTTCGAGTTACCACGTGTTGTTTAGGAGATACAAGCTAATTTTGTACGATGCGTTATTTCTTCTCGTAAAGTGTTTCCAAACGTACGTATTTGTCTTTACACTGCAACACTGTATTGTCTTATAATGTTGAATTCTTACATGTTCTTTCGAGAGAAAACTCTCCTGTGCATTCTCTTTAGAGGCTACATGCTCACACATTCACGCACCACCAAAGCTTTTCGAGTTACAACGTGTTGTTCAGGAAAAGCAAGATAATTTTGCACTATGCGGGATTTCCTTAAAACGTGGTTTTCTGACAAATTTTGACGAAAGAAAGTTCTCCTGTGGGTTGTCTTTTGAGGCTACAGGTTTAGACCTACGAGCCACACCAAATCTTTTCGAGTTACAACTTGTTGTTTAGGAGATACAACAAATTTTGTACGATGCGTTATTTCTTCTGGTAAAGTGTTTCCAATACGTACTTAATTTTCTTTACTCTGCAACACTGTATTTCCATATAACGTGGTATTCTTACATATTCTTTCGAGGGAAAACTCTCCTGTGCGTTCTCTTTTGAGGCTACACGCGTAGACATATAGGCAACACCAAAGCTTTTCGAGTTACAACGTGTTGTTCATGAAAAACAAGATAATTTCGCACGATGCGGGATTTCCTTAAAACGTGGTTTTCTGACAAATTTTAACGAATGAAAATTCTCCTGTGGGTTCTCTTTTGAGGCTACACGTTTATAGGTACACGCCACACCAAATCCTTTCGAGTGACCACCTGTTGTTTAGGAGATACAGCTAATTTTTACAATGCGTTATTTCTTCTCGTAAAGTGTTTCCAATACGTACGTATTTGTCTTTACTCTGCAACACTGTATTTCCTTATAATGTTGTATTCTTACATGTTCTTTCGAGAGAAAACTCTCCTGTGCATTTTCTTTAGAGGCTACATGCTCACACATACACGCAATACCAAAGCTTTTCGAGTTACAACGTGTTGTTCAGGAAAAACAAGATAATTTTTGACGATGCGGCTTACAAAATTAGCTTGTATCTCCTAAACAACACGTTGTAACTCGAAATGAATTGCTGTGGCGTGTACGTCTAAACGTGTAGCCACAAAGGAGAACCCATAGGAGAATTTTCTTTCGTCAAAATTTTTCAGAAAATCACGTTTTAAGGAAATCCCGCATCGTGCAAAATTATCTTTTTTTTTCCTAAACAACACGTTGTAACTCGAAAAGCTTTCGTGTTGCGTGTATGTCTATGTGTGTAGCCTCCAAAGAGAAGGCACAGGAGAGTTTTCTCTCGAAAAAATATGTAAGAATACCATGTTATAAGGTTATAAAGTGTTGCAGAGTAAAGACAAATATGTACGTATTGGAAACACTTTAGGAGAAGAAATAATGCATCGTACAAAATTAGCTTGAATCTCCTAAACAACACGCTGTAACTTGAAGAGATTTGGTGTGGCGTGTACATCTTAACGTGTAGCCTCAAAAGAGAACCCACAGGAGAATTTTGTTCCATCAAAATTTGTCAGAAAACCACGTTTTAAGGAAATCCTGCATAGTGCGAAATATTCTTGTTTTTCCTAAACAACACGTCGTAACTCGAAAAGCTTTGGTGTTGCGTGTATGTCTAAGCGTGTAGCCTCAAAAGAGAACGCACAGGAGAGTTTTCTCTCGAATGAATAAGTAAGAATACCATGTTATAAGGAATTACATTGTTGTAGAATAAAGACAAGTATGTACATATTGGAAACACTTAAAATTTACGAGAAGAAATAACGCATCGTACAAAATTAGCGTGTATCTCTTAAACAACACTTTGTAACTCGAAAAGATTTGGTGTTGCGTGCATTTCAAAGCATGTAGCCTCAAAAGAGAAGGCACAGGAGAGTTTTCTCTGGAAAGAATATATAAGAATACCACGTTATAAGGAAATACAGTGTTGCAGAGTAAAGACAAATACATACGTATTGGAAACACTTTATGAGAAGAAATAACGCATCTTCCAAAATTAGCTTGTATCTCCTAAACAACACGTTGTAACTCGAAAAGATTTGGTGTGGCGTGTACGTCTAAAGGTGTAGCCTCAAAAGAGAACCCACAGGAGAATTTTCTTTCGTCAAAATTTGTCAGAAAACCACGTTTTAAGGAAATCCCGCATTGTGCGAAATTATCTTGTTTTTCCTAAACAACACGTTGTAACTCGAAAAGCTTTGGTGTTGCGTGTATGTCTAAGTGTGTAGCCTCAAAAGAGAACGCACAGGAGAGTTTTCTCTCGAAAGAATATGTAAGAAAACCACGTTATAAGGAAATACAGTGTTTCAGAGTAAAGACAAACATGTACGTATTGGAAACACTTTATGAGAAGAAATAACGCATCATAAAAAATTAGCTTGTATCTCCTAAACAACACGTTGTAACCGAAAAGATTTGGTGTGGCATGTACGTCTAAACGTGTTCTCAAAAGAGAACCCACAGGAGAATTTTCTTAGGTCAAAATTTGTCAGAAAACCATGTTTTAAGGAAATCCCTCACATTATAAGGAAATACAGTGTTGCAGAGTAAAGACAAATATGTACCTATCGGAAACACTTTACAAGAAGAAATAACGCATCGTACAAAATTAGCTTGTGTCTCCTAAACAACACTTTGTAATTCGAAAAGATTTGGTTTGGCATGTACGTCTAAACGTGTAGCCTCAAAAGAGAAGCCACAGGAGAATTTTCTTTCGTTAAAATTTGTCAGAAAAGAGAACGCACAGGAGAGTTTTCTCTCGAAAGAATATATAATAATGACACGTTATAAGAAAATACAGTGCTGCAAAGTAAAGACAAATACGTACCTTTTGGAAACACTTAAACTTTACAAGAAGAAGTAAAGCATAGTACAAAATTAGCTTGTATCTCTTAAACACGTTGTAACTCGAAAAGCTTTGGTGTTGCGCGCATTTATGAGCATGTAGCCTCAAAACAGAAGGCACAGGAAGAAAGAACGCATCGCAAAAAATTAGCTCGTATCTCCTAAACAACATGTTGTTACTCGAAAAGATTTGGTGTGGCGTGTACGTCTAAACGTGTAGCCTCAAAAGAGAACACACAGGAGAATTTTCTTTGGTCAAAATTTGCCAGAAAACCTCGTTTTAAGGAAATCCCACATCGTGCGAAATTATCTTGTTTTTCCTAAACAACACCTTGTAACCCGAAAACTTTGGTGTTGCGTGTATGTCTAATCATGAAGCCTCAAAAGAGAACGCACAGGAGACTTTTCTCTCGAAAGAATATGTAAGAATACCACGTTATAAGGAAATACAGTGATGCAGAGTAAAGACAAATAAGTACGTATTGGAAACACTTTACGAGAAGAAATAATGCATCGTACAAAATTAGCTTGTATCTCCTAAACAACATGTTGTAACTCGAAAAGATTTGGTGTGGCGTGTACGTCTAAACGTGTAGCCTCAAAAGAGAACCCACGGGAGAATTTTTTTTTCGTTAAAATTTGTCAGAAAACCATGTTTTAAGGAAATCACTCATCGTGAGAAATTATCATGTTTTTCCTAAACAACACGTTGTAACTTGAAAAACTTTGATGTTGCGTGTATGTCTAAGCGTGTAGCCTCAAAAGAGAACTCACAGGAGGGTTTTCTCTCGAAAGAACATGTAAGAATACCACATTATAAGGAAATACAATTTTGCAGAGTAAAGACAAATACGTATGTATTTGAAACACTTTACGAGAAGAAATAACGCATCGTAAAATTTAGTTTGTATCTCCTAAACAAGACATTGTAACTCGAAAAGAGTTGGTGTGGCGTGTACGTCTAAACGTGTAGCCTCAAAGGAGAACCCACAGGAGAATTTTCTTTCGTCAAAATTTGTCAGAAAACCACTTATTAAGGAAATCTCGCATCGTGCGAAACTATCTTGTTTTTCCTAAACAACACATTGTAACTCGAAAATCTTTGATGTTGCGTGTATGTCTAAGCATGTAGCCTCAAAAGAGAATGTACAGGAGAGATTTCTCTCGAACGAGTATGTAAGAATACCACGTTATAAGGAAATACAGTGTGGCAAAATAAGATAAATATGTACCTTTTGGAAACACTTAAACTTTACCAGAAGATATAAAGCATCGTAAAAAATTAGCTTGTATCTCCTAAACAACACGTTGTAACTCGAAAAGATTTGGTGTGGCGTGTACGTCTAAATGTGTAGCCTCAAATGAAAACCCACAGGAGAATTTTCTTTCCTCAAAATTTGTCAGAAAACTACGTTTTAAGGAATTCCCGCATCTTGCGAAATTATCTTGTTTTTCCTAAACAACATGTTCTAACTCGTGTATGTCTAAGCGTGTAGCCTCAAAAGAGAACGCACCGGAGAGTTTTCTCATGAAAGAATATGTACAAATACCATGTTATAAGGAAATACAATGTTGTAGAGTAAAGACAAATACGTACGTATTGGAAACACTTTAGGAGAAGAAATAACGCATCGTACAAAATTAGCTTGTATCTCCTAAACAACACGTTGTAACTCGAAAAGATTTGGTGTGGCGTGTACGTCTAAGCGTGTAGCCTCAAATGAAAACCCACAGGAGAATTTTCTTTCGTCAAAATTTGTCAGAAAACCACGTTTTAAGGAATTCCCGCATCGTGCGAAATTATCTTGTTTTTCATAAACAACACGATCTAACTCGAAATGCATTGGTGTTGCGTGTATGTCTAAGCGTGTAGCCTCAAAAGAGAATGCACAGGAGAGTTTTGTCTCGAAAGAATATGTACAAATACCATGTTATAAGGAAATACAGTGTTGTAGAGGAAAGACAAATACGTACGTTTTGGAAACACTTTAGGATAAGAAATAACGCATCGTACAAAATTAGCTTGTATCTCCTAAACAACACGTTGTAACTCGAAAATCTTTGGTGTTGCGTGTATGTCTAAGCGTGTAGCCTCAAAAGAGAACGCACAGGAGAGTTTTCTCTCGAAAAAATATGTAAGAATACCACGTCATAAGGAAATACAGTGTTGCAAAGTAAAGAAAAATACGTACCTTTTGGAAACACTTAAACGTTACGAGAAGAAATAATGCATCATTGAAAATTAGCTTGTATCTCCTAAACAATACGTTGTAACTCGAAAAGATTTGGTGTTGCGTGTATGACTAAGCATGTAGCCTCAAAAGAGAGCGCACAGGAAAATTTTCTCTCGAAAGAATATGTAAGAATACCACGTTATAAGGAAATACAATGTTGCAGAGTAAAGAAAAATACTTGCATATTGGAAAAACTTTACGAGAAGAAATAACGCATCCTACAAAATTAGCTTGTATCTCCTAAACAACACCTTGTAACTCGAAAGGATTTGGTGTGGCGTGTACGTCAAACGTGTAGCCTCAAAAGAGAACCCACAAGAGAATTTTCTTTGGTCAAAATTTGTCAGAAAACCACGTTTTAAGGAAATCCCTCATCGTGCGAAATTATCTTGTTTTTCCTAAACAACATGTTTTAACTCGAAAAGCTTTGGTGTTGCGTGTATGTCTAAGTGTTTAGCCTCAAAAGAGAACGCACAGGAGAGTTTTCTCTCAAAAGAATATGTAAGAATACCACGTTATAAGGAAATACAGTGTTGCAGAGTAAAGAAAAATACGTACGTATTGGAAAAACTTTACGAGAAGAAATAACGCATCCTACAAAATTAGCTTGTATCTCCTAAACAACACCTTGTAACTCGAAAGGATTTGGTGTGGCGTGTACGTCAAATGTGTAGCCTCAAAAGAGAACCCACAGGAGAATTTTCTTTGGTCAAAATTTGTCAGAAAATCACGTTTTAAGGAAATCCCTCATCGTGCGAAAATATATTGTTTTTCCTAAACAATACTTTGTAACTCGTAAAGCTTTGGTGTTGCGTGTATGTCTAAGAGTGTAGCTTCAAAAGAGAACGCACAGGAGAGTTTTCTCTCGAAAGAACATGTAAGAATACCATGTTATAAGGAAATACATTGTTGCAGAGTAAAGATCAATAGGTAGTTATTGTAAATATTTTAGGAGAAAAAATAACGCATGGTACAAAATTAGCTTGTATCTCTTAAACAACACGTTGTAATTCGAAAATATTTGGTGTGGCGTGTATGTCTAAATGTGTAGCCTCAAAAGAGAACCCACAGGAGAATTTTCTTTCGTCAAAATTTTTCAGAAAACCACGTTTAAAGGTAATCCCGCATCGTGCGAAATTATCTTGTTTTTCCTAAACAACACGTAGTAACTCGAAAAGCTTTGGTGTTGCGTGTATGTCTAAGCGTGTAGCCTCAAAAGAGAACGCCCAGGAGAGTTTTCTCTCGAAAGAATATGTAAGAATACCACGTTATAAGGAAATACAGTGTTGCAGAGTAAAGATAAATAGGTAGTTATTGTAAATACTTTACGAGAAGAAATGACGCATGGTACAAAATTAGATTGTATCTCCTAAACAACACGTTGTAATTCGAAAATATTTGGTGTGGCATGTACGTCTAAACGTGTAGCCTCAAAAGAGGACCGACAGGAGAATTTTCTTTCCTCAAAATTTTTCAAAAATCACGTTTTAAGGAAATCCCTCATTGTGTGAAATTATCTTGTTTTTCCTAAACAACACGTTGTAACTCGAAAAGCTTTGGTGTTGCCTGTATGTCTAAGCGTGTAGCCTCAAAAGACAATGCACAGGAGAGTTTTCTCTCGAAAGAATATGTAAGAATACAACGTTATAAGGAAATTCAGTGTTGCAGAGTAAAGACAAATACATACGTATTGGAAACATTTTACGAGAAGAAATAAAGCATCGTAAAAATTAAGCTTTTATCTCCTAAACAACATTTTGTAACTCGAAAGATTTGGTGTGGCGTGTACGTCTAAACATGTAGCCTCAAAAGAGAACCCACAGGAGAATTTTCTTTCGTCAAAATTTGTCAGAAAACCATGTATTAAGGAAATCCCGTATCATGCAAAATTATCTTATTTTTCCTAAACAACACATTGTAACTCGAAAAGCTTTGGTGTTGCGTGTACGTCTATGCGTGTAGCCTCAAAAGAGAATGCACAGGAGAGTTTTCTCTCGAAAGAACATGTTAGAATACCACGTTATAAGTAAATACAGTGTTGCAGAGTAAAGATAAATAGGTAGTTATTGTAAATACATTACGAGAAGAAATAACGCATGGTACAAAAGAGTTTTCTCTCGAAAGAATATGTAAGAATACCACGTTATAAGGAAATACAGTGTTGCAGAATAAAGACAAATATGTACGCATAGAAAACACTTTATGAGAAGAAATAACTCATCGTACAAAATTAGCTTGTATCTCCTAAACACCACGTTGTAACTCGAAAATATTTGGTGTGGTGTGTACGTCTAAACGTGTAGCCTCAAAAGAGAACCCACAGGAGAATTTTCTTCCGTCAAAATTTGTCTGAAAAACATTTTCTAAGGAAATCATGCATCGTGCGAAATTATCTTGTTTTTCCTAAACTACACGTTGCAACTTGAAAAGCGTTGGTGTTGCGTGTATGTCTAAGCATGTAGCCTCAAAAGAGAGCGCACAGGAGAGTTTTCTCTCGAAAGAATATGTAAGAAAACCACATTATAAGGAAATACAGTGTTGCAGAGTAAAGAAAAATACGTACGTATTGGAAAAACTTTACGAGAAGAAATAACGCATTTGTACAAAATTAGCTTGTATCTCCTAAACAACACCTTGTAACTCGAAAAGATTTTGTTTGGCATGTACGTCTAAAGGTGTAGCCTCAAAAGAGAAGCCACCGGAGAATTTTCTTTGGTCAAAATTTGTCAGCAAGCCACGTTTTAAGGAAATCCCGCATCGTGCGAAATTATCTTGTTTTTCCTAAACAACACGTTGTAATTCGAAAAGCTTTGGTGTTGCGTGTATGTCTAAGCATGTAGCCTCAAAAGAGAATGCACAGGAGAGTTTTCTCTCGAAAGAATATGTAAGAATACCACGTTATAACAAATACAGTGTTGCAGAGTAATGACAAATACTTACATATTGGAAACACGTTATGAGAAGAAATAACGCATGGTACAAAATTAGCTTGTAACTCCTAAACAACTCGTTGTAACTCGAAAAGATTTGATGTGACGTTTACATCTAAACGTGTAGCCTCAAAAGGGAACCCACAGGAGAATTTTCTTTGGTCAAAATTTTTCAGAAAACCATGTTTTACGGAAATCCCACATCATGCGAAATTATCTTGTTTTTCCTAAACAACACGTTGTAACTCGAAAAGCTTTGGTGTTGCGTGTATGTCTAAGCTTGTAGCCTCAAAGGAGAACGCACAGGACAGTTTCCTGCGAAAGAATATGTAAGAATACCACGTTATGAGGAAATACAGTGTTGCAGAGTAAAGAGAAATACCTAAGCATTGGAACCACTTTACAATAAGAAATAGTGCATTGTAAAAATTAGCTTGTATCTCCTAAACAACACGTTGTAACTCGAAAAGATTTGGTGTGGCATGCATTTCTAAACGTGTAGCCTCAAAAGAGAACCCACAGGAGAATTTTCTTTGGTCAAAATTTGTCAGAAAACCAGGTTTTATGGAAATCCTGAAAATTTTGACGAAAGAAAATTCTCCTATGGGTTCTCTTTTGAGGCTACATGTTTAGACGTACACGCCACACCAATTCCTTTCAAGCTACAACGTGTTGTTTAGGAGATAGAAGCTAATTTTGTATGATGCGTTATTTCTTCTCGTAAAGTGTTTCCAATACGTATGTATTTGTCTTTACTCTGCAACAATGTATTTCCTTATAACTTGGTGTTCTTACATATTCTTTCAAGAGAAAACTATCCTGTGCCTTCTCTTTTGAGGCTACACACTTAGACATACACGCAACACCAAAGCTTTTCGAGTTACAATGTGTTGTTTAGGAAAAGCAAGATAATTTCGCACGATGCGGGATGTATTTAAAACGTGGTTTCTGAAAAATTTTGAGGAAAGAAAATTCTCCTGTGGGTTCTCTTTTGAGGCTACACATTTAGACGTACACGCCACACCAAATCTTTTCGAGTTGCAACGTGTTGTTTAGGAGATACAAGCTAATTTTGTACGATGCGCTATTTCTTCTTGTAAAGTGTTTCCAATACATATGTATTTGTCTTTACTCTGCAAAACTGTATTTCTTTATAATGTGGTATTCTTACATATTCGTTCGAGAGAAAACTCTCCTGTGCCTTCTCTTTTGAGGCTACACACTTAGACATACACGCAACACGAAAGCTTTTCGAGTTACAACGTGTTGTTTAGGAAAAACAAGATAATTTCGCACGATGCGGGATTTCCTTAAAACGTGATTTTCTGAAAAATTTTGACGAAAGAAAATTCTCCTATGGGTTCTCTTTTGAGGCTAAATGTTTAGACGTACACGCCACACCAAATCTTTTCGAGTTACAACGTGTTGTTTAGGAGATACAAGCTAATTTTGTACGATGCGTTATTTCTTCTCGTAAAGTCTTTCCAATACGTACGTATTTGTCTTTACTCTGCAACACTGTATTTCCTATTAACGTGGTAATCTTACATATTCTTTCGAGAGAAAACTCTCCTGTGCCTTCTCTTTTGAGGTTACACACTTAGACATACACGCAACACAAAAGCTTTTCGAGTTACAAGGTGTTGTTTAGGAAAATCAAGATAATTTCGCACGATGCGGGATTTCCTTAAAATGTGATTTTCTGAAAAATTTTGACGAAAGAAAATTCTCCTATAAGTTCTCTTTTGAGGCTTCACGTTTAGACGTACACGCCACACCAAATCTTTTCGAGTTACAACGTATTGTTTAGGAGATACAAGCAAATATTTTATAATGCGTTATTTCTTCTTGTAAACTGTTTCCAATATGTACGTATTTGTCTTTACTCTGCAACACTGTATTTCCTTATAACGTGGTATTCTTACATATTCTTTCGAGAGAAAACTCTCCTGTGTGTTATCTTTGAGGCTACACGCTTAGACATACACCCAACACCAAAGATTTTCGAGTTACAACGTGTTGTTTAGGAAAAACAAGATAATTTCGCACGATATGGGATTTCGTTAAAACCTGGTTTTCTGACAAATTTTGACCAAAGAAAATTCTCCTGTGGGTTCTCTTTTGAGGCTACACGTTTAGAGGAATATGCCACACCAAATCTTTTCGAGTTACAACGTGTTGTTTTGGAGATACAAGCTAATTTTTTAAGATACGTTATTTCTTCTCCGAAAGTGTTTCCAATACATACGTATTTGTCTTTATTCTGCAACACAGTATTTCCTTATAACGTGGTATTCTTGCATATTATTTTGAGAGAAAACTCTCCTGTGCCTTCTCTTTTGAGGCTACATGCTTAGACATACATGAAACACTAAAGCTTTTCGAGTTACAACGTGTTGTTTAGGAAAAACAAGATAATTTCGCATGATGCGGGATTTCCTGAAAACGTGGTTTTCTGACAAATTTTGACGAAAGAAATTTCTCCTGTGGGTTCTCTTTTGAGGCTACATGTTTAGACGTACACACCACGCCGAATATTTTCGAGTTACAACGTGTTCTTTAGGAGAAACAAGCTAATTTTGTACGATGCATTATTTCTTCTCGTAAAGTGTTTCCAATACGTACGTATTTGTCTTTATTTTGCAACACTGTATTTCCTTATAACGTGGTATTCTTATATATTCTTTCGAGATAAAACTCTCCTGTGCATTCTCTTTTGAGGCTACATGCTTAGACATACACGAACACCAAAGCTTTTCGAGTTACAACGTGTTGTTTAGGAAAAACAAGATAAGTTCGCACGATGAGGGATTTCCTTAAAACGTGGTTTTCTGAAAAATTTTGAAGAAAGAAAATTCTCCTGTGGGTTCTCATTTGAGGCTCCACGTTTAGACGCACACGCCACACCAAATATTTTCGAATTACAACGTGTTGTTTAGGAGATACAAGCTAATTTTGTACCATGCGTCATTTCTTCTCGTAAAGTATTTACAATTACTACCTATTTATCTTTACTCTGCAACACTGTATTTCCTTATAACGTGGTATTCCTACATATTCTTTCGAGAGAAAACTCTCCTGTGTGTTCTCTTTTGAGGCTACACGCTTAGACATACATGCAACACCAAAGCTTTTCGAGTTACAACGTGTAGTTTAGGAAAAACAAGGTAATTTCGCACGATGAGGTATTTCCTTAGAACATGGTTTTCTGACAAATTTTGACGAAAGAAAATTCTCCTGTGGGTTCTCTTTTGAGGCTACACGTTTAGACGTACACGCCACACGAAATCTTTTCGAGTTACAACGTGTTGGTTAGGAGATACAAGCTAATTTTGTACGATGCGTTATTTCTTCTCGTAAAGTGTTTCCAATACTTACGTATTTGTCTTTATGCTGCAACACTGTATTTCCTTATAACGTGGTATTCTTACATATTCTTTCGACAGAAACTCTCCTGTGCATTCTCTTTTGAGGCCACACGCTTAGACATACATGCAACACCAAAGCTTTTCGAATTACAACGTGTTGTTTAGGAGAAACAAGATAATTTCGCAAGATGCGGGATTTCGATAAAACGTGGGTTTCTGACAAATTTTGACGAAGGAAAATCCTCCTGTGGTTTCTCTTTTGAGGCTACACGTTTAGCCGTACATGCCACACCAAATCCTTTTGAGTTACAACGTGTTGTTTAGGAGATACAAGCTAATTTTGTATGATGCATTATATCTTTTCGTAAAGATTTTTCCAATATTTACGTATTTGTCTTTAGTCTGCAACACTGTATTTCCTTATAACGTGGTATTCTCACATATTGTTTCGAGAGAATACTCTACTGTGCGTTCTCTTTTGAGGCTACACGCTTAGATATACACACAACACCAAAGCTTTTTGAGTTACAACGTGTTGTTTAGGAAAAACAAGATAATTTCGCAGGATGCAGGATTTCCTTAAAACGTGGTTTTCTCACAAATTTTGACGAAAGAAAATTCTCCTGTTGGTTGTCTTCGAGGCTACACTTTTAGACGTACACGCCAAACCAAATCTTTTCGAGTTACCACTTGTTGTTTAGGAGATAAAAGTTAATAATTTATGATGCGTTATTTCTTCTCGTAAAGTGTTTCCAATATGTACATTTTTGTCTTTACTCTGCAACACTGTATTTCCTTATAACGTGGTATTCTTACATGTTCTTCCGAGATAAAACTCTCCTGTGCATTCTCTTTTGAGGCTACACGCTTAGACATACACGCAACACCAAAACTTTTCGAGTTACAACGTGTTGTTTAGGAAAAACAAGATAATTTCGCATGATGCGGGATTTCCTTAAAACGTGGTTTTCTGACAAATTTTGACGAAAGAAAATTCTCCTGTTGGTTCTCTTTTGAGGCTACACGTTTAGACTTACATGCCAAACCAAATTTTTTCGAGTTACAACGTGTTGTTTAGGAGATAAAAGCTAATTTTTTATAATGCATTATTTCTTCTCGTGTTTCCAATATGTACGTATTTGTCTTTACTCTGCAAAATTGTATTTCCTAATAGCGTGGTATACTTACATATTCTTTCGAGAGAAAACTCTCCTGTGCCTTCTCTTTTGAGGCTCCACGTTTAGACATACACGCAACACTAAAGCTTTTCGAGTTACAACATGTTGTTTAGGAAAAAGATGATTTCGCACGATGCAGGATTTCCTTAAAACGTGGATTTCTCAAAAATTTTGAAGAAAGAAAATTCTCCTGTGGGTTCTCTTTTGAGGCTACACGTTTAGACGTACATGCCACACCATATCTTTTTGAGTTACAACGTGTTGTTTAGGAGATACATGTTAATTTTTTACTATGCGTTAATTCTTCTCGTAAAGTGTTTCCAATACGTACGTGTTTATCTTTACTCTGCAACACTGTATTTCCTTATAACGTGGTATTCTTACATATTCTTTCGAGAGAAAACTCTCCTTTGCGTTCTCTATTGAGGCTACACGCTTAGACATACATGCAACACCAAAGCTTTTCGAGTTACAACGTGTTGTTTAGGAAAAACAAGATAATTTCGCATGATGCGAGATTTCCTTAAAACGTGGTTTCTGACAAATTTTGATGAAGGAAAATTCTCCTGTGGGTTCTCTTTTGAGGGTACACGTTTAGACATACACGTCACACCAAATCTTTTCGAGTAACAACGTGTTGTTTAGGAGATACAAGCTAATTTTGTAAGATGCGTTATTTCTTCTCGTAAAGTGTTTCCAATATGTACTTATTTGTCTTTACTCTGCAAAATTGTATTTCCTTATATGTGGTATTCTTACATATTCTTTCGAGAGAAAACTCTCCTGTGCCTTCTCTTTTGAGGCTCCACGCTTAGACATACACGCAACACAAAAGCTTTTTGAGTTACAGCTTGTTGTTTAGGAAAAAGAAGATGATTTCTCACGATGTGGGATTTCCTTAAAACGTGGTTTTCTGAAAAATTTTAACGAAAGAAAATTCTCCTGTGGGTTCTCTTTTGAAGTTACACATTTAGACGTACACGCTGCACCAAATCTTTTCGAGTTACAACTTGTTGTTTAGGAGATACAAGCTAATTTTGTACGATGCGTTATTTCTTCTCGTAAAGTTTTCCAATACGTACATATTTTTCTTTACTCTGCAACACAGTATTTCCTTATAACTTGGTATTCTTACATATTCTTTCGAGTGAAAACTATCCTGTGCGTTCTCTTTTGAGGCTACACACTTAGACATACAGGCATCACCAAAGCTTTTCGAGTTACAACGTGTTGTTTATGAAAATCAAGATTATTTCGCACGATTCGTGATTTCCTTAAAATGTGGTTTTCTCACAAATTTTGACGAAAGAATATTATCCTGTGGGTTCTCTTTTGAGGCTACACGTTTAGACGTACACGCCACACCAAATCCTTTCGAGTTACCACGTGTTGTTTAGGAGATACAAGCTAATTTTGTATGATGCCTTATTTCTTCTCGTAAAGTGTTTCCAATACGTACTTATTTCTCTTTACTCAGCAACACTGTATTTCCCTATAACGTGGTATTCTTACATATTCTTTCGAGGGAAAACTCTCCTGTATGTTCTCTTTTGAGGCTACATGCTTAGGCATACACGCAACGCCAAAGCTTTTCGAATTACAACGTTTTGTTTAGGAAAAACAAGATAATTTCGCACGATGCGAGATTTCCATAAAACGTGGTTTTCTGAAAAATTTTGACCAAAGAAAGATCTCCTGTGCATTCTCTTTTGAGGCTACACATGTAGTCGTACGAGCCAAAACAAATCTTTTCGAGTTACAACGTGTTGTTTAGAAGATACAAGCTAATTTTTTACGATGCATTATTTCGTCTCTTAAAGTGTTTCCAATACGTACGTATTTGTCTTTACTCTGCAACACTGTATTTCCTTATAACGTGGTATTCTTACATATTCTTTCGAGAGAAAACTCTCCTGTGCATTCTCTTGTGAGGCTACACGCTTAGACATACACGCAACAGCAAAGCTTTTCGAGATACAACATGTTGTTTAGGAAAAACAAGATAATTTCGCACGATGCGAGATTTCCTTAAATCGTGGTTTTCTGACAAATTTTGATGAAGGAAAATTCTCCTGTGTCTTCTCTTTTGAGGGTACACGTTTAGACATACACGTACACCAAATCTTTTCGAGTAACAACGTGTTGTTTAGGAGATACAAGCTAATTTTGTAAGATGCGTTATTTCTTCTCGTAAAGTGTTTCCAATATGTACTTATTTGTCTTTACTCATCAAAATTTTATTTCCTTATAACGTGGTATTCTTACATATTCTTTCGAGAGAAAACTCTCCTGTGCCTTCTCTTTTGAGGCTCCACGCTTAGACATACACGCAACACCAAAGCTTTTCGAGTTACAACTTGTTGTTTAGGAAAAAGAAGATGATTTCGCACGATGCGGGATTTCCTTAAAACGTGGTTTTCTAAAAAATTTTAACGAAAGAAAATTCTCCTGTCGGTTCTCTTTTGAAGCTACACATTTAGACGTACATGCCGCACCAAATCTTTTCAAGTTACAACGTGTTGTTTAGGAGATACAAGCTAATTTTGTACGATGCGTTATTTCTTCTCGTAAAGTTTTCCAATACGTACATATTTTTCTTTACTCTGCAACACTGTATTTCCTTATAACTTGGTATTCTTACATATTCTTTCGAGAGAAAACTATCCTGTGCGTTACCCTTTGAGGCTACACACTTAGACATACAGGCATCACCAAAGCTTTTCGAGTTAAACGTGTTGTTTATGAAAATCAAGATTATTTCGCACGATGTGTGATTTCCTTAAAATGTGGTTTTCTCACAAATTTTGATGGAAGAAAATTATCCTGTTGGTTCTCTTTTGAGGCTACACATTTAGACGTACACGCCACACCAAATCCTTTCGAGTTACCACATGTTGTTTAGGAGATACAAGCTAATTTTGTATGATGCCTTATTTCTTCTCGTAAAGTGTTTCCAATACGTACTTATTTCTCTTTACTCTGCAACACTGTATTTCTCTATAACGTGGTATTCTTACATATTCTTTCGAGGGAAAACTCTCCTGTATGTTCTCTTTTGAGGCTACATGCTTAGGCATACACGCAACGCCAAAGCTTTTCGAGTTACAACGTTTTGTTTAGGAAAAACAAGATAATTTCGCACGATGCGAGATTTCCATAAAACGTGGTTTTCTGAAAAATTTTGACCAAAGAAAGTTCTCCTGTGCATTCTCTTTTGAGGCTACACGTGTAGTCGTACGAGCCAAAACAAATCTTTTCGAGTTACAACGTGTTGTTTAGAAGATACAAGCTAATTTTTTACGATGCATTATTTCTTCTCTTAAAGTGTTTCCAATACGTACGTATTTGTCTTTACTCTACAACACTGTATTTCCTTATAACGTGGTATTCTTACATATTCTTTTGAGAGAAAACTCTCCTGTGCGTTCTCTTGTGAGGCTACACGCTTAGACATACACGCAACAGCAAAGCTTTTTGAGATACAACATGTTGTTTAGGAAAAACAAGATAATTTCGCACGATGCGAGATTTCCTTAAAACGTGGTTTTCTGACAAATTTTGATGAAAGAAAATTCTCCTGTGTGTTCTCTTTTGAGGCTACAGGTTTAGACGTACATGTCACACCAGATCTTTTCGAGTTACAACGTGTTGGTTAGGAGATACAAGCTAATTTTGTATGAAGCAGTATTTCTTTTACTAAAGTGTTTCCAATATGTACTTATTTGTCTTTACTCTGCAAAATTGTATTTCCTTATAACGTGGTATTCTTACATATTCTTTCGAGAGAAAACTCTCCTGTGCGTTCTCTTTTGAGGCCACACGTTTAGACATACACCCAACACCAAAGGTTTTCGAGTTACAACGTGTTGTTTAGGAAAAACAAGATAATTTTGCACGATGCCGGATTACCTTAAAACGTGGTTTTCTGACAAATTTTGACGAAAGAAAGTTCCCCTGTTGGTGTTCTTTTGAGTCAACACGTGTAGACGTACGAGCCACACCAAATCTTTTCTAGTTACAACGTGTTGTTTAGGAGATACAAGCAAATTTTTTACGATGCGTTATTTCTTCTCATAAAGTGTTTCCAATACGTACGTATTTGTCTTTACTCTGCAACACTGTATTTCCTTATAACGTGGTATTCTTACATATTCTTTCGAGGGAAAACTCTCCTGTGCGTTCTCTTTTGAGGCTACATGCTTAGACATACATGCAACCCCAAAGCTTTTCGAGTTACAACTTGTTGTTTAGGAAAAACAAGATAATTTCGCAGGATGCGAGATGTCCATAAAACATGGTTTTCTGACATATTTTGACGAAAGAAAGTTCTCCTGTGGATTCTCTTTTGAGGCTACACGTGTAGAGGTACGGGCCACACCAAATCTTTTCGAGTTGCAACGTGTTGTTTAGGAGATACAAGCTAATTTTGTAAGATGCGTTATTTCTTCTCGTAAAGTGTTTCCAGTACGTACGTATTTGTCTTTACTCTGCAACACTGTATTTCCTTATAACGTGGTATTCTTATATATTCTTTCGAGAGAAAACTCTCCTGTGCGTTCTCTTTTGAGGTGACACGCTTAGACATACACGCAACACCAAAGATTTTCGAGTTACAACGTGTTGTTTAGGAAAAACAAGATAATTTCGCACGATGCGAGATTTCATTAAAACGTGGTTTCTGACAAATTGGATGAAGGAAAATTCTCCTGTGGGATCTCTTTTGAGGCTGCACGTTGAGACGTACACGTCACACCAAATCTTTTTGAGTTACAACGTGTTGTTTAGGAGATACAAGCTAATTTTTTACGATGCGTTATTTCTTCTCTTAAAGTGTTTCCAATATGTACTTATTTGTCTTTACTCTGCAAAATTGTATTTCCTTTTAACGTGGTATTCTTACATATTCTTTCGAGAGAAAACTGTCCTGTGCCTTCCCTTTTGAGGCTCCATGCTTACACAAACACGCAACGCCAAAGCTTTTTGAATTACAATGTGTTGTTTAGGAAAAACAAGATAATTTCGCATGATGCCAGATTTCCATAAAACGTGGTTTTCTGAAAATTTTAGACGAAAGAAAGTTCTCTTGTGGGTTCTCTTTTGAGGCTACACGTGTGGAGGTATGAGCCACACCAAATCTTTTCGAGTTACAACGTGTTGTTTAGGAGATACAAGCTAATGTTGTACGATGCATTATTTCTTCTCTTAAAGTGTTTCCAATATGTACATATTTGTCTTTACTCTGCAACACTGTATTTCCTTATAACGTGGTATTCTTACATATTCTTTCGAGAGAAAACTCTCCTTTGAGTTCTCTTTTGAGGTTACACGCTTAGACATACACGCAACACCAAAGCTTTTCGAGTTACAACGTGTTCTTTAGGAAAAACAAGATAATTTCGCCCGATGCGAGATTCCATTAAAACGTGGTTTCTGACAAATTTTGACGAAAGAAAATTCTCCTGTGGGTTCTCTTTTGAGGCTACACATTTAGACGTACACGTCACACCAAATCTTTTTGAGTTACAACGTGTTGTTTAGGAGATACAAGCTAATTTTGTACGATGCGTTATTTCTTCTCGTAAAGTGTTTCCAATATGTACTTATTTGTCTTTACTCTGCAAAATTGTATTTCCTTATAACGTGGTATTCTTACATATTCTTTCAAGAGAAAACTCTCCTGTGCCTTCTCTTTTGAGGCTCCATGCTTACACAAACACGCAACGCCAAAGCTTTTTGAGTTACAATGTGTTGTTTAGGAAAAACAAGATAATTTCCCACGATGCCAGATTTCCATAAAACGTGGTTTTCTGAAAAATTTTGACGAAAGAAAGATCTCCTGTGGGTTCTTTTTCGAGGCTACACGTGTAGAGGTAAGAGCCATACCAAATCTTTTCGAGTTACAACGTGTTATTTAGGAGATACAAGCTTATGTTGTACGATGCGTTATTTCTTCTCTTAAAGTGTTTCCAATAAGTACATATTTGTCTTTACTCTGCAGCACTGTATTTCCTTATAACGTGGTATTCTTACATATTCTTTCGAGAGAAAACTCTCCTGTGAGTTGTCTTTTGAGGCTACAAGCTTAGACATAAAGGCAACACCAAAGCTTTTCCAGTTACAGCCTGTTGTTTAGGAAAAACAAGATAATTTTGCATGATGCGAGATTTCTTTAAAACGTGGTTTCTGACAAATTTTGATGAAAGAAAATTCTCCTGTGGGTTCTCTTTTGAGGCTACACATGTAGACATACACGTCACACCAAATCTTTTCGAGTTACAACGTGTTGTTTAGGAGACACAAGCTAATATTGTTCGATGCGTTATTTCTTCTCGTAAAGTGTTTCCAATATGTACTTATTTGTATTTACTCTGCAAAATTGTATGTCCTTATAACGTGGTATTCTTACCTATTCTTTTGAGAGAAAACTCTCCTGTGCCTTTTCTTTTGAGGCTCCATGCTTACACATACACGCAACACCAAAGCTTTTCGAGTTACAACATGTTGTTTAGGAAAAAGAAGATGATTTCGCACGATGCGGGATTTCCTTAATACGTGGTTTTCTGAAAAATTTTGACGAAAGAAAATTCTCCTGTGGGTTCTCTTTTGAGGCTACACGTTTAGACGTACATGCCATACCAAATCTTTTCGAGTTACAACGTGTTGTTTAGGAGATACAAGCTTACTTTTTACGATGCGTTAATTCTTTTCGTAAAGTGTTTCCCATACGTACATATTTGTCTTTACTCTGCAACACTGTATTTCCTTATAAAGTAAAATTCATACATATTCTTTCGAGAGAAAACTATGCTGTGCATTCCCTTTTGAGGCTACACACTTAGACATACAGGCAACACCAAAACTTTTCGAGTTACAACGTGTTGTTTATGAGAAACAAGATAATTTCGCACGATGCGGGATTTCCTTAAAACGTGGTTTTAGGACAAATTTTGACGAAAGAAAATTCTCCTGTGGGTTCTCTTTTGAGGCTACATGTTTAGACGAACACGCCACACCAAATCCTTTCGAGTTTCCAAGTGTTGTTTAGGAGATACAAGCTAATTTTGTACGATGCGTTATTTCTTCTCGTAAAGTGTTTCCCATATGTACACATTTGTCTTTACTCTGCAACACTGTATTTCCTTATAACATTGTATTTTTACATGTTCTTTCGAGAGAAACCTCTCCTGTGCATTCTCTTTAAAGACTACATGCTTAGACATTCACACAACACCAAAGCTTTTCGAGTTACAACGTGTTGTTAAGGAAAAACAAGATAATTTTGCACGATGCGGGATTTCCTTAAAACATGGTTTTTTGACAAATTTTGACGAAAGAAAGTTCTCCTGTGGGTTCTCTTTTGAGGCTACACGTGTAGAGGTATGAGCCACACCAAATATTTTCGAGTTACAACGTGTTATTTAGGAGATACAAGCTAATTTTGTACGATGCGTTATTTCTTCTCTTAAAGTGTTTCCAATATGTACTTACTTGTCTTTACTCTGCAACACTGTATTTCCTTATAACGTGGTATTCTTACATATTCTTTCGAGGGAAAACACTCCTGTACATTCTCTTTTGAGGCTACAAGCTTAGACAAACACGCAACGCCAAAGCTTTTCGAGTTACAACGTGTTGTTTAGGAAAAACAAGAAATTTTCGCACGATGCGAGATTTCCATAAAACGTGGTTTTCTGGAAAATTTTGAGGAAAGAAAGATCTCCTGTAGGTTCTCTTTTGATGCTACACGTGTAGAGGTACGAGCCACACCAAATCTTTTCGGGTTACAACGTGTTGTTTGGAGATACAAGCTAATTTTGTACGATGCGTTATTTCTTCTCTTAAAGTGTTTCCAATACGTACGTAGTTGTCTTTACTCTGCAACACAGTATTTCCTTATAACGTGGTATTCTTACATATTCTTTCGAGAGAAAACTCTCCTGTGCGTTCTCTTTTGGGGCTACATCCTTAGACATACACCCAACACCAAAGTTTTTCGAGTTACAACGTGTTTTTTAGGAAGAACAAGATAATTTCTCATGATGCGGGATTTCCTTAAAACGTGGTTTTCTGAAAAATTTTGACGAAAGAAAATTGTCCAGTGGGTTCTCTTTTGTGGCTACACGTTTAGACGTACAAACCACACCAAATCTTTTCGAGTTACAACGTGTTGTTAGGAGATACAAGCTAATTTTTTTACGATGCTTTATTTCATCTCTTAAAGTTTATGGGTTTCCAATACATAGATATTTGTCTTTACTCTGCAAAATTGTATTTCCTTATAACGTGGTATTCTTACATATTCTTTTGAGAGAAAACTATCCTGTGCGTTCTCTTTTGAGGTTACACCCTTAGACATACACGCAACACAAAAGCTTTTTGAGTTACAACGTGTTGTTTAGGAAAAACAAGATAATTTCGCATGATGCGAAATTTCTTTAAAATGTGGTTTCTGACAAATTTTGATGAAACAAAGTTGTCCTGTTGGTTCTCTTTTGAGTCTACACGTTTAGACGTACACCTCACACCAAACCGTTTCTAGTTACAACGTGTTGATTAGGAGATACAAGCTAATTTTGTATGATGCGTCATTTCTTCTCGTAAAGTGTTTCCAATATGTACTTATTTGTCTTTACTCTGCAAAATTTTATTTCCTTATAACGTGGTATTCTTACATATTCTTTCGAGAGAAAACTCTCCTGTGCCTTCTCTTTTGAGGCTCCACGTTTACACATACACGCAACACCAAAGCATTTCGAGTTACAACATGTTCTTTAGGGAGAAGAAGATGATTTCGCACGATGCAGGATTTCCTAAAAACGTGGTTTTCTGAAAAATTTTGACAAAAGAAAATTCTCCTGTGGGTTCTCTTTTGAGGCTACACGTTTAGACGTACACGCCACACCAAATTTTTTCGAGTTACAACGTGTTGTTTAGGAGATACAAACTAATTTTTTACTATGCGTTACTTCTTCTCGTAACTTGAGTCAACACGTGTAGACGTACGAGCCACACCAAATCTTTTCTAGTTACAACGTGTTGTTTAGGAGATACAAGCAAATTTTTTACGATGCGTTATTTCTTCTCATAAAGTGTTTCCAATATGTACGTATTTGTCTTTACTCTGCAACACTTTATTTCCTTATAACGTGGTATTCTTACATATTCTTTTGAGAGAAAACTATCCTGTGCGTTCCCTTTTGAGGCTACACAATTAGACATACAGGCAACACCAAAGCTTTTCGAGTTAAAACGCGTTGTTTATGAAAAGCAAGATAATTTCGCACGATGCGGGATTTCCTTAAAACTTGGTTTTCTGACAAATTTTGACGAAAGAAAATTTTCATGTGGGTTCTCTTTTGAGGCTACACTTTTAGACGTACACGCCACACCAAATCCTTTCGAGTTACCACGTGTTGTTTAGGAGATACAAGCTAATTTTTTATGATGCGATATTTCTTCTCTTAAAGTGTTTCCAATACGTACGTATTTGTCTTTACTCTGCAACACTGTATTTCCTTATAACGTTGTATTCTTACATATTCTTTCGAGAGAAAACTCTCCTGTGCGTTCTCTTAAGAGGTTACACGCTTAGACATACACGCAACACCAAAGCTTTTCGAGTTACATCGTGTTGTTTAGGAAAAACAAGATAATTTTGCACGAAGCGGCATTTCCTTAAACGTGGTTTCCTGACAAATTTTGAGGAAAGAAAGTTCTCCTGTGGGTTCTCTTTTGAGGCTACACGTGTAGACGTATGAGCCACACCAAATCTTTTCGAGTTACAACGTGTTGTTTAGCAGATACAATCAAATTTTGTACGATGTGTTATTTCTTCTCGTAAATTGTTTCCAATACGTACTTATTTGTATTTAGTCTGCAACACTGTATTTCCTTATAACGTGGTATTCTTACATATTCTTTGAGGGAAAACTCTCCTGTGCCTGCTCTTTCGAGGCTACATGCTTAGACATACACGCAACGACAAAGATTTTCGAGTAACAACGTGTTGTTTAGTACAAACAAGATAATTTCGCACGATGCGAGATTTCCATAAAACGTGGTTTTCTGAAAAAATTTGACGAAAGAAAATTCTCCTGTGGGTTCTCTTTTGAGGCTACACGTGTAGGGGTACGAGCCACACTAAATCTTTTCGAGTTACAAGGTGTTGTTTAGGAGATACAAGCTAATTTTGTACGATGCTTTAATTCTTCTCGTAAAGTGTTTCCAATACGTATGTATTTGTCTTTACTCTGCAACACTGTATTTCCTTATAACGTGGTATTCTTACATATTCTTTCGAGAGAAAACTCTCCTGTGTGTTCTCTTTTGAGGCTACACGCTTAGACATACACGCACCACCAAAGCTTTTCGAGTTACCACGTGTTGTTTAGGAAAAACAAGATAATTTCGCACGATGCGAGATTTCCATAAAACGTGGTTTCTGACAAATTTTGATGAAAGAAAATTCTCCTGTGGGTTCTCTTTTGAGGCTACACATTTAGACGTACACGTCACACCAAATCTTTTCAAGTTACAACGTGTTGTTTAGGAGATACAAGCTAATTTTCTAGGATACGTTATTTCTTATTGTAATGTGTTTCCAATAAGTTCTTATTTGTCTTTACCCTGCAAAATTGTATTTTCTTATAACGTGGTATTCTTACATATTCTTTCAAGAGAAAACTCTCCTGTGCCTTCTCTTTTGAGGCTCCACGCTTACACATACACGCAACACCAAAGCTTTTCGAGTTACAACATGTTGTTTAGGAAAAAGAAGATGATATCTCACGATGCGGGATTTCCTTAAAACGTGGTTTTCTGACAAATTTTGACGAAAGAAAATTCTCCTTTGGGTTCTCTTTTGAAGCTACATTTTTAGATTTACACGCCACACCAAATTTTTTCGAGTTACAACGTGTTGTTTAGGAGATACAAGCTAATTTTGTACGATGCGTTAATTTTTCTCATAAAGCGTTTCCAATACGTACGTATTTGTCTTTAAGCTGCAACACTGTATTTCCTTATCACGTGGTATTCTTACATATTGTTTCGAGAGAAAACTATCCTGTGCGATCCCTTTTGAGGCTACACACTTAGACATACAGGCAACACCAAAGCTTTTCGAGTTACAACGTGTTTTTATGAAAAACAAGATAATTTCGCACGATGCGGGATTTCCTTAAAACGTGGTGTTCTGACAACTTTTGAGGAAAGAACATTCTCCTGTGGGTTCTCTTTTGAGGCTACACGTTTAGACGTGCACGCAACACCGAATCATTTCGAGTTACCATGTGTTGTTCAGGAGATACAAGCTAATTTTGTACGATGCGTTATTTCTTCTTGTAAAGTGTTTCCAATAAGTATGTATTTTCTTTAGTGTGCAATACTGTATTTCCTAATAACGTGGTATTCTTACATATTCTTTTGAGAGAAAACTCTCCTGTGCCTTCTCTTTTGAGGCTACATGCTTAGACATACACGCAACACCAAAGATTTTCGAGTGACACCGTGATGTTTAGGAAAAACAAGATAATTTCGCACGATGTGGGATTTCCTTAAAACGTGGTTTTCTGACAAAATTTGACGAAAGAAAATTCTCCTGTGGGTTCTCTTTTGAGGCTGCACATTTAGACGTAAACACCACACCAAATCTTTTTGAGTTACAACGTGCTGTTTAGGAGTTACAAGCTAGTTTTTTATGATGCATTATTTCTTCTCGTAAAGTTTAAGTGTTTTCAATATGTACGTATTTGTCTTTACTCTGCAACATTGTATTTCCTCATAACGTGGTATTCTTACATATTCTTTCGAGAGAAAACTGTCCTGTGCATTCTCTTTTGAGGCTACACGCTTAGACATACACGCAACATCAAAGCTTTTCGAGTTACAACGTGTTGTTTAGGAAAAACAAGATAATTTCGCACGATGCGGGATTTCCTTAAATCGTGGTTTTCTGAAAAAATTTTGACTAAAGAAAATACTCCTGTGGGTTCTCTTTTGAGGCTACACATTTAGATGTACACGTCACACCAAATCTTTTCGAGTTATAACGTGTAGTTTAGGAGATACATGCTAATTTTGTGCGATGCATTATTTCTTCTCGTAAAGTGTTTCCAATACGTACGTATTTGTCTTTACTCTGCAACACTGTATTTCCTTATAACGTGGTATTCTTACATATTCTTTCGAGAGAAAACTCTCCTGTGCCTTCTCATTTGAGGCTACATGCTTAGACATACACGCAAAACCAAATCTTTTTGATTTACACGTGTTGATAAGGAAAACAATATAATTTCGCATGATGCGGGCTTTCCTTAAACCGTGGTTTTCTTACACATTTTGACGAAAGAAAATTCTCCTGTGGGTTTTCTTTTGAGGCTACACGTTTAGACGTACACGCCATACCAAATCATTTCGAGTTAAAACGTGTTGTTTAGGAGATACAAGCTTGTACGAAGCGTTATTTCTTCTCGTAAAGTGTTTCCAATACGAACATATTTGTCTTTACTCTGCAACAATGTATTTCCTTATAACGTGGTATTCTTACATATTCTTTATAGAGAAAACTCTCCTGTGCCTTCTCTTTTGAGGCTACACGCTTAGACATACAGGCAACACCAAAGCTTTTCGAGTTATGACGTTTTGTTTGGGAAAACCAAGATAATTTCGCAGGATGCGGGATTTCCTTAAAACGTGGTTTTCTGAAAAATTTTGACGAACGAAAATTCTCCTGTGGGTTCTCTTTTGAGGCTACACGATTAGACGCACACACCACACCAAATATTTTCGAGTTACAACGTGTTGTTTAGGAGATACAAGCTAATTTTTTACGATGCTTTATTTCTTCTCGTAAAGTGTTTACAATACATACATATTTGTCTTTACTCTGCAACACTGTATTTCCTTATAACGTCGTATTCTTACATATTCTTTCGAGAGAAAACTCTCCTGTGCGTTCTCTTTTGAAGGCTACATGCTTAGACATACATGCAACACCAAAGCTACACGAGTTACAACGTGTTGTTTAGGAAAAACAAGATAATTTCGCACGATGCGGGATTTCCTAAAATCGTGGTTTTCTGAAAAAATTTTGACGAAAGAAAATACTCCTGTGGGTTCTCTTTTGAGGCTACACGTTTAGATGTACACGCCACACCAAATCTTTTCGAGTTATAACGTGTAGTTTCGGAGATACAAGCTATTTTTTTACGATGCATTATTTCTTCTTGTAAAGTGTTTCCAATACGTACATATTTGTCTTTACTCTGCAACACTGTATTTCTTTTTAACGTGGTATTCTTACATTTTCTTTAAGGGAAAACTCTCCTCCTACGCCTTCTCTTTTGAGGCTACATGCTTAGACATACTCGCAACACCAAAGCTTTTCGAGTTACGACCGGTTGTTTAGGAAAAACAAGATAATTTCCCATGATGCGGGATTTCCTTAAAATGTGGTTTACTGACCAATTTTGACGAAAGAAAATTCTCCTGTGGGTTCTCTTTTGAGGCTACACGTTTAGACATACAGGCCACACCAAATCTTTTTGAGTTACAACGTGTTGTTTAGGAGATACAAGCTAATTTTGTACTATGCGTTATTTCTTCTCGTAAAGTGTTTCTAATAAGTGCGTATTTGTCTTTACTCTGCAAAATTGTATTTCCTTATAACGTGGTATTCTTACCTATTCTTTTGAGAGAAAACTCTCCTGTGCCTTCTCTTTTGAGGCTCCATGCTTACACATACACGCAACACCAAAGCTTTTCGAGTTACAACATGTTGTTTAGGAAAAACAAGATGATTTCGCACGATGCTGGATTTCCTTAAAACGTGGTTTTCTGAAAAATTTTGACGAAAGAAAATTCTCCTGTGGGTTCTCTTTTGGGGCTACATGTTTAGACGTACACGTCACACCAAATCTTTTTGAGTTACAACGTGTTGTTTTGGAGATACATGCTAATTTTGTACGATGCGTTATTTCTTCTCATAAAGTGTTTACAATATGTACTTATTTGTCTTTACTCTGCAAAATTGTATTTCCTTATAACGTGGTATTCTTACAGATTCTTTCAAGAGAAAACTCTCCTGTGCCTTCTCTTTTGAGGCTCCACGCTTACACATACACGCAACACCAAAGCTTTTCGAGTTACGACCTGTTGTTTAGGAAAAACAAGATAATTTCACACGATGAGGGATTTCCTTAAAACGTGGTTTTCTGAAAAATTTTGAAGAAAGAAAATTCTCCTGTGGGTTCTCTTTTGAGGCTACACGTTTAGACGTACATGCCACACCAAATCATTTCGAGTTACAACGTGTTGTTTAGGAGATACAAGCTAATTTTGTACGATGCGTTATTTCTTCTCTTAAAGTGTTTCCAATACGTACATATTTGTCTTTACTCTGCAACACTGTATTTCCTCACAACGTGGTATTCTTACATATTCTTTAGAGAAAACTCTCCTGTGAGTTCTCTTTTGAGGTTACACGCTTAGACATACACGCAACACCAAAGCTTTTCGAGTTACAACGTGTTGTTTAGAAAAAACAAGATAATTTCGCACGATTCGAGATTTCCTTAAAACGTGGTTTCTGAAAAATTTTGATGAAAGAAAATTCTCCTGTGGGTTCTCTTTTGAGGCTACACGTTTAGACATACGCGTCACACCAAATCTTTTTGAGTTACAACGTGTTGTTTAGGAGATACAAGCTAATTTTGTACGATGCGTTATTTCTTCTCGTAAAGTGTTTCCAATATGTACTTATTTGTCTTTACTCTGCAAAAGTGTATTTCCTCATAACATGGTATTCTTACATATTCTTTTGAGAGAAAACTCTCCTGTGCCTTCTCTTTTGAGGCTCCATGCTTACACAAACACGAAATGCCAAAGCTTTTTGAGTTACAATGTGTAGTTAAGAAAAACAAGATAATTTCGCACGATGCCAGATTTCCATAAAACGTGGATTTCTGAAAATTTTTGACGAAAGAATGTTCTCCTGTGGGTTCTTTTTTGAGGCTACACGTGTAGAGGTAAGAGCCACACCAAATCTTTTCGAGTTACAACGTGTTGTTTAGGAGATACAAGCTAATTTTGTAAGATGCGTTATTTCTTCTCTTAAAGTGCTTCCAATACGTACATATTTGTCTTTACTCTGCAACACTGTATTTCCTTATAACGTGGTATTCTTACATATTCTTTCGAGAGAAAACTCTGCTGTGAGTTCTCTTTTGAGGCTACAAGCTTAGACATACAGGCAACACCAAAGATTTTCCAGTTACAACCTGTTGTTTAGGAAAAACAAGATAATTTTGCACGATGCGAGATTTCTTTAAAACGTGGTTTCTGACAAATTTTGATGAAAGAAAATTCTCCTGTGGGTTCTCTTTTGAGGCTACACGTTTAGACGTACACGTCACACCAAATCTTTTCGAGTTACAACGTGTTGTTTAGGAGATATAAGCTAATTTTGTACGATGCGTTATTTCTTCTCGTAAAGTGTTTCCAATAAGTACTTATTTGTCTTTACTCTGCAAAATTGTATTTCCTTATAACGTGGTATTCTTACCTATTCTTTTGAGAGAAAACTCTCCTGTGCCTTCTCTTTTGAGGCTCCATGCTTACACATACACGCAACACCAAAGCTTTTCAAGTTACAACATGTTGTTTAGGAAAAACAAGATGATTTCGCACGATGCGGGATTTCCTTAAACGTGGTTTTCTGAAAAATTTTGACGAAAGAAAATTCTCCTGTGGGTTCTCTTTTGAGGCTACACGTTTAGACGTACATGCCATACCAAATCTTTTCGAGTTACAACGTGTCGTTTAGGAGATACAAGTTAATTTTTTATGATGCGTTAATTATTTTTGTAAAGTGTTTCCCATACGTTCATATTTGTCTTTACTCTGCAACATTGTATTTCCTTATAAGGTGGAATTCATGCATATTCTTTCGAGAGAAAACTATCCTGTGCGTTCCCTTTTGAGGCTACACACTTAGACATACAGGCAACACCAAAGCTTTTCGAGTTACAACGTGTTGTTTATGAAAAACAAGATAATTTCGCACGATGCGGGATTTCCTTAAAACGTGGTTTTAGGAAAAATTTTGACGAAAGAAAATTCTCCTGTGGGTTCTCTTTTGAGGCTACCTGTATAGACGTACACGCCACACCAAATCCTTTCGAGTTACCACGTGTTGTTTAGGAGATACAAGCTAATTTTTTACGATGCGTTATTTTTTCTCGTAAAGTGTTTCCTATATGTACATATTCGTCTTTACTCTGCAACACTGTTTTTCCTTATGACATTGTATTCTTACATGTTCTTTCGAGAGAAAACTCTCCTGTGCATTCTCTTTAGAGACTACATGCTCAGACATTCACACAACACCAAAGCTTTTCGAGTTACAACGTGTTGTTAAGGAAAAACAAGATAATTTTGCACGATGTGGGATTTCCTTAAAACGTGGTTTTTTGACAAATTTTGACGAAAGAAAGTTCTCCTGTGGGTTCTCTTTTGAGGCTACACGTGTAGAGGTACGAGCCACACCAAATATTTTTGAGTTACAACGTGTTGTTTAGGAGATACAAGCAAATATTGTATGATGCGTTATTTCTTCTCGTAAAGTGTTTCCAATATGTACTTATTTGTCTTTACTCTGCAACACTGTATTTCCTTATAACGTGGTATTCTTACATATTCTTTCGAGGGAAAACTCTCCTGTACATTCTCTTTTGAGGCTAGAAGCTTAGACAAACACGCAACTCCAAAGCTTTTCGAGTTACCACGTGTTGTTTAGGAAAAACAAGGAAATTTTGCACGATGCGAGATTTCCATAAAACGTGGTTTTCTGAAAAATTTTGACGAAAGAAAATTCTCCTGTGGGTTCTATTTTGATGCTACACGTTTAGACACACACGCCACACCAAATCTTTTCGGGTTATAACGTGTTGTTTAGGAGATACAAGCTAATTTTGTATGATGCGTTATTTCTTCTCTTAAAGTTTTTCCAATACTTACGTAGTTTTCTTTACTCTGCAACACGGTATTTCCTTATAACGTGGTATTCTTACATATTCTTTTGAGAGAAAACTCTCCTGTGCATTCTCTTTTGAGGCTACAAGCTTAGAAATACACGCAACACCAAAGCTTTTCGAGTTACAACGTGTTGTTTAGGAAAAACAAGATAATTTCGCACGATGCGAGATTTCCTTAAAATGTGGTTTTCTGACAAATATTGACGAAAGAAAATTCTCCTATGGGTTTTCTTTTGAGGCTACACGTTTTGTCATACATGCCACACCAAGTCTTTTCGAGTTACAACTTGTTGTTGAGGAGATACAAGCTATTTTTTACGATGTGTTATTTTTTCTCATAAAGTTAAAGTGTTTCCAATATGTACGTATTTGTCTTTACTCTGCAACACTGTATTTCCTTATAACGTGGTATTCTTACATATTCTTTCTAGAGAAAACTCTCCATTGCCTTCTCTTTTGAGGCTACACGCTAAGACTTACACGCAACACCAAAGCTTTTCCAGTTACAACATGTTGTTTAGGAAAAACAAGATAATTTCACACGATGAGGGATTTCCTTAAAACGTGGTTTTCTGACGTATTTTGATGAAAGAAAATTCTCCTGTGGGTTCTCTTTTGAGGCTACACGTTTAGATGTACACGCCACACCAAATCTTTTCAAGTTACAACGTGCTGTTTAGGAGATACAAGCTAATTTTGTACGATGCATTATTTCTTCTCATAAAGTTTAAGTGTTTCTAATAAGTGCGTATTTGTCTTTACTCTGCAACACAGTATTTCCTTATAACGTGGTATTCTTACATATTCTTTCGAGAGAAAACTCTCCTGTGCCTTCTCTTTTGAGGCTACACGCCTAGACATACACGCAACACCAAAGCTTTTCGAGTTACGATGTGTTGTTTAGGAAAAACAAGATAATTTCGCAGGATGCGGGATTTCCTTAAAACATGTTTTTCTGGCAAATTTTGACGAAAAAAATTCTCCTGTGGGTTCTCTTTTAATCCTACATGTTTATTTGTAAACGCCACACCAAATCTTTTCCATTTATAATGTGTTGTTTAGGAGATATAAGCTAATTTTATATGATGCGTTATTACTTCTCGTAAAATTTAAGTGTTTCCAATAAGTAGGTATTTGTCTTTACTCTGCCACACTGTATTTCCTTATAACGTGGTATTCTTACATATTGTTTCGAGTGAAAACTCTCCTGTGCCTTCTCTTTTGAGGCTACACGCTTAGACATACACGCAACACCAAAGCTTTTCGAGTTAAGATGTGTTGTTTAGGAGAAACAAGATAATTTTGCACGATGCGGGATTTCCTTAAAACATGGTTTTCTGACAAATTTTGATGAAAGATAATTCTCCTGTGGGTTCTCTTTTGAGGCTACACGTTTAGAATTACACGCCACACCAAATCTTTTTAAGTTACAACGTGCTGTTTAGGAGATACAAGCTAATTTTGTATGATAAGTTATTTCTTCTCATAAAGTTTAAGTGTTTCCAATAAGTAAGTATTTGTCTTTACTCTGCAACACTGTATTTCCTTATAACGTGGTATTCTTACATATTCTTTCGAGAGAAAACTCTCCTGTGCCTTCTCTTTTGAGGCTACACGCTTAGACATACACACAACACCTAATCTTTTCGAGTTACAACATGTTGATTAGGAAAAACAAGATAATTTTGCACGATGCGAGATTTCCTTAAAACGTGGATTTCTGACAAAATTTGACGAAAGAAAATTCTCCTGTGGGTTCTCTTTTGAGGCTACACGTTTATACCTACACACCACACCAAATCATTTCGAGTTAAAACGTGTAGTTTAGGAGATACAAGCTTGTACGAAGCGTTATTTCTTCTCATAAAATGTTTCCAAAACGTACGTATTTGTCTTTGCTCTGCAACACTGTATTTCCTTATAACGTGGTATTCTTACATATCCTTGCGAGAGAAAACTCTCCTGTGCCTTCTCTTTTGAGGCTTCACGATTAGATATACAAGCAACGCCAAAGCTTTTCGAGTTACGATGTTTTGTTTAGGAAAAACAAGATAATTTCGCACGATGCGGGATTTCCTTAATACGTGGTTTTCTGAAAAATTTTGACGAAAGAAAATTCTCCTGTGGGTTCTCTTTTCATGCTACACATTTAGACGCACACGCCACACCAAATATTTTCGAGTTACAACGTGTTGTTTAGGAGATACAAGCTAATATTTTATGATGCGTTATTTCTTCTCCTAAAGTGTTTCCAATACGTACGTACTTGTCTTTACTCTGCAACACTGTAGTTCCTATTAACGTGGTATTCTTACATATTCTTTTGAGAGAAAACTCTCCGTTGCCTTCTCTTTTGAGGCTACACGCTAAGACCTACACGAAACACCAAAGGTTTTCGAGTTACAACGTGTTGTTTAGGAATAACCAGATAATTTCGCATGATGCGGGATTTCCTTAAACCGTGGTTTTCTGACAAATTTTGACGCAAGAAAATTCTCCTGTGGGTTCTCTTTTGAGGCTACACGTTTAGAAGTACACGCCACACCAAATCATTTCTAGTTACAACGTGCTGTTAAGAGATACAAGCTAATTTTGTACGATGCATTATTTCTTCTCGTAAAGTTTAAGTGTTTCCAATATGTATGGATTTGTCTTTATTCTGCAACACTGTATTTCCTTATAACGTGGTATTGTTGCATATTGTTTCCAGAGAAAACTCTCCTGTGCCTTCTCTTTTGATGCTACACGCATAGACATACACGCAACACCAAAGCTTTTTGAGTTACAACGTGTTGTTTAGGAAAAACAAGATTTTTCGCACGATGCGTGATTTCCTTAAAACGTGGTTTTGTGACAAATTTTGACGAAAGAAAAATTTCCTGTGGGTACTCTTTTGAGGCTACACCTTTAGACGTACACACCACACCAAATGTTTTCGAGTTACAATGTGTTGTTTAGGAGATACAAGCTAATTTTTTTACAATGCGTTATTTCTCCTCGTAAAGTGTTTCCAATAAGTACATATTTGTCTTTACTCTGCAACACTGTATTTCCTTATATTGTGGTATTCTTACATATTCTTTCAAGAGAAAACTCTCCAGTGCCTTCTCTTTTGAGGCTACATGCTTAGACATACACGCAACACCAAAGCTTTTCTAGTAACGACGTGTTGTTTAGGAAAAACAAGATAATTTCGCACGATGCGGGATTTCCTTAAAACGTGGTTTTCTGAAAAATTTTGACGAAAGAAAATTCTCCTGGGGGTTCTCTTTTAAGGCTACACATTTAGACGTACACGCCACACCAAATCTTTTCGAGTTACAACGTGCTGTTTAGGAGATACAAGCTAATTTTGTATGATAAGTTATTTCTTCTCGTAAAGTTTAAGTGTTTCCAATACGTACGTATTTGTCTTTAGTCTGCAACACTGTATTTCCTTATAACGCGGTATTCTTACATATTCTTTCGAGAGAAAACTGTCCTGTGCCTTCTCTTTTGAGGCTACATGCTTAGACATACACGCAACATCAAAGCTTTTCGAGTTACGATGTGTTGTTTTGGAAACACAAGATAATTTCGCACGATGCGGGATTTCCTTAAAAAATTGTTTTCTGACAAATTTTGACGAAAGAAAATTCTCCTTTGCGTTCTCTTTTGAGGCTACACGTTTAGACATACACGCCATACCAAATCATTTCGAGTTACAACGTGTTGTTTAGGAGATACAAGCTAATTTTGTTTGATGCGTTATTTCTTCTCGTAAAGTGTATCCAATACGTACGTATTTTTCTTGACTCTGCAACAGTGTATTTCCTAATAACGTGGTATGCTTACATATTCTTTCGAGAGAAAACACTCCTGTGCGTTCTCTTTTGAGGCTATACCCTTAGACATACACTAAACACCAAAGCTTTTCGAGTTACAACGTGTTCTTTAGGAAAAACAAGATAATTTCGCACGGTGCGGGATTTCCTTAAAACGTGGTTTTCTGAAAAAATTTTGACGAATGAAAATTCTCCTGTGGGTTCTCTTTTCAGGCTACATGTTTATACGTACACGCCATACGAAATCTTTTCGAGTTAAAACGTGTAATTTAGGAGATACAACGTAATTTTGTACGATGCGTTATTTCTTCTTGTAAAGTGTTTCAAATACGTACGTATTTGTCTTTACTCTGCAACACTGTATTTCCATATAACGTGATATTCTTACGTATTCTTTCGAGAGAAAACTCTCCTGTGCCTTCTCTTTTGAGGCTACACGCTTAGACATACATGCAACACCAAAGCTTTTCGAGTTACAAAGTGTTCTTTAGGAAAAACAAGATAATTTCGCACAATGCGGGATTTCCTTAAAACGTGGTTTTCTGACCAATTTTGACTAAAGAATATTCTCCGGTGGGTTCTCCTTTGAGGCTACACGTTTAGACATACAAGCCACATCAAATCTTTCTGAGTTATAATGTGTTGTTTAGGAGATACAAGCTAATTTTGTATGATGCGTTATTTCTTCTTGTAGAGTGTTTCCAATACGTATGTATTTGCTTTACTCTGCAACACTGTACTTCCTTATAACGTGGTATTCTTACATATTCTTTCAAGAGAAAACTTGGCTACAAGCTTAGACATACACGCAACACCAAAGATTTTCGAGTGACAACGTGTTGTTTACGAAAAACAAGATAATTTCGCACGATGCGGGATTTCCTTAAAACGTGGTTTTCTGAACAAATTTTGACGCAAGATAATTCTCCTGTGGGTTCTCTTTTGAGGCTACATGTTTAGACGTACACGCAACACCAAATCTTTTCGATTTACAACGTACTGTTTAGGAGATACAAGCTAATTTTGTAAGATGCATTATTTCTTCTCGTAAAGTTTAAGTGTTTCCAATAATTACGTATTTGTCTTTACTCTGCAACACTGTATTTCCTTATAACATGGTATTCTTACATATTCTTTCGAGAAAAAACTCTCCTGTGCCTTCTCCTTTGAGGCTACACGCTTAAACATACACTAAACACCAAAGCTTTTCGAGTTACAACGTGTTGTTTAGGAAAAACAAGATAATTTCGCACGATGCGGGATTTCCTTAAAACGTGGTTTTCTGAAAAAAATTTGACGAAAGAAAACTTTCCTGTGGGTTCTCTTTTGAGGCTACACGTTTAGACGTACACGCCACACCAAATCTTTTCGAGTTACAACATGCAGCTTAGGAGAAACAAGCTAATTTTGTACGATGCGTTATTTCTTCTTGTAAAGTGTTTCCAATAATTACGTATTTGTCTTTACTCTGCAACACTGTATTTCCTTATAACTTGGTATTCTTACATATTCTTTCAAGAGAAAACTCTCCTGTGCCTTCTCTTTTGAGGCTTCGCGCTTAGACATTCACGCAACAGCAAAGCTTTTCGAGTTACAAAGTGTTCTTTAGGAAAAACAAGATAATTTCGCACGATGCGGGATTTCCTTAAAACGTGGTTTTCTGAGTAATTTTGACTAAAGAATATTATCCTGTGGGTTCTCCTTTGAGGCTACACGTTTAGACGTACAAGCCACATCAAATCTTTCCGAGTTACAACGTATTGTTTAGGAGATACAAGCTAATTTTGGATGATGCTTTATTTCTTCTTGTAAAGTGTTTCCAATACATATGTATTTGCTTTACTCTGCAACACTGTAATTCCTTATAACGTGGTATTCTTACATATTTTTTCGAGAGAAAATTCTCCTGTGCCTTCTCTTTTGAGGCTATACGCTTAGACATAGACGCAACACCAAAGCTTTTCGAGTTACAACGTGTTGTTTAGGAAAAACAAGGTAATTTCCCACGATGCGGGATTTCCTTAAAACATGGTTTTCAGACAAATTTTGACAAAAGAAAATACTCCTGTGTGGTTCTCTTTTGAGGCTACACGTTTAGAAGTACACGCCACACCAAATCTTTTCGAGTTACAACGTACTGTTAGGAGATACAAGCTAATTTTGTATGATGCATTATTTCTTCTCATAAAGTTTAAGTGTTTCCAATATGTATGTATTTGTCTTTACTCTGCAACACTGTATTTCCTTATAACGTGGTATTCTTACATATTCTTTCGAGAGAAAACTCTCCTGTGCATTTCCTTTTGTGGCTACATGCTTAGACATACATGCAACACCAAAGCTTTTCGAGTTACAACGTGTTGTTTAGGAAAAACAAGATAATTTCGCACGATGCGGGATTTCCTTAAAACGTGGTTTTCTGAAAAAATTTTGACGAACGAAAATACTCCTGTGGGTTCTCTTTTGAGGCTACACGTTTATACATACACCCCACACCAAATCTTTTCGAGTTATAACATGTAGTTTAGGAGACACAAGCTAATTTTGTACGATGCATTATTTCTTCTTCTAAAGTGTTTCCAATACGTAGGTATTTGTCTTTACTCTGCAACACTGTATTTCCTTATAACGTGGTATTCTTACATATTCTTTAGAGAGAAAACTCTCCTGTGCCTTCTCTTTTGAGGCTACATGCTTAGACATACACACAACACCAAAGCTTTTCGAGTTATGACATGTTGTTTAGGAAAAACAAGATAATTTCGCATGATGTGGGATTTTCTTAAAACGTGGTTTACTGACCAATTTTGACGAAAGAAAATTCTCCTGTGGGTTCTCATTTGAGGCTACACGTTTAGACGTACACGCCACACCAAATCTTTTCGAGTTAAAACGTGTTGTTTTGGAGATACAAGCTAATTTTGTACGATGCGTTATTTCTTCTCGTAAAGTGTTTCCAATATGTACTTTTTGTCTTTAATCTGCAACACTGTATTTCCTTATAACGTGGTATTCTTACATATTCTTTCGAGAGAAAACTTTCCTGTGCCTTCTCTTTTGAGGCTACACGCTTAGACGTACACGCAACAACAAAGCTTATCGAGTTAAAATATGTTGTTTAGGAAAAACAAGACAATTTCTCACGATGCGGGATTTCCTTAAAACGTTGTTTTCTGACAAATTTTGACCTAAGAATATTCTCCTGTGGGTTCTTTTTTGAGGCTACACTTTTAGACGTACAAGCCACATCAAATCTTTCCGAGTTACAACGTGTTGTTTAGGAGGTACAAGCTAATTTTGTACGATGCATTATTTCTTCTCGTAAAGTTTAAGTGTTTCCAATATGTACATATTTGTCTTTTCTCTGCAACACTGTATATCCTTATAAGGTGGTATTCTTACATATTCGTTCGAGAGAAAACTCTCCTGTGCCTTCTCCTTTGAGGCTACATGATTAGACATACACACAAAACCAAAGCTTTTCGAGTTACGAAGTGTTGTTTAGGAAAAACAAGATAATTTCGCACGATGCAGTATTTCCTTAAAATGTGGTTTTCTAACAAATTTTGACGAAAGAAAATTCTCCTGTGGGTTCTCTTTTGAGGCTACACGTTTAGACGTACACGCCACACCAAATCATTTCGAGTTAAAACGTGTTGTTTAGGAGATACAAGCTTGTACGAAGCATTATTTCTTCTCGTAAAATGTTTCCAATATATACGTATTTGTCTTTAATCTGCAACACTGTATTTCCTTATAACATGGTATTCTTACATATTCTTTCGAGAGAAAACTCTCCTGTGCCTTCTCTTTTGAGGCTACACGCTTAGACATACACGCAACACCAAAGATTTTCGAGTCTGGACGTTTTGTTTAGGAAAAAATAGATAATTTCGCACAATGCCGGATTTCCTTAAAACGTGGTTGTCTGAAAAATTTTGACCAAAGAAAATTCTACTGTGGGTTCTCTTTTGAGGCTACACGTTTAGACGCACATGGTACACCAAATCTTTTCGAGTTACAACGTGTTGTTTAGGAGATACAAGCTAATTTTGTACGATAAGTTATTTCTTCTCGTAAAGTTTAAGTGTTTCCAATATGTACGTATTTGTCTTTACTCTGCAACACTGTATTTCCTTATAACTTGGTATTCTTACATATCCATTCGAGAGAAAACTCTCCTGTGCCTTCTCTTTTGATGCTACACGCTTAGAAATACACGCAACACCAAAGCTTTTCAAGTTACAACGTGTTGTTTAGGAAAAACAAGATAATTTCGCACGATGCGGGATTTCCTTAAAATGTGGTTTTCTGACAAATATTGACGAAAGGAAATTCTCCTATGGGTTCTCTTTTGAGGCTACACGTTTTGTCATATATGCCGCACCAAATCCTTTCGAGTTATAACGTGTTGTTTAGGAGATACAAGCTATTTTTTACGATGTGTTATTATTTCTCATAAAGTTTAAGTTTTTCCTTTACGTACTTATTTGTCTTTACTCTGCAACACTTTATTTCCTTATAACGTGGTATTATTACATATTCTTTCGAGAGAAAACTCTCCATTGCCGTCTCTTTAGAGGCTACACGCTAAGACTTACACGCAACGCCAAAGCCTTTCGAGTTACAACGTGTTGTTTAGGAAAAACAAGATAATTACACACGATGCGGGATTTCCTTAAAACGTGGTTTTCTGACAAATTTTGAGGAAAGAAAATTCTCTTGTGGGTTCTCTTTTGAGGCTACACGTTTAGATATACACGCCACACCAAATCTTTTCAAGTTACAACGTGCTGTTTAGGAGATACAAGCTAATTTTGTATGATGCATCATTTCTTCTCGTAAAGTTTAAGTGTTTCCAATAAGTGCTTATTTGTCTTTACTCTGCAACACTGTATTTCCTTATAACGTGGTATTCTTACATATTCTTTCGAGAGAAAACTCTCCATTACCGTCTCTTTTGAGGCTACACGCCTAGACATACACGCAACACCAAAGCTTTTCGAGTTACGATGTGTTGTTTAGAAAAAACAAGATATTTTCAAACGATGCGGGATTTCCTTAAAACATGGTTTTCTGACAAATTTTGACGAAAGAAAATTCTCCTGTGGGTTCTCTTTTAAGGCTACATGTTTAGTTGTAAACGCCACACCAAATCGTTTCGAGTTACAATGTGTTGTTTAGGAGATATAAGCTAATTTTGTATGATGCTTTATTTCTTCTCTAAAGTTTAAGTGTTTCCAATATGTACATAATTGTCTTTACTCTGCAACATTGTATTTCCTTATAATGTGGTATTCTTATATATTGTTTCGAGAGAAAACTCTCCTGTGCCTTCTCTTTTGAGGCTACACGCTTAGACATACACGCAACACCAAAGCTTTTTGCGTTAAGATGAGTTGTTTAGGAAAAACAAGATAATTTTGCAAGATGCGGGATTTCCTTAAAACATGGTTTTCTGACAAATTTTGACAAAGAAAATTCTCCTGTGGGTTCTCTTTTGAGGCTACACGTTTAGACTTACACGCCACACCAAATGTTTTCGAGTTACAACGTGTTGTTTAGGAGATACAAGCTAATTTTTTACGATAAGTTATTTCTTCTCGTAAAGTTTAAGTGTTTCCAATACGTACGTATTTGTCTTTATCTGCAACACTGTATTTCCTTATAACGTGTAATTCTTACATATTCTTTCGAGAGAAAACTCTCCTGTGCTTTCTCTTTTGAGGCTACACGGTTAGACATACACACAACACCAAAGCTTTTCGAATTACAACGTGTTGTTTAGGCAAAACAAGATAATTTATCACGATGCAGGATTTCCTTAAAACGTGGTTTTCTGACAAATTTTGATGAAAGAAAATTCTCCTGTGGGTTCTCTTTTGAGGCTACACGTTTAGCCGTACATGCCACACCAAAACTTTTCGACTTACAACGTGTTGTTTAGGAGATACAAGTTAATTTTGTACGATACGTTATTTCTTCTCTTGAAGTGTTTCCAATAAGTATGTATTTGTCTTTACTCTGCAACACTGTATTTCCTTATAACGTGCTATTCTTACATATTCTTTCAAGAGAAAACTTTCCTGTGCCTTCTCTTTTGAGACTACACACTTAGACATACAGGCAAAACCAAAGCATTTCGTGTTACAACGTGTTGATTAGGAAAAATAAGATAATTTCGCACGATGCAGGATTTCTTTAAAACGTGGTTTTCTGACAAATCTGACGAAAGAAAATTCTCCTGTTGGTTCTCTTTTGAGGCTACATTTTTAGACGTACACGCCACACCAAATTTTTTCGAGTTACCACTTGTTGTATAGGAGATACAAGCTAATTTTGTATGAAGCGATATTTCTTCTTGTAAAGTGTTTCCAATACATACGTATTTGTCCTTACTCTGCAACACTGTATTTCTTTATAACGTGGTATTCTTACATATTCTTTCGAGATAAAACTCTCCTGTACATTCTCTTTTGAGGCTACATGCTTAGACATACACGCAACACCAAAGATTTTCGCATTACAATGTGTTGATTAGAAAAAACAAGATAATTTCGCACGATGCGGGATTTCCTTAAAACATAGTTTTCTGACAAATTTTGAAGAAAGAAAATTCTCCTGTGGGTTCTCTTTTGAGGGTACACGTTTAGACGTACACGCCACACCAAATCTTTTCGAGTTACAACGTGTAGTTTAGGAGATACAAGCTAATTTTTACGATGCCTTATTTCTTCTCTTAAAGTGTTTCCAATATGTATGTATTTGTCTTTACTCTGCAACACTGTATTTCCTTATAAGGTGGTATTCTTACATATTCTTTCGAGAGAAAACTCTCCTGTGCTTTCTCTTTTGAGGCTACACGCTTAGACATACAGGCAAACCAAAGCATTTCGTGTTACAACGTGTTGATTAGGAAAAATAAGATAATTTCACACGATGCGGGAATTCCTTAAAACATGTGTTGATTAGAAAAAACAAGATATTGTGAAGGGGGTCATTTCCGTAATTTCTTTCTCAGCCTGCTTATCCTTTGAGTATAGGAAGGCCACTGATTTGCTGGAGTTGATTTTATAACCTGCCACTTTGCTGAAGTTGTTTATCAGCTGTAGGAGCTCTCTAGTGGAGTTCTTTGGGTCACTTAGGTAGACGATCATGTCGTCTGCAAATAATGATAGTTTGACTTCTTCCTTTCCAATTTGTATCCCTTTGACCTCCTTATGTTGTCAAATTGCCCGAGATAGTACATCAAGTACAATATTGAAAAGATAAGGGAAAGGGGGCAGCCTTGTCTGGTCCCTGATTTCACTGGGATTGCTTCAAATTTCTCTCCATTTAGTTTTATGCTGGCTACCGGTTTGCTGTATATTGCTTTTACTATGTTTAGGTATGGGCCTTGAATTCCTGTTCTCTCCAAGACTTTAAGCATGAAGGGATGCTGAATTTTGTCAAATGCTTTTTCAGCATCCAATGAAATGACCATGTGGTTTTGTTCTTTGAGTTTGTTTATGTAGTGGATTGTATTGATGGATTTCCGTATATTGAACAAACCCTGCATTCCCGGGATAAAGCTTACTTTATCATGGTGGATGATCGTTTTGATGTGTTCTTGGATTCGGTTGGCAAGAATTTTATTGAGTATTTTTGCATCGATGTTCATAAGGGAAATTGGTCTGAAGTTTTCTTTCTTTGTTGGATCTTTTTGTGGCTTTGGTATCAGCGTAATTGTGGCTTCGTAGAAGGAATTGGGTAGTGTTCCTTCTGTTTCTATTTTGTGGAATAGTTTGAAGAGTATTGGTGTTAACTCTTCTTTGAAGGTCTGGTAGAATTCTGCACTGAAGCCATCTGGTCCTGTGCTTTTTTTGGTTGGAAGACTTTCTATGACTCCTTCTATTTCTTTAGGCATTATGGGACTGTTTAGATGGTCTAGTTGGTCCTGATTTAATTTTGGTATTTGGTATCTGTCAAGGAAATTGTCCATTTCCTCCAGATTCTCCAGTTGTGTTGAGTACAGGCTCTTGTAGTAGGATCTGATGATTTTTTGGATTTCCTCAGTTTCCGTTGTTATATCTCCCTTTTCATTTCTAAGTTTGTTAATTTGGATACTTTCTCTGTGCCCTTTGGTCATTCTGGCTAAGGGTTTATCTATCTTGTTGATTTTCTCAAAGAACCAGCTCCTGGTTTTGTTGATTTTTTGAATGGTTCTCTTTGTTTCTACTTGATTGATTTCGGCCCTGAGTTTGATGATTTCCTGCCTTCTACTCCTCCTGGGCGAAATAGCTTCTTTTTTTCTAGGGCTTTCAGGTGTGTCATTAAGCTGGTAATGTATGCTCTCTCCATTTTCTTTTTGGAGGCACTCAGGGCTATGAGTTTTCCTCTTAGCACTGCTTTCATTGTGTCCCATAGATTTGGGTATGTTGTGTTTTCATTTTCATTGTGTTCTAAAAAGTCTTTAATTTCTTTCTTTATTTCTTCCTTGACCAAGGTATCATTGAGTAGAGTATTGTTCAGTTTCCACGTGTATGTGGGTTTTCTGTTGTTTCTGTTGCTATTGAAGACCACTTTTACTCCAAAGTGATCAGATAGGAGGCATGAGATTAGTTCTATCTTCTTATATTTGTTGAGGTCTGTCTTGTGACCAATTATATGGTCGATTTTGGAGAAGGAACCATGAGGTGCTGAGAAAAAGGTATATTCTTTTGTTTTAGGATAGAATGTTCTATATATATCTGTTAAATCTAATTGGTCCAAAGCTTCAATTAGTTTCATTGTGTCCCTGTTTAGTTTCTGTTTTCCTGATCGGTCCATTGAGGAAAGTGCAGTGTTGAAGTCACCCACAATTATTGTGTTAGGTGCAATGTGTGCTTTTAGTTTTAATAAAGTTTCTTTTACGAAAGAGGGTGCCCTTGCATTTGGGGCATAGATGTTCAGGATTGACAGTTCTTCTTTTTGTATTTTTCCTTTGACCAGCAAGAAGTGTCCCTCAGGGTCTCTTTTGATGACTTTGGGTTGAAAGTCAATTTTATCTGATATTAAAATGGCTACTCCAGCTTGTTTCCTGAGACCATTTGCTTGTAAAATTGTCTTCCAGCCTTTTACTCTAAGGTAGTGTTTGTCTTTGACCCTGAGGTGTGTTTCCTGTAAGCAGCAAAATGTAGGGTCCTGTTTACGTATCCATTCAGTTACTCTGTGTCTTTTTATTGGGGCATTAAGTCCATTGATGTTAAGAGATATTAAGGAATAGTGATTGTTACTTCCTATCATTTTTGACGTTATTTTTTAAATTTGAATGCTTAACTTCTTTAGGGTTTGATGAAAGGTTACTATCTTGCTTTTTCCAGGGTGAAGTTTCCCTCCTTGTATTGGTGTTGTCCTCCTATTATCCTTTTTAGGGCCGGGTTTGTGGATAGATATTGGGTAAACTTGGTTTTGTCATGAAATATCTTAGTTTCTCCATCTATGGTGATTGAGAGTTTTGCTGGATATAGTAGTTTTGGTTGGCATTTGTGTTCTCTTAGAGTCTGCATGAGATCTGCCCAGGACCTTCTAGCCTTCATAGTCTCCGGTGAAAAGTCTGCTGTGATTCTGATAGGTCTTCCTTTATATGTTACTTGGCCTTTTCTCTTACTGCCTTTAGTATTCTTTCTTTGTTTAGAACATTTGGTGTTTTGATTATTATGTGACGGGAAGTATTTCTGTTCTGGTCCAGTCTGTTTGGAGTTCTGTAGGCTTCTTGTATATTCATGGGCATCTCTCTCTTTAGGTTAGGGAAGTTTTCTTCCATAATTTTATTGAAGATATTTGCTGGCCCTTTAAGTTGTAAATCTTCACTCTCATCTATGCCTATAATCCTTAGGTTTGGTCTTCTCATTGTGTCCTGGATTTCCTGGATATTTTGGGTTACAAGCTTTTTGCATTTTGCATTTTCTTTAACTGTTGAGTCCATGGTTTCTATGGAATCTTCAGCATCTGAGATTCTTTCTTCTATCTCTTGTATTCTGTTGTTGATATTTGCATCTCTGTCCCCTGATTTCTTCCCAAGGCTTTCTATCTCCAAAGTTGTCTCCCTTTGAGTTTTCTTAGTTGTTTCTACTTCTGATTTTAGATCCTGGATGGTTTTGCTTAGCTCCTTCACTTGCATGTTTGTGTTTTCCTGTAATTCTTTAAGAGATTTTTGTGTTTCCTCTTTCATGACCTCAGCCTGTTGACCAAAGTTCTCCTGTATTTCTTTAAGAGATTTTTGTGTTTCGTCTTTCATGACCTCAGCCTGTTGACCAAAGTTCTCCTGTATTTCTTTAAGTGTTTTTTGCATTTCCTCCTTGTTGGCTTTTGTATTCTCCTGGATTTCTTTCAATGATTTTTGTGTTTCCCTTGCAAGGGCTTCTAACTTTTGATCCATTTTCTCCTGAATTTCTTTAAGTATGTCCTTCATGTGTTCCTGTACCAGCATCATGACCAGTGATTTTAAATCCAAATCTTGTTTTACTGGTGTGATGGGGTATCCAGGACATGTTGGTAGAGGAGAATTGGGTTCAGATGTTGTCATATTGCCTTGATTTCTGTTAGTGACATTCCTGCGTTTGCCTTTTGCCATCTAGTTCTCACTGGTGTTAGTTTGTCTTGTCAGTGCTGGACTCACCAGAGCAAGCTGCCCCTTCCCCGTTGGCCTCTGGTGCACAGCTTACCTCCTGCACTGCTTGTAGACAGGGTGCTGCTGCCCAGGCTGTTCAGATCCCAAAGCAGGCACCCGAAGGCTCCTGCTGGGGCCCGCTGGATTCACTGGAGCACACTGACTTCTCCCAGCTGGCCGCCCGGAAACCCAGCTAGCGACTTGCAGGACTTGGAGATGTGGTGCTGCCGCCCAGGCTGATCTGGGCAGCAGAACTCCCAACCGGGTTGGTGCACACAAGGCTAGCCTAGCTGCTCAGGCCCTGAGTCTAGGCAAAAGCCTGGCAGGCCAATGTCGGTGCAAAGTTCCCCTCAGCTGTGGGTGTTAATTGGGTGTGTCAGGTGGCTAGGATGGTGGCGTGTGCGAGTTCCCTGAGAGTGCTGGGAGAGTCTGCTGGGCTAACAACCTCCTGGCTGGGTCAGCACACAGATGGCCCAACGAGCAGCCCAGGGCCTGGGGGTCAGTCCAGGGCCTGACCGTCTGAGACCCCTGCTATGTCCGCCTCGGGCTATGCCTGTTAGCTGGTTTGGTTTTGCCTGCTAGGTCTCTCTGGCTTCCCGTAGGCAAAATGGTGGTGGTGCACAAACTGGCCCGGATAAACAACCTCCTGGCCGGGTCGGCACACAGATGGCCCACCGAGCAGCCCAGGGCCTGGGGGCAGTCCAGGGACTGACCGTCTGAGACCCCTGCTATGTCCGCCTCGGGCTATGCCTGTTAGCCTGTTTGGTTTTGCCTGCTAGGTCTCCCTGGCTTCCCCCAGGCAAAATGGTGGTGGTGCGCGCGCCGGCCCGGGAGGAAAAAAACCTCCTGGCCGGGTTTGCACCCCGGTGGACACCCGATCAGCTCAGGGCCTGGGTGCAGGCCAACGCCCGTCGGGCTTAGATCCCCGCGATGTTGTTCTCGGGTTATATTTGCGTACCTCAGTCTGATTTCTCTGGCGACCGAGAACCAATATGGAGCCCTCATAACTGACTGGCGGGAGGCAGAGTTCTGATGTGGCTTCCGTGTGGTGAAAGGCACTGTAAATCCGCCGCTGCTTGCAGCCTGGCTGGCCAGCGATGGCCAGTGGTCATGGGCACCGGGTCTGCCTGGACCCTGTCCGCTTGCTTCTATTGCTGATGGCCCTTCCTCTGGACCAGCCGCTGCTTCTGCTACTGCTGCTGCTGCCGCTGCTCCCAGGCCCAAGAATTTTCTTTAATCAAAATTTGTCAGAAACCACGTTTTAAGGAAATCTCGCATCGTGTGAAATTATCTTGTTTTTCATAAACAACACGTTGTAAATCGAAAAGCTTTGGTGTTGCGTGTATGTCTAAGCGTGTAGCCTCAAAAGAGAACGCACAGGAGAGTTTTCTCTCGAAAGAAAATGTAGGAATACCACGTTATAAGGAAATACAGTGTTGCAGAGTAAAGACAAATACGTACATATTGGAAACACTTTAAGAGAAGAAATAACGCATCGTACAAAATTAGCTTGTATCTCCTAAACAAAACTTTGTAACTCGAAAAGATTTGGTGTGGCTCATACCTCTACAAGTGTAGCCTCAAAAGAGAAACCACAGGAGGAAATTCTTTCGTTAAAATTTTTCAGAAAACCACGATTTATGGAAATCTCGCATCGTGCGAAATTATCTTGTTTTTTCCTAAACAACACGTTGTAACTTGAAAAGCTTTGGTGTTGCGTGTTTGTCTAAGCGCGTAGCCTCGAAAGAGAACGCACAGGAGAGTTTTCCCTCGAAAGAATATGTAAGAATACCACGTTATAAGGAAATACAGTGTTGCAGAGTAAAGACAAATTCATACGTATTGGAAACACTTTATGAGAAGAATTAACGCATCTTACAAAATTAGCTTGTATCTCCTAAACAAAACGTTGTAACTCGAAAGGATTTGGTGTGGCGTGTACATCTAAACATGTAGCCTCAAAAGAGAACCCACAGGAGAATTTTCTTTCGTCAAAATTTTTCAGAAAACCACGTTTTAAGGAAATCCCGCATCGTGCGAAATTATCTTGTTTTTCCTAAACAACACCTTGTAACTCGAAAAGCTTTGGCGTTGCGTGTATGTCTAAGCGTGTAGCCTCAAAAGAGAAGGCACAGGAGAGTATTCTCTCGAAAGAATATGTAAGAATACCACGTTATAAGGAAATACAGTGTTGCAGAGTAAAGACAGATACTTACTTATTGGAAACACTTTACGAGAAGGAATAATACATCGTAAAAAATTAGCTTGTATTTCCTAAACAACACGTTGTAACTCGAAGGATTTGGTGTGGCGTGTAAGTTGAAACGTGTAGCCTCAAAAGAGAACCCACAGGAGAATTTTCTTTCGTCAAAATTTGTCAGAAAACCACGTTTTAAGGAAATCCCGCAGTGTGCGAAATTATCTTGTTTTTCCTAAACAACACGTTGTAATTCGAAAAGCTTTGGTGTTGCGTGTATGTCTAAACGTGTGGCCTCAAAGGAGAACGCAGAGGACAGTTTTCTATTGAAAGAATATGTAAGAATACCACGTTATAAGGAAATACAATGTTGCAGAGTAAAGACAAATACGTATGTATTGGAAACTCTTTATGAGAAGAATTAACGCATTGTAAAAAATTAGCTTGTATCTCCTAAACAATACGTTGTAACTCGAACAGATTTGGTGTGGCGTGTGCGTCTAAACATGTAGCCTCAAAAGAGAACCCACAGGAGAATTTTCTTTCGTCAAAATTTTTCAGAAAACCACGTTTTAAGGAAATCCCCCATCGTGCGAAATCATCTTCTTTTTCCTAAACAACATGTTGTAACTCGAAAAGCTTTGGTGTTGCGTGTATGTGTAAGCATGGAGCCTCAAAAGAGAAGGCACAGGAGAGTTTTCTCTCGAAAGAATATGTAAGAATACCACGTTATAAGGAAATACAATTTTGCAGAGTAAAGACAAATAAGTACATATTGGAAACACTTTATGAGAAGGAAGAATGGATCGTAAAAAATTAGCTTGTATATCCTAAATAACACGTTGTAACTCGAAAAGATTTGGTGTGACGTGTATGTCTAAACGTTTAGCCTCAAAAGAGAACCCACAGGAGAATTTTCTTTCATCAAAATTTGTCAGAAACCAAGTAAAAGGAAATCTCGCATCGTGCGAAATTATCTTGTTTTTCCTAAACAACACGTTGTAAATCAAAAAGCTTTGGTGTTGCGTGTGTGTCTAAGCTTGTAGCCTCAAAAGAGAACGCACAGGAGAATTTTCTCTTGAAAGAATATGTAGGAATACCACGTTATAAGGAAATACAGTGTTGCAGAGTAAAGACAACTACGTACGTATTGGAAACACTTTAAGAGAAGAAATAACGCATCGTACAAAATTAGCTTGTATCTCCTAAAGAACACTTTGTAACTCGAAAAGATTTGGTGTGGCTCGTACCTCTAGAAGTGTAGCCTCAAAAGAGAACCCACAGGAGAACTTTCTTTCATCAAAATTTTTCAGAAAACCACATTTTATGGAAATCTCGCATCGTGCGAAATTATCTTGTTTTTCCTAAACAACAGGTTGTAACTCGAAAAGCTTTGGCGTTGCGTGTATGTCTAAACGTGTAGCCTCAAAAGAGAACGCACAGGAGCGTTTTCCCTCGAAAGAATATGTAAGAATACCACATTATATGGAAATACAATGTTGCAGAGTAAAGGCAAATAAGTACATATTGGAAACACTTAGGAGAAGAAATAACGCATCTTACAAAATTTGCTTGTATCTCCTAAACAACACGTTGTAACTCGAAAAGATTTGGTGTGGCTCGTAGGTCTACACGTGTACCCTCAAAAGACAAACCACAGGATAACTTTCTTTCGTCAAAATTTGTCAGAAAACCACGTTTTAAGGAAATCCCGCATCGTGCAAAATTATCTTGTTTTTCATAAACAACATGTTGTAACTCGAAAAGCTTTGGTGTTTCATATATGTCTAAGCCTGTAGCCTCTAAAGAGAACGCACAGGAGAGTTTTCTCTCGAAAAAACATGTAAGAATACAACGTTATAAGGAAAGACAGTGTTGCAGAGTAAAGACAAATACGTAATTATTGGAAACACTTTACGAGAAGAAATAACGCATCGTAGAAAATTAGCTTGTATCTGCTAAGCAACACGTGGTAACTCGAAAGGATTTGGTGTGGCGTGTATGTCTAAACGTGGAGCCTAAAAGAGAACCCACAGGAGAATTTTCATTCGTCAAAATTTGTCAGAAAACCACGTTTTAAGGAAATCCCGCATCGTGCGAAATAATCTTGTTTTTCATAAACAACACTTTGTAACTCGAAAAGCATTGATGTTGCCTGTATGTCTAAGTGTGCAGCCTCAAAAGGGAACGCACAGGATACTTTTCTCTCGAAAGAATATGTAAGAATACCACGTTATAAGGAAATACAGTGTTGCAGAGTAAAGACAAATACGTATGTATTGGAAACTCTTTATGAGAAGAATTAACGCATCGTACAAAATTAGCTTGTATCTCCGAAACAACACGTTGTAACTCGAAAAGATTTGGTGTGGCGTGTGCATCTAAACATGGAGCCTCAAAAGAGAACCCACAGGAGAATTTTCTTTCGTCAAAATTTTTCAGAAAACCACGTTTTAAGGAAATCCCGCATCGTGCGAAATCATCTTCTTTTTCCTAAACAACATGTTGTAACTCGAAAAGCGTTGGTGTTGCGTGTATGTGTAAGCGTGGAGACTCAAAAGAGAAGGCACAGGAGAGTGTTCTCTTGAAAGAATATGTAAGAATACCACGTTAAAAGGTAATACAATTTTGCAGAGTAAAGACAAATAAGTACATATTGGAAACACTTTACGAGAAGAAATAATGCATCATAAAAAATGAGCTTGTATCTCCTAAACAACACGTTGTAACTCGAAAAGATTTGGTGTGACATGTACGTCTAAAAGTGTAGCCTCAAACGAGAACCCATAGGAGAATTTTCTTTCCTCAAAATTTGTCTGAAACCACGTTTTAAGGAAATAGCGCATCGTGCGAAATTATCTTGTTTTTCCTAAACAACACGTTGTAACTCGAAAAGCTTTGGTGTTGCGTGTATGTCTAAGCATGTAGCCTCAAAAGAGAATGCACAGGAGAGTTTTCTCTCGAAAGAATATGTAAGAATACCACGTTATAAGGAAATACAATTTTGCAGAATAAAGACAACTACGTACGTATTGGAAACACTTTAAGAGAAGAAATAACGCATTGTACAAAATTAGCTTGTATCTCCTAAACAACACATTGTAACTCGAAAAGATTTGGTGTGGCTCGTACCTCTACACGTGTAGCCTCAAAAGAGAACCCAGAGGAGAACTTTCTTTCGTCAAAATTTGTCTGAAAACCACGTTTTATGGAAATCTCGCATCGTGCGAAATTATCTTCTTTTTCCTAAACAACACGTTGTAACTCGAAAAGCTTTGGCGTGCGTGTTCGTCTAAGCGTGTAGCCTCAAAAGAGCATGCACAGGAGAGTTTTCCCTCGAAAGAATATGTAAGAATACCACGTTATAAGAAAATACAGTGTTGCAGAGTAAAGATAAATAACGACATATAGGAAACAATTTAGGGAAGAAATAACGCATCATACAAAATTTGCTTGTATCTCCTAAACAACACGTTATAACTCGAAAATATTTGGTGTGGCTCGTACTTCTACACTTGTAGCCTCAAAAGAGAACCAACAGGAGAACTTTTTTTCGTCAAAATTTGTCAAAGAACCACGTTTTAAGGAAATCCAGCATCGTGCAAAATTATCTTGTTTTTCCTAAACAACACGTTGTAACTCGAAAAGCTTTCGTGTTGCGTGTATGTCTGAGCATGTTGCCTCTAAAGACAATGCACAGGAGAGTTTTCTCTCGGAAGAACATGTAAGAATACAATGTTAAAAGGAAATACAGTGTTGCAGAGTAAAGACAAATACATACGTATTGGAAACACTTTATGAGAAGAAATAACGCATCATACAAAATTAGCTTGTATCTCCTAAACAACACGTGGTAACTCTAAAGGATTTGGTGTGGCGTGTACGTCTAAATGTGTAGCCTCAAAAGAGAACCGACAGGAGAATTTTCTTTCGTCAAAATTTGTCAGAAAACCACGTTTTAAGGAAATCCTGCATCGTGCGAAATTATCTTGTTTTTCCTAAACAACATGTTGTAACTCGAAAAGCTTTGGTGTTGCCTGTATGTCTAAGTGTGTAGCCTCAAAAGGGAACGCACAGGATAGTTTTCTCTCGAAAGAATATGTAAGAATACCACGTTATAAGGAAATACAGTGTTGCAGAGTAGACAAATACGTACATATTGGAAACACTTTACGAGAAGAAGTAACGCATCGTAGAAAATTAGCTTGTATCTCCTAAACAAAACGTTGTAACTCGAAAAGATTTGGTGCGGCGTGTACGTCTAAACGTGTAGCCTCAAAAGAGAACCCACAGGAGAATTTTCTTTCGTCAAAATTTTTCAGAAAACCACGTTTTAAGGAAATCCCGCATCGTGCCAAATCATCTTCTTTTTCCTGAACATGTTGTAACTCGAAAAGCTTTGGTGTTGCGTGTATGTCTAAGCTTGTAGCCTCAAAAGAGAATGCACAGGAGAGTTTTCTCTCGAAATAATATGTAAGAATACCATGTTATAAAAAAATACAGTGTTGCAGAGTAAAGACAAATACGTACGTATTGGAAACACTTTAAGAGAAGAAATAACACATCGTACAAAATTATCTTGTATCTCCTAAACAACAATTGGAACTCGAAAAGATTTGTTGTGGCTCCTACCTCTACACGTGTAGCCTCAAAAGAGAACCCACAGGAAAACTTTGTTTCGTCAAAATTTTTCAGAAAACCACGTTTGATGGAAATCTCGCATCGTGCGAAAATATCTTGCTTTTCCTAAACAACACATTGTAACTCGAAAAGCTTTGGCATTGCGTGTATGTCTAAGCGTGTAGCCTCTAAAGAGTAAGCACAGGAGAGTTTTCTCTCGAAAGAACATGTAAGAATACAACGTTATAAGGGAATACAGTGTTGCAGAGTAAAGACAAATACATACTTGATGGAAACACTTTACGAGAAGAAATAACGCATTGTAAAAAATTAGCTTGTATCTCCTAAACAGCACGTGGTAACTCGAAAGGACTTGGTGTGGCGTGTACGTCTAAACGTGTAGCCTCAAAAGAGAACCCATAGGAGAATTTTCTTTCTTCAAAATTTGTCAGAAAGTCACGTTTTAACGAAATCCCGCATCCTGCGAAATTACTTGTTTTTCCTAAACAACAAGTTGTACCTCGAAAAGCTTTGGTGTTGCGTGTATGACTAAGTGTGTAGCCACAAAAGGGAATGCACAGGAGAGTTTTCTCTCGAAAGAATATGTAAGAATACCACGTTATAAGGAAATACAGTGTTGCAGAGTAAAGACAGATACTTACATATTGGAAACACTTTAAGAGAAGAAATATCGCATCTTACAAAATTAGCTTGTGTCTCCTAAACAACTCGTTGTAACTCGAAAAGATTTGGTGTGACGTGTACGTCTCAACGTGTAGCCTCAAAAGAGAACCCACAGGAGAATTTTCTTTCATCAAAATTTGTCAGAAACCACGTTTTAAAGAAATCTCGCATTGTGCGAAATTATCAAGTTTTTCCTAAACAACACGTTGTAACTCGAAAAGCTTTGGTGTTGTGTGTATGTCTAAGCATGTAGCCTCAAAAGAGAACATACAGGAGAGTTTTCCCTCGAAAGAATATGTAAGATATCACATTATAAGGAAATACAGTGTTGCAGAGTAAAGACAAATACGTACATATTGGAAACTCTTTATGAGAAGAAATAACGCATCGTAAAAAATTAACTTGTATCTCCCAAACAACACGTTGTAACTCGAAAAGATTTGGTGTGGCCTGTACGTCAAAACGTGTAGCCTCAAAAGAGAACCCACAGGACAATTTTCTTTCGTTAAATTTTTTCAGAAAACCACGTTTTAAGGAAATCCCGCATCGTGCGAAATCATCTTCTTTTTCATAAACAACATGTTGAAACTCAAAAAGCTTTGGTGTTGCGTGTATGTCTAAGCGTGGAGCCTCAAAAGCGAAGGCACAGGAGAGTTTTCTCTCAAAAGAATATGTAAGAATAGACGTTATAAAGAAATACAATTAGGCCGAGTAAAGGCAAATAAGTACATATTGGAAACACTTTAGGAGAAGAAATAACGCATAGGACAAATTAAGTTGTATCTGCTAAACAACACGTGGTAACTCGAAAAGGTTTGGTTTGGCGTGTACGTCTAAACGTGTAGCCGCCAAAGAGAACACAAAGGAGAATTTTCTTTCATCAAAATTTGTCAGAAAACCACGTTTTAAGGAAATCCCCCATCGTGAGAAATTATCTTGTTTTTCCTAAACAACAACTTGTAACACGAAAAGCTTTGGTGTTGCGTGTATGTCTCAGCGTGTAGCCTCAAAAGAGAATGCACAGGAGAGTTTTCTCTCGAAAGAACATGTAAGAATACAACGTTATAAGAGTTGGAGAGTAAAGACAAATACGTACATATTGGAAACACTTTACGAGAAGAAATGACACATCATAAAATATAAGCTTGTATCTCCTAAACAACAAGTGGTAACTCGGAAAGATTTGGTTTGGCGTGTACGTCTAAAAGTGTAGCCTCAAAAGAGACCCCACAGGAGAATTTTCTTTCTTCAAAATTTGTCACAAAACCACGTTATAAGGAAATCCCTCATCATGCAAAATTATCTTGTTTTTCCTAAACAACAAGTTGTAACTCGAAAAGCTTTGGTGTTGTGTGTATGTCTAAGCGTGTAGCCTCAAAAGAGAATGTAAAGGAGAGTTTTTTTCTAGAAAGAATATGTAAGAATACCACGTTATAAGGAAATAGAGTGTTGCAGAGTAAAGACAGATACTTACATATTGGAAACACTTTACAAGAGGAAATAACGCATCGTAAAAAATTAACTTCTATCTCCTAAACAACACGTTGTAACTCGAAAAGATTTGGTGTGGCGTGTACGTCTAAACGTGTTGCCTCAAAAGAGAACCCACAGGACAATTTTCTTTCGTTAAAATTTTTCAGAAAACCACGTTTTAAGGAAATCCCGCATCGTGCGAAATCATCTTCTTTTTCCTAAACAACATGTTGTAACTCAAAAAGCTTTGGTGTTGCGTGTATGTCTAAGCGTGGAGCCTCAAAAGCGAAGGCACAGGAGAGTTTTCTCTCGAAAGAATATGTAAGAATACCACGTTATAAAGAAATACAATTTTGCAGAGTAAAGGCAAATAAGTACATATTCGAAACACTTTAGGAGAAGAAATAACGCATCGTACAAAATGAGCTTGTATCTCCTAAACAACACGTTGTAACTCGAAAAGATTTGGTTTGGCGTGTACGTCTAAACGTGTAGCCTCAAAAAAGAACACAAAGGAGAATTTTCTTTCGTCAAAATTTGTCAGAAAACCACGTTTTAAGGAAATCCCGCATCGTGCGAAATTATCTGTTTTTCCTAAACAACACTTTGTAAATCAAAAAGCTTTGGTGTTGCGTGTATGTCTCAGCGTGTAGCCTCAAAAGAGAATGCACAGGAGAGTTTTCTCTCGAAAGAACATGTAAGAATACAAAGTTATAAGGAAATACAGTGTTGCAGAGTAAAGACAAATACGTACTTATTGGAAACACTTTACGAGAATAAATTACGCATCATATAATATTAGCTTGTATCTCCTAAACAAAAAGTGGAAACTCGAAAACATTTGGTTTGGCGTGTACGTCTAAAAGTGTAGCCTCAAAAGAGAACCCACTGGAGAATTTTCTTTCTTCAAAATTTGTCAGAAAACCACGTTTTAACGAAATCCCGCATCCTGCGAAATTATCTTGTTTTTCCTAAACAACAAGTTGTAACTCGAAAAGCTTTGGTGTTGCGTGTATGTCTAAGTGTGTAGCCTCAAAATGGAATGCATAGGAGAGTTTTCTCTCGAAAGAATATGAAAGAATACCCCGTTATAAGGAAATACAGTGTTGCAGAGTAAAGACAAATACGTACATATTGGAAACACTTTACGAGAAGAATTAACGCATCGTACAAAATTAGCTTGAATCTCCTAAACAACACGTTGTTACTCGAAAAGATTTGGTGTGGCGTGTACGTCTAAACATGTAGCCTCAAAAGAGATCCCACAGGAGAATTTTATTTCATCAAAATTTGTCAGTAACCACGTTTTAAGGAAATCTCGCATTGTGCGAAATTATCTAGTTTTTCCTAAACAACACGTTTAACTCGAAAAGCTCTGGTGTTGCGTGTATGTCTAAGCGTGTAGCCTCAAAATAGAAAGCACAGGAGAGTTTTCTCTCGAAAGAATATGTAAGAATGCCACGTTATAAGGAAATACAATGTTGCAGAGTAAAGACAAACACGTACGTATTGGAAACACTTTACGAGAAGAATTAATGCATAGTACAAAATTAACTTGTATCTCCTAAACAACAAGTTGTAACTCGAAAACATTTGGTGTGGCCTGTACGTCTAAACGTGTAGCCTCAAAGGAGAACCCACAGGAGAATTTTCTTTCATCAAAATTTTTCACAGAACCAAGTTTTAAGGAAATCCCGCATCGTGTGAAATGATCTTCTTTTTCCTAAAAAACATATTGTAACTCGAAAAGATTTAGTGTTGCGTGTATGTCTAAGCGTGGAGCCTCAAAAGAGAAGGCACAGGATAGTTTTCTCTCGAGAGAATATGTAAGAATACCACGTTATTAGGAAATACAATTTTGCAGAGTAAAGACAAATAAGTACATATTGGAAACACTTTACGAAAAGAAATAATACATCATACAAAATTACCTTGTATCTCCTAAACAACACGTGGTAACTCGAAAAGATTTGGTTTGGCGTGTACGTCTAAACGTCTAGCCTCAAAAGAGAACCAACAGGAGAATTTTCTTTCATCAAAATTAGATAACCACGTTTTAAGGAAATCCCGCATCGTGCAAAATTATCTTGTTTTTCCTAAACAACACGTTGTAACTCGAAAAGCTTTGGTGTTGCGTGTATATCTAAGCGTGTAGCCCCAAAAGAGAATGCACAGGAGAGTTTTTTCTCGAAGGAACATGTAAGACTACAACGTTATAAGGAAATACACTGTTGCAGAGTAAAGACAAAAACGTAAATATTGGAAACACTTTAAGAGAAGAAATGACGGATCATAAAATATAACCTTGTATCTCCTAAACAACAAGTGGTAACTCGAAAAGGTTTGGTTTGGCGTGTACGTCTAAACATGTAGCCGCAAAAGAGAACACAAAGGAGAATTTTCTTTCGTCAAAATTTGTCAGAAAACCACGTTTTAAGGAAATCCCGCATCATGCGAAATTATCTTGTTTTTCCTAAACAACACGTTGTAACTCGAAAAGCTTTGGTGTTGCGTATATGTCTAAGCGTGTAGCCTCAAAAGAGAATGCACAGGAGAGTTTTCTCTCGAAAGAACATGTAAGAATACAACGTTATATAGAAATACAGTGTTGCAGAGTAAAGACAAATACGTACATATTGGAAACACTTTACGAGAAGAAATAATGCATCGTAAAAAATTAGCTTGTATCTCCTAAACAACACGTTGTAACTCGAAAAGATTTGATGTGACGTGTACGTCTAAACGTGTAGCCTCAAAATCGAACCCACAGGAGAATTTTCTTTCATCAAAATTTGTCAGAAACCACGTTTTAAGGAAATCTTGCATCGTGCGAAATTATCTTGTTTTTCCTAAACAACACGTTGTAACTCGAATTGCTTTGGTGCTGTGTGTATGTCGAAGCGTGTAGCCTCAAAAGAGAACGCACAGGAGAGTTTTCTCTTGAAAGAATATGTAAGAATACCTCGTTATAAGGAAATACAGTGTTGCAGAGTAAAGACAAATACGTACCTATTGGAAACACTTTAAGAGAAGAAATAATGCATCGTAAAAAATTAGCTTGTATCTCAAAAGAGACCCCACAGGAGAACACGTTGTAACTCGAAAAGATTTGGTGTGGCTCGTACGTCTACACGTGTAGCCTCAAAAGAGAACCCACAGGAGAACTTTCTTTCGTCAAAATTTGTCAGAAAACCACGTTTTAAGGAAATCCCGCATCGTGCAAAATTATCTTGTTTTTCCTAAACAACACGTTGTAACTCGAAAAGCTTTGGTGTTGCGTGTATGTCTAAGCGTGTAGCCTCTAAAGAGTACACACAGGAGAGTTTTCTCTCGAAAGAACATGTAAGAATACAATGTTATAAGGAATACAGTGTTGCAGAGTAAAGACAAATACATACTTGTTGGAAACACTTTATGAGAAGAAATAATGCATTGTAAAAAATTAGCTTGTATCTCCTAAACAACACGTGGTAACTCGAAAAGACTTGGTGTGGCGTGTACGTCTAAACGTCTAGCCTCAAAAGAGAACCCATAGGAGAATTTTCTTTCATCAAAATTTTTCAGAAACCACGTTGTATGGAAATCTCGCTTCGTGCGAAATTTTCTAGTTTTTCCTAAACAACACATTGTAACTCGAAAAGCTTTGGTGTTGCGTGTATGTCTAAGCGTGTAGCCTCAAAAGAGAATGCACAGGAGAGTTTTCTCTTGAACGAATATGTAAGAATACCACGTTATAAGGAAATACAGTGTTGCACAGAAAAGACAATTACATACCTATTGGAAACACTTTAAGAAAAGAAATAATGCATCGTACAAAATTAGCTTGTATCTCCTAAACAACACGTTGTAACTCGAAAAGATTTGGTGTGGCTTGTACGTCTACACGTGTAGCCTCAAAAGAGAACCCACAGGATAACTTTCTTTCTTCAAAATTTGTTAGAAAACCACGTTTTAAGTAAATCCCGCATCGTGCAAAATTATCTTGTTTTTCCTAAACAACACGTTGTAACTCGAAAAGCTTTGTTGTTGCGTGTATGTCTAAGCGTGTAGCCTCTAAAGAGTATGCACAGGAGAGTTTTCTCTAGAAAGAACATGTAAGAATACAACGTTATAAGGAAATACAGTGTTGCAGAGTAAAGACAAATACATACTTTTTGGAAACACTTTACAAGAAGAAATAATGCATCGTAAAAAATTAGCTTGTATTTCCTAAACAACACGTGGTAACTCGAAAGGACTTCATGTGGCGTGTACGTCTAAACGTGTAGCCTCAAAAGAGAACCCATAGGAGAATTTTCTTTCTTCAAAATTTGTCAGAAAATCACGTTTTAACGAAATCCCGCATCCTGCGAAATTATCTTGTTTTTCCTAAACAACAAGTTGTAACTCGAAAAGTTTTGGTGTTGCGTGTATGTCTAAGTGTGTAGCCACAAAAGGGAATGCACAGGAGAGTTTTCTGTCGAAAGAATATGTAAGAATACCACGTTATAAGGAAATACAGTGTTGCAGAGTAAAGACAAATACGTACATATTGGAAACACTTTAAGAGAAGAAATAACGCATCTTACAAAATTAGATTGTATCTCCTAAACAACACGTTGTAACTCGAAAAGATTTGGTGTGATGTGTACGTCTAAACGTGTAGCCTTAAAAGAGAACCCACAGGAGAATTTTCTTTCAACAAAATTTGTCAGAAACCACGTTTTAAGGAAATCTCGCATCGTGCAAAATTATCTTGTTTTCCCTAAACAACACGTTGTAACTCGAAAAGCTTTGGTGTTGCGTGTATGTCTAAGCATGTAGCCTCAAACGAGAACACACAGGAGAGTTTTCCCTCGAAAGAATATGTAAGAATACCACGTTATGAGGAAATACAGTGTTGCAGAGTAAAGACAAATACGTATGTATTGGAAACACTTTACGAGAAGAAATAACGCAACATACATCATTAGTTTGTATCTCCTAAACAACAGGTTGTAAGTCAAAAGGATTTGGTGTGGCGTGTACACCTAAACCTGTAGCCTCAAAAGAGAACCCACAGGAGAATTTTCTTTCATCAAAATATGTGAGAAAACCACGTTTTAAGGAAATCCCTCAACGTGCAAAATTATCTTGTTTTTCCTAAACAACAAGTTGTAACTCGAAAAGCTTTGGTGTTGCGTGTATGTCTAAGCGTGTAGCCTCAAAAGAGAATGTAAAGGAGACTTTTTTCTAGAAAGAATATGTAAGAATACCACGTTATAAGGAAATACAGTGTTGCAGAGTAAAGACAAATACGTACATATTGAAAACACTTTAGGAGAAGAAATAACGCATCGTACAAAATTAGCTTGTATCTCCAAAACTACACGTTGTAACTGGAAAAGATTTGGTGTGGCGTGTACGTCTAAACGTGTAGCCTCAAAAGTGAACCCACCGGACAATTTTCTTTCGTTAAATTTTTTCAGAAAACCACGTTTTAAGGAAATCCTGCATCATGCGAAATCATCTTCTTTTTCCTAAACAACATGTTGTAACTCAAAAAGCTTTGGTGTTGCGTGTATGTTTAAGCGTGGAGCCTCAAAAGCGAAGGCACAGGTGAGTTTTCTCTCGAAAGAATATGTAAGAATACCACGTTATAAAGAAATACAATTTTGCCGAGTAAAGGCAAATAAATACATATTGGAAACACTTTAGGAGAAGAAATAACGCATCGGACAAAATTAGCTTGTATCTCCTAAACAACACGTGGTAACTCGAAAAGGTTTGGTTTGGCGTGTACATCTAAACATGTAGCCGCAAAAGAGAACACAAAGGAGAATTTTCTTTCGTCAAAATTTGTCAGAAAACCACGTTTTAAGGAAATCCCGCATCATGTGAAATTATCTTGTTTTTCCTAAACAACACGTTGTAACTCGAAAAGCTTTGGTGTTGCGTATATGTCTAAGCGTGTAGCCTCAAAAGAGAATGCACAGGAGAGTTTTCTCTCGAAAGAACATGTAAGAATACAACGTTATATAGAAATACAGTGTTGCAGAGTAAAGACAAATACGTACATATTGGAAACACTTTACGAGAAGAAATAATGCATCGTAAAAAATTAGCTTGTATCTCCTAAACAACACGTTGTAACTCGAAAAGATTTGATGTGACGTGTACGTCTAAACGTGTAGCCTCAAAATCGAACCCACAGGAGAATTTTCTTTCATCAAAATTTGTCAGAAACCACGTTTTAAGGAAATCTTGCATCGTGCGAAATTATCTTGTTTTTCCTAAACAACACGTTGTAACTCGAATTGCTTTGGTGTTGCGTGTATGTCGAAGCGTGTAGCCTCAAAAGCAAATGCACAGGAGAGTTTTCTCTTGAAAGAATATGTAAGAATACCTCGTTATAAGGAAATACAGTGTTGCAGAGTAAAGACAAATACGTACCTATTGGAAACACTTTAAGAGAAGAAATAATGCATCGTAAAAAATTAGCTTGTATCTCAAAAGAGACCCCACAGGAGAACACGTTGTAACTCGAAAAGATTTGGTGTGGCTCGTACGTCTACACGTGTAGCCTCAAAAGAGAACCCACAGGAGAACTTTCTTTCGTCAAAATTTGTCAGAAAACCACGTTTTAAGGAAATCCCGCATCATGCAAAATTATCTTGTTTTTCCTAAACAACACGTTGTAACTCGAAAAGCTTTGGTGTTGCGTGTATGTCTAAGCGTGTAGCCTCTAAAGAGTACACACAGGAGAGTTTTCTCTCGAAAGAACATGTAAGAATACAACGTTATAAGGAATACAGTGTTGCAGAGTAAAGACAAATACATACTTGTTGGAAACACTTTACGAGAAGAAATAATGCATTGTAAAAAATTAGCTTGTATCTCCTAAACAACACGTGGTAACTCGAAAAGACTTGGTGTGGCGTGTACGTCTAAACGTCTAGCCTCAAAAGAGAACCCATAGGAGAATTTTCTTTCATCAAAATTTTTCAGAAACCACGTTGTATGGAAATCTCGCTTCGTGCGAAATTTTCTAGTTTTTCCTAAACAACACATTGTAACTCGAAAAGCTTTGGTGTTGCGTGTATGTCTAAGCGTGTAGCCTCAAAAGAGAATGCACAGGAGAGTTTTCTCTTGAACGAATATGTAAGAATACCACGTTATAAGGAAATACAGTGTTGCACAGAAAAGACAATTACATACCTATTGGAAACACTTTAAGAAAAGAAATAATGCATCGTACAAAATTAGCTTGTATCTCCTAAACAACACGTTGTAACTCGAAAAGATTTGGTGTGGCTTGTACGTCTACACGTGTAGCCTCAAAAGAGAACCCACAGGAGAACTTTCTTTCTTCAAAATTTGTCAGAAAACCACGTTTTAAGTAAATCCCGCATCGTGCAAAATTATCTTGTTTTTCCTAAACAACACGTTGTAACTCGAAAAGCTTTGTTGTTGCGTGTATGTCTAAGCATGTAGCCTCTAAAGAGTATGCACAGGAGAGTTTTCTCTAGAAAGAACATGTAAGAATACAACGTTATAAGGAAATACAGTGTTGCAGAATAAAGACAAATACATACTTGTTGGAAACACTTTACAAGAAGAAATAATGCATCGTAAAAAATTAGCTTGTATCTAGTAAACAACACGTGGTAACTCGAAAGGACTTCATGTGGCGTGTACATCTAAACGTGTAGCCTCAAAAGAGAACCCATAGGGGAATTTTCTTTCTTCAAAATTTGTCAGAAAATCACGTTTTAACGAAATCCCGCATCCTGCGAAATTATCTTGTTTTTCTTAAACAACAAGTTGTAACTCGAAAAGCTTTGGTGTTGTGTGTATGTCTAAGTGTGTATCCACAAAAGGGAATGCACAGGAGAGTTTTCTGTCGAAAGAATATGTAAGAATACCACGTTATAAGGAAATACAGTGTTGCAGAGTAAAGACCAATACGTACATATTGGAAACACTTTAAGAGAAGAAATAACGCATCTTACAAAATTAGATTGTATCTCCTAAACAACACGTTGTAACTCGAAAAGATTTGGTGTGATGTGTACGTCTAAACGTGTAGCCTTAAAAGAGAACCCACAGGAGAATTTTCTTTCAACAAAATTTGTCAGAAACCACGTTTTAAGGAAATCTCGCATCGTGCAAAATTATCTTGTTTTCCCTAAACAACACGTTGTAACTCGAAAAGCTTTGGTGTTGCGTGTATGTCTAAGCATGTGGCCTCAAACTAGAACACACAGGAGAGTTTTCCCTCGAAAGAATATGTAAGAATACCACGTTATAAGGAAATACAGTGTTGCAGAGTAAAGATAAATACGTATGTATTGGAAATACTCTACGAGAAGAAACAATGCAACATACATTATTAGCTTGTATCTCCTAAACAACAGGTTGTAAGTCAAAAGGATTTGGTGTGGCGTGTACACCTAAACCTGTAGCCTCAAATGAGAACCCACAGGAGAATTTTCTTTCATCAAAATATGTGAGAAAACCACGTTTTAAGGAAATCCCTCAATGTGCAAAATTATCTTGTTTTTCCTAAACAACAAGTTGTAACTCGAAAAGCTTTGGTGTTGCGTGTATGTCTAAGCGTGTAGCCTCAAAAGAGAATGTAAAGGAGAGTTTTTTCTAGAAAGAATATGTAAGAATACCACGTTATAAGGAAATACAGTGTTGCAGAGTAAAGACAAATACGTACATATTGGAAACACTTTAGGAGAACAAATAACGCATCGTACAAAATTAGCTTGTATCTCCAAAACTACACGTTGTAACTGGAAAAGATTTGGTGTGGCGTGTACGTCTAAACGTGTAGCCTCAAAAGTGAACCCACCGGACAATTTTCTTTCGTTAAATTTTTTCAGAAAACCACGTTTTAAGGAAATCCTGCATCATGCGAAATCATCTTCTATTTCCTAAACAACATGTTGTAACTCAAAAAGCTTTGGTGTTGCGTGTATGTTTAAGCGTGGAGCCTCAAAAGCGAAGGCACAGGTGAGTTTTCTCTCGAAAGAATATGTAAGAATACCACGTTATAAAGAAATACAATTTTGCCGTGTAAAGGCAAATAAATACATATTGGAAACACTTTAGGAGAAGAAATAACGCATCGGACAAAATTAGCTTGTATCTCCTAAACAACACGTGGTAACTCGAAAAGGTTTGGTTTGGCGTGTACGTCTAAACATGTAGCTGCAAAAGAGAACACAAAGGAGAATTTTCTTTCGTCAAAATTTGTCAGAAAACCACGTTTTAAGGAAATCCCGCATCATGCGAAATTATCTTGTTTTTCCTAAACAACACTTTGTAACTCGAAAAGCTTTGGTGTTGCGTATATGTCTAAGCGTGTAGCCTCAAAAGAGAATGCACAGGAGAGTTTTCTCTCGAAAGAACATGTAAGAATACAACGTTATATGGAAATACAGTGTTGCAGAGTAAAGACAAATACGTACATATTGGAAACACTTTACGAGAAGAAATTACGCATCATGAAATATTAGCTTGTATCTCCTAAACAAAAAGTGGAAACTCACAAACATTTCGTTTGGTGTGTATGTCTAAACGTGTAGCCTCAAAAGAGAGCGCACTGGAGAATTTTTTCTTCAAAATTTGTCAGAAAACCACGTTTTAACGAAATCCCGCATCCTGCAAAATTATCTTGTTTTTCCTAAACAACAAGTTGTAACTCGAAAAGCTTTGGTGTTGCGTGTATGTCTAAGTGTGTAGCCTCAAAAGGATATGCAAGGAGAGTTTTCTCTCGAAAGTATATGTAAGAATACCACGTTATAAGGAAATACAGTGTTGCAGAGTAAAGACAAATACTTACATATTGGAAACACTTTAAGAGAAGAAATAAAAAACCGTACAAAATTAGCTTGTATCTCCTAAACAACAGGTTGTAACTCGAAAATATTTGGTGTGACGTGTACGTCTAAACGTATAGACTCAAAAGAGAACTACAGGAGAATTTTTTATCGTCAAAATATGTGAGAAAACCACGTTTTAAGGAAATCCCTCATCGTGCAATATTATCTTGTTTTTCCTAAACAACAAGTTGTAACTCGAAATCTTTGGTGTTGCGTGTATGTCTAAGCGTGTAGCCTCAAAATAGAATGCAAAGGAGAGTTTTTTCTCGAAAGAATATGTAAGAATACCACGTTATAAGGAAATACAGAGTTGCAAAGACAAATACGTACATATTGGAAACACTTTAAGAGAAGAAATAACGCATCATACAAAATTATCTTGTATCTCCTAAACAACACGTTGTAACTCGAAAAGTTTTGATGTGGCGTGTACTTATAAACGTGTAGCCTCAAAAGAGAACCCACAGGAGAATTTTCTTTGGTCAAATTTGTCAGAAAACCACGTATTAAGGAAATCCTGCATCGCGGGAAATTATCTTGTTTTTCCTAAACAACACGTTGTAACTCGAAAAGATTTGGTGTTGCGTGTTTGTCTCAGTGTGTAGCCTCAAAAGAGAACACACAGGAGAGTTTTCACTAGAAAAAGTATGTAAGAATACCAGGTTATAAGGAAATACAGTGTTGCAGAATAAAGACAAATACATACTTATTGGAAACACTTTACGAGAAGAAATAACGCATCATACAAAATTAGCTTGTATCTCCTAAACAACAGGTTGTAACTCGAAAGGATTTGGTGTGGCATGTATGTCTAAACATGTAGCCTCAAAAGAGAACCCACAGGAGAATTTTCTATCGTCAAAATTTGTGAGAAAACCACGTTTTAAAGAAATCCCTCATCGTGAAAAATTATCTTGTTTCTCTTAAACAACACGTTGTAACTCGAAAAGCTTTGGTGTTGCGTGTATGTCTAAGCATGTAGCCTCAAAAGAGAACGCAAAGGAGAGCTCTTTCTCGAAAGAATATATAAGAATACCACGTTATAAGGAAATACAGTGTTGCAGAGTAAAGACAAATACGTACATATTGGAAACACTTTACGAGAAGAAATAACGCATCATACAAAATTAGCTTGTATCTCCTAAACAACACGTTGTAACTCTAAATGATTTGGTGTGGCGTGTATGTCTAAATGTGTAGCCTCAAAAGAGAACCCACAGGACAATTTTCTTTGGTCAAATTTGTCAGAAAACCCCGTCTTAAGGAAATCCCGCATCGTGCGAAATTATCTTGTTTTTCCTAAACAAGGCATTGTAACTCGAAAAGCTTTGGTGTTGTGTGTATGTCTAAGCGTGTAGCCTCAAAGGAGAACACACAGGAGTGTTTTCTCTCGAAAGAATATGTAAGAATACCACGTTATAAGGAAGTACACTGTTGCAGAATAATGACAAATACTTACGTATTGGAAACCCTTAAACTTTAAGAGATGAAATAAAGCATCATACAAAATTAGCTTGTATCTCCTAAACAACACGCTGTAACTCGAAAAGATTTGGTGTGGCGTGTACATCTAAACGTGTAGCCTCAAAAGAGAACCGCAGGACAATTTTCTTTCGTCAAAATTTGTCAGAAAACCACGTTTTAAGGAAATCCCGCATCGTGAGAAATTATCTACTTCTTCCTAAAAAACACGTTGTAACTCGAAAAGCTTTGGTGTTGCGTGTATGTCTAAGCATGTAGCCTCAAAAGAGAACGCACAGGAGAGTTTTCTCTCGAAAGAATATGTAAGAATACCACGTTATAAGGAAATACAGTGTTGCAGAGTAAAGACAAATACTTACATATTGGAAACACTTTAAGAGAAGAAATAAAAAACCGTACAAAATTAGCTTGTATCTCCTAAACAACAGGTTGTAACTCGAAAATATTTGGTGTGACGTGTACGTCTAAACGTGTAGACTCAAAAGAGAACTACAGGAGAATTTTTTATCGTCAAAATATGTGAGAAAACCACGTTTTAAGGAAATCCCTCATCGTGCAATATTATCTTGTTTTTCCTAAACAACAAGTTGTAACTCGAAATCTTTGGTGTTGCGTGTATGTCTAAGCGTGTAGCCTCAAAATAGAATGCAAAGGAGAGTTTTTTCTCGAAAGAATATGTAAGAATACCACGTTATAAGGAAATACAGAGTTGCAGAGTAAAGACAAATACGTACATATTGGAAACACTTTAAGAGAAGAAATAACGCATCATACAAAATTATCTTGTATCTCCTAAACAACACGTTGTAACTCGAAAAGTTTTGGTGTGGCGTGTACTTATAAACGTGTAGCCTCAAAAGAGAACCCACAGGAGAATTTTCTTTGGTCAAATTTGTCAGAAAACCACGTATTAAGGAAATCCTGCATCGCGGGAAATTATCTTGTTATTCCTAAACAACACGTTGTAACTCGAAAAGATTTGGTGTTGCGTGTTTGTCTCAGTGTGTAGCCTCAAAAGAGAACACACAGGAGAGTTTTCACTAGAAAAAGTATGTAAGAATACCAGGTTATAAGGAAATACAGTGTTGCAGAATAAAGACAAATACATACTTATTGGAAACACTTTACGAGAAGAAATAACGCATCATACAAAATTAGCTTGTATCTCCTAAACAACAGGTTGTAACTCGAAAGGATTTGGTGTGGCATGTATGTCTAAACGTGTAGCCTCAAAAGAGAACCCACAGGAGAATTTTCTATCGTCAAAATTTGTGAGAAAACTACGTTTTAAGGAAATCCCTCATCGTGCAAAATTATCTTGTTTTTCTTAAACAACACGTTGTAACTCGAAAAGCTTTGGTGTTGCGTGTATGTCTAAGCATGTAGCCTCAAAAGAGAACGCAAAGGAGAGTTCTTTCTCGAAAGAATATATAAGAATACCACGTTATAAGGAAATACAGTGTTGCAGAGTAAAGACAAATACGTACATATTGGAAACACTTTACGAGAAGAAATAACGCATCGTACAAAATTAGCTTGTATCTCCTAAACAACACGTTGTAACTCTAAATGATTTGCTGTGGCGTGTACGTCTAAACATGTAGCCTCAAAAGAGAACCCACAGGACAATTTTCTTTGGTCAAATTTGTCAGAAAACCCCGTCTTAAGGAAATCCCGCATCGTGCGAAATTATCTTGTTTTTCCTAAACAAGGCATTGTAACTCGAAAAGCTTTGGTGTTGCGTGTATGTCTAAGCGTGTAGCCTCAAAGGAGAACACACAGGAGTGTTTTCTCTCGAAAGAATATGTAAGAATACCACGTTATAAGGAAGTACACTGTTGCAGAATAATGACAAATACTTACGTATTGGAAACCCTTAAACTTTAAGAGATGAAATAAAGCATCATACAAAATTAGCTCGTATCTACTAAACAACACGTTGTAACTCGAAAAGATTTGGTGTGGCGTGTACGTCTAAATGTGTAGCCTCAAGAGAGAACCCATAGGAGAATTGTCTTTCGTCAAAATTTGTCAGAAAACCACATTTTAAGGAAATCCCGCATCGTGCGAAATTATCTTGTTTTTCCTAAACAACACCTTGTAACTCGAAAAGCTTTGGTGTTGCATGTATGTTTAAGCGTGTAGAATCAAAAGAGAGCACACAGGAGAGTTTTCTCTCGAAATAATGTGTAAGAATACCTCGTTATAAGAAAATACAGTGTTGCAGAGTAAAGACAAATACGTACTTATTGGAAACACTTTATGAGAAGAAATAACGCATCGTAAAAAATTAGCTTGTATCTCCTAAACAACACGTTGTAACTCGAAAAGATTTGGTGTGGCATGTACGTCTAAATGTGTAGCCTCAAAAGAGAACCCACAGGAGAATTTTCTTTGGTCAAAATTTGTTAGAAAACCACGTATTAAGGAAATCCCGCATCGTGCGAAATCATCTTGTTTTTCCTAAACAACGCGTTGTAACTCGAAAAGCTTTAGAGTTGCGTGTATGTGTAAGCGTGGAGCCTCAAAAGAGAAGGCACAGGATAGTTTTCTCTCGAAAGAATATGTAAGAATACCACGTTATTAGGAAATACAATTTTGCAGAGTAAAGACAAATAAGAATATATTGGGAACACTTTATGAGAAGAAATAACGCATCGAACAAAATTAGCTTGTATCTCCTAAACAACACGTGGTAACTCGAAAAGATTTGGTTTGGCGTGTATGTCTAAACGTGTAGCCTCAAAGGAGAACACAAAGGAGAATTTTCTTTCGTCAAAATTTGTCAGAAAACCACGTTTTAAGGAAATACCGCATCGTGCAAAATTATCTTGTTTTTCCTAAACAACACGTGGTAACTCGATAAGCTTTGGTGTTGCGTGTATGTCTAAGCGTGCAGCCTCAAAAGAGAATGCACAGGAGAGTTTTCTCTCGCTAGAACATGTAAGAATTCAACGTTATAAGGAAATACAGTGTTGCAGAGTAAAGACAAATACGTACATATTGGAAACACTCTACGAGAAGAAATTAAGCATCATACAATATTAGCTTGTATCTCCTAAAAAACAAGGGAAACTCGAAAACATTTGGTTTGGCGTGTACGTCTAAAAGTTTAGCCTCAAAAGAGAACCCACTGGAGAATTTTCTTTCGTCAAAATTTGTCAGAAAACCACGTTTTAAAGAAATCCCGCATCCTGCGAAATTATCTTGTTTTTCCTAAACAACACGTTATAACTCGAAAAGCTTTGGTGTTTCGTGTATGTCTCAGTGTGTAGCCTCAAAAGAGAACACACAGGAGAGTTTTCACTCGAAAGAATATGTAAGAATACCAGGTTATAAGGAAATACAGTGTTGCAAAGTAACGACAAAGACATACGTATTGGACACACTTTAAGAGAAGAAATAACGCATCATACAAAAGAGTAAAGACATATATGTACCTATTGGAAATACTTTATGAGAAGAAATAACGCATCGTACAAAATTAGCTTGTATCTCCTAAACAACACGTTGTAACTCGAAAAGATTTGGTGTGGCGTGTATGTCTAAACGTGTAGCCTCAAATAGAGAACCCACAGGAGAATATTCTTTGGTCAAATTTGTCAGAAAACCACGTATTAAGGAAATCCCGCATCGTGCGAAATTATCTTGTTCTTCCTAAAAAACACGTTGTAACTCGAAAAGCTTTGGTGTTGCGTGTATGTCTAAGCATGTAGCCTCAAAAGAGAACACACAGGAGAGTTTTCTCTCAACAGAATATGTAAGAATACCACGTTATAAGGAAATACAGTGGTGCAGAGTAAAGACAAATACGTACATATTGGAAAGCCTTAAATGTTACAAGATGAAATAAAACATCGTACAAAATGAGCTCATATCTCCTAAATAACACGTTGTAACTCGAAAAGATTTGGTGTGGCGTGTACGTCTAAACCTGTAGCCTCAAAAGAGAACCCATAGGAGAATTTTCTTTCGTCAAATTTTTCAGAAAACCACGTTATAAGGAAATCCCGCATCGTGTGAAATTATCTTGTTTTTCCTAAACAACACGTAGTAACTCGAAATCTTTGGTGTTGCGTGTATGTCTAAGCGTGTAGCCTCAAAAGAGAACACACAGGAGAGGTTTCTCTCGAAAGAATATGTAAGAATGCCACGTTATAAGGAAGTACAGTGTTGCAGAATAAAGACAAATACTTACGTATTGGAAACCCTTAAACTTTGCGAGATGAAATAAAGCATCATACAAAATTAGCTTGTATCTCCTAAAGAACACGTTGTAACTCGAAAAGATTTGGTGTGGCGTGTACGTCTAAATGTGTAGCCTCAAAAGAGCACTACAGGACAATTTTATTTCGTCAAAATTTGTCAGAAAACCACGTTTTAAGGAAATCCCGCATGGTGAGAAATTATCTTGTTCTTCATAAACAACACATTGTAACTCGAAAAGCTTTGGTGTTGCGTGTATGTCTAAGCGTGTAGCCTCAAAAGAGAATGCACAGGAGAGTTTTCTCTCGAAAGAATATGTAAGAATACCACGTTATAAGGAAATACAGTGTTGCAGATTAAAGACAAATACGTACATATTTGAAACACTTTAAGAGAAGAAATAACGCATCGTACAAAATTAGCTTGTATCTCCTAAACAACACGTTGTAACTCTAAAAGATTTGGTGTGACGTGTACGTCTAAACGTGTAGCCTCACAATAGAACCAACAGGAGAATTTTCTTTCATCAAAATTTGTCAAAAACCACGTTTTAAGGAAATCTCGCATCGTGCGAAATTATCTTGTTTTTCCTAAACAACACGTTGTAACTCGAAAAGCTTTGGTGTTGCGTGTATTAATAAGCGTGTAGCCTCAAAAGAGAACGCACAAGATAGTTTTCTCTCGAAAGAATATGTAAGAATACCACGTTATAAGGAAATACAGTGTTCCAGGGTAAAGACAAATACGTATGTATTGGAAACACTTTAGGAGAAGAAATAACACACCATACAATATTAGCTTGTATCTCCTAAACAACAGGTTGTAACTCGAAAGGATTTGGTGTGGCGTGTACGGCTAAACGTGTAGCCTCAAAAGAGAACCCACAGGAGAATTTTCTTTCGTCAAAATATGTGAGAAAACCACGTTTTAAGGAAATCCCTCATCGTGCAAAATTATCTTAATTTTCCTAAACAACAAGTTGTAACTCGAAAAGCTTTGGTGTTGCGTGTATGTCTAAGCATGTACCCTCAAAACTGAATGTAAAGGAGAGTTTTTTCTCGAAAGAATATGTAAGAATACCACGGTATAAGGAAATACAGTGTTGCAGAGTAAAGACAAATACGTACATATTGGAAACACATTACGAGAAGAAATAACGCATAGTACAAAATTAGCTTGTATCTCCTAAACAACACGTTGTAACTGGAAAAGATTTGGTGTGGCTTGTATGTCTAAAAGTGTAGCCTCAAAAGAGAACCCACAGGAGAATTTTCTTTCGTTAAAATTTTTCAGAAAGCCACGTTTTAAGGAAATCCCGCATCGTGCGAAATCATCTTCTTTTTCCTAAAAAACATGTTGTAACTCGAAAAGCTTTAGTGTTGCGTGTATGTCTAAGCGTGGAGCCTCAAAAGTGAAGGCACAGGAGAGTTTTCTCTCGAAAGAATATGTAAGAATACCACGTTATAAGGAAATACAATTTTTCAGAATAAAAACAAATAAGTACATATTGGAAACACTTTACAAGAAGAAATAACGCATCATACAAAATTAGCTTGTATCTCCTAAACAACACGTTGTAACTCAAAAGGATTTGGTGTGACGTGTACGTCTAAATGTATAGCCTCAAAAGAGAATCCACAGGTGAATTTTCTTTCACCAAATTTGTCAGAAACCACGTTTTAAGGAAGACTAGCATCGTGCGAAATTATCTTGTTTTTTCTAAACAACAAGTTGTAACTCGAAAAGCTCTGGAGTTGCGTGTATGTCTAAGCCTGTAGCCTCAAAAGAGAACGGAAAGGAGAGTTTTCTCTCGAAAGAATATGTAAGAATACCACGTTATAAGGAAATGCAGTGTTGCAGAGTAAAGACAAACACGTATGTATTCGAAACACTTTACGTAAAGAATTAACGCATAGTACAAAATTAGCTTGTATCTCCTAAACAACACGTTGTAACTCGAAAAGATTTGGTGTGGCATGTACGTCTAAACGTGTAGCCTTAAAAGAGAACGCAGAGGAGAATTTTCTTTCGTTAAAATTTTTCAGAAAACCACGTTTTAAGGAAATCCCGCATCGTGCAAAATCATCTTCTTTTTCCTAAACAACATGTTGTAACTCGAAAAGCTTTGGTGTTGCGCGTATGTCTAAGCGTGGAGCCTCAAAAGAGAAGGCACAGGAGAGTTTTCTCTCGAAAGAATATGTAAGAATACCACGTTATAAAGAAATACAATTTTGCAGAGTAAAGACAAATAAGTACATATTGGAAACACTTTACAAGAAAAAATAACGCATCGTACAAAATTAGCTTGTATCTCCTAAACAACACGTGGTAACTCGAAAAGATTTGGTGTGACGTGTACGTCTAAACGTGTAGCCTCAAAAGATAACCCACAGGAGAATTTTCTTTTGTCAAAATTTGTCAGAAAACCACATTTTAAGGAAATCCCGCATCGTGCGAAATTATCTTTTTATTCATAAACAACATGTTGTAACTCGAAAAGCTTTGGTGTTGCCTGTATGTCTAAGTGTGTAGCCTCAAAAGGGAACGCACAGGATAGTTTTCTCTCGAAAAAATATATAAGAATACCACGTTATAAGGAAATACAGTGTTTCAGAGTAAAGACAAATACTTACGTATTGGAAACACCTTACGAGAAGAATTAACGCATCGTACAAAATTAGCTTGTATCTCCTAAAAAACACGTTGTAACTCGAAAACATTTGGTGTGGCGTGTACGACTCAATGTGTAGCCTCAAAAGAGAACCCACAGGAGAATTTTCTTTCGTCAAAATTTTTCAGAAAACCACGTCTTAAGGAAATCCCGCATCGTGCGAAATCATCTTCTTTTTCCTAAACAACATGTTGTAACTCGAAAAGCTTTAGTGTTGCGTGTATGTGTAAGCGTGGAGCCTCAAAAGAGAAGGCACAGGAGAGTTTTCTCTCGAAAGAATATGTAAGAATACCACGTTATTAGGAAATACAATTTTGCAGAGTAAATACAAATAAGTATATATTGGGAACACTTTACAAGAAGAAATAACGCATCGAACAAAATTAGCTTATATCTCCTAAACAACACGTGGTAACTCGAAAAGATTTGGTTTGACGTGTATGTCTAAACGTGTAGCCTCAAAGGAGAACAAAAAGGAGAATTTTCTTTCGTCAAAATTTGTCAGAAAACCACGTTTTAAGGAAATACCGCATCTTGCGAAATTATCTTGTTTTTCCTAAACAACACGTGGTAACTCGAAAAGCTTTGGTGTTGCGTGTTTGTCTAAGCGTGTAGCCTCAAAAGAGAATGCACAGGAGAGTTTTCTCTCGATAGAACATGTAAGAATTCAACGTTATAAGGAAATACAGTGTTGCAGAGTAAAGACAAATACGTACATATTGGAAACACTTTACGAGAAGAAATTAAGCATCATACAATATTAGCTTGTATCTCCTAAACAACAAGTGGAAACTCGAAAATATTTGGTTTGGCGTGTACGTCTAAAAGTTTAGCCTCAAAAGAGAACCCACTGGAGAATTTTCTTTCGTCAAAATTTGTCAGAAAACCACATTTTAAAGAAATCCTGCATCCTGCGAAATTATCTTGTTTTTCCAACACAACACGTTGTAACTCGAAAAGCTTTGGTGTTGCGTGTATGTCTCAGTGTGTAGCCTCAAAAGAGAACACACAGGAGAGTTTTCACTCGAAAGAATATGTAAGAATACCAGGTTATAAGGAAATACAGTGTTGCAGAATAAAGACAAATACGTACGTATTGGAAACACTTTACGAGAAGAAATAACGCATCATACAAAAGTAGCTTGTATCTCCTAAAAAACACGTTGTAACTCGAAAAGATTTGGTGTGGCGTGTACGTCTAAACGTGTAGCCTCAAAAAGAGAACCCACAGGAGAATTTTCTTTGGTCAAATTTGTCAGAAAACCACGTATTAAGGAAATCCTGCATCGTGCGAAATTATCTTGTTTTTCCTAAACAACACGTTGTAACTCGAAAAGCTTTGGTGTTGCGAGTATGTCTCAGCGTGTAGCCTCAAAACAGAACACACAGGAGAGTTTTCCCTCAAAAGAATATGTAAGAATACCACGTTATAAGGAAATACAGTGTTGCAGAGTAAAGACAAATTCGTACGTATTGGAAACCCTTAAACTTTATGGCATGAAATAAAGCATCGTACAAAATGAGCTCGTATCTCCTAAACAACATGTTGTAACTCGAAAAGATTTGGCGTGGCATGTACGTCTAAACGTGTAGCCTCAAAAGGGAACCCACAGGAGAATTTTCTTTCATCAAAATTTGTCAGAAACCACGTTTTAAGGAAATATCGTATCGTGCGAAATTATCTTGTTTTTCCTAAACAACACGTTGTAACTTGAAAAGCTTTGGTGTTGCGTGTATGTCTAAGCGTGTAGCCTCAAAAGAGAACACACAGGAGAGTTTTCTCTCGAAAGAATACATAAGAATACCACTTTAAAGGAAGTACAGTGTTGCTGAGTAAAGACAAAAACGTACATTTTGGAAACCCTTAAACTTTACAAGATGAAATAAAGCATCGTACAAAATTAGCTTGTGACTCATAAACAACACGTTGTTACTCGAGAGGATTTAGTGTGGCCTGTACGTCTAAACGAGGAGCCTCAAAAGAGAACCCACAGGACAATTTTCTTTCGTCAAAATTTGTCAGAAAACCACGTTTTAAGGAAATCCCGCATCGTGAGAAATTATCTTGTTCTTCCTAAACAACACGTTTTAACTCAAAAAGCTTAGGTGTTGCGTGTATATCTAAGCATATAGCCTCAAAGGAGAATGCACAGGAGAGTTTTCTCTCAAAAGAATATGTAAGAATATCACGTTATACAGAAATACAGGGTTGCAAAGTAAAGACAAATACATATGTATTGGAAACACTTTATGAGAGAAATAACGCAACATACAAAAATAGTTTGTATGTCCTAAACAACACGTTGTAACTTGAAAACATTTGGTGTTCCGTGTATGTCTAAACGTGTAGCCTCAAAAGAGAACCCCCAGTAGAATTTTCTTTCGTCAAAATTTTTCAGAAAACCACGTTTTAAGGACATCCTGCATCGTGCGAAATTATCTTGTTTTACATAAACAACACATTGTAACTCGAAGAGCTTTGGAGTTGCATGTATGTCTAAGCGTGTAGCCTCAAAAGAGAACGCACAGGAGAGGTTTCTCTCGAAAGAATATGTAAGAATACCACGTTATAAGGAAATACAGTGCTGCAGAGTAAAGACAAATACGTAAGTAAGGGAAACACTTTACGAGAAGAAATAATGCATGGTAAAAAATTAGCTTGTATCTCCTAAACAAGACGATATAACTCAAAAAGATTTGGTGTGGCGTGTATGTCTAAACGGTTAGCCTCAAAGGAGAACCCACAGGAGAATTTTCTTTCGTCAAAATTTGTCAGAAAACCACGTTTTAAGGAAATCCCGCTTCGTGCTAAATTATCTTGTTTTTCCTAAACAACACGTTGTAACTCGAAAAGCTTTGGTGTTGCGTGTATGTCTAAGCCTGTAGCCTCAAAAGAGAACGAACAGTAGAGTTTTCTCTCGAAAGAATATGTAAGGATACCACATTATAAGGAAATACAGTGTTGCAGAGTAAAGACTAATACATACGTATTGGAAACACTTTATGAGAGAAATAACGCATCTTGCAAAATTAGCTTGTATGTCCTAAACAACACGTTCGAACTCGAAAAGATTTGGTGTGGCATGTACGTCTAAACGTGTAGCCTCAAAAGAGTACCCACAGGAGAGTTTTATTTCTTCAAAATTTGTCAGAAAACCACGTTTTAAGGAAATCCCGCATCGTGCGAAATTATCTTGTTTTTCCTAAATAACACGTTGTAACTCGAAAAGCTTTGGTGTTGCGTGTATATCTAAGCACGTAGCCTCAAAGGAGAATGCACAGGAGAGTTTTCTCTCGAAAGAATATGCAAGAATACCACGTTATAAGGAAATACAGTGTTGCAGAGTAAAGGCAAATATGTACGTAATGGAAACACTTAAACTTTATGAGAAGAAATAACGCTTCGTAAAAAAATTAGCTTGTATCTCCTAAACAACACGTTGTAACTCGAAAAGATTTGATGTGGTGTGTACGTCTAAATGTGTAGCCTCAAAAGAGAACCCACAGGAGTATTTTCTTTCGTCAAAATTTGTCAGAAAACCACGTTTTAAGGAAATCCCGCATCGTGCTAAATTATCTTGTTTTTCCTAAACAACACATTGTAACTCGAAAAGCTTTGGTGTTGCGTGTATGTCAAAGCATGTAGCCTCAAAAGAGAACGCACAGGAGAGTTTTCTCTCGAAAGAATATGTAAGAATACCACGTTATAAGGAAATACAGTGTTGCAGAGTAAAGACAAATACGTACTTATTGGAAACACTTAAACTTTACGAGAAGAAATAAGGCATCGTACAAAATTAGTATGTATCTCCTAAACATCACGTTATACCTCGAAAAGATTTGGTGTGGTGTGTACGTCTAAAAGTGTAGCCTCAAACGAGAACCCACAGGAGAATTTTCGTTCATCAAAATTTGTCAGAAAACCACGTTTTACGGAAATCCTGAATCGTGCGAAATTATCTTGTTTTTCCTAAGCAACACGTTGTAACGCGAAAACCTTGGGTGTTGCGTGTATGTCTAAGCGTGTAGCCTCAAAAGAGAATGCAAAGGAGAGTTTTTTCTCGAAAGAATATATAAGAATACCACGTTATTAGGAAATACAGTGTTGCAGAGTAAAGACAAATATTTACGTATTGGAAAAACTTTACAAGAAGAAATAACGCATCGTACAAAATTAGCTTGTATCTCCTAAACAACACGTGGTAACTCGAAAAGATTTGGTGTGACGTGTACGTCTAAACGTGTAGCCTCAAAAGATAACCCACAGGAGAATTTTCTTTTGTCAAAATTTGTCAGAAAACCACGTTTTAAGGAAATCCCGCATCGTGCGAAATTATCTTTTTATTCATAAACAACATGTTGTAACTCGAAAAGCTTTGGTGTTGCCTGTATGTCTAAGTGTGTAGCCTCAAAAGGGAACGCACAGGATAGTTTTTTCTCGAAAGAATATATAAGACTACCACATTATAAGGAAATACAGTGTTTCAGAGTAAAGACAAATACTTACGTATTGGAAACACCTTACGAGAAGAATTAACTCATCGTACAAAATTAGCTTGTATCTCCTAAAAAACACGTTGTAACTCGAAAACATTTGGTGTGGCATGTACGACTAAATGTGTAGCCTCAAAAGAGAACCCACAGGAGAATTTTCTTTCGTCAAAATTTTTCAGAAAACCACGTCTTAAGGAAATCCCGCATCGTGTGAAATCATCTACTTTTTCCTAAACAACATGATGTAACTCGAAAAGCTTTAGTGTTGCGTGTATGTGTAAGCGTGGAGCCTCAAAAGAGAAGGCACAGGAGAGTTTTCTCTCGAAAGAATATATAAGAATACCACGTTATTAGGAAATACAATTTTGCAGAGTAAATGCAAATAAGTATATATTGGGAACACTTTACAAGAAGAAATAACGCATCGAACAAAATTAGCTTATATCTCCTAAACAACACGTGGTAACTCGAAAAGATTTGGTTTGACGTGTATGTCTAAACGTGTAGCCTCAAAGGAGAACAAAAAGGAGAATTTTCTTTTGTCAAAATTTGTCAGAAAACCACGTTTTAAAGAAATCCCGCATCCTGCGAAATTATCTTGTTTTTCCAAAACAACACGTTGTAACTCGAAAAGCTTTGGTGTTGTGTGTATGTCTCAGTGTGTAGCCTCAAAAGAGAACACACAGGAGAGTTTTCACTCGAAAGAATATGTAAGAATACCAGGTTATAAGGAAATACAGTGTTGCTGAATAAAGACAAATACATACATATTGGAAACACTTTATGAGAAGAAATAACGCATCATACAAAAGTAGCTTGTATCTCCTAAAAAACACATTGTAACTCGAAAAGATTTGGTGTGGCGTGTACGTCTAAACGTGTAGCCTCAAAAAGAGAACCCACAGGAGAATTTTCTTTGGTCAAATTTGTCAGAAAACCACGTATTAAGGAAATCCTGCATCGTGCGAAATTATCTTGTTTTTCCTAAACAACACGTTGTAACTCGAAAAGCTTTGGTGTTGCGTGTATGTCTCAGCGTGTAGCCTCAAAAGAGAACACACAGGAGAGTTTTCTCTCAAAAGAATATGTAAGAATACCACGTTATAAGGAAATACAGTGTTGCAGAGTAAAGACAAATACGTAGGTATTGGAAATACTTTACGAGAAGAAATAACTCTTTGTGCAAAATTAGCTTGTATCTCCTAAACAACACGTTGTAACTCGAAATGATTTGGTGTGGCGTGTACATCTAAACGTGTGGCCTCAAAAGAGAACCCACGGGATAATTTTCTCTTGTCAAAATTTGTCAGAAAACCACGTTTTATGGAAATCCCTCATCGTACGAAATTATCTAGTTTTTCATAAACAACACGTTATAACTCGAAAAGCTTTGGTGTTGCGTGTATGTCTAAGCCTATAGCCTCAAAAGAGAATGCACAGGAGAGTTTTCTCTCGAAAGAATATGTTAAAATGCCACGTTATAAGGAAATACAGAGTTGCAGAGTAAAGACAAATACGTATGTATTGGAAACACTTTACGAGAACAAATAACGCATTGTTCAAAATTAGCTTGTATCTCCTAAACAACACGTTGTAACTCGAAAGGATTTGGTGTGGCCTGTACGTCTAAATGTGTAGCCTCAAAAGAGAACCCACAGTAGAATTTTCTTTCGTTAAAATTTTTCAGAAAACCACATTTTATGGAAATCCCGCAAGGTGCGAAATTATCTTGTTTTTCCTAAACAACACATTGTAACTCGAAAATCTTTGGTTTGCGTGTATGTCTAAGGGTGTAGCCTCAAAAGAGAAGGCACAGGAGAGTTTTCTCTCGAAAGAATATGTAAGAATACCACGTTATAAGGAAATACAGTGTTGAAGAGTAAAGACAAATACGTACATATTGGAAACACTTTACGAGAAGAAATAACGCATCGTACAAAATTAGCTTGTATCTCCTAATCAACACGTTGTAACTCGAACTGATTTGGTGTGCTGTTTACATCTAAACGTGTAGCCTCCAAAGAGAACCCACAGGAGAATTTTGTTTCGTCAAAATTTGTCAGAAAGCCACGTTTTAAGGAAATCCCGCATCGTGCGAAATTATCTTGTTTTTCCTAAACAACACGTTGTATCTCGAAAAGCTTTGTTGTTGTGTGTAGGTCTAAGCGTGTAGCCTCAAAAGAGAACGCAGAGGAGAGTTTTCTCTCGAAAGAATATGTAAGAATACCACGTTATAAGTAAATACAGTGTTGCAGAGTAATGATAAATAGGTACGTATTGTAAATACTTTATGAGAAGAATTAATGCACGGTACAAAATTAGCTTGTATCTCCTAAACAACTCCTTGTAACTCGCAAGGATTTGGTGTGGCTCGTACGTATACATGTGTAACCTCAAAAGAGAACCCACAGGAGAACTTTCTTTCGTCAAAATTTGTCCAAAAAACACGTTTTAGGGAAATCTCTCATCGTGCAAAATTATCTTGTTTTTCCTAAACAACACGTTGTAACTCAAAAAGCTTTGGTGTTGTGTGTATGTCTGAGCTTGTAACCTCTAAAGAGAATGCACAGGAGAGTTTTCTCTCGAAAGAACATGTAAGAATACAACGTTATAAGGAAATACAGTGTTGCAGAGTAAAGACAAATACTTACGTATTGGAAACACTTTACGAGAAGAAATAACGCATCGTAAAAAATTAGCTTGTATCTCCTAAACAACACGTGGTAACTCGAAAGGATTTGGTGTGGCGTGTACTTCTAAACGTGTAGCCTCAAAAGAGAACCCACAGGAGAATTTTCTCTCGTCAAAATTTGTCAGAAAACCACGTTTTAAGGTAATCCTGCATTGTGCGAAATTATCTTCTTTTTCCTAAACAACACGTTGTAACTCGAAAATCTTTGGTGTTGCCTGTATGTCTAAGTGTGTAGCCTCAAAAGGGAACGCACAGGATAGTTTTCTCTCCAAACAATATGTAAGAATACCACGTTATAAGGAAATACAATGTTGCAGAGTAAAGACAAATACATACTTATTGGAAACACTTTACGAGAAGAATTAACGCATTGCAAAAAATTAGCTTGTATCTCCTAAACAACACGTTGTAACTTGAAAAGATTTGGTGTGGCGTGTACGTCAAAATATGTAGCCTCAAAAGAGAACCAACAGGAGAATTTTCTTTCGTCAAAATTTTTCAGAAAACCACGTTTTAAGGAAATCCCGCATCGTGCGAAATCATCTCCTTTCTCCTAAACAACATGTTGTTACTCGAAAAGCTTTGGTGTTGCGTGTATGTGTAAGCGTGGAGCCTGAAAAGAGAAGGCACAGGAGAGATTTCTGTCGAAAGAATATGTAAGAATACCACGTTATAAGGAAATACAATTTTGCAGATTAAAACAAATAAGTACATATTGGAAACACTTTACGAGAAGAAATAACGCATCGTACAAAATTAACTTGTATCACCAAACAGCACGTTGTAAATCGAAATGATTTGGTGTGACGTGTATGTCTAAATGTGTAGCCTAAAGAGAGAACCCACAGGATAATTTTCTTTCATCAAAATTTGTCAGAAACCACGTTTTAAGGAAATCTCACATCGTGCGAAATTATCTTGTTTTTCCTAAACACCACGTTGTAACTCGAAAAGCTTTGGTGTTGCGTGTATGTCTAAGCTTGTAGCCTCAAAAGAGAACGCACAGGAGAGTACATAAGTACATATTGGAAAAACTTTATGAGAAGAAATAAGGCATCGAACAAAATTAGCTGTCTTTACTCTGCAACACTGTATTTCCTTATAACGTGGTATTCTTACATATTCTTTCGAGAGAAAACTCTCCTGTGCCTTCTCTTTTGAGGCTACACACTTAGACATACACGCAACACGAAAGCTTTTCGAGTTACAACGTGTTGTTTAGGAAAAACAAGATAATTTCACACGATGCGGGATTTCCTTAAAACGTGATTTTCTGAAAAATTTTGACAAAAGAAAATTCTCCTTTGGGTTCTCTTTTGATGCTACACGTTAAGACGTACACGCCACAACAATTCTTTCGAGTTACAACGTGTAGTTTTGGAGATACAAGCTAATTTTGTACGATGCGTTATTTCTTCTAGTAAAGTGTTTCCAATAAGTACGTATTTGTCTTTACTCTGCAAAACTGTATTTCGTTATAACATGGTATTCATACATATTCTTTCGAGAGAAAACTCTCCTCTGCCTTCTCTTTTGAGGCTACACACTTAGACATACACGCAACATGAAAGCTTTTCGACTTACAACGTGTTGTTTAGGAAAAACAAGATAATTTCGCACGATGCGGGATTTCCTTAAAACGTGATTTTCTGAAAAATTTTGACGAAAGAAAATTCTCCTTTCTGTTCTCTTTTGAGGTTACACGTTTAGACGTTCAAGCCACACCAATTCTTTTCGAGTTAAAACGTGTAGTTTTGGAGATACAAGCTAATCTTGTACCATGAATTATTTCTTCTCGTAAAGTGTTTCCAATACGTACGTATATATCTTTACTCTGCAAAATTGTATTTCCTTATAACGTAGTATTCTTACATATTCTTTCGAGAGAAAACTCTCCTGTGCCTTCTGTTTTGAGGCTACACACTTAGACATACACGCAACACGAAAGCTTTTCGAGTTACAACATGTTGTTTAGGAAAAACAAGATAATTTCGCATGATGCGGATTTCCTTAAAACGTGAGTTTCTGAAAAATTTTGACGAAAGAAAATTCTCCTTTGGGTTCTCTTAAAATTGTCCTTTGGGTGCTCTTTTGAGGCTACACGTTTAGATGTACACGCCACACCAAATCTTTTCGAATTACAACGTGTTGTTTAGGACATACAAGCTAATTTTGCAAGATGCGTTATTTCTATCATAAAGTGCTTCCAATACGTACGTATTTGTCTTTACTCTGCCACACTGTATTTCCTTATAACGTGGTATTCTTACATATTCTTTCGAGAGAAAAATCTCCTGTGTGTTCTCTTTTGGGGCTACACACTTAGACATACACCCAACACCAAAGCTTTTCGAGTTAAAGCGTGTTGTTTAGGAAGAACAAGATAATTTCTCACGATGCGGGATTTTCTTAAAACGTGGTTTTCTGACGAATTTTGACAAAAGAAAATTGTCCTGTGGGTTCTCTTTTGAGGCTACACGTTTAGACGTACACGCCACACCAAATCTTTTCGAGTTACAACGTGTTGTTTAGGAGATACAAGCTAATTTTGTACGATGCTTTATTTCATCTCGTAAGTTTATGGGCTTCCAATACATACATATTTGTCTTTACTCTGCAACACTGTATTTCCTTATAACGTGGTATTCTTACATATTCTTTCGAGAGAAAACTCTCCTGTGCATTCTCTTTTGAGGCTACATGCTCAGACATACACGCAGCACCAATGCTTTTCTAGTTACAACGTGTTGTTTAGGAAAAACAAGATAATTTCACACGATGCGGGATTTCCTTAAAACGTGGTTTTCTGACAAATTTTGACTAAAGAAAATTCTCCTGTGGGTTCTCTTTAGAGGCTACACGTTTAGACATACACGCCACACCAAATCTTTTCGAGTTACAACGTGTTGTTTAGGATATACAAGCTAATTTTGTACTATGTGTTATTTCTTCTCGTAAAGTTTAAGTGTTTCCAATAAGTATGTATTTGTCTTTACTCTGCAACACTGTATTTCCTTATAACGTGGTATTCCTACATATTCTTTTGGGAGAAAACTCTCCTGTGCATTCTCTTTTGAGGCTACACGCTTAGACATACACGCAACACCAAAGCTTTTCGAGTTACAACATGTTGTTTAGGAAAAACAAGATAATTTCGCACGATGCAGTATTTCCTTAAAACGTGGTTTTCTGACAAATTTTGACGAAAGAAATCTCTCCTGTGGGTTCTCTTTTGAGGCTACACGTTTAGACGTACACGCCACACCTAATCTTTTCGAGTTACAGTGTGTTGTTTAGGAGATAAAAGCTAATTTTGCATGATGCGTTATTTCTTCTCCTAAAGTTTTTTCCAATAAGTACATATTTGTCAATACTCTGCAACACTGTATTTCCTTATAACGTGGTATTCTTACATATTCTTTTGAGAGAAAACTATCCTGTGCGTTCTCTTTGGAGGCTACACGCTTAGACATACACGCAACACCAAAGCTTTTCGTGTTACAACGTGTTGATTAGGAAAAACAAGATAATTTCGCACGATACGGGATTTCCTTAAAATGTGGTTTTCTGACAAATTTTGAAGTAAGAAAATTCTCCTGTGGGTTCTCTTTTGAGGCTACCCATTTAGACGTACACGCCACACCAAATCTTTTTGAGTTACCACGTGTTGTTTCGGAGATACAAGCTAATTTTTTGCCATGCGTTATTTCTTCTCATAATGTGTTTCCAATACTTTCGTATTTGTCTTTACTCTGCAGCAATATATTTCCTTATAACATGGTATTCTTACATATTCTTTCGAGAGAAAACTCTCCTGTGCATTCTCTTTTGAGGCTACACACTTAGACATATACGCAACACCAAAGCTTTTCTAGTTACAACGTGTTGTTTAGGAAAAACAAGATAATTCCTCACGATGTGGGATTTCCTTAAAACGTGGTTTTCTGACAAATTTTGACGAAAGAAAACTATCCTGTGGGTACTCTTTTGAGGCTACACGTTTAGACGTAGACACCACACCAAATCTTTTCGAGTTACAACGTCTTGTTTAGGACATACAAGCTAATTTTGCAAGATGCGTTATTTCTCTCATAAAGCGCTTCCAATACGTACGTATTTGTCTTTACTCTGCCACACTGCATTTCCTTATAACGTGGTATTCTTACATATTCTTTTGAGAGAAAACTCTCCTGTGCGTTCTCTTTTGGGGCTACATGCTTAGACATACACCCAACACCAAAGCTTTTCGAGTTAAAACGTGTTGTTTAGGAAGAACAAGATAATTTCTCACGATGCGGTATTTCCTTAAAACATGGTTTTCTGAAAATTTTTGACAAAAGAAAATTGTCCTGTGGGTTCTCTTTTGAGGCTACACGTTTAGACGTACAGGCCACACCAAATCTCTTCGAGTTACAACGTGTTGTTTAGGAGATACAAGCTAATATTGTACGTTGCTTTATTTCATCTCATAAAGTTTGTGGGTTTCCAATACATACTTATCTGTCTTTACTCTGCAACACTGTATTTCCTTACAACGTGGTATTCTTACATATTCTTTCGAGAGAAAACTCTCCTGTGCGTTCTCTTTTGGAGGCTACACGATTAAACATGCACGCAACACCAAAGCTTTTCGAATTACATTTTGTTGTTTAGGAAAAACAAGATAATTTAGCACGATGCGGGATTTCCTTAAAACGTGGTTTTCTGACAAATTTTGACGAATGAAAATACTCCTGTGGGTCCTCTTTTGAGGCTACACGTTTAGATGTACACGCCACACCAAATCTTTTCGAGTTACAACGTGTTGTTTAGGAGATACAAGCTAATTTTTGAAGATGCGTTATTTCTTCTCATAAAGTTTAAATTTTTCCAATACATACATATTTGCCTTTACTCTGCAACACTGTATTTCCTTATAACGTGGTATTTTTGCATATTCTTTCGAGAGAAAACTCTCCTGTGCGTTCTCTTTTGAGGCTACATGCTTAGACATACACGCAACACCAAAGCTTTTCAAATTACAACCTGTTGTTTAGGAAAAACAAGATAATTTCTCACGATGCAGATTTCCTTAAAACGTGGTTTTCTGAAAAATTTTGAAGAAATAAAATTCTCCTGTGGGTTCTCTTTTGAGGCTACATGATTAGTTGTAAATGCCACACCAAATCTTTTCGAGTTACAACGTGTTGTTTAGGAGACACAAGCTAATTTTGTACGATGCATTATTACTTCTTGTAAATTGTTTCCAATACGTATGTGTTTGTCTTTACTCTGCAACACTGTATTTCCTTATAACGTGGTATTCTTACATATTCTTTCAAGAGAAAACTCTCCTGTGCGTTCTCTTTTGAGGCTACACGCTTAGACATACATGCAACACCAAAGCTTTTCGAATTACAACATGTTGTTTAGGAAGAACAAGATAATTTCTCACGATGCGGGATTTCCTTAAAACGTGGTTTTCTGACAAATTTTGACGAAAGAAAATTGTCCTGTGGTTCTCTTTTGAGGCTACACGTTTAGACGTACACGCCACACCAAATGTTTTCGAGTTACAACGTGTTGTTTAGGAGATACAAGCTAATTTTGTATGATGCTTTTTTTCATCTTGCTAATTTTAAGGGTTTCCAATACGTAAGTATTTGTCTTTATTCTGGAACATTGTACTTCCTTATAACGTTGTATTCTTACATATTCTTTCGAGATAAAACTCTTCTGTGTGTTCTCTTTTGAGGCTACATGCTTAGACATACACGCAACACCAAAGCTTTTCGAGTTACAACGCATTGTTTAGGAAAAACAAGATAATTTCGCACGATGCGGGTTTTCCTTAATACGTGGTTTTCTGACAAATTTTTACCAAAGAAAATTCTCCTGTGGGTTTTCTTTTGAGGCTACACATTTAGACGTACACGCCACACCAAATGTTTTCGAGTTCCAACGTGTTGTTTAGGAGATACAAACTAAGTTTTTACTATGCGTTATTTCTTCTCATAAAGTGTTTCCAATAAGTACGTATTTGTCTTTACTCTGCAACACTGTATTTCCTTATAACGTGGTATTCTTACATATTCTTTCGAGAGAAAACTCTCCTGTGCGTTCTCTTTTGAGGCTACACGCTTAGACATACACGCAACACCAAAGCTTTTCGAATTACAACGTGTTGTTTAGGAAAAACAAGATACTCTCTCACGATAATTTTGCACGATGCAGGATTTCCTTAAAACGTGGTTTTCTGAAAATTTTGATGAAAGAAAATTCTCCTATGGGTTCTCTTTTGAGGCTACACGTTTAGACGTACACTCCACACCAAATCATTTCAAGTTACAACGTGTTGTTTAGGAGATACGAGCTAATTTTGTACGATGCTTTATTTCATCTCTTAAAGTTTAAGGGTTTCCAATACGTACATATTTGTCTTTACTCTGCAACACTGTATTTCCTTATAACGTGGTATTCTTACATATTCTTTCAAGAGAAAACTCTCCTGTGTGTTCTCTTTTGAGGCTATACACTGAGACATACACGCAACACAACAGCTTTTCGAGTTACAACGTTTTGTTTAGGAAAAACAAGATAATTTCGCATGATGCAGGATTTTCTTAATACGTGGTTTTCTGACAAATTTGACCAAAGAAAATTCTCCTGTGGGTTCTCTTTTGAGGCTACACGTTTAGACGTACACGCCACATCAAATCTTTTCGAGTTACAACGTGTTGTTTAGGAGATACAAGCTAATTTTGTACAATGCGTTATTTCTTCTCGTAAAGTGTTTCCAATACGTACGTATTTGTCTTTACTCTGCAACACTGTATTTCCTTATAACGTGGTATTCTTACAAATTCTATCGAGAAAAAACTCTCCTTTGCGTTCTCTTTTGAGGCTACGCGCTTAGACATACACACAACACCAAAACTTTTCGAGTTACAACTTGTTGTTTAGGAAAAAGAAGATAATTTTGCACGATGAGGGATTTCCTTAAAACGTGGTTTTCTCACATATTTTGACGATAGAAAATTCTCCTGTCGGTTCTCTTTTGAGGCTACACGTTTAGACGTACATGCCACACCAAATCCTTTCGAGTTACAACCTGTTGTTTAGGAGATACAAGCTAATTTAGTATGATGCGTTATTTCTTCTAGTAAAGTGTTTCCAATACATACGTTTTTGTCTTTACTCTGCAACACTGTATTTCCTTATAACGTGGTATTCTTACATATTCTTTCGAGAGAAAACTCTCCTGTGCGTTCTCCTTTGAGTCTACACGCTTAGCCATACACGCAACACAGAAGATTTTCGAGTTACAACGTGCTGTTTAGGAAAAACTAGATAATTTCGCACGATGCGAGATTTCGTTAAAACGTGGTTTCTGACATATTTTGATGTAAGAAAATTCTACTGTCGGTTCTCTTTTGAGGCTACATGTTTAGACGTACATGTCACACGAAATCTTTTCGAGTTACAACGTGTTTTTTAGGAGATACAAGCCAATTTTGTACGATGCTTTATTTCTGCTCTTAAAGTGTTTCCAATATGTATGTATTTGTCTTTTCTCTGCGACACTGTATTTCCTTATAACGTGGTATTCTTACATATTCTTTCGAGAGAAAAAACTCTCCTGTGCATTCCCTTTTGAGGCTACACACTTAGACATACACGCAACACCAAAGATTTTCGAGTTCCAACTTGTTGTTTAGGAAAAACAAGATAATTTTGCAGGATGTGGGATTTCGTTAAAACGTGGTTTTCTGACAAATTTTGAAGAAAGAAAATTCTCCAGTGGTTTCTCTTTTGAGGCTTCACTTTTAGACGTACACGCCAAACCAAATGTTTTCGAGTTTCCACTTGTTGTTTAGGAGATACAAGCTAATATTGTATGATGCGTAATTTCTTCTCGTAAAGTGTTTCCAATATGTACTTTTTGTCATTACTTTGCAACACTGTATTTCCTTATAACGTTGTATTCTTACATGTTCTTTCGAGAGAAAACTCTCCTGTTCATTCTCTTTTGAAGCTACACACTTAGAAATACACGCAACACCAAAGCTTTTCGAGTTACAACGTGTTGTTTAGGAAAAACAAGATAATTTCGGAGGATGCGGGATTTCCTTAAAACGTGGTTTTCTGACAAATTTTGACGAAAGAAAATTCCCCTTTGTGTTCTCTTTTGAGGCTACACGTTTAGACGTACACGCCAAACCAAAACTTTTCGAGTTACCACGTGTTGTTTAGGAGATACAAGCTAATTTTGTTCGATGCTTTATTTCTTCTCGTAAAGTGTTCCCAATATATACTTATTTGTCTTTACTCTACAAAATTGTATTTCCTAATAACGTGGTATTCTTACATATTCTTTCGAGAGAAAACTCTCCTGTGCCTTCTCTTTTGAGGCTCCATGCTTACACATACACGCAACACGAAAGCTTTTGGAGTTACAGCATGTTGTTTAGGAAAAAGAAGATGATATCGCACGATGTGGGATTTCATTAAAACATAGTTTTCTGAAAAATTTTGACGAAAGAAAATTCTCCTGTGGGTTCTCTTTTGAGACTACACGTTTAGACGTACACGCCACACCAAATCTTTTCGAGTTACAACCTGTTGTTTAGGAGATACAAGCTAATTTTGTATGATGTGTTAATTCTTCTCGTAAGGTGTTTCCAATACGTAAGTATTTGTCTTTACTCTGCAACAATGTATTTCCTTATAACGTGGTATTCTTACATATTCTTTCAAGAGAAAACTATCCTGTGCGTTCCCTTTTGAGGCTACACACTTAGACATACAGGCAACACCAAAGCTTTTTGAGTTACAACGTGTCGTTTATGAATAAAAGGATAATTTCGCACGATGTGGGATTTCCTTAAAACGTGGTTTTCTGACAAATTTTGACAAAAGAAAATTCTCCTGTGCGTTCTCTTTTGACGCTAAACGTATAGACGTGCACGCCACACCAAATCCTTTCGAGTTACCACGTGTTGTTTAGGAGATACAAGCTAATTTTGTATGATGTGTTATTTCTTCTCGTAAAGTGTTTCAAAAACGTACGTATTTGTCTTTCTCTGCAACACTGTATTTCCTTATAACGTGGTATTCTTACATATTCTTTCTAGGAAAAACTCTCCTGTGCATTCTCTTTTGAGGCTACACGCTTAGACATACACGCAACACCAAGGCTTTTCGAGTTACAACGTGTGTTTAGGAAAAACAAGATAATTTCGCACGATGCGAGATTTCCATAAAACGTGGTTTTCTGAAAAATTTTGACGAAAAAAGTTCTCCTGTGGGTTCTCTTTTAAGGCTACACGTGTAGAGGTACGAGCCACACGATATCTTTTCGAGTTACAACGTGTTGTTTAGGAGATACAAGCTAATTTTGTACGATGCGTTATTTCTTCTCTTAAAGTGTTTCCAATACGTACTTAGTTGTCCTTACTCTGCAACACTGTATTTCCTTATAACGTGGTATTCCTACATATTCTTTCAAGAGAAAACTTTTCTGTGCGTTCTCATTTGAGGCTACACGCTTAGACATACACGCAACCCCAAAGCTTTTCGATTTACAACGTGTTGTTTGGAAAAACAAGATAATTTCGCACGATGCGAGATTTTCTTAAAACGTGGTTTCTGACAAATTTTGATGAAAGAAAATTCTCCTGTGGGTTCTCTTTTGAGGCTACACGTTTAGACGTACACGTCACACCAAATCTTTTCGAGTTATAACGTGTTGTTTAGGAGATACAAGCTAATTTTGTATGATGTGTTATTTCTTCTCCTAAAGTGTTTCCAATACATATGTATTTTGTTGACTCTACAACACTGTATTTCCTTATAACGTGGTATTCTTACCTATTCTTTTGAAAGAAAACTCTCCTGTGCCTTCTCTTTTGAGGCTCCACGCTTAGACATACACGCAACACTAAAGCTTTTCGAGTTACAACATGTTGTTTAGGAAAAAGAAGATGATTTCGCACGATGCGGGATTTCCTTAATACGTGGTTTTCTGAAAAATTTTAACGAAAGAAAATTCTCCTGTGGGTTCTCTTTTGAGGCTACACGTTTAGACGTAAATGCCACATCAAATCTTTTCGAGTTACAAAGTGTTGTTTAGGAGATACAAGCTAATTTTGTACGATGCGTTAATTCTTCTCATTAAGTGATTCCAATACGTACGTATTTGTCTTTACTCTGCAATACTGTATTTCATTATAATGTGGTATTTTTACATATTCTTACTAGAGAAAACTATCCTGGGCATTCCCTTTTGAGGCTACACACTTAGACATACAGGCAACACCAAAGCTTTTCGAGTTACAACGTGTTGTTTATGAAAAAGAAGATAATATTGCACCTTGGGGGATTTCCTTAAATCGTGGTTTTGTGACAAATTTTGACGAAAGAAAATTCTCCTGTGGGTTCTCTTTTGAGGCTACACGTTTAGACGTACACACCACAACAAATCCTTTCGAGTTACCACGTGTTGTTTAGGAGATACAAGATAATTTTGTAAGATGCATTATTGCTTCTCGTAAAGTGTTTCCAATACATACGTATTTGTGTTTACTCTGCAAAACTGTATTTTCTTATAATGTTGTATTCTTACATGTTCTTTCGAGAGAAAACTCTCCTGTGCGTTCTCTTTAGAGGCTACACGCTTAGACATACACGCAACACCAAAGCTTTTCGAGTTACAACGTGTTGTTTAGGAAAAACAAGATAATTTTGCACGATGCGGGATTTCCTTAAAACGTGGTTTTCTGACAAATTTTGACGAAAGAAAGTTCTCCTGTGGGTTCTCTTTTGAGGCTACACGTGTAGACGTACGAGCCTCACCAAATCTTTTCGAGTTCCAACGTGTTGTTTAGGAGATACAAGCTAATTTAGTACGACACGTTATTTCTTCTTTTAAAGTGTTTCCAATACGTACGTATTTGTCTTTACTCTGCAACACTGTATTTCCTTATAACGTAGTATTCTTACATATTCTTTCGAGAGAAAACTCTCCTGGGTGTTCTGTTTTGAGGCTACATGCTTAGACATACACGCAACAGCAAAGGTTTTCGAGTTACAATGTGTTGTTTAGGAAAAATAAGATAATTTCGCACGATGCGAGATTTCCTTAAAACGTGGTTTCTGACAAAATTTGATGAAAGAAAATTCTCCTGTGGGTTCTCTTTTGAGGCTACACATTTAGACGTACACCTCACACCAAATCTTTTCGAGTTACAACGTGTTGTTTAGGAGATACAAGCTGATTTTGTACGATGCGTTATTTCTTCCCGTAAAATATTTCCAATTTGTCCTTATTTGTCTTTACTCTGCAAAATTGTATTTCCTTATAATGTGGTATTCTTACATATTCTTTCGAGAGAAAACTCTTCTGTGCCTTCTCTTTTCAGGCTCCACACTTTGACATACACGCAACACCAAAGCTTTTCGAGTTACAACATGTTGTTTAGGAAAAAGATGATTTCGCACGATGCGGGATTTCCTTAAAACGTGGTTTTCTGAAAAATTTTAACGAAAGAAAATTCTCCTGTGGGTTCTATTTTGAGGCTACGCATTTAGACGTACACGCTACAGCAAATCTTTTCGAGGAGCAATGTGTTGTTTAGGATATTCAAGCTAATTTTGTACTATGCGTTAATTCTTCTTGTAAAGTTTTTCCAATATGTAAGTATTTGTCTTTACTCTGCAACACTGTATTTCCTAATAACGTGGTATTCTTACGTATTCTTTCGAGAGAAAACTATTCTGTGCGTTCCCTTTTGAGGCTACACACTTAGATATACAGGCAACACCAAAGCTTTTCGAGGTACAACGTGTTGTTTAGGAAAAACAAGATAATTTCGCACGATGCGGGATTTCCTTAAAACGTGGTTTTCTGACCAATTTTGAAGAAAGAAAATTCTCCTGTGGGTTCTCTTTTGAGGCTACACGTTTAGACGTACACACCACACAAAATCCTTTCGAATTACCACGTGTTGTTTAGGAGATACAAGCAAATTTTGTACGATGCAATATTTCTTCTCGTAAGGTTTTTCCAATACGTACGTATTTGTCTTTACTCTGCAACACTGTATTTCCTTATAACGTTGTATTCTTACATGTTCTTTCGAGAGAAAACTCTCCTGTGCGTTCTCTTTAGAGGCTCCATGCTTACACATACACGCAACACCAAAGCTTTTCGAGTTATAACGTGTTGTTTAGCAAAAAGGAGATGATTTCGCACTATACGGGATTTCCTTAAAACGTGGTTTTCTGACAAATTTTGAAGAAAGAAAATTCTCCTGTGGGTTCTCTTTTGAGGCTACATGTTTAAATGAACACGCCACACCGAATCTTTTCGAGTTACAATGTGTTATTTTGGAGATACAAGCTAATTTTGTACGATGCGTTAATTCTTCTCCTAAAGTGTTTCCAATATGTACTTATTTGTCTTTACTCTGCAAAATTGTATTTCCTTATAACGTGGTATTCTTACATATTCTCTCGAGAGAAAATTCTCCTGTGCCTTCTCTTTTGAGGCTCCACGCTTACACATTCACGCAACACCAACGCTTTTCTAGTTACAACATTCTGTTTAGGAAAAAGAAGGTGATTTCGCACGATGCGGAATTTCCTTAAAACTTGGTTTTCTGAAAAATTTTGAAGAAAGAAAATTCTCCTGTGGGTTCTCTTTTGAGGCTACACGTATAGACGTACACACCACACCAAAAGTTTCGAGTTACAACTTGTTGTTTAGGAGATACAACCTAATTTTGTACTATGCATTAATTCTTCTCGTAAAGTGTTTCCAATATGTACGTGTTTGTCTTTACTCTGCAACACTGTATTTCCTTATAACGTGGTATTCTTACATATTCTTTCGAGAGAAAACTCTCCTGTGCGTTCTCTTTTGAGGCTACATGCTTAGACAAACACGCAACACCAGAGCTTATCGAGTTAAAACGTGTTGTTTAGGAAAAAATAGATAATTTCGCTCGATGCAAGATTTCCATAAAACGTGGTTTCTGACAAATTTTGATGAAAGAAAATTGTCCTGTGGGTTCTCTTTTGAGGCTACACGTTTAGACGTACACGTCACACCAAATCTTTTCGAGTTACAACGTGTTGTTTAGGAGATACAAGCTAATTTTGTACGATGCGTTATTTCTTCTCATAAAGTGATTCCAATATGTACTTAATTGCCTTTACTCTGCAAAATTGTATTTCTTTATAACGTGGTATTCTTACATATTCTTTCGAGAGAAAACTCTCCTGTACATTCTCTTTTGAGGCTCCACGCTTAGACATACAGGCCACACCACAGCTTTTCGAGTTACAACATGTTGTTTAGGAAAAAGAAGATGATTTGGCACCATGCGGGATTTCCTTAAAACGTGGTTTTCTGATAAATTTTAACGAAAGAAAATTCTCCTGTGGGGTCTCTTTTGAGGCTACACGTTTAGACGTACACGCCACACCAAATCTTTTCGAGTTACAACGTGTTGTTTAGGAAATACAAGCTAATTTTGTACTGTGCTTTAATTCTTCTCGTAAAGTGTTTCCAATACGTACGTATTTGTCTTTACTCTGCAACACTGTATTTCCTTATAACTTGGCATTCTTACATATTCTTTTGAGAGAAAACTCTCCTGTGCGTTCTCCTTTGAGGCTACACGCTTAGACATACACATAACGCCAGAGCTTTTCGAGTTACAACGTGTTGTTTGGGGAAAACAAGATAGTTTTGATGAAAGAAAATTCTCCTGTCGGTTCTCTTTTGAGGCTACACGTTTAGACGTACACGTCACACCAAATCTTTTCGAGTTACAACGTGTTGTTTAGGAGATACAAGCTAATTTTGTATGATGCGTTATTTCTTCTCGTAAAGTGTTTCCAATATGTACTTATTTGACTTTACTCTGCAAAATTGTATTTCCTTATAACGTGGTATTCTTACCTATTCTTTCGAGAGAAAACTCTCCTGTGCCTTCTCTTCTGAGGCTCCATTCTTAGACATACATGCAAGACTAAAGCTTTTCGAGTTACAACATGTTGTTTAGGAAAAAGAAGATGATGTTGCACGATGCGGGATTTCCTAAATACGTGGTTTTCTGAAAAATTTTAACGAAAGAAAATTCTCCTGTGTGTTCTCTTTTGAGGCTACACGTATACACGTACACGCCACACCAAATCTTTTCGAATTACAACGTGTTGTTTAGGAGATACAAGCTAATTTTTTATGATGTGCTAATTCTTCTCGTAAAGTGTTTCCAATATGTACTTATTTGTCTTTACTCTGCCACACTGTATTTCCATATAACGTGGTATTCTTACATAATCTTTCGAGAGAAAACTATCCTGGGCGTTACCTTTTGAGGCTACACACTTAGACATACAGGCAACACCAAAGCGTTTCGAGTTACAACGTGTTGTTTATGAAAAACAAGATAACTTCGCACGATGCAGGATTTCCTTAAATCGTGGTTTTCTGACAAATTTTGACGAAAGAAAATTCTCCTGTGGGTTCTCTTTTGAGGCTACACGTTTAGACGTACACGCCATACCAAATCCTTTCGAGTTACCACGTGTTGTTTAGGAGATACAAGCTAATTTTGTACGATGTGTTATTTCTTCTCGCAAAGTGTTTCCAATACATATGTATTTGTCTTTACTCTGCAACACTGTATTTCCTTATAACGTTGAATTCTTACGTGTTCTTTCGAGAGAAAACTCTCCTGTGTGTTCCCTTTTGAGGCTACACACTAAGACATATATGCAACACCAAAGCTCTTCGAGTTACAACGTGTTGTTTAGGAAAAACAAGATAATTTCGCACGATGCGGGATTTCCTTAAAACGTGGTTTTCTGAAAAATTTTGACGAAAGAAAATTCTCCTGTGGGATCTCTTTTGAGGCTACACCTTTAGACGTACATGCCACACCAATTCTTTTCGAGTTACAACGTGTTGTTTAGGAGATACAAGCTAATTTGGTACGATGCATTATTTCTTCTCATAAAGTGTTTCCAATACTTATGTATTTGTCTTTACTCTGCAACATTCGGTATTTCTTCTCGCATGGTAAAAAATTAGCTTGTATCTCCTAAACAACACCTTGTAACTCGAAAAGATTTGTTGTGGCGTTTACATCTAAACGTGTAGCCTCAAAAGAGAACCCACAGGAGAATTTTATTTCGTCAAAATTTGTCAGAAAACCACCTTTTATACGATGTATACCATTTGGTGTGGCATGTACCTCTAAACGTGTAGCATCTAAAGAGAATACACAGGAGAATTTTCTTTTGTCAAAATTTGTCAGAAAACCACATTTTAAGGAAATCCCGCATCGTGCGAAATTATCTTGTTTTTCCTAAACAACAAGTTGTAACTCGAAAAGCTTTGGTGTAGCGTGTATGTCTAAGCATGTAGCCTCAAAAGAGAACGCACAGGAGAGTTTTGTCTCGAAAGAATATGTAAGAATACCAAGTTATAAGGAAATACAGTGTTGCAGAATAAAGACAATTACATATGTATTGGAAACACTTTACCAGACGAAATATCGCATCGTACAAAATTAGCTTGTTTCTCCTAAACAACACGTCGTAACTCGAAAAGATTTGGTGTGGCGTGTACGTCTAAAAGTGTAGCCTCATAAGAGAACCCACAGGAGAATTTTCTTTGGTCAAAAGTTGTCAGAAAACCACGTTTTAAGGAAATCACACATCGTGCGAAATTATCTTGTTTTTCCTAAACAACACGTTGTAACTCAAAAAGCTTTGGTATTGGGTGTATGTCTAAGAATGTAGCCTCAAAAGAGAACGCACAGGAGAGTTTTCTCTCGAAAGAATATGTAGGAATACTACGTTATATGGAAAAACAGTGTTACAGAGTAAAGACAATTATGTACGTATTTGAAACACTTTACGAGAAGAAATAATGCATGGGAAAAATTAGCTTGTATCTCCTAAACAACACGTTGTAACTCGAAAGGATTTGGTGTGGTGTTTACATCTAAAGGTGTAGCCTCAAAAGAGAACCCACAGGAGGATTTTCTTTCGTCAAAATTTTTTCAGAAAACCACGTTTTAAGGAAATCCGGCATCGTGCGAAATTATCTGGTTTTTCCTAAACAACACGTTGTAACTCGAAAAGCTTTGGTTTTGCATGTATGTCGAAGCGTGTAGCCTCAAAAGAGAACGCACAAGAGAGTATTCTCTCGAAAGAATATGTAAGAATACCACGTTATAAGGACATACAGTGTTGCAGAGTAAAGACAGATACATACATATTGGAAACACTTTACGAGAAGGAATAATACATCATAGAAAATTAGCTTGTATTTCCTAAACAACACGTTGTAACGCGAAAAGATTTTGTGTGGCGTGTACGTTGAAACGTGTAGGCTCAAAAGAGAACCCACAGGAGAATTTTCTTTCGTCAAAATATGTCAGAAAACCACGTTTTAAGGAAATCCCGCATTGTGCGAAATTATCTTGTTTTTCCTAAACAACATGTTGTAACTCAAAAAGCTTTGGTGTAAACAACACGTTGTAACTCAAAAAGATTTGGTGTGGTGTTTACATCTAAACGTGTAGCATCAAAAGAGAACCCACAGGAAAATTTTCTTTGGTCAAAATTTTTTCAGAAAACCACGTTTTAAGGAAGTCCTGCATTGAGCGAAATTATCTTGTTTTCCTAAACAACACGTTGTAACTCGAAAAGCTTTGGTGTTGCGTGTATGTCTAAGCATGTAGCCTCAAAAGAGAATGCACAGTAGAGTATTCTCTCGAAAGAATATGTAAGAATACCACGTTATAAGGAAATACAGTGTTGCAGAGTAAAGACAGATACATACTTATTGGAATCACTTTACGAGAAGGAATAATACATCGTACAAAATTAGCTTGTATTTCCTAAACAACACGTTGTAACTCGAAGGATTTGGTGTGATGTGTAAGTTGAAAAGTGTAGCCTCAAAAGAGAACCCACAGGAGAATTTTCTTTCCTCAAAATTTTTCAGAAAACCACGTTTTAAGGAAATCCCGCATTGTGCGGAATTATCTCGTTTTTCCTAAAACACGTTGTAACTCGAAAATCTTTGGTGTTGCGTGTATGTCTAAACGTGTGGCCTCAAAAGAGAACGCACAGGAGAGTTTTCTCTCGAAAGAATATATAAGAATACCACATTTTAAGGAAATACAGTGTTGCAGAGTAAAGACAAATACGTATGTATTGGAAACACTTTACGAGAAGAAATAACGCATCGTACAAAATTAGCTTGTATCTCCTAAACAAAACGATGTAACTCGAAAAGATTTGGTGTGGCGTGTATGTCTAAATCTGTAGCCTCAAAAGAGAACTCACAGGAGAATTTTCTTTCTTCAAAATTTGTCAGAATACCACGTTTATGGAAATCCCGCATCGTGGAAATTATCTTGTTTTTCTAAACAACACGTTGTAACTCGAAAAGCTTTGGTGCTGCGTGTATGTCTAAGCGTGTAGACTCAAAAGAGAACGCACAGGAGAGTTTTCTCTCAAAAGAATATGTAAGAATACCACGTTATAAGGAAATACAGTGTTGCAGAGTAAAGATAGATACATACGTATTTGAAACACTTTACGAGAAGAAATAATGCATCGTACAAAATTAGCTTGTATTTCCTAAGAAGCACGTTGTAACTCGAAAAGCTTTGGTGTGGCGTGTACGTCTAAACGTGTAGCCACAAAAGAGAACCCACAGGAGAATTTTCTTTCGTCAAAATTTTTCAGAAAACCACGTTTTAAGGAAATCCCGCATCTTGCGAAATCATCTTCTTTTTCCTAAACTACATGTTGTAACTTGAATAGCTTTGGTGTTGCCTGTATATCTCAGTGTGTAGCCACAAAAGGGAACGCACAGGACAGTTTTCTATCGAAAGAATATGTAAGAAGACCAGGTTATAAGGAAATACAATGTTGAGAGTAAAGACAAACACGTACTTCTTGGAAACACTTTAGGAGAAGAATTAACGCATTGTAAAAAATTAGCTTGTATCTCCTAAACAACACGTTGTAACTCGAACAGATTTGGTGTGGCGTGTACGTCTAAACATGTAGCATCAAAAGAGAACCCACAGGAGAATTTTCTTTCGTTAAAATTTTTCAGAAAATTTTAAGGATATCCCGCATCATGCGAAATCATCTTCTTTTTCCTAAACAACATGTTGTAACTCGAAAAGCATTGGTATTGCGTGTATGTGTAAGCGTGGAGCCTCAAAAGAGAAGGCACAGGAGAGTTTTCTCTCTAAAGAATATGTAAGAATACCACCTTATAAGGAAATACAATTTTGCAGAGTAAAGACAAATAAGTACATATTGGAAACACTTTACGAGAAGAAATAATGCATCGTAAAAAATTAGCTTGTATCTCCTAAACAACACGTTGTAACTCGAAAATATTTGGTGTGACATGTACGTCTAAACGTGTATCCTCAAAAGAGAACCCACAGGAGAATTTTCTTTCATCAAAATTTGTCAGAAACCACGTTTTAAGGAAATCTCGCATCGTGCGAAATCATCTTGTTTTTCCTAAACAACACGTTGTAAATCAAAAAGCTTTGGTGTTGCGTGTATGTCTAAGCGTGTAGCCTCAAAAGAGAACGCACAGGAAAGTTTTCTCTCGAAAGAATATGTAGGAATACTACGTTATAAGGAAATACAGTGTTGTAGAGTAAAGACAACTACTTACGTATTGGAAAAACTTTAAGAGAAGAAATAACGCATCATAAAAAATTAGCTTGTATCTCCTAAACAACACTTTGTAACTCGAAAAGATTTGGTGTGGCTCATACATCTACAAGTGTCGCCTCAAAAAAGAACCCACAGGAGAACTTTCTTTCGTCAAATTTTTCAGAAAACCACGTGTATGGAAATCTCGCATCGTGCGAAATTATCTAGTTTTTCCTAAACAACACGTTGTAACTCGAAAAGCTTCGGTGTTGTGTGTATGTCTAAACGTGTAGCCTCAAAAGAGAACTCACAGGAGAGTTTTCGCTCGAAAGAATATGTAAGAATACCACATTATAAGGAAATACAGTGTTGCAGAGAAAGACAAATACGTACATATTGGAAACACTTTACGAGAAGAAATAACACATCGTACAAAATTAGCTTGTATCTTCTAAACAACACGTGGTAACTCGAAAGGATTTGGTGTGGCGTGCATGTCTAAACGTGTAGCATCAAAAGAGAACCCACAGGAGAATTTTCTTTCGTCAAAATTTGTCAGAACACAACGGTTTAAGGAAATCCCGCAATGTGCGAAATTATCTTGTTTTTCATAAACAACACGTTGTAATTCAAAAAGCTGTGGTGTTGCCTGTATGTCTAAGTGTGTAGCCTCAAAAGGGAATGCAAAGGATAGTTTTCTCTCGAAAGAATATGTAAGAATACCACGTTATAAGGAAATACAGTGTTGCAGAGTAAAGACAAATACGTACGTATTGGAAACACTTTACGAGAAGAATTAAGGCAACGTACAAAATTAGCTTGTATCTCCTAAACAACACATTGTAACTCGAAAAGATTTGGCGTGGCGTGTACTTCTAAACCTGTAGCCTCAAAAGAGAACCCACAGGAGAATTTTCTTTCGTCAAAATTTTTCAGAAAACCACGTTTTAAGTAAATCCTGCATCGTGCGAAATCATCTTCTTTTTCCTAAACAACATGTTGTAACTCGAAAAGCTTTGGTGTTGCGTGTATGTGTAAGCATGGAGCCTCAAAAGAGAAGTCACAGGAGAGGTTTCTCTCGAAAGAATATGTAAGAATACCACGTTATAAGGAAATACAATTTTGCAGAGTAAAGACAAATAAGTACATATTGGAAACACTTTAGGAGAAGAAATAACGCATCGTAAAAAATTTACTTGTATCTCCTAAACAACACGTTGTAACTCGAAAAGATTTGGTGTGACGTGTATGTCTAAACGTGTAGCCTCAAAAGAGAACCTACAGGAGAATTTTCTTTCATCAAATTTGTCAGAAACCACGTTTTAAGGAAATCTCGCATCGTGGGAAATTATCTTGTTTTTCCTAAACAACACGTTGTAACTCGAAAAGCTTTGGGGTTGCGTTTATGTCTAAGCATGTAGCCTCAAAAGAGAACGCATAGGAGAGTTTTCTCTTGAAAGAATATGTAAGAATACCACTTTATAAGGAAATACAGTGTTGCAGAGTAAAGACAAATACGAATGTATTGGAAACACTTTAAGAGAAGAAATAACGCATCGTACAAAATTAGCTTGTATCTCCTAAACAAAATGTTGTAACTCGAAAATATTTGGTGTGGCTCGTACCTCTACACGTGTAGCCTCAAAAGAGAACCTACAGGAGAACTTACTTTAGTCAAAATTTTTCAATAAACCACGTTTTATGGAAATCTCGCATCGTGCGAAATTATCTTGTTTTTCCTAAACAACATGTTGTAACTCGAAAAGCTTTGGCGTTGCGTGTTTGTCTAAGCGAGTAGCCTCAAAAGAGAACGCACAGGAGAGTTTTCCCTCGAAAGAATATGTAAGAATACCACGTTATAAGGAAATACAGTGTTGCAGAGTAAAGACAAATAAGTACGTATTGGAAACACTTTACGAGAAGAAATAATGCTTCCTACAAAATTTGCTTGTATCTCCTAAGCAACACGTTGTTACTCAAAAGATTTGGTGTGGCTCGTATTTCTACACGTGCAGCCTCAAAAGAGAGCCCACAGGAGGACTTTCTTTCGTCAAAATTTGTCAGAAAACAACGTTTTATGGAAATCCCTCATCGTGCAAAATTATCTACTTTTTCCTAAACAGCACGTTGTAACTCGAAAAGCTTAGGTGTTGCGTGTATGTTTAAGCCTGTAGCCTGTAAAGAGAACGCACAAGAGAGTTTTCTCTCGAACGAATATGTAAGTATACAACATTATAAGGAAATAGAGTGTTGCAGAGTAAAGACAAATACATACGTATTGGAAACACTTTACCAGAGTAATTAATGCATCGTACAAAATTAGCTTGTATCTCCTAAACAACATGTTGTAACTCTAAAAGATTTGGTGTGACGTGTACGTCTAAATGTGTAGCCTCAAAAGAGAACCCACAGGAGAATTTTCATTCATCAAAATTTGTCAGAAACCACGTTTTAAGGAAATCTCGCATCGTGCGAAATTATCTTGTTTTTCCTAAACAACACGCTGTAACTCGAAAAGCTTTGGTGTTGCGTGTATGTCTGAGCGTGTAGCCTGAAAAGAGAACGCACAGGAGAGTTTTCCCTCGAAAGAATAGGTAAGAATACCACGTTATAAGGAAATACAGTGTTGCAGAGTAAAGACAAATAAGTACGTATTGGAAACACTTTACGAGAAGAAATAACGCATCGTAAAAAATTTGCTTGTATCTCCTAAACAACACATTGTAACTTGAAAAGATTTGGTGTGGCTCGTACGTCTAAACGTGTAGCCTCAAAAGAGAACCCACTTAAGAACTTTCTTTCGTCAATATTTGTCAGAAAACCACGTTTTAAGGAAATCCCGCATCGTGCAACATTATCTTGATTTCCTAAACAACACGTTGAAAGTCGGAAAGCTTTGGTGTTGCCTGTATGTCTAAGCGTGTAGCCTCTAAAGAGAATGCACAGGAGGGTTTTCTCTCGAAAGAACATGTAAGAATACAACGTTATAAGGAAATAGAGTGAGGCAGAGTAAAGACAAATGTGTACGTATTGGAAGCACTTTAAGAGAAGAAATAACGCATCGTACAAAATTAGCTTGTACCTCCTAAACAACACGTAGTAACTCGAAAGGATTTGCTGTGGCGTGCACGTCTGAACGTGTAGCCTCAAAAGAGAACCCACAGGAGAATTTTCTTTCGTCAAAATTTGTCAGAACACCACGTTTTAAGGAAATCCCGCATCGTGCGAAATTATCTTGTTTTTCATAAACAACACGTTCTAACTCGAAAGCTTTGGTGTTGCCTGTATGTCTAAGTGTGTAGCCTCAAAAGGGAACGCACAGGATAGTTTTCTCTCGAAAGAATATGTAAGATTACCACGTTATAAGGAAATACAGTGTTGCAGAGTAAAGACTAAAACGTACGTATTGGAAACACTTTATGAGAAGAATTAACGCATCTTACAAAATTAGCTTGTATCTCCTAAACAACACGTTGTAACGCGAAAAGATTTGGTGTGCGTGTACATCTAAACATGTAGCCTCAAAAGAGAACCCACAGGAGAATTTTCTTTCGTCAAAATTTTTCAGTAAACCACATTTTAAGGAAATCCCGCATCGTGCGAATTCATCTTCTTTTTCCTAAACAACATGTTGTAACTCGAAAAGCTTTGGTGTTGCCTGTATGTGTAAGCGTGGAGCCTCAAAAGAGAAGGCAAAGGAGAGTTTTCTCTCAAAAGAATATGTAAGAACACCACGTTATAAGGAAATACAATTTTGCAGAGTAAAGACAAATAAGTACATATTGGAAACACTTTAGGAGAAGAATTAACGCATCGTACAAAATTAGCTTGTATCTCTTAAACAACACGTTGTAACTCGAAAAGATTTGGTGTGGCGTGTTCATTTAAACATGTAGCCTCAAAAGAGAACCCACAGGAGAATTTTCTTTCGTAAAAATGTGTCAGAAAACCACGTTTTAAGGAAATCCCGCATCATGCGAAATCATCTTCTTTTTCCTAAACAACATGTTGTAACTCGAAAAGCTTTGGTGTTGCGTGTATGTGTAAGCGTGGAGCCTCAAAAGAGAAGGCACAGGAGCGTTTTCTCTCGAAAGAATATGTAAGAATACCACGTTATAAGGAAATACAATTTTGCAGAGAAAAGACAAATAAGTACATATTGGAAACACTTTACGAGAAGAAATAATGCATCGAAAAAAATTAGCTTGTATCTCCTAAACAACATGTTGTAACTCGAAAAAATTTGGTGTGACGCGTACGTCGAAACGTGTAGCCTCAAAAGAGAACCCACAGGAGAATTTTCTTTCATCAAAATTTGTCAGAAACCACATTTTAAGGAAATCTCGCATCCTGCGAAATTATCTTGTTTTTCCTAAACAACACGTTGTAACTCGAAAAGCTTTGGTGTTGCGTGTATGTCTAAGCATGTAGCCTCAAAAGAGAATGCACAGGAGAGTTTTCTCTTGAAAGAATATGTAAGAATACCACGTTATAAGGAAATACAGTGTTGTAGAGTAAAGACAAATAAGTACATATTGGAAACACTTTACAAGAGGAAATAGCGCATCGTAAAATATTTGCTTGTATCTCCTAAACAACACGTTTTAACTCGAAAAGTTTTAGTGTGGCATGTACATCTAAACATGTAGCCTCAAAAGAGAACCAACAGGAGAATTTTCTTTCGTCAAAATTTTTCAGAAAACCACGTTTTAAGGAAATCCCGCATCATGCGAAATCATCTTTTTCCTAAACAACATGTTGTAATTCGAAAAGCTTTGGTGTTGTGTGTATGTGTAAGTGTGGAGCCTCAAAAGAGAAAGCACAGGAGAGTTTTCTCTCAAAGAATATGTAAGAATACCACGTTATAAGGAAATAGAATATTGCAGAGTAAAGACAAATAAGTACATATTGGAAACACTTTACGAGAAGAAATAACGCATCGTAAAAAATTAGCTTGTATCTCCTAAACAACACGTTGTAACTCGAAAAGATTTGGTGTGACATGTACATCTAAACATGTAGCCTCAAAAGAGAACCCACAGCAGAATTTTCTTTCATCAAAATTATCAGAAAACACGTTTTAAGGAAATCTCGCATCGTGCTAAATTATCTTGTTTTTCCTAAACAACACGTTGTAAATAGAAAAGTTTTGGTGTTGCGTGTATGTCTAAGCGTGTAGCCTCAAAAGAGAATGCACAGGAGAGTTTTCTCTCGAAAGAATATGTAAGAATACAACGTTATAAGGAAATACACTGTTGCAGAGTATAGACAAATACGTACCTATTGGAAACACTTTAAGAGAAGAAATAAAGCATCGTACAAAATTAGCTTGTATCTCCTAAACAACACGTTGTAACACGAAAAGATTTGGTGTGGCTCGTACCTCTACACGTGTAGCCTCAAAAGAGCACCGACAGGAGAACTTTCTTTCATCAAAATTTTTCAGAAAACCACGTTTTATGGAAATCTCGCATAGTGCGAAATTATCTTGTTTTTCCTAAACAACATGTTGTAACTCGAAAAGCTTTGGCGTTGCGTATTTGTCTAAGCGTGTAGCCTCAAAAGAGAACGCACAGGAGTGTGTTCCCTCGAAAGAATATGTAAGAATAACACGTTATAAGGAAATACAATGTTGCAGACTAAATACAAATAAGTACGTATTGGAAACACTTTACGAGAAGAAATAACGCATCGTACAAAATTTGCTTGTATCTCCTAAACAACATGTTGTAACTCAAAAAGATTGGGTGTGGCTCGTACGTCTACAAGTGTAGCCTCAGAAGAGAAACCACAGGAGAACTTCCTTTCCTCAAAATTTGTCAGAAAACCACGTTTTTAGGAAATCCCGCATCGTGCAAAATTATCTTGTTTTTCCTAAACAACACGTTGTAACTTGAAAAGCTTTGGTGTTGCGTGTATGTCTAAGCCTGTAGCCTCTAAAGAGAACGCACAGGAGAGTTTTCTCTCAAAAGAAAATGTAAGAATACAACGTTATAAGGAAATACAGTGTTGCAGAGTAAAGACAAATACGTAAGTATTGGAAACACTTTACGAGAAGAAATAATGTATCATAAAAAATTAGCTTGTATCTCCTAAGCAACACGTGATAACTCGAAGGATTTGGTGTGGCATGTACGTCTAAACGTGGAGCCTCAAAAGAGAACCCACAGGAGAATTTTCATTCGTCAAAATTTGTCAGAAAACCACGTTTTAAGGAAATCCCGCATCGTGCGAATTAATCTTGTTTTTCATTAACAACACGTTGTAACTCGAAAAGCTTTGGTGTTGCCTGTATGTCTAAGTGTGTATCCTCAAAAGGGAACGCACAGGATACTTTTTTCTCGAAAGAATATGTAAGAATACCACGTTATAAGGAAATACAGTGTTGCAGAGTAAAGACAAATATGTACGTATTGGAAACACTTTATGAGAAGAATTAACGCATCGTAAAAAATTAGCTTGTATCTCATAAACAACACGTTATAACTCGAAAAGATTTGGTGTGGTGTGTACATGTAAACATGGAGCCTCAAAAGAGAACCCACAGGAGAATTTTCTTTCCTCAAAATTTTTCAGAAAACCACGTTTTAAGGAAATCCCGCATCGTGCGAAATCATCTTCTTTTTCCTAAACAACATGTTGTAACTCGAAAAGCATTGGTGTTGCGTGTATGTGTAAGGGTGGAGACTCAAAAGAGAAGGCACAGGAGAGATTTCTCTCGAAAGAATATGTAAGAATACCACGTTATAAGGAAATACAATTTTGCAGAGTAAAGACAAATTAGTACATATTGGAAACACTTTATGAGAAGAAATAACGCATCCTAAAAAATTAGCTTGTATCTCCTTATCAACACATTGTAACATGAAAAGATTTGGTGTGACATGTACGTCTAAACGTGTAGCCTCAAAAGAGAACCCACAGAAGAATTTTCTTTCATCAAAATTTGTCAGAAAACACGTTTTAAGGAAATCTCACATCGTGCGAAATTATCTTGTTTTTCCTTAACAACACGTTGTAACTCGAAAAGCTTTTGTGTTGAGTGTTTGTCTAAGCGTGTAGCCTCAAAAGAGAACGCACATGAGAGTTTTCTCTCAAAAGAATATGTAAGAATACCACGTTATAAGGAAATACAGTGTTGCAGAGTAAAGACATATAAGTAAGTATTGGAAACACTTTACGAGAAGAAATAACGCATCGTACAAAATTAGCTTGCATCTCCTAAGCAACACGTGGTAACTCGAAAGGATTTGGTGTGGCGTGTACGTCTAAACGTGGAGCCTCAAAAGAGAACCCACAGGAGAGTGTTCTTTCGTCAAAATTTGTAAGAAAATCACGTTTTAAGGAAATCCCGCATCATGCGAAATAATCTTGTTTTTCATAAACAACAGGTTGTAACTCGAAAAGCTTTGGTGTTGCCTGTATGTCTAAGTGTGTAGCCTCAAAAGGGAACGCATAGGATAGTTTTCTCTCGAAAGAATATGTAAGAATACCATGTTATAATGAAATACACTGTTGCAGAGTAAAGACAGATACGTACGTATTGGAAACACTTTATGAGAAGAATTAACGCATCGTGCAAAATTAGCTTGTATCTCCTAAACAACACGTTGTAACTCGAAAGGATTTGGTGTGGCATGTACACCTAAACATGTAGCCTCAAAAGAGAACCAACAGGAGAATTTTCTTTCGTCAAAATTTTTCAGAAAACCACGTTTTAAGGAAATCCCGCATCATGCTAAATCATCTTTTTCCTAAACAACATGTTGTAATTCGAAAAGCTTTGGTGTTGTGTGTATGTGTAAGTGTGGAGCCTCAAAAGAGAAAGCACAGGAGAGTTTTCTCTCGAAAGAATATGTAAGAATACCACGTTATAAGGAAATAGAATATTGCAGAGTAAAGACAAATAAGTACATATTGGAAACACTTTACGAGAAGAAATAACGCATCGTAAAAAATTAGCTTGTATCTCCTAAACAACACGTTGTAACTTGAAAAGATTTGGTGTGACATGTACATCTAAACATGTAGCCTCAAAAGAGAACCCACAGCAGAATTTTCTTTCATCAAAATTATCAGAAAACACGTTTTAAGGAAATCTCGCATCGTGCTAAATTATCTTGTTTTTCCTAAACAACACGGTGTAACCCGAAAAGCTTTGGTGTTGAGTGTTTGTCTAAGAGTGTAGCCTCAAAAGGGAATGCACAGGAGATTTTTCTCTCAAAAGAATATGTAAGAATACCACGTTATAAGGAAATACAGTGTTGCAGAGTAAAGACAAATAAGTACGTATTGAAAACACTTTACGAGAAGAAATAACGAATCGTAAAAAATTTGCTGGTATCTCCTAAACAACACGTTGCAACTCGAAAAGATTTGGTGTGGCTCGTACATCTAAACGTGTAGCCTCAAAAGAGAACCCACAGGAGAACTTTCTTTCGTCAAAATTTCTCAGAAAACCACGTTTTAAGGATATCCCGCATCGTGCAAAATTATCTTGTTTTTCCTAAACAACACGTTGTAAATCGAAAAGCTTTGGTGTTGCGTGTATGTCTATGCATGTAGCCTCTAAAGAGAACGCACAGGAGACTTTTCTCTCCAAAGAACATGTAAGAATACAACGTTATAAGGAAATACAGTGTTGCAGAGTAAAGACAAATACATACTTATTGGAAACACTTTACGAGAAGAAATAACGCATCGTACAAAATTAGCTTGTATCTCCTAAACAACACGTGGTAACTCGAAAAGATTTGGTGTGGCATGCACGTCTAAACGTGTAGCCTCAAAAGAGAACCAACAGGAGAATTTTCGTTTGTCAAAATTTGTCAGAACACCACGTTTTAAGGAAATCCCGCGTCGTGCGAAATTATCTTGTTTTTCATAAACAACACGTTGTTACTCGAGAAGCTTTGGTGTTGCCTGTATGTCTAAGTGTGTAGCCTCAAAAGGGAACGCACAGGATAGTTTTCTCTCGACAGAATATGTAAGAATACCACGTTATAAGGAAATACAGTGTTGCAGAGTAAAGACAAATACGTATGTATTGAAAATACTTTACGAGAAGAAATAACGCATCATACAAAATTAGCTTGTATCTCCTAAACAACACGTGGTAACTCGAAAGGATTTGGTGTGGCGTGCACGTCTAAACGTGAAGCCTCAAAAGAGAACCCACAGGAGAATTTTCTTTCGTCAAAATTTGTCAGAAAACCACGTTTTAAGGAAATCCCGCATCGTGCGAAATTATCTTGTTTTTCATAAACAACACGTTGTAACTCGAAAAGCTTTGGTGTTGCCTGTATGTCTAAGTCTGTAGCCTCAAAAGGGAATGCACAGGATAGTTTTCTCTCAAAAGAATATTTAAGAATACCACGTTATAAGGAAATACAGTGTTGCAAAGTAAAGACAAATACGTATGTATTGGAAACACTTTATGAGAAGAATTAATGCATCGTACAAAATTAGCTTGCATCTCTTAAACAACACGTTGTAACTCGAAAAGATTTGGTGTGGCGTGTACATCTAAACATGGAGCCTCAAAAGAGAACCCACAGGAGAATTTTCTTTCGTCAAATTTTTTCAGAAAACCACGTTTTAAGGAAATGCCGCATCATGCGAAATCATCTTCTTTTTCCTAAACAACATGTTGTAACTCGAAAAGCGTTGGTGTTGCGTGTAGGTGTACGCGTGGAGACTCAAAAGAGAAAGCACAGGAGAGTTTTCCCACGAAAGAATATGTAAGAATACCACGTTATAAGGAAATACAATTTTGCAGAGTAAAGACAAATAAGTGCGTATTGGAAACACTTTACGAGAAGAAATAACGCATCCTAAACAACACGTTGTAACTCGAAAAGATTTGGTGTGACGTGTACGTCTAAATGTGTAGCCTCAAAAGAGAACCCACGGGAAAATTTTCTTTCATCAAAATTTGTCAGAAAACACGTTTTAAGGAAATCTCGCATCGTGCGAAATAATCTTGTTTTTCCTAAACAACACGTTGTAACTCGAAAAGCTTTGGTGTTGAGTGTTTGTCTAAGCGTGTAGCCTCAAAAAGAGAATGCACAGGAGAGTTTTCTCTCGAAAGAATATGTAAGAATACCACGTTATAAGGAAATACAGTGTTGCAGAGTAAAGACAAATAAGTACTTATTGGAAACACTTTACGAGAAGAAATAACGCATCTTAAAAAATTTGCTTGTATCTCCTAAACAACATGTTGTAACTCGAAAAGTTTTGGTGTGGCTCGTATGTCTGCATGTGTAGCCTCAAAAGAGAACCCACAGGAGAACTTTCTTTCGTCAAAATTTGTCAGAAAACCACGTTTTAAGAAAATCCCGCATCGTGCAAAATCATCTTGTTTTTCCTAAACAACATGTTGTAACTCGAAAAGCTTTGGTGTTGCGTGTATGTCTAAGCCTGTAGCCTCTAAAGAGAACGCACAGGAGAGTTTTCTCTCGAAAGAACATGTAAGAATACAACGTTATAAGGAAATACAGTGTTGCAGAGTAAAGACAAATAAGTAAATATTGGAAACACTTTACGAGAAGAAATAACGCATCATACAAAATTAGCTTGTATCTCCTAAACAACACGTTGTAACTCGAAAGGATTTGGTGTGGCGTGTACATCTAAACGTGGAGCCTCAAAAGTGAACCCACAGGATAATTTTCTTTCGTCAAAATTTGTCAGAAAATAACACATCGTACAAAATTAGCTTGTATCTCCTAAACAACACGTGGTAACTCAAAAGGATTTGGTGTGGCTTGTACGTCTAAACGTGGAGCCTCAAAAGAGAACCCACAGGATAACTTTCTTTCGTCAAAATTTGTCTGAAAACCACGTTTGAAGGAAATCCTGCATCATGCGAAATAATCTTGTTTTTCAGAAACAACACGTTGTAACTCGAAAAGCTTTGGTGTTGCCTGTATGTCTAAGTGTGTAGATTCAAAAGGGAACGCACAGGATAGTTTTCTCTCGAAAGCATATGTAAGAATACCACGTTATAAGGAAATAGATTGTTGCAGAGTAAAGACAAATACGTACGTATTGGAAACACTTTATGAGAAGAATTAACACATCGTACAAAATTACTTTGTATCTCCTAAACAACCCATTGTAACTCGAAAGGATTTGGTGTGGCGTGTACATCTAAACATGTAGCCTCAAAAGAGAACCCACAGGAGAATTTTCTTTCGTCAAAATATTTCAGAAAACCACGTTTTAAGGAAATCCCGCATCGTGCGAAATCATCTTCTTTTTCCTAATCAACACGTTGTAACTTGATACAATTTTGCAGAGTAAAGACAAATAAGTACGTATTGGACACACTTTACGAGAAGAAATTATGCATCGTAAAAAATTAGCTTGTATCTCCTAAACAACACGTTGTAACTCAAAAAGATTTGGTGTGACATGTACGTCTAAACGTGTAGCCTCAAAAAGTAACTCACAGGAGAATTTTCTTTCATCAAAATTTGTCAGAAAACACGTTTTAAGGAAATCTCGCATCGTGCAAAATTATCTTGCTTTTCCTAAACAACACGGTGTAACTTGAAAAGCTTTGGAGCTGAGTGTTTGTCTAAGCGTGTGGCCTCAAAAGAGAACGCACAGGAGAGTTTTCTCTCAAAAGAATATGTAAGAATACCACGTTATAAGGAAATACAGTGTTGCAGAGTAAAGGCAAATAAGTACATATTGGAAACACTTTAGGAGAAGAAATAACGCATCGTACAAAATTTGCTTGTATCTCCTAAACAACACGTTGTAATTCGAAAAGATTTGGTGTGGCTCATACCTCTACACATGTAGCCTCAAAAGAGAACCCACAGGAGAACTTTCTTTCGTCAAAATTTGTCAGAAAACCACGTTTTAAGGAAATCCCGCATCGTGCAAAATCATCTCCGTTTTCCTAAACAACATGTTGTAACTCGAAAAGCTTTGGTGTTGCATGTATGTGTAAGGATGGAGCCTCAAAAGAGAAGGCACGGGAGAGTTTTCCCTCGAAAGAATATGTAATAATACCATGTTATAAGGAAATACAATTTTGCAGAGTAAAGACAAATAAGTACATATTGGAAACACTTTACGAGAAGTAATAATGCATTGTAAAAAATTAACTTGTGTATCCTAAACAACACGTTGTAACTCGAAAAGATTTGGTGTTACGTGTATGTCTAAACGTGTAGCCTCAAAAGAGAACCCACAGGAGAATTTTCTTTCATCAAAATTTGTCAGAAACCACGTTTTAAGGAAATCTCGCATCGTGCGAAATTATCTTGTTTTTCCTAAACAACACGTTGCAACTCGAAAAGCTTTGGTGTTGCGTGTATGTCTAATCTTGTAGCCTCAAATGAGAATGCACAGGAGAGTTTTCTCTCGAAAGAATATGTAAGAATACCACGTTATAAGGAAATACAGTGTAGCAGAGTAAAGACAAATAAGAACGTATTGGAAACACTTTAAGTGAAGAAATAATGCATCGTAATAAATTAGCTTGTATCTCCTAAGCAACACAGAGTAACTCGAAAGGATTTGGTGTGGCGTGTACGTCTAAACGTGGAGTCTCAAAAGAGAACCCACAGGAGAACTTTCTTTCGTCAAAATTTGTCAGAAAACCATGTTTTAAGGAAATCCCGCATCGTGCGAAATAATCTTGTTTTTCAAAAACAACACGTTGAAACTCGAAAAGCTTTGGTGTTGCCTGTATGTCTAAGTGTGTAGCCTCAAAAGGGAACGCACAGGAAAGTTTTCTCTTGAAAGAATATGTAAGAATACCACGTTATAAGGAAATACAGTGTTGCAGAATAAAGACAAATACTTACGTATTGGAAACACTTTATGAGAATAATTGACGCATCGTACAAAATTAGCTTATATCTCCTAAACAAAACGTTGTAACTCGAAAAGATTTGGTGTGGCGTGTGCGTCTAAACATGTAGCCTCAAAAGAGAACCCACAGGAGAATTTTCTTTCGTCAAAATTTTTCAGAAAACCACGTTATAATGAAATCCCGCATCGTGCGAAATCATCTTCTTTTTCCTAAACAACATGTTGTAACTCGAAAAGCTTTGGTGTTGCGTGTATGTGTAAGCGTGGAGCCTCAAAAGAGAAGGCACAGGAGCGTTTTATCTCGAAACAATATGTAAGAATACCACGTTATAAGGAAATACAATTTTGCAGAGTAAAGACAAATAAGTACATATTGGAAACACTTTACGAGAAGAAATAACGCATCGTACAAAATTAACTTGTATCTCCTAAACAACACGTTGTAACTCGAAAAGATTTGGTGTGACTTGTATGTCTAAACGTGTAGCCTCAAAAGAGAACCCACAGGAGAATTTTCTTTCATCAAAATTTATCAGAAACCACGTTTTAAGGAAATCTCGCATCGTGCAAAATTATCATGTTTTTCCTAAACAACACGTTGTAACTTGAAAAGCTTTGTCGTTGAGTGTATGTCTAAGCATGTAGCCTCAAAAGAGAACGCACAGGAGAGTTTTCCCTCAAAAGAATATGTAAGAATACCACGTTATAAGGAAATACAGTGTTGCAGAGTAAAGACAAATAAGAACGAATTGGAAACACTTCACAAGAAGAAATAATGCATCGTACAAAATTTGCTTGTATCTCCTAAACAACAAGTTGTTACTCGAAAAGATTTGGTGTGGCGTGTACGTCTAAACGTGTAGTCTCAAAAGACAACCCACAAGAGAACTTTCTTTCGTCAAAATTTGTCAAAAACCACGTTTTAAGGAAATCCCGCATCGTGCAAAATTATCTTGTTTTTCCAAAACAACATGTTGTAACTCGAAAAGCGTTGGAATTGCGTGTATGTGTGAGCATGTAGCCTCTAAAGATAATGCACAGGAGAGTTTTCTCTCGAAAGAACATGTAAGAATACAAGATTATAAGCAAATACAGTGTTGCAGAGTAAAGACAAATACGTACGTATTGGAAACACTTTACGAGAAGAAATAACGCATCGTACAAAATTAGCTTGTATCTCCTAAACAACACGTGGTAACTCGAAAGGATTTGGTGTGGCGTGTACCTCTATACATGTAGCCTCAAAAGAGAACCCACAGGAGAATATTCTTTCGTCACAATTTGTCAGAAAACCACGTTTTAAGGAAATCCCGCATCGTGCGAAATTATCTTGTTTTTCACAAACAACACGTTGTAACTCGAAAAGCTTTGGTGTTGCCTCTATGTCTAAGTGTGTAGCCTCAAAAGTGAACACACAGGATAGTTTTCTCTCGAAAGAATATGTGAGAATACCACGTTATAAGGAAATACACTTTTGCAGAGTAAAGACAAATACTTATGTATTGGAAACACTTTACGAGAAGAATTAACACATCGTAAAAAATTAGCTTGTATCTCCTAAACAACACGTTGTAACTCGACAAGATTTGGTGTGCCCGGTACGTCTAAACGTGTAGCCTCAAAAGAGAACCCACAGGAGAATTTTCTTACGTCAAAATTTTTCACAAAACCACATTTTAAGGATATCCCGCATCATGCGAAATCATCTTCTTTTTCCTAAACAACATGTTGTAACGTGAAAAGCTTTGGTGTTGCGTGTATGTGTAAGCATGTAGCCTCAAAAGAGAAGGCACAGGAGAATTTTCTCTCGAAAGAATATGTAAGAATACCACGTTATAAGGAAATATAATTTTGCAGAGTAAAGACAAATAAGTACTTATTGGAAACACTTTATGAGAAGAAATAACGCATCATACAAAATTAGCTTGTATCTCCTAAACAACACGTTGTAACTCGTTAAGATTTGGTGTGACGTGTACGTCTAAACGTGTAGCCTCAAAAGAGAACCCACAGTAGAATTATCTTTCATCAAAATTTGTCAGAAAACCACGTTTTATGGAAATCTCGCATCGTGCGAAATTATCTTGTTTTTCCGAAACAACACGCTGTAACTCGAAAAGCTTTGGCCTTGCGTGTATGTCTAAGCGTGTAGCCCAAAAGAGAACGCACAGGAGAGTTTTCCCTCGAAAGAATATGTAAGAATACCACGTTATAAGGAAATACAGTGTTGCAGAGTAAAGACAATTAAGTACATATTGGAAACACTTTACGAGAAGAAATAACGCATCGTACAAAATTAACTTGTATTTCCTAAACAACACGTTGTAACTCAAAAAGCTTTGGTGTTGCGTGTATGTCTAAGCGTGTAGCCTCAAAAGAGAACGCACAGGAGAGTTTTCTCTTGAAAGAATATGTAAGAATACCACGTTATAAGGAAATTCATTGTTGTAGAGTAAAGACAAATACTTAAGTATTGGATACACTTTACAAGAAGAAATAACACATCATAAAAAATTTGTTTGTATCTCCTAAACAACAAGTTGTAACTCGAAAAGATTTGGTGCGGCGTGTACTTCTAAACCTGTAGCCTCAAAAGACAACGCACAGGAGAAATTTCTTTCGTCCAAATTTGTCAGAAAACCACGTTTTAAGGATATCCCGCATCGTGCAAAATTATCTTGTTTTTCCTAAACAACACGTTGTAACTCGAAAAGCTTTGGTGTTGCGTGTATGTGTGAGCATATAGCCTCTAAAGAGAATGCACAGGAAAGTTTTCTCTCGAAAGAACATGTAAGAATTCAACATTATAAGGAAATACAGTGTTGCAGAGTAAAGACAAATACTTACGTTTGGAAACACTTTAGGAGAAGAAATAACGCATCGTACAAAATTAGCTTGTATCTCCTACACAACACGTGGTAACTCGAAAGGATTTGGTGTGGCGTGTACCTCTAAACGTGTAGCGTCAAAAGAGAACCCACAGGAGAATTTTCTTTCATCAAAATTTGTCAGAACACCACGTTTTAAGGAAATCCCGCATCGTGCGAAATTATCTTGTTTTTCATAAACAACACGTTTTAACTCGAAAAGCTTTGGTGTTGCCTGTATGTCTAAGTGTGTAGCCTCAAAAGGGAACGCACAGGATAGTTTTCTATCGATAGAATATGTAAGAATTCCACGTTATAAGGATATACAATGTTGCAGTGTAAAGACAAATAGGTATGTGTTGGAAACACTTTACGAGAAGAATAAACACATCGTAAAAAATTAGCTTGTATCTCCTACACAACACGTTGTAACTCGACAAGATTTGGTGTGGCATGTACGTCAAAACGTGTAGCCTCAAAACGGAACCAACAGGAGAATTTTCTTTTGTCAAAATTTTTCAGAAAACCACGTTTTAAGGAAATCCCGCATCGTGCAAAATCATCTTCTTTTTCCTAAACAACATGTTGTAACTGGAAAAGCTATGGTGTTGCGTGTATGTGTAAGCGTGGAGCCTCAAAAGAGAAGGCACTGGAGAGTATTCTCTCGAAAGAATATGTAAGAATACCACGTTATAAGGAAATACAATTTTGCAGAGTAAAGACCAAAAAGTACATATTGGAAACACTTTACGAGAAGAAATAACGCATCTTACAAAATTATCTTGTATCTCCTAAACAACACGTTGTAACTCGAAAGGATTTGGTCTGACGTGTATGTCTAAAAGTGTAGCCTCAAACGAGAACCCACAGGAGAATTTTCTTTCATCAAAATTTGTCAGAAACCACGTTTTAAGGAAGTCTCGCATCGTGCGAAATTATCTTGTTTTTCCTAAACAACACGTTGTAACTCGAAAAGCTTTGGTGTTGCGTGTATGTCTACGCGTGTAGCCTCAAAAGAGAACGCACAGGAGAGTTTTCTCATGAAAGAATATGTAAGAATACCACGTTATAAGGAAATACAGTGTTGCAGAGTAAAGACAACTACGTACGTATTGGAAACACTTTAAGAGAAGAAATATCGCATCCTAGAAAATTAGCTTGTATCTCCTAAACAACACGTAGTAACTCGAAAAGATTTGGTGTGGCTCGTACCTCTACACGTGTAGCCTCAATAGAGAACCCACGGGAGAACTTTGTTTCGTCAAAATTTTTCAGAAAACCACGTTTAATGGAAATCTCGTATCGTGCGAAATTATCTTGTTTTTCTTAAACAACACGTTGTAACTCCAAAAGCTTTGGCGTTGCGTGTTTGTCTAAGCGTGTAACCTCAAAAGAGAATGCACAGGAGAGTTTTCCCTCGAAAGAATATGTAAGAATACCACGTTATAAGGAAAAACAGTGTTGCAGAGTAAAGACAAATAAGTACGTATTGGAAACACTCTAAGAGAAGAAATAACGCATTGTACAATATTTGCTTGTATCTCCTAAACAACACGTTGTAACTCAAAAATATTTCATGTGGCTCGTATGTCTACACGTTTGGCCTCAAAAGAGAACCCACAGGAGAACTTTCTTTCTTCAAAATTTGTCAGAAAACCACGTTTTAAGGAAATCCCGCATCGTGCAAAATTATCTTGTTTTTCCTAAACAACACGTTGTAACTCGAAAAGCTTTGGTGTTGCGTGTATGTCTGAGCATGTAGCCTCTAAAGAGAATGCACAGGAGAGTTTTCTCTCGAAAGAACATGTAAGAATACAACGTAGTTTTAAAAACTGCATGGTATTGGTACAGTGACAGGCAGGAATATCAATGGAACAGGATTGAAGATCCAGAAATGAACTCACACACCTATGGCCACTTGATCCTCGACAAAGAGGCTGAAAACATCCAATGGAAAAAAGATAGCCTTTTCAACAAATGGTGCTGGTTCAACTGGAGGTCAGCATGCAGAAGAATGCGAATTGATCCATCCTTGTCTCCTTGTACTAAGCTCAAATCCAAATGGATCAAGGACCTCCACATAAAGCCAGACACTCTGAAGCTAATTGAAAAGAAACTGGGGAAGACCCTTGAGGACATCGGTACAGGGAGAAAGTTTCTGAACAGAACACCAATAGCGTATGCTCTAAGAGCAAAAATTGACAAATGGGACCTCATAAAATTACAAAGTTTCTGTAAGGCAAAGGACACCATCAAGAGGACAAATCGGCAACCAACAAATTGGGAAAAGATCTTCACCAATCCTACATCAGATAGAGGGCTAATATCCAATATATATAAAGAACTCAAGAAGTTAGACTCCAGAAAACCAAACAACCCTATTAAAAAATGGGGTACAGAGTTAAACAAAGAATTCTCACCTGAAGAACTTCGGATGGCGGAGAAGCATCTTAAAAAATGCTCAACTTCATTAGTCACTAGGGAAATGCAAATCAAAACAACCCTAAGATTTCATCTTACACCAGTCAGAATGGCTAAGATTAAAAATTCAGGAGACAGCAGGTGTTGGAGAGGGTGTGGAGAAAGAGGAACACTCCTCCACTGCTGGTGGGGTTGCAAATTTGTACAACCACTCTGGAAATCAGTCTGGCGGTTCCTCCGAAAACTGGGCACCTTACTTCCAGAAGATCCTGCTATACCACTCCTGGGCATATACCCAGAAGACTCCCCACCATGTAATAAGGATACATGTTCTACTATGTTCATAGCAGCCCTATTTGTAATTGCCAAATGCTGGAAAGAACCCAGGTATCCCTCAACAGAAGAGTGGATGCAAAAAATGTGGTATATCTACACAATGGAGTACTATTCAGCCATTAGAAACAATGAATTCATGAAGTTCTTAGGCAAATGGATGGAGCTAGAGAATATCATACTAAGTGAGGTAACCCAGACTCAAAAGGTGAATCATGGTATGCACTCACTAATAAGTGGATATTAACCTAGAAAACTGGAATACCCAAAACATAATCCACACATCAAATGAGGTACAAGAAGAAAGGAGGAGTGGCCCCTGGTTCTGGAAAGACTCAGTGAAACAGTATTCAGCAAAACCAGAACGGGGAAGTGGGAAGGGGTGGGTGGGAAGACAGGGGAAGAAAAGGGGGTTTGCGGGACTTTCGGGGAGTGGGGGGGCTAGAAAAGGGGAAATCATTTGAAATGTAAATAAATTATATCGAATAATAATAAAAAAATTAAAAAAAAGAATACAACGTTATAAGGAAATACAGTGTTGCAGAGTAAAGACAAATACGTACATATTGGAAACACTTTACGAGAAGAAATAACACATCATACAAAATTAGCTTGTATCTCCTAAACAACACGTGGTAACTCGAAAGGATTTGGTGTGGCGTGTACATCTAAACATGTAGCCTCAAAAGAGAACCCACAGGAGAATTTTCTTTCGTCAAAATTTGTCAGAAAACCACGTTTTATGGAAATCTCGCATCATGCCAAATTATCTTGTTTTTCCTAAACAACGCATTGTAACTCGAAAAACTTTGGCGTTGCATGTTTGTCTAAGCGTGTAGCCTCAAAAGAGAAGGCACAGGAGAGTTTTCCCTCGAAATAATATGTAAGAATCCCACGTTATAAGGAAATACAGTGTTGCAGAGTAAAGACAAATAAGTACGTATCGGAAACACTTTACAAGAAGAAATAACGCATCGTACAAAATTAGCTTGTATCTCCTAAACAACACGTGGTAACTCGAAAGTATTTGGTGTGGCATGTACGTCTAAATGTGTAGCCTCAAAAGAGAACCCACAGGAGAATTTTCTTACTTCAAAATTTTTCAGAACACCTCGTTTTAAGGAAATGCCTCATCGTGCGAAATCATCTTCTTTTTCCTAAACAACATGTTGTAACTCGAAAAGCTTTGGTGTTGCGTGTATGTGTAAACGTGTAGCCTCAAAAGAGAAGGCACAGGAGAATTTTCTCTCGAAAGAATATGTAAGAATATCACGTTATAAGGAAATACAATTTTGCAGAGCAAAGACAAATAAGTACATATTGAAAACACTTTACGAGAAGAAATAATGCATCATGCAAAATTAGCTTGTATCTCCTAAACAACACGTTGTAACTCGAAAAGATTTGGTGTGACGTGTAAGTCTAAAAGTGTAGCCTCAAACGAGAACCCACAGGAGAATCTTCTTTCATCAAAATTTGTCAGAAACCAAGTTTTAAGGAAATCTCGCATCGTACGAAATTATCTTGTTTTTCCTAAACAACACGTTGTAACTCGAAAAGCTTTGGTGTTGCGTGTATGTCTAAGCGTGTAGCCTCAAAAGAGAGCGCACAGGAGAGTTTTCTCTTGAAAGAATATGTAAGAATACCACGTTATAAGGAAATACAGTGTTGCAGAGTAAAGACAAATACTATTGGAAACACTTTAAGAGAAGAAATAAGGCAACGTAAAAAATTAGCTTGTATCTCCTAAACAACAAGTTGTAACTCGAAAAGATTTGGTGTGACTCGTACCTCTACACGTGTAGTCTCAAAAGAGAACCCACAGAAGAACTTTGTTTCGTCAAAATTTTTCAGAAAACCACGTTTGATGGAAATCTCGCATCCTGCGAAATTATCTTGTTTTTCCTAACAACACATTGTAACTCGAAAAGCTTTGGCGTTGCGTGTATGTCTAAGCGTATGGCCTCTAAAGAGAACGCACAGGAGAGTTTTCTCTTGAAAGAATATGTAAGAATACAACGTTATAAGGAAATACAGTGTTGCAGACTAAAGACAAATACGTACTTATTGGAAACACTTTATGAGAAGAAATAACGAATCATACAAAATTAGCTTGTATCTCCTAAACAACACGTGGTAAATCGAAAGGATTTGGTGTGGCGTGTACGTCTAAACGTGTAGCCTCAAAAGAGAACCCACTGAAGAATTTTCTTTCGTCAAAATGTTTCAGAAAACTACGTTTTAAGGAAATCCCGCATCGTGCGAAATTATCTTGTTTTTCATAAACAACACGTTGTAACTCGAAAAGCTTTGGTGTTGCCTGTATGTCTAAGTGTGTAGCCTAAAAAGGGAACGCACAGGATAGTTTTCTCTCGAAAGAATATATAAGAATACCACGTTATAAGGAAATACAGTTTTGCAGAGTAAAGACAAGTACTTACATATTGGAAACACTTTACGAGAAGAAGTAACGCATCTTACAAAATTATGCTTGTATCTCCGAAACAACATGTTGAAACTCGAAAAGATTTGGTGTGGCATGTACGTCTAAACGTGTAGCCTCAAAAGAGAACCCACAGGAGAATTTTCTTTCGTCAAAATTTTTTCAGAAAACCTCGTTTTAAGGAAATCCCGCATCGTGCGAAATCATCTTCTTTTTCCTAAACAACATGTTGTAACTCGAAAAGCTTTGGTGTTGCGTGTATGTGTAAGCATGGATCCTCAAAAGAGAAGGCACAGGAGAGTTTTCACTCGAAAGAATATATAAGAATATCACGTTATATGGAAATACAATTTTGCAGAGTAAAGACAAATAAGTACATATTGGAAACACTTTACTAGAAGAAATAACTCATCATACAAAATTAGCTTGTATCTCCTAACAACACCTTGTAACTCGAAAAGATTTGGTGTGAGGTGTACGTTTAAACATGTAGCCTCAAAAGAGAACCCACAGGAGAACTTTCTTTCATCAAAATTTGTCGGAAACCACGTTTTAAGGAAATCTCGCATCCTGCGAAATTATCTTGTTTTTCCTAAACAACACGTTGTTACTCGAAAAGCTTTGGTGCTGCGTGTATGTCTAAGCTTGTAGCCTCAAAAGAGAACGCACAGGAGAGTTTTCTCTCGAAAGAATATGTAAGAATACCACGTTATAAGGAAATACAGTGTTGCAGAGTAAAGACAAATACGTATGTATTGGAAACTCTTTAAGAGAAGTAATAACGCATCGTACAAAATTAGATTGTATCTCCTAAACAACACGTTGTAACTCGAAAAGATTTGGTGTGGCTCGTACCTGTACATGTGTAGCCTCAAAAGAGAACCCACAGGAGAACTTTCTTTCATCAAAATTTTTCAGAAAACCACGTTTTATGTAAATCTCACATCGTGGGAAATTGTCTTGTTTTTCCTAAACAACATATTGTAACTCGAAAAGCTTTGGCGTTGCGTGTTTGTCTAAGCGTGTAGCCTCAAAAGAGAACGCACAGGAGAGTTTTCCCTCGAAATAATATGTAGGAATACCACGTTATAAGGAAATACAGTGTTGCAGAGTAAAGACAAATAAGTACGTATTGGAAACACTTTACGAGAAGAAATAACGCATTATAAAAAATTAGCTTGTATCTCCTAAACAACACGTTGTAACTCGAAAAGATTTGGTGTGGCTCATACGTCTACACGTGTAGCCTCAAAAGAGAACCCACAGGAGAACTTTCTTTCGTCAAAATTTGTCAGGAAACCACGTTTTAAGGAAATCCCGCATCGTGCAAAATTATCTTGTTTTTCCAAACAACACGATGTAACTCGAAAAGCTTTGATGTTGCGTGTATGTCTAAGCGTGTAACCTCTAAAGAGAACACACAGGAGAGTTTTCTCTCGAAAGAATATGAAAGAATACAACGTTATAAGGAAATACAGTGTTTCAGAGTAAAGATAAATAGGTACGTATTGGAAACACTTTATGAGAAGAAATAACGCATCTTACAAAATTAGCTTGTATCTCCTAAACAACACGTGGTAACTCAAAAGGATTTCGTGTGGCGTGTACATCTAAATGTGTAGCCTCAAACGAGAACCCACAGGAGAATTTTCTTTCGTCAAAATTTTTGAGAAAACCACGTTTTAAGGAAATCCCGCATAGTGGGAAATTATCTTGTTTTTCATAAACAACACGTTGTAACACGAAAAGCTTTGGTGTTGCCTGTATGTCTAAGTCTGTAGCCTCAAAAGGGAATGTACAGGATAGTTTTCTCTTGAAAGAATATGTAAGAATACCACGTTATAAGGAAATACAGTGTTGCAGAGTAAAGACAAATACGTACGTATTGGAAACACTTCAAGAGAAGAAATAACACATCGTAAAAAATTAGCTTGTATCTCCTAAACAACATGTGGTAACTCGAAAGGATTTGGTGTGGCGTGTACGTCTAAACGTGTAGCCTCAAATGAGAACCCACAGGAGAATTTTATTTCGTCAAAATTTCTCAGAAAACCACGTTTTAAGGAAATCCCGCATCGTGCGAAATTATCTTGTTTTTCATAAACAACACGTTGTAACTCGAAAAGCTTTGGTGGTGTCTGTATGTCTAAGTGTGTAGCCTCAAAGGGAACGAACAGGATAGTTTTCTCTCGAAAGAATATGTAAGAATACCACGTTATAAATAAATACAATGTTGCAGAGTACAGACAAATACGTACGTATTGGAAACACTTTATGAGAAGAATTAAAGCATCGTAAAAAATTAGCTTGTATCTCCTAAACAACACGTGGTAACTCGAAAATATTTGATGTGAGGTGTACGTCTAAACGTGTAGCCTCAAAAGAGAACCCACAGGAGAATTTTTTTTCATCAAAATTTGTCAGAATCCACGTTTTAAGGAAATCTCGCATCATGCGAAATTATCTTGTTTTTCCTAAACAACACGTTGTAACTCGAAAAGCTTTGGTGTTGCGTGTATGTCTAAGCATGTAACCTCAAAAGAGAACGCACAGGATAGTTTTCTCTCGAAAGAATATGTAAGAATACCACGTTATAAGGATATACAATGTTGCAGAGTAAAGACAAATACGTTCGTATTGGAAACACTTTACGAGAAAAATTAACGCATCATAAAAAATTATCTTGTATCTCCTAAACAACACGTTGTAACTCGAAAAGATTTGGTGTGGCATGTACGTCTAAACGTGTATCATCAAAAGAGAAACCACAGTAGAATTTTCTTTCTTCAAAATTTTTCAGAATACCACGTTTTAAGGAAATCCCTCATCATTCGAAATCATCTTATTTTTCCTAAACAACATGTTGTAACTCGAAAAGCTTTGGTGTTGCGTGGATGTGTAAGCGTGGAGCCTCAAAAGAGAAGGCACAGGAGAGTTTTCTCTCAAAAGCATATGTAGGAATACCACGTTAAAAGGAAATGCAATTTTGCAGAGTAAAAACAAATAAGTACATATTGGAAACACTTTACGAGAAGAAATAACGCATCGTAAAAAAATTAGCTTGTATCTCCTAAACAACACGTTGTAACTCGAAAAGATTTGGTGTGACATGTACGTCTAAAAGTGTAGCCTCAAACGAGAACCCACAGGAGAATTTTCTTTCATCAAAATTTGTCAGAAACCACGTTTTAAGGAAATATCGTATGGTGCGAAATTATCTTGTTTTTCCTAAACAACACGTTGTAACTCGAAAAGCTTTGGTGTTGCGTGTATGTCTATGCGTGTAGTCTCAAAAGAGAACGCACAGGAGAGTTTTCTCTCGAAAGAATATGTAAGAATACCACGTTATAAGGAAATACAGTGTTGCAGAGTAAAGACAACTACGTACCTATTAGAAACACTTTAAGAGAAGAAATAACGCATCGTACAAAATTAGCTTGTATCTCCTAAACAACACGTTGTAACTCGAAAAGATTTGGTGTGGCTCGTACCTCTACACGTGTAGCCTCAAAAGAGAACCCACAGGAGAACTTTCTTTCGTCAAAATTTTTCAGGAAACCACGTATTATGGAAATCTCGCATCGTGCGAATTAATCTTGTTTTTCCTAAAGAACACATTGTAACTCGAAAATCTTTGGCGTTGTGTGTTTGTCTACGCGTTTAGCCTCAAAAGAGAACGCACAGGAGAGTTTTCCCTCGAAATAATATGTAAGAATACCACGTTATAAGGAAATACATTGTAGCAGAGTAAAGACAAATAAGTACGTATTGGAAACACTTTACGAGAAGAAATAATGCATCGTACAAAATTTAATTGTATCTCCTAAACAACACGTTGTAACTCGAAAAGATTTGTTGTGGCTCATATGTCTACATGTGTAGCCTCAAAAGAGTACCCACAGGAGAACTTTCTTTCGTCAAAATTTGTCAGGAATCCACGTTTAAAGGAAATCGCGCATCGTGCCAAATTATCTTGTTTTTCCTAAAGAACACATTGTAACTCGAAAATCTTTGGCGTTGTGTGTTTGTCTACGCGTTTAGCCTCAAAAGAGATCGCACAGGAGAGTTTTCCCTCGAAAGAATATGTAAGAATACCACGTTATAAGAAAATCCAGTGTTGTAGAGTAAAGACAAATAAGGACATATTGGAAACACTTTAGGGAAGACATAACGCATCATACAATATTTGCTTGTATCTCCTAAACAACACGTTGTAACTCGAAAAGATTTGGTGTGGCTCGTATGTCTACACGTGTAGCCTCAAAAGAGAACCCACAGGAGAACTTTCTTTCGTCAAAATTTGTCAAAAAACCACGTTTCAAAGAAATCCCGCATCGTGCAAAATTATGTTGTTTTTCCTAAACAGCACGTTGTAACTCGAAAAGCTTTGGTGTTGCGTGTATGTCTGAGCATGTTGCCTCTAAAGACAATGCACAGGAGAGTTTTCTCTCGAAAGAACTTGTAAGAATACAACGTTATAAGGAAATACAGTGTTGCAGAGTAAAGACAAATAGGTACGTATTGGAAACACTTTACGAGAAGAAATAACGCTTCGTACAAAATTAGCTTGTATCTCCTAAATAACACGTGGTAACTCGAAAGGATTTGGTGTGGCGTGTATGTCTAAACGTGTAGCCTCAAAAGGGAACCAACAGGAGAATTTTCTTTCGTCAAAATTTGTCAGAAAACCACGTTTTAAGGAAATCCCGCATCGTGCGAAATTATCTTGTTTTTCCTAAACAACACCTTGTAACTCGAAAAGCTTTGGTGTTGCGTGTATGTCTAAGCTTGTAGCCTCAAAAGAGAATGGACAGGAGAGTTTTCTCTCGAAAGAACATGTAAGAATACAACGTTATAAGGAAATACAGTGTAGCAGAGTAAAGACAAATACGTACATATTGGAAACACTTTACGAGAAGAAATTACGCATCATACAATATTAGCTTGTATCTCCTAAACAAAAAGTGGAAACTCGAAAACATTTGGTTTGGCATGTACGTCTAAAAGTGTAGCCTCAAAAGAGAGCCCACCGGAGAATTTTCTTTCTTCAAAATTTGTCAGAAAACCACGTTTTAACGAAATCCCGCATCCTACGAAATTATCTTGTTTTTTTTAAACAACAAGTTGTAACTCGAAAAGCTTTGGTGTTGCGTGTATGTCTAAGTATGTTGCCTCAAAAGGGAATGCAAGGAGAGTTTTCTCTCGAAAGAATATGTAAGAATACCACGTTATAAAGAAATACAGTGTTGCAGAGTAAAGACAAATACATACATATTGGAAACACTTTAAGAGAAGAAATAAAGCATCATACAAAATTAGCTTGTATCTCCTAAACAACACGTTGTAACTCGAAAATATTTGGTGTGACGTGTACGTCTAAACGTGTAGCCTCAAAAGAGAACCGAAAGGAGAATTTTCTTTCATCAAAATTTGTCAGTAAACCACGTTTTAAGGAAATTTCGCATCGTGCGAAATTATCTTGTTTTTCCTAAACAACACGTTGTAACTCGAAAAGCTTTTGTGTTGTGTGTATGTCTAAGCGTGTAGCCTCAAAAGAGAATGCACAGGAGAGTTTTCTCTCGAAAGAATATGTAAGAATACCACATTATAAGGAAATACAGTGTTGCAGAGTAAAGACAAATACGTATGTATTGGAAACACTTTACGAGAAGAAATAACGCATCATACAAAATTAGCTTGTATCTCCTAAACAACAGGTTGTAACTCGAAAGGATTTGGTGTGGCGTGTACGTCTAAACGTGTAGCCTCAAAAGGGAACCTACAGGAGAATGTTTAATCGTCAAAATATGTGAGAAAACCACGTTTTAAGGAAATCCCTCATCGTGCAAAATTATCTTTTTTTTTCCTAAACAACAAGTTGTAACTCGAAAAACTTTTGTGTTGCGTGTATGTCTAAGCGTGTAGCCTCAAAAGAGAACGCAAAGGAGAGTTTTTTCTCGAAAGAATATGTAAGAATGCAACGTTATAAGGAAATACAATGTTGCAGAGTAAAACAAATACGTACGTATTGGAAACCCTTTAGGAGAAGAAATAACGCTGGAACAAAATTAGCTTGTATCTCCTAAACAACACGTTGTAACTCGAAAGGATTTGGTGTGGCGTGTACGTCTAAACGTTTAGCCTCAAAAGAAAACCCACTGAAGAATTTTCTTTGGTCAAATTTGTCAGAAAACCACATATTAAGGAAATCCTGCATCGTGCGAAATTATCTTGTTTTTTCCTAAAAAACCCATTGTAACTCGAAAGGCTTTGGTGTTGCTTTTTGTCTCAGTGTGTACCCTCAAAAGAAAACACACAGGAGAGTTTTCACTCGAAAGAATATGCAAGAATACCAGGTTATCAGGAAATACAGTGTTGCAGAGTAAAGACAATACGTACGTATTGGAAACACTTTACGAGAAGAAATAAGGCAGCATACAAAATTAGCTTGTATCTCCTAAACAACAGGTTGTAACTCGAAAGGATTTGGTGTGGCATGTACGTCTAAACATGTAGCCTCAAAAGAGAACCCACAGGAGAATTTTCTATCGTCAAAATTTGTGAGAAAACCACGTTTTAAGGAAATCCCTCATCGTGCAAAATTATCTTGTTTTTCTTAAACAGCACGTTGTAACTCGAAAAGCTTTGGTGTTGCATGTATGTCTAAGCATGTAGCCTCAAAAGAGAATGCAAAGGAGAGTTCTTTCTCGAAAGAATATATAAGAATACCACGTTATAAGGAAATACAGTGTTGCAGAGTAAAGACAAATAAGTACATATTGGAAACACTTTACGAGAAGAAATAACGCATCGTACAAAATTAGCTTGTATCTCCTAAACAACACGTTGTAACTCGAAATGATTTGGTGTGGCGTGTACGTCTAAACGTATAGCCTCAAAAGAGAACCCACAGGAGAATTTTCTTTGGTCAAATTTGTCAGAAAACCACGTATTAAGGAAATTCTGCATCGTGCGAAATTATCTTGTTTTTCCTAAACAACACGATGTAACGCAAAAAGCTTTGGTGTTGAGTGTTTGTCTCAGCGTGTAGCCTCAAAAGAGAACACACAGGAGAGTTTTCTCTCGAAAGAATATGTAAGAATACCACGGTATAAGGAAATACAGTGTTGCAGAGTAAAGACGAATAGGTACGTATTGGAAACCCTTAAACTTTACGAGATGAAATAAAGCATCGTACAAAATTAGCTCCTATCTCCTAAACAAAACGTTGTAACTCGAAAAGATTTCGTGTGGCGTGTACATCTAAACGTGTAGCCTCAAAAGAGAACCCATAGGAGAATTTTCTTTCGTCAAAATTTTCAGAAAACCACGTTTTAAGGAAATCCCACATCGTGCGAAATTATCTTGTTTTTCCTAAACAACACGTTGTAACTCGAAAAGCTTTGGTGTTGCGTGTATGTCTAAGCATGTAGACTCAAAAGAGAGCACACAAGAGAGTTTTCTCTCGAAAGAATATGTAAGAATACCACGTTATAAGGAAATACAGTGTTGCAGAATAAAGACAAATACGTACTTATTGGAAACACTTTATGAGAAGAAATAACGCATCGTAAAATATTAGCTTGTATCTCCTAAACAACACGATGTAACTCGAAAAGATTTGGTGTGGCGTGTACGTCTAAACGTGTAGCCTCAAAAGAGAACCCACAGGAGAATTTTCTTTGGTCAAAATTTGTCAGAAAACCACGTATTAAGGAAATCCCGCATTGTGCAAAATTATCATGTTTTTCCTAAACAACGCATTGTAACTGGAAATGCTTTGGTGTTGTGTGTATGTCTATGCGTGTAGCCCCAAAAGAGAACACACAGGAGAGTTTTCTCTCGAAAGAATATGTAAGAATACCACGTTATAAGGAAGTACACTGTTGCAGAATAATGACAAATAGTTACGTATTGGAAACCCTTAAACTTTACGAGATGAAATAAATCATATTACAAAATTAGCTTGTATCTCCTAAACAACACGTTGTAACTCGAAAAGTTTTGGTGTGGCGTGTACGTCTAAACGTGTAGCCTCAAAAGAGAACCACAGGACAATTTTCTTTCTTCAAAATTTGTCAGAAAACCACGTTTTAAAGAAATCCCGCATCGTGAGAAATTATCTTGTTCTTCCTAAACAACACGTTGTAACTCGAAAAGCTTTGGTGTTGCGTGTATGTCTAAGCGTGTAGCCTCAAAAGAGAACACACAGGAGAGTTTTCTCTCGAAAGAATATGTAAGAATACCACGTTATAAGGAAATACAGTGTTGCAGAATAAAGACAAATACGTACTTATTGGAAACACTTAAACTTTACGAGAAGGAAGAGCGCATCGTACAAAATTAGCTTGTATCTCCTAAACAACACGTTGTAACTTGAAAAGATTTGGTGTGGCATGTACGTCTAAAGGTGTAGCCTCAAAAGAGAACCCTCAGGAGTATTTTCTTTCATCAAAATTTGTCAGAAAACCACGTTTTAAGGAAATCCCGCATCGTGCTAAATTGTCTTGTTTTTCCTAAACAACACATTGTAACTCGAAAAGCTTTGGTGTTGTCTGTATGTCTAAGCCTGTAGCCTCAAAAGAGAACGCACAGGAGAGTTTTCTCTCGAAAGAATATGTAAGAATACCACGTTATAAGGAAATACAGTGTTGCAGAGAAAAGGCAAATACGTATGTATTAGAAACACTTAAACTCTACGAGAAGAAATAACGCATCGTAAAAATATTACCTTGTATCTCCTAAACAGCATGGTGTAACTCAAAAAGATTTGGTGTGGCGTGTACGTCTAAACGTGTATCCTCAAAAGAGAACCCACAGGAGAATTTTCTTTCATCAAAATTTGTCAGAACACCACGTTTTAAGGAAATCCCGCATCGTGGGAAATTATCTTGTTCTTCCTAAACAACACGTTGTAACTCGAAAAGCTTTGCTGTTGCGTGTATGTCTAAGCGTGTAGCCTCAAAAGCGAATGCACAGGAGAGTTTTCTCTCAAAAGAATAAGAAAGAATATTACGTTATAAGGAAATACAATGTTGCAGAGTAAAGACAAATACGTATGTAATGGAAACCCTTAAACTTTACGAAATGAAATAAAGCATCGTACAAAATTAGCTTGTATCTCCTAAACAACACGTTGTAACTCGAAAAGATTTGGTGTGGCGTGTACGTCTATACGTGTAGCCTCAAAAGAGAACCCACAGGACAATTTTCTTTCGTCAAAATTCGTCAGAAAACCTCGTTTTAAGGAAATCCCGCATCGTGAGAAATTATCTTGTTCTTCCTAAACAACACGTTTTAACTCGAAAAGCTTTGGTGTTGGGTGTATGTCTAAGCGTGTAGTCCCAAAAGAGAACTCACAGGAGAGTTTTCTCTCGAAAGAATATGTAAGAATACCACGTTATAAAGAAATACAGTGTTGCAGAGTAAAGACAAATACGTACGTATTGGAAACACTTTATGAGAGAAATAAGGCATCTTGCAAAATTAGCTTGTATGTCCTAAACAACATGTTGTAACTCGAAAAGATTTGGTGTGGTGTGTACGTCTAAATGTGTATCCTCAAAAGAGAACCCACAGGAGAGTTTTCTTTGTCAAAATTTGTCAGAAAACCACGTTTTAAGGAAATCCCGCATCGTGTGAAATTATCTTGTTTTTCCTAAACCACACGTTGTAACTCGAAAAGCTTTGGTGTTGCGTGTATGTCTAAGCTTGTAGCCTCTAAAGAGAACGCACAGGAGAGTTTTTCCTCGAAAGAATATGTAAGAATACCATGTTATAAGGACATACAGTGTTGCAGAGTAAAGACAAATACATACTTATTGGAAACACTTAAATTTTATGAGAAGAAAAAAGGCATCGTACAAAATTAGCTTGTATCTCCTAAACAACACGTTATAACTCTAAAGGATTTGGTGTGGCGTGTACGTCTAAATGTGTGCCTCAAAAGAGAACCCACAGGAGAATATTCTTTCGTCAAAATTTGTCAGAAAACCACGTTGTAAGGAAATCCCGCATCGTGCGAAATTATCTTGTTTTTCCTAAACAACATGTTGTAACTCGAAAAACTTTGGTGTTGCGTGTATGTCTAAGCATGTAGACTCAAAAGAGAGCACACAAGAGAGTTTTCTCTCGAAAAAATATGTAAGAATACCACGTTATAAGGAAATACAGTGTTGCAGAATAAAGATAAATACGTACTTATTGGAAACACTTTATGAGAAGAAATAACGCATCGTAAATTATTAGCTTGTATCTCCTAAACAACACGATGTAACTCGAAAAGATTTGGTGTGGCGTGAACGTCTAAACGTGTAGCCTCAAAAGAGAACCCACAGGAGAATTTTCTTTGGTCAAAATTTGTCAGAAAACCACGTATTAAGGAAATCCCGCATTGTGCAAAATTATCTTGTTTTTCCTAAACAACGCATTGTAACTGGAAAAGCTTTGGTGTTGTGTGTATGTCTATGCGTGTAGCCCCAAAAGAGAACACACAGGAGAGTTTTCTCTCGAAAGAATATGTAAGAATACCACGTTATAAGGAAGTACATTGTTGCAGAATAATGACAAATAGTTACGTATTGGAAACCCTTAAACTTTACGAGATGAAATAAATCATATTAAAAAATTAGCTTGTATCTCCTAAACAACACGTTGTAACTCGAAAAGTTTTGGTGTGGCGTGTACATCTAAACGTGTAGCCTCAAAAGTGAACCCACAGGACAATATTCTTTCGTCAAAATTTGTCAGAAAACCACGTTTTAAAGAAATCCCGCATCGTGAGAAATTATCTTGTTCTTCCTAAACAACACGTTTTAACTCGAAAAGCTTTGGTGTTGCGTGTATGTCTAAGCATGTAGCCTCAAAAGAGAACACACAGGAGAGTTTTCTCTCGAAAGAATATATAAGAATACCACGTTATAAGGAAATACAGTGTTGCAGAATAAAGACAAATACGTACTTATTGGAAACACTTAAACTTTACGAGAAGGAAGAACGCATCGTACAAAATTAGCTTGTATCTCCTAAACAACACGTTGTAACTCGAAAAGATTTGGTGTGGCGTGTACGTCTAAAGGTGTAGCCTCAAAAGAGAACCCTCAGGAGTATTTTCTTTTATCAAAATTTGTCAGAAAACCACGTTTTAAGGAAATCCCGCATCGTGCTAAATTATCTTGTTTTTCCTAAACAACACATTGTAACTCGAAAAGCTTTGGTGTTGTCTGTATGTCTAAGCCTGTAGCCTCAAAAGAGAACGCACAGGAGAGTTTTCTCTCGAAAGAATATGTAAGAATACCACGTTATAAGGAAATACAGTGTTGCAGAGAAAAGGCAAATACGTATGTATTAGAAACACTTAAACTTTACGAGAAGAAATAACGCATCGTAAAAATATTAGCTTGTATCTCCTAAACAGCATGGTGTAACTCAAAAAGATTTGGTGTGGCGTGTACGTCTAAACGTGTATCCTCAAAAGAGAACCCACAGGAGAATTTTCTTTCATCAAAATTTGTCAGAACACCACGTTTTAAGGAAATCCCGCATCGTGGGAAATTATCTTGTTCTTCCTAAACAACATGTTGTAACTCGAAAAGCTTTGCTGTTGCGTGTATGTCTAAGCGTGTAGCCTCAAAAGAGAATGCACAGGAGAGTTTTCTCTCAAAAGAATAAGAAAGAATACCACGTTATAAGGAAAGACAGTGTTGCAGAGTTAAGACAAATACGTATGTATTGGAAACTCTTAAACTTTACGAGATGAAATGAAGCATCGTACAAAATAAGCTTGTATCTCCTAAATAACACGTTGTAACTCGAAAAGATTTGGTGTGGAGTGTACGTCTAAACGTGTAGCCTCAAAAGAGAACCCACAGGACAATTTTCTTTCGTCAAAATTCGACAGAAAACCACGTTTTAAGGAAATCCCGCATTGTGAGAAATTATCTTGTTCTTCCTAAACAACACGTTTTAACTAGAAAAGCTTTGGTGTTGGGTCTATGTCTAAGCGTGTAGCCCCAAAAGAGAACTCATAGGAGAGTTTTCTCTCTAAAGAATACATAAGAATACCACGTTATAAGGAAATACAGTGTTGCAGAGTAAAGACAAATACGTACGTATTGGAAACACTTTATGAGAGAAATAACGCATCTTGCAAAATTAGCTTGTATGTCCTAAACAACATGTTGTAACTCGAAAAGATTTGGTGTGGCGTGTACGTCTAAACATGTATCCTCAAAAGAGAACCAACAGGAGAGTTTTCTTTTATCAAAATTTGTCAGAAAACCACGTTTTAAGGAAATCCCGCATCGTGTGAAATTATCTTGTTTTTCCTGAACAACACGTTGTAACTCGAAAAGCTTTGGTGTTGCGTGTATGTCTAAGCGTGTAGCCTCAAAAGAGAACGCACAGGAGAGTTTTTCCTCGAAAGAATATGTAAGAATACCACGTTATAAGGAAATACAGTGTTGCAGAGTAAAGACAAATACATACTTATTGGAAACACTTAAATTTTACGAGAAGAAAAAAGGCATCGTACAAAATTAGCTTGTATCTCCTAAACAACACATTATAACTCTAAAGGATTTGGTGTGGTGTGTACGTCTAAATGTGTAGCCTCAAAAGAGAACCCACAGGAGAATTTTCTTTCGTTAAAATTTTTCAGAAAACCACGTTTTAAGGAAATCCTGCATCGTGTGAAATCATCTTCTTTTTCCTAAAAAACATGTTGCAACTCGAAAAGCTTTAGTGTTGCGTGTATGTCTAAGCGTGGAGCCTCAAAGAGAAGGCACAGGAGAGTTTTCTCTCGAAAGAATATGTAAGAATGCCACGTTATATGGAAATACAATTTTGCAGAATAAAGACAAATAAGTACATATTGGAAACACTTTACGAGAAGAAATAACGCATCATACAAAATTAGCTTGTATATCCTAAACAACACGTTGTAACTCGAAAGGATTTGGTGAGACGTGTACGTCTAAACGTATAGCCTCAAAAGAGAACCATCAGGAGAATTTTCTTTCATCGAAATTTGTCAGAAACCACGTTTTAAAGAAATCCCGAATCGTGCGAAATTATCTTTTTATTCATAAACAACACGTTGTAACTCGAAAAGCTTTGGTGTTGCCTGTATGTCTAAGTGTGTAGCCCCAAAAGGGAACGCACAGGATAGTTTTCTCTTGAAAGAATATGTAAGAATACCACGTTATAAGGAAATACAGTGTTGCAGAGTAAAGACAAATACTTACCTATTGGAAACACCTTACGAGAAGAATTAACGCTTCGTACAAAATTAGCTTGTATCTCCTAAAAAACACGTTGTAACTCGAAAAGAATACCACGTTATTAGGAAATACAATTTTGCAGAGTAAAAACAAATAAGTATATATGGGGAACACTTTACGAGAAGAAATAACGAATCGAAAAAATTAGCTTGTATCTCCTAAACAACACGTGGTAACTCGAAAAGATTGGGTTTGGCGTGTATGTCTAAACGTGTAGCCTCAAAGGAGAATTTTCTTTCGTCAAAATTTGTCAGAAAACCACGTTTTAAGGAAATACTGCATCGTGCGAAATTATCTTGTTTTTCCTAAACAACACGTGGTAACTCGAAAAGCTTTGGTGTTGCGTGTATGTCTAAGCGTGTAGCCTCAAAAGAGAATGCACAGGAGAGTTTTCTCTCGATAGAACATGTAAGAATTCAACGTTATAAGGAAATACAGTGTTGCAGAGTAAAGACAAAGACATACGTATTGGAAACACTTTACGAGAAGAAATAACGCATCATACAAAATTAGCTTGTATCTCCTAAACAACACGTTGTAACTCGAAGAGATTTGGTGTGGCGTGTATGTCTAAACATGTAGCCTCAAAAAGAGAACCCACAGGAGAATTTTCTTTGGTCTTATTTGTCAGAAAACCACGTATTAAGGAAATCCTGCATCGTGCGAAATTATCTTGTTTTTCCTAAACAACACGTTGTAACTCGAAAAGTTTGGTGTTGCGTGTATGTCTCACCGTGTAGCCTCAAAAGAGAACACACAGGAGAGTTTTCTCTCAAAAGAATATGTAAGAATACCACGTTATAAGGAAATACAGTGTTTCAGAGTAAAGACAAATACGTACGTATTGGAAACCCTTAAACTTTACGAGATGAAATAAAGCATCGTACAAAATTAGCTCGTATCTCCTAAAAAACACGTTGTAACTTGAAAAGATTTGGTGTGGCGTGTACGTGTAAACGTGTAGCCTCAAAAGAGAACCCATAGGAGAATTTTCTTTCGTCAAAATTTTCAAAAAACCAAGTTTTAAGGAAATCCCGCATCGTGCGAAATTATCTTGTTTTTCTTAAACAACACGTTGTAACTCGAAAAGCTTTTGTGTTGCGTGTATTTCTCAGCGTGTAGCCTTAAATGAGAACACACAGGAGAGTTTTCTTTCGAAAGAATATGTAAGAATACCACGTTATAAGGAAATACAGTGTTGAAGATTAAAGACAAATATGTACTTTACGAGATGAAATAAAGCATTGTACAAAATTAGCTCGTATCTCCTAAAAAACACATTGTAACTCGAAAAGATTTGGTGTGGCGTGTACATCTAAACCTGTAGCCTCAAAAGAGAACCCATAGGAGAATTTTCTTTCGTCAAAATTTTCAGGAAACCACGTTTTAAGGAAATCCAGCACCGTTCGAAATTATCTTGTTTTCACTAAACAATACGTAGTAACTCGAAAATCTTTGGTGTTGCGTGGATGTCTAAGCGTGTCGCCTCAAAAGAGAACATACAGGAGAGGTTTCTCTCGAAAGAATATGTAAGAATACAACGTTATAAGGAAGTACAGTGTTGCAGAATAAAGACAAATACTTACGTATTGGAAACCCTTAAACTTTATGAGATGAAATAAAGCATTGTAAAAAATTAGCTTGTATCTCCTAAACAACACGTTGTAACTCGAAAAGATTTGGTGTGGTTTGTACGTCTAAATGTGTAGCCTCAAAAGAGAACCACAGGACAATTTTCTTTCGTCAAAATTTGTCAGAAAACCACGTTTTAAGGAAATCCCACATCGTGAGAAATTATCTTGTTCTTCATAAACAACACATTGTAACTCGAAAGCGTTGGTGTTGCGTGTATGTCTAAGCATGTAGCCTCAAAAGAGAAGGCACAGGAGAGTTTTCTCTCGAAAGAATATGTAAGAATACCACGTTATAAGGAAATACAGTGTTGCAGAGTAAAGACAAATATGTACCTATTGGAAACACTTTACGAGAAGAAATAACGCATCGTAAAAAATTAGCTTGTATCTCCTAAACAACACGTTGTAACTTGAAAACATTTGGTGTGCCGTGTATGTCTAAACGTGTAGCCTCCAAAGAGAACCCCCAGTAGAATTTTCTTTGGTCAAAATTTTTCAGAAAACCACGTTTTAAGGAAATCCCGCATTGTGCGAAATTATCTTGTTTTTCATAAACAACACATTGTAACTCGAAAAGTTTTGGTGTTGCATGTATGTCTAAGCGTGTAGCCTCAAAAGAGAACGCACAGGAGAGGTTTCTCTTGAAAGAATATGTAAGAATACCATGTTATAAGGAAACACACTGCTGCAGAGTAAAGACAAATACTTAAGTAAGGGAAACACTTTACGAGAAGAAATAATGCATGGTACAAAATTAACTTGTATCTCCTAAACAACACGATATAACTCAAAAGAATTTGGTGTGGCGTGTATATCTAAACGTTTAGCCTCAAAGGAGAACCCATAGGAGAATTTTCTTTCGTCAAAATTTGTCAGAAAACTACGTTTTAAGGAAATCCCGCATCGTGCTAAATTATCTTGATTTTCCTAAACAACATGTTGTAACTCGAAAAGCTTTGGTGTTGCGTGTATGTCTAAGCGTGTAGCCTCAAAAGAGAACGCACAGGAGAGTTTTCTCTCGAAAGAATATGTAAGGATACCACGTTATAAGGAAATACAGTGTTGCAGAGTAAAGACAAATACATACATATTGGAAACACTTTATGAGAGAAATAACGCATCTTGCCAAATTAGATTGTATGTCCTAAACAACACGTTGTAACTCGAAAAGATTTGGTGTGGCGTGTACGTCTAAACGTGTAGCCTCAAAAGAGTACCCACAGGAGAGTTTTATTTCTTCAAAATTTGTCAGAAAACCACGTTTTAAGGAAATCCCGCATCGTGCGAAATTATGTTTTTCCTAAACAACACGTTGTAACTCGAAAAGCTTTGATGTTGCGTGTATGTCTAAGCATGTAGCTTCAAAGGAGAATGCACAGGAGAGTTTTCTATCGAAAGAATATGCAAGAATACCACGTTATAAGGAAATACAGTGTTGCAGAGTAAAGGCAAATATGTACGTAATGGAAACACTTAAACTTTATGAGAAGAAATAACGCATCGTAAAATATTAGCTTGTATCTCCTAAACAACACGTTGTAACTCGAAAAGATTTGGTGTGGCGGTTACGTCTAAATGTGTAGCCTCAAAAGAGAACCCACAGGAGTATTTTCTTTCTTCAAAATTTGTCAGAAAACCACCTTTTAAGGAAATCCCGCATCGTGCTAAATTATCTGGTTTTTCCTAAACAACACATTGTAAGTCGAAAAGCTTTGGTGTTGCGTGTATGTCAAAGCATGTAGCCTCAAAAGAGAACGCACAGGAGAGTTTTCTCTCGAAAGAATAGGTAAGAATACCACTTTATAAGGAAGTACAGTGTTGCTGAGTAAAGACAAAAACATACATATTGGAAACCCTTAAACTTTACGAGATGAAATAAAGCATCGTACAAAATTAGCTTGTAACTCCTAAGTTGTTACTCGAAAGGATTTGGTGTGGCCTGTACGTCTAAACGTGTAGCCTCAAAAGAGAACCCACAGGACAATTTTCTTTCTTCAAAATTTGTCAGAAAACCAAGTTTTAAGGAAATCCCGCATTGTGAGAAATTATCTTGTTCTTTCTAAACAACACGTTTTAACTCGCAAAGCTTAGGTGTTGTGTGTATATCTAAGCGTATAGCCTCAAAAGAGAACGCACAGGAGAGTTTTCTCTCGAAAGAAAAAGTAAGAATACCACGTTATAAGGAAATACAGGGTTGCAAAGTAAAGACAAATACATATGTATTGGAAACACTTTATGAGAGAAATAACGCATCAGGCAAAATTAGCTTGTATGTCCTAAACAACACGTTGTAACTTGAAAACATTTGGTGTGCCGTGTATGTCTAAACGTGTAGCCTCCAAAGAGAACCCCCAGTAGAATTTTCTTTCGTCAAAATTTTTCAGAAAACCACGATTTAAGGAAATCCCGCATTGTGCGAAATTATCTTGTTTTTCATAAACAACACATTGTAACTAGAAAAGCTTTGGTGTTGCATGTATGTCTAAGCGTGTAGCCTCAAAGGAGAACGCACAGGAGAGGTTTCTCTCGAAAGAATATGAAAGAATACCACGTTATAAAGAAACACAGTGCTGCAGAGTAAAGACAAATACGTAAGTAAGGGAAACACTTTACGAGAAGAAATACTGCATGGTACAATATTAGCTTGTATCTCCTAAACAACACGATATAACTCAAAAAGATTTGGTGTGGCGTGTATGTCTAAATGTTTAGCCTCAAAGGAGAACCCACAGGAGAATTTTCTTTCGTCAAAATTTGTCAGAAAACCACGTTTTAAGGAAATCCCGCATCGTGCTAAATTATCTTGTTTTTCCTAAACAACATGTTGTAACTCGAAAAGCTTTGGTGTTGCGTGTATGTCTACGCGTGTAGCCTCAAAAGAGAACGCACAGGAGAGTTTTCTCTCGAAAGAATATGTAAGGATACCACGTTATAAGGAAATACAGTGTTGCAGAGTAAAGACAAATACGTACATATTGGAAACACTTTATAAGAGAAATAACGCATCTTGCCAAATTAGCTTGTATGTCCTAAACAACACGATGTAACTCGAAAAGATTTGGTGTGGCGTGTATGTTTAAACGTGTAGCCTCAAAAGAGTACCCACAGGAGAGTTTTATTTCGTCAAAATTTGTCAGAAAACCACGTTTTAAGGAAATCCCGCATCGTGTGAAATTATCTTGTTTTTCATAAACAACACGTTGTAACTCGAAAAGCTTTGGTGTTGCGTGTATGTCTAAGCATGTAGCCTCAAAGGAGAACGCACAGGAGAGTTTTCTATCGAAAGAATGTGCAAGAAAACCACGTTATAAGGAAATACAGTGTTGCAGAGTAAAGGCAAATATGTACGTAATGGAAACACTTAAACTTTATGAGAAGAAATAACGCATCGTAAAAAATTAGCTTGTATCTCCTAAACAACACATTGTAACTCGAAAATATTTGGTGTGGCATGTACGGCTAAATGTGTAGCCTCAAAAGAGAACCCACAGGAGTATTTTCTTTCCTCAAAATTTGTAAGAGAACCACATTTTAAGGAAACCCCGCATCGTTCTATTTTATCTTGTTTTTCCTAAACAACGCATTGTAACTCGAAAAGCTTTGGTGTTACGTGTATGTCAAAGCATGTAGCCTCAAAAGAGAACGCACAGGAGAGTTTTCTCTCCAAAGAATATGAAAGAATACCACGTTATAAGGAAATACAGTGTTGCAGAGCAAAGACAAATACGTACTTATTGGAAACACTTTATGAGAGAAATAACGCATCTTGCAAAATTAGCTTGTATGTCCTAAACAACATGTTGTAACTCGAAAAGAACGCACAGGAGAGTTTTCTCTCGAAAGAATATGTAAGAATACCACGTTATAAGGAAATACAATGTTGCAGTGTAAAGACAAATACGTACTTATTGGAAACACTTAAACTATACGAGAAGAAATAGGCATCGTACAAAATTAGTTTTGGTGTGGTGTGTACGTCTAAACGTGTAGCCTCAAAAGAGAACCCACAGGATAATTTTCTTTCGTCAAAATTTGACAGAAAACCACGTTTTAAGGAAATCCCTTTTTGAGTTACAACGTGTTGTTTAGGAAAATCAAGATAATTTTGCACGATGCGGGATTTCCTTAATACGTGGTTTTATGACAAATTTTGACCAAAGAAAATTCTCCTATGGGTTCTCCTTTGAGGCTACACGTTTAGACGTACAGGCCACACCAAATCTTTTTAAGTTACAACATGTTGTTTAGGAGATACAAGCTAATTTTGTACGATGCGTTATTTCTACTCGTAAAGTGTTTCCAATGCGTAAGTATTTGTCTTTACTCTGCAACACTGTATTTCCTAATAACGTGGTATTCTTACACATTCTTTCGAGAAAAAACTCTCCTTTGCGTTCTCTTTTGAGACTACACGCTTAGAAATACACGCAACACCAAAGCTTTTCGAGTTACAACGTGTTGTTTAGGAAAAACAAGATGATTTCGCACCATGCGGGATTTCATTAAAACATGGTTTTCTGACAAATTTTGACGAAAGAAAACTCTCCTGTGGGTTCTCTTTTGAGGCTACACGTTTAGACGTACATGCCACACCAAATCTTTTCGAGTTACAACGTGTTGTTTAGGAGATACAAGCTAATTTTGCAAGATGCGTTATTTCTCTCATAAAGTGTTTCCAATATGTACGTATTTGTCTTTACTCTGCCACACTGTATGTCCTTATAACGTGGTATTCTTACATATTCTTTCGAGAGAAAACTCACCTGTGCGTTCTCTTTTGGGGCTACACGCTTAGACATACACCCAACACCAAAGCTTTTTGAGTGACAACGTGTTGTTTAGGAAGAACAAGATAATTTCTCACGATGCGGGATTTCCTTAAAACGTGGTTTTCTGACAAATTTAGACGAAAGAAAATTGTCCTGTGGGTTCTCTTTTGAGGCTACACGTTTAGACGTACAGGCCACACCAAATCTTTTCGAGTTACCACGTGTTGTTTAGGAGATACAAGCTAATTTTGTACGATGCTTTATTTCATCTCGTAAAGTTTAAGGGTTTCCAATACATACATATTTGTCTTTACTCTGCAACACTGTATTTCCTTATAACGTGGTATTCTTATATATTCTTTCGAGAGAAAACTATCCTGTGTGTTCTCTTTGGAGGCTGCACGCTTAGAAATACACGCAACACCAAAGCTTTTTGAGTTACAACGTGTTGATTAGGAAAAACAAGATAATTTCGCATGATGCAGGATTTCCTTAAAACGTGAATTTCTGACAAATTTTGACATAAGAAAATTCTCCTGTGGGTTCTCTTTTGAGGCTACACATTTAGACTACACGCCACACAAAATCTTTTTGAGTTGCAACTTGTTGTTTAGGAGATACAAGCTAATTTTTTTACAATGAATTATTTCTTCTTGTAAAGTTTAAGTGTTTCCAATACATATGTATTTGCCTCTACTCTGCAACACTGTATTTCCTTATAACGTGGTATTCTTACATATTCTTTCGAGAGAAAACTCTCCTGTGCGTTCTCTTTTGAGGCTACACATTTAGACGTGCACGCCACACCAAATCTTTCCGAGTTACAACGTGTTGTTTAGGAGATACAAGCTAATTTTGTACGATGCGTTATTTCTTCTCCTAAAGTGTTTCCAATATGTACGTATTTCTCTTTACTCTACAACACTGTATTTCCTTATAACATGGTATTCGTACATATTCTTTCGAGAGAAAACTCTCCTGTGCATTCTCTTTTGAGGCTACACACTTAGACATACACGCAACACCAAAGCATTTCGAGTTAGAACGTGTTGTTTAGGAAAAACAAGATAATTTCTCATGATGCGGGAATTCCTTAAAACGTGGTTTTCTGACAAATTTTGAGGAAAGAAAATTCTCCTGTGGGTTTTCATTTGAGGCTAAACGTTTAGACGTACACGCCACACCAAATGTTTTCGAGTTACAACGTGTTGTTTAGGAGATACAAGCTAATTTTTTACGATGCTTTATATCTTCTTGTAAAGTTTAAGTGTTTCCAAAAGGAACGTATTTATCTTTTATTTGCCACAATGTATTTCCATATAGCGTGGTATTCTTACATACTCGTTCGAGAGAAATCTCTCCTGTGCGTTATCTTTTGATGCTACATGCTTAGACATACACGCAACACCAAAGATTTTCGAGTTACAATGTGTTGTTTAGGAAAAACAAGATAGTTTCGCAGGATGCGGGATTTCCTTAATAAGTGGTTTTCTGACAAATTTTGACGAAAGAAAATTCTCCTGTGGGTTCTCTTTTGGGGCTACACGTTTAGACGTACATGCCACACCAATTCTTTCCGAGTTACGTGTTGTTTAGGAGATACAAACTAATCTTTTACGATGCGTTATTTTTTCTCATAGAGTGTTTCAAATACATACGTATTTGTCTTTACTCTGCAAAACTGTATTTCCTTATAATGTGGTATTCTTACATGTTCTTTTGAGAGAAAACTCTCCTGTGCGTTCTCTTTTGAGGCTACACGCTTAGACATACACGCAACATCAAAGCTTTTCGAGTTACAACGTGTTGTTTAGGAAAAACAAGATAATTTCGCACGATGAGTGATTTCCTTAAAACATGGATTTCTGACAAATTTTAACAAACAAAAATTCTCCTGTGGGTTCTCTTTTGAGGCTACACGTTTAGACGTACATGCCACACCAAATCTTTTCGAGTTACAATGTGTTGTTTAGGAGATCAAGCTAATTTTGTGCGATGCGTTATTTCTTCTTGTAAAGTGTTTCCAATACGTACATATTTGCCTTTAGTCTGCAACACTGTATTTCCTTATAACGTGGTATTCTTACATATTCTTTCGAGAGAAAACTCTCCCGTGCGTCCTCTTTTGAGGCCACATGCTTAGACATACACGCAACACCAAAGCTTTTCGCGTTACAACGTGTTGTTTAGGAAGAACAAGATAATTTCGCACGATGAGGGATTTCCTTAATACGTGGTTTTCTGACAAATTTTGACAAAAGGAATTTCTCCTATTGGTTCTCTTTTGAGACTACACGTTTAGACATACAGGCCACACCAAATCTTTTTAAGTTTCAACGTGTTGTTTAGGAGATACAAGTTAATTTTGTACGATGCGTTATTTCTTCTCATAAAGTTTTTCCAATAAGTAAGTATTTGTCTTTACTCTGCAACACTGTATTTCCTTATAACGTGGTATTCTTACATATTTTTTCGAGAGAAAACTCTCCTGTGCATTCTCATTTGAGGCTACACGCTGAGACATACACGCAACAGCAAAGCTTTTCGAGTTACAACGTGTTGTTTAGGAAGAACAAGATAATTTCTCACGATGCGGGATTTCCTTAAAACGTGGTTTTCTGACGAATTTTGACGAAAGAAAATTCTCCCGTGGGTTCTCTTTTGAGGCTAAACATTTAGACGTACACGCCACACCAAATCTTTTAGAGTTACAACTTGTTGTTTAGGAGATACAAGCTAATTTTTTAACGATGAATTATTTCTTCTCATAAAGTTTAAGTGTTTCCAATACGTATGTATTTGCCTCTACTCTGCAACACTGTATTTCCTCATAACGTGGTATTCTTACATATTCTTTCGAGAGAAAACTCTCCTGTGCGTTCTCTTTGGAGGCTACACACTTAGACATTCACGCAACACGAAAGCTTTTCGAGGTACAACGTGTTGTTTAGGAAAAACAAGATAATTTCGCATGATGCGGGATTTCCTTAAAACGTGGTTTTCTGACAAATTTTGACAAAAGAAAATTCTCCTGTGGGTTCTCTTTTGAGGCTTCACGTTTAGACGTACACGCCACACCAAATCCTTTCGAGTTATAACGTGTTGTTTAGGATATACAAGCTAATTTTGTACTATGTGTTATTTCTTCTCGTAAAGTTTAACTGTTTCCAATAAGTATGTATTTGTCTTTATTCTGCAACACTGTATTTCCTTATAACGTAGTATTCCTACATATTCTTTCGGGAGAAAACTCTCCTGTGCGTTCTCTTTTGAGGCTACACGTTTAGACTTACACGCCACACCAAATCTTTTTGAGTTACAACTTGTTGTTTAGGAGATACAAGCTTATTTTTTAACGATGAATTATTTCTTCTCTTAAAGTTTAAGTGTTTCCAATATGTATATATTTGCCTCTACTCTGCAACACTGTATTTCCTTATAACGTGGTATTCTTACATATTCTTTCGAGAGAAAACTCTCCTGTGCGTTCTCTTTGGAGGCTACACGCTTAGACATTCACGCAACACCAAAGCTTTTCGAGTTACAACGTGCTGTTTAGGAATAACAAGATAATTTCGCATGATGCGGGATTTCCTTAAAACGTGGTTTTCTGACAAATTTTGACGAAAGAAAACTCTCCTGTGGGTTCTCTTTTGAGGCTACACCTTTAGACATACACGCCACACCAAATCTTGTCGAGTTAAAACGTGTTGTTTAGGAGATACAAGCTAATTTTGCATGATGCCTTATTTCTTCTCCTAAAGTGTTTCCATTAAGTACATATTTGTCTAAATTCTGCAACATTGTATTTCCTTATAACGTGGTATTCTTACATATTCTTTCGAGAGAAAACTATCCTCTGCGTTCTGTTTGGAGGCTACACGCTTAGACATACACGCACCACCAAAGGTTTTCGAGTTACAACGTGTTGATTAGGAAAAACAAGATAATTTTGCACGATGCGGGATTTCCTTAAAACGTGGTTTTCTGACAAATTTTGACGAAAGAAAACTTTCCTGTGGGTTCTCTTTTGAGGCTACACTTTTAGACGTACACGCCACACCAAATCTTTTCGAGTTACAACGTGTTGTTTAGGACATACAAGCTAATTTTGCAAGATGCGTTATTTCTCTCATAAAGTGCTTCCATTACGTACGTATTTGTCTTTACTCTGCCACACTGTATTTCCTTATAACGTGGTATTCTTACATATTCTTTCGAGAGAAAACTCTCCTGTGCGTTCTCTTTGGAGGCTACACGCTTAGACATTCACGCAACACCAAAGCTTTTCGAGTTACAACATGTTGTTTAGGAAAAACAAGATAATTTCGCATGATTCGGGATTCCCTTGAAACGTGGTTTTCTGAAAAGTTTTGACGAAAGAAAATTCTCCTGTGGGTTCTCTTTTGAGGCTACACGTTTAGACGCACACGCCACAACAAAACCTTTCGAGTTATAACGTGTTGTTTAGGATATACAAGCTAATTTTGTACTATGTGTTATTTCTTCTCGTAAAGCTTAACTCTTTCTAATAAGTATGTATTTGTCTTTACTCTGCAACACTGTATTTCCTTATAACGTGGTATTCCTACGTATTCTTTCGGGAGAAAACTCTCCTGTGTGTTCTCTTTTGAGGCTACACGTTTAGACGTACACGCCACACCCAAATCTTTTTGAGTTACAACTTGTTGTTTAGGAGATACAAGTTAATTTTTTTAAGATGAATTATTTATTCTCGTAAAGTTTAAGTGTTTCCAATACGTATGTATTTGCCTCTACTCTGCAACACTGTATTTCCTTATAACGTGATATTCTTACATATTCTTTCGAGAGAAAACTCTCCTGTGCGTTCTCTTTGGAGGCTACACGCTTAGACATTCACGCAACACCAAAGCTTTTCGAGTTACAACGTGCTGTTTAGGAATAACAAGATAATTTCGCATGATGCGGGATTTCCTTAAAACATGGTTTTCTGACAAATTTTGACGAAAGAAAATTCTCCTGTGGGTTCTTTTTTGAGGCTGCACGTTTAGACGTACACGCCACACCATATCCTTTCGAGTTATAACGTGTTGTTTAGGATATACAAGCTAATTTTGTACTATGTGGTATTTCTTCTCGTAAAGCTTAAGTCTTTCCAATAAGTATGTATTTGTCTTTACTCTGCAACACTGTATTTCCTTATAACGTAGTATTCCTACATATTCTTTTGGGAGAAAACTCTCCTGTGCGTTCTCTTTTGAGGCTACACGTTTAGACGTACACGCCACACCAAATCTTTTTGAGTTACAACTTGTTGTTTAGGAGATACAAGCTAATTTTGTACTATGTGTTATTTCTTCTCGTAAAGCTTAACTGTTTCCAATAAGTATGTATTTGTCTTTACTCTGCAACACTGTATTTCCTTATAACGTGGTATTCCTACATATTCTTTCGGAAGAAAACTCTCCTCTGCGTTCTCTTTTGAGGCTACACGCTTAGACATACACGCAACACCAAAGCTTTTCGAGTTGCAACATGTTGTTTAGGAAAAACAAGATAATTTCGCACGATGCGGTATTTCCTTAAAACGTGGTTTTCTGACAAATTTTGACGAAAGAAAACTCTCCTGTGGGTTCTCTTTTGAGGCTACACGTATAGACATACACGCCACACCAAATCTTGCCGAGTTACAACGTGTTGTTTAGGAGATACAAGCTAATTTTACATGATGCGTTATTTCTTCTCCTAAAGTGTTTCCAATAAGTACATATTTGTCTATACTCTGCAACACTGTATTTCCTTATAACGTGGTATTCCTACATATTCTTTCGCGAGAAAACTCTCCTGTGTGTTCTCTTTTGAGGCTACACGTTTAGACGTACACGCCACACCAAATCTTTTTGAGTTACAACTTGTTGTTTAGGAGATACAAGTTAATTTTTTTTAAGATGAATTATTTATTCTCGTAAAGTTTAAGTGTTTCCAATACGTATGTATTTGCCTCTACTCTGCAACACTGTATTTCCTTATAACGTGATATTCTTACATGTTCTTTCGAGAAAAAACTCTCCTGTGCATTCTCTTTGGAGGCTACACGCTTAGACATTCACGCAACACCAAAGCTTTTCGAGTTACAACGTGCTGTTTAGGAAAAACAAGATAATTTCGCATGATGCGGGATTTCCTTAAAACGTGGTTTTCTGACAAATTTTGACGAAAGAAAATTCTCCTGTGGGTTCTTTTTTGAGGCTGCACGTTTAGACGTACACGCCACACCAAATCCTTTCGAGTTATAACGTGTTGTTTAGGATATACAAGCTAATTTTGTACTATGTGTTATTTCTTCTCGTAAAGCTTAAGTCTTTCCAATAAGTATGTATTTGTCTTTACTCTGCAACACTGTATTTCCTTATACCGTAGTATTCCTACATATTCTTTTGGGAGAAAACTCTCCTGTGCGTTCTCTTTTGAGGCTACACGTTTAGACGTACACGCCACACCAAATCTTTTTGAGTTACAACTTGTTGTTTAGGAGATACAAGCTAATTTTGTACTATGTGTTATTTCTTCTTGTAAAGCTTAACTGTTTCCAATAAGTATGTATTTGTCTTTACTCTGCAACACTGTATTTCCTTATAACGTGGTATTCCTACATATTCTTTCGGAAGAAAACTCTCCTGTGCGTTCTCTTTTGAGGCTACATGCTTAGACATACACGCAACACCAAAGCTTTTCGAGTTGCAACATGTTGTTTAGGAAAAACAAGATAATTTCGCACGATGAGGTATTTCCTTAAAACGTGGTTTTCTGACAAATTTTGACGAAAGAAAACTCTCCTTTGGGTTCTCTTTTGAGGCTACACGTATAGACATACACGCCACACCAAATCTTGTCGAGTTACAACGTGTTGTTTAGGAGATACAAGCTAATTTTACATGATGCGTTATTTCTTCTCCTAAAGTGTTTCCAATAAGTACATATTTGTCTATACTCTGCAACACTGTATTTCCTTATAACGTGGTATTCTTACATATTCTTTCGAGAGAAAACTATCCTGTGCGTTCTCTTTGGAGGCTACACGCTTAGACATACACGCACCACCAAAGCTTTTCGAGTTACAACGTGTTGATTAGGAAAAACAAGATAATTTCGCACAATGCGGGATTTCCTTAAAACGTGGTTTTCTGACAAATTTTGACGTAAGAAAATTCTCCTGTTCGTTCTCTTTTGAGGCTACACATTTAGATGTACACGCCACACCAAATCTTTTTGAGTTACCACGTGTTGTTTCGGAGATACAAGCTAATTTTATACCATGCGTTATTTCTTCTCATAATGTGTTTCCAATACGTACGTATTTGTCTTTACTCTGCAGCAATATATTTCCTTATAACGTGGTATTCTTACATATTCTGTCGAGAGAAAACTCTTCTGTGCATTCTCTTTTGAGGCTACATGCTTAGACATACACGCAACACCAAATCCTTTCAAGTTATAACGTGTTGTTTAGGATATACAAGCTAATTTTTTGCTATGTTTTATTTCTTCTCGTAAAGTTTAAGTGTTTCCAATAAGTATGTATTTGTCTTTACTCTGCAACACTGTATTTCCTTATAACGTGGTATTCCTACATATTCTTTGGGAGAAAACTCTCCTGTACGTTCGCTTTTGAGGCTACACGCTTAGACATATACGCAACATCAAAGCTTTTCGAGTTACAACATGTTGTTTAGGAAAAACAAGATAATTTCGCACGATGCAGGATTTCTTTAAAACGTGGTTTTCTGACAAATTTTGACGAAAGAAAACCCTCCTGTGGGTTCTCCTTTGAGGCTACACGTTTAGTCTTTCACGCCACACCAAATCTTTTCGAGTTGCAACGTGTTATTTAGGAGATAGAAGCTGATTTTGCATGATGCGTTATTTCTTCTCCTAAAGTGTTTCCAATAAGTACATATTTGTCTATACTCTGCAACACTGTATTTCCTTATAACGTGGTATTCTTACATATTCTTTCGAGAGAAAACTATCCTGTGCGTTCCCTTTGGAGGCTACACGCTTAGACATACACGTAACACCAAAGCTTTTCGAGTTACAACGTGTTGATTAGGAAAAACAGGATAATTTCGCACGATGCGGGATTTCCTAAAAATGTGGTTTTCTGACAAATTTTGACGTAAGAAAATTCTCCTGTGGGTTCTCTTTTGAGGCTACACATTTAGACGTGCACGCCACACCAAATCTTTTTGAGTTACCACGTGTTGTTTAGGAGATACAAGCAAATTTTGTACCATGCATTATTTCTTCTCATAATATGTTTCCAATACGTATGTATTTGTCTTTACTCTGCAGCAATATATTTCCTTATAACGTGGTATTCTTACATATTCTTTCGAGAGAAAACTCTCCTGTGCATTCTCTTTTGAGGCTACACGCTTACACATACACCCAACACCAAAGCTTTTCGAGTTACAATGTTTTGTTTATGAAAAACAAGATAATTGCCCACAATGCGGGATTTCCTTAAAACGTGGTTTTCTGACAAATTTTGACGAAAGATAATTCTCCTGTGGGTTGTCTTTTGAGGCTACATGTTTAGACATACACGCCACACCAAATCTTTTCGAGTTACAACGTGTTGTTTAGGAGATACAAGCTAATTTTGTACGATGCGTTATTTCTTCTCCTAAAGTGTTTCCAATACGTAAGTATTTGTCTTTACTCTACAACACTGTATTTCCTTATAACATGGTATTCGTACATATTCTTTCGAGAGAAAACTCTCCTGTGCATTCTCTTTTGAGGTTACACGCTTAGACATACACGCCACACCAAAGCATTTCGAGTTAGAACGTGTTGTTTAGGAAAAACAAGATAATTTCGCACGATGCGGGAATTCCTTAAAACGTGGTTTTCTGACAAATTTTGACGAAAGAAAATTCTCCTGTGGGTTTTCATTTGAGGCTAAACGTTTAGACGTACACGCCACACCAAATGTTTTCGAGTTACAACGTGTTGTTTAGGAGATACAAGCTAATTTTTTACGATGCTTTATATCTTCTTGTAAAGTTTAAGTGTTTCCAAAAGGAACGTATTTATCTTTAATTTGCCACAATGTATTTCCTTATAACGTGGTATTCTTACATACTCGTTCGAGAGAAATCTCTCCTGTGCGTTCTCTTTTGAGGCTACATGCTTAGACATACACGCAACACCAAAGATTTTCGAGTTACAATGTGTTGTTTAGGAAAAACAAGATAGTTTCGCACGATGCGGGATTTCCTTAATAAGTGGTTTTCTGACAAATTTTAACGAAAGAAAATTCTCCTGTGGGTTCTCTTTTGAGGCTACACATTTAGACGTACATGCCACACCAAATCTTTTCGAGTTACAACGTGTTGTTTAGGAGATACAAAGTAATTTTTTACGATGCGTTATTTCTTCTCATAAAGTGTTTCAAATACATACGTATTTGTCTTTACTCTGCAAAACTATATTTCCTTATAATGTGGTATTCTTACATGTTCTTTCGAGAGAAAACTCTCCTGTGCGTTCTCTTTTGAGGCTACACACTTAGACATACACGCAACATCAAAGCTTTTCGAGTTTCAACATGTTGTTTAGGAAAAACAAGATTATTTCGCACGATGAGTGATTTCCATAAACATGGTTTTCTGACAAATTTTAACGAACAAAAATTCTGCTGTGGGTTCTCTTTTGAGGCTACACGTTTAGACGTACACGCCACACCAAATATTTTCGAGTTACAACGTGTTGTTTAGGAGATACAAGCTAATTTTCTACGATACGTTATTTCTTCTCATAAAGTGTTTCCAATATGTACGTATTTGCCTTTAGTCTGCAACACTGTATTTCCTTATAACGTGGTATTCTTACATATTCTTTCGAGAGAAAACTCTCCTGTGCGTCCTCTTTTGAGGCTACACGCTTAGACATACACGCAACACCAAAGCTTTTCGCGTTACAACGTGTTGTTTAGGAAAAACAAGATAATTTCGCACGATGAGGGATTTCCTTAATATGTGGTTTTCTGACAAATTTTGACCAAAGAAAATTCTCCTATGGGTTCTCTTTTGAGACTACATGTTTAGACATACAGGCCACACCAAATCTTTTTAAGTTTCAACATGTTGTTTAGGAGATACAAGCTAATTTTGTACGATGCGTTATTTCTTCTCATAAAGTTTTTCCAATAAGTAAGTATTTGTCTTTACTCTGCAACACTGTATTTCCTTATAACGTGGTATTCTTACACATTTTTTCGAGAGAAAACTCTCCTGTGCGTTCTCATTTGAGGCTACATGCTTAGACATACACGCAACAGCAAAGCTTTTCGAGTTACAACGTGTTGTTTAGGAAGAACAAGATAATTTCTCACGATGCGGGATTTCCTTAAAACGTGGTTTTCTGACAAATTTTGATGAAAGAAAATTCTCCTGTGGGTTCTCTTTTGAGGCTAAACGTTTAGACGTACATGCCACACCACATCTTTTTGAGTTACAACTTGTTGTTTAGGAGATACAAGCTAATTTTTTTTACGATGAATTATTTCTTCTCATAACGTTTAAGTGTTTCCAATACGTATGTATTTGCCTCTAATCTGCAACACTGTATTTTCTTATAACGTGGTATTCTTACATATTCTTTCAAGAGAAAACTCTCCTGTGCATTCTCTTTGGAGGCTACACGCTTAGACATTCACACAACACCAAAGCTTTTCGAGGTACAACGTGTTGTTTAGGAAAAACAAGATAATTTCGCACGATGCGGGATTTCCATAAAACATGGTTTTCTGACAAATTTGACGAAAGAAAATTCTCCTGTGGGTTCTCTTTTGAGGGTACACGTTTAGACGTACATGACAAACCAAATCTTTTCGAGTTACAACGTGTTGTTTAGGAGATACAAGCTAATTTTGTATGATGCGTTATTTCTTCTCGTAAAGTTTTTCCAATAAATAAGTATTTGTCTTTACTCTGCAAAACTTTATTTCCTTATAACGTGGAATCTTACATATTCTTTCGAGAGAAAACTATCCTGTGCGTTCTCTTTGGAGGCTACACGCTTATACATACACACAACACCAAAGCTTTTCGAGTTACAACGTGTTGATTAGGAAAAACAAGATAATTTCTCACGATGCGGGATTTCCTTAAAATGTGGTTTTCTGACTAATTTTGACGTAAGAAAATTCTCCTGTGGGTTCTATTTTGAGGCTACACATTTAGACGTACACGCCACACCAAATCTTTTTGAGTTACCACGTGTTGTTAGGAGATACAAGCTAATTTTGTACCATGCCTTATTTCTTCTCATAATATGTTTCCAATACGTATGTATTTGTCTCTACTCTGCAGCAATGTATTTCCTTATAACGTGGTATTCTTACATATTCTTTCGAAAGAAAACTCTCCTGTGCATTCTCTTTTGAGGCCACACACTTGCACGTACACCCAACACCAAAGCTTTTAGAGTTACAATGTTTTGTTTATGAAAAACAAGATAATTGCGCACAATGCGGGATTTCCTTAAAACGTGGATTTCTGACAAATTTTGATGAAAGAAAATTCTCCTGTGGGTTCTCTTTTGAGGCTACATGTTTAGACGTACACGCCACAACAAATCTTTTCGAGTTACAACGTGTTGTGTAGGAGATACAAGCTCATTTTGTACGATGCTTTATTTCATCTCGTAAAGTTTATGGGTTTCCAATACATACGTATTTGTCTTTATTCTGCAACACTGTATTTCCTTATAACGTGGTATCCTTACAAATTCTATCGAGAAAAAACTCTCCTGTGCATTCTCTTTTGAGGCTACACGCTTAGACATACACGCAACACCAAAGCTTTCGAGTTACAACGTGTTGTTTAGGAAAAACAAGATAATTTCGCACGATGCGGGATTTACTTAAAACGTGCTTTCTGAAAAATTTTGACGAAAGAAAATTCTCCTGTGGGTTCTCTTTTGAGGCTACACTTTTAGACGTACACGCCACACCAAATCTTTTCGAGTTACAACGTGTTGTTTAGGAGATACAAGCTAATTTTGTACGATGCGTTATTTCTTCTAGTAAAGTGTTTCCAATACGTACGTATTTGCCTTTAGTCTGCAACACTGTATTTCCTTATAACGTGGTATTCTTACATATTCTTTCGAGAAAAAACTCTCCTGTGCATCCTCTTTTGAGGCTACACGCTTAGACATACACGCAACACCAAAGCTTTTCGCGTTACAACGTGTTGTTTAGGAAGAACTAGATAATTTCTCACGATGCGTGATTTCCTTAAAACGTGGTTTTCTGACAAAATTTGATGAAAGAAAATTGTCCAGTGGGTTCTCTTTTGAGGCTACACGTTTAGACGTACACACCACACCAAATCTTTTCGAGTTACAACGTGTTGTTTAGGAGATACAAGCTAATTTTTTACGATGCTTTATTTCATCTCGTAAAGTTTATGGGTTTCCAATACATACGTTTTTGTCTTTACTCTGCAACACTGTATTCCCTTATAACGTGGTATTCTTACATATTCTTTCGAGAGAAAACTCTCCTGTGTGTTCTCTTTTGAGGCTACACGCTTAGACATACACGCAACACCAAAGCTTTTCGAGTTACAATGTGTTGTTTAGGAAAAACAAGATAATTTCGCAGGATGCGGGATTTCCTTAAAACGTGGATTTCTGAAAATTTTTGACGAAAGAAAATTGTCCTGTGGGTTCTCTTTTGAGGCTACACGTTTAGACGTACACGCCACACCAAATCCTTTCGAGTTACAACGTGTTGTTTAGGAGATACAAGCTAATTTTCTACGATGCGTTATTTCTTCTCGTAAAGTGTTTCCAATACTTACGTATTTGCCTTTAGTCTGAAACACTGTATTTCCTTATAACATGGTATTCTTACATATTCTTTCGAGAGAAAACTCTCCTGTGTGTTCCCCTTTGAGGCTACATGCTTAGACATACAGGCAACACCAAAGCTTTTCGCGTTACAACGTGTTGATTAGGAAAAACAATATAATTTCGCGCGATGCGGGATTTCCTTAATAAGTGGTTTTCTGAGAAATTTTGACCAAGAAAAATTCTCCTATGGGTTCTCTTTTGAGGCTACACGTTTAGACGTACAGGCCACACCTAATCTTTTTAAGGTACAACGTGTTGTTTAGGAGATACAAGCTAATATTTTACGATAGGTTATTTCTTCTCGTAAAGTTTTTCTAATAAGTAAGAATATGTCTTTACTCTGCAACACTGTATTTCCTTATAACGTGGTATTCTTACATATTCTTTCGAGAGAAAACTCTCCTGTGCGTTCTCATTTGAGGCTACACGCTTAGACATACACGCAACACCAAAGCTTTTCGAGTTACAATGTGTTGTTTAGGAAGAACAAGATAATTTCCCACGATGCGGGATTTCCTTAAAACGTGGTTTTCTGACAAATTTTGATGAAAGAAAATTCTCCTGTGGGTTCTCTATTGAGGCTACACGTTTAGACGTACACACCACACCAAATCTTTTTGAGTTACAACGTGTTGTTTAGGAGATACAAGCTAATTTTGCATGATGCCTTATTTCTTCTCGTAAAGTTTAAGTGTTTCCAATACGTATGTATTTGCCTTTACTCTGCAACACTGTATTTCCTTATTATGTGGTATTCTTACATATTCTTTCGACAGTAAACTCTCCTGTGCATTCTCTTTGGAGGCTACACGCCTAGACATACATGCAACACCAAAGCTTTTCGAGTTACAACGTGTTGTTTAGGAAGAACAAGATAATTTCGCATGATGCGGGATTTCCTTAAAACGTGGTTATCTGACAAATTTTGACGAAAGAAAATTCTCCTGTGGGTTCTCTTTTGAGGGTACACGTTTAGACGTACAAGCCACACCAAATCCTTTCGAGTTATAACGTGTTGTTTAGGAGATACAAGATAATTTTGTACTATGTGTTATTTCTACTCGTAAAGTTTAAGTGTTTCCAATAAGTATGTATTTTTCTTTACTCTGCAACACTGTATTTCCTTATAACGTGGTATTCCTACATATTCTTTCGGGAAAAAACTCTCCTGTGCGTTCTCTTTTAAGGCTACACGCTTAGACATACACGCAACACCAAAGCTTTTCGAGTTACAACATGTTGTTTAGGAAAAACAAGATAATTACGCACGATGCGGGATTTCCTTAAAACGTGGTTTTTGACAAATTTTGACGAAAGAAAATTCTCCTGTGGGTTCTCTTTGAGACTACACGTTTAGACGTACACGCCACACCAAATCTTTTCGAGTTACAGCATGTTGTTTAGGAGATACAAGCTAATTTTGCATGATGCGTTATTTCTTCTCGTAAAGTGTTTCCAATAAGTACGTATTTGTCTTTACTCTGCAACACTGTATTTCCTTATCACGTGGTATTCTTACATATTCTTTCGAGAAAAAACTATCCTGTGCATTCTCTTTGGAGGCTACACGGTTAGACATATACGCAACACCAAAGCTTTTCGAGTTACAACGTGTTGATTAAGAAAAACAAGATAATTTTGCCCGATGCGGGATTTCCTTAAAACGTAGTTTTCTGACAAATTTTGACGTAAGAAAATTCTCCTGTGGGTTCTCTTTTGAGGCTACACGTTCAGACGTACACGCCACAGCAAATCTTTTTGAGTTACCACATGTTGTTTTGGAGATACAAGCTAATTTTTACCATGCGTTATTTCTTCTCATAATGTCTTTCCAATAAGTACGTATATGTCTTTACTCGGCAGCAATATATTTCCTTCTAACGTGGTATTCTTACATATTCTTTCGAGAGAAAACTCTCCTGTGCATTCTCTTTTGAGACTGCACGCTTAGACATACACGCAACGCCAACGCTTTTCTAGTTACAACGTTTTGTTTAGGAGAAACAAGATAATTTCGCACGATGCGGGATTTCCTTAAAACGTGGTTTTCTGACAAATTTTGATGAAAGAAAACTCTCCTGTAGGTTATCTTTTGAGGCTACACGTTTAGACGTACATGCCACACCAAATCCTTTTGAGTTACAACGTGTTGTTTAGGACATACAAGCTAATTTTGCAAGATGCGTTATTTCTCTCATAAAGTGCTTCCAATATGGACGTATTTGTCTTTACTCTGCCACACTGTATTTCCTTATAACGTGGTATTCTTACATATTCTTTCGAGAGAAAACTCATCTGTGCATTCTCTTTTGGGGCTACACGCTTAGACATACACCCTACACCAAAGATTTTCGAGTTAAAACATGTTGTTTAGGAAGAACAAGATAATTTCTCACGATGCGGGATTTCCTTAAAACGTGGTTTTCTGACGAATTTTGACGAAAGAAAATTGTCCTGTGGGTTCTCTTTTGAGGCTACACGTTTAGACGTACAAGCCACACCAAATCCTTTCTAGTTATAACGTGTTGTTTAGGAGATACAAGCTAATTTTGTACTGTGTTATTTCTACTCGAAAAGTTTAAGTGTTTCCAATAAGTATGTATTTGTCTTTACTCTGCAACACTGTATTTTGAAGAAAATTCTCCTGTGTGTTCTCTTTTGAGGCTACACGTTTAGACGTACACGCCACACCAAATCTTTTCGAGTTATAACGTGTTGTTTAGGAGATACAAACTAATTTTGTACGATGCCTTATTTCTTCTCTTAAGTTTAAGTGTTTCCAATAAGTACGTATTTGTCTTTACTCTGCAACACTGTATTTCCTTATAACGTGGTATTCTTACATATTCTTTCGAGAGAAAACTCTCCTGTGCGTTCTCTGTTGAGTCTACACACTTTGACATACACGTAACACCAAAGCTTTTCGAGTTACAATGTGTTGTTTAGGAAAAACAAGATAATTTAGCACGATGCTGGATTTCCTTAAAACGTGGTTTTCTGACAAATTTTGAAAATACTCATGTGGGTTCTCTTTTGAGGCTACACGTTTAGACTTACACGCCACACCAAATCCTTTCGAGTTACAACGTGTTGGTTAGGAGATACAAGCTAATTTTTTAGGATGCGTTATTTCTTCTTGTAAAGTTTAAATGTTTCCAATATGTACGTATTTGCCTTTACTCTGCAACACTGTATTTCCTTATAACGTTGTAATCTTGCATATTCTTTCGAGAGAAAAACTCTCCTGTGCATTCTCTTTAGAGGCTACATGCTTAGACATACATGCAACACCAAAGCTTTTCGAATTACAACCTGTTGTTTAGGAAAAACAAGATAATTTCGGATGATGCGGGATTTCCTTAAAACGTGGTTTTCTGAAAAATTTTGACGAAAGAAAACTCTCCTGTGGGTTCCCTTTTTAGGCTACATGTTTAGTTGTAAACGCCACGCCAAATCTTTTCGAGTTACAACGTGTTGTTTAGGAGATACAAGCTAATTTTCTATGATGCTTTATTTCATCTCGCTAATTTTAAGGGTTTCCAATACGTAAGTATTTGTCTTTATTCTGCAACACTGTACTTCCTTATAACGTGGTATTCTTACTCGAAAAGCTTTGGTGTTGCGTGTATGTCTAAGCGTGTAGCCTCAAAAGAGAACGCACAGGAGAGATTTCTCTCGAAAGAATATGTAAGAATACAACGTTATTTGGAAATACAGTGTTGCAGAGTAAAGACCAATATGTATATATTGGAAACACTTTATGAAAAGAAATAACGTATGGAAAAAATTTGCTTGTATCTCCTAAAAAACACGTTGTAACTCGAAAAGGTTTGGTGTGGTGTTTACATCTAAACGTGTAGCCTCAAAAGAGAACCCACAGGAGAATTTTCTTTCGTCAAAATTTTTCAGAAAACCACGTTTTAAGGAAATCCCACATCGTGCGAAATTATCTTGTTTTTCCGAAACAACACGTTGTAACTCGAAAAGCTTTGGTATTAGGTGTATGTCTAAGAATGTAGCCTCAAAAGAGAACGCACAGGAGAGTTTTCTCTCGAAAGAATATGTAAGAATACCACGTTATATGGAAAAATAGTGTTGCAGAGTAAAGACAACTATGTACGTATTGGAAACACTTTACGAGAAGAAATAACGCATGGTAAAAAATTAGCTTGTATCTCCTAAACAACATGTTGTAACTCGAAAGGATTTGGTGTGGTGTTTACATCTAAAGGTGTAGCCTCAAAAGAGAACCAACAGGAGAATTTTCGTTCGTCAAAATTTCTTCAGAAAACCACGTTTTATGGAAATCCCGCATCGTGCGAAATTATCTTGTTTTTCCTAAACAACACGTTGTAACTCGAAAAGCTTTGGTTTTGCATGTATGTCTAAGCGTGTAGCCTCAAAAGAGAACACACAGGAGAGTATTCTCTCGAAAGAATATGTAAGAATACCACGTTATAAGGACATACAGTGTTGCAGAGTAAAGACAGATACATACATATTGGAAACACTTTACGAGAAAAAATAATACATCATACAAAATTAGCTTGTATTTCCTAAACAACACGTTGTAACGCGAAAAGATTTTGTGTGGCGTGTACGTTGAAACATGTAGCCTCAAAAGAGAACCCACAAGAGAATTTTCTTTCGTCAAAATATGTCGGAAAACCACGTTTTAAGGAAATCCCGCATCGTGCGAAATTATCTTGTTTTTCCTAAACAACACGTTGTAACTCGAAAAGCTTTGGTGTAAATAACACGTTGTAACTCGAAAATATTTGGTGTGGTGTTTACATCTAAATGCGTAGCCTCAAAAGAGAACCCACAGGAGAATTTTCTTTGGTCAAATTTTTTTCAGAAAACCACGTTTTAAGGAAGTCCTGCATCGTGCGAAATTATCTTCTTTTTCCTAAACAACACGTTGTAACTCGAAAAGCTTGGGTGTTGCGTGTATGTCTAAGCATGTAGCCTCAAAAGAGAATGCACAGTAGAGTATTCTCTAGAAAGAATATGTAAGAATACCACGTTATAAGGAAATACAGTGTTGCAGAGTAAAGACAGATACTTACTTATTGGAAACACTTTACGAGAAGGAATAATACATCGTACAAAATTAGCTTGTATTTCCTAAACAACACATTGTAACTCGAAGGATTTGGTGTGACGTGTAAGTTGAAACTTGTAGCCTCAAAAGAGAACCCACAGGAGAAGTTTCTTTCGTCAAAATTTGTCAGAAAACCACGTTTTAAGGAAATCCCGCATTGTGCGAAATTATCTTGTTTTTCCTAAACAACACATTGTAACTCGAAAAGCTTTGGTGTTGCGTGTATGTCTAAACATGTGGCCTCAAAAGAGAACGCACAGGAGATTTTTTTCTCGAAAGAATATATAAGAATACCACGTTATAAGGAAATACAGTGTTGCAGAGTAAAGACAAATACGTATGTATTGGAAACACTTTACGAGAAGAAATAACGCATCTTACAAAATTAGTTTGTATCTCCTAAACAACACGATGTAACTCGAAAAGACTTGGTGTGGCGTGTAAGTCTAAACGTGTAGCCTCAAAAGTGAACTTACAGGAGTATTTTCTTTCGTCAAAATTTGTCAGAAAACCACGTTTTATGGAAATCCCTCATCGTGGAAATTATCTTGTTTTTCCTAAACAACACGTTGTAACTCGAAAAGCTTTGGTGCCGCGTGTATGTCTAAGCGTGTAGCCTCAAAAGAGAACGCACAGGAGAGTTTTCTCTCGAAAGAATATGTAAGAATACCGCGTTATAAGGAAATACAGTGTTGCAGAGTAAAGACAAATAAGTAAGTATTGGACACACTTTATGAGAAGAAATAACGCATCGTAAAAAATTAGTTGTATCTCCTAAACAACACGTTGTAACTCGAAAAGATTTGGTGTGACATGTACGTCTAAACGTGTAGCCTCAAAAGAGAACTAACAGGAGAATTTTCTTTCACCAAAATTTGTCAGAAAACACGTTTTAAGGAAATCTCGCATCGTGCAAAATTATCTTGTTTTTACTAAACAACATGGTGTAACTCGAAAAGCTTTGGTGTTGAGTGTTTGTCTAAGCGTGTAGCCTCAAAAGAGAATGCACAGGAGAGTTTTCTCTCGAAAGAATATGTAAGAATACCACGTTATAAGGAAATACAGTGTTGCAGAGTAAAGACAAATAAGTACATATTCGAAACACTTTAGGAGAAGAAATAACGCATCGTAAAAAATTTGCTCGTATCTCGTAAACAACACGTTGTAACTCGAAAAGATTTGGTGTGGCTCATACGTCTAAATGTGTAGCCTCAAAAGAGAACCCACAGGAGAATTTTCTTTCGTCAAAATTTGTCAGAAAACCACGTTTTAAGGATATCCCGCATCGTGCAAAATTATCTTGTTTTTTCTAAACAACACGTTGTAACTCGAAAAGCTTTGGTGCTGCGTGAATGTCTATGCGTGTAGCCACTTAAGAGAACGCACAGGAGATTTTTCTCTCGAAAGAACATGTAAGAATACAACGTTATAAGGAAATACAGTGTTGCAGAGTAAAGACAAATACGTACTTATTGGAAACACTTTACGAGAAGAAATAACGCATCGTAAAAAATTAGCTTGTATCTCCTAAACAACACGTGGTAACTCGAAAAGATTTGGTGTGGCGTGCACGTCTAAACGTGTAGCCTCAAAAGAGAACCAACAGGAGAATTTTCTTTCGTCAAAATTTGTCAGAACACCACCTTTTAAGGAAATCCCGCATCGTGCGAACTTATCTTGTTTTTCATAAACAACACGTTGTAACTCGAAAGGTTTTGGTGTTGCCTGTATATCTAAGTGTGTAGCCTCAAAAGGGAACGCACAGGATAGTTTTCTCTCGACAGAATATGTAAGAATACCACGTTATAAGGAAATACAGTGTTGCAGAGTAAAGACAAATACTTACATATTGGAAAAACTTTACGAGAAGAATTAATGCATAGTACAAAATTAGCTTGAATCTCCTAAACAACACATTGTTACTCGAAAAGATTTGCTGTAGCGTGTACGTCTAAACGTGTAGCCTCAAAAGAGAACCCACAGGAGAATTTTCTTTCATCAAAATTTGTCAGAAAACCACGTTTTAAGGAAATCCCGCATTGTGCGAAATCATCTTTTTCCTAAACAACATGTTGTAACTCGAAAAGCTTTGGTGTTGCGTGTATGTCTAAGCGTGAAGCCTCCAAAGAGAAAGCACAGGAGAGTTTACTGTTGAAAGAATATGTAAGAATACCACGTAATAAGGAAATACAGTGTTGCAGAGTAAAGGCAAATACATACGTATTGGAAACACTTAAACTTTACGAGAAGAAATAAGGCATCATAAAAAAAATTAGCTTGTATCTCCAAACAACACATTGTAACTCAAAAAGATTTGGTGTGGTGTGTACGTCTAAACATGTAACCTCAATAGAGAACCCACAGAAGAATTTTCTTTCGTCAAAATTTGTCAGAAAACCACGTTTTAAGGAAATCCCGCATCGTGGGAAATTATCTTGTTCTTCCTAAACAACACATTGTAACTCGAAAAGCTTTGGTGTTGCGTGTATGTCTAAGCGTGTAGCCTCAAATGAGAACGCACAGGAGAGTTTTCTCTCGAAAGAATATGTAAGAATACCACATTATAAGGAAATACAGTGTTGCAGAGTAAAGACATATTCTTACTTATTAGAAAAACTTTACGAGAAGAAATAACCTATCGTAAAAAATTAGCTTGTATCTCCTAAACAACACGTTGTAACTTAAAAAGATAAGATGTGGCCTGTACGTGTAAACGTGTAGCCTCAAAAGAGAACCCATAGGAGAATTTTCCTTGGTCAAAATTTGTCAAAAAAACACTTATTAAGGAAATCCCGCATCGCGCGAAATTATATTGTTTTTCCTAAACAACACGTTGTAACGCGAAAAGCTTTGGTGTTGCCTGTATGTCTAAGCATGTAGCCTCAAAGGGGAACACACAGGAGAGTTTTCTCTCGAAAGAATATGTAAGAATACCACGTTATAAGGAAATACAGTGTTGCAGACTAAAGGCAAATACGTACGTATTGGAAACACTTTACGAGAAGAAATAACGCATCGTACAATATTAGCTTGTATCTCCTAAACAACACGTTGTAACTCGAAAGGATTTGGTGTGGCGTGTACGTCTAAACGTGTAGCCTCAAAAGAGAACCCACAGGACAATTTTCTTTCGTCAAAAATTTTCAGAAATCCACGTTTTAAGGAAATCCCGCATCGTGCGAAATTATCTTGTTTTTCCTAAACAACACATTGTAACTCGAAAAGCTTTGGTGTTGCGTGTATGTCTAAGCGTGTAGCCTCAAAAGAGAACGCACAGGAGAGTTTTCTCTCGAAAGAATATGTAAGAATACCACGTTATAAGGGAATACAGTGTTGCAGAGTAAAGACAAATACGTATGTATTGGAAACCCATAAACTTTACGAGATGAAATAAAGCATCGTACAAAATTAGCTTGTATCTCCTAAACAACACGTTGTAACTCGAAAAGATTTGGTGTGGCATGTACGTCTAAACGTGTAGCCTCAAAAGAGAACCCACTGGACAATTTTCTTTCATCAAATTTTGTCAGAAAACCACGTTTTAAGGAAATCACGCAACGTGAGAAATATCTAGTTCTTCCTAAACAACACGTTTTAACTCGAAAAGCTTTGGTGTTGGGTGTATGTCTAAGCATGTAGCCCCAAAAGAGAACGCAGAGGAGAGTTTTCTCTCGAAAGAATATGTAAGAATGCCACGTTATAAGGAAATACAGTGTTGCAGAGTAAAGACAAATATTTATTGGAAAAACTTTACAAGAAGAAATAACGCATCGTACAAAATTAGCTTGTATCGCCTTAACAACACGTTGCAACTTAAAAAGATTTGGAGTGGCCTGTACGTCTAAACGTGTAGTCTCAAAAGAGAACCTATAGGAGAATTTTCTTTGGTAAAAATATATCAGAAACCACGTATTAAGGAAATCCCTCATTCTGCGAAATTATCTTGTTTTTCCTAAACAACACGTTGTAACGCGAAAAGCTTTGGTGTTGCGTGTAGGTCTAAGCGTGTAGCCTCAAAAGAGGATGCACAGGAGAGTTTTTTCTCGAAAGAATATGTAAGAATACCACGTTATAAGGAAATACAGTGTTGCAGACTAAAGGCAAATACGTACGTATTGGAAACACTTTACTAGAAGAAATAACGCATCGTACAAAATTAGCTTGTATCTCCTAAACAACACGTTGTAACTCGAAAAGATTTCGTGTGCCATGTACGTCTAAACGTGTAGCCTCAAAAGCGAACCCACAAGAGAATTATCTTTCGACAAAATTTTTCAGAAACCACGTTTTAAATAAATCCCGCATCGTGCGAAATTATCTTGTTTTTCCTAAACAACACATTGTAACTCGAAAAGCTTTGGTGTTGCGTGTATGTCTAAACATGTGGCCTCAAAAGAGAACGCACAGGAGATTTTTCTCTCGAAAGAATATATAAGAATACCACGTTATAAGGAAATACAGTGTTGCAGAGTAAAGACAAATACGTATGTATTGGAAACACTTTACGAGAAGAAATAATGCATCTTAAAAAATTAGCTTGTGTCTCCTAAACAACACGATGTAACTCGAAAAGACTTGGTGTGGCGTGTAAGTTTAAACGTGTAGCCTCAAAAGTGAACTTACAGGAGTATTTTCTTTCGTCAAAATTTGTCAGAAAACCACGTTTTATGGAAATCCCTCATCGTGGAAATTATCTTGTTTTTCCTAAACAACACGTTGTAACTCGAAAAGCTTTGGTGCCGCGTGTATGTCTAAGCGTGTAGCCTCAAAAGAGAACGCACAGGAGAGTTTTCTCTCGAAAGAATATGTAAGAATACCGCGTTATAAGGAAATACAGTGTTGCAGAGTAAAGACAAATAAGTAAGTATTGGACACACTTTATGAGAAGAAATAACGCATCGTAAAAAATTAGTTGTATCTCCTAAACAACACGTTGTAACTCGAAAAGATTTGGTGTGACATGTACGTCTAAACGTGTAGCCTCAAAAGAGAACTCACAGGAGAATTTTCTTTCACCAAAATTTGTCAGAAAACACGTTTTAAGGAAATCTCGCATCGTGCAAAATTATCTTGTTTTTACTAAACAACATGGTGTAACTCGAAAAGCTTTGGTGTTGAGTGTTTGTCTAAGCGTGTAGCCTCAAAAGAGAACGCACAGGAGAGTTTTCTCTCGAAAGAATATGTAAGAATACCACGTTATAAGGAAATACAGTGTTGCAGAGTAAAGACAAATAAGTACATATTCGAAACACTTTAGGAGAAGAAATAACGCATCGTAAAAAATTTGCTCGTATCTCGTAAACAACACGTTGTAACTCGAAAAGATTTGGTGTGGCTCATACGTCTAAATGTGTAGCCTCAAAAGAGAACCCACAGGAGAACTTTCTTTCGTCAAAATTTGTCAGAAAACCACGTTTTAAGGATATCCCGCATCGTGCAAAATTATCTTGTTTTTTCTAAACAACACGTTGTAACTCGAAAAGCTTTGGTGCTGCGTGAATGTCTATGCGTGTAGCCACTTAAGAGAATGCACAGGAGATTTTTCTCTCGAAAGAACATGTAAGAATACAACGTTATAAGGAAATACAGTGTTGCAGAGTAAAGACAAATACGTACTTATTGGAAACACTTTACGAGAAGAAATAACGCATCGTAAAAAATTAGCTTGTATCTCCTAAACAACACGTGGTAACTCGAAAAGATTTGGTGTGGCGTGCACGTCTAAACGTATAGCCTCAAAAGAGAACCAACAGGAGAATTTTCTTTCGTCAAAATTTGTCAGAACACCACCTTTTAAGGAAATCCCGCATCGTGCGAACTTATCTTGTTTTTCATAAACAACACGTTGTAACTCGAAAGGTTTTGGTGTTGCCTGTATATCTAAGTGTGTAGCCTCAAAAGGGAACGCACAGGATAGTTTTCTCTCGACAGAATATGTAAGAATACCACGTTATAAGGAAATACAGTGTTGCAGAGTAAAGACAAATACTTACATATTGGAAAAACTTTACGAGAAGAATTAATGCATAGTACAAAATTAGCTTGAATCTCCTAAACAACACATTGTTACTCGAAAAGATTTGCTGTAGCGTGTACGTCTAAACGTGTAGCCTCAAAAGAGAACCCACAGGAGAATTTTCTTTCATCAAAATTTGTCAGAAAACCACGTTTTAAGGAAATCCCGCATTGTGCGAAATCATCTTTTTCCTAAACAACATGTTGTAACTCGAAAAGCTTTGGTGTTGCGTGTATGTCTAAGCGTGAAGCCTCCAAAGAGAAAGCACAGGAGAGTTTACTGTTGAAAGAATATGTAAGAATACCACGTAATAAGGAAATACAGTGTTGCAGAGTAAAGGCAAATACATACGTATTGGAAACACTTAAACTTTACGAGAAGAAATAAGGCATCATAAAAAAAATTAGCTTGTATCTCCAAACAACACATTGTAACTCAAAAAGATTTGGTGTGGTGTGTACGTCTAAACGTGTAACCTCAATAGAGAACCCACAGAAGAATTTTCTTTCGTCAAAATTTGTCAGAAAACCACGTTTTAAGGAAATCCCGCATCGTGGGAAATTATCTTGTTCTTCCTAAACAACACATTGTAACTCGAAAAGCTTTGGTGTTGCGTGTATGTCTAAGCGTGTAGCCTCAAATGAGAATGCACAGGAGAGTTTTCTCTCGAAAGAATATGTAAGAATACCACATTATAAGGAAATACAGTGTTGCAGAGTAAAGACATATTCTTACTTATTAGAAAAACTTTACGAGAAGAAATAACCTATCGTAAAAAATTAGCTTGTATCTCCTAAACAACACGTTGTAACTTAAAAAGATTAGATGTGGCCTGTACGTGTAAACGTGTAGCCTCAAAAGAGAACCCATAGGAGAATTTTCCTTGGTCAAAATTTGTCAAAAAACCACTTATTAAGGAAATCCCGCATCGCGCGATATTATATTGTTTTTCCTAAACAACACGTTGTAACGCGAAAAGCTTTGGTGTTGCCTGTATGTCTAAGCATGTAGCCTCAAAGGGGAACACACAGGAGAGTTTTCTCTCGAAAGAATATGTAAGAATACCACGTTATAAGGAAATACAGTGTTGCAGACTAAAGGCAAATACGTACGTATTGGAAACACTTTACGAGAAGAAATAACGCATCGTACAATATTAGCTTGTATCTCCTAAACAACACGTTGTAACTCGAAAGGATTTGGTGTGGCGTGTACGTCTAAACGTGTAGCCTCAAAAGAGAACCCACAGGACAATTTTCTTTCGTCAAAAATTTTCAGAAATCCACGTTTTAAGGAAATCCCGCATCGTGCGAAATTATCTTGTTTTTCCTAAACAACACATTGTAACTCGAAAAGCTTTGGTGTTGCGTGTATGTCTAAGCGTGTAGCCTCAAAAGAGAACGCACAGGAGAGTTTTCTCTCGAAAGAATATGTAAGAATACCACGTTATAAGGGAATACAGTGTTGCAGAGTAAAGACAAATATGTATGTATTGGAAACCCATAAACTTTACGAGATGAAATAAAGCATCGTACAAAATTAGCTTGTATCTCCTAAACAACACGTTGTAACTCGAAAAGATTTGGTGTGGCATGTACGTCTAAACGTGTAGCCTCAAAAGAGAACCCACTGGACAATTTTCTTTCATCAAATTTTGTCAGAAAACCACGTTTTAAGGAAATCACGCAACGTGAGAAATATCTAGTTCTTCCTAAACAACACGTTTTAACTCGAAAAGCTTTGGTGTTGGGTGTATGTCTAAGCATGTAGCCCCAAAAGAGAACGCAGAGGAGAGTTTTCTCTCGAAAGAATATGTAAGAATGCCACGTTATAAGGAAATACAGTGTTGCAGAGTAAAGACAAATATTTATTGGAAAAACTTTACAAGAAGAAATAACGCATCGTACAAAATTAGCTTGTATCGCCTTAACAACACGTTGTAACTTAAAAAGATTTGGAGTGGCCTGTACGTCTAAACGTGTAGTCTCAAAAGAGAACCCATAGGAGAATTTTCTTTGGTAAAAATATATCAGAAACCACGTATTAAGGAAATCCCTCATTCTGCGAAATTATCTTGTTTTTCCTAAACAACACGTTGTAACGCGAAAAGCTTTGGTGTTGCGTGTAGGTCTAAGCGTGTAGCCTCAAAAGAGGATGCACAGGAGACTTTTTTCTCGAAAGAATATGTAAGAATACCACGTTATAAGGAAATACAGTGTTGCAGACTAAAGGCAAATACGTACGTATTGGAAACACTTTACTAGAAGAAATAACGCATCGTACAAAATTAGCTTGTATCTCCTAAACAACACGTTGTAACTCGAAAAGATTTCGTGTGGCATGTACGTCTAAACGTGTAGCCTCAAAAGCGAACCCACAAGAGAATTATCTTTCGACAAAATTTTTCAGAAACCACGTTTTAAATAAATCCCGCATCGTGCGAAATTATCTTGTTTTTCCTAAACAACACATTGTAACTCGAAAAGCTTTCGCGTTGCGTGTATGTCTAAGCGTGTAGCCTGTGAAGAGAATGCACAGGAGAGTTTTCTCTCGAAAGAATATGTAAGAATACCACGTTATAAGGAAATATAATGTTGCAGAGTACAGACAAATACTATTGGAAACACTTTAAGAGAAGAAATAATGCATCGTACAAAATTAGCTTGTATCTCCTAAACAACACGTTGTAACTAGAAAAGATTTGGTGTGGCACTTACCTCTAAACGTGTAGCCTCAAAAGAGAACCCACAGGAGAACTTTCTTTCGTCAAAATTTTTCAGACAACCACGTTTTATGGAAATCTCGCATCGTGCGAAATTATCTTGTTTTTCCTAAACGACACATTGTAACTCAAAAAGCTTTGGCGTTGCGTGTATATCTAAGCGTGTAGCCTCTAAAGAGAACGCACAGGAGAGTTTTCTCTCGAAAGAACATGTAAGAATACAATGTTATAAGGAAATACAGTGTTGCAGAGTAAAGACAAATACATACATATTGGAAACACTTTACGAGAAGAAATAACGCATCGTACAAAATTAGCTTGTATCTCCTAAACAACACGTGATAATTCGAAAGGATTTCGTGTGGCGTGCACGGCTAAACATGTAGCCTCAAAAGAGAACCCACAGGAGAATTTTCTTTCATCAAAATTTGTCAGAACACCAAGTTTTAAGGATATCCCGCATCGTGCGAAATTATCTTGTTTTTCATAAACAACACGTTGTAACTTGACAAGCTTTGGTGTTGCCTGTATGTCTAAGTGTGTAGCCTCAAAAGGGAACACACAAGATAGTTTTCTCTCGAAAGAATGTGTAAGAATACCACGTTATAAGGAAATACATTGTTGCAGAGTAAAGACAAATACGTACGTATTGGACACACTTTACGAGAAGAAATAAAGCATCTTACAAAATTGGCTTGTATCTCCTAAACAACACGTGGTAACTCGAAAGGATTAGGTGTGGCGTGCACGTCTAAACATGAAGCTTCAAAAGAGAACCAACAGAATAATTTTCTTTCGTCAAAATTTGTCAGAAAACCATGTTGTAAGGTAATCCAGCATCGTGCAAAATTATCTTGTTTTTTAAAAACAACACGTTGTAACTCAAAAAACTTTGGTGTTGCCTGTATGTCTAAGTGTTTAGCTTCAAAAGGGAATGCACAGGATAGTTTTCTCTCGAAAGAATATGTAAGAATACCACGTTATAAGGAAATACAGTGTTGCAGAGTAAAGACAAATACGTACGTATTGGAAACACTTTAGGAGAATTAACGCATTTTTAAAAAATTAGCTTGTATCTCCTAAACAACACGTTGTAACTCGAAAAGATTTGGTGTGCCGTGTACGTCTAAATATGTAGCCTCAAAAGAGCACCCAAAGGAGAATTTTCTTTCGTCAAAATTTTTCAGAAAACCAGGTTTTTAGGAAATCCCTCATCGTGCGAAATCATCTTCTTTTCCTAAACAACATGTTGTAACTCGAAAAGCTTTGGTGTTGCGTGCTTGTCTAATCGTGTAGCCTCAAAAAAGAATGCACAGGAGAGTTTTCCCTCGAAAGAATATGTAAGAATAACATGTTATAAGGAAATACAGTGTTGCAGAGTAAAGACAAATATGTACGTATTGGAAACACTTTACGAGAAGAAATAGCGCATCGTACAATATTTGCTTGTATCTCCTAAACAACACGTTGTAACTCAAAAATATTTGGTGTGGCTCATACGGCTACACGTGTAGCCTCAAAAGAGAACCCACAGGAGAACTTTCTTTCGTCAAAATTTGTCAGAAAACCACGTTTTAAGGAAATCCCGCATCGTGCAAAATTATCTTGTTTTTTCTAAACAACACGTTGTAACTCGAAAAGCTTTGGTGTTGCGTGTATGTCTGAGCATGAAGCCTCTAAAGAGAATGCACAGGAGAGTTTTCTCTCGAAAGAACATGTAAGAACACAACGTTATAAGGAAATACAGTGTTGCAGAGTAAAGACAAATACATACGTATTGGAACCACTTTATGAAAAGAAATAACGCATCATACAAAATTAGCTTGTATCTCTTAAACAACACGTGGTAACTCGAAAGGATTTGGTGTGGCGTGCACGTCTAAACGTGTAGACTCAAAAGAGAAGCCACAGGAGAATTTTCTTTAGTCAAAATTTGTCAGAAACCTCGTTTTAAGGAAATCCCGCATCGTGCAAAATTATCTTGTTTTCTATAAACAACACGTTGTAACTCGAAAAGCTTTGGTGTTGCCTCTATGTCTAAGCGTGGAGCCTCAAAAGAGAAGGCACAAGAGAGTTTTCTTTCGAAAGAATATGAAAGAATACCACGTTATAAGGAAATATAATGTTGCAGAGTACAGACAAATACTATTGGAAACACTTTAAGAGAAGAAATAATGCATCGTACAAAATTAGCTTGTATCTCATAAACAACACGTTGTCACTCGAAAAGATTTGGTGTGGCTCTTACCTCTACACGTGTAGCCTCAAAAGAGAACCCACAGGAGAACTTTCTTTCGTCAAAATTGTTCAGACAACCACGTTTTATGGAAATCTCGCATCGTGCGAAATTATCTTGTTTTTCCTAAACGACACATTGTAACTCAAAAAGCTTTGGGGTTGTGTGTATGTCTAAGCGTGTAGCCTGTAAAGAGAACGCACAGGAGAGTTTTCTCTCGAAAGAATATGTAAGAATACAACGTTATAAGGAAATACAGTGTTGCAGAGTAAAGACAAATAAGTACGCATTGGAAAACTTTACGAGCAGAAGTAACGCATGTTACAAAATTAGCTTGTATCTCCGAAACAACACGTTGTAACTCGAAAAGATTTGGTGTGCCTTGTACGTCTAAACGTGTAGCCGCAAAAGAGAACCCACAGGAGAATTTTCTTTCTTCAAAATTTTTCAGAAAACCACGCTTTAAGGAAATCCCGCATCGTGCGAAATCATCTTCTTTTTCCTAAGCAACATGTTGTAACTCGAAAAGCTTTGGTGTTGCGTGTATGTGTAAGCGTGGAGCCCCAAAAGAGAAGGCACAGGAGAGTTTTCTCTCAAAAGAATATGTAAGAATACCACGTTATAAGGAAATACAATTTTGCAGGGTAAAGACAAATAAGTACATATTGCAAACACTTTACAAGAAGAAATAACGCATCTTAAAAAATTAGCTTGTATGTCCTAAACAACACGTTGTAACTCGAAAAGATTTGGTGTGACGTGTACGTCTAAGCATGTAGCCTCAAAAGGGAACCCACAAGAGAATTTTCTTTTATCAAAATTTGTCAGAAACCACGTTTTAAGGAAATATCGCATCGTGCGAAATTATCTTGTTTTTCCTAAATAACACGTTATAACTCAGAAATCTTTGGTGTTGCGTGGATGTCTAAGTGTGTAACCTCAAAAGAGAACGCACAGGATAGTTTTATCTCGAAAGAATATGTAAGAATACCACGTTATAAGGAAATACAATGTTGCAGAGTAAAGACAAATATGTACGTATTGGAAACACTTTAAGGGAAGAATTAACGCACCGTAAATAATTAGCTTGTTTCTCCTAAACAACACCTTGTAACTCGAAAAGATTTGGTGTGGCATGTACGTCTAAACGTGTAGCCTCAAAAGAGAACCTACAGGAGAATTTCCTTTCTTCAAAAATTTTCAGAAAACCACGTTTTAAGGAAATCCCGCATCGTGCGAAATCATCTTCTTTTTCCTAAACAACATGTTGTAACTCGAAAAGCTTTGGTGTTGCGTGTATGTGTAAGCGTGGAGCCTCAAAAGAGAAGGCACAGGGGAGTTTTCTCTCGAAAGAATATGTAAGAATACCACGTTATAAGGAAATACAATTTTGCAGAGTAAAGACAAATAAGTACATATTGGAAACACTTTACGAGAAGAAATAACGCATCATACAAAATTAGCTTGTATCTCCTAAACAACACGTTGTAACTTGAAAAGATTTGGTGTGACGTGTACGTCTAAAAGTGTAGCCTCAAAAGAGAACCCACAGGAGAATTTTATTTCATCAAAATTTGTCAGAAACCACGTTTTAAGGAAATCTCGCATCGTGCGAAATTATCTTGTTTTTCCTAAACAACACGTTGTAACTCGAAAACCTTTGGTGTTGCGTGTATGTCTAAGCGTATAGCCTCAAAAGAGAACGCACAGGAGAGTTTTCTCTCGAAAGAATATGTAAGAATACCACGTTATAAGGAAATACAATGTTGCAGAGTAAAGACAAATGCTATTGGAAACACTTTAAGAGAAGAAATAATGCATCGTACAAAATTAGCTTGTATCTCCTAAACAACACTTTGTAACTCGAAAAGATTTGGTGTGGCTCGTACCTCTACATGTGTAGCCTCAAAAGAGAACCCACAGGAGAACTTTCTTTCGTCAACATTTTTCAGACAACCACGTTTTATGGAAATCTCGCATCGTGCGAAATTATCTTGTTTTTCCTAAACAGCACATTGTAACTCGAAAAGCTTTGGCGTTGCGTGTATGGCTAAGCGTGTAGCCTCTAAAGAGAATGCACAGTACAGTTTTTTCTCGAAAGAATATGTAAGAATACAACGTTATAACGAAATAAAGTGTTGCAGAGTAAAGAAAAATACGTACGTATTGGAAACACTTTATGAGAATAAATAACGCATCATACAAAATTAGGTTGTATCTCCTAAACAACACGTGGTAACTCGAAAGGAATTGGTGTGGCGTGTACGTCTAAACATGTAGCCTCAAAAGAAAACCCACTGAAGAATTTTCTTTCGTCAAAATTTTTCAGAAAACTACGTTTTAAGGAAATCCTGCATCGTGCGAAATTATCTTGTTTTTCATAAACAACACGTTGTAACTCGAAAAGCTTTGGTGTTGCCTCTTTGTCTAAGTGTGTAGCCGCAAAAGGGAAAGCACGGGATAGTTTTCTCTCGAAAGAATATGTAAGAATACCACGTTATAAGGAAATGCAGTGTTGCAGAGTAAAGACAAATACATAAGTCTTGGAAACACTTTACGAGAATAATGAACACATCCTAAAAAATTAGCTTGTATCTCCGAAACAACACGTTGTAACTCGAAAAGATTTGGTGTGGCATGTTCGTCTAAACGTGTAGCCTCAAAAGAGAACCCACAGGAGAATTTTCTTTCCTCAAAATTTTTCAGAAAACCACGTTTCAAGGAAATCCCGCATCGTGCGAAATCATCTACTTTTTCCTAAACAACATGTTGTAACTCGAAAAGCTTTGGTGTTGCGTGTATGTGTACACGTGTAGCCTCAAAAGAGAAGGCACAGGAGAGTTTTCTCTTGAAAGATTATGTAAGAATACCACGTTATAAGGAAATACAATTATGCAGAGTAAAGACAAATAAGTACATATTGGAAACCCTTTACGAGAAGAAATATCACATCGTACAAAATTAGCTTGTATCTCCTAAACAACACATTGTAACTCTAAAAGATTTGGTGTGACATGTACGTCTAAACGTGTAGCCTCAACAGAGAACCCACAAGAGAATTTTCTTTCATCAAAATTTGTCAGAAACCAGGTTTTAAGGAAATCTCGCATCGTGCGAAATTATCTTGTTTTTCCTAAACAACACGTTGTAATTCGAAAAGCTTTGGTGTTGCGTGTGTGTCTAAGCGTGTAACCTCAAAAGAGAATGCACAGGATAGTTTTATCTCGAAAGAATATGTAAGAATAACACGTTATAAGGAAATACAATGTTGCAGAGTAAAGACAAATACTTACTGGAAACACTTTGCGAGAAGAATTAACGCATCGAAAAAAATTAGCTTGTATCTCCTAAACAACACGTTGTAACTCGAAAAGATTTGGTATGGCATGTACGTCTAAACATGTAGCCTCGAAAGAGAACCCACAGGAGAATTTTCTTTCTTCAAAATTTTTCAGAAAACCACGTTTTAAGGAAATCCCGCATCATTCGAAATCATCTTCTTTTTCCTAAACAACATGTTGTAACTCGAAAAGCTTTGGTGTTGCGTGTATGTGTAAGTGTGGAGCCTCAAAAGAGAAGGCGCAGGAGAGTTTTCTCTCGAAAGAATATGCAAGAATACCACGTTATAAGGAAATACAATTTTGCAGAGTAAAGACAAATAAGTACTTATTGGAAACACTATGAGAAGAAATAAGGCATCGTACAAAATTAGCTTGTATCTCCTAAACAACACGTTGTAACTTGAAAAGATTTGGTGTGACGTGTATGTCTCAACGTGTAGCCTCAAAAGAGAACCCACAGGAGAACTTTCTTTCGTCAAAATTTTTCAGAAAACCACGTTTTATGGAAATCTCGCATCGTGCGAAATTATCTTGTTTTTCCTAAACAACACGTTGTAACTCGAAAAGCTTTGTCGTTGCGTGTATGTCTAAGCGTGTAGCCCAAAAGAGAACGCATAGGAGAGTTTTCTCTCGAAAGAATATGTAAGAATACCACGTTATAAGGGAATACAGTGTTGCAGAGTAAAGACAATTAAGTACATATTGGAAACACTTTACGACAAGAAATAACGCATCGTACAAAATTAACTTGTATCTCCTAAACAACACGTTGTAACTCGAAAAGCTTTGGTGTTGCGTGTATGTCTAAGCGTGTAGCCTCAAAAGAGTACTCACAGGAGAGTTTTCTCTTGAAAGAATATGTAAGAATACCACGTTATGAGGAAATACAGTGTTGTAGAATAAAGACAAATACTTACATATTGGAAACACTTTACAAGAAGAAATAACGCATCGTAAAAAATTTGCTTGTATCTCCTAAACAACAAGTTGTAACTCGAAAAGATTTGGTGTGGCGTGTACGTCTAAACCTGTAGCCTCAAAAGGCAATGCACAGGAGAACTTTCTTTCATCAAAATTTGTCAGAAAACCACGTTTTAAGGATATCTGCATCGTGCAAAATTATCTTGTTTTTCCTAAACAACACGTTGTAACTCGAAAAGCTTTGGTGTTGCGTGTATGTCTGAGCATGTCGCCTCTAAAGAGAATGCACAGGAAAGTTTTCTCTCGCAAGAACATGTAAGAATTCAACATTATAAGGAAATACAGTGTTGCAGAGTAAAGACAAATACGTAAGTTTGGAAACACTTTATGAGAAGAAATAAAGCATCGTACAAAATTAGCTTGTATCTCCTAAACAACACGTGGTAATTCGATAGGATTTGGTGTGGCGTGTACCTCTAAACGTGTAGCGTCAAAAGAGTACCCACAGGAGAATTTTCTTTCGTCAAAATTTGTAAGAATACCACGTTTTAAGGAAATCCCGCATCGTGCGAAATTATCTTGTTTTTCATAAACAACACGTTGTAACTCGAAAAGCTTTGGTGTTGCCTGTATGTCTAAGTGTGTAGCCTCAAAATGGAACGCACAGGATAGTTTTCTATCGAAAGAATATGTAAGAATACCACGTTATAAGGATATACAATGTTGCAGAGTAAAGACAAATACATATGTTTTGGAAACACTTTACGAGAAGAATAAACACATCGTAAAAAATTAGCTTGTATCTCCTAAACAACACGTTGTAACTCGACAAGATTTGGTGTGGCATGTACGTCTAAATGTGTAGGGTCAAAAGAGAACCCACAGGAGAATTTTCTTTTGTCAAAATTTTTCAGAAAACCACGTTTTAAGGAAATCCCGCATCATGCGAAATCATCTTCTTTTTCCTAAACAACATGTTGTAACTCGAAAAGCTTTGGTGTTGCGTGTATGTGTAAGTGTGGAGCCTCAAAAGTGAAGGCACAGGAGAGTTTTCTCTCGAAAGAATATGTAAGAATACCACGTTATAAGGAAATACAATTTTGCAGGGTAAAGACAAATAAGTACATATTGGAAACACTTTACGAGAAGAAATAACGCATCATACAAAATTAGCTTGTATCTCCTAAACAACACGTTGTAACTTGAAAAGATTTGGTTTGACGTGTACGTCTAAAAGTGTAGCCTCTAAAGAGAACCCACAGGAGAATTTTATTTCATCAAAATTTGTCAGAAACCACGTTTTAAGGAAATCTCGCATCGTGCGAAATTATCTTGTTTTTCCTAAACAACACGTTGTAACTCGAAAAGCTTTGGTGTTGCGTGTATGTCTAAGCGTGTAGCCTCAAAAGAGAACGCACAGGAGAGTTTTCTCTCGAAAGAATATGTAAGAATACCACGTTATAAGGAAATACAGTGTTGCAGAGTAAAGACAAATGCTATTGGAAACACTTTAAGAGAAGAAATAATGCATCGTAAAAAATTAGCTTGTATCTCCTAAACAACACATTGTAACTCGAAAAGATTTGGTGTGGCTCGTACCTCTACATGTGTAGCCTCAAAAGAGAACCCACAGGAGAACTTTCTTTTGTCAACATTTTTCAGACAACCACGTTTTATGGAAATCTCGCATCGTGCAAAATTACCTTGTTTTTCCTAAACAGCACATTCTAACTCGAAAATCTTTGGCGTTGCGTGTATGTCTAACTGTGTAGCCTCTAAAGAGAACGCACAGTAGAGTTTTCTCTCGAAAGAATATGTAAGAATACAACGTTATAACGAAATAAAGTGTTGCAGAGTAAAGAAAAATACGTACATATTGGAAACACTTCACGAGAAGAAATAACGCATCATACAAAATTAGGTTGTATCTCCTAAACAACACGTGGTAACTCGAAAGGAATTGGTGTGGCGTATACGTCTAAACATGTAGCCTCAAAAGAAAACCCACTGAAGAATTTTCTTTCGTCAAAATTTTTCAGAAAACTACGTTTTAAGGAAATCCTGCATCGTGCGAAATTATCTTGTTTTTCATAAACAACACGTTGTAACTCGAAAAGCTTTGGTGTTGCCTCTTTGTCTAAGTGTGTAGCCGCAAAAGGGAAAGCACGGGATAGTTTTCTCTTGAAAGAATATGTAAGAATACCACGTTATAAGGAAATGCAGTGTTGCAGAGTAAAAACAAATACGTAAGTCTTGGAAACACTTTACGAGAATAATTAACACATCCTAAAAAATTAGCTTGTATCTCCGAAACAACACGTTGTAACTCGAAAAGATTTGGTGTGGCATGTTCGTCTAAACGTGTAGCCTCAAAAGAGAACCCACAGGAGAATTTTCTTTCGTCAAAATTTTTCAGAAAACCACGTTTCAAGGAAATCCCGCATCGTGCGAAATCATCTACTTTTTCCTAAACAACATGTTGTAACTCGAAAAGCTTTGGTGTTGCGTGTATGTGTACGCGTGTAGCCTCAAAAGAGAAGGCACAGGAGAGTTTTCTCTTGAAAGATTATGTAAGAATACCACGTTATAAGGAAATACAATTATGCAGAGAAAAGACAAATAAGTTCATATTGGAAACCCTTTACGAGAAGAAATATCACATCGTACAAAATTAGCTTGCATCTCCTAAACAACACATTGTAACTCTAAAAGATTTGGTGTGACATGTACGTCTAAACGTGTAGCCTCAACAGAGAACCCACAAGAGAATTTTCTTTCATCAAAATTTGTCAGAAACCAGGTTTTAAGGAAATCTCGCATCGTGCGAAATTATCTTGTTTTTCTTAAACAACACGTTGTAACTCGAAAAGCTTTGGTGTTGCGTGTGTGTCTAAGCGTGTAACCTCAAAAGAGAATGCACAGGATAGCTTTATCTCGAAAGAATATGTAAGAATACCACGTTATAAGGAAATACAATGTTGCAGAGTAAAGACAAATACTTACGTACTGGAAACACTTTACGAGAAGAATTAACGCATCGAAAAAAATTAGCTTGTATCTCCTAAACAACACGTTGTAACTCGAAAAGATTTGGTATGGCATGTACGTCTAAACCTGTAGCCTCGAAAGAGCACACACAGGAGAATTTTCTTTCTTCAAAATTTTTCATAAAACCACGTTTTAAGGAAATCCCGCATCATGCGAAATCATCTTCTTTTTCCTAAACAACATGTTGTAACTCGAAAAGCTTTGGTGTTGCGTGTATGTGTAAGTGTGGAGCCTCAAAAGAGAAGGCACAGGAGAGTTTTCTCTCGAAAGAATATGCAAGAATACCACGTTATAAGGAAATACAATTTTGCAGAGTAAAGACAAATAAGTACTTATTCGAAACACTTTATGAGAAGAAATAACGCATCGTACAAAATTAGCTTGTATCTCCTAAACAACACGTTGTAACTTGAAAAGATTTGGTGTGACATGTATGTCTCAACGTGTAGCCTCAAAAGAGAACCCACAGGAGAACTTTCTTTCGTCAAAATTTTTCAGAAAACCACGTTTTATGGAAATCTCGCATCATGCGAAATTATCTTGTTTTTCCTAAACAACACGTTGTAACTCGAAAAGCTTTGTCGTTGCGTGTATGTCTAAGCGTGTAGCCCAAAAGAGAACGCACAGGAGAGTTTTCTCTTGAAAGAATATGTAAGAATACCACGTTATAAGGAAATACAGTGTTGCAGAGTAAAGACAATTAAGTACATATTGGAAACACTTTACGACAAGAAATAACGCATCGTACAAAATTAACTTGTATCTCCTAAACAACACGTTGTAACTCGAAAAGCTTTGGTGTTGCGTGTATGTCTAAGCTTGTAGCCTCAAAAGAGAACTCACAGGAGAGATTTCTCTTGAAAGAATATGTAAGAATACCATGTTATAAGGAAATACAGTGTTGTAGAATAAAGACAAATACTTACATATTGGAAACACTTTACAAGAAGAAATAACGCATCATAAAAAATTTGCTTGTATCTCCTAAACAAGTTGTAACTCGAAAAGATTTGGTGTGGCGTGTACGTCTAAACCTGTAGCCTCAAAAGACAATGCACAGGAGAACTTTCTTTCGTCAAAATTTGTCAGAAAACCACGTTTTAAGAAATATCTGCATCGTGCAAAATTATCTTGTTTTTCCTAAACAACACGTTGTAACTCAAAAAGCTTTGGTGTTGCGTGTATGTCTGAGCATGTCGCCTCTAAAGAGAATGCCCAGGAAAGTTTTCTCTCGCAAGAACATGTAAGAATTCAACATTATAAGGAAATACAGTGTTGCAGAGTAAAGACAAATACGTAAGTTTGGAAACACTTTACGAGTAGAAATAAAGCATCGTACAAAATTAGCTTGTATCTCCTAAACAACACGTGGTAACTCGATAGGATTTGGTGTGGCGTGTACCTCTAAACGTTTAGCATCAAAAGAGTACCCACAGGAGAATTTTCTTTTGTCAAAATTTGTAAGAATACCACGTTTTAAGGAAATCCCGCATCGTGCGAAATTATCTTGTTTTTCATAAACAACACGTTGTAACTCGAAAAGCTTTGGTGTTGCCTGTATGTCTAAGTGTGTAGCCTCAAAATGGAACACACAGGATAGTTTTCTATCGAAAGAATATGTAAGAATACCACGTTATATGGATATACAATGTTGCAGAGTAATGTCAAATACGTATGTGTTGGAAACACTTTACGAGAAGAATAAACACATCGTAAAAAATTAGCTTGTATCTCCTAAACAACACGTTGTAACTCGACAAGATTTGGTGTGGCATGTACGTCTAAATGTGTAGCCTCAAAAGAGAACCCACAGGAGAATTTTCTTTTGTCAAAATTTTTCAGAAAACCACGTTTTAAGGAAATCCCGCATCATGCGAAATCATCTTCTTTTTCCTAAACAACATGTTGTAACTCGAAAAGCTTTGGTGTTGCGTGTATGTGTAAGTGTGGAGCCTCAAAAGAGAAGGCACAGGAGAGTTTTCTCTCGAAAGAATATGTAAGAATACCACGTTATAAGGAAATACAATTTTGCAGGGTAAAGACAAATAAGTACTTATTAGAAACACTTTATGAGAAGAAATAACGCATTGTACAAATTAAGCTTGTATCTCCTAAACAACACGTTGTAACTCGAAAGATTTGGTCTGACGTGTACGTCTAAACATGTAGCCTCAAAAGAGAACACACAGGAGAATTTTCTTTCGTCAAAATTTTTCAGAAAACCACGTTTTATGGAAATCTCGCATCGTGCGAAATTATCTTGTTTTTCCTAAACAACACGTTGTAACTCGAAAAGCTTTGGCGTTGCGTGTATGTCTAAGCGTGTAGCCCAAAAGAAAACGCACAGGAGAGTTTTCCCTCGAAAGAATATGTAAAAATACCACGTTATAAGGAAATACAGTGTTGCAGAGTAAAGACAATTAATTACGTATTGGACACACTTTACAAGAAGAAATAACGCATCAAAAATATTTGCTTGTATCTCCCAAACAACAAGTTGTAACTCGAAAAGATTTGGTGTGGCGTGTACGTCTAAACCTGTAGCCTCAAATGACAATGCACAGGAGAACTTTCTTTAGTCAAAATTTGTCAGAAAACCACGTTTTAAGGATATCCCGCATCGTGCTAAATTATCTTGTTTTTCCTAAACAACACGTTGTAACTCGAAAAGCTTTGGTGTTGCGTGTATATCTAAGCGTGTAGCCTCTAAAGAGAACGCACAGGAGAGTTTTCTCTCGAAAGAACATGTAAGAATACAATGTTATAAGGAAATACAGTGTTGCAGAGTAAAGACAAATACGAACATATTGGAAACACTTTACAAGAAGAAATAACGCACCGTAAAAAATTAGCTTGTATCTCCTAAACAACACGTTGTAACTCGAAAAGATTTGGTGTGACATGTACGTCTAAAAGTGTAGCCTCAAACGAGAACCCACAGGAGAATTTTCTTTCATCAAAATTTGTCAGAAACCACGTTTTAAGGAAATATCGCATCGTGCGAAATTATCTTGTTTTTCCTAAACAACACGTTGTAACTCGAAAAGCTTTGGTGTGCGTGTATGTCTATGCGTGTAGTCTCAAAAGAGAACGCACAGGAGAGTTTTCTCTCGAAAGAATATGTAAGAATACCATGTTATAAGGAAATACAGTGTTGCAGAGTAAAGACAACTACGTACCTATTGGAAACACTTTAAGAGAAGAAATAACGCATTGTAAAAAATTAGCTTGTATCTCCTAAACAACACGTTGTAACTCGAAAAGATTTGGTGTGGCTCGTACCTCTACACGTGTAGCTTCAAAAGAGAACCCACAGGAGAACTTTCTTTCATCAAAATTTTTCAGAAAACCACGTATTATGGAAATCTCGCATCGTGCGAAATTATCTTGTTTTTCCTAAAGAACACATTTTAACTCGAAAATCTTTGGCGTTGTGTGTTTGTCTACGCGTTTAGCCTCAAAAGAGAACGCACAGGAGAGTTTTCCCTCGAAATAATATATAAGAATACCACGTTATAAGGAAATACAGTGTAGCAGAGTAAAGACAAATAAGTACGTATTGGAAACACTTTACGAGAAGAAATAATGCATCCTTAAAAATTAGCTTGTATCTCCTAAACAACACGTTGTAACTCGAAAAGATTTGGTGTGGCGTGTACGTCTAAAAGTGTAGCCTCAAACGAGAACCCACAGGAGAATTTTCTTTCATCAAAATTTGTCAGAAACCACGTTTTAAGGAAATATCGCATCGTGCGAAATTATCTTGTTTTTCCTAAACAACACGTTGTAACTCGAAAAGCTTTGGTGTGCGTGTATGTCTATGCGTGTAGTCTCAAAAGAGAACGCACAGGAGAGTTTTCTCTCGAAAGAATATGTAAGAATACCATGTTATAAGGAAATACAGTGTTGCAGAGTAAAGACAACTACGTACCTATTGGAAACACTTTAAGAGAAGAAATAACGCATTGTAAAAAATTAGCTTGTATCTCCTAAACAACACGTTGTAACTCGAAAAGATTTGGTGTGGCTCGTACCTCTACACGTGTAGCTTCAAAAGAGAACCCACAGGAGAACTTTCTTTCATCAAAATTTTTCAGAAAACCACGTATTATGGAAATCTCGCATCGTGCGAAATTATCTTGTTTTTCCTAAAGAACACATTTTAACTCGAAAATCTTTGGCGTTGTGTGTTTGTCTACGCGTTTAGCCTCAAAAGAGAACGCACAGGAGAGTTTTCCCTCGAAATAATATATAAGAATACCACGTTATAAGGAAATACAGTGTAGCAGAGTAAAGACAAATAAGTACGTATTGGAAACACTTTACGAGAAGAAATAATGCATCCTTAAAAATTAGCTTGTATCTCCTAAACAACACGTTGTAACTCGAAAAGATTTGGTGTGGCGTGTACGTCTAAACGTGTAGCCTCAAAAAGAGAACCCACAGGAGAATTTTCTTTGGTCAAATTTGTCAGAAAACCACGTATTAAGGAAATCCTGCATCGTGCGAAATTATCTTGTTTTTCCTAAACAACACGTTGTAACTCGAAAAGCTTTGGTGTTGTGTGTATATCTCACCGTGTAGCCTCAAAAGAGAACACACAGGAGAGTTTTCTCTCAAAAGAATATGTAAGAATACCACATTATAAGGAAATACAGTGTTTCAGAATAAAGACAAATACGTACGTATTGGAAACCCTTAAACTTTACGAGATGAAATAAAGCATCTTACAAAATTAGCTCGTATCTCCTAAACAACACGTTGTAACTTGAAAAGATTTGGTGTGGCCTGTATGTCTAAACGTGTAGCCTCAAAGGAGAACCCATAGGAGAATTTTCTTTCGTCAAAATTTTCAGAAAACCACGTCTTAAGGAAATCCCGCATCGTGCGAAATTATCTTGTTTTTCTTAAACAACACGTTGTAACTCGAAAAGCTTTTGTGTTGCGTGTATTTCTCAGCGTGTAGCCTCAAAAGAGAACACACAGGAGAGTTTTCTTTCGAAAGAATATGTAAGAATACCACGTTATAAGGAAATACAGTGTTGCAGATTAAAGACAAATACGTATGTATTGGAAACCCTTAAACTTTACGAGATGAAATAAAGCATCGTACAAAATTAGCTCGTATCTCCTAAAAAAACACGTTGTAACTCGAAAAGATTTGGTGTGGCGTGTACGTCTAAACCTGTAGCCTCAAAAGAGAACACATAGGAGAATTTTCTTTCGTCAAAATTTTCAGAAAACCACGTTTTAAGGAAATCCAGCATCGTTCGAAATTATCTTGTTTTTCCTAAACAATACGTAGTAACTCGAAAATCTTTGGTGTTGCGTGGATGTCTAAGCGTGTAGCCTCAAAAGAGAACATACAGGAGAGTTTTCTCTCGAAAGAATATGTAAGAATACCCCGTTATAAGGAAGTACAGTGTTGTAGAATAAAGACAAATACTTACGTATTGGAAACCCTTAAACTTTATGAGATGAAATAAAGCATTGTACAAAATTAGCTTGTATCTCCTAAACAACACGTTGTAACTCGAAAAGATTTGGTGTGGCGTGTACGTCTAAATGTGTAGCCTCAAAAGAGAACCACAGGACAATTTTCTTTCGTCAAAATTTGTCAGAAAACCACGTTTTAAGGAAATCCCACATCGTGAGAAATTATCTTGTTCTTCATAAACAATACATTGTAACTCGAAAAGCGTTGGTGTTGCGTGTATGTCTAAGCATGTAGCCTCAAAAGAGAAGGCACAGGAGAGTATTCTCTCGAAAGAATATGTAAGGATACCACGTTGTAAGGAAATACAGTGTTGCAGAGTAAAGACAAATATGTACTTATTGGAAACACTTTACGAGAAGAAATAACGCATCGTAAAAAATTATCTTGTATCTCCTAAACAACAGGTTTTAACTCGAAAAGACTTGGTGTGGCGTGTACGTCTAAACGTGTAGCCTCAAAAGAGAACCCACAGGAGAATTTTCTTTGGTCAAAATTTGTCAGAAAACCATGTATTAAGGAAATCCCGCATCGTGCGAAATTATCTTGTTTATCCTAAATAACACGTTGTAACTCGAAAAGCTTTGGTGTTGCATGTATGTCTAAGCATGTAGCCTCAAAAGAGAACACACAGGAGAGTTTTCTCTCGAAAGAATAGGTAAGAATACCACTTTATAAGGAAGTACAGTGTTGCTTAGTAAAGACAAAAATGTACATATTGGAAACCCTTAAACTTTACGAGATGAAATAAAGCATCGTACAAAATTAGCTTGTAACTCCTAAACAACACGTTGTTACTCGAAAGGATTTGGTGTGGCCTGTACGTCTAAACGTGTAGCCTCAAAAGAGAACCCACAGGACAATTTTCTTTATTCAAAATTTGTCAGAAAACCAAGTTTTAAGGAAATCCTGCATTGTGAGAAATTATCTTGTTCTTTCTAAACAACACGTTTTAACTCGAAAAGCTTATGTGTTGTATGTATATCTAAGCATATAACCTCAAAAGAGAAGGCACAGGAGAGTTTTCTCTCGAAAGAATAAGTAAGAATACCACGTTATAAGGAAATACAGGGTTGCAAAGTAAAGACAAATACATATGTATTGGAAACACTTTATGAGAGAAATAACGCATCATGCAAAATTAGCTTGTATGTCCTAAACAACACGTTGTAACTTGAGAACATTTGGTGTGCCGTGTATGTCTAAACGTGTAGCCTCCAAAGAGAACCCCCAGTAGAATTTTCTTTCGTCAAAATTTTTCAGAAAACCACGTTTTAAGGAAATCCCGCATCGTGCGAAATTATCTTGTTTTTCATAAACAACACATTGTAACTCGAAAAGTTTTGGTGTTGCATGTATGTCTAAGCGTTTAGCCTCAAAAGAGAACACACAGGAGAGGTTTCTCTCGAAAGAATATGTAAGAATACCACGTTATAAGGAAACAAAGTGCTGCAGAGTAAAGACAAATACGTAAGTAAGGGAAACACTTTACGAGAAGAAATAATGCATGGTACAAAATTAGCTTGTATCTCCTAAACAACACGATATAACTCAAAAAGATTTGGTGTGGCGTGTATGTCTAAACGTTTTGCCTCAAAGGAGAACACACAGGAGAATTTTCTTTCGTCAAAATTTGTCAGAAAACCACGTTTTAAGGAAATCCCGCATCGTGCTAAATTATCTTGTTTTTCCTAAACAACACGTTGTAACTCGAAAAGCTTTGGTGTTGTGTGTATGTCTAAGCATGTAGCCTCAAAAGAGAATGCACAGGAGAGTTTTCTCTCGAAAGAATATGTAAGGATACCACGTTATAAGGAAATACAGTGTTGCAGAGCAAAGACAAATACGTACATATTGGAAACACTTTATGAGAGAAATACCGCATCTTGCAAAATTAGCTTGTATGTCCTAAAGAACACGTTGTAACTCGAAAAGATTTGGTGTGGCGTGTACGTCTAAACGTGTAGCCTCAAAAGAGTACCCACAGGAGAGTTTTATTTCGTCAAAATTTTTCAGAAAACCACGTTTTAAGGAAATCCCGCATCGTACGAAATTATGTTGTTTTTCATAAACAACACGTTGTAACTCGAAAAGCTTTGATGTTGCGTGTATGTCTAAGCATGTAGCCTCAAAGGAGAATGCACAGGAGAGTTTTCTATCGAAAGAATATGCAAGAATACCACGTTATAAGGAAATACAGTGTTGCAGAGTAAGGGCAAATATGTACGTAATGGAAACACTTAAACTTTATGAGAAGAAATAATGCATCGTAAATAATTAGCTTGTATCTCCTAAAAAACACGTTGTAACTTGAAAAGATTTGGTGTGGCGTGTACGTCTAAATGTGTAGCGTCAAAAGAGAACCCACAGGAGTATTTTTTTCGTCAATATTTGTCAGAAAACCACGTTTTAAGGAAATCCCGCATCGTGCTAAATTATCTGGTTTTTCCTAAACAACACATTGTAACTCGAAAAGCTTTGGTGTTGCGTGTATGTCAAAGCGTGTAGCCTCAAAAGAGAACGCACAGGAGAGTTTTCTCTAGAAAGAATAGGTAAGAATACCACTTTATAAGGAAGTACAGTGTTGCTGAGTAAAGACAAAAACGTACATATTGGAAACCCTTAAACTTTACGAGATGAAATAAAGCATCATACAAAATTAGCTTGTAACTCCTAAACAACACATTGTTACTCGAAAGGATTTGGTGTGGCCTGTACGTCTAAACGTGTAGCCTCAAAAGAGAACCCACAGGAAAATTTTCTTTCTTCAAAATTTGTCAGAAAACCAAGTTTTAAGGAAATCCCGCATTGTGAGAAATTATCGTGTTCTTCCTAAACAACACGTTTTATCTCGCAAAGCTTAGGTGTTGTGTGTATATCTAAGCGTATAGCCTCAAAAGAGAACGCACAGGAGAGTTTTCTCTCGAAAGAAAAAGTAAGAATACCACGTTATAAGGAAATACAGGGTTGCAAAGTAAAGACAAATACATATGTATAGGAAACACTTTATGAGAGAAATAACGCATCATGCAAAATTAGCTTGTATGTCCTAAACAACACGTTGTAACTTGAAAACATTTGGTGTGCCGTGTATGTCTAAACGTATAGCCTCCAAAGAGAACCCCCAGTAGAATTTTCTTTCCTCAAAATTTTTCAGAAAACCACATTTTAAGGAAATCCCGCATTGTGCGAAATTATCTTGTTTTTCATAAACAACACATTGTAACTCGAAAAGCGTTGGTGTTGCATGTATGTCGAAGCGTGTAGCCTCAAAAGAGAACGCACAGGAGAGGTTTCTCTCGAAAGAATATGTAAGATTACCACGTTATAAAGAAACACAGTGCTGCAGAGTAAAGACAAATACGTAAGTAAGGGAAACACTTTACGAGAAGAAATAATGCATGGTACAAAATTAGCTTGTATCTCCTAAACAACAGGATAAAACTCAAAAATATTTGGTGTGGTGTGTATGTCTAAACGTTTAGCCTCAAAGGAGAACCCACAGGAGAATTTTCTTTTGTCAAAATTTGTCAGAAAACCACGTTTTAAGGAAATCCCGCATCGTGCTAAATTATCTTGTTTTTCTTAACAACACATTGTAACTCGAAAAGCTTTGGTGTTGCGTATATGTCTAAGCATGTAGCCTCAAAAGAGAACGCACAGGAGAGTTTTCTCTCGAAAGAATATGTAAGGATGCCACGTTATAAGGAAATACAGTGTTGCAGAGTAAAGACAAATACGTACATATTGGAAACACTTTATAAGAGAAATAACGCTTCTTGCCAAATTAGCTTGTATGTCCTAAACAACACGTTGTAACTCGAAAAGATTTGGTGTGGCGTGTACGTTTAAATGTGTAGCATCAAAAGAGTACCCACAGGAGAGTTTATTTCGTCAAAATTTGTCAGAAAACCACGTTTTAAGGAAATCCCGCATCGTGCGAAATTATGTTGTTTTTCATAAACAACACGTTGTAACTCGAAAAGCTTTGGTGTTGCATGTTTGTCTAAGCATGTAGCCTCAAAGGAGAACGCACAGGAGAGTTTTCTATCGAAAGAATATGCAAGAAAACCACGTTATAAGGAAATACAGTGTTGCAGAGTAAAGGCAAATATGTATGTTATGGAAACACTTAAACTTTATGAGAAGAAATAACGCATCGTAAAAAATTTGCTTGTATCTCCTAAACAACACGTTGTAACTCGAAAAGATTTGGTGTGGCGTGTACGGCTAAATGTGTAGCCTCAAAAGAGAACCCACAGGAGTATTTTCTTTCCTCAAAATTTGTAAGAAAACCACATTTTAAGGAAATCCCGCATCGTGCTAATTTATCTTGTTTTTCCTAAACAACACATTGTAACTCGAAAAGCTTTGGTGTTACATGTATGTCAAAGCGTGTAGCCTCAAAAGAGAATGCACAGGAGAATTTTCTCTCGAAAGAATATGTAAGAATACCATGTTATAAGGAAATACAGTGTTGCAGAGCAAAGACAAATACGTACTTATTGGAAACACTTTATGAGAGAAATAACGCATCTTGCAAAATTAACTTGTATGTCCTAAACATCATGTTGTAACTCGAAAAGAATGCACAGGAGAGTTTTCTTTCGAAAGAATATGTAAGAATACCACGTTATAAGGAAATACAGTGTTGCAGTGTAAAGACAAATACGTACTTATTTGAAACACTTAAACTTTACGAGAAGAAATAAGGCATCGTACAAAATTAGTTTTGGTGTGGTGTGTACGTCTAAACGTGTAGCCTCAAAAGAGAACCCACAGGATAATTTTCTTTCGTCAAAATTTGACAGAAAACCACGTTTTAAGGAAATCCCTTTTTGAGTTACAACATGTTGTTTAGGAAAATCAAGATAATTTTGCACGATGCGGGATTTCCTTAATACGTGGTTTTCTGACAAATTTTGACCAAAGAAAATTCTCCTATGGGTTCTCTTTTGAGGCTACACATTTAGACGTACAGGCCACACCAAATCTTTTTAAGTTACAACGCGTTGTTTAGGAGATACAAGCTAATTTTGTGTGATGCGTTATTTCTTCTCATAAAGTGTTTCCAATACGTGCGTATTTGTCTTTACTCTGCTTTACTGTATTTCCTAATAACGTGGTATTCTTATATATTCTTTCGAGAGAAAACTCTCCTTTGCGTTCTCTTTTGAGGCTACACGCTTAGAAATACACGCAACACCAAAGCTTTTCGAGTTACAACGTTTTGTTTAGGAAAAACAAGATGATTTCTCACGATGCGGGATTTCATTAAAACATGGTTTTCTGACAAATTTTGACGAAAGAAAACTCTCCTGTGGGTTCTCTTTTGAGGCTACACGTTTAAACGTACATGCCACACAAAAATTTTTCGAGTTACAACGTGTTGTTTAGGAGATACAAGCTAATTTTGCAAGATGAGTTATTTCTCTCATAAAGTGTTTCCAATACGTATGTATTTGTCTTTACTCTGCAACACTGTATTTCTTTATAACGTGGTATTCTTACATATTCTTTCGAGAGAAAACTCTCCTATGAGTTCTCTTTTGGGGCTACACGCTTAGACATACACCCAACACCAAAGCTTTTCGATTTAAAACGTGTTGTTTAGGAAGAACAAGATAATTTCTCACGATGCGGGATTTCCTTAAAACGTGGATTTCTGACGAATTTTGACGAAAGAAAATTGTCCTGTGGGTTCTCTTTTGAGGCTACACGTTTAGACGTACACGCCACACCAAATCTTTTCGAGTTACAACGTGTTGTTTAGGAGATACAAGCTAATTTTGTACGATGCTTTATTTCATCTCGTAAAGTTTAAGGGTTTCCAATACATACGTATTTGTCTTTACTCTGCAACACTGTATATCCTTTTAACGTGGTATTCTTTCTTATTCTTTTGAGAGAAAACTCTCCTGTGCATTCGCTTTTGAGGCTACACGCTTAGACATACACGCAACAGCAAAGCTTTTCGAGTTACAACATGTTGTTTAGGAAGAACAAGATAATTTCCCACGATGCGGGATTTACTTAAAACGTGGTGTTCTGACAAATTTTGATGAAAGAAAATTCTCCTGTGGGTTCTCTTTTGAGGATACACGTTTAGACGTACACGCCACACCAAATCTTTTTGAGTTACACCATGCTGTTTAGGAGATACAAGCTAATATTTTTACGATGCGTTATTTCTTCTCGTAGAGTTTAAGTGTTTCTAATACATACGTATTTGCCTTTTCTCTGCAATACTGTATTTCCTTATAACGTGGTATTCTTACATATTCTTTCGAGAGAAAACTCTCCTGTGCGTTCTCTTTTGAGGCTACAGGCTTAGACATACAGACAACACCAAAGCTTTTCGAGTTACAATGTGTTGTTTAGGAAAAACAAGATAATTTAGCACGATGCGGGATTTCCTTAAAACGCGGTTTTCTGACAAATTTTGATGAAAGAAAATACTCCTGAGGGTTCTCTTTTGAGGCTACACCTTTAGACGTACACGCCACACCAAATCTTTTCAAGTTACAACGTGTTGTTTAGGAGATACAAGCTAATTTTGTACGATGCGCTCTTCCTTCTCGTAAAGTTTAAGTGTTTCCAATAAGTACGTATTTGTCTTTATTCTGCAACACTGTATTTCCTTATAACGTGGTATTCTTACATATTCTTTCGAGAGAAAACTCTCCTGTGTGTTCTCTTTTGAGGCTACACGCTTAGACATACACGCAACACCAAAGCTTTTCGAGTTACAACGTGTTGTTTAGGAAGAACAAGATAATTTCTCACGATGCGCGATTTCTTTAAAACGTGGTTTTCTGACAAATTTTGAAGAAAGAAAATTGTCCTGTGGTTCTCTTTTGAGGCTACACGTTTAGACGTACACGCCACACCAAAAGTTTTCGAGTTACAACGTCTTGTTTAGGAGATACAAGCTAATTTTGTAATATGATTTATTTCATCTCGTAAAGTTTAAGGGTTTCCAATACGTAACTATTTGTCATTATTCTGCAATAGTGTACTTCCTTATAACGTGGTATTCTTACATATTCTTTCGAGAGAAAACTCTCCTGTGTGTTCTCTTTTGGGGCTAAACGCATAGACATACACACAACACCAAAGCATTTCCAGTTACAATACGTTGTTTAGGAAAAACAAGATAATTTTGCACAATGCGGGATTTCCTTAATACGTGGTTTTCTGACAAATTTTGACCAAAGAAAATTCTCCTGTGGGTTCTCTTTTGAGGCTACACATTTAGACATACACGCCACACCAAATCTTTTCGAGTTACATCGTGTTGTTTAGGAGATACAAGCTAATAATTTACGATGCGTTATTTCTTCTCATAAAGTGTTTCCAATAAGTACGTATTTGTCTTTATTCTGCAACACTGTATTTGCTTATAACGTGGTATTCTTACATATTCTTTCGAGAGAAAACTCTCTTGTATGCTCTCTTTTGAGTCTACATGCTTAGACATACACGCAACACCAAAGCTTTTCGAGTTACAACGTGTTGTTTAGGAAAAACAAGATAATTTCGCACGATGTGGGATTTCCTTAAAACGTGGTTTTCTGAAAAATTTGAAGAAAGAAAATTGTCCTGTGGGTTCTCTTTTGAGGCTACACGTTTAGATGTACACGCCACACGAAATCTTTTCGAGTTACAACGTTTTGTTTAGGAGATAGGAGCTAATTTTGTACGATGCTTTATTTCATCTCGTAAAGTTTAAGGGTTTCCAATACGTACCTATTCGTCTTTACTCTGCAACACTGTATTTCCTTATACCGTGGTATTCTTACATATTCTTTCGAGAGAAAACTCTCCTGTGTGTTCTCTTTTGAGGCTACACGCTGAGACATACACTCAACACCAAAGCTTTTTGCGTTACATCGTGTTGTTTAGGAAAAACAAGATAATTTCGCACGAGGCAGAATTTCCTTAATACGTGGTTTTCTGACAAATTTGACCAAAGAAAATTCTCCTGTGGGTTCTCTTTTGAGGCTATACGTTTAGACGTACACACCACACCAAATCATTTCGAGTTACAACGTGTTGTTTAGGAGATACAAGCTAATTTTGTACGATGCGTTATTTCTTCTCGTAAAGTGTTTCCAATATGTACTTATTTGGCTTTACTCTGCAACACTGTATTTCCTTATAACGTGGTATTCTTATATATTCTTTCGAGAAAGAACTCTCCTTTGCATTCTCTTTTGAGGCTACATGCTTAGACATACACGCAACACCAAAGCTTTTCGAGTTACAACGTGCTGTTTAAGAAAAACAAGATAATTTTGCACGATGAGGGATTTCCTTAAAACGTGGTTTTCTCACAAATTTTGACGATAGAAAATTCTCCTGTGGGTTCTCTTTTGAGGCTACATGTTTAGACGTACATGCCACACCAAATCCTTTTCAGTTACAACCTGTTGTTTAGGAGATACAAGCTAATTTTGTATGACGCCTTATTTCTTCTCCTAAAGTGTTTCCAATACGTACGTATTGTCTTTATTCTGCAACACTGTATTTCCTTATAACCTGGTATTCTTGCATATTCTTTCGAGTGAAAACTCTCCTGTGTGTTTTCTTTTGAGGCTACACACTGAGACAAAAAGCAACACCAAAGCTTTTCGAGTTACAATGGGTTTTTTAGGAAAAAATAAGATAATTTCGCTCAATGCAGGATTTCCTTAATATGTGGTTTTCTGACAAATTTGACAAAAGAAAATTCTTCAGTGGGTTTTCTTTTGAGGCTAAACGTTTAGACGTACACGCCACACCAAATCCTTTCGAGTTACAACGTGTTGTTTAGGAGATACAAGCTAATTTTGTTCCATGCGTTATTTCTTCTCCTAAAGTGTTTCCAATACGTACGTATTTGTTTTACTCTGCAACATTGTATTTCCTTATAACGTTGCATTCTTACATATTCGTTCGAGAAAAAACTCTCCTTTGCGTTCTCTTTTGAGGCTACACGCTTAGACATACACGCAACACCAAAGCTTTTTGAGTTACAACGTGTTGTTTAAGAAGAACAAGATAATTTCTCACGATGCGGGATTTCCGTAAAACGTGGTTTTCTGACAAATTTAGACGAAAGAAAATTGTCCTGTGGGTTCTCTTTTGAGGCTACACGTTTAGATGTACAGGCCACACCAAATCTTTTTGAGATACCACGTGTTGTTTAGGAGATACAAGCTAATTATGTTCGATGCTTTATTTCATCTCGTAAAATTTAAGGGTTTCCAATACATACATATTTGTCTTTACTCTGCAACACTGTATTTCCTTATAACGTGGTATTCTTATATATTCTTTCGAGAGAAAACTATCCTGTGCGTTCTCTTTGGAGGCTACATGCTTAGACATACACGCAACACCAAAGCTTTTTGAGTTACAACGTGTTGATTAGGAAAAACAAGATAATTTCGCACGATGCGGGATTTCCTTAGAACGTGATTTTCTGACAAATTTTGATGTAAGAAAATTCTCCTGTGGGTTCTCTTTTGAGGCTACACATTTAGACTACACGCCACACCAAATCTTTTTGAGTTACCTCGTGTTGTTTAGGAGATACAAGATAATTGTGTACCATGCGTTATTTCTTCTTATAATATGTTTCCAATACATATGTATTTGTCTTTACTCTGCAGCAATATATTTCCTTATAACGTGGTATTCTTACATATTCTTTCGAGAGAAAACTCTCCTGTGCATTCTCTTTTGAGGCTACACGCTTAGACACACACCCAACACCAAAGCTTTTCGAGTTACAATGTTTTGTTTATGAAAAACAAGATAATTGCGCACGATGCGGGATTTCCTTAAAACGTGGTTTTCTGAAAAATTTTGACGAAAGAAAATTCTCCTGTGGGTTCTCTTTTGAGGCTACACGTTTAGAGGTACACACCACACCAAATCTTTTCGAGTTACAACGTGTTGTTTAGGATATACAAGCTAATTTTGTACGATGCATTATTTCTTCTCCTAAAGTGTTTCCAATACGTACGTATTTGTCTTTACTCTACAACAGTTTATTTCCTTATAACATAGTATTCGTACATATTCTTTCGAGAGAAAACTCTCCTGTGCATTCTCTTTTGAGGATACACGCTTAGACATACACGCAACACCAAAGCATTTCGAGTTAGAACGTGTTGTTTAGGAAAAACAAGATAATTTCTCATGATGTGGGAATTCCTTAAAACGTGGTTTTCTGACAAATTTTGACGAAAGAAAATTCTTCTGAGGGTTTTCATTTGAGGCTACATGTTTAGACGTACACGCCACACCAAATCTTTTCGAGTTACAACGTGTTGTTTAGGAGATACAAGCTAATTTTTTACGATACTTTATATCTTCTCGTAAAGTTTAAGTGTTTCCAAAAGGTACGTATGTATCTTTAATTTGCCACAATGTATTTCCTTATAACGTGGTATTTTTACATACTCGTTCGAGAGAAATCTCTCCTTTCCGTTCTCTTTTGAGGCTACTTGCTTAGACATACACGCAACACCAAAGATTTTCGAGTTACAATGTGTTGTTTAGGAAAAACAAGATAGTTTCGCACGATGTGGGATTTCCTTAATAAGTGGTTTTCTGACAAATTTTGAAGAAAGAAAATTCTCCTGTGTGTTCTCTTTTGAGGCTACACGTTTAGACGTACACGCCACACCAAATCTTTTCGAGTTAACGTGTTTTTTAGGAGATACAAACTAATTTTTTACGATGCGTTATTTCTTCTCATAAAGTGTTTCAAATACATACGTATTTGTCTTTACTCTGCAAAACTGTATTTCCTTATAATGTTGTATTCTTACATGTTCCTTCGAGAGAAAACTCTCCTGTGCGTTCTCTTTTGAGGCTACACGCTTAGACATACACACAACATCAAAGCTTTTCGAGTTACAACATGTTGTTTAGGAAAAAAAAAGATAATTTCGCACGATGAGTGATTTCCTTAAAACATGGTTTCTGACAAATTTTAACGAAAAACAATTCTCCTGTGGGTTCTTTTTTGAGGCTACATGTTTAGACGTACATGCCACACCCAATCTTTACGAGTTACAACGTGTTGTTTAGGAGATAGAAGCTAATTTTGTACGATGCGTTATTTCTTCTCTAAAGTGTTTCCAATACGTACGTATTTGCCTTTAGTCTGCAACACTGTATTTCCTTATAACGTGGTATTCTTATATCTTCTTTCGAGAGAAAACTCTCCTGTGCGTCCACTTTTGAGGCTACACGCTTAGACATACACGCAACACCAAAGCTTTTCGCGTTACAACGTGTTGTTTAGGAAAACCAAGATAATTTCGCACGATGAGGGATTTCCTTAATACGTGATTTTCTGACAAATTTTGACGTAAGAAAATTCTCCTGTCGGTTCTCTTTTGAGGCTACACATTTAGACGTACACGCCACACCAAATCTTTTTGAGTTACCACGTGTTGTTTAGGAGATACAAGCAAATTTTGTACCATGCGTTATTTCTTCTCATAAAATATTTCCAATATGTATGTATTTGTCTTTACTCTGCAGCAATATATTTCCTTATAACGTGGTATTCTTACATATTCTTTCGAGAGAAAACTCTCCTGTGCATTCTCTTTTGAGGCTACACGCTTACACATACACCCAACACCAAAGATTTTCGAGTTACAATGTGTTGTTTAGGAAAAACAAGATAGTTTCGCACTATGCGGGTTTTCCTTAAAACGTGGTTTTCTGACAAATTTTGATGAAAGAAAATTCTCCTGTGGTTTCTCTTTTGAGGCTACATGTTTAGACTTACACGCCACACCAAATCCTTTCGAGTTACAACGTGTTGTTTAGGAGATACAAGCTAATTTTGTACGATGCGTTATTTCTTCTCCTAAAGTGTTTCCAATACGTACATATTTGTCTTTACAACACTGTATTTCCTTATAACATGGTATTCGTACATATTCTTTCGAGAGAAAACTCTCCTGTGCATTCTCTTTTGAGGCTACACGCTTAGACATACACGCCACACCAAAGCATTTCGAGTTAGAACGTGTTGTTTAGGAAAAACAAGATAATTTCCCACGATGCGGGAATTCCTTAAAACGTGGTTTTCTGACAAATTTTGACGAAAGAAAATTCTCCTGTGGGTTTTCATTTGAGGCTAAACGTTTAGACGTACACGCCACACCAAATCTTTTCGAGTTACAACGTGTTGTTTAGGAGATACAAGCTAATTTTTTACGATACTTTATATCTTCTCGTAAAGTTTAAGTGTTTCCAAAAGGTACGTATGTATCTTTGATTTGCCACAATGTATTTCCTTATAACGTGGTATTTTTACATACTCGTTCAAGAGAAATCTCTCCTTTCCGTTCTCTTTTGAGGCTACATGCTTAGACATACACGCAACACCAAAGATTTTCGAGTTACAATGTGTTGTTTAGGAAAAACAAGATAGTTTCGCACGATGCGGGATTTCCTTAATAAGTCGTTTTCTGACAAATTTTGACGAAAGAAAATTCTCCTGTGGGTTCTCTTTTGAGGCTACACGTTTAGACGTACATGCCACAACAAATGTTTTCGAGTTACAACGTGTTGTTTAGGAGATACAAACTAATTTTTTGCGATGCGTTATTTCTTCTCATAGAGTGTTTCAAATACATACGTATTTGTCTTTAATCTGCAAAACTGTATTTCCTTATAATCTGGTATTCTTACATGTTCTTTCGAGAGAAAACTCTCCTGTGCGTTCTCTTTTGAGGCTACACGCTTAGACATACACGCAACATCAAAGCTTTTCGAGTTACAACGTGTTGTTTAGGAAAAACAAGATAATTTCGCAGGATGAGTGATTTCCTTAAAACATGGATTTCTGACAAATTTTAACGAACAAAAATTCTCCTGTGGGTTCTATTTTGAGGCTACACGTTTAGACATACACGCCACACCAAATCTTTTCGAGTTACAATGTGTTGTTTAGGAGATACAAGCTAATTTTATAAGATGCGTTATTTCTTCTCATAAAGTGTTTCCAATACGTACGTATTTGCCTTTAGTCTGCAACACTGTATTTCCTTATAACGTGGTATTCTTACATATTCTTTCGAGAGAAAACTCTCCTGTGCGTCCTCTTTTGAGGCTACACGCTTAGACATACACGCAACACCAAAGCTTTTCGCGTTACAACGTGTTGTTTAGGAAAACCAAGATAATTTCGCACGATGAGAGATTTCCTTAATTCGTGGTTTTCTGACAAATTTTGACAAAAGAAATTTCTCCTATTGGTTCTCTTTTGAGACTACACGTTTAGACGTACAGGCCACAACAAATCTTTTTAAGTTTCAACGTGTTGTTTAGGAGATACAAGCTAATTTTGTACCATGCGTTATTTCTTCTCATAAAGTTTTTCCAATAAGTAAGTATTTGTCTTTACTCTGCAACACTGTATTTCCATATAACGTGGTATTCTTACATATTTTTTCGAGAGAAAACTCTCCTGTGCGTTCTCATTTGAGGCTACACGCTGAGACATACACGCAACAGCAAAGCTTTTCGAGTTACAACGTGTTGTTTAGGAAAAACAAGATAATTTCTCACGAAGCGGGATTTCCTTAAAACGTGGTTTTCTGACAAATTTTGACGAAAGAAAATTCTCCTGTGGGTTGTCTTTTGAGGCTAAACGTTTAGCCTTACACGCCACACCAAATCTTTTTGAGTTACAACTTGTTGTTTAGGAGAATCAAGCTAATTTTTTTACAATGAATTATTTCTTCTCATAAAGTTTAAGTGTTTCCAATACATATGTATTTGCCTCTACTCTGCAACACTGTATTTCCTTATAACGTGGTATTCTTACATATTCTTTCGAGAGAAAACTCTCCTGTGCATTCTCTTTGGAGGCTACACACTTAGACATTCACGCAACACCAAAGCTTTTCGAGTTACAACGTGTTGTTTAGGAAAAACAAGATAATTTCGCATGATGCGGGATTTCCTTAAAACGTGGTTTTCTGACAAATTGTGACGAAAGAAAATTCTCCTGTGGGTTCTCTTTTGAGGCTTCACGTTTAGATGTACACGCCACACCAAATCCTTTCGAGTTATAACGTGTTGTTTAGGATATACAAGCTAATTTTGTACTATGTGTTTTTTCTTCTCGTAAAGCTTAAGTGTTTCCAATAAGTATGTATTTGTCTTTACTCTGCAACACTGTATTTCCTTATAACGTAGTATTCCTACATATTCTTTTGAGAGGAAACTCTCCTGTGCGTTCTCTTTTGAGGCTACACGTTTAGACGTACATGCCACACCAAATCTTTTTGAGTTACAACTTGTTGTTTAGCAGATACAAGCTAATTTTTTAACGATGAATTATTTCTTCTCGTAATGTTTAAGTGTTTCCAAAATGTATATATTTGCCTCTACTCTGCAACACTGTATTTCCTTATAACGTGGTATTCTTACATATTCTTTCGAGAGAAAACTCTCCTGTGCATTCTCTTTGGAGGCTACATGCTTAGACATTCACGCAACACCAAAGCTTTTCCAGTTACAACGTGTTGTTTAGGAAAAACAAGATAATTTCGCATGATGCGGGATTTCCTTAAAACGTGGTTTTCTGACAAATTGTGACGAAAGAAAATTCTCCTGTGGGTTCTCTTTTGAGGCTTCACGTTTAGATGTACACGCCACACCAAATCCTTTCGAGTTATAACGTGTTGTTTAGGATATACAAGCTAATTTTGTACTATGTGTTTTTTCTTCTCGTAAAGCTTAAGTGTTTCCAATAAGTTTGTATTTGTCTTTACTCTGCAACACTGTATTTCCTTATAACGTAGTATTCCTACATATTCTTTCGGGAGAAAACTCTCCTGTGCGTTCTCTTTTGAGGCTACACGTTTAGACGTACATGCCACACCAAATCTTTTTGAGTTACAACTTGTTGTTTAGCAGATACAAGCTAATTTTTTAACGATGAATTATTTCTTCTCGTAAAGTTTAAGTGTTTCCAAAATGTATATATTTGCCTCTACTCTGCAACACTGTATTTCCTTATAACGTGGTATTCTTACATATTCTTTCGAGAGAAAACTCTCCTGTGCGTTTTCTTTGGAGGCTACACGCTTAGACATTCACGCAACACCAAAGCTTTTCGAGTTACAATGTGTTGTTTAGGAAAAACAAGATAATTTCGCATGAGGCGGGATTTCCTTAAAACGTGGTTTTCTGACAAATTTTGATGAAACAAAATTCTCCTGTGGGTTCTCTTTTGAGGCTACACGTTTAGACGTACACGCCACACCAAATCCTTTCGAGTTATAACGTGTTGTTTAGGATATACAAACTAATTTTTACTATGTGGTATTTCTTCTCGTAAAGCTTATGTGTTTCCAATAAGTATGCATTTGTCTTTACTCGGCAACACTGTATTTCCTTATAACGAGGTATTCCTACATATTCTTTCGGAAGAAAACTCTCCTGTGCGTTCTCATTTTGAGGCTACATGCTTAGACATACACGCAACTCCAAAGCTTTTCGAGTTACAACATGTTGTTTAGGAAAAACAAGATAATTTCGCACGATGTGGTATTTCCTTAAAATGTGGTTTTGTGACAAATTTTGATGAAAGAACACTCTCCTGTGGGTTCTCTTTTGAGGCTACACGTTTAGACATACACGCCACACCAAATCTTGTCGAGTTACAACGTGTTGTTTAGGAGATACAAGCTAATTTTGCATGATGCGTTATTTCTTCTCCTAAAGTGTTTCCAATAAGTACGTATTTGTCTAAACTCTACAACACTGTATTTCCTTATAACGTGGTATTCTTACATATTCTTTCGAGAGAAAACTATCCTGTGCGTTCTCTTTGGAGGCTACACGCTTAGACATACACGTAACACCAATGCTTTTCGAGTTACAACGTGTTGATTAGGAAAAACAAGATAATTTCGCACGATGCGGGATTTCTTTAAAACGTGGTTTTCTGACAAATTTTGACGTAAGAAAATTCTCCCGTGGGTTCTCTTTTGAGGCTACACGTTTAGATGTACATGCCACACCAAATCATTTTGAGTTACCATGTGTTGTTTCGGAGATACAAGCTAATTTTTACCATGCGTTATTTCTTCTCATAATGTGTTTCCAATACGTACGTATTTGTCTTTACTCTGCAGCAATATATTTCCTTATAGCGTGGTATTCTTACATATTCTTTCGAGAGAAAACTCTCCTGTGCATTCTCTTTTGAGGCTACACGCTTAGGCATACACGCAACACCAAAGCTTTTCTAGTTTCAATGTGTTAATTAGGAAAAAAAGATAATTTCGCAGGATGCGGGATTTCCTTAAAACGTGGTTTTCTGACAAATTTTGAGGAAAGAAAACTCTCCTGTGGATTCTCTTTTGAGGCTACACTTTTAGACGTACACGCCACACCAAATCTTTTCGAGTTACAACGTGTTGTTTAGGACATACAAGCTAATTTTGGAAGATGCGTTATTTCTCTCATAAAGTGCTTCCATTATGTACGTATTTGTCTTTACTCTGCCACACTGTATTTCCTTATAACGTGGTATTCTTACATATTCTTTTGAGATAAAACTCTCCTGTGCATTCTCTTTTGGGGCTACATGCTTACACATACACCCAACACCAAAGCTTTTCGAATTAAAACATGTTGTTTAGGAAGAACAAGATAATTTCTCACGATGCGGGATTTCCTTAAAACGTGGTTTTCTGAAAAATTTTGACGAAAGAAAATTGTCCTGTGGGTTCTCTTTTGAGGCTACACGTTTAGACGTACACGCCACACCAAATCCTTTCGAGTTACAACGTGTTGTTTAGGAGATACAAGCTAATTTTGTACGATGCTTTATTTCATCTCTTAAAGTTTATGGGTTTCCAATACATACATATTTGTCTTTACTCTGCAACACAGTATTTCCTTATAACGTGGTATTCTTACAGATCCTTTCGAGAGAAAACTCTCCTGTGCGTTCTCTTTGGAGGCTACACGCTTAGATATACACGCAACACCAAAGCTTTTCGCGTTACAAAGTGTTGTTTAGGAAAAACAAGATAATTTCTCACGATGAGAGACTTCCTTAATACGTGGTTTTCTGACATATTTTGACCAAAGAAAATTCTCCTATGGGTTCTCTTTTGAGACTACACGTTTAGATGTACAGGCCACACCAAATCTTTTTAAGTTACAACGTGTTGTTTAGGAAATACAAGCTAATTTTGTAAGATGCGTTATTTCTTCTCGTAAAGTTTTTCCAATAAATAAGTATTTGTCTTTACTCTGCAAAACTGTATTTCCTTATAATGTGGTATTCTTACATATTTTTCGAGAGAAAACTCTCCTGTGCGTTCTCATTTGAGGCTACACGCTTGGACATACATGCAACAGCAAAGCTTTTCGAGTTACAACGTGTTGTTTAGGAAGAACAAGATAATTTCTCACGATGCGGGATTTCCTTAAAACGTGGTTTTCTGAAAAATTTTGACAAATAAAATTCTCCTGTGGGTTGTCTTTTGAGGCTACACGTTTAGACGTACACGCCACACCAAATCTTTTCGAGTTACAACGTGTTGTTTAGGAGATACAAGCTAATTTTGCATGATGCGTTATTTCTTCTCTTAAAGTGTTTCCAATAAGTACATATTTGACTATACTCTGCAACACTGTATTTCCTTATAACGTGGTATTCTTACATATTCTGTAGAGAGAAAACTATCATGTGCGTTCTTTTTGGAGGCTACACGCTTAGACATAGACGCAACACCAAAGCTTTTCGAGTTACAACGTGTTGATTAGGAAAAACAGGATAATTTCACACGATGCGGGATTTCATTAAAATGTGGTTTTCTGACAAATTTTGACGTAAGAAAATTCTCCTGTGGGTTCTCATTTGAGGCTACACGTTTAGATGTAAACACCACACCAAACCTTTTCGAGTTGCAACGTGTTGTTTAGGAGATACAAGCTAATATTTTACCACGCGTTATTTCTTCTTATAAAGTGTTTCCAATACATACATATTGGTCTTTACTCTGCAACACTGTATTTCCAAATAACGTGGTATTCTTACATATTCTTTCGAGAGAAAACTCTCCTGTGCGTTCTCTTTTGAGGCTACATGCTTAGACATACACGAAACACCAATGCTTTTCGAGTTACAACGTGTTGTTTAGGAAAAACAAGATAATTTCGCACGATGCGGGATTTCCTTAAAACGTGGTTTTCCGACAAATTTTGACGAAAGAAAATTCTCCTGTGGTTTCCCTTTTGAGGCTACACGTTTAGACGTACATGCCACACCAAATCTTTTCGAGTTACAACATGTTGTTTAGGAGATACAAGCTAATTTTGTATGATACATTATTTCTTCTCTTAAAGTGTTTCCAATAAGTACCTATTTGTCTTTACTCTGCAACACTGTATTTCCTTATAACGTGGTATTCTTACATATTCGTTCGAGAGAAAACTCTCCTGTGCATTCTCTTTTGAGGCAACACGCTTAGACATACACGCAGCACCAAAGCTTTTCGAGTCACAACGTGTTGTTTAGGAAAAACAAGATAATTTCGCACGATGCGGGATTTCCTTAATACGTGGTTTTCTGACAAATTTTGACCAAAAATAATTCTCTTGTGGGTTCTCTTTTGAGGCTACATGTTTAGACGTACACGCCACACCAAATCATTACGAGTTACAAAGTGTTGTTTAGGAGATACAAGCTAATTTTTTATGATGCGTTACTTCTTTTCATAAAGTGTTTCCAATACGTACGTATTTGTCTTTACTCTGCAACACTGTATTTCCTTATAATGTGGTATTCATATATATTCTTTCGAGAGAAAACTCTCCTGTGCGTTCTCTTTGAGGCCACACGTTTAGACATACACGCAACACCAAAGCTTTTCGAGTTAAAACGTGTTGTTTAGGAAAAACAAGATAATTTCGCACTATGCGGGATTTCCTTAAAATGTGGTTTTCTGACAAATTTTGACGAAAGAAAATTCTCCTGTGGGTTCTCTTTTGAGGCTACACGTTTCAACGTACACGCCACACCAAATCTTTACGAGTTACAACGTGTTGTTTAGGAAATACAAGCTAATTTTGTACGATGTATTATTCCTTCTCGTAAAGTGTTTCCAATACGTATGTATCTGTCTTTACTCTGCAACACTGTATTTCCTTATAACGTGGTATTCTTACATATTCGTTCGAGAGAATACTCTACTGTGCATTCTCTTTTGAGTCTACACGCTTAGACATACACGCAACACAAAAGCTTTTCGAGTTACAACGTGTTGTTTAAGAAAAACAAAATAATTTCGCACGATGATGGATTTCCTTAAAACGTGGTTTTCTGAAAAAATTTTGACGAAAGAAAATACTCCTGTGGTTTCTCTTTTGAGGCTACATGTTTAGATGTAATCACCACATCAAATCCTTTTGAGTCACACGTGTTGTTTAGGAGATACAGGCTAATTTTGTACCATGCGTTATTTCTTCTTGTAAAGTGTTTCCAATATGTACATATTTGTCTTTACTCTGCAACACTGTATTTCCATATAACGTGGTATTCTTAAATATTCTTTCAAGAGAAACCTCTCCTGTGCGTTCCCTTTTGAGGACACACGTTTAGACATACACGCAACCCCAAAGCTTTTCGAGTTACAACGTGTTGTTTAGGAAAAACAAGATAATTTCGGATGATGCGGGATTTCCTCAAAACGTGGTTTTCTGAAAAAATTTTGACGAAAGAAAATTCTCCTTTGTGTTCTCTTTTGAGGCTACACGTTTAGATGTAAACACCACACCAAACCTTTTCGAGTTACAACATGTTGTTTAGGAGATACAAGCTAATATTTTACCATGCGTTATTTCTTCTCGTAAAGTGTTTACAATATGTACGTATTTGTCTTTACTCTGCAACACTGTATTTCCTTATAACGTGGTATTCTTACATATTCTTTCGAGAGACAACTCTCCTGTGCATTCTCTTTTGAGGCTACACGCTTAGACATACACGCAACACCAAAGCTTTTCAAGTTACAACGTGTTGTTTAGGAAAAACAAGATAATTTCGCATGAAGCGGGATTTCCTTAAAACGTGGTTTTCTGACAAATTTTGACGAAAGAAAATTCTCCTGTGGGTTCCCTTTTGAGGCTCCACGTTTAGATGTACACGCCACACCGAATCTTTTCGAGTTACAACTGTTGTTTAGGAGATACAAGCTAATTTTGTACGATACATTATTTCTTCTCGTAAAGTGTTTCCAATAAGTACCTATTTGTCTTTACTCTGCAACACTGTATTTCCTTATAACGTGGTATTCTTACATATTATTTCAAGAGAAAATTCTCCTGTGCGTTCTCTTTTGAGGCTACATGCTTAGACATACATGCAGCACCAAAGCTTTTCAAGTCACAACTTGTTGTTTAGGAAAAACAAGATAATTTCGCACGATGCATGATTTCCTTAATACGTGCTTTTCTGACAAATTTTGACCAAAGAAAATTCTCCTGTGGGTTCTCTTTTGAGGATACACGTTTAGGCGTTCACGCCACACCAAATCTTTTCGAGTTACAACGTGTTGTTTAGGAGATACAAGCTAATTTTGTAGATGCGTTATTTCTTCTCGTAAAGTGTTTACAATATATACATATTTGTCTTTACTCTGCAACACTGTATTTCCTTATAACGTGGTATTCTTACATATTCTTTCGAGAGAAAACTCTCCTGTGCATTCTCTTTAGAGGCCACACGTTTAGACATACACGCAACCCCAAAGCTTTTCGAGTTACAACGTGTTGTTTAGGAAAAACAAGATAATTTCGGATGATGCGGGATTTCCTCAAAACGTGGTTTTCTGAAAAAATTTTGATGAAAGAAAATTCTCCTGTGTGTTCTCTTTAGAGGCTACACGTTTAGATGTAAACACCACACCAAACCTTTTCGAGTTGCAACGTGTTGTTTAGGAGATACAAGCTAATATTTCACCATGCGTTATTTCTTCTCATAAAGTGTTTCCAATACATACATATTGGTCTTTACTCTGCAACATTGTATTTCCTTATAACGTGGTATTCTTACATATTCTTTCGAGAGAAAACTCTCCTGTGCGTTCTCTTTTGAGGCTACACGCTTAGACATACACGCAACACCAAAGCTTTTCAAGTTACAACGTGTTGTTTAGGAAAAACAAGATAATTTCGCACGAAGCGGGATTTTCTTAAAACGTGGTTTTCTGACAAATTTTGACGAAAGAAAATACTTCTGTGGGTTCTCTTTTGAGGCACCACGTTTAGATGTACACGCCACACCGAATCTTTTCGAGTTACAACTGTTGTTTAGGAGATACAAGCTAATTTTGTACGATACATTATTTCTTCTCGTAAAGTATTTCCAATAAGTACCTATTTGTCTTTACTCTGCAACATTGTATTTCCTTATAACATGGTATCCTTACATATTCTTTCGAGAGAAAATTCTCCTATGCGTTCTCTTTTGAGGCTACACGCTTAGACATACACGCAGCACCAAAGCTTTTCAAGTCACAACGTGTTGTTTAGGAAAAACAAGATAATTTCGCACGATGCAGGATATCCTTAATAAGTGCTTTTCTGACAAATTTTGACCAAAGAAAATTCTCCTGTGGGTTCTCTTTTGAGGCTACACGTTCAGACGTACATGACACACCAAATCTTTTCGCGTTACAACGTGTTGTTTAGGAGATACAAGCTAATTTTGTACGATGCGTTATTTCTTCTCGTAAAGTGTTTCCAATACGTACATATTTGTCTTTTCTCTGCAACACTGTATTTCCTTATAACGTGGTATTCTTATATATTCGTTCAAGAGAAAACTCCCCTGTGCATTCTCTTTGAGGCCACACGTTTAGACATACACGCAACACCAAAGATTTTCGAGTTAAAACGTGATGTTTAGGAAAAACAAGATAATTTCGCACGATGCGGGATTTCCTTAAAACGTGGTTTTCTGACAAATTTTGACGAAAGAAAATTCTCCTGTGGGTTCTCTTTTGAGGCTACACGTTTCAACATACACGCCACACCAAATCTTTTCGAGTTACAACGTGTTGTTCAGAAAATACAAGCTAATTTTGTAGGATGTAGTATTCCTTCTCGTAAAGTGTTTCCAATATGTATGTATCTGTCTTTACTCTGAAACACTGTATTTCCTTATAATGTGGTATTCTTACATATTCTTTCGAGAGAAAATTCTCCTGTGCCTTCCCTTTTGAGGCTACACGCTTAGACATACACACAACACCAAATCTTTTCGAGTTACAACGTGTTGTTTAGGAAAAACAAAATAATTTCGAACGATGCGGGATTTCCTTAAAATGTGGTTTTCTGAAAAAAATTTGACGAAAGAAAATACTCCTGCGGGTACTCTTTTGAGGCTACATGTTTAGATGTAAACACCACCTCAAATCCTTTTGAGTCACAACGTGTTGTTTAGGAGATACAAGCTAATTTTGTACCATGCGTTATTTCTTCTCGTAAAGTGTTTCCAATATGTACATATTTGTCTTTACTCTGCAACACTGTATTTCCATATAACGTGGTATTCTTACATATTCTTTCGAGAGAAACCTCTCCTGTGTGTACTCTTTTGAGGCTACATGCTTAGACATACACGCAACACCAAAGCTTTTCGAGTTACAACGTGTTGTTTTGGAAAAACCAAATAATTTCGCACGATGCGGGATTTCCTTAAAACGTGGTTTTCTGACAAATTTTGACGAAAGAAAATTCTCCTGTGGGTTCTCTTTTGAGGCTACACGTTTAAACGTACACGCCACACCAAATCTTTTCAAGTTACAACGTGTTGTTTAGGAGATACAAGCTAATTTTGTAGATGCGTTATTTCTTCTCGTAAAGTGTTTCCAATATGTACGTATTTGTCTTTACTCTGCAACACTGTATTTCCTTATAACGTGGTATTCTTACATATTCTTTCGAGAGAAAACTCTCCTGTGCGTTCTCTTTAGAGGCCACACGTTTAGACATACACGCAACCCCAAAGCTTTTGGAGTTACAACGTGTTGTTTAGGAAAAACGAGATAATTTCGCATGATGAGGGATTTCCTCAAAACGTGGTTTTCTGAAAAAATTTTGACGAAAGAAAATTCTCCTGTGGATTCTCTTTTGAGGCTACACGTTTTGATGTAAACACCACACCAAACCTTTTCGAGTTACAACGTGTTGTTTAGGAGATACAAGCTAATTTTTTACCATGCGTTATTTCTTCTCATAAAGTGTTTACAATATATACATATTGTTCTTTACTCTGCAACACTGTATTTCCAAATAACGTGTTATTCTTACATATTCTTTCGAGAGAAAACTCTCCTGTGCGTTCTCTTTTGAGACTACATGCTTAGACATACACGCAACACCAAAGCTTTTCGAGTTAAAACGTGTTGTTTAGGAATAACAAGATAATTTCGCATGATGCGGGATTTCCTTAAAACGTGGTTTTCTGAGAAATTTTGACGAAAGAAAATTCTCCTGTCGGTTCTCCTTTGAGGCTACACGTTTCAACGTACACGCCACACCAAATCTTTCGAGTTACAACGTGTTGTTTAGGAAAAACAAGCTAATTTTGTACGATGTATTATTCCTTCTCGTAAAGTGTTTCCAATACGTATGTATCTGTCTTTACTCTGCAACACTGTATTTCCTTATAACGTGGTATTCTTACATATTCGTTCGAGAGAATACTCTACTGTGCATTCTCTTTTGAGTCTACATGCTTAGACATACACGCAACACCAAAGCTTTTCGAGTTACAACGTGTTGTTTAGGAAAAACAAAATAATTTCGCACGATGATGGATTTCCTTAAAACGTGGTTTTCTGAAAAAAATTTGATGAAAGAAAATACTCCTGGGGGTTCTTTTTGAGGCTACATGTTTAGATGTAATGACCACATCAAATCCTTTTGAGTTACAACGTGTTCTTTAGGAGATACAGGCTAATTTTGTACCATGCGTTATTTCTTCTTGTAAAGTGTTTCCAATATGTACAGATTTGTCTTTACTCTGCAACACTGTATTTCCATATAACGTGGTATTCTTAAATATTCTTTCGAGAGAAACCTCTCCTGTGCATTGTCTTTTGAGGCTACACGCTTAGACATACACGCAACACCAAAGCTTTTCGAGTTACAACGTGTTGTTTTGGAAAAACAAAATAATTTCGCACGATGCGGGATTTCCTTAAATCCTGGTTTTCTGAAAAATTTTGACGAACGCAAATTCTCCTGTGGGTTCTCTTTTGAGGCTACACGTTTAGATGTACATGCCACACGAAATCTTTTCGAGTTACAACGTGTTGTTTAGGAGATACAAGCTAATTTTGTAGTCGCGTTATTTCTTCTCGTAAAGTGTTTACAATACGTATGTATTTGTCTTTACTCTGCAACACTGTATTTCCTTATAACGTTGTATTCTTACATATTCTTTCGAGAGAAAACTCTCCTGTGCGTTCTCTTTAGAGGCCACACGTTTAGACATACAGGCAACCCCAAAGCTTTTCGAGTTACAACGTGTTGTTTAGGAAAAACAACATAATTTCGCATGATGCAGGATTTCCTTAAAACGTGGTTTTCTGAAAAAATTTTGACGAAAGAAAATTCTCCTGTGTGTTCTCTTTTGAGGCTACACGTTTAGATGTAAACACCACACCAAACCTTTTCGAGTTGCAACGTGTTGTTTAGGAGATACAAGCTAATTTTTTACCATGCGTTATTTCTTCTCATAAAGTGTTTCCAATACATACATATTGGTCTTTACTCTGCAACACTGTATTTCCAAATAACGTGGTATTCTTACATATTCTTTCGAGAGAAAACTCCCCTGTGCGTTCTCTTTTGAGGCTACACGCTTAGACATACACGCAACACCAAAGCTTTTCAAGTTACAACGTGTTGTTTAGGAATAACAAGATAATTTCGCACGATGCGGGATTTCCTTAAAACGTGGTTTTCTGAGAAATTTTGACGAAAGAAAATTCTCCTGTCGGTTCTCCTTTGAGGCTACACGTTTCAACGTACACGCCACACCAAATCTTTCGAGTTACAACGTGTTGTTTAGGAAAAACAAGCTAATTTTGTACGATGTATTATTCCTTCTCGTAAAGTGTTTCCAATACGTATGTATCTGTCTTTACTCTGCAACACTGTATTTCCTTATAACGTGGTATTCTTACATATTCGTTCGAGAGAATACTCTACTATGCATTCTCTTTTGAGTCTACATGCTTAGACATACACGCAACACCAAAGCTTTTCGAGTTACAACGTGTTGTTTAGGAAAAACAAAATAATTTCGCACGATGATGGATTTCCTTAAAACGTGGTTTTCTGAAAAAAATTTGATGAAAGAAAATACTCCTGGGGGTTCTTTTTGAGGCTACATGTTTAGATGTAATGACCACATCAAATCCTTTTGAGTTACAACGTGTTCTTTAGGAGATACAGGCTAATTTTGTACCATGCGTTATTTCTTCTTGTAAAGTGTTTCCAATATGTACAGATTTGTCTTTACTCTGCAACACTGTATTTCCATATAACGTGGTATTCTTAAATATTCTTTCGAGAGAAACCTCTCCTGTGCATTGTCTTTTGAGGCTACACGTTTAGACATACACGCAACTCCAAAGCTTTTCGAGTTACAACGTGTTGTTTTGGAAAAACAAAATAATTTCGCACGATGCGGGATTTCCTTAAATCCTGGTTTTCTGAAAAATTTTGACGAACGCAAATTCTCCTGTGGGTTCTCTTTTGAGGCTACACGTTTAGATGTACATGCCACACGAAATCTTTTCGAGTTACAACGTGTTGTTTAGGAGATACAAGCTAATTTTGTAGTCGCGTTATTTCTTCTCGTAAAGTGTTTACAATACGTATGTATTTGTCTTTACTCTGCAACACTGTATTTCCTTATAACGTTGTATTCTTACATATTCTTTCGAGAGAAAACTCTCCTGTGCGTTCTCTTTAGAGGCCACACGTTTAGACATACAGGCAACCCCAAAGCTTTTCGAGTTACAACGTGTTGTTTAGGAAAAACAACATAATTTCGCATGATGCAGGATTTCCTTAAAACGTGGTTTTCTGAAAAAATTTTGACGAAAGAAAATTCTCCTGTGTGTTCTCTTTTGAGGCTACACGTTTAGATGTAAACACCACACCAAACCTTTTCGAGTTGCAACGTGTTGTTTAGGAGATACAAGCTAATTTTTTACCATGCGTTATTTCTTCTCATAAAGTGTTTCCAATACATACATATTGGTCTTTACTCTGCAACACTGTATTTCCAAATAACGTGGTATTCTTACATATTCTTTCGAGAGAAAACTCCCCTGTGCGTTCTCTTTTGAGGCTACACGCTTAGACATACACGCAACACCAAAGCTTTTCAAGTTACAACGTGTTGTTTAGGAAAAACAAGATAATTTCGCATGAAGCGGGATTTCCTTAAAACGTGGTTTTCTGACAAATTTTGACGAAAGAAAATTCTCCTGTGGGTTCCCTTTTGAGGCTCCACGTTTAGATGTACACGCCACACCGAATCTTTTCGAGTTACAACGTGTTGTTTAGGAGAACAAGCTAATTTTGTACGATACATTATTTCTTCTCGTAAAGTTTTTCCAATAAGTACCTATTTGTCTTTACTCTGCAACACTGTATTTTCTTATAACGTGGTATTCTTACATATTCTTTCAAGACAAAATTCTCCTGTGCGTTCTCTTTTGAGGCTACATGCTTAGACATACACGCACCACCAAAGCTTTTCAAGTCACAACGTGTTGTTTAGGTAAAACAACATAATTTCGCACGATGCAGGATTTCCTTAATACGTGGTTGTCTGACAAATTTTGACCAAAGAAAATTCTCCTGTGGGTTCTCTTTTGAGGCTACGCGTTTAGACGTACACGCCACACCAAATCTTTTTGAGTTACAACCTGTTGTTTAGGAGATACAAGCTAATTTTGTACGATGCGTTTTTTCTTCTCGAAAAGTGTTTGCAATACGTACATATTTGTCTTTACACTGCAACACTGTATTTCCTTATAACGTGGTATTCTTATAAATTCTTTCGAGAGAAAACTCCCCTGTGGGTTCTCTTTGAGGCCATACGTTTAGACATACACGCCACACCAAATCTTTTCAAGTTACAACGTGTTGTTTAGGAGATACAAGCTAATTTTGTACGATGCGTTATTTCTTCTCGTAAAGTGTTTCTAATATGTACGTATTTGTCTTTACTCTGCAACACAGTATTTCCTTATAACGTGGTATTCTTATATATTCTTTCAAGAGAAAACTCTCCTGTGCATTCTCTTTGAGGCCACACGTTTAGACATACACGAAACACCAAAGCATTTCGAGTTAAAACGTGTTGTTAGGGAAACACAAGATAATTTCGCACGATGCGGGATTTGCTTAAAACGTGGTTTTCTGACAAATTTTGACGAAAGAAAATTCTCCTGTGGGTTCTCTTTTGAGGCTACACGTTTCAACGTACATGCCACACCCAAATCTTTTCGAGTTACAACGTGTTGTTTAGGAAATACAACTAATTTTGTACGATGTATTATTCCTTCTCGTGAAGTGTTTCCAATACGTATGTATCTGTCTTTACTCTTAAGACTGTATTTCGAGTAAGAATACCACGTTAAAAGGAAGTACAGTGTTGCAGAATAAAGACAAATACTTACATATGGAAACCCTTAAAATTAGCGAGATGAAATAAAGCATCATACAAAATTAGCTTGTATCTCCTAAACAACACGTTGTAACTCGAAATGATTTGGTGTGGCGTGTACGTCCAAACGTGTAGCCTCAAAAGAGAACCACAGGTCAATTTTTTTTGTCAAAATTTGTCAGAAAACCACGTTTTAAGGAAATCCCGCATCGTGAGAAATTATCTTGTTCTTCCTAAACAACACGTTGTAACTCAAAAAGCTTTGGTGTTGCGTGTATGTCTAAGCGTGTAGCCACAAAAGAGAACACACAGGAGAGTTTTCTCTCGAAAGAATATGTAAGAATACCACGTTATAAGGAAATACAGTGTTGCAGAGTAAAGACAAATACGTACTTATTGGAAACACTTTACGAGAAGTAATAACGCATCGTACAAAATTAGCTTGTATCTCCTAAACAACACGTTGTAACTAGAAAAGTTTTGGTGTGGTGTTTACAACTAAACATGTAGCCTAAAAAGAGAACCCACAGGAGAATTTTCTTTCGTCAAAATTTTTCAGAAAACCACGTTTTAAGGAAATCCCGCATCATCCGTAATTATCTTGTTTTTCCTAAACAACAGGTTGTAATTCGAAAAGCTTTGGTGTTGCGTGTATGTCTAAGCATGTAGCCTCTCAAGAGAACGCACAGGAGAGTTTTTCTCTCGAAAGAATATGCAAGATTACAACGTTTTAAAGAAATACAGTGTTGCAGAGTAAAGGCAAATACATACGTATTGGAAACATTTAAACTTTACGAGAAGAAATAACGCATCTTAAAAAATTAGCGTGTATCTCCTAAACAACACGTTGAAACTCAAAAAGATTTGGTGTGGAGTGTATATCTAAACGTGTAGCCTCAAAAGAGAACCCGCAGGAGAATTTTCTTTTGTCATAGTTTGTCTAAAAACCACGTTTTAACAAAATCCCGCATCGTGGGAAATTATCTTGTTCTTCCTAAACAACACGTTGTAACTCGAAAAGCTTTGGTGTTGCGTATATGTCTAAGCGTGTAGCCTCAAATGAGAACGCACAGGAGAGTTTTCTCTTGAAAGAATATGTAAGAATACCACGTTATAAGGAAATACAGTGTTGCAGAATAACGACATATACTTACTTATTGGAAAAACTTTAGGAGAAGAAATAAGGCATCATAAAATATTAGCTTGTATCTCCTAAACAACACGTTGTAACTTAAAAAGATTTGGTGTGGCCTGTACGTCTAAACGTGTAGCCTCAAAAGAGAACCCAATAGAGGAATTTTCCTTGGTCAAAATTTGCCAGAAAACTACTTATTAAGGAAATCCCGCATCGTGCGTAATTATCTTGTTTTTCCTAAACAACACGTTGTAACTCGAAAAGCTTTGGTGTTGCGTGTATGTCTAAGTGCGTAGCCTCAAAGGGGAACGCCCAGGAGAGTTTTCTCTCGAAAGAATATGTAAGAATACCACGTTATAAGGAAATACAGTGTTGCAGAGTATAGACAAATACGTACTTATTTGAAACACTTTATGAGAAGAAATAAAGCATCATGCAAAATTAGCTTGTATCTCCTAAACAACACGTTGTAACTGGAAAAGATTTGGTGTGGTGTGTACGTCTAAACGTGTAGCCTCAAAAGAGAACCCACAGGAGAGTTTTCTTTGGTCAAAATTTGTCAAAAACCACGTTTTACGGAAATCCCGCATCGTGAGAAATTATCTTGTTCTTCCTAAACAACACGTTGTAACTCGGAAAGCTTTGGTGTTGCGTGTATTTCTAAGCGTGTAGCCTCAAAATAGAATGCACAGGAGAGTTTTCTCCCGAAAGAATATGTAGGAATACCACGTTATAAGGAAATACAGTGTTGCAGAGTAAAGACAAATACATACTTATTGGAAACACTTAAACTTTACAAGAAGAAATAACACATAGTACAAAATTAACTTGTATCTCCTAAACAACACGTTATAACTCGAAAGGATTTGATGTGGCGTGTACGTCTAAACGTGTACCCTCAAAAGAGAACCCACAGGAGAATTTTCTTTCATCAAAATTTGTCAGAAAAACCACGTTTTAACGAAATCCCTCATCTAGCGAAATTATGTTGTTTTTCCTAAGCAACACGTTGTAACTAGAAAAGCTTTGGTGTTGCGTGTATGTCTAAGCGTGCAGCTTCAAAAGAGAAAGCACAGGAGAGTTTTCTCTCGAAAGAAAATGTAAGAATACCACGTTATAAGGAAATATATTGCTGCAGAGTAAAGACATATACGTACTTATTGGAAACACATTATGAGAAGAAATAACGCATGGTACAAAATTAGCTTGAATCTCCAAAACAACACGTGGTAACTCAAAAAGATTTGGTGTGGCATGTACGTCTGAACGTGTAGCCTCAAAAGAGAACCCACAGGAGAATTTTCTTTGGTCAAATTTGTCAGAAAACCCACGTATTAAGGAAATCCCGCATCGGGCGAAATTATCTTGTTTTTCCTAATCAACACGTTGTAACTCGAAAAGCTTTGGTATTGCATGTATGTCTAAGCGTGTAGCCTCCAAAGAGAATGCACAGGATAGTTTTCTCTTGAAAGAATATGTAAGAATACCATGTGATAAGGAAATACAGTGTTGCAGAGTAAAGACAAATACGTACATATTGGAAACACTTTACGAGAAGAAATAACGCATCACGCAAAATTAGCTTGTATCTCTTAAACAACACGCTGTAACTCGAAAAGATTTGGTGTGGCGTGTACGTCTAAACGTGTTGCCTCAAAGAGAACCCACAGGAGATTTTTCTTTCGTCAAATTTTGTCAAAAACCACGTTTAAGGAAATCCCGCATCGTGCATAATTATCTTGTATTTTCCTAAACAACATGTTGTAACTTGAAAAGCTTTGGTGTTGCGTGTATGTCTAAGCGTGTAGCCTTAAAAGAGAATGCACAGGAGAGTTTTTTCCCGAAAGAATATGTAGGAATACCACGTTATAAGGAAATACAGTGTGGCAGAGTAAAGACAAATACATACTTATTGGAAACACTTAAACTTTACGAGTAGAAATAGCACATAGTACAAAATTAGCTTGTATCTCCTAAACAACACGTTATAACTCGAAAGGATTTGGTGTGGCTTGTACGTCTAAACGTGTACCCTCAAAAGAGAACCCACAGGAGAATTTTCTTTCGTCAAAATTTGTCAGATAACCACGTTTTAAGGAAATCCCGCATCATGCGAAATTATCTTGTTTTTCCTAAACAACACGTTGTAACTCGAAAAGCTTTGGTTTTGCGTGTATTTCTAAGCATGTAGCCTCCAAAGAGAACGCACAGGAGAGTTTTCTCTCGAAAGAATATGTAAGAATACCACGTTATAAGGAAATACAGTGTTGCAGAGTAAAGGCAAATACATACATATTGGAAACACTTAAACTTTACGAGAAGAAATAACGCATCGTAAAAAAATTAGCTTGTATCTCCTAAACAACACGTTGAAACTCAAAAAGATTTGCTGCGGCATGAACATCTAAACGTGTAGCCTCAAAAGAGAACCCACAGGAGAATTTTCTTTCGTCAAAATTTGTCAGAAAACCACGTTTTAAGGAAATCCTGCATCGTGGGAAATTATCTTGCTCTTCCTAAACAACACGTTGTAACTCGAAAAGCTTTGGTGTTGCGTATATGTCTAAGCGTGTAGCCTCAAATGAGAACGCACAGGAGAGTTTTCTCTTGAAAGAATATGTAAGAATACCACGTTATAAGGAAATACAGTGTTGCAGAATAAAGACATATACTTACTTATTGGAAAAACTTTAGGAGAAGAAATAACGCATCGTACAAAATTAGCTTGTATCTCCTAAACAACACGTTGTAACTTAAAAAGATTTGGTGTGGCCTGTACGTCTAAACGTGTAGCCTCAAAAGAGAACCCATAGAGGAATTTTCCTTGGTCAAAATTTGTCAGAAAACCACTTATTAAGGAAATCCCGCATCGTGCGTAATTATCTTGTTTTTCCTAAACAACACGTTGTAACTCGAAAAGTTTTGGTGTTGCGTGTATGTCTAAGTGCGTAGCCTCAAAGGGGAACGCCCAGGAGAGTTTTCTCTCGAAAGAATATGTAAGAATGCCACATTATAAGGAAATACAGTGTTGCAGAGTATAGACAAATACGTACTTATTGGAAACACTTTACGAGAAGAAATAAAGCATCATGCAAAATTAGCTTGTATCTCCTAAACAACACGTTGTAACTGGAAAAGATTTGGTGTGGTGTGTACGTCTAAACATGTAGCCTCAAAAGAGAACCCACAGGAGAGTTTTCTTTGGTCAAAATTTGTCAAAAACCACGTTTTACGGAAATCCCGCATCATGCGAAAATATCTTGTTTTTCCTAAACAACACGTTGTAACTCGAAAAGTTTTGGTGTTGCGTGTATTTCTAAGCGTGTAGCCTCAAAAGAGAACGCATAGGAGAGTTTTCTCCCGAAAGAATATGTAGGAATACCACGTTATAAGGAAATACAGTGTTGCAGAGTAAAGACATATACATACTTATTGGAAACACTTAAACTTCACAAGAAGAAATAACACATAGTACAAAATTAGCTTGTATCTCCTAAACAACGCGCTATAACTCGAAAGTATTTGGTGTGGCGTGTACGTCTAAATGTGTACCCTCAAAAGAGAACCCACAGGAGAATTTTCTTTCATCAAAATTTGTCAGAAAACCACGTTTTAAAAAAATCCCGCATCATGCGAAATTATCTTGTTTTTCCTAAACAACACATTGTAACTCGAAAAGCTTTGGTGTTGCGTGTATGTCTAAGCATGTAGCCTCCAAAGAGAACGCACAGGAGAGTTTACTGTCGAAAGAATATGTAAGAATACCAAGTAATAAGGAAATACTGTGTTGCAGAGTAAAGGCAAATACATACGTATTGGAAACACCAAAACTTTACGAGAAGAAATAAGGCATCATAAAAAAATTAGCTTGTATCTCCTAAACAACACGTTGTAACTCAAAAAGATTTGGTGTGGTGTGTACGTCTAAACGTGTAGCCTCAATAGAGAACCCACAGGAGAATTTTCTTTCGTCAAAATTTGTCAGAAAACCACGTTTTAAGGAAATCCCGCATCGTGGGAAATTATCTTGTTCTTCCTAAACAACACATTGTAACTTGAAAAGCTTTGGTGTTGCGTGTATGTCTAAGCGTGTAGCCTCAAATGAGAACGCACAGGAGAGTTTTCTCTCGAAAGAATATGTAAGAATACCACATTATAAGGAAATACAGTGTTGCAGAGTAAAGACATATTCTTACTTATTAGAAAAACTTTACTAGAAGAAATAAGGCATCATAAAAAAATTAGTTTGTATCTCCTAAACAACACGTTGTAACTCAAAAAGATTTGGTGTGGTGTGTACGTCTAAACGTGTAGCCTCAATAGAGAAGCCACAGGAGAATTTTCTTTTGTCAAAATTTGTCAAAAAACCACGTTTTAAGGAAATCCCGCATCGTGGGAAATTATCTTGTTCTTCCTAAACAACACATTGTAACTCGAAAAGCTTTGGTGTTGCGTGTATGTCTAATCGTGTAGCCACAAATGAGAACGTACAGGAGAGTTTTCTCTCCAAAGAATATGTAAGAATACCACGTTATAAGGAAATACAGTGTTGCAGAGTAAAGACATATTCTTACTTATTAGAAAAACTTTACGAGAAGAAATAACCTATCGTACAAAATTAGCTTGTATCTCCTAAACAACACGTTGTAACTTAAAAAGATTAGGTGTGTCCTGTACGTCTAAACGTGTAGCCTCAAAAGAGAACCCATAGGAGAATTTTCCTTGGTCAAAATTTGTCAGAAAACCACTTCTTAAGGAAATCCCGCATCGCGCGAAATTATCTTGTTTTTCCTAAACAACAAGTTGTAACGCGAAAAGCTTTGGTTTTACGTGTAAGTCTAAGCGTGTAGCCTCAAAAGAGGATGCACAGGAAAGTTTTCTCTCAAAAGAATATGTAAGAATACCACGTTATAAGGAAATACAGTGTTGCAGACTAAAGGCAAATACGTACGTATTGGAAACACTTTACTAGAAGAAATAACGCATCGTACAAAATTAGCTTGTATCTCCTAAACAACACGTTGTAACTCGAAATGATTTGGTGTGGCGTGTACGTCTAAACGTGTAGCCTCAAAAGAGAACCCACAGGAGAATTTTCTTTCGTCAAAATTTTTCAGAAACCACGTTTTAAGTAAATCCCGCATCGTGTGAAATTATCTTGTTTTTCCTAAACATCACATTGTAACTCGAAAAGCTTTGGTGTTGCGTGTATGTCTAAGTGTGTAGCCTCAAAGGAGAACGCACAGGAGAGTTTTCTCTCGAAAGAATATGTAAGAATACCACGTTATAACGAAATACAATGTTGCAGAGTAAAGACAAATACGTATGTATTGGAAACCCATAAATTTTACGAGATGAAATGAAGCATCGTACAAAATTAGCTTGTATCTCCTAAACAACACGTTGTAACTCGAAAAGATTTGGTGTGGCATGTACGTCTAAACATGTAGCCTCAAAAGAGAATCCACAGGACAATTTTCTTTCATCAAATTTTGTCAGAAAACCACGTTTTAAGGAAATCACACAACTTGAGAAATTATCTAGTTCTTCCTAAACAACACGTTTTAACTCGAAAAGCTTTGGTGTTGGGTGTATGTCTAAGCATGTAGCCCCAAAAGAGAACGCAGAGGAGAGTTTTCTCTCGAAAGAATATGTAAGAATGCCACGTTATAAGGAAATACAGTATGGCAGATTAAAGAGAAATATTTATTGGAAAAACTTTACAAGAAGAAATAACGCATCATACAAAATTAGCTTGTATCGCCTAAACAACACGTTGTAACTTAAAAAGATTTGGAGTGGCCTGTACGTCTAAACGTGTAGTCTCAAAAGAGAACCCATAGGAGAATTTTCTTTGGTCAAAATATGTCAGAAAACCACGTATTAAGGAAATCCCTCATTGTGCGAAATTATCTTGTTTTTCCTAAACAACACGTTGTAAAGCGAAAAACTTTGGTGTTGCGTGTATGTCTAAGCGTGTAGCCTCAAAAGAGGATGCACAGGAGAGTTTTTTCTCGAAAGAATATGTAAGAAAACCACGTTATAAGGAAATACAGTGTTGCAGACTAAAGGCAAATACGTATGTATTGGAAACACTTTACTAGAAGAAATAACGCATCGTACAAAATTAGCTTGTATCTCCTAAACAACACGTTGTAACTCGAAAAGATTTGGTGTGGCGTGTACGTCTAAACGTGTAGCCTCAAAAGAGAACCCACAGGAGAATTTTCTTTCGTCAAAATTTTTCAGAAACCACGTTTTAAGTAAATCCCGCATCGTGTGAAATTATCTTGTTTTTCCTAAACATCACATTGTAACTCGAAAAGCTTTGGTGTTGCGTGTATGTCTAAGTGTGTAGCCTCAAAGGAGAACGCACAGGAGAGTTTTCTCTCGAAAGAATATGTAAGAATACCACGTTATAACGAAATACAGTGTTGCAGAGTAAAGACAAATATGTATGTATTGGAAACCCATAAACTTTACGAGATGAAATAAATTATCGTACAAAATTAGCTTGTATCTCCTAAACAACAAGTTGTAACGCGAAAAGATTTGGTTTTACGTGTAAGTCTAAGCGTGTAGCCTCAAAAGAGGATGCACAGGAAAGTTTTCTCTCAAAAGAATATGTAAGAATACCACGTTATAAGGAAATACAGTGTTGCAGACTAAAGGCAAATACGTACGTATTGGAAACACTTTACTAGAAGAAATAACGCATCGTACAAAATTAGCTTGTATCTCCTAAACAACACGTTGTAACTCGAAATGATTTGGTGTGGCGTGTACGTCTAAACGTGTAGCCTCAAAAGAGAACCCACAGGAGAATTTTCTTTCGTCAAAATTTTTCAGAAACCACGTTTTAAGTAAATCCCGCATCGTGTGAAATTATCTTGTTTTTCCTAAACATCACATTGTAACTCGAAAAGCTTTGGTGTTGCGTGTATGTCTAAGTGTGTAGCCTCAAAGGAGAACGCACAGGAGAGTTTTCTCTCGAAAGAATATGTAAGAATACCACGTTATAACGAAATACAGTGTTGCAGAGTAAAGACAAATATGTATGTATTGGAAACCCATAAACTTTACGAGATGAAATAAATTATCGTACAAAATTAGCTTGTATCTCCTAAACAACAAGTTGTAACGCGAAAAGATTTGGTTTTACGTGTAAGTCTAAGCGTGTAGCCTCAAAAGAGGATGCACAGGAAAGTTTTCTCTCAAAAGAATATGTAAGAATACCACGTTATAAGGAAATACAGTGTTGCAGACTAAAGGCAAATACGTACGTATTGGAAACACTTTACTAGAAGAAATAACGCATCGTACAAAATTAGCTTGTATCTCCTAAACAACACGTTGTAACTCGAAATGATTTGGTGTGGCGTGTACGTCTAAACGTGTAGCCTCAAAAGAGAACCCACAGGAGAATTTTCTTTCGTCAAAATTTTTCAGAAACCACGTTTTAAGTAAATCCCGCATCGTGTGAAATTATCTTGTTTTTCCTAAACATCACATTGTAACTCGAAAAGCTTTGGTGTTGCGTGTATGTCTAAGTGTGTAGCCTCAAAGGAGAACGCACAGGAGAGTTTTCTCTCGAAAGAATATGTAAGAATACCACGTTATAACGAAATACAATGTTGCAGAGTAAAGACAAATACGTATGTATTGGAAACCCATAAATTTTACGAGATGAAATGAAGCATCGTACAAAATTAGCTTGTATCTCCTAAACAACACGTTGTAACTCGAAAAGATTTGGTGTGGCATGTACGTCTAAACATGTAGCCTCAAAAGAGAATCCACAGGACAATTTTCTTTCATCAAATTTTGTCAGAAAACCACGTTTTAAGGAAATCACACAACTTGAGAAATTATCTAGTTCTTCCTAAACAACACGTTTTAACTCGAAAAGCTTTGGTGTTGGGTGTATGTCTAAGCATGTAGCCCCAAAAGAGAACGCAGAGGAGAGTTTTCTCTCGAAAGAATATGTAAGAATGCCACGTTATAAGGAAATACAGTATGGCAGATTAAAGAGAAATATTTATTGGAAAAACTTTACAAGAAGAAATAACGCATCATACAAAATTAGCTTGTATCGCCTAAACAACACGTTGTAACTTAAAAAGATTTGGAGTGGCCTGTACGTCTAAACGTGTAGTCTCAAAAGAGAACCCATAGGAGAATTTTCTTTGGTCAAAATATGTCAGAAAACCACGTATTAAGGAAATCCCTCATTGTGCGAAATTATCTTGTTTTTCCTAAACAACACGTTGTAAAGCGAAAAACTTTGGTGTTGCGTGTATGTCTAAGCGTGTAGCCTCAAAAGAGGATGCACAGGAGAGTTTTTTCTCGAAAGAATATGTAAGAAAACCACGTTATAAGGAAATACAGTGTTGCAGACTAAAGGCAAATACGTATGTATTGGAAACACTTTACTAGAAGAAATAACGCATCGTACAAAATTAGCTTGTATCTCCTAAACAACACGTTGTAACTCGAAAAGATTTGGTGTGGCGTGTACGTCTAAACGTGTAGCCTCAAAAGAGAACCCACAGGAGAATTTTCTTTCGTCAAAATTTTTCAGAAACCACGTTTTAAGTAAATCCCGCATCGTGTGAAATTATCTTGTTTTTCCTAAACATCACATTGTAACTCGAAAAGCTTTGGTGTTGCGTGTATGTCTAAGTGTGTAGCCTCAAAGGAGAACGCACAGGAGAGTTTTCTCTCGAAAGAATATGTAAGAATACCACGTTATAACGAAATACAGTGTTGCAGAGTAAAGACAAATACGTATGTATTGGAAACCCATAAACTTTACGAGATGAAATAAATTATCGTACAAAATTAGCTTGTATCTCCTAAACAACACGTTGTAACTCGAATAGATTTGGTGTGGCTTGTACGTCTAAACGTGTAGCCTCAAAAGAGAACCCACAGGACAATTTTCTTTCGTCAAAATTTGTCAGAAAACCACGTTTTAAGGAAATCCCGCATTGTGAGAAATTATCTTGTTCTTCCTAAACAACACATTTTAACTCGAAAAGCTTTGGTGTTGGGTGTATGTCTAAGCGTGTAGCCCCAAAAGAGAACGCAGAGGAGAGTATTCTCTCGAAAGAATATGTAAGAATACCACGTTATAAGGAAATACAGTGTTGCAGAGTTAAGACAAATACTTACTTATTGGAAAAACTTTACGAGAAGAAATAATGCATCGTACAAAATTAGCTTGTATCTCCTAAACAACACGTTGTAACTTAAAAAGATTTGGTGTGGCCTGTACGTCTAAACGTGTAGTCTCAAAAGAGAACCCATAGGGGAATTTTCTTTGGTCAAAATTTGTCAGAAAACCACGTATTAAGGAAATCCCTCATCGTGTGAAATTATCTAGTTTTTCCTAAAAAACACGTTGTAACTCGAAAAGCTTTGGTGTTGCGTGTATGTCTAAGCATGTAGCCTCAAAAGAGGATGCACAGGAGAGTTTTCTCTTAAAAGAATATGTAAGAATACCACGTTATAAGGAAATACAGTGTTGCAGACTAAAGGCAAATACATATGTATTGGAAACTTTACGAGAAGAAATAACGCATCATACAAAATTAGCTTGTATCTCCTAAACAACACGTTGTAACTCGAAAAGATTTGGTGTGGCGTGTACGTCTAAACGTGTAGCCTCAAAAGAGAACCCACAGGAGAATTTTATTTCGTCAAAATTTGTCAGAAAACCACTTATTAAGGAAATCCCGCATTGTGCGAAACTGTGTTGTTTTTCCTAATCAACACATTGTAACTCGAAAATCTTTGCTGTTGTGTGTATGTCTAAGCATGTAGCCTCAAAGGTGAACGCACAGGAGAGATTTCTCTCGAACGAGTATGTAAGAATACCACATTATAAGGAAATACATAGTGGCAAATTAAAGATAAATACGTACCTTTTGGAAACACTTAAACTTTACAAGAAGATATAAAGCATCGTAAAAAATTAGCTTGTATCTCCTAAACAACACGTTGTAACTCGAAAAGATTTGGTGTGCCGTGTACATCTAAACGTGTAGCCTCAAATGAAAACCCACAGGAGAATTTTCTTTCGTCAAAATTTTTCAGAAAACCACGTTTTAAGGAATTCCCGCATCGTGCGAAATTATCTTGTTTTTCCTAAACAACACGTTGTAACTCGAAAAGCTTTGGTAGTGCGTGTATGTCTAAGCATGTAGCCTCGAAAGAGAACGCACAGGAGAGTTTTCTATCGAAAGAATATGTAAGAATACCACGTTGTAAGGAAATACAGTGCTGCAGAGTAAAGACAGATAAGTATGTATTGGAAACCCATAAACTTACGAGATGAAATAAAGCATCGTACAAAATTAGCTTGTATCTCCTAAACAACACGTTGTAACTCGAAAAGATTTGGTGTGGCCTGTACGTCTAAACGTGTAGCCTCAAAAGAGAACCCACAGGACAATTTCCTTTTGTCAAAATTTTTCAGAAAACCACGTTTTAAGGAAATTCCGGATCGTGAGAAATTATCTAGTTCTTCCTAAACAACACGTTTTAACTCGAAAAGCTTTGATGTTGGGTGTATGTGTAAGTATGTAGCCCCAAAAGAGAACGCACAGGAGAGTTTTCTCTTGAAAGAATATATAAGAATACCACGTTATAAGGAAATACAGTGTGGCAGAGTAAGGACAAATACGTACGTATTGGAAGCTCTTTATGAGAGAAATAACACATCTTGCAAAATTAGCTTCTATGTCCTTAACAACACGTTGTAACTCGAAAACATTTGGTGTGGTGTGTACGTCTAAACGTGTAGCCTCAAAAGAGAACCCACAGGAGAGTTTTCCTTCCTCATAATTTGTCAGAAAACCACGTTTTAAGGAAATCCCGCATCGTGCGAAATTATCTTGTTTTTCCTAAACAACACATTGTAACTAGAAAAGCTTTGGTGTTGCATGTATGTCTAAGTGTTTAGCCTCAAAAGAGAATGCACAGGAGAGTTTTCTCTCGAAAGAATATGTAAGAATACCACGTTATAAGGAAATATATTGCTGCAGAGTAAAGACAAATACATACGTATTGGAAACACATTATGAGAAGAAATAGCGCATGGTAAAAAATTAGCTTTTATCTCCGAAACAACACGTTGTAATTCAAAAAGATTTGGTGTGGCGTGTACGTCTAAACGTGTAGCCTCAAAAGAGAACCCACAGGAGAATTTTCTTTCGTCAAAATTCGTCAGAAAACCACGTTTTAAGGAAATCCCGCATCGTGCGAAATTATCTTGTTTTTCCTAATCAATACGTTGTAACTCGAAAAGCTTTGGTGTTGCATGTATGTCTAAGCGTGTAGCCTCCAAAGAGAACGCACAGGATAGTTTTCTCTCGAAAGAATATGTAAGAATACCACGTTATAAGGAAACACAGTGTTGCAGAGTATAGACAAATATGTACTTATTGGAAACACTTTAGGAGAAGAAATAACGCATCATGCAAAATTAGCTTGTATCTCCTAAACAACACGTTGTAACTCGAAAAGATTTGTGTGGCGAAAACGTCTAAACCTGTAGCCTCAAAAGAGAACCCACAGGAGAGTTTTCTTTCTTCAAAATTTGTCAGAAAACCACGTTTTAAGGAAATCCCACATCGTGAGAAATTATCTTGTTTTTCCTAAACAATATGTTGTAACTCGAAAAGCTTTGGTGTTGCGTGTATTTCTAAGCGTGTAGCCTCAAAAGAGAACCCACAGGAGAGTTTACTCCCGAAAGAATATGTAGGAATACTACGTTATAAGGAAATACAGTGTTGCATAGTAAAGACAAATACATACTTATTGGAAACACTTAAACTTTACGAGAAGAATTAACACATAGTACAAAATTAGCTTGTATATCCTAAACAACACGTTATACCTCAAAAGGATTTGGTGTGGCGTGTATGTCTAAACGTGTAGCCTCAAAAGAGAACCCACAGGAGAATTTTCCTTCGTCAAAATTTGACAGAAAACCACGTTTTAACGAAATCCTGCATCATGCGTAATTATCTTGTTTTTCCAAAACAACACGTTGTAACTCGAAAAGCTTTGGTGTTGCGTGAATGTCTAAGCGTGTAGCCTCCAAAGAGAACGCACAGGAGAGTTTTCTCTCGAAAGAATATGTAAGAATACCACATTATAAGGAAATACAGTGTTGCAGAGTAGAGGCAAATACATACTTATTGGAAACACTTAAACTTTACGAGAAGAAATAATGCATCGTAAAAAAATTAGCTTGTATCTCCTAAACAACAAGTTGTAACTCAAAAAGATTTGGTGTGGCGTGTACGTCTAAACGTGTAGCCTCAAAAGAGAACCCACAGGAGAATTTTCTTTCGTCAAAATTTGTCAGAAAACCACGTTTTAAGGAAATCCCGCATCGTGAGAAATTATCTTGTTCTTCCTAAACAACACGTTGTAACTCGAAAAGCTTTGCTGTTGCGTGTATGTCTAAGCGTGTAGCCTCAAATGAGAATGCACAGGAGAGTTTTCTCTCGAAAGAATATGTAAGAATACCACGTTGTAAGGAAATACATTTTTGCAGAGTAAAGACAAATACTTACTTATTGGAAAAACTTTACGAGAAGAAATAACGCATCATACAAAATTAGCTTGTATCTCCTAAACAACACGTTGTAACTTAAAAAGATTTGATGTGGCCTGTACGTCTATACATGTAGTCTCAATTGAGAACCCATAGGAGAATTTTCTTTGGTCAAAATTCGTCAGAAAACCACGTATTAAGGAAATCCCTCATCGTGCGAAATTATCTTGTTTTTCCTAAACAACACATTGTAACGCAAAAAGCTTTGGTGTTGCGTGTATGTCTAAGCGTGTAGCCTCAAAAGAGAACGCACAGGAGAGTTTTCTCTCGAAAGAATATGTAAGAATACCACGTTATAAGGAAATACAGTGTTGCAGAGTAAAGACAAATATGTATGTATTGGAAACTCATAAACTTTAAGAGATGAAATAAAGCATCGTACAAAATTAGCTTGTATCTCCTAAACAGCACGTTGTAACTCGAAAAGATTTGGTGTGGCGTGTACGTCTAAACGTGTAGCCACAAAAGAGAACCCAAAGGACAATTTTCTTTCGTCAAAATTTTTCAGAAAACCACGTTTTAAGGAAATCCCACATCGTGAGAAATTATCTTGTTCTTCCTAAACAACACGTTTTAACTCGAAAATCTTTGGTGTTGGGTGTATGTCTAAGCATGTAGCCCCGAAAGAGAACGCACAGGAGAGTTTTCTCTCGAAAGAATATGTAAGAATTCCACGTTATAAGGAAATTCAGTGTGGCAGAGTAAAGACAAATATGTATGTATTGGAAGCACTTTATGAGAGAAATAACGCATCTTGCAAAATTAGCTTGTATGTCCTAAACAACACGTTGTAACTCGAAAAGATTTGGTGTGGCGTGTACGTCTATACGTGTAGCCTCAAAAGAGAACCCACAGGAGAGTTTTCTTTCGTCAAAATTTGTCAGAAAACCACGTTTTAAGGAAATCCCTCATCGTGCGAAATTATCTTGTTTTTCCTAAACAACACGTTGTAACTAGAAAAGATTTGCTGTTGCGTGTATGTCTAAGCGTGTAGCCTCAAAAGAGAATGCACAGGAGAGTTTTCTCTCGAAAGAATATGTAAGAATACCACGTTATAAGGAAATACATGGCTGCAGAGTAAAGACAAATACGTACGTATAGGAAACACATTATGAGAAGAAATGATGCATGGTACAAAATTAGCTTGTATCTCCGAAACAACACGTGGTAACTCAAAAAGATTTGTTGCGGCATGTATGTCTAAACGTGTAGCCTCAAAAGAGAACCCACAGGAGAATTTTCTTACGTCAAAATTTGTCAGAGAACCACGTTTTAAGGAAATCCTGCATCGTGAGAAATTATCTTGTTTTTCCTAATCAACACGTTGTAACTCGAAAAGCTTTGGTGTTGCGTGTATGTCTAAGAGTGTAGCCTCCAAAGGGAATGCACAGGATAGTTTTCTCTCGAAAGAATATGTAAGAATACCACGTTATAAGGAAATACAGTGTTGCAGAGTATAGACAAATATGTACTTATTGGAAAAACTTTAGAAGAAATAACGCATCATGCAAAATTAGCTTGTATCTCCTAAACAACAAGTTGTAACTCAAAAAGATTTGGTGTGGCGTGTACGTCTAAACGTGTAGCCTCAAAAGAGAACCCACAGGAGAATTTTCTTTCGTCAAAATTTGTCAGAAAACCACGTTTTAAGGAAATCCCGCATCGTGAGAAATTATCTTGTTCTTCCTAAACAACACGTTGTAACTCGAAAAGCTTTGCTGTTGGATGTATGTCTAAGCGTGTAGCCTCAAATGAGAACGCACAGGAGAGTTTTCTCTCGAAAAAATATGTAAGAATACCACGTTGTAAGGAAATACATTTTTGCAGAGTAAAGACAAATACTTACTTATTGGAAAAACTTTACAAGAAGAAATAACGCAACGTACAAAATTAGCTTGTATCTCCTAAACAACACGTTGTAATTTAAAAAGATTTGATGTGGCCTGTACGTCTACACGTGTAGTCTCAAAAGAGAACCCATAGGAGAATTTTCTTTGGTCAAAATTTGTCAGAAAACCACGTATTAAGGAAATCCCTCATCGTGCGAAATTATCTTGTTTTTCCTAAACAACACATTGTCACGCGAAAAGCTTTGGTGTTGCGTGTATGTCTAAGCATGTAGCCTCAAAATAAAACACACAGGAGAGTTTTCTCTCGAAAGAATATGTAAGAATACCACGTTATAAGGAAATACAGTGTTGCAGAGTAAAGACAAATATGTATGTATTGGAAACCCATAAACTTTACGAGATGAAATAAAGCATCGTACAAAATTAGCTTGTATCTCCTAAACAACACGTTGTAACTCGAAAAGATTTGGTGTGGCGTGTACGTCTAAACGTGTAGCCTCAAAAGAGAACCCACAGGACAATTTTCTTTCATCAAATTTTGTCAGAAAACCACGTTTTAAGGAAATCCCGCATCGTGAGAAATTATCTAGTTCTTCCTAACCATGTTTTAACTCGAAAAGCTTTGGTGTTGGGTGTATGTCTAAACATGTAGCCCCAAAAGAGAACGCAGAGGAGAGTTTTCTCTCGAAAGAAAATGTAAGAATGCCACGTTTTAAGGAAATACAGTGTTGCAGAGTAAAGACAAATACTTATTTATTGGAAAAACTTTACAAGAAGAAATAATGCATCATACAAAATTAGCTTGTATCGCCTAAACAACACGTTGTAACTTAAAAAGATTTGGAGTGGCCTGTACGTCTAAACGTGAAGTCTCAAAAGAGAACCCATAGGAGAATTTTCTTTGGTCAAAATATGTCAGAAAACCACGTATTAAGGAAATCCCTCATTGTGCGAAATTATCTTGTTTTTCCTAAACAACACGTTGTAACGCGAAAAGCTTTGGTGTTGCGTGTATGTCTAAGCGTGTAGCCTCAAAGGAGGATGCACAGGAGAGTTTTCTCTCTAAAGAATATGTAAGAATACCACGTTATAAGGAAATACAGTGTTGCACACTAAAGGCAAATACGTATGTATTGGAAACACTTTACTAGAAGAAATAACGCATCGTACAAAATTAGCTTGTATCTCCTAAACAACACGTTGTAACTCGAAAAGATTTGGTGTGGCGTGTACGTCTAAACGTGTAGCCTCAAAAGAGAACCCACAGGAGAATTTTCTTTCATCAAAATTTTTCAGAAACCATGTTTTAAGTAAATCCCGCATCGTGTGAAATTATCTTGTTTTTCCTAAACATCACATTGTAACTCGAAAAGCTTTGGTGTTGCGTGTATGTCTAAGTGTGTAGCCTCAAAGGAGAACGCACAGGAGAGTTTTCTCTCGAAAGAATATGTAAGAATACCACGTTATAACGAAATACAGTGTTGCAGAGTAAAGACAAATATGTATGTATTGGAAACCCATAAACTTTACGAGATGAAATAAATTATCGTACAAAATTAGCTTGTATCTCCTAAACAACACGTTGTAACTCGAAAAGATTTGGTGTGGCTTGTACGTCTAAACGTGTAGCCTCAAAAGAGAACCCACAGGACAATTTTCTTTCGTCAAAATTTGTCAGAAAACCACGATTTAAGGAAATCCCACATCGTGAGAAATTATCTTGTTCTTCCTAAACAACACGTTTTAACTCGAAAAGCTTTGGTGTTGGGTGTATGTCTAAGCGTGAAGCCCCAAAAGAGAACGCAGAGGAGAGTATTCTCTCGAAAGAATATGTAAGAATACCACGTTATAAGGAAATACAGTGTTGCAGAGTTAAGACAAATACTTACTTATTGGAAAAACTTTATGAGAAGAAATAATGCATCGTACAAAATTAGCTTGTATCTCCTAAACAACACGTTGTAACTTAAAAAGATTTGGTGTGGCCTGTACGTCTAAACGTGTAGTCTCAAAAGAGAACCCATAGGAGAATTTTCTTTGGTCAAAATTTGTCAGAAAACCACGTATTAAGGAAATCCCTCATCGTGTGAAATTATCTAGTTTTTCCTAAAAAACACGTTGTAACTCGAAAAGCTTTGGTGTTGCGTGTATGTCTAAGTGTGTAGGCTCAAAAGAGGATGCACAGGAGAGTTTTCTCTCGAAAAAATATGTAAGAATACCACGTTATAAGGAAATACAGTGTTGCAGACTAAAGGCAAATACATATGTATTGGAAACACTTTACGAGAAGAAATAACGCATCATACAAAATTAGCTTGTATCTCCTAAACAACACGTTGTAACTCGAAAAGATTTCGTGTGGCGTGTACGTCTAAACGTGTAGCCTCAAAAGAGAACCCACAGGAGAATTTTCTTTCGTCAAAATTTGTCAGAAAACCACTTATTAAGGAAATCCCGCATCGTGCGAAACTGTGTTGTTTTTCCTAATCAACACATTGTAACTCGAAAATCTTTCCTGTTGTGTGTATTTCTAAGCATGTAGCCTCAAAGGTGAACGCACAGGAGAGAATTCTCTCGAACGAGTATGTAAGAATACCATGTTATAAGGAAATACATTGTGGCAAATTAAAGATAAATACGTACCTTTTGGAAACACTTAAACTTTACAAGAAGATATAAAGCATCGTAAAAAATTAGCTTGTATCTCCTAAACAACACGTTGTAACTCGAAAAGATTTGGTGTGGCGTGTACATCTAAACGTGTAGCCTCAAATGAAAACCCACAGGAGAATTTTCTTTCGTCAAAATTTTTCAGAAAACCACGTTTTAAGGAATTCCCGCATCGTGCGAAATTATCTTGTTTTTCCTAAACAACATGTTGTAACTCGAAAAGCTTTGGTAGTGCATGTATGTCTAAGCATGTAGCCTCGAAAGAGAACACACAGGAGAGTTTTCTATCGAAAGAATATGTAAGAATACCACGTTGTAAGGAAATACAGTGTTGCAGAGTAAAGACAGATAAGTATGTATTGGAAACCCATAAACTTTACGAGATGAAATAAAGCATCGTACAAAATTAGCTTGTATCTCCTAAACAACACGTTGTAACTCGAAAAGATTTAGTGTGGCCTGTACGTCTAAACGTGTAGCCTCAAAAGAGAACCCACAGGACAATTTCCTTTTGTCAAAATTTTTCAGAAAACCACGTTTTAAGGAAATCCCGGATCGTGAGAAATTATCTAGTTCTTCCTAAACAACACGTTTTAACTCGAAAAGCTTTGATGTTGGGTGTATGTCTAAGTATGTAGCCCCAAAAGAGAACACACAGGAGAGGTTTCTCTCAAAAGAAGATGTAAGAATACCACGTTATAAGGAAATACAGTGTGGCAGAGTAAAGACAAATACGTACGTATTGGAAGCTCTTTATGAGAGAAATAACACATCTTGCAAAATTAGCTTCTATGTCCTTAACAACACGTTGTAACTCGAAAACATTTGGTGTGGTGTGTACGTCTAAACGTGTAGCCTCAAAAGAGAACCCACAGGAGAGTTTTCCTTCCTCAAAATTTGTCAGAAAACCACGTTTTAAGGAAATCCTGCATCGTGCGAAATTATCTTGTTTTTCCCAAACAACACATTGTAACTAGAAAAGCTTTGGTGTTGCGTGTATGTCTAAGCGTTTAGCCTCAAAAGAGAATGCACAGGAGAGTTTTCTCTCGAAAGAATATGTAAGAATATCACGTTATAAGGAAATATATTGCTGCAGAGTAAAGACAAATACGTACGTATTGGAAACACATTATGAGAAGAAATAGCGCATGGTAAAAAATTAGCTTTTATCTCCGAAACAACACGTTGTAATTCAAAAAGATTTGGTGTGGCGTGTACGTCTAAAGGTGTAGCCTCAAAAGAGAACCCACAGGAGAATTTTCTTTCGTCAAAATTCGTCAGAAAACCACGTTTTAAGGAAATCCCGCATCGTGTGAAATTATCTTGTTTTTCCTAATCAACACGTTGTAACTCGAAAAGCTTTGGTGTTGCGTGTATGTCTAAGCGTGTAGCCTCCAAAGAGAACGCACAGGATAGTTTTGTCTCGAAAGAATATGTAAGAATACCACGTTATAAGGAAACACAGTGTAGCAGAGTATAGACAAATATGTACTTATTGGAAACACTTTAGGAGAAGAAATAACGCATCATGCAAAATTAGCTTGTATCTCCTAAACAACACGTTGTAACTCGAAAAGATTTGTTGTGGCGAAAACGTCTAAACCTGTAGCCTCAAAAGAGAACCCACAGGAGAGTTTTCTTTCGTCAAAATTTGTCAGAAAACCACGGTTTAAGGAAATCCCGCATCGTGCGAAATTATCCTGTTTTTCCTAAACAATATGTTGTAACTCGAAAAGCTTTGGTGTTGCGTGTATGTCTAAGCGTGTAGCCTCAAAAGAGAACGGACAGGAGAGTTTTCTCCCGAAAGAATATGTAGGAATACTACGTTTTAAGGAAATACAGTGTTGCATAGTAAAGACAAATACATACTTATTGGAAACACTTAAACTTTACGAGAAGAAATAACATATAGTACAAAATTAGCTTGTATATCCTAAACAACACGTTATACCTCAAAAGGATTTGGTGTGGCGTGTATGTCTAAACGTGTAGCCTCAAAAGAGAACCCACAGGAGAATTTTCTTTCGTCAAAATTTGACAGAAAACCACGTTTTAAGGAAATCCCGCATCATGCGAAATTGTCTTGTTTTTCCAAAACAACACGTTGTAACTCGAAAAGCTTTGGTGTTGCGTGAAGTCTAAGCGTGTATCCTCCAAAGAGAACGCACAGGAGAGTTTTCTCTCGAAAGAATATGTAAGAATACCACGTTATAAGGAAATACAGTGTTGCAGAGTAGAGGCAAATACATACTTATTGGAAACACTTAAGCTTTACGAGAAGAAATAATGCATCGTAAAAAAATTAGCTTGTATCTCCTAAACAACAAGTTGTAACTCAAAAAGATTTGGTGTGGCGTGTACGTCTAAACGTGTAGCCTCAAAAGAGAACCCACAGGAGAATTTTCTTTCGTCAAAATTTGTCAGAAAACCACGTTTTAAGGAAATCCCGCATCGTGAGAAATTACCTTGTTCTTCCTAAACAACATGTTGTAACTCGAAAAGCTTTGCTGTTGCGTGTATGTCTAAGCGTGTAGCCTCAAATGAGAACGCACAGGAGAGTTTTCTCTCGAAAAATATGTAAGAATACCACGTTGTAAGGAAATACATTTTTGCAGAGTAAAGACAAATACTTACTTATTGGAAAAACTTTACGAGAAGAAATAACGCATCCTACAAAATTAGCTTGTATCTCCTAAACAACACGTTGTAACTTAAAAAGATTTGATGTGGCCTGTACGTCTAAACGTGTAGTCTCAAAAGAGAACCCATAGGAGAATTTTCTTTGGTCAAAATTCGTCAGAAAGCCACGTATTAAGGAAATCCCTCATTGTGCGAAATTATCTTGTTTTTCCTAAACAACACATTGTAACGCTAAAAGCTTTGGTGTTGCGTGTATGTCTAAGCGTGTAGCCTCAAAAGAGAAGGCACAGGAGAGTTTTCTCTCGAAAGAATATGTAAGAATACCATGTTATAACGAAATACAGTGTTGCAGAGTAAAGACAAATATGTATGTATTGGAAACACATAAACTTTAAGAGATGAAATAAAGCATCGTACAAAATTAACTTGTATCTCCTAAACAACACGTGGTAATTCGAAAAGATTTGGTGTGGCGTGTACGTCTAAACGTGTAGCCACAAAAGAGAACCCACAGGACAATTTTCTTCGTCAAAATTTTTCAGAAAACCACATTTTAAGGAAATCCCACATCGTGAGAAATTATCTTGTTCTTCCTAAACAACACGTTTTAACTCGAAAAGCTTTGGTGTTGGGTGTATGTCTAAGCATGTAGCCCCAAAAGAGAACGCACAGGAGAGTTTTCTCTCGAAAGAATATGTAAGAATTCCACGTTATAAGGAAATTCAGTGCGGCAGAGTAAAGACAAATATGTATGTATTGGAAGCACTTTATGAGAGAAATAACGCATCTTGCAAAATTAGCTTGTATGTCCTAAACAACACGTTGTAACTCGAAAAGATTTGGTGTGGCGTGTACGTCTATACATGTAGCCTCAAAAGAGAACCCACAGGAGAGTTTTCTTTCGTCAAAATTTGTCAGAAAACCACGTTTTAAGGAAATCCCTCATCGTGCGAAATTATCTTGTTTTTCCTGAACAACACGTTGTAACTAGAAAAGCTTTGCTGTTGCGTGTATGTCTAAGCGTGTAGCCTTAAAAGAGAATGCACAAGAGAGTTTTCTCTCGAAAAAAATATGTAAGAATACCACGTTATAAGGAAATACATGGCTGCAGAGTAAAGACAAATACGTACGTATAGGAAACACATTATGAGAAGAAATGATGCATGGTACAAAATTAGCTTGTATCTCCGAAACAACACGTGGTAACTCAAAAAGATTTGGTGCGGCATGTATGTCTAAACGTCTAGCCTCAAAAGAGAACCCACAGGAGAATTTTCTTACGTCAAAATTTGTCAGAGAACCACGTTTTAAGGAAATCCTGCATCGTGCGAAATTATCTTGTTTTTCCTAATCAACACGTTGTAACTCGAAAAGCTTTGGTGTTGCGTGTATGTCTAAGAGTGTAGCCTCCAAAGGGAACGCACAGGATAGTTTTCTCTCGAAAGAATATGTAAGAATACCACGTTATAAGGAAATACAGTGTTGCAGAGTATAGACAAATATGTACTTATTGGAAAAACTTTAGAAGAAATAACGCATCATGCAAAATTAGATTGTATCTCCTAAACAACAAGTTGTAACTCAAAAAGATTTGGTGTGGCGTGTACGTCTAAACGTGTAGCCTCAAAAGAGAATCCACAGGAGAATTTTCTTTCGTCAAAATTTGTCAGAAAACCACGTTTTAAGGAAATCCCGCATCGTGAGGAAATATCTTGTTCTTCCTAAACAACACGTTGTAACTCGAAAAGCTTTGCTGTTGCGTGTATGTCTAAGCGTGTAGCCTCAAATGAGAACGCACAGGAGAGTTTTCTCTCGAAAAAATATGTAAGAATACCACGTTGTAAGGAAATACATTTTTGCAGAGTAAAGACAAATACTTACTTATTGGAAACACTTTACGAGAAGAAATTAAGCATCATACAATATTAGCTTGTATCTCCTAAACAACAAGTGGAAACTCGAAAATATTTGGTTTGGCGTGTACGTCTAAAAGTTTAGCCTCAAAAGAGAACCCACTGGAGAATTTTCTTTCGCCAAAATTTGTCAGAAAACCACATTTTAAAGAAATCCCGCATCCTGCGAAATTATCTTGTTTTTCCCAAACAACACGTTGTAACTCGAAAAGCTTTGGTGTTGCGTGTATGTCTCAGTGTGTAGCCTCAAAAGAGAACACACAGGAGAGTTTTCACTCGAAAGAATATGTAAGAATACCAGGTTATAAGGAAATACAGTGTTGCAGAATAAAGACAAATACGTACGTATTGGAAACACTTTACGAGAAGAAATAACGCATCATACAAAAGTAGCTTGTATCTCCTAAAAAACACGTTGTAACTCGAAAAGATTTGGTGTGGCGTGTACGTCTAAACGTGTAGCCTCAAAAAGAGAACCCACAGGAGAATTTTCTTTGGTCAAATTTGTCAGAAAACCACGTATTAAGAAATCCTGCATCGTGCGAAATTATCTTGTTTTTCCTAAACAACACGTTGTAACTCGAAAAGCTTTGGTGTTGCGAGTATGTCTCAGCGTGTAGCCTCAAAAGAGAACACACAGGAGAGTTTTTCCTCAAAAGAATATGTAAGAATACCACGTTATAAGGAAATACAGTGTTGCAGAGTAAAGACAAATTCGTACGTATTGGAAACCCTTAAACTTTATGGGATGAAATAAAGCATCGTACAAAATGAGCTCGTATCTCCTAAAGAACATGTTGTAACTCGAAAAGATTTGGCGTGGCATGTACGTCTAAACGTGTAGCCTCAAAAGGGAACCCACAGGAGAATTTTCTTTAATCAAAATTTGTCAGAAACCACGTTTTAAGGAAATATCGTATCGTGCGAAATTATCTTGTTTTTCCTAAACAACACGTTGTAACTTGAAAAGCTTTGGTGTTGCGTGTATGTCTAAGCGTGTAGCCTCAAAAGAGAACACACAGGAGAGTTTTCTCTCGAAAGAATACATAAGAATACCACTTTAAAGGAAGTATAGTGTTGCTGAGAAAAGACAAAAACGTACATTTTGGAAACGCTTAAACTTTACAAGATGAAATAAAGCATAGTACAAAATTAGCTTGTGACTCATAAACAACACGTTGTTACTCCAGAGGATTTAGTGTGGCCTGTACGTCTAAACGAGGAGCCTCAAAAGAGAACCCACAGGACAATTTTCTTTCGTCAAAATTTGTCAGAAAACCACGTTTTAAGGAAATCCCGCATCGTGAGAAATTATCTTGTTCTTCCTAAACAACACGTTTTAACTCAAAAAGCTTAGGTGTTGCGTGTATATCTAAGCATATAGCCTCAAAGGAGAATGCACAGGAGAGTTTTCTCTCGAAAGAATATGTAAGAATATCACGTTATACAGAAATACAGGGTTGCAAAGTAAAGACAAATACATATGTATTGGAAACACTTTATGAGAGAAATAACGCATCATACAAAAATAGTTTGTATGTCCTAAACAACACGTTGTAACTTGAAAACATTTGGTGTTCCGTGTATGTCTAAACGTGTAGCCTCAAAAGAGAACCCCCAGTAGAATTTTCTTTCGTCAAAATTTTTCAGAAAACCACGTTTTAAGGACATTCTGCATCGTGCGAAATTATCTTGTTTTACATAAACAACACATTGTAACTCGAAGAGCTTTGGAGTTGCATGTATGGCTAAGCGTGTAGCCTCAAAAGAGAACGCACAGGAGAGGTTTCTCTCGAAAGAATATGTAAGAATACCACGTTATAAGGAAATACAGTGCTGCAGAGTAAAGACAAATACGTAAATAAGGGAAACACTTTACGAGAAGAAATAATGCATGGTACAAAATTAGCTTGTATCTCCTAAACAAAACGATATAACTCAAAAAGATTTGGTGTGGCGTGTATGTCTAAACGGTTAGCCTCAAAGGAGAACCCACAGGAGAATTTTCTTTCGTCAAAATTTGTCAGAAAACCACGTTTTAAGGAAATCCCGCTTCGTGCTAAATTATCTTGTTTTTCCTAAACAACACGTTGTAACTCGAAAAGCTTTGGTGTTGCGTGTATGTCTAAGCGTGTAGCCTCAAAAGAGAACGCACAGTAGAGTTTTCTCTCGAAAGAATATGTAAGGATACCACATTATAAGGAAATACAGTGTTGCAGAGTAAAGACTAATACATACGTATTGGAAACACTTTATGAGAGAAATAACGCATCTTTCAAAATTAGCTTGTATGTCCTAAACTACACGTTGGAACTCGAAAAGATTTGGTGTGGCATGTACGTCTAAACGTGTAGCCTCAAAAGAGTACCCACAGGAGAGTTTTATTTCTTCAAAATTTGTCAGAAAACCACGTTTTAAGGAAATCCCGCATCGTGCGAAATTATGTTGTTTTTCCTAAATAACACGTTGTAACTCGAAAAGCTTTGGTGTTGCGTGTATATATAAGCACGTAGCCTCAAAGGAGAATGCACAGGAGAGTTTTCTCTCGAAAGAATATGCAAGAATACCACGTTATAAGGAAATACAGTGTTGCAGAGTAAAGGCAAATATGTATGTAATGGAAACACTTAAACTTTATGAGAAGAAATAACGCTTCGTAAAAAAATTAGCTTGTATCTCCTAAACAACACGTTGTAACTCGAAAAGATTTGATGTGGTGTGTACGTCTAAATGTGTAGCATCACAAGAGAACCCACAGGAGTATTTTCTTTCGTCAAAATTTGTCAGAAAACCACGTTTTAAGGAAATCCCGCATCGTGCTAAATTATCTTGTTTTTCCTAAACAACACATTGTAACTCGAAAAGCTTTGGTGTTGCGTGTATGTCAAAGCATGTAGCCTCAAAAGAGAACGCACAGGAGAGTTTTCTCTCGAAAGAATATGTAAGAATACCACGTTATAAGGAAATACAGTATTGCAGAGTAAAGACAAATACGTACTTATTGGAAACAATTAAACTTTACGAGAAGAAATAAGGCATCGTACAAAATTAGTATGTATCTCCTAAACATCACGTTATAACTCGAAAAGATTTGGTGTGGTGTGTACGTCTAAAAGTGTAGCCTCAAACGAGAACCCACAGGAGAATTTTCGTTCATCAAAATTTGTCAGAAAACCACGTTTTACGGAAACCCTGAATCGTGCGAAATTATCTTGTTTTTCCTAAGCAACACGTTGTAACGCGAAAACCTTTGGTGTTGTGTGTATGTCTAAGCGTGTAGCCTCAAAAGAGAATGCAAAGGAGAGTTTTTTCTCGAAAGAATATATAAGAATACCACGTTATTAGGAAATACAGTGTTGCAGAGTAAAGACAAATATTTACGTATTGGAAAAACTTTACAAGAAGAAATAACGCATCGTACAAAATTAGCTTGTATCTCCTAAACAACACGTGGTAACTCGAAAAGATTTGGTGTGACGTGTACGTCTAAACGTGTAGCCTCAAAAGATAACCCACAAGAGAATTTTCTTTTGTCAAAATTTGTCAGAAAACCACGTTTTAAGGAAATCCCGCATCGTGCGAAATTAAATTTTTATTCATAAACAACATGTTGTAACTCGAAAAGCTTTGGTGTTGCCTGTATGTCTAAGTGTGTAGCCTCAAAAGGGAACACACAGGATAGTTTTCTCTCGAAAGAATATATAAGAATACCACATTATAAGGAAATACAGTGTTTCAGAGTAAAGACAAATACTTACGTATTGGAAACACCTTACAAGAAGAATTAACTCATCGTACAAAATTAGCTTGTATCTCCTAAAAAACACGTTGTAACTCGAAAACACTTGGTGTGGCATGTACGACTAAATGTGTAGCCTCAAAAGAGAACCCACAGGAGAATTTTCTTTCGTCAAAATTTTTCAGAAAACCACGTCTTAAGGAAATCCCGCATCGTGTGAAATCATCTTCTTTTTCCTAAACAACATGTTGTAACTCGAAAAGCTTTAGTGTTGCGTGTATGTGTAAGCGTGGAGCCTCAAAAGAGAAGGCACAGGAGAGTTTTCTCTCGAAAGAATATGTAAGAATACCACGTTATTAGGAAATACAATTTTGCAGAGTAAATGCAAATAAGTATATATTGGGAACACTTTACAAGAAGAAATAACGCATCGAACAAAATTAGCTTATATCTCCTAAACAACACGTGGAAACTCGAAAAGATTTGGTTTGACGTGTATGTCTAAACGTGTAGCCTCAAAGGAGAACAAAAAGGAGAATTTTCTTTTGTCAAAATTTGTCAGAAAACCACGTTTTAAAGAAATCCCGCATCCTGCGAAATTATCTTGTTTTTCCAAAACAACACGTTGTAACTCGAAAAGCTTTGGTGTTGCGTGTATGTCTCAGTGTGTAGCCTCAAAAGAGAACACACAGGAGAGTTTTCACTCGAAAGAATATGTAAGAATACCAGGTTATAAGGAAATACAGTGTTGCAGAATAAAGACAAATACGTACGTATTGGAAACACTTTACGAGAAGAAATAACGCATCATACAAAAGTAGCTTGTATCTCCTAAAAAACACGTTGTAACTCGAAAAGATTTGGTGTGGCGTGTACGTCTAAACGTGTAGCCTCAAAAAGAGAACCCACAGGAGAATTTTCTTTGGTCAAATTTGTCAGAAAACCACGTATTAAGGAAATCCTGCATCGTGCGAAATTATCTTGTTTTTCCTAAACAACACGTTGTAACTCGAAAAGCTTTGGTGTTGCGTGTATGTCTCAGCGTGTAGCCTCAAAAGAGAACACACAGGAGAGTTTTCTCTCAAAAGAATATGTAAGAATACCACGTTATAAGGAAATACAGTGTTGCAGAGTAAAGATAAATACGTACGTATTGGAAACCCTTAAACTTTATGGGATGAAATAAAGCACCGTACAAAATGAGCTCATATCTCCTAAACAACATGTTGTAACTCGAAAAGATTTCTTGTGGCATGTACGTCTAATCGTGTAGCCTCAAAAGCGAACCCACAGGAGAATTTTCTTTCATCAAAATTTGTCAGAATCCACGTTTTAAGGAAATATCGTATCGTGCGAAATTATCTTGTTTTTCCTAAACAACACGTTGTAACTTGAAAAGATTTGGTGTTGCGTGTATGTCTAAGCGTGTAGCCTCAAAAGAGAACACACAGGAGAGTTTTCTCTCGAAAGAATACGTAGGAATACCACTTTAAAAGAAGTACAGTGTTGCTGAGTAAAGACAAAAACGTACATATTGGAAACCCTTAAACTTTACGAGATGAAATAAAGCATCGTACAAAATTAGCTTGTGACTCATAAACAACACGTTGTTACTCGAGAGGATTTAGTGTGGCCTGTACCTCTAAACGAGGAGCCTCAAAAGAGAACCCACAGGACAATTTTCTTTCGTCAAAATTTGTCAGAAAACCACGTTTTAAGGAAATCCCGCATCGTGAGAAATTATCTTGTTCTTCCTAAACAACACGTTTTAACTCAAAAAGCTTAGGTGTTGCGTGTATATCTAAGCGTATAGCCTCAAAGGAGAATGCACAGGAGAGTTTTCTCTCGAAAGAATATGTAAGAATATCACGTTATACAGAAATACAGGGTTGCAAAGTAAAGACAAATACATATGTATTGGAAACACTTTATGAGAGAAATAACGCATCATACAAAAATAGTTTGTATGTCCTAAACAACACGTTGTAACTTGAAAACATTTGGTGTTCCGTGTATGTCTAAACGTGTAGCCTCAAAAGAGAACCCCCAGTAGAATTTTCTATCGTCAAAATTTTTCAGAAAACCACATTTTAAGGACATTCTGCATCGTGCGAAATTATCTTGTTTTACATAAACAACACAATGTAACTCGAAGAGCTTTGGAGTTGCATGTATGTCTAAGCGTGTAGCCTCAAAAGAGAACGCACAGGAGAGGTTTCTCTCGAAAGAATATGTAAGAATACCACGTTATAAGGAAATACAGTGCTGCAGAGTAAAGACAAATACGTAAGTAAGGGAAACACTTTACGAGAAGAAATAATGCATGGTACAAAATTAGCTTGTATCTCCTAAACAAAACGATATAACTCAAAAAGATTTGGTGTGGCTGGTATGTCTAAACGGTTAGCCTCAAAGGAGAACCCACAGGAGAATTTTCTTTCGTCAAAATTTGTCAGAAAACCACGTTTTAAGGAAATCCCGCTTCGTGCTAAATTATCTTGTTTTTCCTAAACAACACGTTGTAACTCGAAAAGCTTTGGTGTTGCGTGTATGTCTAAGCGTGTAGCCTCAAAAGAGAACGCACAGTAGAGTTTTCTCTCGAAAGAATATGTAAGGATACCACATTATAAGGAAATACAGTGTTGCAGAGTAAAGACTAATACATACGTATTGGAAACACTTTATGAGAGAAATAACGCATCTTGCAAAATTAGCTTGTATGTCCTAAACAACACGTTGGAACTCGAAAAGATTTGGTGTGGCATGTACGTCTAAACGTGTAGCCTCAAAAGAGTACCCACAGGAGAGTTTTATTTCTTCAAAATTTGTCAGAAAACCACGTTTTAAGGAAATCCCGCATCGTGCGAAATTATGTTGTTTTTCCTAAATAACACGTTGTAACTCGAAAAGCTTTGGTGTTGCGTGTATATCTAAGCACATAGCCTCAAAGGAGAATGCACAGGAGAGTTTTCTCTCGAAAGAATATGCAAGAATACCACGTTATAAGGAAATACAGTGTTGCAGAGTAAAGGCAAATATGTACGTAATGGAAACACTTAAACTTTATGAGAAGAAATAACGCTTCGTAAAAAAATTAGCTTGTATCTCCTAAACAACACGTTGTAACTCGAAAAGATTTGATGTGGTGTGTACGTCTAAATGTGTAGCCTCAAAAGAGAACCCACAGGAGTATTTTCTTTCGTCAAAATTTGTCAGAAAACTACGTTTTAAGGAAATCCCGCATCGTGCTAAATTATCTTGTTTTTCCTAAACAACACATTGTAACTCGAAAAGCTTTGGTGTTGCGTGTATGTCAAAGCATGTAGCCTCAAAAGAAAACGCACAGGAGAGTTTTCTCTCGAAAGAATATGTAAGAATACCACGTTATAAGGAAATACAGTGTTGCAGAGTAAAGGCAAATACGTACTTATTGGAAACACTTAAACTTTACGAGAAGAAATAAGGCATCGTACAAAATTAGTATGTATCTCCTAAACATCACGTTATACCTCGAAAAGATTTGGTGTGGTGTGTACGTCTAAAAGTGTAGCCTCAAACGAGAACCCACAGGAGAATTTTCGTTCATCAAAATTTGTCAGAAAACCACGTTTTATGGAAATCCTGAATCGTGCGAAATTATCTTGTTTTTCCTAAGCAACACGTGGTAACGCGAAAACCTTTGGTGTTGCGTGTATGTCTAAGCGTGTAGCCTCAAAAGAGAATGCAAAGGAGAGTTTTTTTCTCGAAAGAATATATAAGAATACCACGTTATTAGGAAATACAGTGTTGCAGAGTAAAGACAAATATTTACGTATTGGAAAAACTTTACAAGAAGAAATAACGCATCGTACAAAATTAACTTGTATCTCCTAAACAACACGTGGTAACTCGAAAAGATTTGGTGTGACATGTACGTCTAAACGTGTAGCCTCAAAAGATAACCCACAGGAGAATTTTCTTTTGTCAAAATTTGTCAGAAAACCACGTTTTAAGGAAATCCCGCATCGTGCGAAATTATCTTTTTATTCATAAACAACATGTTGTAACTCGAAAAGCTTTGGTGTTGCCTGTATGTCTAAGTGTGTAGCCTCAAAAGGGAACGCACAGGATAGTTTCTCTCGAAAGAATATATAAGAATACCACATTATAAGGAAATACAGTGTTTCAGAGTAAAGACAAATACTTACGTATTGGAAACACCTTACGAGAAGAATTAACTCATCGTACAAAATTAGCTTGTATCTCCTAAAAAACACGTTGTAACTCGAAAACATTTGGTGTGGCATGTACGACTAAATGTGTAGCCTCAAAAGAGAACCCACAGGAGAATTTTCTTTCCTCAAAATTTTTCAGAAAACCACGTCTTAAGGAAACCCCGCATCGTGTGAAATCATCTTCTTTTTCCTAAACAACATGTTGTAACTCGAAAAGCTTTAGTGTTGCGTGTATGTGTAAGCGTGGAGCCTCAAAAGAGAAGGCACAGGAGAGTTTTCTCTCGAAAGAATATGTAAGAATACCACGTTATTAGGAAATACAATTTTGCAGAGTAAATGCAAATAAGTATATATTGGGAACACTTTACAAGAAGAAATAACGCATCGAACAAAATTAGCTTATATCTCCTAAACAACACGTGGTAACTCGAAAAGATTTGGTTCGACGTGTATGTCTAAACGTGTAGCCTCAAAGGAGAACAAAAGGAGAATTTTCTTTCGTCAAAATTTGTCAGAAAACCACGTTTTAAGGAAATACCGCATCTTGCGAAATTATCTTGTTTTTCCTAAACAACACGTGGTAACTCGAAAAGCTTTGGTGTTGCGTGTTTGTCTAAGCGTGTAGCCTCAAAAGAGAATGCACAGGAGAGTTTTCTCTCAATAGAACATGTAAGAATTCAACGTTATAAGGAAATACAGTGTTGCAGAGTAAAGACAAATACGTACATATTGGAAACACTTTACGAGAAGAAATAACGCATCATACAATATTAGCTTGTATCTCCTAAACAACAAGTGGAAACTCGAAAATATTTGGTTTGGCGTGTACGTCTAAAAGTTTAGCCTCAAAAGAGAACCCACTGGAGAATTTTCTTTCGTCAAAATTTGTCAGAAAACCACGTTTTAAAGAAATACCGCATCCTGCGAAATTATCTTGTTTTTCCAAAACAACACGTTGTAACTCGAAAAGCTTTGGTGTTGCGTGTATGTCTCAGTGTGTAGCCTCAAAAGAGAACACACAGGAGAGTTTTCACTCGAAAGTTTATGTAAGAATACCAGGTTATAAGGAAATACAGTGTTGCAGAATAAAGACAAATACGTACGTATTGGAAACACTTTACGAGAAGAAATAACGCATCATACAAAAGTAGCTTGTATCTCCTAAAAAAACACATTGTAACTCGAAAAGATTTGGTGTGGCGTGTACGTCTAAACGTGTAGCCTCAAAAAGAGAACCCACAGGAGAATTTTCTTTGGTCAAATTTGTCAGAAAACCATGTATTAAGGAAATCCTGCATCGTGCGAAATTATCTTGTTTTTCCTAAACAACACTTTGTAACTCGAAAAGCTTTGGTGTTGCGTGTATGTCTCAGCGTGTAGCCTCAAAAGAGAACACACAGGAGAGTTTTCTCTCAAAAGAATATGTAAGAATACCACGTTATAAGGAAATACAGTGTTGCAGAGTAAAGACAAATACGAAGGTATTGGAAATACTTTACGAGAAGAAATAACTCTTTGTGCAAAATTAGCTTGTATCTCCTAAACAACACGTTGTAACTCGAAATGATTTGGTGTGGCGTGTACATCTAAACGTGTGGCCGCAAAAGAGAACCCACGGGATAATTTTCTCTTGTCAAAATTTGTCAGAAAACCACGTTTTATGGAAATCCCTCATCGTACGAAATTATCTAGTTTTTCATAAACAACACGTTATAACTCGAAAAGCTTTGGTGTTGCGTGTATGTCTAAGCCTATAGCCTCAAAAGAGAATGCACAGGAGAGTTTTCTCTTGAAAGAATATGTTAAAATACCACGTTATAAGGAAATACAGAGTTGCAGAGTAAAGACAAATACGTATGTATTGGAAACACTTTACGAGAACAAATAACGCATTGTTCAAAATTAGCTTGTATCTCCTAAACAACACGTTGTAACTCGAAAGGATTTGGTGTGGACTGTACGTCTAAATGTGTAGCCTCAAAAGAGAACCCACAGGAGAATTTTCTTTCGTTAAAATTTTTCAGAAAACCACATTTTATGGAAATCCCGCATCGTGCGAAATTATCTTGTTTTTCCTAAACAACACATTGTAACTCGAAAATCTTTGGTTTGCGTGTATGTCTAAGGGTGTAGCCTCAAAAGAGAAGGCACAGGAGAGTTTTCTCTCGAAAGAATATGTAAGAATACCACGTTATAAGGAAATACAGTGTTGAAGAGTAAAGACAAATACGTACATATTGGAAACACTTTACGAGAAGAAATAACGCATCGTAAAAAATTAGCTTGTATCTCCTAATCAACACGTTGTAACTCGAACTGATTTGGTGTGCTGTTTACATCTAAACGTGTAGCCTCCAAAGAGAACCCACAGGAGAATTTTGTTTCGTCAAAATTTGTCAGAAATCCACGTTTTAAGGAAATCCCGCATCGTGCGAAATTATCTTGTTTTTCCTAAACAACACGTTGTATCTCGAAAAGCTTTGGTGTTGGGTGTAGGTCTAAGCGTGTAGCCTCAAAAGAGAACGCAGAGGAGAGTTTTCTCTCGAAAGAATATGTAAGAATACCACGTTATAAGTAAATACAGTGTTGCAGAGTAATGATAAATAGGTACGTATTGTAAATACTTTATGAGAAGAATTAATGCATGGTACAAAATTAGCTTGTATCTCCTAAACAACTCCTGGTAACTCGAAAGGATTTGGTGTGGCTCGTACGTATACATGTGTAACCTCAAAAGAGAACCCACAGGAGAACTTTCTTTCGTCAAAATTTGTCCAAAAAACACGTTTTAGGGAAATCTCTCATCGTGCAAAATTATCTTGTTTTTCCTAAACAACACGTTGTAACTCAAAAAGCTTTGGTGTTGCGTGTATGTCTGAGCTTGTAACCTCTAAAGAGAACGCACAGGAGAGTTTTCTCTCGAAAGAACATGTAAGAATACAACGTAATAAGGAAATACAGTGTTGCAGAGTAAAGACAAATACGTACGTATTGGAAACACTTTACGAGAAGAAATAACGCATCGTAAAAAATTAGCTTGTATCTCCTAAACAACACGTGGTAACTCGAAAGGATTTGGTGTGGCGTGTACTTCTAAACGTGTAGCCTCAAAAGAGAACCCACAGGAGAATTTTCTCTCGTCAAAATTTGTCAGAAAACCACGTTTTAAGGTAATCCTGCATTGTGCGAAATTATCTTCTTTTTCCTAAACAACACGTTGTAACTCGAAAATCTTTGGTGTTGCCTGTATGTCTAAGTGTGTAGCCTCAAAAGGGAACGCAAAGGATAGTTTTCTCTCCAAACAATATGTAAGAATACCACGTTATAAGGAAATACAATGTTGCAGAGTAAAGACAAATACATACTTATTGGAAACACTTTACGAGAAGAATTAACGCATTGCAAAAAATTAGCTTGTATCTCCTAAACAACACGTTGTAACTTGAAAAGATTTGGTGTGGCGTGTACGTCAAAATATGTAGCCTCAAAACAGAACCAACAGGAGAATTTTCTTTCGTCAAAATTTTTCAGAAAACCACGTTTTAAGGAAATCCCGCATCGTGCGAAATCATCTCCTTTCTCCTAAACAACATGTTGTTACTCGAAAAGCTTTGGTGTTGCGTGTATGTGTAAGCGTGGAGCCTGAAAAGAGAAGGCACAGGAGAGTTTTCTGTCGAAAGAATATGTAAGAATACCACGTTATAAGGAAATACAATTTTGCAGATTAAAACAAATAAGTACATATTGGAAACACTTTACGAGAAGAAATAACGCATCGTACAAAATTAACTTGTATCACCAAACAGCACGTTGTAAATCGAAATGATTTGGTGTGACGTGTATGTCTAAACGTGTAGCCTAAAGAGAGAACCCACAGGATAATTTTCTTTCATCAAAATTTGTCAGAAACCACGTTTTAAGGAAATCTCACATCGTGCGAAATTATCTTGTTTTTCCTAAACACCACGTTGTAACTCTAAAAGCTTTGGTGTTGCGTGTATGTCTAAGCTTGTAGCCTCAAAAGAGAACGCACAGGAGAGTGCATAAGTACATATTGGAAACACTTTATGAGAAGAAATAAGGCATCGAACAAAATTAGCTGTCTTTACTCTGCAACACTGTATTTCCTTATAACGTGGCATTCTTACATATTCTTTCGAGAGAAAACTCTCCTGTGCCTTCTCTTTTGAGGCTACACACTTAGACATACACGCAAGACGAAAGCTTTTCGAGTTACAACGTGTTGTTTAGAAAAAACAAGATAATTTCGCACGATGCGGGATTTCCTTAAAACGTGATTTTCTGAAAAATTTTGACAAAAGAAAATTCTCCTTTGGGTTCTCTTTTGATGCTACACGTTAAGACGTACATGCCACAACAATTCTTTTCGAGTTACAACGTGTAGTTTTGGAGATACAAGCTAATTTTGTACGATGCGTTATTTCTTCTAGTAAAGTGTTTCCAATAAGTACGTATTTGTCTTTACTCTGCAAAACTGTATTTCGTTATAACATGGTATTCTTACATATTCTTTCGAGAGAAAACTCTCCTCTGCCTTCTCTTTTGAGGCTACACACTTAGACATACACGCAACATGAAAGCTTTTCGACTTACAACGTGTTGTTTAGGAAAAACAAGATAATTTCGCACGATGCGGGATTTCCTTAAAACGTGATTTTCTGAAAAATTTTGACGAAAGAAAATTCTCCTTTCGGTTCTCTTTTGAGGCTACACGTTTAGACGTTCACGCCACACCAATTCTTTTCGAGTTAAAACGTGTAGTTTTGGAGATACAAGCTAATCTTGTACCATGAATTATTTCTTCTCGTAAAGTGTTTCCAATACGTACGTATATGTCTTTACTCTGCAAAATTGTATTTCCTTATAACGTGGTATTCTTACATATTCTTTCGAGAGAAAACTCTCCTGTGCCTTCTGTTTTGAGGCTACACACTTAGACATACACGCAACACGAAAGCTTTTCGAGTTACAACGTGTTGTTTAGGAAAAACAAGATAATTTCGCATGATGCGGATTTCCTTAAAACGTGAGTTTCTGAAAAATTTTGACGAAAGAAAATTCTCCTTTGGGTTCTCTTAAAATTGATCTTTGGGTGCTCTTTTGAGGCTACACGTTTAGATGTACACGCCACACCAAATCTTTTCGAATTACAACGTGTTGTTTAGGACATACAAGCTAATTTTGCAAGATGCGTTATTTCTATCATAAAGTGCTTCCAATACATACGTATTTGTCTTTACTCTGCCACACTGTATTTCCTTATAACGTGGTATTCTTACATATTCTTTCGAGAGAAAACTCTCCTGTGTGTTCTCTTTTGGGGCTACACACTTAGACATACACCCAACACCAAAGCTTTTCGAGTTAAAGCGTGTTGTTTAGGAAGAACAAGATAATTTCTCACGATGCGGGATTTTCTTAAAACGTGGTTTTCTGACGAATTTTGACGAAAGAAAATTGTCCTGTGGGTTCTCTTTTGAGGCTACACGTTTAGACGTACACGCCACACCAAATCTTTTCGAGTTACAACGTGTTGTTTAGGAGATACAAGCTAATTTTGTACGATGCTTTATTTCATCTCGTAAGTTTATGGGCTTCCAATACATACGTATTTGTCTTTACTCTGCAACACTGTATTTCCTTATAACGTGGTATTCTTACATATTCTTTCAAGAGAAAACTCTCCTGTGCATTCTCTTTTGAGGCTACATGCTCAGACATACACGCAGCACCAATGCTTTTCTAGTTACAACGTGTTGTTTAGGAAAAACAAGATAATTTCGCACGATGCGGGATTTCCTTAAAACGTGGTTTTCTGACAAATTTTGACTAAAGAAAATTCTCCTGTGGGTTCTCTTTAGAGGCTACACATTTAGACATACACGCCACACCAAATCTTTTCGAGTTACAACGTGTTGTTTAAGATATACAAGCTAATTTTGTACTATGTGTTATTTCTTCTCGTAAAGTTTAAGTGTTTCCAATAAGTATGTATTTGTCTTTACTCTGCAACACTGTATTTCCTTATAACGTGGTATTCCTACATATTCTTTCGGGAGAAAACTCTCCTGTGCATTCTCTTTTGAGGCTACACGCTTAGACATACACGCAACACCAAAGCTTTTCGAGTTACAACATGTTGTTTAGGAAAAACAAGATAATTTCGCACGATGCAGTATTTCCTTAAAACGTGGTTTTCTGACAAATTTTGACGAAAGAAATCTCTCCTGTGGGTTCTCTTTTGAGGCTATACGTTTAGACGTACACGCCACACCAAATCTTTTCGAGTTACAGTGTGTTGTTTTGGAGATAAAAGCTAATTTTGCATGATGCGTTATTTCTTCTCCTAAAGTTTTTTCCAATAAGTACATATTTGTCAATACTCTGCAACACTGTATTTCCTTATAACGTGGTATTCTTACATATTCTTTTGAGAGAAAACTATCCTGTGCGTTCTCTTTGGAGGCTACACGCTTAGACATACACGCAACACCAAAGCTTTTCGTGTTACAACATGTTGATTAGGAAAAACAAGATAATTTCGCACGATGCGGGATTTCCTTAAAATGTGGTTTTCTGACAAATTTTGAAGTAAGAAAATTCTCCTGTGGGTTCTCTTTTGAGGCTACCCATTTAGACGTACACGCCACACCAAATCTTTTTGAGTTACCACGTGTTGTTTCAGAGATACAAGCTAATATTTTGCCATGCGTTATTTCTTCTCATAATGTGTTTCCAATACTTTCGTATTTGTCTTTACTCTGCAGCAATATATTTCCTTATAACATGGTATTCTTACATATTCTTTCGAGAGAAAACTCTCCTGTGCATTCTCTTTTGAGGCTACACACTTAGACATATACGCAACACCAAAGCTTTTCTAGTTACAACGTGTTGTTTAGGAAAAACAAGATAATTCCTCACGATGTGGGATTTCCTTAAAACGTGGGTTTCTGACAAATTTTGACGAAAGAAAACTATCCTGTGGGTTCTCTTTTGAGGCTACACGTTTAGACGTAGACACCACACCAAATCTTTTCGAGTTACAACGTCTTGTTTAGGACATACAAGCTAATTTTGCAAGATGCGTTATTTCTCTCATAAAGCGCTTCCAATACGTACGTATTTGTCTTTACTCTGCCACACTGCATTTCCTTATAACGTGGTATTCTTACATATTCTTTTGAGAGAAAACTCTCCTGTGCGTTCTCTTTTGGGGCTACATGCTTAGACATACACCCAACACCAAAGCTTTTCGAGTTAAAACGTGTTGTTTAGGAAGAACAAGATAATTTCTCACGATGCGGTATTTCCTTAAAACGTGGTTTTCTGAAAAATTTTGACAAAAGAAAATTGTCCTGTGGGTTCTCTTTTGAGGCTACACGTTTAGACGTACAGGCCACACCAAATCTCTTCGAGTTACAACGTGTTGTTTAGGAGATACAAGCTAATATTGTACATTGCTTTATTTCATCTCATAAAGTTTGTGGGTTTCCAATACATACTTATCTGTCTTTACTCTGCAACACTGTATTTCCTTACAACGTGGTATTCTTACATATTCTTTCGAGAGAAAACTCTCCTGTGCGTTCTCTTTTGGAGGCTACACGATTAAACATGCACGCAACACCAAAGCTTTTCGAATTACATTTTGTTGTTTAGGAAAAACAAGATAATTTAGCACGATGCGGGATTTCCTTAAAACGTGGTTTTCTGACAAACTTTGACGAATGAAAATACTCCTGTGGGTTCTCTTTTGAGGCTACACGTTTAGATGTACACGCCACACCAAATCTTTTCGAGTTACAACGTGTTGTTTAGGAGATACAAGCTAATTTTTGAAGATGCGTTATTTCTTCTCATAAAGTTTAAATTTTTCCAATACATACATATTTGCCTTTACTCTGCAACACTGTATTTACTTATAACGTGATATTTTTGCATATTCTTTCGAGAGAAAACTCTCCTGTGCGTTCTCTTTTGAGGCTACATGCTTAGACATACACGCAACACCAAAGCTTTTCAAATTACAACCTGTTGTTTAGGAAAAACAAGATAATTTCTCACGATGCGGGATTTTCTTAAAACGTGGTTTTCTGACGAATTTTGACGAAAGAAAATTGTCCTGTGGGTTCTCTTTTGAGGCTACACGTTTAGACGTACACGCCACACCAAATCTTTTCGAGTTACAACGTGTTGTTTAGGAGATACAAGCTAATTTTGTACGATGCTTTATTTCATCTCGTAAGTTTATGGGCTTCCAATACGTATGTGTTTGTCTTTACTCTGCAACACTGTATTTCCTTATAACGTGGTATTCTTACATATTCTTTCGAGAGAAAACTCTCCTGTGCATTCTCTTTTGAGGCTACATGCTCAGACATACACGCAGCACCAATGCTTTTCTAGTTACAACGTGTTGTTTAGGAAAAACAAGATAATTTCGCACGATGCGGGATTTCCTTAAAACGTGGTTTTCTGACAAATTTTGACTAAGGAAAATTCTCCTGTGGGTTCTCTTTAGAGGCTACACGTTTAGACATACACGCCACACCAAATCTTTTCGAGTTACAACGTGTTGTTTAGGATATACAAGCTAATTTTGTACTATGTGTTATTTCTTCTCGTAAAGTTTAAGTGTTTCCAATAAGTATGTATTTGTCTTTACTCTGCAACACTGTATTTCCTTATAACGTGGTATTCCTACATATTCTTTCGGGAGAAAACTCTCCTGTGCATTCTCTTTTGAGGCTACACGCTTAGACATACACGCAACACCAAAGCTTTTCGAGTTACAACATGTTGTTTAGGAAAAACAAGATAATTTCGCACGATGCAGTATTTCCTTAAAACGTGGTTTTCTGACAAATTTTGACGAAAGAAATCTCTCCTGTGGGTTCTCTTTTGAGGCTATACGTTTAGATGTACACGCCACACCAAATCTTTTCGAGTTACAGTGTGTTGTTTAGGAGATAAAAGCTAATTTTGCATGATGCGTTATTTCTTCTCCTAAAGATTTTTCCAATAAGTACATATTTGTCAATACTCTGCAACACTGTATTTCCTTATAACGTGGTATTCTTACATATTCTTTTGAGAGAAAACTATCCTGTGTGTTCTCTTTGGAGGCTACACGCTTAGACATACACGCAACACCAAAGCTTTTCGTGTTACAACGTGTTGATTAGGAAAAACAAGATAATTTCGCACGATGCGGGATTTCCTTAAAATGTGGTTTTCTGACAAATTTTGAAGTAAGAAAATTCTCCTGTGGGTTCTCTTTTGAGGCTACCCATTTAGACGTACACGCCACACCAAATCTTTTTGAGTTACCACGTGTTGTTTCGGAGATACAAGCTAATTTTTTGCCATGCGTTATTTCTTCTCATAATGTGTTTCCAATACTTTCGTATTTGTCTTTACTCTGCAGCAATATATTTTCTTATAACATGGTATTCTTACATATTCTTTCGAGAGAAAACTCTCCTGTGCATTCTCTTTTGAGGCTACACACTTAGACATATACGCAACACCAAAGCTTTTCTAGTTACAACGTGTTGTTTAGGAAAAACAAGATAATTCCTCACGATGTGGGATTTCCTTAAAACGTGGTTTTCTGACAAATTTTGACGAAAGAAAACTATCCTGTGGGTTCTCTTTTGAGGCTACACGTTTAGACGTAGACACCACACCAAATCTTTTCGAGTTACAACGTCTTGTTTAGGACATACAAGCTAATTTTGCAAGATGCGTTATTTCTCTCATAAAGCTCTTCCAATACGTACGTATTTGTCTTTACTCTGCCGCACTGCATTTCCTTATAACGTGGTATTCTTACATATTCTTTTGAGAGAAAACTCTCCTGTGCGTTCTCTTTTGGGGCTACATGCTTAGACATACACCCAACACCAAAGCTTTTCGAGTTAAAACGTGTTGTTTAGGAAGAACAAGATAATTTCTCACGATGCGGTATTTCCTTAAAACGTGGTTTTCTGAAAAATTTTGACAAAAGAAAATTGTCCTGTGGGTTCTCTTTTGAGGCTACACGTTTAGACGTACAGGCCACACCAAATCTCTTCGAGTTACAACGTGTTGTTTAGGAGATACAAGCTAATATTGTACGTTGCTTTATTTCATCTCATAAAGTTTGTGGGTTTCCAATACATACTTATCTGTCTTTACTCTGCAACACTGTATTTCCTTACAACGTGGTATTCTTACATATTCTTTCGAGAGAAAACTCTCCTGTGCGTTCTCTTTTGGAGGCTACACGATTAAACATGCACGCAACACCAAAGCTTTTCGAATTACATTTTGTTGTTTAGGAAAAACAAGATAATTTAGCACGATGCGGGATTTCCTTAAAACGTGGTTTTCTGACAAACTTTGACGAATGAAAATACTCCTGTGGGTTCTCTTTTAAGGCTACACGTTTAGATGTACACGCCACACCAAATCTTTTCGAGTTACAACGTGTTGTTTAGGAGATACAAGCTAATTTTTGAAGATGCGTTATTTCTTCTCATAAAGTTTAAATTTTTCCAATACATACATATTTGCCTTTACTCTGCAACACTGTATTTCCTTATAACGTGATATTTTTGCATATTCTTTCCAGAGAAAACTCTCCTGTGCGTTCTCTTTTGAGGCTACATGCTTAGACATACACGCAACACCAAAGCTTTTCAAATTACAACCTGTTGTTTAGGAAAAACAAGATAATTTCTCACGATGCGGATTTCCTTAAAACGTGGTTTTCTGAAAAATTTTGACGAAAGAAAATTCTCCTGTGGGTTCTCTTTTGAGGCTACATGATTAGTTGTAAACGCCACACCAAATCTTTTCGAGTTACAACGTGTTGTTTAGGAGACACAAGCTAATTTTGTACGATGCATTATTACTTCTTGTAAATTGTTTCCAATACCTATGTGTTTGTCTTTACTCTGCAACACTGTATTTCCTTATAACGTGGTATTCTTACATATTCTTTCGAGAGAAAACTCTCCTGTGCGTTCTCTTTTGAGGCTACACGCTTAGACATACACGCAACACCAAAGCTTTTCGAATTACAACGTGTTGTTTAGGAAGAACAAGGTAATTTCTCACGATGCGGGATTTCCTTAAAACGTGGTTTTCTGACAAATTTTGACGAAAGAAAATTGTCCTGTGGTTCTCTTTTGAGGCTACACGTTTAGACGTACACGCCACACCAAATGTTTTCGAGTTACAACGTGTTGTTTAGGAGATACAAGCTAATTTTGTATGATGCTTTATTTCATCTTGCTAATTTTAAGGGTTTCCAATACGTAAGTATTTGTCTTTATTCTGGAACATTGTACTTCCTTATAACGTGGTATTCTTACATATTCTTTCGAGATAAAACTCTTCTGTGTGTTCTCTTTTGAGGCTACATGCTTACACATACACGCAACACCAAAGCTTTTCGAGTTACAACGCGTTGTTTAGGAAAAACAAGATAATTTCGCACGATGCGGGTTTTCCTTAATACGTGGTTTTCTGACAAATTTTTACCAAAGAAAATTCTCCTGTGGGTTTTCTTTTGAGGCTACACATTTAGTCGTACACGCCACACCAAATGTTTTCGAGTTCCAACGTGTTGTTTAGGAGATACAAACTAAGTTTTTACAATGCGTTATTTCTTCTCATAAAGTGTTTCCAATAAGTACGTATTTGTCTTTACTCTGCAACACTGTATTTCCTTATAACGTGGTATTCTTACATATTCTTTCGAGAGAAAACTCTCCTGTGCGTTCTCTTTTGAGGCTACACGCTTAGACATACACGCAACACCAAAGCTTTTCGAATTACAACGTGTTGTTTAGGAAAAACAAGATACTCTCTCACGATAATTTTGCACGATGCAGGATTTCCTTAAAACGTGGTTTTCTGAAAATTTTGATGAAAGAAAATTCTCCTATGGGTTCTCTTTTGAGGCTATACGTTTAGACGTACACTCCACACCAAATCATTTCAAGTTACAACGTGTTGTTTAGGAGATACGAGCTAATTTTGTACGATGCTTTATTTCATCTCTTAAAGTTTAAGGGTTTCCAATACGTACGTATTTTTCTTTACTCTGCAACACTGTATTTCCTTATAACGTGGTATTCTTACATATTCTTTCGAGAGAAAACTCTCCTGTGTGTTCTCTTTTGAGGCTATACACTGAGACATACACGCAACACAACAGCATTTCGAGTTACAACGTGTTGCTTAGGAAAAACAAGATAATTTCGCACGATGCAGGATTTCCTTAATATGTGGTTTTCTGACAAATTTGACCAAAGAAAATTCTCCTGTGGGTTCTCTTTTGAGGCTACACGTTTAGACGTACACGCCACATCAAATCTTTTCGAGTTTACAACGTGTTGTTTAGGAGATATAAGCTAATTTTGTACAATGCGTTATTTCTTCTCGTAAAGTGTTTCCAATACGTACGTATTTGTCTTTACTCTGCAACACTGTATTTCCTTATAACGTGGTATTCTTACAAATTCTATCGAGAAAAAACTCTCCTTTGCGTTCTCTTTTGAGTCTACGCGCTTAGACATACACGCAACACCAAAACTTTTCGGGTTACAACTTGTTGTTTAGGAAAAAGAAGATAATTTTGCACGATGAGGGATTTCCTTAAAACGTGGTTTTCTCACATATTTTGACGATAGAAAATTCTCCTGTCGGTTCTCTTTTGAGGCTACACGTTTAGACGTACATGCCACACCAAATCCTTTCGAGTTACAACCTGTTGTTTAGGAGATACAAGCTAATTTAGTATGATGCGTTATTTCTTCTTGTAAAGTGTTTCCAATACATACGTTTTTGTCTTTACTCTGCAACACTGTATTTCCTTATAACGTGGTATTCTTACATATTCTTTCGAGAGAAAACTCTCCTGTGCGTTCTCCTTTGAGTCTACACGCTTAGCCATACACGCAACACAGAAGATTTTCGAGTTACAACGTGCTGTTTAGGAAAAACTAGATAATTTCGCACGATGCGAGATTTCGTTAAAACGTGGTTTCTGACAAATTTTGATGTAAGAAAATTCTACTGTCGGTTCTCTTTTGAGGCTACATGTTTAGACGTACATGTCACACGAAATCTTTTCGAGTTACAACGTGTTTTTTAGGAGATACAAGCCAATTTTGTACGATGCTTTATTTCTGCTCTTAAAGTGTTTCCAATATGTACGTATTTGTCTTTTCTCTGCGACACAGTATTTCCTTATAACGTGGTATTCTTACATATTCTTTCGAGAGAAAAAACTCTCCTGTGCATTCCCTTTTGAGGCTACACACTTAGACATACACGCAACACCAAAGATTTTCGAGTTACAACTTGTTGTTTATGAAAAACAAGATAACTTCGCACGATGCGGGATTTCCTTAAATCGTGGTTTTCTGACAAATTTTGACGAAAGAAAATTCTCCTGTGGGTTCTCTTTTGAGGCTACACGTTTAGACGTACACGCCATACCAAATCCTTTCGAGTTACCACGTGTTGTTTAGGAGATACAAGCTAATTTTGTACGATGCGTTATTTCTTCTCGCAAAGTGTTTCCAATACATATGTATTTGTCTTTACTCTGCAACACTGTATTTCCTTATAACGTTGAATTCTTACGTGTTCTTTCGAGAGAAAACTCTCCTGTGCCTTCTCTTTTGAGGTTCCATGCTTAGACCTATACACATCACCAAAGCTTTTCGAGTTACAACATGTTGTTTAGGAAAAAGAAGATGATTTCGGAGCATGCGGGATTTCCTTAAAACGTGGTTTTCTGAAAAATTTTGACGAAAGAAAATTCCCATTTGTGTTCTCTTTTGAGGCTACACGTTTAGACGTACACGCCAAACCAAAACTTTTCGAGTTACCACGTGTTGTTTAGGAGATACAAGCTAATTTTGTTCGATGCTTTATTTCTTCTCGTAAAGTGTTCCCAATATATACTTATTTGTCTTTACTCTACAAAATTGTATTTCCTAATAACGTGGTATTCTTACATATTCTTTCGAGAGAAAACTATCCTGTGTGTTCCCTTTTGAGGCTACACACTAAGACATACATGCAACACCAAAGCTCTTCGAGTTACAACGTGTTGTTTAGGAAAAACAAGATAATTTCGCACGATGCGGGATTTCCTTAAAACATGATTTTCTGAAAAATTTTGACGAAAGAAAATTCTCCTATGGGATCTCTTTTGAGGCTAGACCTTTAGACGTACATGCCACACCAATTCTTTTCGAGTTACAACGTGTTGTTTAGGAGATACAAACTAATTTTGTACGATGCATTATTTCTTCTCATAAAGTGTTTCCAATACTTATGTATTTGTCTTTACTCTGCAACATTCGGTATTTCTTCTCGCATGGTAAAAAATTAGCTTGTATCTCCTAAACAACACCTTGTAACTCGAAAAGATTTGTTGTGGCGTTTACATCTAAACGTGTAGCCTCAAAAGAGAACCCACAGGAGAATTTTCATTCGTCAAAATTTGTCAGAAAACCACCTTTTAAGGAAATCCCGCATCGTGCGAAATTATCTTGTTTTTCCTAAACAACACGTTGTAACTCGAAAAGCTTTTCTGTTGCGTGTATGTCTACGCGTGTAGCCTCAGAAGAGAACCCACAGAAGAGTTTTCTCTTGAAAGAATATGTAAGAATACCACGTTATAAGGAAATACAGTGGTGCAGAGTAAAGACAAATAGGTACTTATTGGAAACACTTTACGAGAAGAAATAATGTATCGTACAAAATTGGCTTGTATCTCCTAAACAACACGTTGTAACTCGAAAAGATTTGGTGTGGCATGTACGTCTAAACGTGTAGCCTCAAAAGGGAACCCACAGGAGAATTTTCTTTCGTCACAATTTGTCAGAAAACCACGTTTTAAGGAAATCCCGCATCGTGCGATATTATCTTGTTTTTCCTAAACAACACGTTGTAACTCGAAAAGCTTTGGTGTTGCGTGTATGTCTAAGCGTGTAGCCTCAAAAGAGAACGCACAGGAGAGTTTTCTCTCGAAAGAACATGTAAGAATACCATGTTATTTGGAAATACAGTGTTGCAGAGTAAAGACCAATATGTATATATTGGAAACACTTTATGAGAATAAATAACGCATGGTAAAAATTTAGCTTGTATCTCCTAAACAACACGTTGTAACTTGAAAAGGTTTGGTGTGGTGTTTACATCTAAACGTGTAGCCTCAAAAGAGAACCCACAGGAGAATTTTCTTTCGTCAAAAATTTTTGAGAAAACGACGTTTTAAGGAAATCCCGCATCGTGCGAAATTATTTTGTTTTTCCAAAACAACACGTTGTAACTCGAAAAGCTTTGGTTTTGCGTGTATGTCTAAGCATGTAGCCTCAAAAGAGAACGCACAGGAGAGGTTTCTCTCGAAAGAATATATAAGAAAACCACGATATATGGAAATACAGTGTTGCAGAGTAAAGACAAATATGTACGTATTGGAAACACTTAACGAGAAGAAATAACACATCTACAAAATTAGCTTGTATCTCCTAAACAACACTTTGTGACTCAAAAGGATTTCGTGTGGTGTGTACGTCTAAACGTGTAGCCTCAGAAGAGAACCCACAGGAGTATTTTCTTTCGTCAAAATTTTTCAGAAAACCACGTTTTAAGGAAATCCCGCATCGTGAGAAATTATTTTGTTTTTCCAAAACAACACGTTGTAACTTGAAAAGCTTTGGTGTTGCGTGTATGTCTAAGCATGTAGCCTCAAAAGAGAACGCACAGGAGAGGTTTCTCTAGAAAGAATATGTAAGAAAACCACGATATATGGAAATACAGTGTTGCAGAGTAAAGACAAATATGTACGTATTGGAAACACTTTACGAGAAGAAATAACGCATGGTATAAAATTAGCTTGTATCTCCTAAACAACACGTTGTTACTCAAAAGGATTTGATGTGGTGTTTACATCTAAACGTGTAGCCTCAAAAGAGAACCCACAGGAGTATTTTCTTTCATCAAAATTTTTTCAGAAAACCAGGATTTAAGGAAATCCCGCATCGTGCGAAATTATTTTGTTTTTGCTAAACAACACGTTGTAACTCGAAAAGCTTTGGTATTGCGTGTATGTCTAAGCGTGTAGCCTCAAAAGAGAATGCACAGTAGAGTATTCTCTCGAAAGAATATGTAAGAATACCACGTTATAAGGATATACAGTGTTGCAGAGTAAAGACAGAAACATACGTATTGGAAACACTTTACGAGAAGGAATAATACATCGTACAAAATTAGCTTGTATTTCCTAAACAGCACGCTGTAACTCGAAAAGATTTGGTGTGGCGTGTACGTTGAAATGTGTAGCCTCAAAAGAGAACCCACAGGAGAATTTTCTTTCGTCAAAATTTGTCAGAAAACCACGTTTTAGGGAAATCCCGCATCGTGCGAAATTATCTTGTGTTTCCCTAACAACACGTTTTAACTCGAAAAGCTTTGGTGTTGCGTGTATGTCTAAACTTGTGGGCTCAAAGAGAAAGCACAGGAGAGTTTTCTCTCGAAAGAATATATAAGAATACCACGTTATAAGGAAATACAGTGTTGCAGAGTAAAGACAAATACGTACGTATTGGAAACACTTTACGAGAAGAAATAACGCATCGTACAAAATTAGCTTGTATCTCCTAAACAACGCATTGTAACTCGAAAAGATTTGGTGTGGCGTGTAGCCTCAAAAGAGAAACCACAGGAGAATTTTCTTTCGTCAAAATTTGTCAGAAAACCACGTATTAAGGAAATCCCGCATCGTGCGAAATTATCTTGTTTTTCCTAAACAACACGTTGTGACTCAAATAGCTTTGGTGCTGCGTGTATGTCTAAGCGTGTAGCCTCAAAAGAGAACGCACAGGAGAGTTTTCTCTAGAAAGAATATGTAAGAATACCACGTTATAAGGAAATACAGTGTTGCAGAGTAAAGACAGATACATACATATTGGAAACACTTTACGAGAAGAAATAATGCATCGTACAAAATTAGCTTGTATTTACTATAAAGCACGTTGTAACTCGAAAAGATTTGGTGTGGCATGTACCTCTAAACGTGTAGCATCTAAAGAGAATACACAGGAGAATTTTCTTTGGTCAAAATTTGTCAGAAAACCACATTTTAAGGAAATCCCGCATCGTGCGAAATTATCTTGTTTTTCCTAAACAACAAGTTGTAACTCGAAAAGCTTTGGTGTAGCGTGTATGTCTAAGCGTGTAGCCTCAAAAGAGAACGCACAGGAGAGTTTTCTCTCGAAAGAATATGTAAGAATACCAAGTTATAAGGAAATACAGTGTTGCAGAATAAAGACAATTACATATGTATTGGAAACACTTTACCAGACGAAATATCGCATCGTACAAAATTAGCTTGTTTCTCCTAAACAACACGTCGTAACTCGAAAAGATTTGGTGTGGCGTGTACATCTAAAAGTGTAGCCTCATAAGAGAACCCACAGGAGAATTTTCTTTGGTCAAAATTTGTCAGAAAACCATGTTTTAAGGAAATCCCACATCGTGCGAAATTATCTTGTTTTTCCTAAACAACACGTTGTAACTCAAAAAGCTTTGGTATTGGGTGTATGTCTAAGAATGTAGCCTCAAAAGAGGACGCACAGGAGAGTTTTCTCTCGAAAGAATATGTAGGAATACTACGTTATATGGAAAAACAGTGTTACAGAGTAAAGACAATTATGTACGTATTTGAAACACTTTACGAGAAGAAATAATGCATGGGAAAAAATTAGCTTGTATCTCCTAAACAACACGTTGTAACTCGAAAGGATTTGGTGTGGTGTTTACATCTAAAGGTGTAGCCTCAAAAGAGAACCCACAGGAGGATTTTCTTTCGTCAAAATTTTTTCAGGAAACCACGTTTTAAGGAAATCCGGCATCGTGCGAAATTATCTGGTTTTTCCTAAACAACACGTTGTAACTCGAAAAGCTTTGGTTTTGCATGTATGTCGAAGCGTGTAGCCTCAAAAGAGAACGCACAAGAGAGTATTCTCTCGAAAGAATATGTAAGAATACCACGTTATAAGGACATACAGTGTTGCAGAGTAAAGACAGATACATACATATTGGAAACACTTTACGAGAAGGAATAATACATCGTACAAAATTAGCTTGTATTTCCTAAACAACACGTTGTAACGCGAAAAGATTTTGTGTGGCGTGTACGTTGAAACGTGTAGGCTCAAAAGAGAACCCACAGGAGAATTTTCTTTCGTCAAAATATGTCAGAAAACCACGTTTTAAGGAAATCCCGCATTGTGTGAAATTATCTTGTTTTTCCTAAACAACATGTTGTAACTCGAAAAGCTTTGGTGTAAACAACACGTTGTAACTCGAAAAGATTTGGAGTGGTGTTTACATCTAAACGTGTAGCATCAAAAGAGAACCCACAGGAAAATTTTCTTTGGTCAAAATTTTTTCAGAAAACCACGTTTTAAGGAAGTCCTGCATTGTGCGAAATTATCTTGTTTTCCTAAACAACACGTTGTAACTCGAAAAGCTTTGGTGTTGCGTGTATGTCTAAGCGTGTAGCCTCAAAAGAGAATGCACAGTAGAGTATTCTCTTGAAAGAATATGTAAGAATACCACGTTATAAGGAAATACAGTGTTGCAAAGTAAAGACAGATACATACTTATTGGAATCACTTTACGAGAAGGATTAATACATCGTACAAAATTAGCTTGTATTTCCTAAACAACACGTTGTAACTCGAAGAATTTGGTGTGATGTGTAAGTTGAAAAGTGTAGCCTCAAAAGAGAACCCACAGGAGAATTTTCTTTCCTCAAAATTTTTCAGAAAACCACGTTTTAAGGAAATCCCGCATTGTGCGGAATTATCTCGTTTTTCCTAAAACACGTTGTAACTCGAAAAGCTTTGGTGTTGCGTGTATGTCTAAACGTGTGGCCTCAAAAGAGAACGCACAGGAGAGTTTTCTCTCGAAAGAATATATAAGAATACCACATTTTAAGGAAATACAGTGTTGCAGAGTAAAGACAAATACGTATGTATTGGAAACACTTTACGAGAAGAAATAACGCATCGTACAAAATTAGCTTGTATCTCCTAAACAAAACGATGTAACTCGAAAAGATTTGGTGTGGCGTGTACGTCTAAATCTGTAGCCTCAAAAGAGAACTCACAGGAGAATTTTCTTTCGTCAAAATTTGTCAGAATACCACGTTTATGGAAATCCCGCATCGTGGAAATTATCTTGTTTTTCTAAACAACACGTTGTAACTCGAAAAGCTTTGGTGCTGCGTGTATGTCTAAGCGTGTAGACTCAAAAGAGAACGCACAGGAGAGTTTTCTCTCAAAAGAATATGTAAGAATACCACGTTATAAGGAAATACAGTGTTGCAGAGTAAAGATAGATACATACGTATTTGAAACAATTTACGAGAAGAAATAATGCATCGTACAAAATTAGCTTGTATTTCCTAAGAAGCACGTTGTAACTCGAAAAGCTTTGGTGTGGCGTGTACGTATAAACGTGTAGCCACAAAAGAGAACCCACAGGAGAATTTTCTTTCGTCAAAATTTTTCAGAAAACCACGTTTTAAGGAAATCCCGCATCTTGCGAAATCATCTTCTTTTTCCTAAACTACATGTTGTTACTTGAATAGCTTTGGTGTTGCCTGTATATCTCAGTGTGTAGCCACAAAAGGGAACGCACAGGACAGTTTTCTATCGAAAGAATATGTAAGAAGACCACGTTATAAGGAAATACAATGTTGAGAGTAAAGACAAACACGTACTTCTTGGAAACACTTTAGGAGAAGAATTAACACATTGTAAAAAATTAGCTTGTATCTCCTAAACAACACGTTGTAACTCGAACAGATTTGGTGTGGCGTGTACGTCTAAACATGTAGCATCAAAAGAGAAACCACAGGAGAATTTTCTTTCGTTAAAATTTTTCAGAAAATTTTAAGGATATCCTGCATCATGCGAAATCATCTTCTGTTTCCTAAACAACATGTTGTAACTCGAAAAGCTTTGGTATTGCGTGTATGTGTAAGCGTGGAGCCTCAAAAGAGAAGGCACAGGAGAGTTTTCTCTCTAAAGAATATGTAAGAATACCACCTTATAAGGAAATACAATTTTGCAGAGTAAAGACAAATAAGTACATATTGGAAACACTTTACGAGAAGAAATAATGCATCGTAAAAAATTAGCTTGTATCTCCTAAACAACACGTTGTAACTCGAAAATATTTGGTGTGACGTGTACGCCTAAACGTGTATCCTCAAAAGAGAACCCACAGGAGAATTTTATTTCATCAAAATTTGTCAGAAACCACGTTTTAAGGAAATCTCGCATCGTGCGAAATTATCTTGTTTTTCCTAAACAACACGTTGTAAATCAAAAAGCTTTGGTGTTGCGTGTATGTCTAAGCGTGTAGCCTCAAAAGAGAACGCACAGGAGAGTTTTCTCTCGAAAGAATATGTAGGAATACCACGTTATAAGGAAATACAGTGTTGTAGAGTAAAGACAACTACTTACGTATTGGAAAAACTTTAAGAGAAGAAATAACGCATCATAAAAAATTAGCTTGTATCTCCTAAACAACACTTTGTAACTCGAAAAGTTTTGGTGTGGCTCATACATCTACAAGTGTCGCCTCAAAAAAGAACCCACAGGAGAACTTTCTTTCGTCAAATTTTTCAGAAAACCACGTGTATGTAAATCTCGCATCGTGCGAAATTATCTAGTTTTTCCTAAACAACACGTTGTAACTCGAAAAGCTTTGGTGTTGTGTGTATGTCTAAATGTGTAGCCTCAAAAGAGAACTCACAGGAGAGTTTTCGCTCGAAAGAATATGTAAGAATACCACATTATAAGGAAATACAGTGTTGCAGAGAAAGACAATTACGTACGTATTGGAAACACTTTACGAGAAGAAATAACACATCGTACAAAATTAGCTTGTATCTTCTAAACAACACGTGGTAACTCGAAAGGATTTGGTGTGGCGTGCATGTCTAAACGTGTAGCATCAAAAGAGAACCCACAGGAGAATTTTCTTTCGTCAAAATTTGTCAGAACACAACGGTTTAAGGAAATCCCGCAATGTGCGAAATTATCTTGTTTTTCATAAACAACACGTTGTAATTCGAAAAGCTTTGGTGTTGCCTGTATGTCTAAGTATGTAGCCTCAAAAGGGAATGCAAAGGATAGTTTTCTCTCGAAAGAATATGTAAGAATACCATGTTATAAGGAAATACAGTGTTGCAGAGTAAAGACAAATACGTACGTATTGGAAACACTTTACGAGAAGAATTAAGGCAACGTACAAAATTAGCTTGTATCTCCTAAACAACACATTGTAACTCGAAAAGATTTGGCGTGGCGTGTACTTCTAAACCTGTAGCCTCAAAAGAGAACCCACAGGAGAATTTTCTTTCGTCAAAATTTTTCAGAAAACCATGTGTTAAGTAAATCCTGCATCGTGCGAAATCATCTTCTTTTTCCTAAACAACATGTTGTAACTCGAAAAGCTTTGGTGTTGCGTGTATGTGTAAGCATGGAGCCTCAAAAGAGAAGTCACAGGTGAGGTTTCTCTCGAAAGAATATGTAAGAATACCACGTTATAAGGAAATACAATTTTGCAGAGTAAAGACAAATAAGTACATATTGGAAACACTTTAGGAGAAGAAATTACGCATCGTAAAAAATTTACTTGTATCTCCTAAACAACACGTTGTAACTCGAAAAGATTTGGTGTGACGTGTATGTCTAAACGTGTAGCCTCAAAAGAGAACCCACAGGAGAATTTTCTTTCATCAAATTTGTCAGAAACCACGTTTTAAGGAAATCTCGCATCGTGGGAAATTATCTTGTTTTTCCTAAACAACACGTTGTAACTCGAAAAGCTTTGGGGTTGCGTTTATGTCTAAGCATGTAGCCTCAAAAGAGAACGCATAGGAGAGTTTTCTCTTGAAAGAATATGTAAGAATACCACTTTATAAGGAAATACAGTGTTGCAGAGTAAAGACAAATACGTACGTATTGGAAACACTTTAAGAGAAGAAATAACGCATCGTACAAAATTAGCTTGTGTCTCCTAAACAAAATGTTGTAACTCGAAAATATTTGGTGTGGCTCGTACCTCTACACGTGTAGACTCAAAAGAGAACCTACAGGAGAACTTACTTTAGTCAAAATTTTTCAATAAACCACGTTTTATGGAAATCTCACATCGTGCGAAATTATCTTGTTTTTCCTAAACAACATGTTGTAACTCGAAAAGCTTTGGCGTTGCGTGTTTGTCTAAGCGTGTAGCCTCAAAAGAGAACGCACAGGAGAGTTTTCCCTCGAAAGAATATGTAAGAATACCACGTTATAAGGAAATACAGTGTTGCAGAGTAAAGACAAATAAGTACGTATTGGAAACACTTTACGAGAAGAAATAACGCTTCCTACAAAATTTGCTTGTATCTCCTAAGCAACACGTTGTAACTCGAAAGATTTGGTGTGGCTCGTATGTCTACACGTGCAGCCTCAAAAGAGAGCCCACAGGAGGACTTTCTTTCGTCAAAATTTGTCAGAAAACAACGTTTTATGGAAATCCCTCATCGTGCAAAATTATCTACTTTTTCCTAAACAGCACGTTGTAACTCGAAAAGCTTAGGTGTTGCGTGTATGTTTAAGCCTGTAGCCTCTAAAGAGAACGCACAAGAGAGTTTTCTCTCGAACGAATATGTAAGTATACAACGTTATAAGGAAATAGAGTGTTGCAGAGTAAAGACAAATACATACGTATTGGAAATACTTTACCAGAGGAATTAATGCATCGTACAAAATTAGCTTGTATCTCCTAAACAACATGTTGTAACTCTAAAAGATTTGGTGTGACGTGTACGTCTAAATGTGTAGCCTCAAAAGAGAACCCACAGGAGAATTTTCATTCATCAAAATTTGTCAGAAACCACGTTTTAAGGAAATCTCGCATCGTGCGAAATTATCTTGTTTTTCCTAAACAACACGCTGTAACTCGAAAAGCTTTGGTGTTGCGTGTATGTCTGAGCGTGTAGCCTGAAAAGAGAACGCACAGGAGAGTTTTCCCTCGAAAGAATAGGTAAGAATACCACGTTATAAGGAAATACAGTGTTGCAGAGTAAAGACAAATAAGTACGTATTGGAAACACTTTACGAGAAGAAATAATGCATCGTAAAAATTTGCTTGTATCTCCTAAACAACACGTTGTAACTTGAAAAGATTTGGTGTGGCTCGTACGTCTAAACGTGTAGCCTCAAAAGAGAACCCACAGAAGAACTTTCTTTCGTCAATATTTGTCAGAAAACCACGTTTTAAGGAAATCCCGCATCGTGCAACATTATCTTGATTTCCTAAACAACATGTTGAAAGTCGGAAAGCTTTGGTGTTGCCTGTATGTCTAAGCGTGTAGCCTCTAAAGAGAATGCACAGGAGTGTTTTCTCTCGAAAGAACATGTAAGAATACAACGTTATAAGGAAATAGAGTGAGGCAGAGTAAAGACAAATGTGTACGTATTGGAAGCACTTTAAGAGAAGAAATAACGCATCGTACAAAATTAGCTTGTACCTCCTAAACAACACGTAGTAACTCGAAAGGATTTGCTGTGGCGTGCACGTCTAAACGTGTAGCCTCAAAAGAGAACCCACAGGAGAATTTTCTTTCGTCAAAATTTGTCAGAACACCACGTTTTAAGGAAATCCCGCATCGTGCGAAATTATCTTGTTTTTCATAAACAACACGTTCTAACTCGAAAAGCTTTGGTGTTGCCTGTATGTCTAAGTGTGTAGCCTCAAAAGGGAACGCACAGGATAGTTTTCTCTCGAAAGAATATGTAAGATTACCACGTTATAAGGAAATACAGTGTTGCAGAGTAAAGACTAAAACGTACGTATTGGAAACACTTTATGAGAAGAATTAACGCATCTTACAAAATTAGCTTGTATCTCATAAACAACACGTTGTAACTCGAAAAGATTTGGTGTGCGTGTACATCTAAACATGTAGCCTCAAAAGAGAACCCACAGGAGAATTTTCTTTCGTCAAAATTTTTCAGTAAACCACGTTTTAAGGAAATCCCGCATCGTGCGAAATCATCTTCTTTTTCCTAAACAACATGTTGTAACTCGAAAAGCTTTGGTGTTGCGTGTATGTGTAAGCGTGGAGCCTCAAAAGAGAAGGCACAGGAGAGTTTTCTCTCAAAAGAATATGTAAGAACACCACGTTATAAGGAAATACAATTTTGCAGAGTAAAGACAAATAAGTACATATTGGAAACACTTTAGGAGAAGAATTAATGCATCGTACAAAATTAGCTTGTATCTCTTAAACAACACGTTGTAACTCGAAAAGATTTGGTGTGGCGTGTTCATTTAAACATGTAGCCTCAAAAGAGAACCCACAGGAGAATTTTCTTTCGTAAAAATTTGTCAGAAAACCACGTTTTAAGGAAATGCCGCATCATGCGAAATCATCTTCTTTTTCCTAAACAACATGTTGTAACTCGAAAAGCTTTGGTGTTGGGTGTATGTGTAAGCGTGGAGCCTCAAAAGAGAAGGCACAGGAGTGTTTTCTCTCAAAAGAATATGTAAGAATACCACGTTATAAGGAAATACAATTTTGCAGAGAAAAGACAAATAAGTACATATTGGAAACACTTTACGAGAAGAAATAATGCATCGAAAAAAATTAGCTTGTATCTCCTAAACAACATGTTGTAACTCGAAAAAATTTGGTGTGACGCGTACGTCGAAACGTGTAGCCTCAAAAGAGAACCCACAGGAGAATTTTCTTTCATCAAAATTTGTCAGAAACCACATTTTAAGGAAATCTCGCATCCTGCGAAATTATCTTGTTTTTCCTAAACAACACGTTGTAACTCGAAAAGCTTTGGTGTTGCGTGTATGTCTAAGCGTGTAGCCTCAAAAGAGAATGCACAGGAGAGTTTTCTCTTGAAAGAATATGTAAGAATACCACGTTATAAGGAAATACAGTGTTGTAGAGTAAAGACAAATAAGTACATATTGGAAACACTTTACAAGAGGAAATAGCGCATCGTAAAATATTTGCTTGTATCTCCTAAACAACACGTTTTAACTCGAAAAGATTTAGTGTGGCATGTACATCTAAACATGTAGCCTCAAAAGAGAACCCACAGGAGAATTTTCTTTCCTCAAAATTTTTCAGAAAACCACGTTTTAAGGAAATCCCGCATCGTGCGAAATCATCTCCTTTTTCCTAAACAACATGTTGTAACTCGAAAAGCTTTGGTGTTGCGTGTATGTGTAAGTGTGGAGCCTCAAAAGAGAAGGCACAGGAGAGTTTTCTCTCGAAAGAATATGTAATAATACCACGTTATAACGAAATACAATTTTGCAGAGTAAAGACAAATAAGTACATATTGGAAACACTTTAGGAGAAGAAATAACACTTCGTACGAAATTAACTTGTATCTCCTAAGCAATACGTTGTAACTCGAAAAGATTTGGTGTGACGTGTATGTCTAAATGTGTAGCCTCAAAAGAGAACCCAAAGGAGAATTTTCTTTCATCAAAATTTGTCAGAAACCACGTATAAAGAAATCTCGCATCATGCGAAATTATCTTGTTTTTCCTAAACAACACGTTGTAAATAGAAAAGCTTTGGTGTTGCGTGTATGTCTAAGCGTGTAGCCTCAAAAGAGAACGCACAGGAGAGTTTTCTCTCGAAAGAATATGTAAGAATACAACGTTATAAGGAAATACACTGTTGCAGAGTATAGACAAATATGTACCTATTGGAAACACTTTAAGAGAAGAAATAAGGCATCGTACAAAATTAGCTTGTATCTCCTAAACAACACGTTGTAACACGAAAAGATTTGGTGTGGCTCGTACCTCTACACGTGTAGCCTCAAAAGAGCACCGACCGGAGAACTTTCTTTCATCAAAATTTTTCAGAAAACCACGTTTTATGGAAATCTCGCATAGTGCGAAATTATCTTGTTTTTCCTAAACAACATGTTGTAACTCGAAAAGCTTTGGCGTTGCGTATTTGTCTAAGCGTGTAGCCTCAAAAGAGAACGCACAGGAGTGTTTTCCCTCGAAAGAATATGTAAGAATAACACGTTATAAGGAAATACAATGTTGCAGACTAAATACAAATAAGTACGTATTGGAACCACTTTACGAGAAGAAATAACGCATCGTACAAAATTTGCTTGTATCTCCTAAACAACATGTTGTAACTCGAAAAGATTTGGTGTGGCTCGTACGTCTACAAGTGTAGCCTCAGAAGAGAAACCACAGGAGAACTTCCTTTCCTCAAAATTTGTCAGAAAACCACGTTTTAAGGAAATCCCGCATCGTGCAAAATTATCTTGTTTTTCCTAAACAACACGTTGTAACTTGAAAAGCTTTGGTGTTGCGTGTATGTCTAAGCCTGTAGCCTCTAAAGAGAACGCACAGGAGAGTTTTCTCTCAAAAGAAAATGTAAGAATACAACGTTATAAGGAAATACAGTGTTGCAGAGTAAAGACAAATACGTAAGTATTGGAAACACTTTACGAGAAGAAATAACGTATCATAAAAAATTAGCTTGTATCTCCTAAGCAACACGTGATAACTCGAAGGATTTGGTGTGGCATGTACGTCTAAACGTGGAGCCTCAAAAGAGAACCCACAGGAGAATTTTCATTCGTCAAAATTTGTCAGAAAACCACGTTTTAAGGAAATCCCGCATCGTGCGAATTAATCTTGTTTTTCATTAACAACACGTTGTAACTCAAAAAGCTTTGGTGTTGCCTGTATGTCTAAGTGTGTATCCTCAAAAGGGAACGCACAGGATACTTTTTTCTCGAAAGAATATGTAAGAATACCACGTTATAAGGAAATACAGTGTTGCAGAGTAAAGACAAATATGTACGTATTGGAAACACTTTATGAGAAGAATTAACGCATCGTACAAAATTAGCTTGTATCTCATAAACAACACGTTATAACTCGAAAAGATTTGGTGTGGTGTGTACATGTAAACATGGAGCCTCAAAAGAGAACCCACAGGAGAATTTTCTTTCCTCAAAATTTTTCAGAAAACCACGTTTTAAGGAATTCCCGCATCGTGCGAAATCATCTTCTTTTTCCTAAACAACATGTTGTAACTCGAAAAGCATTGGTGTTGCGTGTATGTGTAAGGGTGGAGACTCAAAAGAGAAGGCACAGGAGAGATTTCTCTCGAAAGAATATGTAAGAATACCACGTTATAAGGAAATACAATTTTGCAGAGTAAAGACAAATTAGTACATATTGGAAACACTTTATGAGAAGAAATAACGCATTCTAAAAAATTAGCTTGTATCTCCTTATCAACACATTGTAACATGAAAAGATTTGGTGTGACATGTACGTCTAAACGTGTAGCCTCAAAAGAGAACCCACAGAAGAATTTTCTTTCATCAAAATTTGTCAGAAAACACGTTTTAAGGAAATCTCACATCGTGCGAAATTATCTTGTTTTTCCTTAACAACACGTTGTAACTCGAAAAGCTTTGGTGTTGAGTGTTTGTCTAAGCGTGTAGCCTCAAAAGAGAACGCACATGAGAGTTTTCTCTCAAAAGAATATGTAAGAATACCACGTTATAAGGAAATACAGTGTTGCAGAGTAAAGACATATAAGTAAGTTTTGGAAACACTTTACGAGAAGAAATAACGCATCGTACAAAATTAGCTTGTATCTCCTAAGCAACACGTGGTAACTCGAAAGGATTTGGTGTGGCGTGTACGTCTAAATGTGGAGCCTCAAAAGAGAACCCACAGGAGAGTTTTCTTTCCTCAAAATTTGTCAGAAAATCACGTTTTAAGGAAATCCCGCATCATGCGAAATAATCTTGTTTTTCATAAACAACAGGTTGTAACTCGAAAAGCTTTGGTGTTGCCTGTATGTCTAAGTGTGTAGCCTCAAAAGGGAACGCATAGGATAGTTTTCTCTCGAAAGAATATGTAAGAATACCATGTTATAAGGAAATACAGTGTTGCAGAGTAAAGACAAATACGTACGTATTGGAAACACTTTATGAGAAGAATTAACGCATCCTGCAAAATTAGCTTGTATCTCCTAAACAACACGTTGTAACTAGAATGGATTTGGTGTGGCATGTACACCTAAACATGTAGCCTCAAAAGAGAACCAACAGGAGAATTTTCTTTCGTCAAAATTTTTCAGAAAACCACGTTTTAAGGATATCCCGCATCATGCGAAATCATCTTCTTTTTCCTAAACAACATGTTGTAATTCGAAAAGCTTTGGTGTTGTGTGTATGTGTAAGTGTGGAGCCTCAAAAGAGAAAGCACAGGAGAGTTTTCTATCGAAAGAATATGTAAGAATACCACGTTATAAGGAAATACAATATTGCAGAGTAAAGACAAATAAGTACATATTGGAAACACTTTACGAGAAGAAAAAACGCATCGTAAAAAATTAGCTTGTATCTCCTAAACAACACGTTGTAACTCGAAAAGATTTGGTGTGATGTGTACATCTAAACATGTAGCCTCAAAAGAGAACCCACAGCAGAATTTTCTTTCATCAAAATTGTCAGAAAACACGTTTTAAGGAAATCTCGCATCGTGCTAAATTATCTTGTTTTTCCTAAACAACACGGTGTAACCCGAAAAGCTTTGGTGTTGAGTGTTTGTCTAAGAGTGTAGCCTCAAAAGGGAATGCACAGGAGATTTTTCTCTCAAAAGAATATGTAAGAATACCACGTTATAAGGAAATACAGTGTTGCAGAGTAAAGACAAATAAGTACGTATTGAAAACACTTTACGAGAAGAAATAACGAATCGTAAAAAATTTGCTGGTATCTCCTAAACAACACGTTGCAACTCGAAAAGATTTGGTGTGGCTCGTACATCTAAACGTGTAGCCTCAAAAGAGAACCCACAGGAGAACTTTCTTTCGTCAAAATTTCTCAGAAAACCAGGTTTTAAGGATATCCCGCATCGTGCAAAATTATCTTGTTTTTCCTAAACAACATGTTGTAAATCGAAAAGCTTTGGTGTTGCGTGTATGTCTATGCATGTAGCCTCTAAAGAGAACGCACAGGAGACTTTTCTCTCCAAAGAACATGTAAGAATACAACGTTATAAGGAAATACAGTGTTGCAGAGTAAAGACAAATACGTACTTATTGGAAACACTTTACGAGAAGAAATAACGCATCGTACAAAATTAGCTTGTATCTCCTAAACAACACGTGGTAACTCGAAAAGATTTGGTGTGGCATGCACGTCTAAACATGTAGCCTCAAAAGAGAACCAACAGGAGAATTTTCGTTCGTCAAAATTTGTCAGAACACCACGTTTTAAGGAAATCCGGCGTCGTGCGAAATTATCTTGTTTTTCATAAACAACACGTTGTTACTCGAGAAGCTTTGGTGTTGCCTGTATGTCTAAGTGTGTAGCCTCAAATGGGAACGCACAGGATAGTTTTCTCTCGACAGAATATGTAAGAATACCACGTTATAAGGTAATACAGTGTTGCAGAGTAAAGACAAATACGTACGTATTGAAAATACTTTACGAGAAGAAATAACGCATCATACAAAATTAGCTTGTATCTCCTAAACAACACGTGGTAACTCGAAAGGATTTGGTGTGGCGTGCACGTCTAAACGTGAAGCCTCAAAAGAGAACCCACAGGAGAATTTTCTTTCGTCAAAATTTGTCAGAAAACCACGTTTTAAGGAAATCCCGCATCGTGCGAAATTATCTTGTTTTTCATAAACAACACGTTGTAACTCGAAAAGCTTTGGTGTTGCCTATATGTCTAAGTGTGTAGCCTCAAAAGGGAATGCACAGGATAGTTTTCTCTCAAAAGAATATTTAAGAATACCACGTTATAAGGAAATACAGTGTTGCAAAGTAAAGACAAATACGTACGTATTGGAAACACTTTATGAGAAGAATTAATGCATCGTACAAAATTAGCTTGCATCTCTTAAACAACACGTTGTAACTCGAAAAGATTTGGTGTGGCGTGTACATCTAAACATGGAGCCTCAAAAGAGAACCCACAGGAGAATTTTCTTTCGTCAAATTTTTTCAGAAAACCACGTTTTAAGGAAATCCCGCATCATGCGAAATCATCTTCTTTTTCCTAAACAACATGTTGTAACTCGAAAAGCGTTGGTGTTGCGTGTAGGTGTACGCGTGGAGACTCAAAAGAGAAAGCACAGGAGAGTTTTCCCACGAAAGAATATGTAAGAATACCACGTTATAAGGAAATGCAATTTTGCAGATTAAAGACAAATAAGTGCGTATTGGAAACACTTTACGAGAAGAAATAACGCATCCTAAACAACACGTTGTAACTCGAAAAGATTTGGTGTGACGTGTACGTCTAAATGTGTAGCCTCAAAAGAGAACCCACAGGAAAATTTTCTTTCATCAAAATTTGTCAGAAAACACGTTTTAAGGAAATCTCGCATCGTGCGAAATAATCTTGTTTTTCCTAAACAACACGTTGTAACTCGAAAAGCTTTGGTGTTGAGTGTTTGTCTAAGCGTGTAGCCTCAAAAAGAGAACGCACAGGAGAGTTTTCTCTCGAAAGAATATGTAAGAATACCACGTTATAAGGAAATACAGTGTTGCAGAGTAAAGACAAATAAGTACTTATTGGAAACACTTTACGAGAAGAAATAACGCATCTTAAAAAATTTGCTTGTATCTCCTAAACAACACGTTGTAACTCGAAAAGTTTTGGTGTGGCTCGTATGTCTGCATGTGTAGCCTCAAAAGAGAACCCACAGGAGAACTTTCTTTCGTCAAAATTTGTCAGAAAACCACGTTTTAAGAAAATCCCGCATCGTGCAAAATCATCTTGTTTTTCCTAAACAACATGTTGTAACTCGAAAAGCTTTGGTGTTGCGTGTATGTCTAAGCCTGTAGCCTCTAAAGAGAACGCACAGGAGAGTTTTCTCTCGAAAGAACATGTAAGAATACAACGTTATAAGGAAATACAGTGTTGCAGAGTAAAGACAAATAAGTAAATATTGGAAACACTTTATGAGAAGAAATAACGCATCGTACAAAATTAGCTTGTATCTCCTAAACAACACGTTGTAACTCGAAAGGATTTGGTGTGGCGTGTACATCTAAACGTGGAGCCTCAAAAGTGAACCCACAGGATAATTTTCTTTCGTCAAAATTTGTCAGAAAATAACACATCGTACAAAATTAGCTTGTATCTCCTAAACAACACGTGGTAACTCAAAAGGATTTGGTGTGGCTTGTACGTCTAAACGTGGAGCCTCAAAAGAGAACCCACAGGATAACTTTCTTTCGTCAAAATTTGTCTGAAAACCACGTTTGAAGGAAATCCTGCATCATGCGAAATAATCTTGTTTTTCAGAAACAACACGTTGTAACTCGAAAAGCTTTGGTGTTGCCTGTATGTCTAAGTGTGTAGATTCAAAAGGGAACGCACAGGATAGTTTTCTCTCGAAAGCATATGTAAGAATACCACGTTATAAGGAAATAGATTGTTGCAGAGTAAAGACAAATACGTACGTATTGGAAACACTTTATGAGAAGAATTAACACATCGTACAAAATTACTTTGTATCTCCTAAACAACCCATTGTAACTCGAAAGGATTTGGTGTGGCGGGTACATCTAAATATGTAGCCTCAAAAGAGAACCCACAGGAGAATTTTCTTTCGTCAAAATATTTCAGAAAACCACGTTTTAAGGAAATCCCGCATCGTGCGAAATCATCTTCTTTTTCCTAATCAACACGTTGTAACTTGATACAATTTTGCAGAGTAAAGACAAATAAGTACGTATTGGACACACTTTACGAGAAGAAATTACGCATCGTAAAAAATTAGCTTGTATCTACTAAACAACACGTTGTAACTCGAAAAGAATTGGTGTGACATGTACGTCTAAACGTGTAGCCTCAAAAAATAACTCACAGGAGAATTTTCTTTCATCAAAATTTGTCAGAAAACACGTTTTAAGGAAATCTCGCATCGTGCAAAATTATCTTGCTTTTCCTAAACAACACGGTGTAACTTGAAAAGCTTTGGTGCTGAGTGTTTGTCTAAGCGTGTAGCCTCAAAAGAGAACGCACAGGAGAGTTTTCTCTCAAAAGAATATGTAAGAATACCACGTTATAAGGAAATACAGTGTTGCAGAGTAAAGGCAAATAAGTACATATTGGAAACACTTTAGGAGAAGAAATAACTCATCGTACAAAATTTGCTTGTATCTCCTAAACAACACGTTGTAACTCGAAAAGATTTGGTGTGGCTCATACCTCTACACGTGTAGCCTCAAAAGAGAACCCACAGGAGAACTTTCTTTCGTCAAAATTTGTCAGAAAACCACGTTTTAAGGAAATCCCGCATCGTGCAAAATCATCTCCGTTTTCCTAAACAACATGTTGTAACTCGAAAAGCTTTGGTGTTGCATGTATGTGTAAGGATGGAGCCTCAAAAGAGAAGGCACAGGAGAGTTTTCCCTCGAAAGAATATGTAATAATACCATGTTATAAGGAAATACAATTTTGCAGAGTAAAGACAAATAAGTACATATTGGAAACACTTTACGAGAAGTAATAATGCATTGTAAAAAATTAACTTGTGTATCCTAAACAACACGTTGTAACTCGAAAAGATTTGGTGTTACGTGTATGTCTAAACGTGTAGCCTCAAAAGAGAACCCACAGGAGAATTTTCTTTCATCAAAATTTGTCAGAAACCACGTTTTAAGGAAATCTCGCATCGTGCGAAATTATCTTGTTTTTCCTAAACAACACGTTGCAATTCGAAAAGCTTTGGTGTTGCGTTTATGTCTAATCTTGTAGCCTCAAATGAGAATGCACAGGAGAGTTTTCTCTCGTAAGAATATGTAAGAATACCACGTTATAAGGAAATACAGTGTAGCAGAGTAAAGACAAATAAGAACGTATTGGAAACACTTTAAGTGAAGAAATAATGCATCGTACTAAATTAGCTTGTATCTCCTAAGCAACACAGAGTTACTCGAAAGGATTTGGTGTGGCGTGTACGTCTAAACGTGGAGTCTCAAAAGAGAACCCACAGGAGAACTTTCTTTCATCAAAATTTGTCAGAAAACCATGTTTTAAGGAAATCCCGCATCGTGCGAAATAATCTTGTTTTTCATAAACAACACGTTGAAACTCGAAAAGCTTTGGTGTTGCCTGTATGTCTAAGTGTGTAGCCTCAAAAGGGAACGCACAGGATAGTTTTCTCTTGAAAGAATATGTAAGAATACCACGTTATAAGGAAATACAGTGTTGCAGAATAAAGACAAATACTTACGTATTGGAAACACTTTATGAGAATAATTGACGCATCGTACAAAATTAGCTTATATCTCCTAAACAAAACGTTGTAACTCGAAAAGATTTGGTGTGGCGTGTACGTCTAAACATGTAGCCTCAAAAGAGAACCCACAGGAGAATTTTCTTTCGTCAAAATTTTTCAGAAAACCACGTTATAATGAAATCCCGCATCGTGCGAAATCATCTTCTTTTTCCTAAACAACATGTTGTAACTCGAAAAGCTTTGGTGTTGCGTGTATGTGTAAGCATGGAGCCTCAAAAGACAAGGCACAGGAGCGTTTTCTCTCGAAAGAATATGTAAGAATACCACGTTATAAGGAAATACAATTTTGCAGAGTAAAGACAAATAAGTACATATTGGAAACACTTTACGAGAAGAAATAACGCATCGTACAAAATTAACTTGTATCTCCTAAACAACACGTTGTAACTCGAAATGATTTGGTGTGACGTGTATGTCTAAACGTGTAGCCTCAAAAGAGAACCCACAGGAGAATTTTCTTTCATCAAAATTTATCAGAAACCACGTTTTAAGGAAATCTCGCATCGTGCAAAATTATCATGTTTTTCCTAAACAACACGTTGTAACTTGAAAAGCTTTGTCGTTGCGTGTATGTCTAAGCATGTAGCCTCAAAAGAGAACGCACAGGAGAGTTTTCCCTCAAAAGAATATGTAAGAATACCACGTTATAAGGAAATACAGTGTTGCAGAGTAAAGACAAATAAGAACGAATTGGAAACACTTCACAAGAAGAAATAATGCATCGTACAAAATTTGCTTGTATCTCCTAAACAACAAGTTGTAACTCGAAAAGATTTGGTGTGGCGTGTACGTCTAAAGGTGTAGTCTCAAAAGACAACCCACAAGAGAACTTTCTTTCGTCAAAATTTGTCAAAAACCACGTTTTAAGGAAATCCCGCATCGTGCAAAATTATCTTGTTTTTCCAAAACAACATGTTGTAACTCGAAAAGCGTTGGAATTGCGTGTATGTGTGAGCATGTAGCCTCTAAAGAGAATGCACAGGAGAGTTTTCTCTCGAAAGAACATGTAAGAATACAAGATTATAAGCAAATACAGTGTTGCAGAGTAAAGACAAATACGTACGTATTGGAAACACTTTACGAGAAGAAATAACGCATCGTACAAAATTAGCTTGTATCTCCTAAACAACACTGGGTAACTCGAAAGGATTTGGTGTGGCGTGTACCTCTATACATGTAGCCTCAAAAGAGAACCCACAGGAGAATATTCTTTCGTCACAATTTGTCAGAAAACCACGTTTTAAGGAAATCCCGCATCGTGCGAAATTATCTTGTTTTTCACAAACAACACGTTGTAACTCAAAAAGCTTTGGTGTTGCCTCTATGTCTAAGTGTATAGCCTCAAAAGTGAACACACAGGATAGTTTTCTCTCGAAAGAATATGTGAGAATACCACGTTATAAGGAAATACACTTTTGCAGAGTAAAGACAAATACTTACGTATTGGAAACACTTTACGAGAAGAATTAACACATCGTAAAAAATTAGCTTGTATCTCCTAAACAACACGTTGTAACTCGACAAGATTTGGTGTGGCCGGTACGTCTAAACGTGTAGCCTCAAAAGAGAACCCACAGGAGAATTTTCTTACGTCAAAATTTTTCACAAAACCACATTTTAAGGATATCCCGCATCATGCGAAATCATCTTCTTTTTCCTAAACAACATGTTGTAACGTGAAAAGCTTTGGTGTTGCGTGTATGTGTAAGCGTGTAGCCTCAAAAGAGAAGGCACAGGAGAATTTTCTCTCGAAAGAATATGTAAGAATACCACGTTATAAGGAAATATAATTTTGCAGAGTAAAGACAAATAAGTACTTATTGGAAACACTTTATGAGAAGAAATAACGCATCATACAAAATTAGCTTGTATCTCCTAAACAACACGTTGTAACTCGTTAAGATTTGGTGTGACGTGTACGTCTAAACGTGTAGCCTCAAAAGAGAACCCACAGTAGAATTATCTTTCATCAAAATTTGTCAGAAAACCACGTTTTATGGAAATCTCGCATCGTGAGAAATTATCTTGTTTTTCCTAAACAACACGCTGTAACTCGAAAAGCTTTGGCCTTGCGTGTATGTCTAAGCGTGTAGCCCAAAAGAGAATGCACAGGAGAGTTTTCCCTCGAAAGAATATGTAAGAATACCACGTTATAAGGAAATACAGTGTTGCAGAGTAAAGACAATTAAGTACATATTGGAAACACTTTACGAGAAGAAATAACGCATCGTACAAAATTAACTTGTATTTCCTAAACAACACGTTGTAACTCAAAAAGCTTTGGTGTTGCATGTATGTCTAAGCGTGTAGCCTCAAAAGAGAACGCACAGGAGAGTTTTCTCTTGAAAGAATATGTAAGAATACCACGTTATAAGGAAATTCATTGTTGTAGAGTAAAGACAAATACTTAAGTATTGGATACACTTTACAAGAAGAAATAACACATCATAAAAAATTTGTTTGTATCTCCTAAACAACAAGTTGTAACTCGAAAAGATTTGGTGTGGCGTGTACTTCTAAACCTGTAGCCTCAAAAGACAACGCACAGGAGAACTTTCTTTCGTCCAAATTTGTCAGAAAACCACGTTTTAAGGATATCCCGCATCGTGCAAAATTATCTTGTTTTTCCTAAACAACACGTTGTAACTCGAAAAGCTTTGGTGTTGCGTGTATGTGTGAGCATATAGCCTCTAAAGAGAATGCACAGGAAAGTTTTCTCTCGAAAGAACATGTAAGAATTCAACATTATAAGGAAATACAGTGTTGCAGAGTAAAGACAAATACTTACGTTTGGAAACACTTTAGGAGAAGAAATAACGCATCGTACAAAATTAGCTTGTATCTCCTACACAACACGTGGTAACTCGAAAGGATTTGGTGTGGCGTGTACCTCTAAACGTGTAGCGTCAAAAGAGAACCCACAGGAGAATTTTCTTTCGTCAAAATTTGTCAGAACACCACGTTTTAAGGAAATCCCGCATCGTGCGAAATTATCTTGTTTTTCATAAACAACACGTTTTAACTCGAAAAGCTTTGGTGTTGCCTGTATGTCTAAGTGTGTAGCCTCAAAAGGGAACGCACAGGATAGTTTTCTATCGATAGAATATGTAAGAATTCCACGTTATAAGGATATACAATGTTGCAGTGTAAAGACAAATACGTATGTGTTGGAAACACTTTACGAGAAGAATAAACACATCGTAAAAAATTAGCTTGTATCTCCTACACAACACATTGTAACTCGACAAGATTTGGTGTGGCATGTACGTCTAAACGTGTAGCCTCAAAACGGAACCAACAGGAGAATTTTCTTTTGTCAAAATTTTTCAGAAAACCACGTTTTAAGGAAATCCCGCATCGTGCGAAATCATCTTCTTTTTCCTAAACAACATGCTGTAACTCGAAAAGCTATGGTGTTGCGTGTATGTGTAAGCGTGGAGCCTCAAAAGAGAAGGCACTGGAGAGTATTCTCTCGAAAGAATATGTAAGAATACCACGTTATAAGGAAATACAATTTTGCAGAGTAAAGACCAAAAAGTACATATTGGAAACACTTTACGAGAAGAAATAACGCATCTTACAAAATTATCTTGTATCTCCTAAACAACACGTTGTAACTCGAAAGGATTTGGTCTGACGTGTACGTCTAAAAGTGTAGCCTCAAACGAGAACCCACAGGAGAATTTTCTTTCATCAAAATTTGTCAGAAACCACGTTTTAAGGAAGTCTCGCATCGTGCGAAATTATCTTGTTTTTCCTAAACAACACGTTGTAACTCGAAAAGCTTTGGTGTTGCGTGTATGTCTACGCGTGTAGCCTCAAAAGAGAACGCACAGGAGAGTTTTCTCTCGAAAGAATATGTAAGAATACCACATTATAAGGAAATACAGTGTTGCAGAGTAAAGACAACTACGTACGTATTGGAAACACTTTAAGAGAAGAAATATCACATCCTAGAAAATTAGCTTGTATCTCCTAAACAACACGTAGTAACTCGAAAAGATTTGGTGTGGCTCGTACCTCTACACGTGTAGCCTCAATAGAGAACCCACAGGAGAACTTTGTTTCGTCAAAATTTTTCAGAAAACCACGTTTAATGGAAATCTCGTATCGTGCGAAATTATCTTGTTTTTCCTAAACAACACGTTGTAACTCCAAAAGCTTTGGCGTTGCATGTTTGTCTAAGCATGTAACCTCAAAAGAGAATGCACAGGAGAGTTTTCCCTCGAAAGAATATGTAAGAATACCACGTTATAAGGAAATACAGTGTTGCAGAATAAAGACAAATAAGTACGTATTGGAAACACTATATGAGAAGAAATAACGCATTGTACAATATTTGCTTGTATCTCCTAAACAACACGTTGTAACTCAAAAATATTTCGTGTGGCTCGTATGTCTACACGTTTGGCCTCAAAAGAGAACCCACAGGAGAACTTTCTTTCTTCAAAATTTGTCAGAAAACCACGTTTTAAGGAAATCCCGCATCGTGCAAAATTATCTTGTTTTTCCTAAACAACACGTTGTAACTCGAAAAGCTTTGGTGTTGCGTGTATGTCTGAGCATGTAGCCTCTAAAGAGAATGCACAGGAGAGTTTTCTCTCGAAAGAACATGTAAGAATACAACGTAGTGTTAAAAACTGCATGGTATTTGTACAGTGACAGGCAGGAACATCAATGGAACAGGATTGAAGATCCAGAAATGAACTCACACACCTATGGCCACTTGATCCTCGACAAAGAGGCTGAAAACATCCAATGGAAAAAAGATAGCCTTTTCAACAAATGGTGCTGGTTCAACTGGAGGTCAGCATGCAGAAGAATGCGAATTGATCCATCCTTGTCTCCTTGTACTAAGCTCAAATCCAAATGGATCAAGGACCTCCACATAAAGCCAGACACTCTGAAGCTAATTGAAAAGAAACTGGGGAAGACCCTTGAGGACATCGGTACAGGGAGAAAGTTTCTGAACAGAACACCAATAGCGTATGCTCTAAGAGCAAGAATTGACAAATGGGACCTCATAAAATTACAAAGTTTCTGTAAGGCAAAGGACACCATCAAGGGGACAAATCGGCAACCAACAAATTGGGAAAAGATCTTCACCAATCCTACATCAGATAGAGGGCTAATATCCAATATATATAAAGAACTCAAGATTTTAGACTCCAGAAAACCAAACAACCCTATTAAAAAATGGGGTACAGAGTTAAACAAAGAATTCTCACCTGAAGAACTTCGGATGGCGGAGAAGCATCTTAAAAAATGCTCAACTTCATTAGTCATTAGGGAAATGCAAATCAAAACAACCCTAAGATTTCATCTTACACCAGTCAGAATGGCTAAGATTAAAAATTCAGGAGACAGCAGGTGTTGGAGAGGGTGTGGAGAAAGAGGAACACTCCTCCACTGCTGGTGGGGTTGCAAATTTGTACAACCACTCTGGAAATCAGTCTGGCGGTTCCTCCGAAAACTGGGCACCTTACTTCCAGAAGATCCTGCTATACCACTCCTGGGCATATACCCAGAAGACTCCCCACCATGTAATAAGGATACATGTTCTACTATGTTCATAGCAGCCCTATTTGTAATTGCCAAATGCTGGAAAGAACCCAGGTATCCCTCAACAGAAGAGTGGATGCAAAAAATGTGGTATATCTACACAATGGAGTACTATTCAGCCATTAGAAACAATGAATTCATGAAGTTCTTAGGCAAATGGATGGAGCTAGAGAATATCATACTAAGTGAGGTAACCCAGACTCAAAAGGTGAATCATGGTATGCACTCACTAATAAGTGGATATTAACCTAGAAAACTGGAATACCCAAAACATAATCCACACATCAAATGAGGTACAAGAAGAAAGGAGGAGTGGCCCCTGGTTCTGGAAAGACTCAGTGAAACAGTATTCAGCAAAACCAGAACGGGGAAGTGGGAAGGGGTGGGTGGGAAGACAGGGGAAGAAAAGGGTGTTTGCGGGACTTTCGGGGAGTGGGGGGGCTAGAAAAGGGGAAATCATTTGAAATGTAAATAAATTATATCGAATAATAATAAAAAAATTAAAAAAAAAGAATACAACGTTATAAGGAAATAACGTTGCAGAGTAAAGACAAATACGTACATATTGGAAACACTTTACGAGAAGAAATAACACATCATACAAAATTAGCTTGTATCTCCTAAACAACACGTGGTAACTCGAAAGGATTTGGTGTGGCGTGTACATCTAAACGTGTAGCCTCAAAAGAGAACCCACAGGAGAATTTTCTTTCGTCAAAATTTGTCAGAAAACCATGTTTTATGGAAATCTCGCATCATGCCAAATTATCTTCTTTTTCCTAAACAACACATTGTAACTCGAAAAACTTTGGCGTTGCATGTTTGTATAAGCGTGTAGCCTAAAAAGAGAAGGCACAGGAGAGTTTTCCCTCGAAATAATATGTAAGAATCCCACGTTATAAGGAAATACAGTGTTGCAGAGTAAAGACAAATAAGTACGTATCGGAAACACTTTACAAGAAGAAATAACGCATCGTACAAAATTAGCTTGTATCTCCTAAACAACACGTGGTAACTCGAAAGGATTTGGTGTGGCATGTACGTCTAAATGTGTAGCCTCAAAAGAGAACCCACAGGAGAATTTTCTTACTTCAAAATTTTTCAGAACACCTCATTTTAAGGAAATGCCGCATCGTGCGAAATCATCTTCTTTTTCCTAAACAACATGTTGTAACTCTAAAAGCTTTGGTGTTGCGTGTATGTGTAAACGTGTAGCCTCAAAAGAGAAGGCACAGGAGAATTTTCTCTCGAAAGAATATGTAAGAATATCACGTTATAAGGAAATACAATTTTGCAGAGCAAAGACAAATAAGTACATATTGAAAACACTTTACGAGAAGAAATAACGCATCGTGCAAAATTAGCTTGTATCTCCTAAACAACACGTTGTAACTCAAAAAGATTTTGTGTGACGTGTAAGTCTAAAAGTGTAGCCTCAAATGAGAACCCACAGGAGAATCTTCTTTCATCAAAATTTGTCAGAAACCAAGTTTTAAGGAAATCTCGCATCGTACGAAATTATCTTGTTTTTCCTAAACAACACGTTGTAACTCGAAAAGCTTTGGTGTTGCGTGTATGTCTAAGCGTGTAGCCTCAAAAGAGAGCGCACAGGGAAGTTTTCTCTCGAAAGAATATGTAAGAATACCACGTTATAAGGAAATACAGTGTTGCAGAGTAAAGACAAATACTATTGGAAACACTTTAAGAGAAGAAATAAGGCAACGTAAAAAATTAGCTTCTATCTCCTAAACAACAAGTTGTAACTCGAAAAGATTTGGTGTGACTCGTACCTCTACACGTGTAGTCTCAAAAGAGAACCCACAGGAGAACTTTGTTTCGTCAAAATTTTTCAGAAAACCACGTTTTATGGAAATCTCGCATCCTGCGAAATTATCTTGTTTTTCCTAAACAACACATTGTAACTTGAAAAGCTTTGGCGTTGCGTGTATGTCTAAGCGTATGGCCTCTAAAGAGAACGCACAGGAGAGTTTTCTCTTGAAAGAATATGTAAGAATACAACGTTATAAGGAAATACAGTGTTGCAGAGTAAAGACAAATACGTACTTATTGGAAACACTTTATGAGAAGAAATAACGAATCATACAAAATTAGCTTGTATCTCCTAAACAACACGTGGTAAATCGAAAGGATTTGGTGTGGCATGTACGTCTAAACGTGTAGCCTCAAAAGAGAACCCACTGAAGAATTTTCTTTCGTCAAAATGTTTCAGAAAACTACGTTTTAAGGAAATCCCGCATCGTGCGAAATTATCTTGTTTTTCATAAACAACACGTTGTAACTCGAAAAGCTTTGGTGTTGCCTGTATGTCTAAGTGTGTAGCCTAAAAAGGGAACGCACAGGATAGTTTTCTCTCGAAAGAATATATAAGAATACCACGTTATAAGGAAATACAGTGTTGCAGAGTAAAGACAAGTACTTACATATTGGAAACACTTTACGAGAAGAAGTAACGCATCTTACAAAATTATGCTTGTATCTCCGAAACAACATGTTGTAACTCGAAAAGATTTGGTGTGGCATGTACGTCTAAACGTGTAGCCTCAAAAGAGAACCCACAGGAGAATTTTCTTTCGTCAAAATTTTTCAGAAAACCTCGTTTTAAGGAAATCCCGCATCGTGCGAAATCATCTTCTTTTTCCTAAACAACATGTTGTAACTCGAAAATCTTTGGTGTTGCGTGTAGGGGTAAGCGTGGATCCTCAAAAGAGAAGGCACAGGAGAGTTTTCACTCGAAAGAATATATAAGAATATCACGTTATAAGGAAATACAATTTTGCAGAGTAAAGACAAATAAGTACATATTGGAAACACTTTACGAGAAGAAATAACTCATCATACAAAATTAGCTTGTATCTCCTAACAACACCTTGTAACTCGAAAAGATTTGGTGTGAGGTGTACTTTTAAACATGTAGCCTCAAAAGAGAACCCACAGGAGAACTTTCTTTCATCAAAATTTGTCGGAAACCACGTTTTAAGGAAATCTCGCATCCTGCGAAATTATCTTGTTTTTCCTAAACAACACGTTGTTACTCAAAAAGCTTTGGTGCTGCGTGTATGTCTAAGCTTGTAGCCTCAAAAGAGAACGCACAGGAGAGTTTTCTCTCGAAAGAATATGTAAGAATACCACGTTATAAGGAAATACAGTGTTGCAGAGTAAAGACAAATACGTATGTATTGGAAACTCTTTAAGAGAAGTAATAACGCATCGTACAAAATTAGCTTGTATCTCCTAAACAACACGTTGTAACTCGAAAAGATTTGGTGTGGCTCGTACCTGTACATGTGTAGCCTCAAAAGAGAACCCACAGGAGAACTTTCTTTCATCAAAATTTTTCAGAAAACCACGTTTTATGGAAATCTCGCATCGTGGGAAATTGTCTTGTTTTTCCTAAACAACATATTGTAACTCGAAAAGCTTTGGCGTTGCGTGTTTGTCTAAGCGTGTAGCCTCAAAAGAGAACGCACAGGAGAGTTTTCCCTCGAAATAATATGTAGGAATACCACGTTATAAGGAAATACAGTGTTGCAGAGTAAAGACAAATAAGTACGTATTGGAAACACTTTACGAGAAGAAATAACGCATTATACAAAATTAGCTTGTATCTCCTAAACAACACGTTGTAACTCGAAAAGATTTGGTGTGGCTCATATGTCTACACGTGTAGCCTCAAAAGAGAACCCACAGGAGAACTTTCTTTCGTCAAAATTTGTCAGGAAACCACGTTTTAAGGAAATCCCGCATCGTGCAAAATAATCTTGTTTTTCCAAACAACACGATGTAACTCGAAAAGCTTTGATGTTGCGTGTATGTCTAAGCGTGTAACCTCTAAAGAGAACACACAGGAGAGTTTTCTCTCGAAAGAATATGAAAGAATACAACGTTATAAGGAAATACAGTGTTTCAGAGTAAAGATAAATAGGTACGTATTGGAAACACTTTATGAGAAGAAATAACGCATCTTACAAAATTAGCTTGTATCTCCTAAACAACACGTGGTAACTCAAAAGGATTTGGTGTGGCGTGTACATCTAAATGTGTAGCCTCAAACGAGAACCCACAGGAGAATTTTCTTTCGTCAAAATTTTTGAGAAAACCACGTTTTAAGGAAATCCCGCATAGTGGGAAATTATCTTGTTTTTCATAAACAACACGTTGTAACACGAAAAGCTTTGGTGTTGCCTGTATGTCTAAGTCAGTAGACTCAAAAGGGAATGCACAGGATAGTTTTCTCTTGAAAGAATATGTAAGAATACCACGTTATAAGGAAATACAGTGTTGCAGAGTAAAGACAAATACGTACGTATTGGAAACACTTCAAGAGAAGAAATAACACATCGTAAAAAATTAGCTTGTATCTCCTAAACAACATGTGGTAACTCAAAAGGATTTGGTGTGGCGTGTACGTCTAAACGTGTAGCCTCAAATGAGAACCCACAGGAGAATTTTATTTCGTCAAAATTTCTCAGAAAACCACATTTTAAGGAAATCCCGCATCGTGCGAAATTATCTTGTTTTTCATAAACAACACGTTGTAACTCGAAAAGCTTTGGTGGTGCCTGTATGTCTAAGTGTGTAGCCTCAAAGGGAACGAACAGGATAGTTTTCTCTCGAAAGAATATGTAAGAATACCACGTTATAAATAAATACAATGTTGCAGAGTACAGACAAATACGTACGTATTGGAAACACTTTATGAGAAGAATTAAAGCATCGTAAAAAATTAGCTTGTATCTCCTAAACAACACGTGGTAACTCGAAAACATTTGATGTGAGTGTACGTCTAAACGTGTAGCCTCAAAAGAGAACCCACAGGAGAATTTTTTTCATCAAAATTTGTCAGAATCCACGTTTTAAGGAAATCTCGCATCATGCGAAATTATCTTGTTTTTCCTAAACAACACGTTGTAACTCGAAAAGCTTTGGTGTTGCGTGTATGTCTAAGCATGTAACCTCAAAAGAGAACGCACAGGATAGTTTTCTCTCGAAAGAATATGTAAGAATACCACGTTATAAGGATATACAATGTTGCAGAGTAAAGACAAATACGTTCGTATTGGAAACACTTTACGAGAAAAATTAACGCATCATAAAAAATTATCTTGTATCTCCTAAACAACACGTTGTAACACGAAAAGATTTGGTGTGGCATGTACGTCTAAACGTGTATCATCAAAAGAGAACCCACAGTAGAATTTTCTTTCTTCAAAATTTTTCAGAATACCACGTTTTAAGGAAATCCCTCATCATTCGAAATCATCTTATTTTTCCTAAACAACATGTTGTAACTCGAAAAGCTTTGGTGTTGCGTGGATGTGTAAGCGTGGAGCCTCAAAAGAGAAGGCACAGGAGAGTTTTCTCTCAAAAGCATATGTAAGAATACCACGTTAAAAGGAAATGCAATTTTGCAGAGTAAAAACAAATAAGTACATATTGGAAACACTTTACGAGAAGAAATAACGCATCGTAAAAAAATTAGCTTGTATCTCCTAAACAACACGTTGTAACTCGAAAAGATTTGGTGTGACATGTACGTCTAAAATTGTAGCCTCAAACGAGAACCCACAGGAGAATTTTCTTTCATCAAAATTTGTCAGAAACCACGTTTTAAGGAAATATCGCATGGTGCGAAATTATCTTGTTTTTCCTAAACAACACGTTGTAACTCGAAAAGCTTTGGTGTTGCGTGTATGTCTATGCGTGTAGTCCCAAAAGTGAACGCACAGGAGAGTTTTCTCTCGAAAGAATATGTAAGAATACCACGTTATAAGGAAATACAGTGTTGCAGAGTAAAGACAACTACGTACCTATTAGAAACACTTTAAGAGAAGAAATAACACATCGTACAAAATTAGCTTGTATCTCCTAAACAACACGTTGTAACTCGAAAAGATTTGGTGTGGCTCGTACCTCTACACGTGTAGCCTCAAAAGAGAACCCACAGGAGAACTTTCTTTCGTCAAAATTTTTCAGAAAACCACGTATTATGGAAATCTCGCATCTTGCGAAATTATCTTGTTTTTCCTAAAGAACACATTGTAACTCGAAAATCTTTGGCGTTGTGTGTTTGTCTACGCGTTTAGCCTCAAAAGAGAACGCACAGGAGAGTTTTCCCTCGAAAGAATATGTAAGAATACCACGTTATAAGAAAATCCAGTGTTGTAGAGTAAAGACAAATAAGGACATATTGGAAACACTTTAGGGAATACATAACGCATCATACAATATTTGCTTGTATCTCCTAAACAACACGTTGTAACTCGAAAAGATTTGGTGTGGCTCGTACATCTACACGTGTAGCCTCAAAAGAGAACCCACAGGAGAACTTTCTTTCGTCAAAATTTGTCAAAAAACCACGTTTCAAAGAAATCCCGCATCGTGCAAAATTATGTTGTTTTTCCTAAACAGCACGTTGTAACTCGAAAAGCTTTGGTGTTGCGTGTATGTCTGAGCATGTTGCCTCTAAAGACAATGTACAGGAGAGTTTTCTCTCGAAAGAACTTGTAAGAATACAACGTTATAAGGAAATACAGTGTTGCAGAGTAAAGACAAATAGGTACGTATTGGAAACACTTTACGAGAAGAAATAACGCTTCGTACAAAATTAGCTTGTATCTCCTAAACAACACGTGGTAACTCGAAAGGATTTGGTGTGGCGTGTATGTCTAAACGTGTAGCCTCAAAGGGGAACCAACAGGAGAATTTTCTTTCGTCAAAATTTGTCAGAAAACCACGTTTTAAGGAAATCCCGCATCGTGCGACATTATCTTGTTTTTCCTAAACAACACCTTGTAACTCGAAAAGCTTTGGTGTTGCGTGTATGTCTAAGCTTGTAGCCTCAAAAGAGAATGGACAGGAGAGTTTTCTCTCGAAAGAACATGTAAGAATACAACGTTATAAGGAAATACAGTGTAGCAGAGTAAAGACTAATACGTACATATTGGAAACACTTTACGAGAAGAAATTACGCATCATACAATATTAGCTTGTATCTCCTAAACAAAAAGTGGAAACTCGAAAACATTTGGTTTGGCATGTACGTCTAAAAGTGTAGCCTCAAAAGAGAGCCCACCGGAGAATTTTCTTTCTTCAAAATTTGTCGGAAAACCACGTTTTAACGAAATCCCGCATCCTACGAAATTATCTTGTTTTTTTTAAACAACAAGTTGTAACTCGAAAAGCTTTGGTGTTGCGTGTATGTCTAAGTATGTTGCCTCAAAAGGGAATGCAAGGAGAGTTTTCTCTCGAAAGAATGTAAGAATACCACGTTATAAAGAAATACAGTGTTGCAGAGTAAAGACAAATACATACATATTGGAAACACTTTAAGAGAAGAAATAAAGCATCGTACAAAATTAGCTTGTATCTCCTAAACAACACGTTGTAACTCGAAAATATTTGGTGTGACGTGTACGTCTAAACGTGTAGCCTCAAAAGAGAACTGACAGGAGAATTTTCTTTCATCAAAATTTGTCAGTAAACCACGTTTTAATGAAATTTCCATCGTGCGAAATTATCTTGTTTTTCCTAAACAACACGTTGTAACTCGAAAAGCTTTTGTGTTGCGTGTATGTCTAAGCGTATAGCCTCAAAAGAGAACGCACAGGAGAGTTTTCTCTCGAAAGAATATGTAAGAATACCACATTATAAGGAAATACAGTGTTGCAGAGTAAAGACAAATACGTATGTATTGGAAACACTTTACGAGAAGAAATAACGCATCATACAAAATTAGCTTGTATCTCCTATACAACAGGTTGTAACTCGAAAGGATTTGGTGTGGCGTGTACGTCTAAACGTGTAGCCTCAAAAAGGAACCTACAGGAGAATGTTTAATCGTCAAAATATGTGAGAAAACCACGTTTTAAGGAAATCCCTCATCGTGCAAAATTATCTTTTTTTTCCTAAACAACAAGTTGTAACTCGAAAAACTTTGGTGTTGCGTGTATGTCTAAGCGTGTAGCCTCAAAAGAGAACGCAAAGGAGAGTTTTTTCTCGAAAGAATATGTAAGAATGCAACGTTATAAGGAAATACAATGTTGCAGAGTAAAACAAATACGTACGTATTGGAAACCCTTTAGGAGAAGAAATAACGCTGGAACAAAATTAGCTTGTATCTCCTAAACAACACGTTGTAACTCGAAAGGATTTGGTGTGGCGTGTACGTCTAAACGTTTAGCCTCAAAAGAAAACCCACTGAAGAATTTTCTTTTGTCAAATTTGTCAGAAAACCACATATTAAGGAAATCCTGCATCGTGCGAAATTATCTTGTTTTTTCCTTAAAAACCCATTGTAACTCGAAAAGCTTTGGTGTTGCTTTTTGTCTCAGTGTGTAGCCTCAAAAGAAAACATACAGGAGAGTTTTCACTCGAAAGAATATGCAAGAATACCAGGTTATAAGGAAATACAGTGTTGCAGAGTAAAGACAATACGTACGTATTGGAAACACTTTACGAGAAGAAATAAGGCATCATACAAAATTAGCTTGTATCTCCTAAACAACAGGTTGTAACTCGAAAGGATTTGGTGTGGCATGTACGTCTAAACATGTAGCCTCAAAAGAGAACCCACAGGAGAATTTTCTATCGTCAAAATTTGTAAGAAAACCATGTTTTAAGGAAATCCCTCATCGTGCAAAATTATCTTGTTTTTCTTAAACAGCACGTTGTAACTCGAAAAGCTTTGGTGTTGCATGTATGTCTAAGCATGTAGCCTCAAAAGAGAATGCAAAGGAGAGTTCTTTCTCGAAAGAATATATAAGAATACCACGTTATAAGGAAATACAGTGTTGCAGAGTAAAGACAAATAAGTACATATTGGAAACACTTTACGAGAAGAAATAACGCATCGTACAAAATTAGCTTGTATCTCCTAAACAACACGTTGCAACTCGAAATGATTTGGTGTGGCGTGTACGTCTAAACGTATAGCCTCAAAAGAGAACCCACAGGAGAATTTTCTTTGGTCAAATTTGTCAGAAAACCACGTATTAAGGAAATTCTGCATCGTGCGAAATTATCTTGTTTTTCCTAAACAACACGATGTAACGCAAAAAGCTTTGGTGTTGCGTGTATGTCTCAGCGTGTAGCCTCAAAAGAGAACACACAGGAGAGTTTTCTCTCGAAAGAATATGTAAGAATACCACGGTATAAGGAAATACAGTGTTGCAGAGTAAAGACGAATAGGTACGTATTGGAAACCCTTAAACTTTACGAGATGAAATAAAGCATCGTACAAAATTAGCTCCTATCTCCTAAACAAAACATTGTAACTCGAAAACATTTCGTGTGGCGTGTACATCTAAACGTGTAGCCTCAAAAGAGAACCCATAGGAGAATTTTCTTTCTTCAAAATTTTCAGAAAACCACGTTTTAAGGAAATCCCACATCGTGCGAAATTATCTTGTTTTTCCTAAACAACACGTTGTAACTCGAAAAGCTTTGGTGTTGCGTGTATGTCTAAGCATGTAGACTCAAAAGAGAGCACACAAGAGAGTTTTCTCTCGAAAGAATATGTAAGAATACCACGTTATAAGGAAATACAGTGTTGCAGAATAAAGACAAATACGTACTTATTGGAAACACTTTATGAGAAGAAATAACGCATCGTAAAATATTAGCTTGTATCTCCTAAACAACACGATGTAACTCGAAAAGATTTGGTGTGGCGTGTACGTCTAAACGTGTAGCCTCAAAAGAGAACCCACAGGAGAATTTTCTTTGGTCAAAATTTGTCAGAAAACCACGTATTAAGGAAATCCTGCATTGTGCAAAATTATCTTGTTTTTCCTAAACAACGCATTGTAACTGGAAATGCTTTGGTGTTGTGTGTATGTCTATGCGTGTAGCCCCAAAAGAGAACACACAGGAGAGTTTTCTCTCGAAAGAATATGTAAGAATACCACGTTATAAGGAAGTACACTGTTGCAGAATAATGACAAATAGTTACGTATTGGAAACCCTTAAACTTTACGAGATGAAATAAATCATATTACAAAATTAGCTTGTATCTCCTAAACAACACGTTGTAACTCGAAAAGTTTTGGTGTGGCGTGTACGTCTAAACGTGTAGCCTCAAAAGAGAAGCACAGGACAATTTTCTTTCTTCAAAATTTGTCAGAAAACCACGTTTTAAAGAAATCCCGCATGGTGAGAAATTATCTTGTTCTTCCTAAACAACACGTTGTAACTCGAAAAGCTTTGGTGTTGCGTGTATGTCTAAGCGTGTAGCCTCAAAAGAGAACACACAGGAGAGTTTTCTCTCGAAAGAATATGTAAGAATACCACGTTATAAGGAAATACAGTGTTGCAGAATAAAGACAAATACGTACTTATTGGAAACACTTAAACTTTACGAGAAGGAAGAGCGCATTGTACAAAATTAGCTTGTATCTCCTAAACAACACGTTGTAACTTGAAAAGATTTGGTGTGGCGTGTACGTCTAAAGGTGTAGCCTCAAAAGAGAACCCTCAGGAGTATTTTCCTTCATCAAAATTTGTCAGAAAACCACGTTTTAAGGAAATCCCGCATCGTGCTAAATTATCTTGTTTTTCCTAAACAACACATTGTAACTCGAAAAGCTTTGGTGTTGTCTGTATGTCTAAGCCTGTAGCCTCAAAAGAGAACGCACAGGAGAGTTTTCTCTCGAAAGAATATGTAAGAATACCACGTTATAAGGAAATACAGTGTTGCAGAGAAAAGGCAAATACGTATGTATTAGAAACACATAAACTCTACGAGAAGAAATAACGCATCTTAAAAATATTAGCTTGTATCTCCTAAACAGCATGGTGTAACTCAAAAAGATTTGGTGTGGTGTGTACGTCTAAACGTGTATCCTCAAAAGAGAAGCCACAGGAGAATTTTCTTTCATCAAAATTTGTCAGAACACCACGTTTTAAGGAAATCCCGCATCGTGGGAAATTATCTTGTTCTTCCTAAACAACACGTTGTAACTCGAAAAGCTTTGCTGTTGCGTGTATGTCTAAGCGTGTAGCCTCAAAAGCGAATGCACAGGAGAGTTTTCTCTCAAAAGAATAAGAAAGAATACCACGTTATAAGGAAATACAGTGTTGCAGAGAAAAGGCAAATACGTATGTATTGGAAACCCTTAAACTTTACGAGATGAAATAAAGCATCGTACAAAATTAGCTCGTATCTCCTAAACAACACGTTGTAACTCGAAAAGATTTGGTGTGGCGTGTACGTCTAAATGTGTAGCCTCAAAAGAGAACCCACAGGACAATTTTCTTTCGTCAAAATTCGTCAGAAATCCACGTTTTAAGGAAATCCCGCATCGTGAGAAATTATCTTGTTCTTCCTAAACAACACGTTTTAACTCGAAAAGCTTTGGTGTTGGGTGTATGTCTAAGCGTGTAGTCCCAAAAGAGAACTCATAGGAGAGTTTTCTCTCGAAAGAATATGTAAGAATACCACGTTATAAAGAAATACAGTGTTGCAGAATAAAGACAAATATGTACGTATTGGAAACACTTTATGAGAGAAATAACGCATCTTGCAAAATTAGCTTGTATGTCCTAAACAACATGTTGTAACTCGAAAAGATTTGGTGTGGCGTGTACGTCTAAATGTGTATCCTCAAAAGAGAACCCACAGGAGAGTTTTCTTTTGTCAAAATTTGTCAGAAAACCACGTTTTAAGGAAATCCCGCATCGTGTGAAATTATCTTGTTTTTCCTAAACCACACGTTGTAACTCGAAAAGCTTTGGTGTTGCGTGTATGTCTAAGCATGTAGCCTCAAAAGAGAACGCACAGGAGAGTTTTTCCTCGAAAGAATATGTAAGAATACCATGTTATAAGGACATACAGTGTTGCAGAGTAAAGACAAATACATACTTATTGGAAACACTTAAATTTTACGAGAAGAAAAAAGGCATCGTACAAAATTAGCTTGTATCTCCTAAACAACACGTTATAACTCTAAAGGATTTGGTGTGGCGTGTACGTCTAAATGTGTGCCTCAAAAGAGAACCCACAGGAGAATATTCTTTCGTCAAAATTTGTCAGAAAACCACTTTGTAAGGAAATCCCGCATCGTGCGAAATTATCTTGTTTTTCCTAAACAACATGTTGTAACTCGAAAAACTTTGGTGTTGCGTGTATGTCTAAGCATGTAGACTCAAAAGAGAGCACACAAGAGAGTTTTCTCTCGAAAGAATATGTAAGAATACCACGTTATAAGGAAATACAGTGTTGCAGGTTAAAGATAAATACGTACTTATTGGAAACACTTTATGAGAAGAAATAACGCATCGTAAAATATTAGCTTGTATCTCCTAAACAACACGATGTAACTCAAAAGATTTCGTGTGGCGTGAACGTCTAAACGTGTAGCCTCAAAAGAGAACCCACAGGAGAATTTTCTTTAGTCAAAATTTGTCAGAAAACCACGTATTAAGGAAATCCCGCAATGTGCAAAATTATCTTGTTTTTCCTAAACAACGCATTGTAACTGGAAAAGCTTTGGTGTTGTGTGTATGTCTATGCGTGTAGCCCCAAAAGAGAACACACAGGAGAGTTTTCTCTCGAAAGAATATGTAAGAATACCACGTTATAAGGAAGTACACTGTTGCAGAATAATGACAAATAGTTACGTATTGGAAACCCTTAAACTTTACGAGATGAAATAAATCATATTACAAAATTAGCTTGTATCTCCTAAACAACACGTCGTAACTCGAAAAGTTTTGGTGTGGCGTGTACATCTAAACGTGTAGCCTCAAAAGTGAACCCACAGGACAATATTCTTTCGTCAAAATTTGTCAGAAAACCACGTTTTAAAGAAATCCCGCATCGTGAGAAATTATCTTGTTCTTCCTAAACAACACGTTTTAACTCGAAAAGCTTTGGTGTTGCGTGTATGTCTAAGCATGTAGCCTCAAAAGAACACACAGGAGAGTTTTCTCTCGAAAGAATATGTAAGAATACCACGTTATAAGCAAATACAGTGTTGCAGAATAAAGACAAATACCTACTTATTGGAAACACTTACACTTTACGAGAAGGAAGAACGCATCGTACAAAATTAGCTTGTATCTCCTAAACAACACGTTGTAACTCGAAAAGATTTGGTGTGGCGTGTACGTCTAAAGGTGTAGCCTCAAAAGAGAACCCTCAGGAGTATTTTCCTTCGTCAAAATTTGTCAGAAATCCACGTTTTAAGGAAATCCCGCATCGTGCTAAATTATCTTGTTTTTCCTAATCAACACATTGTAACTCGAAAAGCTTTGGTGTTGTCTGTATGTCTAAGCCTGTAGCCTCAAAAGAGAACGCACAGGAGAGTTTTCTCTCGAAAGAATATGTAAGAATACCACGTTATAAGGAAATACAGTGTTGCAGAGAAAAGGCAAATACGTATGTATTAGAAACACTTAAACTTTACGAGAAGAAATAACGCATTGTAAAAATATTAGCTTGTATCTCCTAAACAGCATGGTGTAACTCAAAAAGATTTGGTGTGGCGTGTACGTCTAAACGTGTATCCTCAAAAGAGAACCCACAGGAGAATTTTCTTTCATCAAAATTTGTCAGAACACCACGTTTTAAGGAAATCCCGCATCATGGGAAATTATCTTGTTCTTCCTAAACAACATGTTGTAACTCGAAAAGCTTTGCTGTTGCGTGTATGTCTAAGCGTGTAGCCTCAAAGAGAATGCACAGGAGAGTTTTCTCTCAAAAGAATAAGAAAGAATACCACGTTATAAGGAAATACAGTGTTGCAGAGTAAAGACAAATACGTATGTATTGGAAACTCTTAAACTTTACGAGATGAAATAAAGCATCGTACAAAATAAGCTTGTATCTCCTAAATAACACGTTGTAACTCGAAAAGATTTGGTGTGGCGTGTACGTCTAAACGTGTAGCCTCAAAAGAGAACCCACAGGACAATTTTCTTTCGTCAAAATTCGACAGAAAACCACGTTTTAAGGAAATCCCGCATCGTGAGAAATTATCTTGTTCTTCCTAAACAACACGTTTTAACTAGAAAAGCTTTGGTGTTGGGTGTATGTCTAAGCGTGTAGCCCCTAAAGAGAACTCATAGGAGAGTTTTCTCTCTAAAGAATACATAAGAATACCACGTTATAAGGAAATACAGTGTTGCAGAGTAAAGACAAATACGTACGTATTGGAAACACTTTATGAGAGAAATAACGCATCTTGCAAAATTAGCTTGTATGTCCTAAACAACATGTTGTAACTCGAAAAGATTTGGTGTGGCGTGTACGTCTAAACGTGTATCCTCAAAAGAGAACCAACAGGAGAGTTTTCTTTTATCAAAATTTGTCAGAAAACCACGTTTTAAGGAAATCCCGCATCGTGTGAAATTATCTTGTTTTTCCTGAACAACACGTTGTAACTCGAAAAGCTTTGGTGTTGCGTGTATGTCTAAGCGTGTAGCCTCAAAAGAGAACGCACAGGAGAGTTTTTCCTCGAAAGAATATGTAAGAATACCACGTTATAAGGAAATACAGTGTTGCAGAGTAAAGACAAATACATACTTATTGGAAACACTTAAATTTTACGAGAAGAAAAAAGGCATCGTACATAATTAGCTTGTATCTCCTAAACAACACGTTATAACTCTAAAGGATTTGGTGTGGTGTGTACGTCTAAATGTGTAGCCTCAAAAGAGAACCCACAGGAGAATTTTCTTTCGTTAAAATTTTTCAGAAAACCACGTTTTAAGGAAATCCTGCATCGTGCGAAATCATCTTCTTTTTCCTAAAAAACATGTTGCAACTCGAAAAGCTTTAGTGTTGCGTGTATGTCTAAGCGTGGAGCCTCAAAAGAGAAGGCACAGGAGAGTTTTCTCCCGAAAGAATATGTAAGAATACCACGTTATATGGAAATACAATTTTGCAGAATAAAGACAAATAAGTACATATTGGAAACACTTTACGAGAAGAAATAACGCATCATACAAAATTAGCTTGTATCTCCTAAACAACACGTTGTAACTCGAAAGGATTTGGTGTGACGTGTACGTCTAAACGTATAGCCTCAAAAGAGAACCATCAGGAGAATTTTCTTTCATCAAAATTTGTCAGAAACCACGTTTTAAAGAAATCCCGCATCGTGGGAATTATCTTTTTATTCATAAACAACACGTTGTAACTCGAAAAGCTTTGGTGTTGCCTGTATGTCTAAGTGTGTAGCCCCAAAAGGGAACGCACAGGATAGTTTTCTCTTGAAAGAATATGTAAGAATACCACGTTATAAGGAAATACAGTGTTGCAGAGTAAAGACAAATACTTACCTATTGCAAACACCTTACGAGAAGAATTAACGCTTCGTACAAAATTAGCTTGTATCTCCTAAAAAACACGTTGTAACTCGAAAAGAATACCACGTTATTAGGAAATACAATTTTGCAGAGTAAAAACAAATAAGTATATATGGGGAACACTTTACGAGAAGAAATAACGAATCGAAAAAATTAGCTTGTATCTCCTAAACAACACGAGGTAACTCGAAAAGATTGGGTTTGGCGTGTATGTCTAAACGTGTAGCCTCAAAGGAGAATTTTCTTTCGTCAAAATTTGTCAGAAAACCACGTTTTAAGGAAATACCGCATCGTGCGAAATTATCTTGTTTTTCCTAAACAACACGTGGTAACTCGAAAAGCTTTGGTGTTGCGTGTATGTCTAAGCGTGTAGCCTCAAAAGAGAATGCACAGGAGAGTTTTCTCTCGATAGAACATGTAAGAATTCAACGTTATAAGGAAATACAGTGTTGCAGAGTAAAGACAAACACGTACATATTGGAAACACTTTACGAGAAGAAATTAAGCATCATACAATATTAGCTTGTATCTCCTAAACAACAAGTGGAAACTCAAACACATTTGGTTTGGCATGTACGTCTAAAAGTTTAGCCTCAAAAGAGAACCCACTGGAGAATTTTCTTTCGTCAAAATTTGTCAGAAAACCACGTTTTAACGAAATCCCGCATCCTGCGAAATTATCTTGTTTTTCCTAAACAACACGCTGTAACTCGAAAAGCTTTGGTGTTGCGTGTATGTCTCAGTGTGTAGCCTCAAAAGAGAACACACAGGAGAGTTTTCACTCGAAAGAATATGCAAGAATACCAGGTTATAAGGAAATACAGTGTTGCAGAGTAAAGACAAAGACATACGTATTGGAAACACTTTACGAGAAGAAATAACGCATCATACAAAATTAGCTTGTATCTCCTAAACAACACGTTGTAACTCGAAAAGATTTGGTGTGGCGTGTATGTCTAAACATGTAGCCTCAAAAAGAGAACCCACAGGAGAATTTTCTTTGGTCTTATTTGTCAGAAAACCACGTATTAAGGAAATCCTGCATCGTGCGAAATTATCTTGTTTTTCCTAAACAACACGTTGTAACTCGAAAAGTATGGTGTTGCGTGTATGTCTCACCGTGTAGCCTCAAAAGAGAACACACAGGAGAGTTTTCTCTCAAAAGAATATGTAAGAATACCACGTTATAAGGAAATACAGTGTTTCAGAGTAAAGACAAATACGTACGTATTGCAAACCCTTAAACTTTACGAGATGAAATAAAGCATCGTACAAAATTAGCTCGTATCTCCTAAACAACACGTTGTAACTCGAAAAGATTTGGTGTGGCGTGTACGTGTAAACGTGTAGCCTCAAAAGAGAACCCATAGGAGAATTTTCTTTCGTCAAAATTTTCAAAAAACCAAGTTTTAAGGAAATCCCGCATCGTGCGAAATTATCTTGTTTTCTTAAACAACACGTTGTAACTCGAAAAGCTTTTGTGTTGCGTGTATTTCTCAGCGTGTAGCCTCAAATGAGAACACACAGGAGAGTTTTCTTTCGAAAGAATATGTAAGAATACCACGTTATAAGGAAATACAGTGTTGAAGATTAAAGAAAAATATGTACTTTACGAGATGAAATAAAGCATTGTACAAAATTAGCTCGTATCTCCTAAAAAACACATTGTAACTCGAAATGATTTGGTGTGGCGTGTACATCTAAACCTGTAGCCTCAAAAGAGAACCCATAGGAGAATTTTCTTTTGTCAAAATTTTCAGAAAACCACGTTTTAAGGAAATCCAGCACCGTTCGAAATTATCTTGTTTTTACTAAACAATACGTAGTAACTCGAAAATCTTTGGTGTTGCGTGGATGTCTAAGCGTGTCGCCTCAAAAGAGAACATACAGGAGAGGTTTCTCTCGAAAGAATATGTAAGAATACAACGTTATAAGGAAGTACAGTGTTGCAGAATAAAGACAAATACTTACGTATTGGAAACCCTTAAACTTTATGAGATGAAATAAAGCATTGTACAAAATTAGCTTGTATCTCCTAAACAACACGTTGTAACTCGAAAAGATTTGGTGTGGGGTGTACGTCTAAATGTGTAGCCTCAAAAGAGAACCACAGGACAATTTTCTTTCGTCAAAATTTGTCAGAAAACCACGTTTTAAGGAAATCCCACATCGTGAGAAATTATCTTGTTCTTCATAAACAACACATTGTAACTCGAAAAGCGTTGGTGTTGCGTGTATGTCTAAGCATGTAGCCTCAAAAGAGAAGGCACAGGAGAGTTTTCTCTCGAAAGAATATGTAAGAATACCACGTTATAAGGAAATACAGTGTTGCAGAGTAAAGACAAATATGTACCTATTGGAAACACTTTACGAGAAGAAATAACGCATCGTAAAAAATTAGCTTGTATCTCCTAAACAACACGTAGTAACTTGAAAACATTTGGTGTGCCGTGTATGTGTAAACGTGTAGCCTCCAAAGAGAACCCCCAGTAGAATTTTCTTTGGTCAAAATTTTTCAGAAAACCACGTTTTAAGGAAATCCCGCATCATGCGAAATCATCTTCTTTTTCCTAAACAACATGTTGTAACTCGAAAAGCTTTGGTGTTGCGTGTATGTGTAAGTGTGGAGCCTCAAAAGAGAAGGCACAGGAGAGTTTTCTCTCGAAAGAATATGCAAGAATACCACGTTATAAGGAAATACAATTTTGCAGAGTAAAGACAAATAAGTACTTATTGGAAACACTTTATGAGAAGAAATAACGCATCGTAAAAAATTAGCTTGTATCTCCTAAACAACACGTTGTAACTTCAAATGATTTGGTGTGACATGTATGTCTCAACGTGTAGCCTCAAAAGAGAACCCACAGGAGAACTTTCTTTAGTCAAAATTTTTCAGAAAACCACGTTTTATGGAAATCTCGCATCGTGCGAAATTATCTTGTTTTTCCTAAACAACACGTTGTAACTCGAAAAGCTTTGTCGTTGCGTATATGTCTAAGCGTGTAGCCCAAAAGAGAACGCACAGGAGAGTTTTCTCTTGAAAGAATATGTAAGAATACCACGTTATAAGGAAATACAGTGTTGCAGAGTAAAGACAATTAAGTACATATTGGAAACACTTTACGACAAGAAATAACGCATCGTACAAAATTAACTTGTATCTCCTAAACAACACGTTGTAACTCGAAAAGCTTTGGTGTTGCGTGTATGTCTAAGCTTGTAGCCTCAAAAGAGAACTCACAGGAGAGATTTCTCTTGAAAGAATATGTAAGAATACCATGTTATAAGGAAATACAGTGTTGTAGAATAAAGACAAATACTTACATATTGGAAACACTTTACAAGAAGAAATAACGCATCGTAAAAAATTTGCTTGTATCTCCTAAACAACAAGTTGTAACTCGAAAAGATTTGGTGTGGCGTGTACGTCTAAACCTGTAGCCTCAAAAGACAATGCACAGGAGAACTTTCTTTCGTCAAAATTTGTCAGAAAACCACGTTTTAAGAAATATCTGCATCGTGCAAAATTATCTTGTTTTTTTTAAACAACACGTTGTAACTCAAAAAGCTTTGGTGTTGCGTGTATGTCTGAGCATGTCGCCTCTAAAGAGAATGCCCAGGAAAGTTTTCTCTCGCAAGAACATGTAAGAATTCAACATTATAAGGAAATACAGTGTTGCAGAGTAAAGACAAATACGTAAGTTTGGAAACACTTTACGAGTAGAAATAAAGCATCGTACAAAATTAGCTTGTATCTCCTAAACAACACGTGGTAACTCGATAGGATTTGGTGTGGCGCGTACCTCTAAACGTGTAGCATCAAAAGAGTACCCACAGGAGAATTTTCTTTCGTCAAAATTTGTAAGAATACCACGTTTTAAGGAAATCCCGCACCATGCGAAATTATCTTGTTTTTCATAAACAACACGTTGTAACTCGAAAAGCTTTGGTGTTGCCTGTATGTCTAAGTGGGTAGCCTCAAAATGGAACGCACAGGATAGTTTTCTATTGAAAGAATATGTAAGAATACCACGTTATAAGGATATACAATGTTGCAGAGTAAAGACAAATACGTATGTGTTGGAAACACTTTACGAGAAGAATAAACACATCGTAAAAAATTAGCTTGTATCTCCTAAACAACACGTTGTAACTCGCCAAGATTTGGTGTGGCATGTACGTCTAAATGTGTAGCCTCAAAAGAGAACCCACAGGAGAATTTTCTTTTGTCAAAATTTTTCAGAAAACCACGTTTTAAGGAAATCCCGCATCATGCGAAATCATCTTCTTTTTCCTAAACAACATGTTGTAACTCGAAAAGCTTTGGTGTTGCGTGTATGTGTAAGTGTGGAGCCTCAAAACAGAAGGCACAGGAGAGTTTTCTCTCGAAAGAATATGTAAGAATACCACGTTATAAGGAAATACAATTTTGCAGGGTAAAGACAAATAAGTACTTATTGGAAACACTTTATGAGAAGAAATAACGCATCGTACAAATTAAGCTTGTATCTCCTAAACAACACGTTGTAACTCGAAAAGATTTGGTGTGACGTGTACGTCTAAACATGTAGCCTCAAAAGAGAACACACAGGAGAATTTTCTTTCGTCAAAATTTTTCAGAAAACCACGTTTTATGGAAATCTCGCATCGTGCGAAATTATCTTGTTTTTCCTAAACAACACGTTGTAACTCGAAAAGCTTTGGCGTTGCGTGTATGTCTAAGCGTGTAGCCCAAAAGAAAACGCACAGGAGAGTTTTCCCTCGAAAGAATATGTAAAAATACCACGTTATAAGGAAATACAGTGTTGCAGAGTAAAGAAAATTAATTACGTATTGGACACACTTTACAAGAAGAAATAACGCATCGAAAAATTTGCTTGTATCTCCCAAACAACAAGTTGTAACTCGAAAAGATTTGGTGTGGCGTGTACGTCTAAACCTGTAGCCTCAAATGACAATGCACTGGAGAACTTTCTTTAGTCAAAATTTGTCAGAAAACCACGTTTTAAGTATATCCCGCATCGTTTAAAATTATCTTGTTTTTCCTAAACAACACGTTGTAACTCGAAAAGCTTTGGTGTTGCGTGTATATCTAAGCGTGTAGCCTCTAAAGAGAACGCACAGGAGAGTTTTCCTTCGAAAGAACATGTAAGAATACAATGTTATAAGGAAATACAGTGTTGCAGAGTAAAGACAAATACGTACATATTGGAAACACTTTACAAGAAGAAATAACGCACGGTAAAAAATTAGCTTGTATCTCCTAAACAACACGTTGTAACTCGAAAAGATTTGGTGTGACATGTACGTCTAAAAGTGTAGCCTCAAACGAGAACCCACAGGAGAATTTTCTTTCATCAAAATTTGTCAGAAACCACGTTTTAAGGAAATATCGCATCGTGCGAAATTATCTTGTTTTTCCTAAACAACACGTTGTAACTCGAAAAGCTTTGGTGTGCATGTATGTCTATGCGTGTAGTCTCAAAAGAGAACGCACAGGAGAGTTTTCTCTCGAAAGAATATGTAAGAATACCATGTTATAAGGAAATACACTGTTGCAGAGTAAAGACAACTACGTTCCTATTGGAAACACTTTAAGAGAAGAAATAACGCATTGTAAAAAATTAGCTTGTATCTCCTAAACAACACGTTGTAACTCGAAAAGATTTGGTGTGGCTCCTACCTCTACACGTGTAGCTTCAAAAGAGAACCCACAGGAGAACTTTCTTTCATCAAAATTTTTCAGAAAACCACGTATTATGGAAATCTCGCATCGTGCGAAATTATCTTGTTTTTCCTAAAGAACACATTGTAACTCGAAAATCTTTGGCGTTGTGTGTTTGTCTACGCGTTTAGCCTCAAAAGAGAACGCACAGGAGAGTTTTCCCTCGAAATAATATGTACGAATACCACGTTATAAGGAAATACAGTGTAGCAGAGTAAAGACAAATAAGTACGTATTGGAAACACTTTACGAGAAGAAATAATGCATCCTTAAAAATTAGCTTGTATCTCCTAAACAACACGTTGTAACTCGAAAAGATTTGGTGTGGCGTGTACGTCTAAACGTGTAGCCTCAAAAAGAGAACCCACAGGAGAATTTTCTTTGGTCTTATTTGTCAGAAAACCACGTATTAAGGAAATCCTGCATCGTGCGAAATTATCTTGTTTTTCCTAAACAACACGTTGTAACTCGAAAAGCTTTGGTGTTGCGTGTATGTCTCACCGTGTAGCCTCAAAAGAGAACACACAAGAGAGTTTTCTCTCAAAAGAATATGTAAGAATACCACATTATAAGGAAATACAGTGTTTCAGAGTAAAGACAAATACGTACGTATTGGAAACCCTTAAACTTTACGAGATGAAATAAAGCATCTTACAAAATTAGCTCGTATGTCCTAAACAACACGTTGTAACTCGAAAAGATTTGGTGTGGCCTGTATGTCTAAACGTGTAGCCTCAAAGGAGAACCCATAGGAGAATTTTCTTTCGTCAAAATTTTCAGAAAACCACGTTTTAAGGAAATCCCGCATCGTGCGAAATTATCTTGTTTTTCTTAAACAACACGTTGTAACTCGAAAAGCTTTTGTGTTGCGTGTATTTCTCAGCGTGTAGCCTCAAAAGAGAACACACAGGAGAGTTTTCTTTCGAAAGAATATGTAAGAATACCACGTTATAAGGAAATACAGTGTTGCAGATTAAAGACAAATACGTATGTATTGGAAACCCTTAAACTTTACGAGATGAAATAAAGCATCGTACAAAATTAGCTCGTATCTCCTAAAAAAACACGTTGTAACTCGAAAAGATTTGGTGTGGCGTGTACGTCTAAACCTGTAGCCTCAAAAGAGAACCCATAGGAGAATTTTCTTTCGTCAAAATTTTCAGAAAACCACGTTTTAAGGAAATCCAGCATCGTTCGAAATTATCTTGTTTTTCCTAAACAATACGTAGTAACTCGAAAATCTTTGGTGTTGCGTGGATGTCTAAGCGTGTTGCCTCAAAAGAGAACATACAGGAGAGTTTTCTCTCGAAAGAATATGTAAGAATACCCCGTTATAAGGAAGTACAGTGTTGTAGAATAAAGACAAATACTTACGTACTGGAAACCCTTAAACTTTATGAGATGAAATAAAGCATTGTACAAAATTAGCTTGTATCTCCTAAACAACACGTTGTAAATCGAAAAGATTTGGTGTGGCGTGTACGTCTAAATGTGTAGCCTCAAAAGAGAACCACAGGACAATTTTCTTTCGTCAAAATTTGTCAGAAAACCACGTTTTAAGGAAATCCCACATCGTGGGAAATTATCTTGTTCTTCATAAACAATACATTGTAACTAGAAAAGCGTTGGTGTTGCATGTATGTCTAAGCATGTAGCCTCAAAAGAGAAGGCACAGGAGAGTATTCTGTCGAAAGAATATGTAAGGATACCACGTTGTAAGGAAATACAGTGTTGCAGAGTAAAGACAAATATGTACTTATTGGAAACACTTTACGAGAAGAAATAACGCATCGTAAAAAATTATCTTGTATCTCCTAAACAACAGGTTTTAACTCGAAAAGACTTGGTGTGGCATGTACGTCTAAACGTGTAGCCTCAAAAGAGAACCCACAGGAGAATTTTCTTTGGTCAAAATTTGTCAGAAAACCATGTATTAAGGAAATCCCGCATCGTGCGAAATTATCTTGTTTATCCTAAACAACACGTTGTAACTCGAAAAGCTTTGGTGTTGCATGTATGTCTAAGCATGTAGCCTCAAAAGAGAACACACAGGAGAGTTTTCTCTCGAAAGAATAGGTAAGAATACCACTTTATAAGGAAGTACAGTGTTGCTGAGTAAAGACAAAAATGTACATCTTGGAAACCCTTAAACTTTACGAGATGAAATAAAGCATCATACAAAATTAGCTTGTAACTCCTAAACAACACGTTGTTACTCGAAAGGATTTGGTGTGGCCTGCACGTCTAAACGTGTAGCCTCAAAAGAGAACCCACAGGACAATTTTCTTTATTCAAAATTTGTCAGAAAACCAAGTTTTAAGGAAATCCTGCATTGTGAGAAATTATCTTGTTCTTTCTAAACAACACGTTTTAACTCGAAAAGCTTATGTGTTGTATGTATATCTAAGCGTATAACCTCAAAAGAGAAGGCACAGGAGAGTTTTCTCTCGAAAGAATAAGTAAGAATATCACGTTATAAGGAAATACAGGGTTGCAAAGTAAAGACAAATACATATGTATTGGAAACACTTTATGAGAGAAATAACTCATCATGAAAAATAAGCTTGTATGTCCTAAACAACACGTTGTAACTTGAGAACATTTGGTGTGCCGTGTATGTCTAAACGTGTAGCCTCCAAAGAGAACCCCCAGTAGAATTTTCTTTCGTCAAAATTTTTCAGAAAACCACGTTTTAAGGAAATCCCGCATCGTGCGAAATTATCTTGTTTTTCATAAACAACACATTGTAACTCGAAAAGTTTTGGTGTTGCATGTATGTCTAAGCGTTTAGCCTCAAAAGAGAACACACAGGAGAGGTTTCTCTCGAAAGAATATGTAAGAATACCACGTTATAAGGAAACACAGTGCTGCAGAGTAAAGACAAATACGTAAGTAAGGGAAACACTTTACGAGAAGAAATAATGCATGGTACAAAATTAGCTTGTATCTCCTAAACAACACGATATAACTCAAAAAGATTTGGTGTGGCGTGTATGTCTAAACGTTTTGCCTCAAAGGAGAACACACAGGAGAATTTTCTTTCGTCAAAATTTGTCAGAAAACCACGTTTTAAGGAAATCCCGCATCGTGCTAAATTATCTTGTTTTTCCTAAACAACACGTTGTAACTCGAAAAGCTTTGGTGTTGCGTATATGTCTAAGCATGTAGCCTCAAAAGAGAATGCACAGGAGAGTTTTCTCTCGAAAGAATATGTAAGGATACCACGTTATAAGGAAATACAGTGTTGCAGAGTAAAGACAAATACGTACATATTGGAAACACTTTATGAGAGAAATAACGCATCTTGCAAAATTAGCTTGTATGTCCTAAAGAACACGTTGTAACTCGAAAGGATTTGGTGTGGCGTGTACGTCTAAACGTGTAGCCTCAAAAGAGTACCCACAGGAGAGTTTTATTTCGTCAAAATTTTTCAGAAAACCACGTTTTAAGGAAATCCCGCATCGTGCGAAATTATGTTGTTTTTCATAAACAACACGTTGTAACTCGAAAAGCTTTGATGTTGCTTGTATGTCTAAGCATGTAGCCTCAAAGGAGAATGCACAGGAGAGTTTTCTATCGAAAGAATATGCAAGAATACCACGTTATAAGGAAATACAGTGTTGCAGAGTAAGGGCAAATATGTACGTAATGGAAACACTTAAACTTTATGAGAAGAAATAACGCATCGTAAAAAATTAGCTTGTATCTCCTAAAAAACACGTTGTAACTTGAAAAGATTTGGTGTGGCATGTACGTCTAAATGTGTAGCGTCAAAAGAGAACCCACAGGAGTATTTTCTTTCGTCAATATTTGTCAGAAAACCACGTTTTAAGGAAATCCCGCATCGTGCTAAATTATCTGGTTTTTCCTAAACAACACATTGTAACTCGAAAAGCTTTGGTGTTGCGTGTATGTCAAAGCGTGTAGCCTCAAAAGAGAACGCACAGGAGAGTTTTCTCTAGAAAGAATAGGTAAGAATACCACTTTATAAGGAAGTACAGTGTTGCTGAGTAAAGACAAAAACGTACATATTGGAAACCCTTAAACTTTACGAGATGAAATAAAGCATCATACAAAATTAGCTTGTAACTCCTAAACAACACATTGTTACTCGAAAGGATTTGGTGTGGCCTGTACGTCTAAACGTGTAGCCTCAAAAGAGAACCCACAGGACAATTTTCTTTCTTCAAAATTTGTCAGAAAACCAAGTTTTAAGGAAATCCCGCATTGTGAGAAATTATCTTGTTCTTCCTAAACAACACGTTTTAACTCGCAAAGCTTAGGTGTTGTGTGTATATCTAAGCGTATAGCCTCAAAAGAGAACGCACAGGAGAGTTTTCTCTCGAAAGAAAAAGTAAGAATACCACGTTATAAGGAAATACAGGGTTGCAAAGTAAAGACAAACACATATGTATTGGAAACACTTAATGAGAGAAATAACACATCATGCAAAATTAGCTTGTATGTCCTAAACAACACGTTGTAACTTGAAAACATTTGGTGTGCCGTGTATGTCTAAACGTGTAGCCTCCAAAGAGAACCCCCAGTAGAATTTTCGTTCGTCAAAATTTTTCAGAAAACCACGTTTTAAGGAAATCCCGCATTGTGCGAAATTATCTTGTTTTTCATAAACAACACATTGTAACTCGAAAAGCGTTGGTGTTGCATGTATGTCTAAGCGTGTAGCCTCAAAAGAGAACGCACAGGAGAGGTTTCTCTCGAAAGAATATGTAAGAATACCACGTTATAATGAAACACAGTGCTGCAGAGTAAAGACAAATACATAAGTAAGGGAAACACTTTACGAGAAGAAATAACTCATGGTACAAAATTAGCTTGTATCTCCTAAACTACAGGATAAAACTCAAAAATATTTGGTGTGGTGTGTATGTCTAAACGTTTAGACTCAAAGGAGAACCCACAGGAGAATTTTCTTTCGTCAAAATTTGTCAGAAAACCACGTTTTAAGGAAATCCCGCATCGTGCTAAATTATCTTGTTTTTCTTAACAACACGTTGTAACTCGAAAAGCTTTGGTGTTGCGTATATGTCTAAGCATGTAGCCTCAAAAGAGAACGCACAGGAGAGTTTTCTCTCGAAAGAATATGTAAGGATGCCACGTTATAAGGAAATACAGTGTTGCAGAGTAAAGACAAATACGTACATATTGGAAACACTTTATAAGAGAAATAACGCTTCTTGCCAAATTAGCTTGTATGTCCTAAACAACACGTTGTAACTCGAAAAGATTTGGTGTGGCGTGTACGTTTAAATGTGTAGCATCAAAAGAGTACCCACAGGAGAGGTTTATTTCGTCAAAATTTGTCAGAAAACCACGTTTTAAGGAAATCCCGCATCGTGCGAAATTATGTTGTTTTTCATAAACAACACGTTGTAACTCGAAAAGCTTTGGTGTTGCGTGTTTGTCTAAGCATGTAGCCTCAAAGGAGAACGCACAGGAGAGTTTTCTATCGAAAGAATATGCAAGAAAACCACGTTATAAGGAAATACAGTGTTGCAGAGTAAAGGCAAATATGTACGTTATGGAAACACTTAAACTTTATGAGAAGAAATAACGCATCGTAAAAAATTAGCTTGTATCTCCTAAACAACACGTTGTAACTCGAAAAGATTTGGTGTGGCGTGTACGGCTAAATGTGTAGCCTCAAAAGAGAACCCACAGGAGTATTTTCTTTCCTCAAAATTTGTAAGAAAACCACATTTTAAGGAAATCCCGCATCGTGCTAATTTATCTTGTTTTTCCTAAACAACACATTGTAACTCGAAAAGCTTTGGTGTTATATGTATGTCAAAGCGTGTAGCCTCAAAAGAGAATGCACAGGAGAATTTTCTCTCGAAAGAATATGTAAGAATACCATGTTATAAGGAAATACAGTGTTGCAGAGCAAAGACAAATACGTACTTATTGGAAACACTTTATGAGAGAAATAACGCATCTTGCAAAATTAACTTGTATGTCCTAAACAACATGTTGTAACTCGAAAAGAATGCACATGAGAGTTTTCTCTCGAAAGAATATGTAAGAATACCACGTTATAAGGAAATACAGTGTTGCAGTGTAAAGACAAATACGTACTTATTTGAAACACTTAAACTTTACGAGAAGAAATAAGGCATCGTACAAAATGAGTTTTGGTGTGGTGTGTACGTCTAAACGTGTAGCCTCAAAAGAGAACCCACAGGATAATTTTCTTTCGTCAAAATTTGACAGAAAACCACGTTTTAAGGAAATCCCTTTTTGAGTTACAACATGTTGTTTAGGAAAATCAAGATAATTTTGCACGATGCGGGATTTCCTTAATACGTGGTTTTCTGACAAATTTTGACCAAAGAAAATTCTCCTATGGGTTCTCTTTTGAGGCTACACATTTAGACGTACAGGCCACACCAAATCTTTTTAAGTTACAACGCGTTGTTTAGGAGATACAAGCTAATTTTGTGTGATGCGTTATTTCTTCTCATAAAGTGTCTCCAATACGTGCGTATTTGTCTTTACTCTGCAACACTGTATTTCCTAATAACGTGGTATTCTTATATATTCTTTCGAGAGAAAACTCTCCTTTGCGTTCTCTTTTGAGGCTACACGCTTAGAAATACATGCAACACCAAAGCTTTTCGAGTTACAGCGTTTTGTTTAGGAAAAACAAGATGATTTCGCACGATGCGGGATTTCATTAAAACATGGTTTTCTGACAAATTTTGACGAAAGAAAACTCTCCTGTGGGTTCTCTTTTGAGGCTACACGTTTAAACGTACATGCCACACAAAATTTTTTGAGTTACAACGTGTTGTTTAGGAGATACAAGCTAATTTTGCAAGATGCGTTATTTCTCTCATAAAGTGTTTCCAATACGTACGTATTTGTCTTTACTCTGCAACACTGTATTTCCTTATAACGTGGTATTCTTACATATTCTTTCGAGAGAAAACTCTCCTATGAGTTCTCTTTTGGGGCTACACGCTTAGACATACACCCAACACCAAAGCTTTTCGAGTTAAAACGTGTTGTTTAGGAAGAACAAGATAATTTCTCACGATGCGGGATTTCCTTAAAACGTGGATTTCTGACGAATTTTGACGAAAGAAAATTGTCCTGTGGGTTCTCTTTTGAGGCTACACGTTTAGACGTACACGCCACACCAAATCTTTTCGAGTTACAACGTGTTGTTTAGGAGATACAAGCTAATTTTGTACGATGCTTTATTTCATCTCGTAAAGTTTAAGGGTTTCCAATACATACGTATTTGTCTTTACTCTGCAACACTGTATTTCCTTATAACGTGGTATTCTTTCTTATTCTTTTGAGAGAAAACTCTCCTGTGCATTCGCTTTTGAGGCTACACGCTTAGACATACCCGCAACACCAAAGCTTTTCGAGTTACAACATGTTGTTTAGGAAGAACAAGATAATTTCCCACGATGCGGGATTTCCTTAAAACGTGGTGTTCTGACAAATTTTGATGAAAGAAAATTCTCCTGTGGGTTCTCTTTTGAGGATACACGTTTAGACGTACACGCCACACCAAATCTTTTTGAGTTACACCATGCTGTTTAGGAGATACAAGCTAATATTTTTACGATGCGTTATTTCTTCTCGTAGAGTTTAAGTGTTTCTAATACATACGTATTTGCCTTTTCTCTGCAACACTGTATTTCCTTATAACGTGGTATTCTTACATATTCTTTCGAGAGAAAACTCTCCTGTGCGTTCTCTTTTGAGGCTACAGGCTTAGACATACAGACAACACCAAAGCTTTTCGAGTTACAATGTGTTGTTTAGGAAAAACAAGATAATTTAGCACGATGCGGGATTTCCTTAAAACGTGGTTTTCTGACAAATTTTGATGAAGGAAAATACTCCTGAGGGTTCTCTTTTGAGGCTACACCTTTAGACGTACACGCCACACCAAATCTTTTCAAGTTACAACGTGTTGTTTAGGAGATACAAGCTAATTTTGTACGATGCGCTCTTCCTTCTCGTAAAGTTTAAGTGTTTCCAATAAGTACGTATTTGTCTTTATTCTGCAACACTGTATTTCCTTATAACGTGGTATTCTTACATATTCTTTCGAGAGAAAACTCTCCTGTGTGTTCTCTTTTGAGGCTACACGCTTAGACATACACGCAACACCAAAGCTTTTCGAGTTACAACGTGTTGTTTAGGAATAACAAGATAATTTCTCACGATGCGGGATTTCTTTAAAACGTGGTTTTCTGACAAATTTTGAAGAAAGAAAATTGTCCTGTGGTTCTCTTTTGAGGCTACACGTTTAGACGTACACGGCACACCAAAACTTTTCGAGTTACAACGTGTTGTTTAGGAGATACAAGCTAATTTTGTAATATGATTTATTTCATCTCGTAAAGTTTAAGGGTTTCCAATACGTAACTATTTGTCATTATTCTGCAATAGTGTACTTCCTTATAACGTGGTATTCTTACATATTCTTTCGAGAGAAAACTCTCCTGTGTGTTCTCTTTTGGGGCTACACGCATAGACATACACACAACACCAAAGCATTTCCAGTTACAATGCGTTGTTTAGGAAAAACAAGATAATTTTGCACAATGCGGGATTTCCTTAATACGTGGTTTTCTGACAAATTTTGACCAAAGAAAATTCTCCTGTGGGTTCTCTTTTGAGGCTATACGTTTAGACATACACGCCACACCAAATCTTTTCGAGTTACATCGTGTTGTTTAGGAGATACAAGCTAATATTTTACGATGCGTTATTTCTTCTCATAAAGTGTTTCCAATAAGTACGTATTTGTCTTTATTCTGCAACACTGTATTTCCTTATAACGTGGTATTCTTACATATTCTTTCGAGAGAAAACTCTCTTGTATGCTCTGTTTTGAGTCTACATGCTTAGACATACACGCAACACCAAAGCTTTTCGAGTTACAACGTGTTGTTTAGGAAAAACAAGATAATTTCGCTCGATGTGGGATTTCCTTAAAACGTGGTTTTCTGAAAAATTTGAAGAAAGAAAATTGTCCTGTGGGTTCTCTTTTGAGGCTACACATTTAGATGTACACGCCACACGAAATCTTTTCGAGTTACAACGTTTTGTTTAGGAGATAGGAGCTAATTTTGTACGATGCTTTATTTCATCTCGTAAAGTTTAAGGGTTTCCAATACGTACCTATTCGTCTTTACTCTGCAACACTGTATTTCCTTATACCGTGGTATTCTTACATATTCTTTCGAGAGAAAACTCTCCTGTGTGTTCTCTTTTGAGGCTACACGCTGAGACATACACTCAACACCAAAGCTTTTTGCGTTACATCGTGTTGTTTAGGAAAAACAAGATAATTTCGCACGATGCAGAATTTCCTTAATACGTGGTTTTCTGACAAATTTGACCAAAGAAAATTCTCCTGTGGGTTCTCTTTTGAGGCTATACGTTTAGACGTACACGCCACACCAAATCATTTCGAGTTACAACGTGTTGCTTAGGAGATACAAGCTAATTTTGTACGATGCGTTATTTCTTCTCGTAAAGTGTTTCCAATATGTACTTATTTGTCTTTACTCTGCAACACTGTATTTCCTTATAACGTGGTATTCTTATATATTCTTTCGAGAAAGAACTCTCCTTTGCATTCTCTTTTGAGGCTACATGCTTAGACATACACGCAACACCAAAGCTTTTCGAGTTACAACGTGCTGTTTAAGAAAAACAAGATAATTTTGCACGATGAGGGATTTCCTTAAAACGTGGTTTTCTCACAAATTTTGACGATAGAAAATTCTCCTGTGGGTTCTCTTTTGAGGCTACATGTTTAGACGTACATGCCACACCAAATCCTTTCGAGTTACAACCTGTTGTTTAGGAGATACAAGCTAATTTTGTATGCTGCCTTATTTCTTCTCGTAAAGTGTTTCCAATACGTATGTATTGTCTCTACTCTGCAACACTGTATTTCCTTATAACCTGGTATTCTTGCATATTCTTTCGAGTGAAAACTCTCCTGTGTGTTTTCTTTTGAGGCTACACACTGAGACAAAAAGCAACACCAAAGCTATTCGAGTTACAATGGGTTTTTTAGGAAAAAACAAGATAATTTCGCACGATGCAGGATTTCCTTAATATGTGGTTTTCTGACAAATTTGACAAAAGAAAATTCTTCAGTGGGTTTTCTTTTGAGGCTAAACGTTTAGACGTACACGCCACACCAAATCCTTTCGAGTTACAACGTGTTGTTTAGGAGATACAAGCTAATTTTGTTCCATGCGTTATTTCTTCTCCTAAAGTGTTTCCAATACGTACGTATTTGTTTTACTCTGCAACATTGTATTTCCTTATAACGTTGCATTCTTACATATTCTTTCGAGAAAAAACTCTCCTTTGCGTTCTCTTTTGAGGCTACACGCTTAGACATACACGCAACACCAAAGCTTTTTGAGTTACAACGTGTTGTTTAAGAAGAACAAGATAATTTCTCACGATTCGGGATTTCCGTAAAACGTGGTTTTCTGACAAATTTAGACGAAAGAAAATTTTCCTGTGGGTTCTCTTTTGAGGCTACACGTTTAGACGTACAGGCCACACCAAATCTTTTTGAGATACCACGTGTTGTTTAGGAGATACAAGCTAATTATGTTCGATGCTTTATTTCATCTCGTAAAATTTAAGGGTTTCCAATACATACATATTTGTCTTTACTCTGCAACACTGTATTTCCTTATAACGTGGTATTCTTATATATTCTTTCGAGAGAAAACTATCCTGTGCGTTCTCTTTGGAGGCTACATGCTTAGACATACACGCAACACCAAAGCTTTTTGAGTTACAACGTGTTGATTAGGAAAAACAAGATAATTTTGCACGATGCGGGATTTCCTTAAAACGTGATTTTCTGACAAATTTTGATGTAAGAAAATTCTCCTGTGGGTTCTCTTTTGAGGCTACACATTTAGACTACACGCCACACCAAATCTTTTTGAGTTACCTCGTGTTGTTTAGGAGATACAAGATAATTGTGTACCATGCGTTATTTCTTCTCATAATATGTTTCCAATACATATGTATTTGTCTTTACTCTGCAGCAATATATTTCCTTATAACGTGGTATTCTTACATATTCTTTCGAGAAAAAACTCTCCTGTGCATTCTCTTTTGAGGCTACACGCTTAGACACACACCCAACACCAAAGCTTTTCGAGTTACAATGTTTTGTTTATGAAAAACAAGATAATTGCGCACGATGCGGGATTTCCTTAAAACGTGGTTTTCTGAAAAATTTTGACGAAAGAAAATTCTCCTGTGGGTTCTCTTTTGAGGCTACACGTTTAGAGGTACACACCACACCAAATCTTTTCGAGTTACAACGTGTTGTTTAGGATATACAAGCTAATTTTGTACGATGCGTTATTTCTTCTCCTAAAGTGTTTCCAATACGTACGTATTTGTCTTTACTCTACAACAGTTTATTTCCTTATAACATGGTATTCGTACATATTCTTTCGAGATAAAACTCTCCTGTGCATTCTCTTTTGAGGATACACGCTTAGACATACACGCAACACCAAAGCATTTCGAGTTAGAACGTGTTGTTTAGGAAAAACAAGATAATTTCTCATGATGCGGGAATTCCTTAAAACGTGGTTTTCTGACAAATTTTGACGAAAGAAAATTCTTCTGAGGGTTTTCATTTGAGGCTACATGTTTAGACGTACACGCCACACCAAATCTTTTCGAGTTACAACGTGTTGTTTAGGAGATACAAGCTAATTTTTTACGATACTTTATATCTTCTCGTAAAGTTTAAGTGTTTCCAAAAGGTACATATGTATCTTTAATTTGCCACAATGTATTTCCTTATAACGTGGTATTTTTACATACTCGTTCGAGAGAAATCTCTCCTTTCCGTTCTCTTTTGAGGCTACATGCTTAGACATACACGCAACACCAAAGATTTTCGAGTTACAATGTGTTGTTTAGGAAAAACAAGATAGTTTCGCACGATGTGGGATTTCCTTAATAAGTGGGTTTCTGACAAATTTTGACGAAAGAAAATTCTCCTGTGTGTTCTCTTTTGAGGCTACACGTTTAGACGTACACGCCACACCAAATCTTTTCGAGTTAACGTGTTTTTTAGGAGATACAAACTAATTTTTTACGATGCGTTATTTCTTCTCATAAAGTGTTTCAAATACATACGTATTTGTCTTTACTCTGCAAAACTGTATTTCCTTATAATGTTGTATTCTTACATGTTCCTTCGAGAGAAAACTCTCCTGTGCGTTCTCTTTTGAGGCTACACGCTTAGACATACACACAACATCAAAGCTTTTCGAGTTACAACATGTTGTTTAGGAAAAAAAAAGATAATTTCGCACGATGAGTGATTTCCTTAAAACATGGTTTTCTGACAAATTTTAACGAAAAACAATTCTCCTGTGGGTTCTTTTTTTAGGGTACATGTTTAGACGTACATGCCACACCCAATCTTTACGAGTTACAACGTGTTGTTTAGGAGATAGAAGCTAATTTTGTACGATGCGTTATTTCTTCTCTAAAGTGTTTCCAATACGTACGTATTTGCCTTTAGTCTGCAACACTGTATTTCCTTATAACGTGGTATTCTTATATCTTCTTTCGAGAGAAAACTCTCCTGTGCGTCCTCTTTTGAGGCTACACGCTTAGACATACACACAACACCAAAGCTTTTCGCGTTACAACGTGTTGTTTAGGAAAACCAAGATAATTTCGCACGATGAGCGATTTCCTTAATACGTGGTTTTCTGACAAATTTTGACGTAAGAAAATTCTCCTGTGGGTTCTCTTTTGAGGCTACACATTTAGACGTACACGCCACACCAAATCTTTTTGAGTTACCACGTGTTGTTTAGGAGATACAAGCAAATTTTGTACCATGCGTTATTTCTTCTCATAATATATTTCCAATACGTATGTATTTTTCTTTACTCTGCAGCAATATATTTCCTTATAACGTGGTATTCTTACATATTCTTTCGAGAGAAAACTCTCCTGTGCATTCTCTTTTGAGGCTACACGCTTACACATACACCCAACACCAAAGATTTTCGAGTTACAATGTGTTGTTTAGGAAAAACAAGATAGTTTCGCACTATGCGGGTTTTCCTTAAAACGTGGTTTTCTGACAAATTTTGATGAAAGAAAATTCTCCTGTGGTTTCTCTTTTGAGGCTACATGTTTAGACATACACGCCACACCAAATCCTTTCGAGTTACAACGTGTTGTTTAGGAGATACAAGCTAATTATGTACGATGCGTTATTTCTTCTCCTAAAGTGTTTCCAATATGTACATATTTGTCTTTACAACACTGTATTTCCTTATAACATGGTATTCGTACATATTCTTTCGAGAGAAAACTCTCCTGTGCATTCTCTTTTGAGGCTACACGCTTAGACATACACGCCACACCAAAGCATTTCGAGTTAGAACGTGTTGTTTAGGAAAAACAAGATAATTTCGCATGATGCGGGAATTCCTTAAAACGTGGTTTTCTGACAAATTTTGACGAAAGAAAATTCTCCTGTGGGTTTTCATTTGAGGCTAAACGTTTAGACGTACACGCCACACCAAATGTTTTCGAGTTACAACGTGTTGTTTAGGAGATACAAGCTAATTTTTTTACGATGCTTTATATCTTCTTGTAAAGTTTAAGTGTTTCCAAAAGGAACGTATTTATCTTTAATTTGCCACAATGTATTTCCTTATAACGTGGTATTCTTACATACTCGTTCGAGAGAAAACTCTCCTGTGCGTTCTCTTTTGAGGCTACATGCTTAGACATACACGCAACACCAAAGATTTTCGAGTTACAATGTGTTGTTTAGGAAAAACAAGATAGTTTCGCACGATGCGGGATTTCCTTAATAAGTCGTTTTCTGACAAAATTTGACGAAAGAAAATTCTCCTGTGGGTTCTCTTTTGAGGCTACACGTTTAGACGTACATGCCACACCAAATGATTTCGAGTTACAACGTGTTGTTTAGGAGATACAAACTAATTTTTTGCGATGCGTTATTTCTTCTCATAGAGTGTTTCAAATACATACGTATTTGTCTTTAATCTGCAAAACTGTATTTCCTTATAATCTGGTATTCTTACATGTTCTTTCGAGAGAAAACTCTCCTGTGCGTTCTCTTTTGAGGCTACATGCTTAGACATACACGCAACATCAAAGCTTTTCTAGTTACAACGTGTTGTTTAGGAAAAACAAGATAATTTCGCAGGATGAGTGATTTCCTTAAAACATGGATTTCTGACGAATTTTAACGAACAAAAATTCTCCTGTGGGTACTATTTTGAGGCTACACGTTTAGACATACACGCCACACCAAATCTTTTCGAGTTACAATGTGTTGTTTAGGAGATACAAGCTAATTTTATAAGATGCGTTATTTCTTCTCATAAAGCGTTTCCAATACGTACGTATTTGCCTTTAGTCTGCAACACTGTATTTCCTTATAACATGGTATTCTTACATATTCTTTCGAGAGAAAACTCTCCTGTGCGTCCTCTTTTGAGGCTACACGCTTAGACATACACGCAACGCCAAAGCTTTTCGCGTTACAACGTGTTGTTTAGGAAAAACAAGATAATTTCGCACGATGAGGGATTTCCTTAATACGTGGTTTTCTGACAAATTTTGACAAAAGAAATTTCTCCTATTGGTTCTCTTTTGAGACTACACGTTTAGAAGTACAGGCCACAACAAATCTTTTTAAGTTTCAACGTGTTGTTTAGGAGATACAAGCTAATTTTGTACCATGCGTTATTTCTTCTCATAAAGTTTTTCCAATAAGTAAGTATTTGTCTTTACTCTGCAACACTGTATTTCCATATAACGTGGTATTCTTACATATTTTTTCGAGAGAAAACTCTCCTGTGCGTTCTCATTTGAGGCTACACGCTGAGACATACACGCAACAGCAAAGCTTTTCGAGTTACAACGTGTTGTTTAGGAAAAACAAGATAATTTCTCACGAAGCGGGATTTCCTTAAAACGTGGTTTTCTGACAAATTTTGACGAAAGAAAATTCTCCTGTGGGTTCTCTTTTGAGGCCAAACGTTTAGACGTACACGCCACACCAAATCTTTTTGAGTTGCAACTTGTTGTTTAGGAGAATCAAGCTAATTTTTTTACAATGAATTATTTCTTCTCATAAAGTTTAAGTGTTTCCAATACATATGTATTTGCCTCTACTCTGCAACACTGTATTTCCTTATAACGTGGTATTCTTACATATTCTTTCGAGAGAAAACTCTCCTGTGCGTTCTCTTTGGAGGCTACACACTTAGACATTCACGCAACACCAAAGCTTTTCGAGTTACAACGTGTTGTTTAGGAAAAACAAGATAATTTCGCATGATGCGAGATTTCCTTAAAACGTGGTTTTCTGACAAATTGTGACGAAAGAAAATTCTCCTGTGGGTTCTCTTTTGAGGCTTCACGTTTAGATGTACACGCCACACCAAATCCTTTCGAGTTATAACGTGTTGTTTAGGATATACAAGCTAATTTTGTACTATGTGTTTTTTCTTCTCGTAAAGCTTAAGTGTTTCCAATAAGTATGTATTTGTCTTTACTCTGCAACACTGTATTTCCTTATAACGTAGTATTCCTACATATTCTTTCGAGCGGAAACTCTCCTGTGCATTCTCTTTTGAGGCTACACGTTTAGACGTACATGCCACACCAAATCTTTTTGAGTTACAACTTGTTGTTTAGCAGATACAAGCTAATTTTTTAACGATGAATTATTTCTTCTCGTAAAGTTTAAGTGTTTCCAAAATGTATATATTTGCCTCTACTCTGCAACACTGTATTTCCTTATATATTCCTTATATATATGTGGTATTCTTACATATTCTTTCGAGAGAAAACTCTCCTGTGCATTCTCTTTGGAGGCTACATGCTTAGACATTCACGCAACACCAAAGCTTTTCCAGTTACAACGTGTTGTTTAGGAAAAACAAGATAATTTCGCATGATGCGGGATTTCCTTAAAACGTGGTTTTCTGACAAATTGTGAGGAAAGAAAATTCTCCTGTGGGTTCTCTTTTGAGGCTTCACGTTTAGATGTACATGCCACACCAAATCCTTTCGAGTTATAACGTGTTGTTTAGGATATACAAGCTAATTTTGTACTATGTGTTTTTTCTTCTCGTAAAGCTTAAGTGTTTCCAATAAGTATGTATTTGTCTTTACTCTGCAACACTGTATTTCCTTATAACGTAGTATTCCTACATATTTTTCGGGAGAAAACTCTCCTGTGCATTCTCTTTTGAGGCTACACGTTTAGACGTACATGCCACACCAAATCTTTTTGAGTTACAACTTGTTATTTAGCAGATACAAGCTAATTTTTTAACGATGAATTATTTCTTCTCGTAAAGTTTAAGTGTTTCCAAAATGTATATATTTGCCTCTACTCTGCAACACTGTATTTCCTTATAACGTGGTATTCTTACATATTCTTTCGAGAGAAAACTCTCCTGTGCGTTTTCTTTGGAGGCTACACGCTTAGACATTCACGCAACACCAAAGCTTTTCGAGTTACAATGTGTTGTATAGGAAAAACAAGATAATTTCGCATGATGCGGGATTTCCTTAAAACGTGGTTTTCTGACAAATTTTGATGAAACAAAATTCTCCTGTGGGTTCTCTTTTGAGGCTACACGTTTAGACGTACACGCCACACCAAATCCTTTCGAGTTATAACGTGTTGTTTAGGATATACAAACTAATTTTTACTATGTGTTATTTCTTCTCATAAAGCTTAAGTGTTTCCAATAAGTATGCATTTGTCTTTACTCTGCAACACTGTATTTCCTTATAACGTGGTATTCCTACATATTCTTTCGGAAGAAAACTCTCCTGTGCGTTCTCTTTTGAGGCTACATGCTTAGACATACACGCAACACCAAAGCTTTTCGAGTTACAACATGTTGTTTAGGAAAAACAAGATAATTTCACACGATGTGGTATTTCCTTAAAATGTGGTTTTGTGACAAATTTTGATGAAAGAACACTCTCCTGTGGGTTCTCTTTTGAGGCTACACGTTTAGCCATACACGCCACACCAAATCTTGTCGAGTTACAACGTGTTGTTTAGGAGATACAAGCTAATTTTGCATGATGCGTTATTTCTTCTCCTAAAGTGTTTCCAATAAGTACGTATTTGTCTAAACTCTACAACACTGTATTTCCTTATAACATGGTATTCTTACATATTCTTTCGAGAGAAAACTATCCTGTGTGTTCTCTTTGGAGGCTACACGCTTAGACATACAGGTAACACCAATGCTTTTCGAGTTACAACGTGTTGATTAGGAAAAACAAGATAATTTCGCATGATGCAGGATTTCTTTAAAACGTGGTTTTCTGACAAATTTTGACGTAAGAAAATTCTCCTGTGGGTTCTCTTTTGAGGCTACACGTTTAGATGTACATGCCACACCAAATCATTTTGAGTTACCATGTGTTGTTTCGGAGATACAAGCTAATTTTTACCATGTGTTATTTCTTCTCATAATGTGTTTCCAATACGTACGTATTTGTCTTTACTCTGCAGCAATATATTTCCTTATAGCGTGGTATTCTTACATATTCTTTCGAGAGAAAACTCTCCTGTGCATTCTCTTTTGAGGCTACACGCTTAGGCATACACGCAACACCAAAGCTTTTCTAGTTTCAATGTGTTAATTAGGAAAAAAAGATAATTTCGCAGGATGCGGGATTTCCTTAAAACGTGGTTTTCTGACAAATTTTGAGGAAAGAAAACTCTCCTGTGGATTCTCTTTTGAGGCTACACTTTTAGACGTACACGCCACACCAAATCTTTTCGAGTTGCAACGTGTTGTTTAGGACATACAAGCTAATTTTGCAAGATGCGTTATTTCTCTCATAAAGTGCTTCCATTATGTACGTATTTGTCTTTACTCTGCCACACTGTATTTCCTTATAACGTGGTATTCTTACATATTCTGTAGAGAGAAAACTCTCCTGTGCGTTCTCTTTTGGGGCTACATGCTTACACATACACCCAACACCAAAGCTTTTCGAATTAAGACGTGTTGTTTAGGAAGAACAAGATAATTTCTCACGATGCGGGATTTCCTTAAAACGTGGTTTTCTGAAAAATTTTGACGAAAGAAAATTGTCCTGTGGGTTCTCTTTTGAGGCTACACGTTTAGACGTACACGCCACACCAAATCCTTTCGAGTTACAACGTGTTGTTTAGGAGATACAAGCTAATTTTGTACGATGCTTTATTTCATCTCTTAAAGTTTATGGGTTTCCAATACATACATATTTGTCTTTACTCTGCAACACAGTATTTCCTTATAACGTGGTATTCTTACATATCCTTTCGAGAGAAAACTCTCCTGTGCGTTCTCTTTGGAGGCTACACGCTTAGATATACACGCAACACCAAAGCTTTTCGCGTTACAAAGTGTTGTTTAGGAAAAACAAGATAATTTCTCACGATGAGGGACTTCCTTAATACGTGGTTTTCTGACAAATTTTGACCAAAGAAAATTCTCCTATGGGTTCTCTTTTGAGACTACACGTTTAGATGTACAGGCCACACCAAATCTTTTTAAGTTACAACGTGTTGTTTAGGAAATACAAGCTAATTTTGTAAGATGCGTTATTTCTTCTCGTAAAGTTTTTCCAATAAATAAGTATTTGTCTTTACTCTGCAAAACTGTATTTCCTTATAACGTGGTATTCTTACATATTTTTCGAGAGAAAACTCTCCTGTGCGTTCTCATTTGAGGCTACACACTTGGACATACATGCAACAGCAAAGCTTTTCGAGTTACAACGTGTTGTTTAGGAAGAACAAGATAATTTCTCACGATGCGGGATTTCCTTAAAACGTGGTTTTCTGAAAAATTTTGACAAATAAAATTCTCCTGTGGGTTCTCTTGTGAGGCTACACGTTTAGACGTACACGCCACACCAAATCTTTTCGAGTTACAACGTGTTGTTTAGGAGATACAAGCTAATTTTGCATGATGCGTTATTTCTTCTCTTAAAGTGTTTCCAATAAGTACATATTTGACTATACTCTGCAACACTGTATTTCCTTATAACGTGGTATTCTTCCATATTCTGTAGAGAGAAAACTATCCTGTGCGTTCTTTTTGGAGGCTACATGCTTAGACATACACGCAACACCAAAGCTTTTCGAGTTACAACGTGTTGATTAGGAAAAACAGGATAATTTCGCACGATGCGGGATTTCATTAAAATGTGGTTTTCTGACAAATTTTGACGTAAGAAAATTCTCCTGTGGGTTCTCATTTGAGGCTACACGTTTAGATGTAAACACCACACCAAACCTTTTCGAGTTGCAACGTGTTGTTTAGGAGATACAAGCTAATATTTTACCACGCGTTATTTCTTCTTATAAAGTGTTTCCAATACATACATATTGGTCTTTACTCTGCAACACTGTATTTCCAAATAACGTGGTATTCTTACATATTCTTTCGAGAGAAAACTCTCCTGTGCGTTCTCTTTTGAGGCTACATGCTTAGACATACACGAAACACCAATGCTTTTCGAGTTACAACGTGTTGTTTAGGAAAAACAAGATAATTTCGCACGATGCGGGATTTCCTTAAAACGTGGTTTTCCGACAAATTTTGACGAAAGAAAATTCTCCTGTGGTTTCCCTTTTGAGGCTACACATTTAGACGTACATGCCACACCAAATCTTTTCGAGTTACAACGTGTTGTTTAGGAGATACAAGCTAATTTTGTATGATACATTATTTCTTCTCTTAAAGTGTTTCCAATAAGTATCTATTTGTCTTTACTCTGCAACACTGTATTTCCTTATAACGTGGTATTCTTACATATTCTTTCGAGAGAAAACTCTCCTGTGCATTCTCTTTTGAGGCAACACGCTTAGACATACACGCAGCACCAAAGCTTTTCGAGTCACAACGTGTTGTTTAGGAAAAACAAGATAATTTCGCACGATGCGGGATTTCCTTAATACGTGGTTTTCCGACAAATTTTGACCAAAAATAATTCTCCTGAGGGTTCTCTTTTGAGGCTACATGTTTAGACGTACACGCCACACCAAATCATTACGAGTTACAAAGTGTTGTTTAGGAGATACAAGCTAATTTTTTATGATGCGTTACTTCTTTTCATAAAGTGTTTCCAATACGTACGTATTTGTCTTTACTCTGCAACACTGTATTTCCTTATAATGTGGTATTCTTATATATTCTTTTGAGAGAAAACTCTCCTGTGCGTTCTCTTTGAGGCCACACGTTTAGACATACACGCAACACCAAAGCTTTTCGAGTTAAAACGTGTTGTTTAGGAAAAACAAGATAATTTCGCACTATGCGGGATTTCCTTAAAATGTGGTTTTCTGACAAATTTTGACGAAAGAAAATTCTCCTGTGGGTTCTCTTTTGAGGCTACACGTTTCAACGTACACGCCACACCAAATCTTTACGAGTTACAACGTGTTGTTTAGGAAATACAAGCTAATTTTGTACGATGTATTATTCCTTCTCGTAAAGTGTTTCCAATACGTATGTATCTGTCTTTACTCTGCAACACTGTATTTCCTTATAACGTGGTATTCTTACATATTCGTTCGAGAGAATACTCTACTGTGCATTCTCTTTTGAGTCTACACGCTTAGACATACACGCAACACAAAAGCTTTTCGAGTTACAACGTGTTGTTTAAGAAAAACAAAATAATTTCGCATGATGATGGATTTCCTTAAAACGTGGTTTTCTGAAAAAATTTTGACGAAAGAAAATACTCCTGTGGGTTCTCTTTTGAGGCTACATGTTTAGATGTAATCACCACATCAAATCCTTTTGAGTCACAACGTGTTGTTTAGGAGATACAGGCTAATTTTGTACCATGCGTTATTTCTTCTTGTATAGTGTTTCCAAAATGTACATATTTTTCTTTACTCTGCAACACTGCATTTCCATATAACGTGGTATTCTTAAATATTCTTTCAAGAGAAACCTCTCCTGTGCGTTCCCTTTTGAGGACACACGTTTAGACATACAAGCAACCGCAAAGCTTTTCGAGTTACAACGTGTTGTTTAGGAAAAACAAGATAATTTCGGATGATGCGGGATTTCCTCAAAACGTGGTTTTCTGAAAAAATTTTGACGAAAGAAAATTCTCCTGTGTGTTCTCTTTTGAGGCTACACGTTTAGATGTAAACACCACACCAAACCTTTTCGAGTTGCAACGTGTTGTTTAAGAGATACAAGCTAATATTTTACCATGCGTTATTTCTTCTCGTAAAGTGTTTCCAATACATACATATTGGTCTTTACTCTGCAACACTGTATTTCCAATTAACGTGGTATTCTTACAGATTCTTTCGAGAGACAACTCTCCTGTGCGTTCTCTTTTGAGGCTACACGCTTAGACATACACGCAACACCAAAGCTTTTCAAGTTACAACGTGTTGTTTAGGAAAACCAGATAATTTCGCACGAAGCGGGATTTTCTTAAAACGTGGTTTTCTGACAAATTTTGACGAAAGAAAATTCTCCTGTGGTTTCCCTTTTGAGGCTACACGTTTAGACGTACACGCCACACCAAATCTTTTCGAGTTACAACGTGTTGTTTAGGATATACAAGCTAATTTTGTATGATACATTATTTCTTCTCTTAAAGTGTTTCCAATAAGTACCTATTTGTCTTTACTCTGCAACACTGTATTTCCTTATAACGTGGTATTCTTACATATTCTTTCGAGAGAAAACTCTCCTGTGCATTCTCTTTTGAGGCAACACGCTTAGACATACACGCAGCACCAAAGCTTTTCGAGTCACAACGTGTTGTTTAGGAAAAACAAGATAATTTCGCACGATGCGGGATTTCCTTAATACGTGGTTTTCTGACAAATTTTGACCAAAAATAATTCTCCTGAGGGTTCTCTTTTGAGGCTACATGTTTAGACGTACATGCCACACCAAATCATTATGAGTTACAAAGTGTTGTTTAGGAGATACAAGCTAATTTTTTATGATGCGTTACTTCTTTTCATAAAGTGTTTCCAATACATACATATTTGTCTTTACTCTGCAACACTGTATTTCCTTATAATGTGGTATTCTTATATATTCTTTCGAGAGAAAACTCTCCTGTGCGTTCTCTTTGAGGCCACACGTTTAGACATACACGCAACACCAAAGCTTTTCGAGTTAAAACGTGTTGTTTAGGAAAAAGAAGATAATTTCGCACTATGCGGGATTTCCTTAAAATGTGGTTTTCTGACAAATTTTGACGAAAGAAAATTCTCCTGTGGGTTCTTTTTGAGGCTATACGTTTCAACGTACACGCCACACCAAATCTTTACGAGCTACAACGTGTTGTTTAGGAAATACAAGCTAATTTTGTACGATGTATTATTCCTTCTCGTAAAGTGTTTCCAATACGTATGTATCTGTCTTTACTCTGCAACACTGTATTTCCTTATAACGTGGTATTCTTACATATTCGTTCGAGAGAATACTCTACTGTGCATTCTCTTTTGAGTCTACACGCTTAGACATACACGCAACACAAAAGCTTTTCGAGTTACAACGTGTTGTTTAAGAAAAACAAAATAATTTCGCACGATGATGGATTTCCTTAAAACGTGGTTTTCTGAAAAAATTTTGACGAAAGAAAATACTCCTGTGGGTTCTCTTTTGAGGCTACATGTTTAGATGTAATCACCACATCAAATCCTTTTGAGTCACAACGTGTTGTTTAGGAGATACAGGCTAATTTTGTACCATGCGTTATTTCTTCTTGTATAGTGTTTCCAAAATGTACATATTTGTCTTTACTCTGCAACACTGTATTTCCATATAACGTGGTATTCTTAAATATTCTTTCAAGAGAAACCTCTCCTGTGCGTTCCCTTTTGAGGACACACGTTTAGACATACACGCAACCCCAAAGCTTTTCGAGTTACAACGTGTTGTTTAGGAAAAACAAGATAATTTCGGATGATGCGGGATTTCCTCAAAACGTGGTTTTCTGAAAAAATTTTGACGAAAGAAAATTCTCCTGTGTGTTCTCTTTTGAGGCTACACATTTAGATGTAAACACCACACCAAACCTTTTCGAGTTGCAACGTGTTGTTTAGGAGATACAAGCTAATATTTTACCATGCGTTATTTCTTCTCGTAAAGTGTTTCCAATACATACATATTGGTCTTTACTCTGCAACACTGTATTTCCAATTAACGTGGTATTCTTACAGATTCTTTCGAGAGACAACTCTCCTGTGCATTCCCTTTTGAGGCTACACGCTTAGACATACACCCAACACCAAAGCTTTTCAAGTTACAACGTGTTGTTTAGGAAAAACAAGATAATATCGCACGAAGCGGGATTTTCTTAAAACGTGGTTTTCTGACAAATTTTGACGAAAGAAAATTCTTCCGTGGGTTCTCTTTTGAGGCTCCACGTTTAGATGTACACGCCACACCGAATCTTTTCGAGTTACAACTGTTGTGTAGGAGATACAAGCTAATTTTGTACGATACATTATTTCTTCTCGTAAAGTGTTTCCAATAAGTACCTATTTGTCTTTACTCTGCAACACTGTATTTCCTTATAACGTGGTATTCTTACATATTCTTTCGAGAGAAAGTTCTCCTGTGCGTTCTCTTTTGAGGCTACATGCTTAGACATACATGCAGCACCAAAGCTTTTCAAGTCACAACTTGTTGTTTAGGAAAAACAAGATAATTTCGCACGATGCAGGATTTCCTTAATACGTGCTTTTCTGACAAATTTTGACCAAAGAAAATTCTCCTGTGGGTTCTCTTTTGAGGCTACACGTTTAGACGTACACGCCACACCAAATCCTTTTGAGTTACAACGTGTTGTTTAGGACATACAAGCTAATTTTGCAAGATTCGTTATTTCTCTCATAAAGTGCTTCCAATACAGACGTATTTGTCTTTACTCTGCCACACTGTATTTCCTTATAACGTGGTATTCTTACATATTCTTTCGAGAGAAAACTCTCCTGTGCGTTCTCTTTTGGGGATACACGCTTACAAATACACCCTATACCAAAGCTTTTCGAGTTAAAACGTGCTGTTTAGGAAGAACAAGATAATTTCTCACGATGCGGGATTTCCGTAAAACGTGGTTTTCTGAAAAATTTTGACGAAAGAAAATTATCCTGTGGGTTCTCTTTTGAGGCTACACGTTTAGACGTACACGCCACACCAAATCTTTTCGAGTTACAACGTGTTGCTTAGGAGATACAAGCTAATTTTGTACGATGCGATATTTCTTCTCGTAAAGTGTTTCCAATATGTACATATTTGTCTTTTCTCTGCAACACTGTATTTCCTTATAACGTGGTATTCTTATATATTCTTTCGAGAGAAAACTCCCCTGTGCATTCTCTTTGAGGCCACACGTTTAGACATACACGCAACACCAAAGCTTTTCGAGTTAAAACGTGTTGTTTAGGAAAAACAAGATAATTTCGCAGGATGCGGGATTTCCTTAAAACGTGGTTTTCTGACAAATTTGGACGAAAGAAAATTCTCCTGTGGGTTCTCTTTTGAGGCTACACGTTTCAACGTACACGCCACACCAAATCTTTTCGAGTTACAACGTGTTGTTTAGGAAATACAAGCTAATTTTGTACGATGTATTATTACTTCTCGTAAAGTGTTTCCAATATGTATGTACCTGTCTTTAGTCTGCAACACTGTATTTCCTTATAACGTGGTATTCTTACATATTCTTTCGAGAGAAAATTCTCCTGTGCCTTCCCTTTTGAGGCTACACGCTTAGACATACACGCAACACCAAATCTTTTCGAGTTACAACGTGTTGTTTAGGAAAAACAAAATAATTTCGCACGATGCGGGATTTCCTTAAAACGTGGTTTTCTGAAAAAATTTTGACGAATGAAAATACTCCTGTGGGTTCTCTTTTGAGGCTACATGTTTAGATGTAAACACCACCTCAAATCCTTTTGAGTCACAACGTGTTGTTTAGGAGATACAAGCTAATTTTGTACCATGCGTTATTTCTTCTCGTAAAGTGTTTCCAATACGTACATGTTTGTCTTTACTCTGCAACACTGTATTTCCATATAACGTGGTATTCTTACATATTCTTTCGAGAGAAACCTCTCCTGTGTGTACTCTTTTGAGGCTACATGCTTAGACATACACGCAACACCAAAGCTTTTCGAGTTACAACGTGTTGTTTTGGAAAAACAAAATAATTTCGCACGATGCGGGATTTCCTTAAAACGTGGTTTTCTGACAAATTTTGACGAAAGAAAATTCTCCTGTGGGTTCTCTTTTGAGGCTACACGTTTAGACGTACACGTCACACCAAATCTTTTCGAGTTACAACGTGTTGTTTAGGAGATACAAGCTAATTTTGTAGATGCGATATTTCTTCTCGTAAAGTGTTTCCAATATGTACGTATTTGTCTTTACTCTGCAACACTGTATTTCCTTATAACGTGGTATTCTTACATATTCTTTCGAGAGAAAACTCTCCTGTGCGTTCTCTTTAGAGGCCACACGTTTAGACATACACGCAACCCCAAAGCTTTTGGAGTTACAACGTGTTGTTTAGGAAAAACGAGATAATTTCGCATGATGAGGGATTTCCTTAAAACGTGGTTTTCTGAAAAAATTTTGACGAAAGAAAATTCTCCTGTGGATGCTCTTTTGAGGCTACACGTTTTGATGTAAACACCACACCAAACTTTTTCGAGTTACAACGTGTTGTTTAGGAGATACAAGCTAATTTTTTATCATGCGTTATTTCTTCTCATAAAGTGTTTACAATATATACATATTGTTCTTTACTCTGCAACACTGTATTTCCAAATAACGTGTTATTCTTACATATTCTTTCGAGAGAAAACTCTCCTGTGCATTCTCTTTTGAGGCTACACGCTTAGACATACACGCAACACCAAAGCTTTTCGAGTTAAAACGTGTTGTTTAGGAAAAACAAGATAATTTCGCACGATGCGGGATTTCCTTAAAACGTGGTTTTCTGAGAAATTTTGACGAAAGAAAATTCTCCTGTCGGTTCTCCTTTGAGGCTACACGTTTCAACGTACACGCCACACCAAATCTTTTCGAGTTACAACGTGTTGTTTAGGAAATACAAGCTAATTTTGTACGATGTATTATTCCTTCTCATAAAGTGTTTCCAATACGTATGTATCTGTCTTTACTCTGCAACACTGTATTTCTTTATAACGTGGTATTCTTACATATTCGTTCGAGAGAATACTCTAGTGTGCGTTCTCTTTTGAGTCTACACGCTTAGACATGCACGCAACACCAAAGCTTTTCGAGTTACAACGTGTTGTTTAGGAAAAACAAAATAATTTCGCACGATGATGGATTTCCTTAAAACGTGGTTTTCTGAAAAAAAAATTGACGAAAGAAAATACTCCTGTGGGTTCTTTTTGAGGCTACATGTTTAGATGTAATGACCACATCAAATCCTTTTGAGTTACAACGTGTTGTTTAGGAGATACAGGCTAATTTTGTACCATGCGTTATTTCTTCTTGTAAAGTGTTTCCAATATGTACATATTTGTCTTTACTCTGCAACACTGTATTTACATATAACGTGGTATTCTTAAATATTCTTTCTAGAGAAACCTTTCCTGTGCGTTGTCTTTTGAGGCTACACGCTTAGACATACAAGAAACACCAAAGCTTTTCGAGTTACAACGTGTTGTTTTGGAAAAACAAAATAATTTCCCACGATGCAGGATATCCTTAAAACCTGGTTTTCTGAAAAATTTTGACGAACGAAAATTCTCCTGTGGGTTCTCTTTTGAGGCTACACGTTTAGACGTACATGCCACACCAAATCTTTTCGAGTTAAAACGTGTTGTTTAGGAGATACAAGCTAATTTTGTAGACGCGTTATTTCTTCTCGTAAAGTGTTTACAATACTTACGTATTTGTCTTTACTCTGCAACACTGTATTTCCTTATAACGTGGTATTCTTACATATTCTTTCGAGAGAAAACTCTCCTGTGCATTCTCTTTAGAGGCCACATGTTTAGACATACACGCAACCCCAAAGCTTTTCAAGTTACAACGTGTTGTTTAGGAAAAACAACACAATTTCGCATGATGCAGGATTCCCTTAAAACGTGGTTTTCTGAAAAAAATATGACGAAAGAAAATTCTCCTGTGTGTTCTCTTTTGAGGCTACACGTTTAGATGTAAACACCACACCAAACCTTTTCGAGTTGCAACGTGTTGTTTAGGAAATACAAGCTAATTTTTTACGATGTATTCTTCCTTCTCGTAAAGTGTTTCCAATACGTATGTATCTGTCTTTACTCTGCAACACTGTATTTCCTTATAACGTAGTATTCTTACATATTCATTCGAGAGAATACTCTACTGTGCGTTCTCTTTTGAGTATACACGCTTAGACATTCACGCAACACCAAAGCTTTTCGATTTACAACGTGTTGTTTAGGAAAAACAAAATAATTTCGCACGATGCGGGATTTCCTTAAAACGTGGTTTTCTGAAAAAAAATTGACGAAAGAAAATACTCCTGTGGGTTCTTTTTGAGGCTACATGTTTAGATGTAATGACCACATCAAATCCTTTTGAGTTACAACGTGTTGTTTAGGAGATACAGGCTAATTTTGTACCATGCGTTATTTCTTCTTGTAAAGTGTTTCCAATATGTACATATTTGTCTTTACTCTGCAACACTGTATTTACATATAACGTGGTATTCTTAAATATTCTTTCTAGAGAAACCTCTCCTGTGCGTTGTCTTTTGATGCTACACGCTTATACATACAAGAAACACCAAAGCTTTTCGAGTAACAACGTGTTGTTTTGGAAAAACAAAATAATTTCGCACGATGCGGGATTTCCTTAAAACCTGGTTTTCTGAAAAATTTTGACGAACGAAAATTCTCCTGTGGGTTCTCTTTTGAGGCTACACGTTTAGACGTACATGCCACACCAAATCTTTTCGAGTTACAACGTGTTGTTTAGGAGATACAAGCTAATTTTGTAGACGCGTTATTTCTTCTCGTAAAGTGTTTACAATACTTACGTATTTGTCTTTACTCTGCAACACTGTATTTCCTTATAACGTGGTATTCTTACATATTCTTTCGAGAGAAAACTCTCCTGTGCATTCTCTTTAGAGGCCACATGTTTAGACATACACGCAACCCCAAAGCTTTTCAAGTTACAACGTGTTGTTTAGGAAAAACAACATAATTTCCCATGATGCAGGATTTCCTTAAAACGTGGTTTAATGAAAAAATTTTGACGAAAGAAAATTCTCCTGTGTGTTCTCTTTTGAGGCTACACATTTAGATGTAAACACCACACCAAACCTTTTTGAGTTGCAACGTGTTGTTTAGGAGATACAAGCTAATTTTTTACCATGCGTTATTTCTTCTCATAAAGTGTTTCCAATACATACATATTGGTCTTTACTCTGCAACACTGTATTTCCAAATAACGTGGTATTCTTACATATTCTTTCGAGAGAAAACTCCCCTGTGCGTTCTCTTTTGAGGCTACACGCTTAGACATACACGCAACACCAAAGCTTTTCAAGTTACAACGTGTTGTTTAGGAAAAACAAGATAATTTCGCACGATGCGGGATTTCCTTAAAACGTGGTTTTCTGACAAATTTTGACGAAAGAATATTCTCCTGTGGGTTCCCCTTTGAGGCTCCACGTTTAGACGTACATGCCACACCAAATCTTTTCGAGTTACAACGTGTTGTTTAGGAGATACAAGCTAATTTTGTACGATACATTATTTCTTCTCTTAAAGTGTTTCCAATAAGTACCTATTTGTCTTTACTCTGCATCACTGTATTTCCTTATAACGTGGTATTCTTACATATTCTTTCAAGAGAAAACTCTCCTGTGCGTTCTCTTTTGAGGCAACACGCTTAGACATACACGCAGCACCAAAGCTTTTCGAGTCACAACGTGTTGTTTAGGAAAAACAAGATAATTTCGCACGATGCGGGATTTCCTTAATACATGGTTTTCTGACAAATTTTGACCAAAAATGATTCTCCTGTGGGTTCTCTTTTGAGGCTACATGTTTAGACGTACACGCCACACCAAATCATTACGAGTTACAAAGTGTTGTTTAGTAGATACAAGCTAATTTTTTACGATGCGTTACTTCTTTTCATAAAGTGTTTCCAATACGTACGTATTTGTCTTTACTCTGCAACACTGTATTTCCTTATAATGTGGTATTCTTATATATTCTTTCGAGAGAAAACTCCCCTGTGCATTCTCTTTGAGGCCACACGTTTAGACATACACGCAACACCAAAGCTTTTCAAGTTAAAACGTGTTGTTTAGGAAAAACAAGATAATTTCGCACGATGCGGGATTTCCTTAAAACGTGGTTTTCTGACAAATTTTGACGAAAGAAAATTCTCCTGTGGGTTCTCTTTTGAGGCTAAACGTTTCAACGTACACGCCACACCAAATCTTTTCGAGTTACAACGTGTTGTTTAGGAAATACAAGCTAATTTTGTACGATGTATTATTCCTTCTCTTAAAGTGTTTCCAATACGTATGTACGTTCCTTATAACGTGGTATTCTTACATATTCGTTCGAGAGAATACTCAACTGTGCATTCTCTTTTGAGTCTACACGCTTAGACATACACGCAACACAAAAGCTTTTCGAGTTACAACGTGTTGTTTAGGAAAAACAAAATAATTTCGCACGATGATGGATTTCCTTAAAACGTGGTTTTCTGAAAAAATTTTGACGAAAGAAAATACTCCTGTGGGTTCTCTTTTGAGGCTACATGTTTAGATGTAATCACCACATCAAATCCTTTTGAGTCACAACGTGTTGTTTAGGAGATACAGGCTAATTTTGTACCATGCGTTATTTCTTCTTGTAAAGTGTTTCCAATATGTACATATTTGTCTTTACTCTGCAACACTGTATTTCCATATAACGTGGTATTCTTAAATATTCTTTCAAGAGAAACCTCTCCTGTGCGTTCCCTATTGAGGCTACATGCTTAGACATACACGCAACACCAAAGCTTTTCGAGTTACAACGTGTTGTTTTGGAGAAACAAAATAATTTCGCACGATGCGGGATTTCCTTAAAACGTGGTTTTCTGAAAAATTTTGACGAACGAAAATTCTCCTGTGGGTTCTCTTTTGAGGCTACACGTTTAGACGTTCACGCCACACCAAATCCTTTCGAGTTACAACGTGTTGTTTAGGAGATACAAGCTAATTTTGTAGATGCGTTATTTCTTCTCGTAAAGTGTTTACAATATGTACGTATTTGTCTTTACTGTGCAACACTGTATTTCCTTATAACGTGGTATTCTTACATATTCTTTCGAGAGAAAACTCTCCTGTGCGTTCTCTTTAGAGGCCACACGTTTAGACATACACGCAACCCCAAAGCTTTTCGAGTTACAACGTGTTGTTTAGGAAAAACAAGATAATTTCGGATGATGCGGGATTTCCTCAAAACGTGGTTTTCTGAAAAAATTTTGACGAAAGAAATTTCTCCTGTGTGTTCTCTTTTGAGGCTACACGTTTAGATGTAAACACCACACCAAACCATTTCGAGTTGCAACGTGTTGTTAGGAGATACAAGCTAATATTTTACCATGCGTTATTTCTTCTCATAAAGTGTCTCCAATACATACATATTGGTCTTTACTCTGCAACACTGTATTTCCAAATAACGTGGTATTCTTACATATTCTTTCGAGAGAAAACTCCCCTGTGCATTCTCTTTTGAGGCGACACGCTTAGACATACACGCAACACCAAAGCTTTTCAAGTTACAACGTGTTGTTTAGGAAAAACAAGATAATTTCGCAGGAAGCGGGATTTTCTTAAAACGTGGTTTTCTGACAAATTTTGACGAAAGAAAATTCTTCTTTGGTTTCCCTTTTGAGGCTCCACGTTTAGATGTACACGCCACACCGAATCTTTTCGAGTTACAACTGTTGTTTAGGAGATACAAGCTAATTTTGTACGATACTTTATTTCTTCTCGTAAAGTGTTTCCAATAAGTACCTATTTGTCTTTACTCTGCAACACTGTATTTACTTATAACGTGTTATCCTTACATATTCTTTCGAGAGAAAATTCTCCTGTGCGTTCTCTTTTGAGGCTACACGCTTAGACATACACGCAGCACCAAAGCTTTTCAAGTCACAACGTGTTGTTTAGGAAAAACAAGATAATTTCTCACGATGCAGGATTTCCTTAATACGTGCTTTTCTGACAAATTTTGACCAAAAAAATTCTCCTGTGGGTTCTCTTTTGAGGCTACACGTTTAGACGTACACGACACACCAAATCTTTTCGAGTTACAACGTGTTGTTTAGGAGATACAAGCTAATTTTGTACGATGCGTTATTTCTTCTCGTAAAGTGTTTCCAATACGTACATATTAGTCTTTTCTCTGCAACACTGTATTTCCTTATAACGTGGTATTCTTATATATTCTTTCGAGAGAAAACTCCCCTGTGCATTCTCTTTGAGGCCACACGTTTAGACATACACGCAACACCAAAGCTTTACGAGTTAAAACGTGTTGTTTAGGAAAAACAAGATAATTTCGCACGATGCGGGATTTCCTTAAAACGTGGTTTTCTGACAAATTTTGAGGAAAGAAAATTCTCCTTTGGGTTCTCTTTTGAGGCTACACGTTTCAACGTACACGCCACACCAAATCTTTTCGAGTTACAACGTGTTGTTTAGGAAATACAAGCTAATTTTGTACGATGTATTATTCCTTCTCGTAAAGTGTTTCCAATATGTATGTATCTGTCTTTACTCTGCAACACTGTATTTCCTTATAACTTGGTTATCTTACATGTTCTTTCGAGAGAAAATTCTCCTGTGCCTTCCCTTTTGAGGCTACACGCTTAGACATACACGCAACACCAAATCTTTTCGAGTTACAACGTGTTGTTTAGGAGATACAAGCTAATTTTGTACGATACTTTATTTCTTCTCGTAAAGTGTTTCCAATAAGTACCTATTTGTCTTTACTCTGCAACACTGTATTTACTTATAACGTGTTATCCTTACATATTCTTTCGAGAGAAAATTCTCCTGTGCGTTCTCTTTTGAGGCTACACGCTTAGACATACACGCAGCACCAAAGCTTTTCAAGTCACAACGTGTTGTTTAGGAAAAACAAGATAATTTCTCACGATGCAGGATTTCCTTAATACGTGCTTTTCTGACAAATTTTGACCAAAAAAATTCTCCTGTGGGTTCTCTTTTGAGGCTACACGTTTAGACGTACACGCCACACCAAATCTTTTCGAGTTACAACGTGTTGTTTAGGAGATACAAGCTAATTTTGTACGATGCGTTATTTCTTCTCGTAAAGTGTTTCCAATACGTACATATTAGTCTTTTCTCTGCAACACTGTATTTCCTTATAACGTGGTATTCTTATATATTCTTTCGAGAGAAAACTCCCCTGTGCATTCTCTTTGAGGCCACACGTTTAGACATACACGCAACACCAAAGCTTTACGAGTTAAAACGTGTTGTTTAGGAAAAACAAGATAATTTCGCACGATGCGGGATTTCCTTAAAACGTGGTTTTCTGACAAATTTTGAAGAAAGAAAATTCTCCTGTGGGTTCTCTTTTGAGGCTACACGTTTCAACGTACACGCCACACCAAATCTTTTCGAGTTACAACGTGTTGTTTAGGAAATACAAGCTAATTTTGTACGATGTATTATTCCTTCTCGTAAAGTGTTTCCAATATGTATGTATCTGTCTTTACTCTGCAACACTGTATTTCCTTATAACTTGGTTATCTTACATGTTCTTTCGAGAGAAAATTCTCCTGTGCCTTCCCTTTTGAGGCTACACGCTTAGACATACACGCAACACCAAATCTTTTCGAGTTACAACGTGTTGTTTAGGAAAAACAAAATAATTTCGCACGATGCGGGATTTCCTTAAAACGTGGTTTTCTGAAAAAATTTTGACGAAAGAAAATACTCCTGTGGGTTCTCTTTTGAGGCTACATGTTTAGATGTAAACACTACCTCAAATCCTTTTGAGTCACAACGGGTTGTTTAGGAGATACAAGCTAATTTTGTACCATGCGTTATTTCTTCTCGTAAAGTGTTTCCATTACGTACATATTTGTCTTTACTGTGCAACACTGTATTTCCATATAACGTGGTATTCTTACATATTCTTTCGAGAGAAACCTCTCCTGTGTGTACTCTTTTGAGGCTACATGCTTAGACATACACGCAACACCAAAGCTTTTCGAGTTACAACGTGTTGTTTTGGAAAAACCAAATAATTTCGCACGATGCGGGATTTCCTTAAAACGTGGTTTTCTGACAAATTTTGACGAAAGAAAATTCTCCTGTGGGTTCTCTTTTGAGGCTACACGTTTAGACGTACACGCCACACCAAATCTTTTCGAGTTGCAACGTGTTGTTTAGGAGATACAAGCTAATTTTGTAGATGCGTTATTTCTTCTCGTAAAGTGTTTCCAATACATACCTATTTGTCTTTACTCTGCAACACTGTATTTCCTTATAACGTGGTATTCTTACATATTCTTTCGAGAGAAAACTCTCCTGTGCATTCTCTTTAGAGGCCACACATTTAGACATACACGCAACCCCAAAGCTTTTGGAGTTACAACGTGTTGTTTAGGAAAAACGGGATAATTTCGCATGATGAGGGATTTCCTTAAAACGTGGTTTTCTGAAAAAAATTGGACGAAAGAAAATTCTCCTGTGGATTCTCTTTTGAGGCGACACGTTTTGATGTAAACACCACACCAAACCTTTTCGAGTTACAACGTGTTGTTTAGGAGATACAAGCTAATTTTTTACCATGCGTTATTTCTTCTCATAAAGTGTTTACAATATATACATATTGTTCTTTACTCTGCGACACTGTATTTCCAAATAACGTGTTATTCTTACGTATTCTTTCGAGAGAAAACTCTCCTGTGCGTTCACTTTTGAGGCTACACGCTTAGACATACACGCAACACCAAAGCTTTTCGAGTTAAAACGTGTTGTTTAGGAAAAACAAGATAATTTCGCACGATGCGGGATTTCCTTAAAACGTGGTTTTCTGAGAAATTTTGACGAAAGAAAATTCTCCTGTCGGTTCTCCTTTGAGGCTACACGTTTCAACGTACACGCCACACCAAATCTTTTCGAGTTACAACGTGTTGTTTAGGAAATACAAGCTAATTTTGTATGATGAATTATTCCTTCTCGTAAAGTGTTTCTAATACGTATGTATCTGTCTTTACTCTGCAACACTGTATTTCCTTATAACGTGGTATTCTTACATATTCGTTCGAGAGAATACTCTACTGTGCGTTCTCTTTTGAGTCTACACGCTTAGACATACACGCAACACCAAAGCTTTTCGAGTTACAACGTGTTGTTTAGGAAAAACAAAATAATTTCGCACGATGATGGATTTCCTTAAAACGTGGTTTTCTGGAAAAAAAAATTGAAGAAAGAAAATACTCCTGTGGGTTCTTTTTGAGGCTACATGTTTAGATGTAATGACCACATCAAATCCTTTTGAGTTACAACGTGTTGTTTAGGAGATACAGGCTAATTTTGTACCATGCGTTATTTCTTCTTGTAAAGTGTTTCCAATATGTACATATTTGTCTTTACTCTGCAACACTGTATTTCCATATAACGTGGTATTATTAAATATTCTTTCGAGAGAAACCTCTCCTGTGCGTTGTCTTTTGAGGCTACACGCTTAGACATACACGCAACATCAAAGCTTTTCGAGTTACAACGTGTTGTTTTGGAAAAACAAAATAATTTCGCACGATGCGGGATTCCCTTAAAACCTGGTTTTCTGAAAAATTTTGACGAACGAAAATTCTCCTGTGGGTTCTCTTTTGAGGCTACACGTTTAGACGTTCACGCCACACCAAATCCTTTCGAGTTACAACGTGTTGTTTAGGAGATACAAGCTAATTTTGTAGATGCGTTATTTCTTCTCGTAAAGTGTTTACAATATGTACGTATTTGTCTTTACTCTGCAACACTGTATTTCCTTATAACGTGGTATTCTTACATATTCTTTCGAGAGAAAACTCTCCTGTGCGTTCTCTTTAGAGGCCACACGTTTAGACATACACGCAACCCCAAAGCTTTTCGAGTTACAACGTGTTGTTTAGGAAAAACAAGATAATTTCGGATGATGCGGGATTTCCTCAAAACGTGGTTTTCTGAAAAAAATTTGAGGAAAGAAATTTCTCCTGTGTGTTCTCTTTTGAGGCTACATGTTTAGATGTAAACACCACACCAAACCATTTCGAGTTGCAACGTGTTGTTAGGAGATACAAGCTAATATTTTACCATGCGTTATTTCTTCTCATAAAGTGTTTCCAATACATACATATTGGTCTTTATTCTGCAACACTGTATTTCCAAATAACGTGGTATTCTTACATATTCTTTCGAGAGAAAACTCCCCTGTGCATTCTCTTTTGAGGCTACACGCTTAGACATACACGCAACACCAAAGCTTTTCAAGTTACAACGTGCTGTTTAGGAAAAACAAGATAATTTCGCATGAAGCGGGATTTCCATAAAACGTGGTTTGCTGACAAATTTTGACGAAAGAAAATTCTCCTGTGGGTTCCCTTTTGAGGCTCCACGTTTAGATGTACACGCCACACCGAATCTTTTCGAGTTACAACGTGTTGTTTAGGAGAACAAGCTAATTTTGTACGATACATTATTTCTTCTCGTAAAGTTTTTCCAATAAGTACCTATTTGTCTTTACTCTGCAACACTGTATTTTCTTATAACGTGGTATTCTTACATATTCTTTCAAGACAAAATTCTCCTGTGCGTTCTCTTTTGAGGCTACATGCTTAGACATACACGCAGCACCAAAGCTTTTCAAGTCACAACGTGTTGTTTAGGTAAAACAACATAATTTCGCACGATGCAGGATTTCCTTAATACGTGGTTTTCTGACAAATTTTGACCAAAGAAAATTCTCCTGTGGGTTCTCTTTTGAGGCTACGCGTTTAGACGTACACGCCACACCAAATCTTTTTGAGTTACAACCTGTTGTTTAGGAGATACAAGCTAATTTTGTACGATGCGTTTTTTCTTCTCGAAAAGTGTTTGCAATACGTACATATTTGTCTTTACTCTGCAACACTGTATTTCCTTATAACGTGGTATTCTTATAAATTCTTTCGAGAGAAAACTCCCCTGTGTGTTCTCTTTGAGGCCATACGTTTAGACATACACGCCACACCAAATCTTTTCAAGTTACAACGTGTTGTTTAGGAGATACAAGCTAATTTTGTATGATGCGGTATTTCTTCTCGTAAAGTGTTTCTAATATGTACGTATTTGTCTTTACTCTGCAACACAGTATTTCCTTATAACGTGGTATTCTTATATATTCTTTCAAGAGAAAACTCTCCTGTGCATTCTCTTTGAGGCCACACGTTTAGACATACACGAAACACCAAAACTTTTCGAGTTAAAACGTGTTGTTAGGGAAACACAAGATAATTTCGCACGATGCGGGATTTGCTTAAAACGTGGTTTTCTGACAAATTTTGACGAAAGAAAATTCTCCTGTGGGTTCTCTTTTGAGGCTACACGTTTCAACGTACATGCCACACCAAATCTTTTCGAGTTACAACGTGTTGTTTAGGAAATACAACTAATTTTGTACGATGTATTATTCCTTCTCGTAAAGTGTTTCCAATACGTATGTATCTGTCTTTACTCTGCAAGACTGTATTTCGAGTAAGAATACCACGTTAAAAGGAAGTACAGTGTTGCAGAATAAAGACAAATACTTACGTATGGAAACCCTTAAAATTAGCGAGATGAAATAAAGCATCATACAAAATTAGCTTGTATCTCCTAAACAACACTTTGTAACTCGAAATGATTTGGTGTGGCGTGTACGTCCAAACGTGTAGCCTCAAAAGAGAACCACAGGACAATTTTCTTTCGTCAAAATTTGTCAGAACACCACGTTTTAAGGAAATCCCGCATCGTGAGAAATTATCTTGTTCTACCTAAACAACACGTTGTAACTCAAAAAGCTTTGGTGTTGCGTGTATGTCTAAGCGTGTAGCCACAAAAGAGAACACACAGGAGAGTTTTCTCTCGAAAGAATATGTAAGAATACCACGTTATAAGGAAATACAGTGTTGCAGAGTAAAGACAAATACGTACTTATTGGAAACACTTTACGAGAAGTAATAACGCATCGTACAAAATTAGCTTGTATCTCCTAAACAACACGTTGTAACTAGAAAAGTTTTGGTGTGGTGTTTACAACTAAACATGTAGCCTAAAAAGAGAAGCCACAGGAGAATTTTCTTTCGTCAAAATTTTTCAGAAAACCACGTTTTAAGGAAATCCCGCATCATCCGTAATTATCTTGTTTTTCCTAAACAACAGGTTGTAATTCGAAAAGCTTTGGTGTTGCGTGTATGTCTAAGCATGTAGCCTCTAAAGAGAACGCACAGGAGAGTTTTTCTCTCGAATGAATATGCAAGATTACAACGTTTTAAAGAAATACAGTGTTGCAGAGTAAAGGCAAATACATACGTATTGGAAACATTTAAACTTTACGAGAAGAAATAACGCATCTTAAAAAATTAGCTTGTATCTCCTAAACAACACGTTGAAACTCAAAAAGATTTGGTGTGGCGTGTATATCTAAACGTGTAGCCTCAAAAGGAACCCACAGGAGAATTTTCTTTCGTCAAAGTTTGTCAGAAAACCACGTTTTAACGAAATCCCGCATCGTGGGAAATTATCTTGTTCTTCCTAAACAACACGTTGTAACTCGAAAAGCTTTGGTGTTGCGTATATGTCTAAGCGTGTAGCCTCAAATGAGAACGCACAGGAGAGTTTTCTCTTGAAAGAATATGTAAGAATACCACGTTATAAGGAAATACAGTGTTGCAGAATAACGACATATACTTACTTATAGGAAAAACTTTAGGAGAAGAAATAACGCATCATAAAATATTAGCTTGTATCTCCTAAACAACACGTTGTAACTTAAAAAGATTTGGTGTGGCCTGTACGTCTAAACGTGTAGCCTCAAAAGAGAACCCATAGAGGAATTTTCCTTGGTCAAAATTTGCCAGAAAACCACTTATTAAGGAAATCCGGCATTGTGGGTAATTATCTTGTTTTTCCTAAACAGCACGTTGTAACTCGAAAAGCTTTGGTGTTGCGTGTATGTCTAAGTGCGTAGCTTCAAAGGGGAACGCCCAGGAGAGTTTTCTCTCGAAAGAATATGTAAGAATACCACGTTATACGGAAATACAGTGTTGCAGAGTATAGACAAATACGTACTTATTGGAAACACTTTATGAGAAGAAATAAAGCATCATGCAAAATTAGCTTGTATCTCCTAAACAACACGTTGTAACTGGAAAAGATTTGGTGTGGTGTGTACGTCTAAACGTGTAGCCTCAAAAGAGAACCCACAGGAGAGTTTTCTTTGGTCAAAATTTGTCAAAAACCACGTTTTACGGAAATCCCGCATCGTGCGAAAATATCTTGTTTTTCCTAAACAACACGTTGTAACTCGAAAAGCTTTGGTGTTGCGTGTATTTCTAAGCGTGTAGCCTCAAAATAGAACGCACAGGAGAGTTTTCTCCCGAAAGAATATTTAGGAATACCACGTTATAAGGAAATACAGTGTTGCAGAGTAAAGACAAATACATACTTATTGGAAACACTTAAACTTTACAAGAAGAAATAACACATAGTACAAAATTAGCTTGTATCTCCTAAACAACACGTTATAACTCGAAAGGATTTGATGTGGCGTGTACGTCTAAACGTGTACCCTCAAAAGAGAACCCACAGGAGAATTTTCTTTCATCAAAATTTGTCAGAAAAACCACGTTTTAACGAAATCCCGCATCGTGCGAAATTATCTTGTTTTTCCTAAGCAACACGTTGTAACTAGAAAAGCTTTGGTGTTGCATGTATGTCTAAGCGTGCAGCCTCAAAAGAGAAAGCACAGGAGAGTTTTCTCTCGAAAGAAAATGTAAGAATACCATGTTATAAGGAAATATATTGCTGCAGAGTAAAGACATATACGTACTTATTGGAAACACATTATGAGAAGAAATAACGCATGGTACAAAATTAGCTTGAATCTCCAAAACAACACGTGGTAACTCAAAAAGATTTGGTGTGGCATGTACGTCTGAACGTGTAGCCTCAAAAGAGAACCCACAGGAGAATTTTATTTTGTCAAATTTGTCAGAAAACCACGTATTAAGGAAATCCCGCATCGGGCGAAATTATCTTGTTTTTCCTAATCAACACGTTGTAACTCGAAAAGCTTTGGTGTTGCATGTATGTCTAAGCGTGTAGCCTCCACAGAGAATGCACAGGATAGTTTTCTCTTGAAAGAATATGTAAGAATACCATGTGATAAGGAAATACAGTGTTGCAGAGTAAAGACAAATACGTACATATTGGAAACACTTTACGAGAAGAAATAACGCATCACGCAAAATTAGCTTGTATCTCTTAAACAACACGCTTTAACTCCAAAAGATTTGGTGTGGCGTGTACGTCTAAACGTGTAGCCTCAAAGAGAACCCACAGGAGATTTTTCTTTCGTCAAATTTTGTCAAAAACCACGTTTAAGGAAATCCCGCATCGTGCATAATTATCTTGTTTTTCCTAAACAACATGTTGTAACTCGAAAAGCTTTGGTGTTGCGTGTATGTCTAAGCGTGTAGCCTTAAAAGAGAACGCACAGGAGAGTTTTTTCCCGAAAGAATATGTAGGAATACCACGTTATAAGGAAATACAGAGTTGCAGAGTAAAGACAAATACATACTTATTGGAAACACTTAAACTTTACGAGTAGAAATAGCACATAGTACAAAATTAGCTTGTATCTCCTAAACAACACGTTATAACTCGAAAGGATTTGGTGTGGCTTGTACGTCTAAACGTGTACCCTCAAAAGAGAACCCACAGGAGAATTTTCTTTCGTCAAAATTTGTCAGATAACCACGTTTTAAGGAAATCCCGCATCATGCGAAATTATCTTGTTTTTCCTAAACAACACGTTGTAACTCGAAAAGCTTTGGTTTTGCGTGTATGTCTAAGCATGTAGCCTCCAAAGTGAACGCACAGGAGAGTTTTCTCTCGAAAGAATATGTAAGAATACCACGTTATAAGGAAATACAGTGTTGCAGACTAAAGGCAAATACATACTTATTGGAAAATCTTAAACTTTACGAGAAGAAATAACGCATCGTAAAAAAATTAGCTTTTATCGCCTAAACAACACGTTGAAACTCAAAAAGATTTGGTGTGGCATGTACATCTAAACTTGTAGCCTCAAAAGAGAACCCACAGGAGAATTTTCTTTCGTCAAAATTTGTCAGAAAACCACGTTTTAAGGAAATCCTGCATCATGGGAAATTATCTTGCTCTTCCTAAACAACACGTTGTAACTCGAAAAGCTTTGGTGTTGCGTATATGTCTAAGCGTGTAGCCTCAAATGAGAACGCACAGGAGAGTTTTCTCTTGAAAGAATATGTAAGAATACCACGTTATAAGGAAATACAGTGTTGCAGAATAAAGACATATACTTACTTATTGGAAAAACTTTAGGAGAAGAAATAACGCATCGTACAAAATTAGCTTGTATCTCCTAAACAACACGTTGTAACTTAAAAAGATTTGGTGTGGCCTGTACGTCTAAACGTGTAGCCTCAAAAGAGAACCCATAGAGGAATTTTCCTTGGTCAAAATTTGTCAGAAAACCACTTATTAAGGAAATCCCGCATCGTGCGTAATTATCTTGTTTTTCCTAAACAACACGTTGTAACTCGAAAAGCTTTGGTGTTGCGTGTATGTCTAAGTGCGTAGCCTCAAAGGGGAACGCCCAGGAGAGTTTTCTCTCGAAAGAATATGTAAGAATGCCACGTTATAAGGAAATACAGTGTTGCAGAGTATAGACAAATACGTACTTATTGGAAACACTTTACGAGAAGAAATAAAGCATCATGCAAAATTAGCTTGTATCTCCTAAACAACACGTTGTAACTGGAAAAGATTTGGTGTGGTGTGTACGTCTAAACGTGTAGCCTCAAAAGAGAACCCACAGGAGAGTTTTCTTTGGTCAAAATTTGTCAAAAACCACGTTTTATGGAAATCCCGCATCATGCGAAAATATCTTGTTTTTCCTAAACAACACGTTGTAACTCGAAAAGCTTTGGTGTTGCGTGTATTTCTAAGCGTGTAGCCTCAAAAGAGAACGCACAGGAGAGTTTTCTCCCAAAAGAATATGTAGGAATACCACGTTATAGGGAAATACAGTGTTGCAGAGTAAAGACATATACATACTTATTGGAAACACTTAAACTTCACAAGAAGAAATAACACATAGTACAAAATTAGCTTGTATCTCCTAAACAACGCGCTATAACTCGAAAGTATTTGGTGTGGCGTGTACCTCTAAACGTGTACCCTCAAAAGAGAACCCACAGGAGAATTTTCTTTCATCAAAATTTGTCAGAAAACCACGTTTTAAAAAAATTCCGCATCATGCGAAATTATCTTGTTTTTCCTAAACAACACATTGTAACTCGAAAAGCTTTGGTGTTGCGTGTATGTCTAAGCGTGTAGCCTTCAAAGAGAACGCACAGGAGAGTTTACTGTCGAAAGAATATGTAAGAATACCATGTAATAAGGAAATACTGTGTTGCAGAGTAAAGGCAAATACATACGTATTGGAAACACTTAAACTTTACGAGAAGAAATAAGGCATCATAAAAAAATTAGCTTGTATCTCCTAAGCAACACGTTGTAACTCAAAAAGATTTGGTGTGGTGTGTACGTCTAAACGTGTAGCCTCAATAGAGAACCCACAGGAGAATTTTCTTTCGTCAAAATTTGTCAGAAAACCACGTTTTAAGGAAATCCCGCATCGTGGGAAATTATCTTGTTCTTCCTAAACAACACATTGTAACTTGAAAAGCTTTGGTGTTGCGTGTATGTCTAAGCGTGTAGCCTCAAATGAGAACGCACAGGAGAGTTTTCTCTCGAAAGAATATGTAACAATACCACATTATAAGGAAATACAGTGTTGCAGAGTAAAGACATATTCTTACTTATTAGAAAAACTTTACGAGAAGAAATAAGGCATCATAAAAAAATTAGTTTGTATCTCCTAAACAACACGTTGTAACTCAAAAAGATTTGGTGTGGTGTGTACGTCTAAACGTGTAGCCTCAATAGAGAAGCCACAGGAGAATTTTCTTTCGTCAAAATTTGTCAGAAAACCACGTTTTAAGGAAATCACGCATCGTGGGAAATTATCTTGTTCTTCCTAAACAACACATTGTAACTCGAAAAGCTTTGGTGTTGCGTGTATGTCTAATCGTGTAGCCACAAATGAGAACGTACAGGAGAGTTTTCTCTCCAAAGAATATGTAAGAATACCACGTTATAAGGAAATACAGTGTTGCAGAGTAAAGACATATTCTTACTTATTAGAAAAACTTTACGAGAAGAAATAACCTATCGTACAAAATTAGCTTGTATCTCCTAAACAACACGTTGTAACTTAAAAAGATTAGGTGTGTCCTGTACGTCTAAACGTGTAGCCTCAAAAGAGAACCCATAGGAGAATTTTCCTTGGTCAAAATTTGTCAGAAAACCACTACTTAAGGAAATCCCGCATCGCGCGAAATTATCTTGTTTTTCCTAAACAACAAGTTGTAACGCGAAAAGCTTTTGTTTTACGTGTAAGTCTAAGCGTGTAGCCTCAAAAGAGGATGCACAGGAAAGTTTTCTCTCAAAAGAATATGTAAGAATACCACGTTATAAGGAAATACAGTGTTGCAGACTAAAGGCAAATATGTACGTATTGGAAACACTTTACTAGAAGAAATAACGCATCGTACAAAATTAGCTTGTATCTCCTAAACAACACGTTGTAACTCGAAATGATTTGGTGTGGCGTGTACGTCTAAACGTGTAGCCTCAAAAGAGAACCCACAGGAGAATTTTCTTTCGTCAAAATTTTTCAGAAACCACGTTTTAAATAAATCCCGCATCGTGTGAAATTATCTTGTTTTTCCTAAACATCACATTGTAACTCGAAAAGCTTTGGTGTTGCGTGTATGTCTAAGTGTGTAGCCTCAAAGGAGAACGCACAGGAGAGTTTTCTCTCGAAAGAATATGTAAGAATACCACGTTATAACGAAATACAATGTTGCAGAGTAAAGACAAATACGTATGTATTGGAAACCCATAAATTTTACGAGATGAAATGAAGCATCGTACAAAATTAGCTTGTATCTCCTAAACAACACGTTGTAACTCGAAAAGATTTGGTGTGGCATGTACGTCTAAACATGTAGCCTCAAAAGAGAACCCACAGGACAATTTTCTTTCATCAAATTTTGTCAGAAAACCACGTTTTAAGGAAATCACGCAACTTGAGAAATTATCTAGTTCTTCCTAAACAACACGTTTTAACTCGAAAAGCTTTGGAGTTGGGTGTATGTCTAAGCATGTAGCCCCAAAAGAGAACGCAGAGGAGAGTTTTCTCTCGAAAGAATATGTAAGAATGCCACGTTATAAGGAAATAAAGTGTTGCAGAATAAAGAGAAATATTTATTGGAAAAACTTTACAAGAAGAAATAACGCATCATACAAAATTAGCATGTATCGCCTAAACAACACGTTGTAACTTAAAAAGATTTGGAGTGGCCTGTACGTCTAAACGTGTAGTCTCAAAAGAGAACCCATAGGAGAATTTTCTTTGGTCAAAATATGTCAGAAAACCACGTATTAAGGAAATCCCTCATTGTGCGAAATTATCTTGTTTTTCCTAAACAACACGTTGTAAAGCGAAAAGCTTTGGTGTTGCGTGTATGTCTAAGCGTGTAGCCTCAAAAGAGGATGCACAGGAGAGTTTTTTCTCGAAAGAATATGTAAGAACACCACGTTATAAGGAAATACAGTGTTGCAGACTAAAGGCAAATACGTACGTATTGGAAACACTTTACTAGAAGAAATAACGCATCGTACAAAATTAGCTTGTATCTCCTAAACAACACGTTGTAACTCGAAAAGATTTGGTGTGGCGTGTACGTCTAAACGTGTAGCCTCAAAAGAGAACCCACAGGAGAATTTTCTTTCGTCAAAATTTTTCAGAAACCACGTTTTAAGTAAATCCCGCATCGTGTGAAATTATCTTGTTTTTCCTAAACATCACATTGTAACTCGAAAAGCTTTGGTGTTGCGTGTATGTCTAAGTGTGTAGCCTCAAAGGAGAACGCACAGGAGAGTTTTCTCTCGAAAGAATATGTAAGAATACCACGTTATAACGAAATACAGTGTTGCAGAGTAAAGACAAATACGTATGTATTGGAAACCCATAAACTTTACGAGATGAAATAAATTATCGTACAAAATTAGCTTGTATCTCCTAAACAACACGTTGTAACTCGAAAAGATTTGGTGTGGCTTGTACGTCTAAACGTGTAGCCTCAAAAGAGAACCCACAGGACAATTTTCTTTCATCAAAATTTGTCAGAAAACCAAGTTTTAAGGAAATCCCGCATCGTGAGAAATTATCTTGTTCTTCCTAAACAACACTTTTTAACTCGAAAAGCTTTGGTGTTGGGTGTATGTCTAAGCGTGTAGCCCCAAAAGAGAACGCAGAGGAGAGTATTCTCTCGAAAGAATATGTAAGAATACCACGTTATAAGGAAATACAGTGTTGCAGAGTTAAGACAAATACTTACTTATTGGAAAAACTTTACGAGAAGAAATAATGCATCGTACAAAATTAGCTTGTATCTCCTAAACAACACGTTGTAACTTAAAAAGATTTGGTGTGGCCTGTACGTCTAAACGTGTAGTCTCAAAAGAGAACCCATAGGAGAATTTTCTTTGGTCAAAATTCGTCAGAAAACCACGTATTAAGGAAATCCCTCATCGTGCGAAATTATCTTGTTTTTCCTAAACAACACATTGTAACGCGAAAAGCTTTGGTGTTGCGTGTATGTCTAAGCGTGTAGCCTCAAAAGAGAACGCACAGGAGAGTTTTCTCTCGAAAGAATATGTAAGAATACCACGTTATAAGGAAATACAGTGTTGCAGAGTAAAGACAAATATGTATGTATTGGAAACACATAAACTTTAAGAGATGAAATAAAGCATCGTACAAAATTAGCTTGTATCTCCTAAACAACACGTTGTAACTCGAAAAGATTTGGTGTGGCGTGTACGTCTAAACGTGTAGCCACAAAAGAGAACCCACAGGACAATTTTCTTTCGTCAAAATTTTTCAGAAAACCACGTTTTAAGGAAATCCCACATCGTGAGAAATTATCTTGTTCTTCCTAAACAACACGTTTTAACTCGAAAAGCTTTGGTGTTGGGTGTATGTCTAAGCATGTAGCCCCAAAAGAGAACGCACAGGAGAGTTTTCTCTCGAAAGAATATGTAAGAATTCCTCGTTATAAGGAAATTCAGTGTGGCAGAGTAAAGACAAATAGGTATGTATTGGAAGCACTTTATGAGAGAAATAACGCATCTTGCAAAATTAGCTTGTATGTCCTAAACAACACGTTGTAACTCGAAAAGATTTGGTGTGGCGTGTACGTCTATACGTGTAGCCTCAAAAGAGAACCCACAGGAGAGTTTTCTTTCGTCAAAATTTGTCAGAAAACCACGTTTTAAGGAAATCCCTCATCGTGCGAAATTATCTTGTTTTTCCTAAACAACACGTTGTAACTAGAAAAGCTTTGCTGTTGCGTGTATGTCTAAGCGTGTAGCCTCAAAAGAGAATGCACAGGAGAGTTTTCTCTCGAAAGAATATGTAAGAATACCACGTTATAAGGAAATACATGGCTGCAGTGTAAAGACAAATACGTACGTATAGGAAACACATTATGAGAAGAAATGATGCATGGTACAAAATTAGCTTGTATCTCCGAAACAATACGTGGTAACTCAAAAAGATTTGTTGCGGCATGTATGTCTAAACGTGTAGCCTCAAAAGAGAACCCACAGGAGAATTTTCTTACGTCAAAATTTGTCAGAGAACCACGTTTTAAGGAAATCCTGCATCGTGCGAAATTATCTTGTTTTTCCTAATCAACACGTTGTAACTCGAAAAGCTTTGGTGTTGCGTGTATGTCTAAGAGTGTCGCCTCCAAAGGGAACGCACAGGATAGTTTTCTCTCGAAAGAATATGTAAGAATACCACGTTATAAGGAAATACAGTGTTGCAGAGTATAGACAAATATGTACTTATTGGAAAAACTTTAGAAGAAATAACGCATCATGCAAAATTAGCTTGTATCTCCTAAACAACAAGTTGTAACTCAAAAAGATTTGGTGTGGCGTGTACGTCTAAACGTGTAGCCTCAAAAGAGAACCCACAGGAGAATTTTCTTTCGTCAAAATTTGTCAGAAAACCACGTTTTAAGGAAATCCCGCATCGTGAGAAATTATCTTGTTCTTCCTAAACAACACGTTGTAACTCGAAAAGCTTTGCTGTTGGATGTATGTCTAAGCGTGTAGCCTCAAATGAGAACGCACAGGAGAGTTTTCTCTCGAAAAAAATATGTAAGAATACCACGTTGTAAGGAAATACATTTTTGCAGAGTAAAGACAAATACTTACTTATTGGAAAAACTTTACAAGAAGAAATAACGCAACGTACAAAATTAGCTTGTATCTCCTAAACAACACGTTGTAATTTAAAAAGATTTGATGTGGCCTGTACGTCTACACGTGTAGTCTCAAAAGAGAACCCATAGGAGAATTTTCTTTGGTCAAAATTTGTCAGAAAACCACGTATTAAGGAAATCCCTCATCGTGCGAAATTATCTTGTTTTTCCTAAACAACACATTGTCACGCGAAAAGCTTTGGTGTTGCGTGTATGTCTAAGCATGTAGCCTCAAAATAAAACACACAGGAGAGTTTTCTCTCGAAAGAATATGTAAGAATACCACGTTATAAGGAAATACAGTGTTGCAGAGTAAAGACAAATATGTATGTATTGGAAACCCATAAACTTTACGAGATGAAATAAAGCATCGTACAAAATTAGCTTGTATCTCCTAACCAACACGTTGTAACTCGAAAAGATTTGGTGTGGCGTGTACGTCTAAACGTGTAGCCTCAAAAGAGAACCCACAGAACAATTTTCTTTCATCAAATTTTGTCAGAAAACCACGTTTTAAGGAAATCCCGCATCGTGAGAAATTATCTAGTTCTTCCTAACCATGTTTTAACTCGAAAAGCTTTGGTGTTGGGTGTATGTCTAAACATGTAGCCCCAAAAGAGAACGCAGAGGAGAGTTTTCTCTCGAAAGAAAATGTAAGAATGCCACGTTTTAAGGAAATACAGTGTTGCAGAGTAAAGACAAATACTTATTTATTGGAAAAACTTTACAAGAAGAAATAACGCATCATACAAAATTAGCTTGTATCGCCTAAACAACACGTTGTAACTTAAAAAGATTTGGAGTGGCCTGTACGTCTAAACGTGAAGTCTCAAAAGAGAACCCATAGGAGAATTTTCTTTGGTCAAAATATATCAGAAAACCACGTATTAAGGAAATCCCTCATTGTGCGAAATTATCTTGTTTTTCCTAAACAACACGTTGTAACGCGAAAAGCTTTGGTGTTGCGTGTATGTCTAAGCGTGTAGCATCAAAAGAGGATGCACAGGAGAGTTTTCTCTCGAAAGAATATGTAAGAATACCACGTTATAAGGAAATACAGTGTTGCACACTGAAGGCAAATACGTACGTATTGGAAACACTTTACTAGAAGAAATAACGCATCGTACAAAATTAGCTTGTATCTCCTAAACAACACGTTGTAACTCGAAAAGATTTGGTGTGGCGTGTACGTCTAAACGTGTAGCCTCAAAAGAGAACCCACAGGAGAATTTTCTTTCGTCAAAATTTTTCAGAAACCACGTTTTAAGTAAATCCCGCATCGTGTGAAATTATCTAGTTTTTCCTAAACATCACATTGTAACTCGAAAGCTTTGGTGTTGCGTGTATGTCTAAGTGTGTAGCCTCAAAGGAAAACGCACAGGAGAGTTTTCTCTCGAAAGAATATGTAAGAATACCACGTTATAAGGAAATACAGTGTTGCAGAGTAAAGACAAATACGTATGTATTGGAAACCCATAAACTTTACGAGATGAAATAAATTATCGTACAAAATTAGCTTGTATCTCCTAAACAACACGTTGTACCTCGAAAAGATTTGGTGTGGCTTGTACGTCTAAACGTGTAGCCTCAAAAGAGAACCCACAGGACAATTTTCTTTCGTCAAAATGTGTCAGAAAACCACGTTTTAAGGAAATCCCGCATCGTGAGAAATTATCTTGTTCTTCCTAAACAACACGTTTTAACTCGAAAAGCTTTGGTGTTGGGTGTATGTCTAAGCGTGTAGCCCCAAAAGAGAACGCAGAGGAGAGTATTCTCTCGAAAGAATATGTAAGAATACCACGTTATAAGGAAATACAGAGTTGCAGAGTTAAGACAAATACTTACTTATTGGAAAAACTTTACGAGAAGAAATAATGCATCGTACAAAATTAGCTTGTATCTCCTAAACAACACGTTGTAACTTAAAAAGATTTGGTGTGGCCTGTACGTCTAAACGTGTAGTCTCAAAAGAGAACCCATAGGAGAATTTTCTTTGGTCAAAATTCGTCAGAAAACCACGTATTAAGGAAATCCCTCATCGTGCGAAATTATCTTGTTTTTCCTAAACAACACATTGTAACGCGAAAAGCTTTGGTGTTGCGTGTATGTCTAAGCGTGTAGCCTCAAAAGAGAACGCACAGGAGAGTTTTCTCTCGAAAGAATATGTAAGAATACCACGTTATAAGGAAATACAGTGTTGCAGAGTAAAGACAAATATGTATGTATTGGAAACACATAAACTTTAAGAGATGAAATAAAGCATCGTACAAAATTAGCTTGTATCTCCTAAACAACACGTTGTAACTCGAAAAGATTTGGTGTGGCGTGTACGTCTAAACGTGTAGCCACAAAAGAGAACCCACAGGACAATTTTCTTTCGTCAAAATTTTTCAGAAAACCACGTTTTAAGGAAATCCCACATCGTGAGAAATTATCTTGTTCTTCCTAAACAACACGTTTTAACTCGAAAAGCTTTGGTGTTGGGTGTATGTCTAAGCATGTAGCCCCAAAAGAGAACGCACAGGAGAGTTTTCTCTCGAAAGAATATGTAAGAATTCCTCGTTATAAGGAAATTCAGTGTGGCAGAGTAAAGACAAATAGGTATGTATTGGAAGCACTTTATGAGAGAAATAACGCATCTTGCAAAATTAGCTTGTATGTCCTAAACAACACGTTGTAACTCGAAAAGATTTGGTGTGGCGTGTACGTCTATACGTGTAGCCTCAAAAGAGAACCCACAGGAGAGTTTTCTTTCGTCAAAATTTGTCAGAAAACCACGTTTTAAGGAAATCCCTCATCGTGCGAAATTATCTTGTTTTTCCTAAACAACACGTTGTAACTAGAAAAGCTTTGCTGTTGCGTGTATGTCTAAGCCTGTAGCCTCAAAAGAGAATGCACAGGAGAGTTTTCTCTCGAAAGAATATGTAAGAATACCACGTTATAAGGAAATACATGGCTGCAGTGTAAAGACAAATACGTACGTATAGGAAACACATTATGAGAAGAAATGATGCATGGTACAAAATTAGCTTGTATCTCCGAAACAATACGTGGTAACTCAAAAAGATTTGTTGCGGCATGTATGTCTAAACGTGTAGCCTCAAAAGAGAACCCACAGGAGAATTTTCTTACTTCAAAATTTGTCAGAGAACCACGTTTTAAGGAAATCCTGCATCGTGCGAAATTATCTTGTTTTTCCTAATCAACACGTTGTAACTCGAAAAGCTTTGGTGTTGCGTGTATGTCTAAGAGTGTCGCCTCCAAAGGGAACGCACAGGATAGTTTTCTCTCGAAAGAATATGTAAGAATACCACGTTATAAGGAAATACAGTGTTGCAGAGTATAGACAAATATGTACTTATTGGAAAAACTTTAGAAGAAATAACGCATCATGCAAAATTAGCTTGTATCTCCTAAACAACAAGTTGTAACTCAAAAAGATTTGGTGTGGCGTGTACGTCTAAACGTGTAGCCTCAAAAGAGAACCCACAGGAGAATTTTCTTTCGTCAAAATTTGTCAGAAAACCACGTTTTAAGGAAATCCCGCATCGTGAGAAATTATCTTGTTCTTCCTAAACAACACGTTGTAACTCGAAAAGCTTTGCTGTTGGATGTATGTCTAAGCGTGTAGCCTCAAATGAGAACGCACAGGAGAGTTTTCTCTCGAAAAAATATGTAAGAATACCACGTTGTAAGGAAATACATTTTTGCAGAGTAAAGACAAATACTTACTTATTGGAAAAACTTTACAAGAAGAAATAACGCAACGTACAAAATTAGCTTGTATCTCCTAAACAACACATTGTAATTTAAAAAGATTTGATGTGGCCTGTACGTCTACACGTGTAGTCTCAAAAGAGAACCCATAGGAGAATTTACTTTGGTCAAAATTTGTCAGAAAACCACGTATTAAGGAAATCCCTCATCGTGCGAAATTATCTTGTTTTTCCTAAACAACACATTGTCACGCGAAAAGCTTTGGTGTTGCGTGTATGTCTAAGCATGTAGCCTCAAAATAAAACACACAGGAGAGTTTTCTCTCGAAAGAATATGTAAGAATACCACGTTATAAGGAAATACAGTGTTGCAGAGTAAAGACAAATATGTATGTATTGGAAACCCATAAACTTTACGAGAAGAAATAAAGCATCGTACAAAATTAGCTTGTATCTCCTAACCAACACGTTGTAACTCGAAAAGATTTGGTGTGGCGTGTACGTCTAAACGTGTAGCCTCAAAAGAGAACCCACAGAACAATTTTCTTTCATCAAATTTTGTCAGAAAACCACGTTTTAAGGAAATCCCGCATCGTGAGAAATTATCTAGTTCTTCCTAACCATCTTTTAACTCGAAAAGCTTTGGTGTTGGGTGTATGTCTAAACATGTAGCCCCAAAAGAGAACGCAGAGGAGAGTTTTCTCTCGAAAGAAAATGTAAGAATGCCACGTTTTAAGGAAATACAGTGTTGCAGAGTAAAGACAAATACTTATTTATTGGAAAAACTTTACAAGAAGAAATAATGCATCATACAAAATTAGCTTGTATCGCCTAAACAACACGTTGTAACTTAAAAAGATTTGGAGTGGCCTGTACGTCTAAACGTGAAGTCTCAAAAGAGAACCCATAGGAGAATTTTCTTTGGTCAAAATATGTCAGAAAACCACGTATTAAGGAAATCCCTCATTGTGCGAAATTATCTTGTTTTTCCTAAACAACACGTTGTAACGCGAAAAGCTTTGGTGTTGCGTGTATGTCTAAGCGTGTAGCATCAAAAGAGGATGCACAGGAGAGTTTTCTCTCTAAAGAATATGTAAGAATACCACGTTATAAGGAAATACAGTGTTGCACACTAAAGGCAAATACGTATGTATTGGAAACACTTTACTAGAAGAAATAACGCATCGTACAAAATTAGCTTGTATCTCCTAAACAACACGTTGTAACTCGAAAAGATTTGGTGTGGCGTGTACGTCTAAACGTGTAGCCTCAAAAGAGAACCCACAGGAGAATTTTCTTTCGTCAAAATTTTTCAGAAACCACGTTTTAAGTAAATCCCGCATCGTGTGAAATTATCTAGTTTTTCCTAAACATCACATTGTAACTCGAAAGCTTTGGTGTTGCGTGTATGTCTAAGTGTGTAGCCTCAAAGGAAAACGCACAGGAGAGTTTTCTCTCGAAAGAATATGTAAGAATACCACGTTATAAGGAAATACAGTGTTGCAGAGTAAAGACAAATACGTATGTATTGGAAACCCATAAACTTTACGAGATGAAATAAATTATCGTACAAAATTAGCTTGTATCTCCTAAACAACACGTTGTACCTCGAAAAGATTTGGTGTGGCTTGTACGTCTAAACGTGTAGCCTCAAAAGAGAACCCACAGGACAATTTTCTTTCGTCAAAATGTGTCAGAAAACCACGTTTTAAGGAAATCCCGCATCGTGAGAAATTATCTTGTTCTTCCTAAACAACACGTTTTAACTCGAAAAGCTTTGGTGTTGGGTGTATGTCTAAGCGTGTAGCCCCAAAAGAGAACGCAGAGGAGAGTATTCTCTCGAAAGAATATGTAAGAATACCACGTTATAAGGAAATACAGAGTTGCAGAGTTAAGACAAATACTTACTTATTGGAAAAACTTTACGAGAAGAAATAATGCATCGTACAAAATTAGCTTGTATCTCCTAAACAACACGTTGTAACTTAAAAAGATTTGGTGTGGCCTGTACGTCTAAATGTGTAGTCTCAAAAGAGAACCCATAGGAGAATTTTCTTTGGTCAAAATTTGTCAGAAAACCACGTATTAAGGAAATCCCTCATCGTGTGAAATTATCTAGTTTTTCCTAAAAAAAAACGTTGTAACTCGAAAAGCTTTGGTGTTGCGTGTATGTCTAAGTGTGTAGGCTCAAAAGAGGATGCACAGGAGAGTTTTCTCTCGAAAGAATATGTAAGAATACCACGTTATAAGGAAATACAGTGTTGCAGACTAAAGGCAAATACATATGTATTGGAAACACTTTACGAGAAGAAATAACGCATCATACAAAATTAGCTTGTATCTCCTAAACAACACGTTGTAACTCGAAAAGATTTGGTGTGGCGTGTACGTCTAAACGTGTAGCCTCAAAAGAGAACCCACAGGAGAATTTTCTTTCGTCAAAATTTGTCAGAAAACCACTTATAAGGAAATCCCGCATCGTGCGAAACTGTGTTGTTTTTCCTAATCAACACATTGTAACTCGAAAATCTTTGCTGTTGTGTGTATGTCTAAGCATGTTGCCTCAAAGGTGAACGCACAGGAGAGAATTCTCTCGAACGAGTATGTAAGAATACCACGTTATAAGGAAATACATTGTGGCAAATTAAAGATAAATACGTACCTTTTGGAAACACATAAACTTTACAAGAAGATATAAAGCATCGTAAAAAATTAGCTTGTATCTCCTAAACAACACGTTGTAACTCGAAAAGATTTGGTGTGGCGTGTACATCTAAACGTGTAGCCTCAAATGAAAACCCACAGGAGAATTTTCTTTCGTCAAAATTTTTCAGAAAACCACGTTTTAAGGAATTCCCGCATCGTGCGAAATTATCTTGTTTTTCCTAAACAACACGTTGTAACTCGAAAAGCTTTGGTAGTGCGTGTATGTCTAAGCATGTAGCCTCGAAAGAGAACGCACAGGAGAGTTTTCTATCGAAAGAATATGTAAGAATACCACGTTGTAAGGAAATACAGTGTTGCAGAGTAAAGACAGATAAGTATGTATTGGAAACCCATAAACTTTACGAGATGAAATAAAGCATCGTACAAAATTAGCTTGTATCTCCTAAACAACACGTTGTAACCCGAAAAGATTTGGTGTGGCCTGTACATCTAAACGTGTAGCCTCAAAAGAGAACGCACAGGACAATTTCCTTTTGTCAAAATTTTTCAGAAAACCACGTTTTAAGGAAATCCCGGATCGTGAGAAATTATCTAGTTCTTCCTAAACAACACGTTTTAACTCGAAAAGCTTTGATGTTGGGTGTATGTCTAAGTATGTAGCCCCAAAAGAGAACACACAGGAGACTTTTCTATCGAAAGAAGATGTAAGAATACCACGTTATAAGGAAATACAGTGTGGCAGAGTAAAGACAAATACGTACGTATTGGAAGCTCTTTATGAGAGAAATAACACATCTTGCAAAATTAGCTTGTATGTCCTTAACAACACGTTGTAACTCGAAAACATTTGGTGTGGTGTGTACGTCTAAACGTGTAGCCTCAAAAGAGAACCCACAGGAGAGTTTTCCTTCCTCAAAATTTGTCAGAAAACCACGTTTTAAGGAAATCCCGCATCGTGCGAAATTATCTTGTTTTTCCTAAACAACACATTGTAAGTAGAAAAGCTTTGGTGTTGCGTGTATGTCTAAGCGTTTAGCCTCAAAAGAGAATGCACAGGAGAGTTTTCTCTCGAAAGAATATGTAAGAATATCATGTTATAAGGAAATATATTGCTGCAGAGTAAAGACAAATACGTACGTATTGGAAACACATTATGAGAAGAAATAGCGCATGGTAAAAAATTAGCTTTTATCTCCGAAACAACACGTTGTAATTCAAAAAGATTTGGTGTGGCGTGTACGTCTAAACGTGTAGCCTCAAAAGAGAACCCACAGGAGAATTTTCTTTCGTCAAAATTCGTCAGAAAACCACGTTTTAAGGAAATCCCGCATCGTGCGAAATTATCTTGTTTTTCCTAATCAACACGTTGTAACTCGAAAAGCTTTGGTGTTGCGTGTATGTCTAAGCGTGTAGCCTCCAAAGAGAACGCACAGGATAGTTTTCTCTCGAAAGAATATGTAAGAATACCACGTTATAAGGAAACACAGTGTTGCAGAGTATAGACAAATATGTACTTATTGGAAACACTTTAGGAGAAGAAATAACGCATCATGCAAAATTAGCTTGTATCTCCTAAACAACACGTTGTAACTCGAAAAGATTTGGTGTGGCGAAAACGTCTAAACGTGTAGCCTCAAAAGAGAACCCACAGGAGAGTTTTCTTTCGTCAAAATTTGTCAGAAAACCACGTTATAAGGAAATCCCGCATCGTGCGAAATTATCTTGTTTTTCCTAAACAATATGTTGTAACTCGAAAAGCTTTGGTGTTGTGTGTATGTCTAAGCGTGTAGCCTCAAAAGAGAACGGACAGGAGAGTTTTCTCCCGAAAGAATATGTAGGAATACTACGTTATAAGGAAATACAGTGTTGCATAGTAAAGACAAATACATACTTATTGGAAACACTTAAACTTTACGAGAAGAAATAACACATAGTACAAAATTAGCTTGTATATCCTAAACAACACGTTATACCTCAAAAGGATTTGGTGTGGCGTGTATGTCTAAACGTGTAGCCTCAAAAGAGAACCCACACGAGAATTTTCTTTCGTCAAAATTTGACAGAAAACCACGTTTTAAGGAAATACCGCATCATGCGAAATTATCTTGTTTTTCCAAAACAACACGTTGTAACTCGAAAAGCTTTGGTGTTGCGTGAATGTCTAAGCGTGTAGCCTCCAAAGAGAACGCACAGGAGAGTTTTCTCTCGAAAGAATATGTAAGAATACCACGTTATAAGGAAATACAGTGTTGCAGAGTAGAGGCAAATACATACTTATTGGAAACACTTAAGCTTTACGAGAAGAAATAATGCATCGTAAAAAAATTAGCTTGTATCTCCTAAACAACAAGTTGTAACTCAAAAAGATTTGGTGTGGCGTGTACGTCTAAACGTGTAGCCTCAAAAGAGAACCCACAGGAGAATTTTCTTTCGTCAAAATTTGTCAGAAAACCACGTTTTAAGGAAATCCCGCATCGTGAGAAATTATCTTGTTCTTCCTAAACAACATGTTGTAACTCGAAAAGCTTTGCTGTTGCGTGTATGTCTAAGCGTGTAGCCTCAAATGAGAACGCACAGGAGAGTTTTCTCTCGAAAAATATGTAAGAATACCACGTTGTAAGGAAATACATTTTTGCAGAGTAAAGACAAATACTTACTTATTGGAAAAACTTTACGAGAAGAAATAACGCATCCTACAAAATTAGCTTGTATCTCCTAAACAACACGTTGTAACTTAAAAAGATTTGATGTGGCCTGTACGTCTAAACGTGTAGTCTCAAAAGAGAACCCATAGGAGAATTTTCTTTGGTAAAAATTCGTCAGAAAGCCACGTATTAAGGAAATCCCTCATCGTGCGAAATTATCTTGTTTTTCCTAAACAACACATTGTAACGCGAAAAGCTTTGGTGTTGCGTGTATGTCTAAGCGTGTAGCCTCAAAAGAGAACGCACAGGAGAGTTTTCTCTCGAAAGAATATGTAAGAATACCACGTTATAAGGAAATACAGTGTTGCAGAGTAAAGACAAATATGTATGTATTGGAAACACATAAACTTTAAGAGATGAAATAAAGCATCGTACAAAATTAGATTGTATCTCCTAAACAACACGTGGTAATTCAAAAAGATTTGGTGTGGCGTGTACGTCTAAACGTGTAGCCACAAAAGAGAACCCACAGGACAATTTTCTTCGTCAAAATTTTTCAGAAAACCGCATTTTAAGGAAATCCCACATCGTGAGAAATTATCTTGTTCTTCCTAAACAACACGTTTTAACACGAAAAGCTTTGATGTTGGGTGTATGTCTAAGCATGTAGCCCCAAAAGAGAACGCACAGGAGAGTTTTCTCTCGAAAGAATATGTAAGAATTCCATGTTATAAGGAAATTCATTGTGGCAGAGTAAAGACAAATATGTATGTATTGGAAGCACTTTATGAGAGAAATAACGCATCTTGCAAGATTAGCTTGTATGTCCTAAACAACACGTTGTAACTCGAAAAGATTTGGTGTGGCGTGTACGTCTATACATGTAGCCTCAAAAGAGAACCCACAGGAGAGTTTTCTTTCGTCAAAATTTGTCAGAAAACCACGTTTTAAGGAAATCCCTCATCGTGCGAAATTATCTTGTTTTTCCTAAACAACACGTTGTAACTAAAAAAGCTTTGCTGTTGCGTGTATGTCTAAGCGTGTAGCCTCAAAAGAGAATGCACAGGAGAGTTTTCTCTCGAAAAAATATGTAAGAATACAACGTTATAAGGAAATTCATGGCTGCAGAGTAAAGACAAATACGTACGTATAGGAAACACATTATGAGAAGAAATGATGCATGGTACAAAATTAGCTTGTATCTCCGAAACAACACGTGGTAACTCAAAAAGATTTGGTGCGGCATGTATGTCTAAACGTGTAGCCTCAAAAGAGAACCCACAGGAGAATTTTCTTACGTCAAAATTTGTCAGAGAACCACGTTTTAAGGAAATCCTGCATCGTGCGAAATTATCTTGTTTTTCCTAATCAACACGTTGTAACTCGAAAAGCTTTGGTGTTGCGTGTATGTCTAAGAGTGTCGCCTCCAAAGGGAACGCACAGGATAGTTTTCTCTCGAAAGAATATGTAAGAATACCACGTTATAAGGAAATACAGTGTTGCAGAGTATAGACAAATATGTACTTATTGGAAAAACTTTAGAAGAAATAATGCATCATGCAAAATTAGCTTGTATCTCCTAAACAACGAGTTGTAACTCAAAAAGATTTGGTGTGGCGTGTACGTCTAAACGTGTAGCCTCAAAAGAGAATCCACAGGAGAATTTTCTTTCGTCAAAATTTGTCAGAAAACCACGTTTTAAGGAAATCCCGCATAGTGAGAAAATATCTTGTTCTTCCTAAACAACACGTTGTAACTCGAAAAGCTTTGCTGTTGCGTGTATGTCTAAGCGTGTAGCCTCAAATGAGAACGCACAGGAGAGTTTTCTCTCGAAAAAATATGTAAGAATACCACGTTGTAAGGAAATACATTTTTGCAGAGTAAAGACAAATACTTACTTATTGGAAAAACTTTACGAGAAGAAATAACGCAACGTAAAATATTAGCTTGTATCTCCTAAAGAACACGTTGTAACTTAAAAAGATTTGATGTGGACTGTACGTCTACACGTGTAGTCTCAAAAGAGAACCCATAGGAGAATTTTCTTTGGTCAAAATTTGTCAGAAAACCACGTATTAAGGAAATCCCTCATCGTGCGAAATTATCTTGTTTTTCCTAAACAACACATTGTCAAGCGAAAAGCTTTGGTGTTGCGTGTATGTCTAAGCGTGTAGCCTCAAAAGAAAACGCACAGGAGAATTTTCTCTCGAAAGAATATGTAAGAATACCACGTTATAAGAAAATACAGTGTTGCAGAGTAAAGACAAATATGTATGTACTGGAAACCCATAAACTTTACGAGATGAAATAAAGCATCGTACAAAATTAGCTTGTATCTCCTAAACAACACTTTGTAACTCGAAAAGATTTGGTGTGACGTGTACGTCTAAACGTGTAGCCTCAAAAGAGAACCCACAGGACAATTTTCTTTCATCAAATTTTGTCAGAAAACCACGTTTTAAGGAAATCCCGCATTGTAAGAAATTATCTAGTTCTTCCTAACCATGTTTTAACTCAAAAATCTTTGGTGTTGGGTGTATGTTTAAACATGTAGCCCAAAAGAGAACGCAGAGGAGAGTTTTCTCTCGAAAGAATATGTAAGAATGCCACGTTATAAGGAAATACAGTGTTGCAGAGTAAAGACAAATACTTATTTATTGGAAAAACTTTACAAGAAGAAATAATGCATCATACAAAATTAGCTTGTATCGCCTAAACAACACGTTGTAACTTAAAAAGATTTGGAGTGGCCTGTACGTCTAAACGTGTAGTCTCAAAAGAGAATCCATAGGAGAATTTTCTTTGGTCAAAATATGTCAGAAAACCATGTATTAAGGAAATCCCTCATTGTGCGAAATTATCTTGTTTTTCCTAAACAACACGTTGTAACGCGAAAAGCTTTGGTGTTGCGTGTATGTCTCAGCGTGTAGCCTCAAAAGAGGATGCACAGGAGAGTTTTCTCTCTAAAGAATATGTAAGAATACCACGTTATAAGGAAATACAGTGTTGCAAACTAAAGGCAAATACGTATGTATTGGAAACACTTTACTAGAAGAAATAACGCATCGTACAAAATTAGCTTGTATCTCCTAAACAACACGTTGTAACTCATAAAGATTTGGTGTGGCGTGTACGTCTAAACGTGTAGCCTCAAAAGAGAACCCACAGGAGAATTTTCTTTCGTCAAAATTTTTCAGAAACCACGTTTTAAGTAAATCCCGCATCGTGTGAAATTATCTTGTTTTTCCTAAACATCACATTGTAACTCGAAAAGCTTTGGTGTTGCGTGTATGTCTAAGAGTGTAGCCTCAAAGGAGAACGCACAGGAGAGTTTTCTCTCGAAAGAATATGTAAGAATACCACGTTATAACGAAATACAGTGTTGCAGAGTAAAGACAAATACGTATGTATTGGAAACCCATAAACTTTACGAGATGAAATAAAGCATCGTACAAAATTAGCTTGTATCTCCTAAACAACACGTTGTAACTCGTAAAGATTTGGTGTGGCGTGTACGTCTAAACGTGTAGCCTCAAAAGAGAACCACAGGACAATTTTCTTTCGTCAAAATTTGTCAGAAAACCACGTTTTAAGGAAATCCCGCATCGTGAGAAATTATCTTGTTCTTCCTAAACAACACGTTTTAACTCGAAAAGCTTTGGTGTTGGGTGTATGTCTAAGCGTGTAGCCCCAAAAGAGAACACAGAGGAGAGTTTTCTCTCGAAAGAATATGTAAGAATACCACGTTATAAGGAAATACAGTGTTGCAGAGTTAAGACAAATACTTAATTATTGGAAAAACTTTACGAGAAGAAATAACGCATCGTACAAAATTAGCTTGTATCTCCTAAACAACACGTTGTAACTTAAAAAGATTTGGTGTGGCCTGTACGTCTAAACGTGTAGTCTCAAAAGAGAACCGATAGGAGAATTTTCTTTGGTCAAAATTTGTCAGAAAACCACGTATTAAGGAAATCCCTCATCGTGTGAAATTATCTAGTTTTTCCTAACAAACACGTTGTAACTCGAAAAGCTTTGGTGTTGCGTGTATGTCTAAGCGTGTAGCCTCAAAAGAGGATGCACAGGAGAGTTTTCTCTCGAAAGAATATGTAAGAATACCACGTTATAAGGAAATACAGTGTTGCAGACTAAAGGCAAATACATATGTATTGGAAACACTTTACGAGAAGAAATAACGCATCATACAAAATTAGCTTGTATCTCCTAAACAACACGTTGTAACTCGAAAAGATTTGGTGTGGCGTGTACGTCTAAACGTGTAGCCTCAAAAGAGAACCCACAGGAGAATTTTCTTTCGTCAAAATTTGTCAGAAAACCACTTATTAAGGAAATCCCTCATCGTGCGAAACTGTGTTGTTTTTCCTAATCAACACATTGTAACTCGAAAATCTTTGCTGTTGTGTGTATGTCTAAGCATGTAGCCTCAAAGGTGAACGCACAGGAGAGATTTCTCTCGAACGAGTATGTAAGAATACCACGTTATAAGGAAATACATTGTGGCAAATTAAAGATAAATACGTACCTTTTGGAAACACTTAAACTTTACAAGAAGATATAAAGCATCGTAAAAAATTAGCTTGTATCTCCTAAACAACACGTTGTAACTCGAAAAGATTTGGTGTGGCCTGTACGTCTAAACGTGTAGCCTCAAATGAAAACCCACAGGAGAATTTTCTTTCGTTAAAATTTTTCAGAAAACCACGTTTTAAGGAATTCCCGCATCGTGCGAAATTATCTTGTTTTTCCTAATCAACACGTTGTAACTCGAAAAGCTTTGGTGTTGCGTGTATGTCTAAGCCTGTAGCCTCAAAAGAGAACGCACAGGAGAGTTTTCTATCGAAAGAATATGTAAGAATACCACGTTGTAAGGAAATACAGTGTTGCAGAGTAAAGACAGATAAGTATGTATTGGAAACCCATAAACTTTATGAGATGAAATAAAGCATCGTACAAAATTAGCTTGTATCTCCTAAACAACACGTTGTAACTCGAAAAGATTTGGTGTGGCCTGTACGTCTAAACGTGTAGCCTCAAAAGAGAACCCACAGGACAATTTCCTTTTGTCAAATTTTTTCAGAAAACCACGTTTTAAGGAAATCCCGGATCATGAGAAATTATCTAGTTCTTTCTAAACAACATATTGTAACTCGAAAAGCTTTGATGTTGGGTGTATGTCTAAGTACGTAGCCCCAAAAGAGAATGCACAGGAGAGTTTTCTCTCGAAAGAATATGTAAGAATACCACGTTATAAGGAAATATATTGCTGCAGAGTAAAGACAAATACGTACGTATTGGAAACACATTATGAGAAGAAATAGCGCATGGTAAAAAATTAGCTTTTATCTCCGAAACAACACGTTGTAATTCAAAAAGATTTGGTGTGGCGTGTACGTCTAAACGTGTAGCCTCAAAAGAGAACCCACAGGAGAATTTTCTTTCGTCAAAATTCGTCAGAAAACCACGTTTTAAGGAAATCCCGCATCATGCGAAATTATCTTGTTTTTCCTAATCAACACGTTGCAACTCGAAAACCTTTGGTGTTGCGTGTATGTCTAAGCGTGTAGCCTCAAAAGAGAACGCACAGGAGAGTTTTCTCTCGAAAGAATATGTAAGAATACCACGTTAAAGGAAATACAGTGTTGCAGAGTAGAGGCAAATACATACTTATTGGAAACACTTAAACTTTACGAGAAGAAATAATGCATCGTACAAAATTAGCTTGTATCTCCTAAACAACACATTGTAACTCGAAAAGATTTGGTGTGGCGTGTACGTCTAAACGTGTAGCCACAAAAGAGAACCCACAGGACAATTTTCTTTCGTCAAAATTTTTCAGAAAACCACGTTTTAAGGAAATTCCACATCGTGAGAATTTATCTTGTTCTTCTTAAACAACACGTTTTAACTCGAAAAGCTTTGGTGTTGGGTGTATGTCTAAGCATGTAGCCCCAAAAGAGAACGCACAGGAGAGTTTTCTCTCGAAAGAATATGTAAGAATTCCACGTTGTAAGGAAATTCAGTGTGGCAGAGTAAAGACAAATATGTATGTATTGGAAGCACTTTATGAGAGAAATAACGCATCTTGCAAAATTAGCTTGTATGTCCTAAACAACACATTGTAACTCGAAAAGATTTGGTGTGGCGTGTACGTCTATACGTGTAGCCTCAAAAGAGAACCCACAGGAGAGTTTTCTTTCGTCAAAATTTGTCAGAAAACCACGTTTTAAGGAAATCCCTCATCGTGGGAAATTATCTTGTTTTTCCTAAACAACACTTTGTAACTAGAAAAGCTTTACTGTTGCGTGTATGTCTAAGTGTGTAGCCTCAAAAGAGAATGCACAGGAGAGTTTTCTCTCGAAAGAATATGTAAGAATACCACGTTATAAGGAAATATATGGCTGCAGAGTAAAAACAAATACGTACGTATTAGAAACACATTATGAGAAGAAATGATGCATGGTACAAAATTAGCTTGTATCTCCGAAACAACACGTGGTAACTCAAAAAGATTTGGCGCGGCATGTATGTCTAAACGTGTAGCCTCAAAAGAGAACCCACAGGAGAATTTTCTTACGTCAAAATTTGTCAGAGAACCACGTTTTAAGGAAATCCTGCATCGTGCGAATTTATCTTGTTTTTCCTAATCAACACGTTGTAACTCGAAAAGCTTTGGTGTTGCGTGTATGTCTAAGAGTGTAGCCTCCAAAGGGAACGCACAGGATAGTTTTCTCTCTAAAGAATATGTAAGAATACCACGTTATAAGGAAATACAGTGTTGCAGAGTATAGACAAATATGTACTTATTGGAAACACCTTAGGAGAAGAAATAACGCATCATGCAAAATTAGCTTGTATCTCCTAAACAACACGTTGTAACTCGAAAAGATTTGGTGTGGCGTGTACGTCTAAACGTGTAGCCTCAAAAGAGAACCCACAGGAGAGTTTTCTTTCGTCAAAATTTGTCAGAAAACCACGTTTTAAGGAAATACCGCATCGTGCAAAATTATCTTGTTTTTCCTAAACAACATGTTGTAACTCGAAAAGCTTTGGTGTTGCGTGTATGTCTAAGCATGTAGCCTCTAAAGAGAACGCACAGGAGAGTTTTCTCCCGAAAGAATATGTAGGAATACCACGTTATAAGGAAAAACAGTGTTGCAGAGTAAAGACAAATACGTACTTATTGGAAACACTTAAACTTTACGAGAAGAAATAACACATAGTAAAAAATTAGCTTGTATATCCTAAACAACACGTTATAACTCGAAAGGATTTAGTGTGGCGTGTATGTCTAAACGTGTAGCCTCAAAAGAGAACCCACTGGAGAGTTTTCTTTCGTCAAAATTTGTCAGAAAACCACGTTTTAAGGAAATCCTGCATCATGCGAAATTATCTTGTTTTTCCTAAACAACACGTTGTAACTCGAAAAGCTTTGGTGTTGCGTGAATGTCTAAGCGTGTAGCCTCCAGAGAGAACGCACAGGACAGTTTTCTCTCGAAATAATATGTAAGAATAACACGTTATAAGGAAATACAGTGTTGCAGAGTAAAGGCAAATACATACGTACCTGAAACACTTAAACTTTACAAGAAGAAATAACGCATTGTAAAAAAATTAGCTTGTATCTCCTAAACAACAAGTTGTAACTCAAAAAGATTTGGTGTGGCATGTACGTCTAAACGTGTAGCCTCAAAAGAGAACCCACAGGAGAATTTTCTTTCGTCAAAATTTGTCAGAAAACCACGTTTTAAGGAAATCCCGCATCGTGAGAAATTATTTTGTTCTTCCTAAACAACACGTTTTAACTCGAAAAGCTTTGCTGTTGCGTGTATGTCTAAGCATGTACCCTCAAATGAGAACCCACAGGAGAGTTTTCTCTCGAAAAAATATGTAAGAATACCACATTATAAGGAAATACAGTGTTGTAGAGTAAAGACAAATACTTACTTATTGGAAAAACTTTACGAGAAGAAATAACGCATCATACAAAATTAGCTTGTATCTCATAAACAACACGTTGTAACTTAAAAAGATTTGTTTTGGCCTGTACTTCTACACGTGTAGTCTCAAAAGAGAACCCATAAGAGAATTTTCTTTAGTCAATTTTTTTTCAGAAAACCACGTATTAAGGAAATCCCTCATCGTACAAAATTATCTTGTTTTTCCTAACCAACATGTTGTAACGTGAAAAGCTTTTTTTTTTTGCGTGTATGTCTAAGCGTGTAGCCTCAAAAGAGAATGCACAGGAGAGTTTTCTCTCGAAAGAATATGTAAGAATACCACGTTATAAGGAAATATATTGCTGCAGAGTAAAGACAAATACGTACGTATTGGAAACACATTATGAGAAGAAAAAATGCATGGTACAAAATTAGCTTGTATCTCCGAAACAACATGTGGTAACTCAAAAAGATTTGGTGCGGCATGTATGTCCAAACGTGTAGGCTCAAAAGAGAACCCACAGGAGAATTTTCTTACGTCAAAATTTGTCAGAAAACCACGTTTTAAGGAAATCCTGCATCGTGTGAAATTATCTTGTTTTTCCTAATCAACACGTTGTAACTCGAAAAGCTTTGGTGTGGCGTGTACGTCTAAGAGTGTAGCCTCCAAAGAGAACGCACAGGATAGTTTTCTCTCGAAAGAATATGTAAGAATACCACGTTATAAGGAAATACAGTGTTGCAGAGTATAGATAAATATGTACTTATTGGAAAAACTTTAGGAGAAGAAATAACGCATCATGCAAAATTAGCTTGTATCTCCTAAACAACACATTGTAACTCGAAAAGATTTGGTGTGGCGTGTACGTCTAAACGTGTAGCCTCAATAGAGAACCCACAGGAGAATTTTCTTTCGTCAAAATTTTTCAGAAAACCACGTTTTAAGGAAATCCCACATCGTGCGAAATTATCTTGTTTTTCCTAAACAACATGTTGTAACTCGAAAAGCTTTGGTGTTGCGAGTATGTCTAAGCGTGTAGCCTCAAAAGAGAACGCACAGGAGAGTTTTCTCCCGAAAGAATATGTAGGAATACCACGTTATAAGGAAAAACAGTGTTGCAGAGTAAAGACAAATATGTACTTATTGGAAACACTTAAACTTTACGAGAAGAAATAACACATAGTAAAAAATTAGCTTGTATATCCTAAACAACACATTAGAACTCGAAAGGATTTAGTGTGGCGTGTACGTCTAAACGTGTAGCCTCAAAAGAGAACCCACAGGAGAATTTTCTTTCGTCAAAATTTGTCAGAAAACCACGTTTTAAGGAAATACTGCATGATGCAAAATTATCTTGTTTTTCCTAAACAACACGTTGTAACTGGAAAAGCTTTTGTTTTGCGTGAATGTCTAAGCGTGTAGCCTCCAAAGAGAATGCACAGGAGACTTTTCTCTCGAAAGAATATGTAAGAATAACACGTTATAAGGAAATACAGTGTTGCAGAGTAAAGGCAAATACATACGTATTGGAAACACTTAAACTTTACGAGAAGAAATAAAGCATCGTAAAAAATATTAGCTTGTATCTCCTAAACAACAAGTTGTAACTCAAAAAGATTTGGTGTGGCGTGTACGTCTAAACGTGTAGCCTCAATAGAGAACCCACAGGAGAATTTTCTTTCGTCAAAATTTGTCAGAAAACCACGTTTTAAGGATATACCGCATCGTGAGAAATTATCTTGTTCTTCCTAAACAACACGTTGTAACTCGAAAAGCTTTGCTGATGCGTGTATGTCTAAGCATGTAGCCTCAAATTAGAACGCACAGGAGAGTTTTCTCTCGAAAAAATATGTAAGAATACCACGTTATAAGGAAATACAGTGTTGTAGGGTAAAGACAAATACTTACTTATTGGAAAAACTTTAGGAGAAGAAATAACGCATCATACAAAATTAGATTGTATCTCCTAAACAACACGTTGTAACTTAAAAAGATTTGTTGTGGCCTGTACGTCTACACGTGTAGTCTCAAAGGAGAACCCACAGGAGAGTTTTCTTTCGTCAAAATTTTTCAGAAAACCACGTTTTAAGGAAATCCCTCATCGTGCGAAATTATCTTGTTTTTCCTAAACAACATGTTGTAACTCGAAAAGCTTTGGTGTTGCGAGTATGTCTAAGTGTGTAGCCTCAAAAGAGAACGCACAGGAGAGTTTTCTCCCGAAAGAATATGTAGGAATACCACGTTATAAGGAAAAACAGTGTTGCAGAGTAAAGACAAATATGTACTTATTGGAAACACTTAAACTTTACGAGAAGAAATAACACATAGTAAAAAATTAGCTTGTATATCCTAAACAACACATTAGAACCCACAGGAGAATTTTTTTCATTAAAATTTTCAGAAAACCATGTTTTAAGGAAATCACTCATCGTGCGAAATTATCTTGTTTTTCCTAAACCACACGATGTAACTCGAAGAGCTTTGATGTTGCGTGAATGTCTAAGCGTGTAGCCTCAAAAGACAACGCACAGGAGAGTTTTCTCTCGAGAGAACATGTAAGAATACCACGTTATAAGGAAATACAGTTTTGCAGAGTAAAGACAAATAAGTATATATTTGAAACACTTTACGAGAAGATATAACGCATCGTAAAAAATTAGTTTGTATCTCCTAAACAACACGTTGTAACTCGAAAAGATTTGGTGTGGCGTGTACGTCTAAACGTGTAGCCTCAAAAGAGAACCCACAGGAGAATTTTCTTTCGTCAAAATTTGTCAGAAAACCACTTATTAAGGAAATCCCGTATAGTGCGAAACTATCTTGTTTTTCCTAAACAACACATTGTAACTCGAAAATCTTTGGTGTTGCGTGTATGTCTAAGCATGTAGCCTCAAAAGAGAACGCACAGGAGAGATTTCTCTCGAACGAGTATGTAAGAATACCACGTTATAAGGAAATACATTGTCGCAAATTAAAGGAAAATACGTACCTTTTGGAAACACTTGAACTTTACAAGAAGATATAAAGCATCGTAAAAAATTAGCTTGTATCTCCTAAACAACACGCTGTAACCCGAAAAGATTTGGTGTGACGTGTACGTCTAAACGTGTAGCCTCAAATGAAAACACACAGGAGAATTTTCTTTCGTCAAAATTTGTCAGAAAACCACGTTTTAAGGAATTCCCGCATCGTGCGAAATTATCTTGTTTTTCCTAAACAACACCTTCTAACTCGAAATGCTTTGGTGTTGTGTGTATATCTAAGCATGTAGCCTCAAAAGAGAATGCAAAGGAGAGGTTTCTCTCGAAAGAATATGTACGAATACCATGTTATAAGGAAATACAGTGTTGTAGAGTAAAGACAAATACATATGTATTGGAAACACTTTAGGAGAAGAAATAACACATCGTACAAAATTAGCTTGTATCTCCTAAACAACACGTAACTCGAAAAGATTTGGTGTGGCATGTACGTCTAAGCGTGTAGCCTCAAAAGAGAACCCACAGGAGAATTTTCTTTGGTCAAAATTTTCAGAAAACCACGTATTAAGGAAATCCCGCATCATGCGAAATTATCTTGTTTTTCCTAAACAACACGTTTTAACTCGAAAAGCTTTGGTGGTTGCGTGTATGTCTAAGCGTGTAGCCTCAAAAAAGAACGCACAGGAGAGTTTTCTTTCGAAAGAATATGTTACCACGTTATAAGGAAATACAGTGTTGCAGAGTAAAGACAAATACGTACGTATTGGAAACACTTTACAAGAAGAAATAACGCATCGTACAAAATTAGATTTTATTTCCTAAACAACACGTTATAACTCGAAAAAATTTGGTGTGGCTTGTACGTCTAAACGTGTAACCTCAAAAGAGAACCCACAGGAGAATTTTCTTTTGTCAAAATTGTCAGAAAACGACTTTTTATGGAAATCCTGCATCATGCGAAATTATCTTGTTTTTCCTTAACAACACGTTGTAACCCGAAATACTTTGGTGTTGCGTGTATGTCTAAGCGTGTAGCAACAAAGGAGAATGCACAGGATAGTTTTCCCTTGAAAGAATATGTAAGAATACCACGTACTTATTGGAAACACTTAAACTTTACGAGAAGAAATAACGCATCATACGTCTCAACGGGTAGCCTCAAAAGAATTCTCCTGTGGGTTCTCTTTTGAGGCTACACGTTTAGACGTACACACCACACCAAATCTTTTCGTGTTATAATGTGTTGTTTAGGAGATACAAACTAATTTTGTAAGATGCCTTATTTCATCTCGTAAAGTTTAAGTTTTTCCAATAAGTACGTATTTGTCTTTACTCTGCAACACTGTATTTCCTTATAACGTGGTATTCTTACATATTCTTTCGAGAGAAACCTCTCCTGTGCGTTCTCTTTTGAGGCTACACGCTTAGACATACACGCAACACCAAAGCTTTTCGAGTTAAAACGTTTGGTTTAGGAAAATCAAGATAATTTCGCGCTATGCGGGATTTCCTTAATAAGTGGTTTTCTGACAAATTTTGACCAAAGAAAATTCTCGTATGGGTTCTCTTTTCAGGCTACACGTTTAGACGTACAGGCCACACCAAATCTTTTTAAGTTACAACGTGTTGTTTAGGAGATACAAGCTAATTTCTTACGATGCGTTATTTCATCTCATAAAGTTTTTTCCAATACGTAAGTATTTGTCTTTACTCTGCAACACTGTATTTCCTAATAACGTGGTATTCTTACATATTCTTTCGAGAAAAAACTCTCCTTTGCGTTCTCTTTCGAGGCTACACGCTTGGACATACACGCAACACCGAAGCTTTTCAAGTTACAACGTGTTGTTTAGGAAAAACAAGATAATTTCGCACGATGCGGGATTTCCTTAAAACGTGGTTTTCTGACAAATTTTGACGAAAGAAAATACTCCTGTGGGTTCTCATTTGAGGCTACACATTTAGACGTACACGCCACACCAAATCTTTTCGAGTTACAACGTGTTGTTTAGGAGAAACAAGCTAATTTTTTTACGAAGCGTTAATTCTTCTCATAAAGTTTAAGTGTTTCCATTACGTAAATATTTGCCTTTACTCTGCAACACTGTATTTGCTTATAACGTGGTATTCTTGCATATTCTTTCGAGAGAAAACTCTCCTGTGCGCTCTCCTTTTAAGGCTACATGCTTAGACATTCACGCAACACCAAAGCTTTTCGAGTTACAACGTGTTGTTTAGGAAAAACAAGATAATTTCGCAAGATGCTGAATTTCCTTAAAACGTGGTTTTCTGACAAATTTTGACGAAATAAAACTCTCCTGTGGGTACTCTTTTGAGGCTACACGTTTAGACGTACATGCCACACCAAAACTTTTCGAGTTACAACGTGTTGTTTAGGACATACAAGCTAATTTTGCATGATGCGTTATTTCTCTCATAAAGTGTTTCCAATACGTACATATTTGTCTTTACTCTGCAACACTGTATTTCCTTATAACGTGGTATCCTTACATATTCTTTCGAGAGAAAACTCTCCTGTGCGTTCTCTTTTGAGGCTACACGCTTAGACATACACGCAACACCAAAGCTTTTCGAGTTACAACGTGTTGTTTAGGAAAAACAAGATAATTTTGCACGATGCGGGATTTCCTTAAAACGTGGTTTTCTGACAAATTTTGACGAAAGAAAATTCTCCTGTGGGTTCTCTTTTGAGGCTACACGTTTAGACATACACACCACACCAAATCTTTTCGAGTTATAGCGTGTTGTTTAGGAGATACAAACTAATTTTGTAAGATGCCTTATTTCTTCTCGTAAAGTTTAAGTTTTTCCAATAAGTACATATTTGTCTTTACTCTGCAACACTGTATTTCCTTATAACGTGGTATTCTTACATATTCTTTCGAGAGAAAACTCTCCTGTGTGTTCTCTTTTGAGGCTACACGCTTAGATATACACGCAACACCAAAGCTTTAAAGTTAAAACGTTTGGTTTAGGAAAAACAAGATAATTTCACACTATGCGGGATTTCCTTAATACGTGGTTTTCTGACAAATTTTGACCAAAGAAAATTCTCCTATGGGTTCTCTTTTCAGGCTACAGGTTTAGACGTACAGGCCACACCAAATCTTTTTAAGTTAAAACATGTTGTTTAGGAGATACAAGCTAATTTCTTACGATGCGTTATTTCTTCTCGTAAATTTTTTTCCAATACGTAAGTATTTGTCTTTACTCTGCAACACTGTATTTCCTAATAACGTGGTATTCTTACATATTCTTTCGAGAAAAAATCTCTCCTTTGAGTTCTCTTTTGGGCTACACGCTTGGACATACACGCAACACCAAAGCTTTTCGAGTTACAACGTGTTGTTTAGGAAAAACAAGATAATTTCGCACGATGCGGGATTTCCTTAAAACGTGGTTTTCTGACAAATTTTGAAAAAAGAAAATTATCCTGTGGGTTCTCTTTTGAGGCTACACGTTTAGACGTACACACCACACCAAATCTTTTTGAGTTATAACGTGTTGTTTAGGAGATACAAACTAATTTTGTAAGATGCCTTATTTCTTCTCGTAAAGTTTAAGTTTTTCCAATAAGTACGTATTTGTCTTTACTCTGCAACACTGTATTTCCTTATAACGTGGTATTCTTACATATTCTTTCGAGACAAAACTCTCCTGTGCGTTCTCTTTTGAGGCTACACGCTTAGACATACACGCAACACCAAAGCTTTCGAGTTACAACGTGTTGTTTAGGAAAAACAAGATAATTTCGCACGATGCGGGATTTCCTTAAAACGTGGTTTTCTGACAAATTTTGACGAAAGAAAATTATCCTGTGGGTTCTCTTTTGAGGCTACAGGTTTAGACGTACACACCACACCAAATCTTTTCGAGTTATAACGTGTTGTTTAGGAGATAAAAACTAATTTTGTAAGATCCCTTATTTCTTCTCGTAAAGTTTAAGTTTTTCCAATAAGTACGTATTTGTCTTTACTCTGCAACACTGAATTTCCTTATAACATAGTATTCTTACATATTCTTTCGAGAGAAAACTCTCCTGTGCGTTCTCTTTTGAGGCTACACGCTTAGATATACACGCAACACCAAAGCTTTTCGAGTTAAAACGTTTGGTTTAGGAAAAACAAGATAATTTCGCACTATGCGGGATTTCCTTAAAACGTGGTTTTCTGACAAATTTTGACCAAAGAAAATTCTCCTATGGGTTCTCTTTTCAGGCTACACGTTTAGACGTACAGGCCACACCAAATCTTTTTAAGTTACAATGTGTTGTTTAGGAGATACAAGCTAATATCTTACGATGCGTTGTTTCTTCTCATAAAGTTTTTTCCAATATGTAAGTATTTGTCTTTACTCTGCAACACTGTATTTCCTAATAACGTGGTATTCTTACATATTCTTTCGAAAAAAAACTCTCCTTTGCGTTCTCTTTTGAGGCTACACGCTTAGACATACACGCAACACCAAAGCTTTTTGAGTTACAACGTGTTGTTTAGGAAAAACAAGATAATTTCGCATGATGCGGGATTTCCTTAAAACGTGGTTTTCTGACAAATTTTGACGAAAGAAAATACTCCTGTGGGTTCTCTTTTGAGGCTACACATTTAGACGTACACGCCCCACCAAATCTTTTCGAGTTACAACGTGTGGTTTAGGAGATACAAGCTAATTTTTTTAGGATGCGTTATTTCTTCTCATAAAGTTTAAGTGTTTCCATTACGTACATATTTGCCTTTACTCTGCAACACTGTATTTCCTTATAACGTGGTATTCTTGCATATTCTTTCGAGAGAAACCTCTCCTGTGCATTCTCCGTTGAGGCTACATGCTTAGACATTCACACAACACCAAAGCTTTTCGAGTTACAACGTGTTGTTTAGGAAAAACAAGATAATTTCGCAAGATGCGGGATTTCCTTAAAACGTGGTTTTCTGACAAATTTTGACGAAATAAAACTCTCCTGTGGGTACTCTTTTGAGGCTACACGTTTAGACGTACATGCCACACCAAATCTTTTCGAGTTACAACGTTTTGTTTAGGACATACAAGCTAATTTTGCAAGATGCGTTATTTCTCTCTTAAAGTGTTTCCAATACGTACGTATTTGTCTTTACTCTGCAACACTGTATTTCCTTATAACGTGGTATCCTTACATATTCTTTCGAGAGAAAACTCTCCTGTGCGTTCTCTATCGAGGCTACACGCTTAGACATACACGCAACACCAAAGCTTTTCGAGTTACAACGTGTTGTTTAGGAAAAACAAGATAATTTCGCACGATGAGGGATTTCCTTAAAACGTGGTTTTCTGACAAATTTTGTCGAAAGAAAATTATCCTGTGGGTTCTCTTTTGACGCTACACGTTTAGACGTACACACCACACCAAATCTTTTTGAGTTATAACGTGTTGTTTAGGAGATACAAACTAATTTTGTAAGATGCCTTATTTCTTCTCGTAAAGTTTAAGTTTTTCCAATAAGTACGTATTTGTCTTTACTCTGCAACACTGTATTTCCTTATAACGTGGTATTCTTACATATTCTTTCGAGAGAAAACTCTCCTGTGCGTACTCTTTTGGGGCTACACGCTTAGACATACATGCAACACCAAAGCTTTCGAGTTACAATGTGTTGTTTAGGAAAAACAAGATAATTTCGCACGATGTGGGATTTCCTTAAAACGTGGTTTTCTGACAAATTTTGTCGAAAGAAAATTATCCTGTGGGTTCTCTTTTGACGCTACACGTTTAGACGTACACACCACACCAAATCTTTTCGAGTTATAATGTGTTGTTTAGGAGATACAAACTAATTTTGTAAGATGCCTTATTTCTTCTCGTAAAGTTTAAGTTTTTCCAATAAGTACGTATTTGTCTTTACCATGCAACACAGTATTTCCTTATTACGTGGTATTCTTACATATTCTTTCGAGAGAAAACTCTCCTGTGTGTTCTCCTTTGAGGCTACACGCTTAGACATACACGCAACACCAAATCTTTTCGAGTTAAAACGTTTGGTTTAGGAAAAAGAAGATAATGTCCCACTATGCGGGATTTCCTTAATACGTGGTTTTCTGACAAATTTTGACCAAAGAAAATTCTCCTATGGGTTCTCTTTTCAGGCTACACGTTTAGAAGTACAGGCCACACCAAATCTTTTTAAGTTACAACGTGTTGTTTAGGAGATACAAGCTAATTTCTTACGATGCGTTATTTCTTCTCATAAAGTTTTTTCCAATACGTAAGTATTTGTCTTTACTCTGCAACACTGTATTTCCTAATAACGTGGTATTCTTACATATTCTTTCAAGAAAAAACTCTCCTTTGCGTTCTCTTTTGAGGCTACACGCTTAGACATACACGCAACACCAAAGCTTTTCGAGTTACAATGTGTTGTTTACGAAAAACAAGATAATTTCGCAGGATGCGGGATTTCCTTAAAACGTGGTTTTCTGACAAATTTTGATGAAAGAAAATACTCCTGTGGGTTCTCTTTCTAGACTACACATTTAGACGTACATGCCACACCAAATCCTTTCGAGTTACAACGTGTTGTTTAGGATAAACAAGCTAATTTTTTTACGATGCGTTATTTCTTCTCATAAAGTTTAAGTGTTTCCATTACGTACATATTTGCCTTTACTCTGCAACACTGTATTTCCTTATGACGTGGTATTCTTGCATATTCTTTCGAGAGAAAACTCTCCTGTGCGTTCTCCTTTGAGGCTACATGCTTAGACATTCACGCAACACCAAAGCTTTTCGAGTTACAACGTGTTGTTTAGGAAAAACAAGATAATTTCGCAAGATGCGGGATTTCCTTAAAACGTGGTTTTCTGACAAATTTTGACGAAATAAAACTCTCCTGTAGGTACTCTTTTGAGGCTACACGTTTAGACGTACACGCCACACCAAATCTTTTCGAGTTACAATGTGTTGTTTAGGACATACAAGCTAATTTTGCAAGATGCGTTATTTCTCTCTTAAAGTGTTTCCAATACGTACGTATTTGTCTTTACTCTGCAACACTGTATTTCCTTATAACATGGTATCCTTACATATTCTTTCGAGAGAAAACTCTCCTGTGCGTTCACTTTTGAGGCTACACGCTTAGACATACAGGCAACACCAATGTTTTCGAGGTACAACATGTTGTTTAGGAAAAACAAGATAATTTCGCACGATGCGGGATTTCCTTAAAATGTGGTTTTCTGACAAATTTTGACGAAAGAAAATTATCCTGTGGTTTCTCTTTTGAGGCTACACGTTTAGACGTACACACCACACCAAATCTTTTCGAGTTATAACGTGTTGTTTAGGAGATAAAAACTAATTTTGTAAGATGCCTTAGTTCTTCTCGTAAAGTTTAAGTTTTTCCAATAAGTACGTATTTGTCTTTACTCTGCAACACTGTATTTCCTTATAACGTGGTATTCTTACATATTCTTTCGAGAGAAAACTCTCCTGTGCGTTCTCTTTTGAGGCTACACGCTTAGACATACACGCAACACCAAAGCTTTCGAGTTACAACGTGTTGTTTAGGGAAAACAAGATAATTTCGCACGATGCGGGATTTCCTTAAAACATGGTTTTCTGACAAATTTTGACGAAAGAAAATACTCCTGTGGGTTCTCTTTCGAGGCTACACATTTAGATGTACATGCCACACCAAATCCTTTCGAGTTACAATGTGTTGTTTAGGATAAACAAGCTAATTTTTGTACGATGCGTTATTTCTTCTCATAAAGTTTAAGTGTTTCCATTACGTACATATTTGCCTTTACTATGCAACACTATATTTCCTTATAACGTGGTATTCTTGCATATTCTTTCGAGAGAAAACTCTCCTGTGCGTTCTCCTTTGAGGCTACATGCTTAGACATTCACGCAACACCAAAGCTTTTCGAGTTACAACGTGTTGTTTAGGAAAAACAAGATAATTTCGCAAGATGCGGGATTTCCTTAAAACGTGGTTTTCTGACAAATTTTGATGAAATAAAACTCTCCTGTGGGTACTCTTTTGAGGCTACACGTTTAGACCTACACGCCACACCAAATCTTTTCGAGTTACAATGTGTTGTTTAGGACATACAAGCTAATTTTGCAAGATGCGTTATTTCTCTCATAAAGTGTTTCCAATACGTACGTATTTGTCTTTACTCTGCAACACTGTATTTCCTTATAACGTGGTATCCTTACATATTCTTTCGAGAGAAAACTCTCCTGTGCGTTCACTTTTGAGGCTACACGCTTAGACATACAGGCAGCACCAAAGTTTTCGAGGTACAACGTGTTGTTTAGGAAAAACAAGATAATTTCGCACGATGCGGGATTTCCTTAAAATGTGGTTTTCTGACAAATTTTGACCAAAGAAAATTATCCTGTGGGTTCTCTTTTGAGGCTACACGTTTAGACGTACACACCACACCAAATCTTTTCGAATTATAATGTGTTGTTTAGGAGATAAAAACTAATTTTGTAAGATGCCTTATTTCTTCTCATAAAGTTTAAGTTTTTCCAATAAGTACGTATTTGTCTTTACTCTGCAACACTGAATTTCCTTATAACGTGGTATTCTTACGTATTCTTTCGAGAGAAAACTCTCCTGGGCGTTACCCTTTGAGGTTACAGGCTTAGACATACACGCAACACCAAAGCTTTTCGAGTTAAAACGTTTGGTTTAGGAAAAACAAGATAATGTCCACGATGCGGGATTTCCTTAATACGTTGTTTTCTGAAAAATTTTGACCAAAGAAAATTCTCCTATGGGTTCTCTTTTGAGGCTACACTTTTAGACGTACAGGCCAGACCAAATCTTTTTAAGTTACAACGTGTTGTTTAGGAGATACAAGCTAATTTCTTACGATGCGTTATTTCTTCTCGTAAAGTATAAGTTTTTCCAATAAGTACGTATTTTTCTTTACTCTGCAACATTGTATTTCCTTATAAAGTGGTATTCTTACATATTCTTTCGAGAGAAAACTCTCCTGTGCGTTCTTTTTTGAGGCTACACGCTTAGACATACACGCAACACCAAAGCTTTTCGAGTTAAAACGTTTTGTTTAAGAAAAACAAGAAAATTTCGCAGGATGCGGGATTTCCTTAAAACGTGGTTTTCTGACAAATTTTGACGAAAGAAAAGTTTCCTGTGGGTTCTCTTTTGACGCTACATGTTTAGATGTACACACCACACCAAATCTTTTCGTGTTATAACGTGTTGTTTAGGAGATACAAACTAATTTTGTAAGATGCCTTATTTCTTCTCGTAAGGTTTAAGTTTTTCCAATAAGTACGTATTTGTCTTTACTCTGCAACACTGTATTTCCTTATAACGGGGTATTCTTACATATTCTTTCGAGAGAAAACTCCCCTGTGTGTTCACTTTTGAGGCTACACGCTTAGACATACACGCAACACCAAAGCTTTTCGAGTTAAAACGTTTGGTTTAGGAAAAACAAGATAATGTCGCACTATGCGGGATTTCCTTAAAACGTGGTTTTCTGACAAATTTTGACCAAAGAAAATTCTCCTATGGGTTCTCTTTTCAGGCTACACGTTTAGACGTACAGGCCACACCAAATCTTTTTAAGTTACAACGTGTTGTTTAGGAGATACAAGCTAATTTCTTACGATGCGTTATTACTTCTCGTAAAGTTTTTCCAAGACGTAAGTATTTGTCTTTACTCTGCAACACTGTATTTCCTAATAACGTGGTATTCTTATATATTCTTTCGAGAAAAAACTCTCCTTTGCGTACTCTTTTGAGGCTACACGCTTAGACATACACGCAACACCAAAGCTTTTCGAGTTACAACGTGTTGTTTAGGAAAAACAAGATAATTTTGCACGATGCGGGATTTCCTTAAAACGTGGTTTTCTGACAAATTTTGACGAAAGAAAATACTCCTGTGTGTTCTCTTTTGACGCTACACGTTTAGACGTACACACCACACCAAATCATTTCGAGTTATAACGTGTTGTTTAGGAGATACAAACTAATTTTGTAAGATGCCTTATTTCTTCTCGTAAGGTTTAAGTTTTTCCGATAAGTACGTATTTGTCTTTACTCTGCAACACTGTATTTCCTTATAACGTGGTATTCTCACATATTCTTTCAAGATAAAACTCTCCTGTATGTTCTTTTTTGAGGCTACACGCTTAGACATACACGCAACACCAAAGCTTTTCGAGTTAAAACGTTTGGTTTAGGAAAAACAAGATAATTTCACACTATGCGGGATTTCCTTAATACGTGGTTTTCTGACAAATTTTGACCAAAGAAAATTTTCCTATGGGTTCTCTTTTCAGGCTACACGTTTAGACGTACAGGCCACACCAAATCTTTTTAAGTTACAACGTGTTGTTTAGGAGATACAAGCTAATGTCTTACGATGCGTTATTTCTTCTCGTAAAGTTTTTCCAAGACGAAGGTATTTGTCTTTACTCTGCAACACTGTATTTCCTAATAACGAGGTATTCTTACATATTCTTTCGAGAAAAAACTCTCCTTTGCATTTTCTTTTGAGGCTACACGCTTAGACATGCACGCAACACCAAAGCTTTTCGAGTTACAAAGCTTTCGAGTTCTTGTTTAGGAAAAACAAGATAATTTCGCACGATGTGGAATTTCCTTAAAACGTGGTTTTCTGACAAATTTTGACGAAAGAAAATACTCCTGTGGGTTCTCTTTTGAGGCTACACATTTAGACGTACACGGCACACCAAATCTTTTCGAGTTACAACGTGTTGTTTAGGAGAAACAAGCTAATTTTTTTATGATGTGTTATTTCTTCTCATAAAGTTTAAGTGTTTCCATTACTTACATATTTGCCTTTACTATGCAACACTGTATTTCTTTATAACGTGGTATTCTTGCATATTCTTTCGAGAGAAAACTCTCCTGTGCGTTCTCCTTTGAGGCTACATGCTTAGACATTCACGCAACACCAAAGCTTTTCGAGTTACAACGTGTTGTTTAGGAAAAACAAGATAATTTCGCACGATGCGGGATTTCCAATAAACGTGGTTTTCTGACAAATTTTGACGAAATAAAACTCTCCTGTGGGTCCTCTTTTGAGGCTACACGTTTAGACGTACAAGCCACACCAAATCTTTTCGAGTTACAACGTGTTGTTTAGGAGATACAAGCTAATTTTGTACGATGCGTTATTTCTTCTCGTAAGTTTAAGTTTTTCCAATAAGTACGTATTTGTCTTTACTCTGCAACACTGTATTTCCTTATAACGTGGTATTCTTACATATTCTTTCGATAGAAAACTCTCCTGTGCGTTCTCTTTTGAGGCTACACGCTTAGACATACACGCAACACCAAAGCTTTTCGAGTTAAAACGTATTGTTTAGGAAAAACAAGATAATTTCGCACGATGCGGGATTTCCTTAATACATGGTTTTCTGACAAATTTTGACAAAAGAAAATTCTCCTATGGGTTCTCTTTTGAGGCTACACGTTTAGACGTACAGGCCACACCAAATCTTTTTAAGTTGCAACGTGTTGTTTAGGAGATACAAGCTAATTTTGTACGATGCGTTATTTCTTCTCGTAAAGTTTTTCCAATACGTAAGTATTTGTCTTTACTCTGCAACACTGTATTTCCTAATAACGTGGTATTCTTACATATTCTTTCGAGAAAAAACTCTCCTTTGCGTTCTCCTTTGAGGCTACACGCTTAGACATACATGCAACACCAAAGCTTTTCGAGTTATAACATGTTGTTTAGGAAAAACAAGATAATTTCGCACGATGCGGGATTTCCTTAAAACGTGGTTTTCTGACAAATTTTGACGAACGAAAATTCTCCTGTGGGTTCTCTTTTGAGGCTACACGTTTAGACGTACATACCACACCAAATCTTTCCGAGTTATAATGTGTTGTTTAGGAGATTCATACTAATTTTGTACGATGCCTGATTTCTTCTCGTAAAGTTTAAGTGTTTCCAATAAGTACGTATTTGTCTTTACTATGCAACACTGCATTTCCTTATAACGTGGTATTCTTACATATTCTTTCGAGAGAAAACTCTCCTGTGCGTTCTCTTTTGAAGACTACATGCTTAGACATACATGCAACACCAAAGCTACACGAGTTACAAAGTGTTGTTTAGGAAAAACAAGATAATTTCGCACGATGCGGGATTTCCTAAAATCGTGGTTTTCTGAAAAAATTTTGACGAAAGAAAATATTCCTGTGGGTTCTCTTTTGAGGCTACACGTTTAGATGTACACGCCACACCAAATCTTTTCGAGTTATAACGTGTAGTTTAGGAGATACAAGCTAATTTTTTAAGATGCATTATTTCTTCTTCTAAAGTGTTTCCAATAGGTACGTATTTGTCTTTACTCTGCAACACTGTATTTCTTTTTAACGTGGTATTCTTACATTTTCTTTAAGGGAAAACTCTCCTCCTATGCCTTCTCTTTTGAGGCTACATGCTTAGACATACTCGCAACACCAAAGCGGCCACACCAAATCTTTTCGAGTTACAACGTGTTGTTTAGGAGATACAAGCTAATTTTGGAAGATGCGTTATTTCTTCTCGTAAAGTGTTTCCAATACGTACGTATTTGTCTTTACTCTGCAACACTGTATTTCCTTATAACGTGGTATTCTTACATATTCTTTCAAGAGAAAACTCTCCTGTGCGTTCTCTTTTGAGGTTACACGCTTAGACATACACGCAACACCAAAGCTTTTCGAGTTACAACGTGTTCTTTAGGAAAAACAAGATAATTTCGCACGATGCAAGATTTCCTTAAAATGTGGTTTCTGACAAATTTTGATGAAGGAAAATTCTCCTGTGTGTTCTCTTTTGAGGCTACCCGTTTAGACGTACACTTCACACCAAATCTTTTTGAGTTACAACGTGTTGTTTAGGAGATAAAAGCTAATTTTGTACGATGCGTTATTTCTTCTCATAAAGTGTGTCCAATATGTACTTATTTTTCTTTACTCTGCAAAATTGTATTTCCTTATAACGTGGTATTCTTACAGATTCTTTCGAGAGAAAACTCTCCTGTGCCTTCTCTTTTGAGGCTCCACACTTACACATACACACAACACCAAAGCTTTTCGAGTTACGACCTGTTGTTTAGGAAAAACAAGATAATTTCACACGATGAGGGATTTCCTTAAAACGTGGTTTTCTGAAAAATTTTGAAGAAAGAAAATTCTCCTCTGGGTTCTCTTTTGAGGCTACACGTTTAGACGTACATGCCACACCAAATCATTTCGAGTTACAACGTGTTGTTTAGGAGATACAAGCTAATTTTGTACGATGCGTTATTTCTACTCGTAAAGTTTCTCCAATACGTACATATTTGTCTTTATTCTGCAAAACTGTATTTCTTTATAACGTGGTATTCTTACATATTCTTTTGAGAGAAAACTCTCCTGTGCCTTCTCTTTTGAGGCTACACGCTTAGACATACACGCAACACCAAAGCTTTTCGAGTTACAACGTGTTCTTTAGGAAAAACAAGATAATTTCGCACGATTCGAGATTTCTTTAAAACATGGTTTCTGACAAATTTTGATGAAAGAAAATTCACCTGTGGGTTCTCTTTTGAGGCTACACTTTTAGACGTACACGTCACACCAACTCTTTTTGAGTTACAACGTGTTGTTTAGGAGATACAAGCTAATTTTGTACGATGCGTTATTTCTTCTCGTAAAGTGTTTCCAATATGTACTTATTTGTCTTTACTCTGCAAAATTGTATTTCCTCATAACGTGTTATTCTTACATATTCTTTCGAGAGAAAACTCTCCTGTGCCTTCTCTTTTGAGGCTCCATGCTTACACAAACACGCAATGCCAAAGCTTTTTGAGTTACAATGTGCTGTTTAGGAAAAACAAGATAATTTCGCACGATGCCAGATTTCCATAGAACGTGGTTTTCTGAAAAATTTTGACGAAAGAAAGTTCTCCTGTGGGTTCTTTTTTGAGGCTACACGTGTAGAGGTAAGAGCCACACCAAATCTTTTCGAGTTACAACGTGTTGTTTAGGAGATACAAGCTAATTTTGTAAGATGCGTTATTTCTTCTCTTAAAGTGTTTCCAATACGTACATATTTGTCTTTACTCTGCAACAGTGTATTTCCTTATAACGTGGTATTCTTACATATTCTTTCGAGAGAAAACTCTCCTGTGAGTTCTCTTTTGAGGCTACAAGCTTAGACATACAGGCAACACCAAAGCTTTTCCAGTTACAACCTGTTGTTTAGGAAAAACAAGATAATTTTGCACGATGCGAGATTTCTTTAAAACGTGGTTTCTGACAAATTTTGATGAATGAAAATTCTCCTGTGGGTTCTCTTTTGAGGCTACACGTTTAGACGTACACGTCACACCAAATCTTTTCGAGTTACAACGTGTTGTTTAGGAGATACAAGCTAATTTTGTACGATGCGTTATTTCTTCTCATAAAGTGTTTCCAATATGTACTTATTTGTCTTTACTCTGCAAAATTGTATTTCCTTATAACGTGGTATTCTTACCTATTCTTTTGAGAGAAAACTCTCCTGTGCCTTCTCTTTTGAGGCTCCATGCTTACACATACACGCAACACCAAAGCTTTTCGAGTTACAACATGTTGTTTAGGAAAAACAAGATGATTTCGCACGATGCGGGATTTCTTTAAAACGTGGTTTTCTGACAAATTTTGAAGAAAGAAAATTCTCCTGTGGGTTCTCTTTTGAGGCTACACGTTTAGACGTACATGCCATACCAAATCTTTTCGAGTTACAACGTGTTGTTTAGGAGATACAAGCTAATTTTTTACGATGCGTTAATTCTTTTCGTAAAGTGTTTCCCATACGTACATATTTGTCTTTACTCTGCAACATTGTATTTGCTTATAACGTGGAATTCTTACATATTCGTTCAAGAGAAAACTATCCTGTGCGTTCCCTTTTGAGGCTACACACTTAGACATACAGGCAACACCAAAGCTTTTCGAGTTACAACGTGTTGTTTATGAAAAACAAGATAATTTCGCACGATGCGGGATTTCCTTAAAACGTGGTTTTAGGACAAATTTTGACGAAAGAAAATTGTCCTGTGGGTTCTCTTTTGAGGCTACATGTATAGACGTACATGCCACACCAAATCCTTTCGAGTTACCACGTGTTGTTTAGGAGATACAAGGTAATTTTGTACGATGCGTTATTTTTTCTCGTAAAGTGTTTCCCATATGTACATATTTGTCTTTACTCTGCAACACTGTATTTCCTTATAACATTGTATTCTTACATGTTCTTTCGAGAGAAAACTCTCCTGTGCATTCTCTTTAGAGACTACATGCTCAGATATTCACACAACACCAAAGCTTTTCGAGTTACAACGTGTTGTTAAGGAAAAACAAGATAATTTTGCACGATGTGGGATTTCCTTAAAACGTGGTTTTTTGACAAATTTTGACGAAAGAAAGTTCTCCTGTGGGTTCTCTTTTGAGGCTACACGTGTAGAGGTACGAGCCACACCAAATATTTTTGAGTTACAACGTGTTGTTTAGGAGATACAAGCAAATATTGTATGATGCGTTATTTCTTCTCGTAAAGTGTTTCCAATATGTACATATTTGTCTTTACTCTGCAACACTGTATTTCCTAATAACGTGGTATTCTTACATATTCTTTCGAGGGAAAACTCTCCTGTACATTCTCTTTTGAGGCTACAAGCTTAGACAAACACGCAACGCCAATGCTTTTGGAGTTACCACTTGTTGTTTAGGAAAAACAAGAAAATTTTGCACGATGCGAGATTTCCATAAAACGTGGTTTTCTGAAAAATTTTGACGAAAGAAATTTCTCCTGTGGGTTCTATTTTGATGCTACACATTTAGACACACACGCCACACCAAATCTTTTCGGGTTATAACGTGTTGTTTAGGAGATACAAGCTAATTTTGTACGATGCGTTATTTCTTCTCTTAAAGTGTTTCCAATACGTACGTAGTTGTCTTTACTCTGCAACACGGTATTTCCTTATAACGTGGTATTCTTACATATTCTATCGAGAGAAAACTCTCCTGTGCATTCTCTTTTGAGGCTACAAGCTTAGAAATACACGCAACACCAAAGCTTTTCGAGTTACAACGTGTTGTTTAGGAAAAACAAGATAATTTCGCACGATGCGAGATTTCCTTAAAATGTGGTTTTCTGACAAATATTGACAAAAGAAAATTCTCCTATAGGTTTTCTTTTGAGGCTACACGTTTAGTCATACATGCCATACCAAGTCTTTTCGAGTTACAACGCGTTGTTGAGGAGATACAAGCTATTTTTTACGATGTGTTATTTTTTCTCATAAAGTTAAAGTGTTTCCAATATGTACGTATTTGTCTTTACTCTGCAACACTGTATTTCCTTATAACGTGGTATTCTTACATATTATTTCTAGAGAAAACTCTCCATTGCCTTCTCTTTTGAGGCTACACGCTAAGACTTACACGCAACACCAAAGCTTTTCGAGTTACAACATGTTGTTTAGGAAAAACAAGATAATTTCACACGATGAGGGATTTCCTTAAAACGTGGTTTTCTGACATATTTTGATGAAAGAAAATTCTCCTGTGGGTTCTCTTTTAAGCCTACATGTTTAGTTGTAAACGCCAGACCAAATCTTTTCCATTTACAACGTGTTGTTTAGGAGATATAAGCTAATTTTATATGATGCATTATTACTTCTCGTAAAGTTTAAGTGTTTCCAATAAGTAGGTATTTGTCTTTACTCTGCCACACTGTATTTCCTTATAACGTGGTATTCTTACATATTGTTTCGAGTGAAAACTCTCCTGTGCCTTCTCTTTTGAGGCTACACGCTTAGACATACACGCAACACCAAAGCTTTTCGAGTTAAGATGTGTTGTTTAGGAAAAACAAGATAATTTCGCACGACGGGATTTCCTTAAAACATGGATTTCTGACAAATTTTGATGAAAGAAAATTCTCCTGTGGGTTCTCTTTTGAGGCTACACGTTTAGAATTACACGCCACACCAAATCTTTTTGAGTTACAACGTGCTGTTTAGGAGATACAAGCTAATTTTGTATGATAAGTTATTTCTTCTCATAAAGTTTAAGTGTTTCCAATAAGTAAGTATTTGTCTTTATTCTGCAACACTGTATTTCCTTATAACGTGGTATTCTTACATATTCTTTCGAGAGAAAACTCTCCTGTGCCTTCTCTTTTGAGGCTACACGCTTAGACATACACGCAACACCAAATCTTTTCGAGTTACAACGTGTTGATTAGGAAAAACAAGATAATTTCGCACGATGCGAGATTTCCTTAAAACGTGGATTTCTGACAAATTTTGACGAAAGAAAATTCTCCTGTGGGTTCTCTTTTGAGGCTACACGTTTAGACGTACACGCCACACCAAATCATTTCGAGTTAAAACGTGTTGTTTAGGAGATACAAGCTTGTACGAAGCGTTATTTCTTCTCCTAAAATGTTTCCAAAACGTACGTATTTGTCTTTGCTCTGCAACACTGTATTTCCTTATAACGTGGTATTCTTACATATTCTTTCGAGAGAAAACTCTCCTGTGCCTTCTCTTTTGAGGCTACACGATTAGATATACAAGCAACGCCAAAGCTTTTCGAGTTACGATGTTTTGTTTAGGAAAAACAAGATAATTTCGCACGATGCGGGATTTCCTTAAAACGTGGTTTTCTGAAAAATTTTGACGAAAGAAAATTCTCGTGTGGGTTCTCTTTTGATGCTACACGTTTAGATGCACACGCCACACCAAATATTTTCGAGTTACAACATGTTGTTTAGGAGATACAAGCTAATTTTTTATGATGCGTTATTTCTTCTCCTAAAGTGTTTCCAATACGTACGTACTTGTCTTTACTCTGCAACACTGTAGTTCCTATTAACGTGGTATTCTTACATATTCTTTCGAGAGAAAACTCTCCGTTGCCTTCTCTTTTGAGGCTACACGCTAAGACTTACACGAAACACCAAAGCTTTTCGAGTTACAACGTGTTGTTTAGGAATAACCAGATAATTTCGCATGATGCGGGATTTCCTTAAACCGTGGTTTTCTGACAAATTTTGACGCAAGAAAATTCTCCAGTGGGTTCTCTTTTGAGGCTACACGTTTAGAAGTACACGCCACACCAAATCATTTCTAGTTACAACGTGCTGTTAAGAGATACAAGCTAATTTTGTATGATGCATTATTTCTTCTCGTAAAGTTTAAGTGTTTCCAATATGTATGGATATGTCTTTATTCTGCAACACTGTATTTCCTTATAACGTGGTATTGTTACATATTGTTTCCAGAGAAAACTGTCCTGTGCCTTCTCTTTTGAGGCTACACGCATAGACATACAAGCAACAACAAAGCTTTTCGAGTTACAACGTGTTGTTTAGGAAAAACAAGATATTTTCGCACGATGCGTGATTTCCTTAAAACGTCGTTTTGTGACAAATTTTGACGAAAGAAAATTCTCCTGTGGGTACTCTTTTGAGGCTACATCTTTAGACGTACACGCCACACCAAATGTTTTCGAGTTACAATGTTTTGTTTAGGAGATACAAGCTAATTTTTTTACAATCCGTTATTTCTCCTCGTAAAGTGTTTTCAATAAGTACATATTTGTCTTTACTCTGCAACACTGTATTTCCTTATATTGTGGTATTCTTACATATTCTTTCGAGAGAAAACTCTCCAGTGCATTCTCTTTTGAGGCTACATGCTTAGACATACACGCAACACCAAAGCTTTTCTAGTAACAACGTGTTGTTTAGGAAAAACAAGATAATTTCTCACGATGCGGGATTTCCTTAAAACGTGGTTTTCTGAAAAATTTTGACGAAAGAAAATTCTCCTGGGGGTTCTCTTTTAAGGCTACACATTTAGACGTACACGCCACACCAAATCTTTTCGAGTTATAACGTGCTGTTTAGGAGATACAAGCTAATTTTGTATGATAAGTTATTTCTTCTCGTAAAGTTTAAGTGTTTCCAATACGTACGTATTTAGTCTGCAACACTGTATTTCCTTATAACGTGGTATTCTTACATATTCTTTCGAGAGAAAACTGTCCTGTGCCTTCTCTTTTGAGGCTACACGCTTAGACATACACGCAACATCAAAGCTTTTCGAGTTACGATGTGTTGTTTTGGAAACACAGGATAATTTCGCACGATGCGGGATTTCCTTAAAAAATTGTTTTCTGACAAATTTTGACGAAAGAAAATTCTCCTGTGGGTTCTCTTTTGAGGCTACACGTTTAGACATACACGCCACACCAAATCATTTCGAGTTACAACGTGTTGTTTAGGAGATACAAGCTAATTTTGTTTGTTGGGTTATTTCTTCTCGTAAAGTGTTTCCAATACGTATTTTTCTTGACTCTGCAACACTGTATTTCCTAATAACGTGGTATGCTTACATATTCTTTCGAGAGAAAACACTCCTGTGCGTTCTCTTTGAGGCTACACGCTTAGACATACACTAAACACCAAAGCTTTTCGAGTTACAACGTGTTCTTTAGGAAAAACAAGATAAATTCTCACGATGCGGGATTTCCTTAAAACGTGGTTTTCTGAAAAAATTTTGATGAAAGAAAATTCTCCTGTGGGTTCTCTTTTCAGTCTACATGTTTAGACGTACACGCCATACAAAATCTTTTTGAGTTACAACGTGTAATTTAGGAGATACAACGTAATTTTGTTCAATGCGTTATTTCTTCTTGTAAAGTGCTTCGAATACGTACGTATTTGTCTTTACTCTGCAACACTGTATTTCCATATAACGTGATATTCTTACATATTCTTTCGAGAAAAAACTCTCCTGTGCCTTCTCTTTTGAGGCTACACGCTTAGACATACATGCAACACCAAAGCTTTTCGAGTTACAAAGTGTTCTTTAGGAAAAACAAGATAATTTCGCACAATGCTGGATTTAATTAAAACGTGGTTTTCTGACCAATTTTGACTAAAAAACATTTTCCTGTGGGTTCTCCTTTGAGGCTACACGTTTAGACATACAAGCCACATCAAATATTTCTGAGTTACAATGTGTTGTTTAGGAGATTCAAGCTAATTTTGTATGATGCGTTATTTCTTCTTGTGAAGTGTTTCCAATACGTATGTATTTGCTTTACTCTGCAACACTGTATTTCCTTATAACGTGGTATTCTTACATATTCTTTCGAGAGAAAACTCTTCTGTGCGTTCTCTTTTGAGGTTACAAGCTTAGACACACACGCAACACCAAAGCTTTTCGAGTGACAACGTGTTGTTTACGAAAAACAAGATAATTTCGCACGATGCGGGATTTCCTTAAAACGTGGTTTTCTGAACAAATTTTGACGCAAGAAAATTCTCCTGTGGGTTCTCTTTTGAGGCTACACGTTTAGACGTACACGCCACACCAAATCTTTTCGAGTTACAACGTGTAGCTTAGGCGAAACAAGCTAATTTTGTACGATGCGTTATTTCTTCTTGTAAAGTGTTTCCAATAATTACGTATTTGTCTTTACTCTGCAACACTGTATTTCCTTATAACTTGGTATTCTTACATATTCTTTCAAGAGAAAACTCTCCTGTGCCTTCTCTTTTGAGGCTTCGCGCTTAGACATTCACGCAGCAGCAAAGCTTTTCGAGTTACAACGTGTTCTTTAGGAAAAACAAGATAATTTCGCACGATGCGGGATTTCCTTAAAACGTGGTTTTCTGACTAATTTTGACTAAAGAATATTATCCTGTGGGTTCTCCTTTGAGGCTACACGTTTAGACGTACAAGCCACATCAAATCTTTCCGAGTTACAAGGTATTGTTTAGGAGATACAAGATAATTTTGTATGATGCGTTATTTCTTCTTGTAAAGTGTTTCCAATACGTATGTATTTGATTTACTCTGCAACACTGTAATTCCTTATAACGTGGTATTCTTACATATTATTTCGAGAGAAAACTCTCCTGTGCCTTCTCTTTTGAGGCTATACGCTTAGTCATACACGCAACACCAAAGCTTTTCGAGTGACAACGTGTTGTTTAGGAAAAACAAGGTAATTTCCCACGATGCGGGATTTCCTTAAAACGTGGTTTTCAGACAAATTTTGACAAAAGAAAATTCTCCTATGTGGTTCTCTTTTGAGGCTACATGTTTAGAAGTACACGCCACACCAAATCTTTTCGAGTTACAACGTGCTGTTAGGAGATACAAGCTAATTTTGTATGATGCATTATTTCTTCTCATAAAGTTTAAGTGTTTCCAATATGTATGTATTTGTCTTTACTCTGCAACACTGTATTTCCTTATAACGTGGTATTCTTACATATTCTTTCGAGAGAAAACTCTCCTGTGCATTCCCTTTTGTGGCTACATGCTTAGACATACATGCAACACCAAAGCTTTTCGAGTTACAACGTGTTGTTTAGGAAAAACAAGATAATTTCGCACGATGCGGGATTTCCTTAAAACGTGGTTTTCTGAAAAAAATTTGACGAAAGAAAATACTCCTGTGGGTTGTCTTTTGAGGTTACACGTTTATACGTACACCCCACACCAAATCTTTTCGAGTTATAACGTGTAGTTTAGGAGATACAAGCTAATTTTGTACGATGCATTATTTCTTCTTCTAAAGTGTTTCCAATACGTAGGTATTTGTCTTTACTCTGCAACACTGTATTTCCTTATAACGTGGTATTCTTACATATTCTTTAGAGAGAAAACTCTCCTGTGCCTTCTCTATTGAGGCTACATGCTTAGACATACACGCAACACCAAAGCTTTTCGAGTTACGACATGTTGTTTAGGAAAAACAAGATAATTTCGCATGATGTGGGATTTCCTTAAAACGTGGTTTACTGACCAATTTTGACGAAAGAAAATTCTCCTGTGGGTTCTCATTTGAGGCTACACGTTTAGACGTACACGCCACACCAAATCTTTTCGAGTTACAACATGTTGTTTTGGAGATACAAGCTAATTTTGTACGATGCGTTATTTCTTCTCGTAAAGTGTTTCCAATATGTACTTTTTGTCTTTAATCTGCAACATTGTATTTCCTTATAACGTGGTATTCTTACATATTTTTTCGAGAGAAAACTTTCCTGTGCCTTCTCTTTTGAGGCTACACGCATAGACGTACACGCAACAACAAAGCTTATCGAGTTAAAATATATTGTTTAGGAAAAACAAGATAATTTCTCACGATGCGGGATTTCCTTAAAACGTGGTTTTCTGACAAATTTTGACTAAAGAATATTCTCCTGTGGGTTCTTTTTTGAGGCTACACGTTTAGACGTACAAGCCACATCAAATCTTTCCGAGTTACAACGTGTTGTTGAGGAGGTACAAGCTAATTTTGTACGATGCATTATTTCTTCTCGTAAAGTTTAAGTGTTTCCAATATATACGTATTTGTCTTTTCTCTGCAACACTTTATATCCTTATAAGTTGGTATTCTTACATATTCGTTCGAGAGAAAACTCTCCTGTGCCTTCTCCTTTGAGGCTACATGATTAGACATACACACAAAACCAAAGCTTTTCGAGTTACAACGTGTTGATTAGGAAAAACAAGATAATTTCGCACGATGCAGTATTTCCTTAAAATGTGGTTTTCTAACAAATTTTGACGGAAGAAAATTCTCCTGTGGGTTCTCTTTTGATGCTACACGTTTAGACGTACACGCCACACCAAATCATTTCGAGTTAAAACGTGTTGTTTAGGAGATACAAGCTTGTACAAAGCATTATTTCTTCTCGTAAAATGTTTCCAATATATACGTATTTGTCTTTAATCTGCAACACTGTATTTCCTTATAACATGGTATTCTTACATATTCTTTCGAGAGAAAACTCTCCTGTGCCTTCTCTTTTGAGGCTACATGCTTAGACATACACGCAACACCAAAGATTTTCGAGTCAGGATGTTTTGTTTAGGAAAAAATAGATAATTTCGCACAATGCCGGATTTCCTTAAAACGTGGTTGTCTGAAAAATTTTGACGAAAATAAATTCTACTGTGGGTTCTCTTTTGAGGCTACACGTTTAGACGCACATGCCACACCAAATCTTTTCGAGTTACAACGTGTTGTTTAGGAGATACAAGCTAATTTTGTACGATAAGTTATTTCTTCTCGTAAAGTTTAAGTGTTTCCAATATGTACGTATTTGTCTTTACTCTGCAACACTGTATTTCCTTATAACGTGGTATTCTTACATATCCTTTCGAGAGAAAACTCTCCTGTGCCTTCTCTTTTGAGGCTACACGCTTAGAAATACACACAACACCAAAGCTTTTCAAGTTACAACGTGTTGTTTAAGAAAAACAAGATAATTTCGCACGATGCGGGATTTCCTTAAAATGTGGTTTTCTGACAAATATTGACGAAAGAAATTCTCCTATGGGTTCTCTTTTGAGGCTACACGTTTTGTCATATATGCCGCACCAAATCCTTTCGTTTTACAAAGTGTTGTTTAGGAGATACAAGCTATTTTTTACGATGTGTTATTATTTCTCATAAAGTTTAAGTGTTTCCAATACGTACTTATTTGTCTTTACTCTGCAACACTTTATTTCCTTATAACGTGGTATTCTTACATATTCTTTCGAGAGAAAACTCTCCATTGCCGTCTCTTTTGAGGCTACACGCTAAGACTTACACGCAACACCAAAGCTTTTCGAGTTACAACGTGTTGTTTAGGAAAAACAAGATAATTACACACGATGCGGGATTTCCTTAAAACGTGGTTTTCTGACAAATTTTGAGGAAAGAAAATTCTCTTGTGGGTTCTCTTTTGAGGCTACACGTTTAGATATACATGCCACACCAAATCTTTTCAAGTTACAACGTGCTGTTGAGGAGATACAAGCTAATTTTGTATGATGCATCATTTCTTCTCGTAAAGTTTAAGTGTTTCCAATAAGTGCTTGTCTTTACTCTGCAACACTGTATTTCCTTATAACGTGGTATTCTTACATATTCTTTTGAGAGAAAACTCTCTTGTGCCTTCTCTTTTGAGGCTACACGCCTAGACATACACGCAACACCAAAGCTTTTCAAGTTACGATGTGTTGTTTAGAAAAAAACAAGATATTTTCGCACGATGCGGGATATCCTTAAAACATGGTTTTCTGACAAATTTTGACGAAAGAAAATTCTCCTGAGGGTTCCCTTTTAAGGCTACATGTTTAGTTGTAAACGCCACACCAAATCGTTTCGAGTTACAACGTGTTGTTTAGGAGATATAAGCTAATTTTGTATGATGCTTTATTTCTTCTCTAAAGTTTAAGTGTTTCCACTACGTACGTAATTGTCTTTACTCTGCAACACTGTATTTCCTTATAACGTGGTATTCTTACATATTGTTTCGAGAGAAAACTCTCCTGTGCCTTCTCTTTTGAGGCTACACGCTTAGACATACACGCAACACCAAAGCTTTTTGCGTTAAGATGAGTTGTTTTGGAAAAACAAGATAATTTTGCAAGATGCGGGATTTCCTTAAAACATGGTTTTCTGACAAATTTTGACAAAGAAAATTCTCCTGTGGGTTCTCTTTTGAGGCTACACGTTTAGACTTACACGCCACACCAAATCTTTTCGAGTAACAACGTGTTGTTTAGGAGATACAAGCTAATTTTTTACGATGAGTTATTTCTTCTCGTAAAGTTTAAGTGTTTCCAATACGTACGTATTTGTCTTTATCTGCAACACTGTATTTCCTTATAACGTGGTATTCTTACATATTCTTTCGAGAGAAAACTCTCCTGTGCCTTCTCTTTTCAGGCTACACGGTTAGACATACACGCAACACCAAAGCTTTTCGAATTACAACGTGTTGTTTAGGCAAAACAAGATAATTTCGCACGATGCAGGATTTCCTTAAAACGTGGTTTTCTGACAAATTTTGACGAATGAAAATTCTCCTGTGGGTTCTCTTTTGAGGCTATATGTTTAGACATACAAGCCATACCAAATATTTTCGAGTTACAACGTGTTGTTTAGGAGATACAAGCTAATTTTGTACGATGCGTTATTTCTACTCGTAAAGTTTCTCCAGTACGTACATATTTGTCTTTATTCTGCAAAACTGTATTTCTTTATAACGTGGTATTCTTACATATTCTTTCGAGAGAAAACTCTCCTGTGCCTTCTCTTTTGAGGCTACACGCTTAGACATACACGCAACACCAAAGCTTTTCGAGTTACAACATGTTGATTAGGAAAAACAAGATAATTTCGCTCGATGCGGGATTTCCTTAAAACATGGTTTTCTGACAAATTTTGACGAAAGAAAATTATCCTGTGGGTTCTCTTTTGAGGCTACACGTTTAGACGTACACACCCCACCAAATCTTTTCGAGTTACAACGTGTTGTTTAGGAGATACAAGCTAATTTTTACGATGCGTTATTTCTTCTCGGAACGTGTTTCCAATAAGTATGTATTTGTCTTTACTCTGCAACATTCGATTTCCTTATAACGTGGTATTCTTACATATTTTTTCAAGACAAAACTCTCCTGTGCGTTCTCCTTTGAGGCTACATGCTAAGACATACTCGCAACACCAATGCTTTTCATGTTACAACATGTTGTTTAGGAAAAATAAGATAATTTCGCACGATATGGGATTTCCTTAAAACCTGGTTTTCTGACAAATTTTGACGAAAGAAAATTCTCCTGTAGGTTCTCTTTTGAGGCTACACGTTTAGATGTACACGCCACACCAAGTCTTTTCGAGTTACAATGTGTTGTTTAGGAGATACAAGCTAATTTTTTAAGATGCGTTATTTCTTCTCATAAACTTTAAGTGTTTCCAATAGGTACGTATTTGTCTTTATTCTGCAAAACTGTATTTCCTTATAACGTGGTATTCTTACATATTCTTTCGAGAGAAAACTCTCCTGTGCCTTCTCTTTTGAGGCTACACACTTAGACATACACGCAACACCAAAACTTTTGAGTTACAACATGTTGTTTAGGAAAAACAAAATAATTTCGCACGATGCGGGATTTCCTTAAAACTTGGTTTTCTGACAAATTTTGATGAAAGAAAATTCTCCTGTGGGTTCTCTTTTGAGGCTACACGTTTAGACATACACGCCACACCAAATCTTTTCGAGTTACAACGTGCTGTTTATGAGATACAAGCTAATTTTTTACGATGCATTTTTTATTCTCGTAAAGTTTAAGTGTTTCCAATAGGTACGTATTTGTCTTTACTCTGCAACACTGTATTTCCTTATAACGTGGTATTCCTACATATTCTTTCCAGAGAAAACTCTCCTGTGCCTTTTCTTTTGAGGCTACGCGCTTAGACATACACGCAAGACCAAAGCATTTTGTGTTACAACGTGTTGATTAGGAAAAACAAGATAAATTCGCACGATGCCGGATTTCCTTAAAACGTGGTTTTCTGACAAATTTTGACGAAAGAAAATTCTCCTGTGGGTTCTCTTTTGAGGCTACACGTTTAGACGTACAAGCCACTCCAAATCTTTTCGAGTTACAACGTGTTGTTTAGGAGATACAAACTAATTTTGAACGGGGCGTTATTTCTTCTCCTAAAGTGTTTCCAAAATGTACGTATTTGTCTTTACTTTGCAACACTGTATTTCCTTATAACGTGGTATTCTTACATATTCTTTTGAGAGAAAACTCTCATTTGCCTTCTCTTTTGAGGCTACAAGCTTAGACATACACGCAACACCAAAGCTTTTCGAGTTATAACGTGTTCTTTAGGAAAAACAAGATAATTTCACATGATGCCGGATTTCCTTAAACGTGGTTTTCTGACAAATTTTGACCAAAGAAAATTCTCCTGTGGGTTCTCCTTTGAGGCTACACGTTTAGACGTACACGCCACACCAAATCTTTTCGAGTTACAACGTGCTGTTTAGGAGATACAACCTAATTTTGTACGATGCGTTATTTCTTCTTGTAAAGTGTTTCCACTATGTATGTATTTGTCTTTACTCTGCCACACTGTATTTCCTTATAACGTGGTATTCTTATGTATTCTTTCGAGAGTATACTCTCCTGTGCCTCTTCTTTTTTGATGCTACTCGCTTAGACATACACGCAACAACAAAGCTTTTCGAGTTAAAACTTGTTGTTTAGGAAAAACAAGATAATTTCACACGATGCGTGATTTCCTTAAAACGTGGTTTTCTAAAAAAAATTTGAAGAACAAAATTCTCCAGTGGGTTCTCATTTGAGGCTACACGTTTAGACGTACACGCCACACCAAATCTTTTCGAGTTACAACGTGTAGTTTAGGAGATACAAGCTAATTTTGTACGATGGGTTATTTCTTCTTGTAAAGTGTTTCCAATATGTACGTATTTGTCTTTACTCTGCAACACAGTATTTCCTTATAACGTGGTATTCTTACATATTCTTTTGAGAAAACTCTCCTGTGCCTTCTTTTTTGAGGCTACATGCTTAGACATACACGCAACACCAAAGCTTTTCGAGTTATAATATGTTGTTTTGGAAAAACAAGATAATTTCGCACAATGCGGGATTTCTTTAAAACGTGGTTTCTGACAAATATTGATGAATGAAAATTTTCCTGTGGGTTCTCTTTGAAGCTACACGTTTAGACGTACACGCCACACCAAATCTTTTCGAGTTACAACGTGCTGTTTAGGAGATACAAACTAATTTTGTACGATGCATTATTTCTTCTCGTATAGTTTAAGTGTTTCCAATATGTACGTATTTGTCTTTTCTCTACAACATTGTATTTCCTTATAACGTGGTATTCTTACATATTCTTTCGAGAGAAAACTCTCCTGTGCCTTCTCTTTTGAGGCTACACGCTTAGACATACACGCAATACGAAAGCTTTTCGAGTTACAACATGCTGTTTAGGAAAAACAAGATAATTTCGCCCGATGCGGGATTTCCTTAAAACGTGGTTTTCTGACAAATATTGACAAAAGAAAATTCTCCTGTGGGCTCTCTTTTGAGGCTACACGTTTAGACATACACGCCACACCAAATCTTTTCGAGTTACAACATGTTGTTTAGGAGATACAACCTAATTTTGTAAGATGTGTTATTTCTTCTCGTAAAGTGTTTCCAGTACATACGTATTTGTCTTTACTCTGCAACACTGTATTTCCTTATAACGTGGTATTCTTACATATTCTTTCGAGAGAAAACTCTCCTGTGCCTTCTCTTTTGAGGCTACACGCTTAGACATACAGGCAAAACCAAAGCATTTCGTGTTACAACGTCTTGATTAGGAAAAATAAGATAATTTTGCACGATGCGGGATTTCCTTAAAACGTGGTTTTCTGAAAAATTTTGACGAAAGAAAATTCTCCTGTTGGTTCTCTTTTGAGGCTACACGTTTAGACGTACATGACACACCAAATCTTTTTGAGTTACAACGTGTTGTATAGGAGATACAAGCTAATATTGTACGAAGCGTTATTTCTTCTCGTAAAGTGTTTCCAATACGTACGTATTTGTCTTTACTCTGCAACACTGTATTTCCTTATAACGTGGTATTCTTACATATTCTTTCGAGAGAAAACTCTCCTTTGCCTTCTCTTTTGAGGCTACACGCTTAGACATATATGCAACACCAAAGCTTTTCGAGTTACAACGTGTTGTTTAGGAAAAACAAGATAATTTCGCACGATGAGGGATTTCTTTAAAACGTTGTTTTCTGACAAATTTTGACGAAAGAAAATTCTCCTGTGGGTTCTCTTTTGAGCCTACAAGTTTAGACGTACACGCTGCACCAAATCCTTTCGAGTTACAACGTGTTCTTTAGGAGATATAAGCTAATTTTGTACGAAGCGTTATTTCTCCTCGTAAAGTGTTTCCAATATGTAACTATTTGTCTTTACTCTGCAGCTCTGTATTTCCTTATAACGTGGTATGCTTACATATTCTTTCGAGAAAAAAACTCTCCTGTGCCTACTCTTTTGAGGCTACACGTTTACCCATACACGCAACACCAAATCTTTTCGAGTTACTACGTGTTGTTTAGGAAAAACAAGATAATTTCGCACGATGCCGAATTTCCTTAAAACGTGGTTTTCTGACGAATGTTGACGAAAGAAAATTCTCCTGTGGGTTCTCTTTTGAGGCTACACGTTTAGACGTACACCCCACACCATGTCTTTACGAGTTACAAAGTGTTGTATAGGAGATACTAGCTAATATTGTACGAAGCGTTATTTCTTCTCCTAAAGTGTTTCCAATACGTACGTATTTGTCTTTACTCTGCAACACTGTATTTCCTTATAACGTGGTATTCTTACATATTATTTCGAGAGAAAACTCTCCTTTGCCTTCTCTTCTGAGGCTACACGCTTACACATACACGCAAATCCAAAGCTTTTCGAATTACAACGTGTTGTTTAGGAAAAACAAGATAATTTCGCACCATGCGGGATTTCCTTAAAACGTGGTTTTCTGACAAATTACGACGAAAGAAAATTCTCCTATGGGTTATCTTTTGAGGCTACCCATTTAGACGTACATGCCACACGAAATCCTTTCGAGTTACAACGTGTTGTTTAGGAGATACAAGCTAATTTGCTATGATGCATTATTTCTTCTCCTAAAGTGTTTCCAATACATACGTATTTTTCTTTACTCTGCAACACTGTATTTCCTTATAACGTGGTATTCTTACATATTCTTTCGAGAGAAAACTCTCCTGTGCATTCTCTTTTGAGGCTACACGCTTAGACATACACGCAACACCAAAGCTTTTCGAGTTACAACGTGCTGTTTAGGAAAAAAATAGATAATTTAGCACGATGCTGGATTTCCATAAAACGTGGTTTTCTGACAAAATTTGACGAAAGAAAATTCTCCTGTGGGTTCACTTTTGAGGCTACCCATTTAGACGTACACGCCACACCAAATCCTTTCGAGTTAAAACGTGTTGTTTAGGAGATACAAGTTAATTTTGTACGATGCGTTATTTCTTCTCTTAAAGTGTTTCCAATACGTACATATTTGTCTTTACTCTGCAACACTGTATTTCCTTATAACGTGGTATGCTTACATATTCTTTCGAGAGAAAACTCTCCTGTGCCTACACTTTTGAGGCTACAAGCTTACCCATACACGCAACACCAAAGCTTTTCGAGTTACAACGTGTTGTTTAGGAAAAACAAGATCATTTCGCACGATGCCGGATTTCCTTAAAACGTGGTTTTCTGACAAATTTTGACGAAAGAAAATTCTCCTGTGGGTTCTCTTTTGAGGCTACACGTTGAGACGTACACGCCACACCAAGTCTTTTCGAGTTACAACGTGTTGTATAGGAAATACAAGCTAATTTTGTACGAAGCGTTATTTCTTCTCGTAAAGTGTTTCCAATATGTGCATATTTGTCTTTACTACGCAATACTGTATTTCCTTATAACGTGGTATTCTTACATATTCTTTTGAGAGAAAACTCTCCTGTACCTTCTCTTTTGAGGCTACATGCTTAGCCATACATGCAACACCAAAGATTTTCGAGTTACTACATGTTGTTTAGGAAAAACAAGATAATTTCTCACGATGACGGATTTCCTTAAATCGTTGTTTTCTGACGAATTTTGACGAAAGAAAATTCTCCTGTGGGTTCTATTTTGAGGCTACACGTATAGACGTACACGCCACACCAAATCCTTTCGAGTTACAACGTGTTGTTTAGGAGATACAAGCTAATTTTGTATGATGCTTTATTTCTTCTCGTAAAGTGTTTCTAATACGTAAGTATTTGTCTTTACTCTGCAACACTGTATTTCCTTATAACGTGGTATTCTTACATATTCTTTCGAGAGAAAACTCTCCTGTGCCTTCTCTTTTGAGGCTACACGGTTAGACATACAGGCAAAACCAACGCATTTTGTGTTACAACGTGTTGATTAGGAAAAATAAGATAATTTCGCACAATGCGGGATTTCCTTAAAACGTGGTTTTCTGATGAATTTTGACAAAAGAAAATTCTCCCGTTGGTTCTCTTTTGAGGCTACACGTTTAGACGTACACGCCACACCAAATCTTTTCGAGTTACAACGTGTTGTATAGGAGACACAAGCTAATTTTGTACGAAGCGTTATTTCTTCTTGTAAAGTGTTTCCAATACGTACGTATTTGTCTTTACTCTGCAACAATGTATTTCCTTATAACGTGGTATTCTTACATATTCTTTCGAGAGAAAAATCTCCTGTGCCTTCTCTATTGAGGATACACGCTTAGACATACACGCAACACCAAAGCTTTTCTAGTTACAACGTGTTGTTTAGGAAAATCAAGATAATTTTGCACGATGTGGGATTTCCTTAAAACGTGTTTTTCTGACGAATTTTGACGAAAGAAAATTCTCCTGTGGGTTCTCTTTTGAGGCTACAAGTTTAGACATACACGCACACCAAATCCTTTCGAGTTACAACGTGTCTTTAGGAGATACAAGCTAATTTTGTATGATGCATTATTTCTTCTTGTAAAGTGTTTCCAATACGTACGTATTTGTCTTCACTCTGCAGCACTGTATTTCCTTATAACGTGGTATTCTTACATATTCTTTCGAGAGAAAACTCTCCTGTGCCTTCTCTTTTGAGCCTACACGCTTAGACATACATGTAACACCAAAGCTTTTCGAGTTACAAAGTGTTATTTAGGAAAAACAAGATAATTTAGCACGATGCGGGATTTCTATAAAACGTGGTTTTCTGACAAATTTTGACGGAAGAAAATTCTCCTGTGGGTTCTCTATTGAGGCTACACGTTTAGATGTACATGACACACCAAATCTTTTCGAGTTACAACGTGTTGTATAGGAGATACAAGCTAATATTGTACGAAGCGTTATTTCTTCTTGTAAAGTGTTTCCAATACGTACTTATTTGTCTTTACTCTGCAACACTGTATTTCCTTATAACGTGGTATTCTTACATATTCTTTCGAGAGAAAACTCTCCTTTGCCTTCTCTTTTGAGGCTACACGCTTACCCATAAACGCAACACCAAAGCTTTCGAGTTACAACGTGCTGTTTAGGAAAAACAAGATCATTTCGCACTATGCCGGATTTCCTTTAAACGTGGTTTTTTGACAAATTTTCACGAAAGAAAATTCTCCTGTGGGTTCTCTTTTGAGGCTACATGTTTAGACGTACATGTCACACCAAATCTTTTCGAGTTACAACTTGTTTAGGAGATACAAGCTAATTTTGTAAGATGTTTTATTTCTTTTTGTAAAGTGTTTCCAATACATACGTATTTGTCTTTACTCTGCAACACTGTATTTCCTTATAACGTGGTATGCTTACATATTCTTTCGAGAGAAAACTCTCCTGTGCCTACTCTTTTGAGGCTACAAGCTTACCCATACACGCAGCACCAAAGCTTTTCGAGTTACGACGTGTTGTTTAGGAAAAACAAGATCATTTCGCACGATGCCGGATTTCCTTAAAACGTGGTTTTCTGACAAATCTTGACGAAAGAAAATTCTCCTGTGGGTTCTCTTTTGAGGCTACACGTTTAGACATACACGCCACACCAAATCTTTTCGAGTTACAACTTGTTGTTTAGGAGATACAAGCTAATGTTTTAAGAAGAGTTATTTCTTCTCGTAAAGTGTTTCCAATATGTACGTATTTGTCTTTACTATGCAACACTGTATTTCCTTATAACGTGGTATTCTTACATATTCTTTCGAGAGAAAACTCTCCTTTGCCTTCTCTTTTGAGTCTACACGCTAAGACATACACGCAACACCAAAGCTTTTCGAGTGACAACGTGTTTTTGAGGAAAAACATGATAATTTCGCACGATGCGGGGTTTCCTTAAAACGTGGTTTTCTGAAAAATTTTGAGGAATGAAAATTCTCCTGTGGGTTCTGTTTTGAGGCTACACATTTAGACATACATGCCACACCAAATCTTTTCGAGTTACAACGTGTAGTTTAGGAGATACAAGCTAATTTTTACGATGCGTTATTTCTTCTTGTACAGTGTTTCCAATACTTATGTATTTGTCTTTACTCTGCAACACTGTATTTCCTTATAACGTGGTATTCTTACATATTCTTTCGAGAGAAAACTCTCCTGTGCCTTCCCTTTTGAGGCTACATGCTTAGACATACACACAACACCAAAGCTCTTCGAGTTACAACGTGTTGTTTAGGAAAACCTAGATAATTTCGCACGATGCGGGATTTCCATAAAACGTGGTTTTCTGAAAATTTTGACGGAAGAAAATTCTCCTGTGGGTTCTCTTTTGAGGCTACACGTTTGGACGTACACGCCACACCAAACCTTTTCGAGTTACAACGTGTTGTATAGGAGATACAAGCTAATTTTGTACGAAGCGTTATTTCTTCTCGTAAAGTGTTTCCAATACGTACCTATTTGTCTTTACTCTGCAACAATGTATTTCTTTATAACGTGGTATTCTTACATATTCTTTCAAGAGAAAACTCTCCTGTGCCTTCTCTTTTGAGGCTGCACACTTAGACATATAGGCAACACCAAAGCTTTTCGAGTTACAACGTGTTTTTAGGAGATACAAGTTAATTTTGTACGATGCGTTATTTCTTCTCTTGAAGTTTTTCCAATAAGTATGTATTTATCTTTACTCTGCAACACTGTATTTCCTTATAACGTGCTATTCTTACATATTCTTTCAAGAGAAAACTCTCCTGTGCCTTCTCTTTTGAGGCTACACGCTTAGACATACAGGCAAAACCAAAGCATTTCGTTTTACAACGTGTTGATTAGGAAAAATAAGATAATTTCGCACGATGCAGGATTTCATTAAAACGTGGTTTTCTGACAAATTTTGACGAAAGAAAATTCTCCTGTTGTTTCTCTTTTGAGGCTACATGTTTAGACGTACACGCCACACAAAATTTTTTCGAGTTACCACTTGTTGTATAGGAGATACAAGCTAATTTTGTATGAAGCGGTTTTACTTCTCGTAAAGTGTTTCCAATACATACGTATTTGTCTTTACTCTGCAACACTGTATTTCCTTATAACGTGGTATTCTTACATATTCTTTCGAGAGAAAACTCTCCTGTGCCTTCTCTTTTGAGCCTACACGCTTAGACATACACGTAACACCAAAGCTTTTCGAGTTACAAAGTGTTGTTTAGGAAAAACAAGATAATTTAGCACGATGCGGGATTTCCATAAAACGTGTTTTTCTGACAAATTTTGACGAAAGAAAATTCTCCTGTGGGTTCTCTTTTGAGGCTACTCGTTTAGACGTACATGCCACACCAAATCTTTTCGAGTTACAACGTGTTGTTTAGGAGATACGAGTTAATTTTGTACGATGGGTTATTTCTTTTCTTAAAGTGTTTCCAAAACGTACGTATTTGTCTTTACTCTGCAACACTGTATTTCTTTATAACGTGGTATGCTTACATATTCTTTCGAGAGAAAACTCTCCTTTGCCTTCTCTTTTGAGGCTACACGCTTACCCATAAACGCAACACCAAAGCTTTCGAGTTACAACGTGCTGTTTAGGAAAATCGAGACCATTTCGCACTATGCCGGATTTCCTTTAAACGTGGTTTTTTGACAAATTTTCACGAAAGAAAATTCTCCTGTGGGTTCTCTTTTGAGGCTACATGTTTAGACGTACATGTCACACCAAATCTTTTCGAGTTACAACTTGTTTAGGAGATACAAGCTAATTTTGTAAGATGTTTTATTTCTTTTTGTAAAGTGTTTCCAATACATACGTATTTGTCTTTACTCTGCAACACTGTATTTCCTTATAACGTGGTATGCTTACATATTCTTTCGAGAGAAAACTCTCCTGTGCCTACTCTTTTGAGGCTACAAGCTTACCCATACACGCAGCACCAAAGCTTTTCGAGTTACGACGTGTTGTTTAGGAAAAACAAGATCATTTCGCACGATGCCGGATTTCCTTAAAACGTGGTTTTCTGACAAATTTTGACGAAAGAAAATTCTCCTGTGGGTTCTCTTTTGAGGCTACACGTTTAGACATACACGCCACACCAAATCTTTTCGAGTTACAACTTGTTGTTTAGGAGATACAAGCTAATATTTTAAGAAGAGTTATTTCTTCTCGTAAAGTGTTTCCAATATGTACGTATTTGTCTTTACTATGCAACACTGTATTTCCTTATAACGTGGTATTCTTACATATTCGTTCGAGAAAAAACTCTCCTGTGCCTTCTCTTTTGAGTCTACACGCTAAGACATACACGCAACACCAAAGCTTTTCAAGTGACAACGTGTTTTTGAGGAAAAACATGATAATTTCGCACGATGCGGGATTTCCTTAAAACGTGGTTTTCTGAAAAATTTTGAGGAATGAAAATTCTCCTGTGGGTTCTGTTTTGAGGCTACACATTTAGACATACATGCCACACCAAATCTTTTCGAGTTACAACGTGTAGTTTAGGAGATACAAGCTAATTTTTACGATGCGTTATTTCTTCTTGTACAGTGTTTCCAATACTTATGTATTTGTCTTTACTCTGCAACACTGTATTTCCTTATAACGTGGTATTCTTACATATTCTTTCGAGAGAAAACTCTCCTGTGCCTTCCCTTTTGAGGCTACATGCTTAGACATACACACAACACCAAAGCTCTTCGAGTTACAACGTGTTGTTTAGGAAAAACTAGATAATTTCGCACGATGCGGGATTTCCATAAAACGTGGTTTTCTGAAAATTTTGACGGAAGAAAATTCTCCTGTGGGTTCTCTTTTGAGGCTACACGTTTGGACGTACACGCCACACCAAACCTTTTCGAGTTACAACGTGTTGTATAGGAGATACAAGCTAATTTTGTACGAAGCGTTATTTCTTCTCGTAAAGTGTTTCCAATACGTACCTATTAGTCTTTACTCTGCAACAATGTATTTCTTTATAACGTGGTATTCTTACATATTCTTTCAAGAGAAAACTCTCCTGTGCCTTCTCTTTTGAGGCTGCACACTTAGACATACAGGCAACACCAAAGCTTTTCGAGTTACAACGTGTTTTTAGGAGATACAAGTTAATTTTGTACGATGCGTTATTTCTTCTCTTGAAGTTTTTCCAATAAGTATGTATTTATCTTTACTCTGCAACACTGTATTTCCTTATAACGTGCTATTCTTACATATTCTTTCAAGAGAAAACTCTCCTGTGCCTTCTCTTTTGAGGCTACACGCTTAGACATACAGGCAAAACCAAAGCATTTCGTTTTACAACGTGTTGATTAGGAAAAATAAGATAATTTCGCACGATGCAGGATTTCATTAAAACGTGGTTTTCTGACAAATTTTGACGAAAGAAAATTCTCCTGTTGTTTCTCTTTTGAGGCTACATGTTTAGACGTACACGCCACACAAAATTTTTTCGAGTTACCACTTGTTGTATAGGAGATACAAGCTAATTTTGTATGAAGCGGTTTTACTTCTCGTAAAGTGTTTCCAATACATACGTATTTGTCTTTACTCTGCAACACTGTATTTCCTTATAACGTGGTATTCTTACATATTCTTTCGAGAGAAAACTCTCCTGTGCCTTCTCTTTTGAGCCTACACGCTTAGACATACACGTAACACCAAAGCTTTTCGAGTTACAAAGTGTTGTTTAGGAAAAACAAGATAATTTAGCACGATGCGGGATTTCCATAAAACGTGTTTTTCTGACAAATTTTGACGAAAGAAAATTCTCCTGTGGGTTCTCTTTTGAGGCTACTCGTTTAGACGTACATGCCACACCAAATCTTTTCGAGTTACAACGTGTTGTTTAGGAGATACGAGTTAATTTTGTACGATGGGTTATTTCTTTTCTTAAAGTGTTTCCAAAACGTACGTATTTGTCTTTACTCTGCAACACTGTATTTCTTTATAACGTGGTATGCTTACATATTCTTTCGAGAGAAAACTCTCCTTTGCCTTCTCTTTTGAGGCTACACGCTTACCCATAAACGCAACACCAAAGCTTTCGAGTTACAACGTGCTGTTTAGGAAAATCGAGACCATTTCGCACTATGCCGGATTTCCTTTAAACGTGGTTTTTTGACAAATTTTCACGAAAGAAAATTCTCCTGTGGGTTCTCTTTTGAGGCTACATGTTTAGACGTACATGTCACACCAAATCTTTTCGAGTTACAACTTGTTTAGGAGATACAAGCTAATTTTGTAAGATGTTTTATTTCTTTTTGTAAAGTGTTTCCAATACATACGTATTTGTCTTTACTCTGCAACACTGTATTTCCTTATAACGTGGTATGCTTACATATTCTTTCGAGAGAAAACTCTCCTGTGCCTACTCTTTTGAGGCTACAAGCTTACCCATACACGCAGCACCAAAGCTTTTCGAGTTACGACGTGTTGTTTAGGAAAAACAAGATCATTTCGCACGATGCCGGATTTCCTTAAAACGTGGTTTTCTGACAAATTTTGACGAAAGAAAATTCTCCTGTGGGTTCTCTTTTGAGGCTACACGTTTAGACATACACGCCACACCAAATCTTTTCGAGTTACAACTTGTTGTTTAGGAGATACAAGCTAATATTTTAAGAAGAGTTATTTCTTCTCGTAAAGTGTTTCCAATATGTACGTATTTGTCTTTACTATGCAACACTGTATTTCCTTATAACGTGGTATTCTTACATATTCGTTCGAGAAAAAACTCTCCTGTGCCTTCTCTTTTGAGTCTACATGCTAAGACATACACGCAACACCAAAGCTTTTCAAGTGACAACGTGTTTTTGAGGAAAAACATGATAATTTCGCACGATGCGGGATTTCCTTAAAACGTGGTTTTCTGAAAAATTTTGAGGAATGAAAATTCTCCTGTGGGTTCTGTTTTGAGGCTACACATTTAGACATACATGCCACACCAAATCTTTTCGAGTTACAACGTGTAGTTTAGGAGATACAAGCTAATTTTTACGATGCGTTATTTCTTCTTGTACAGTGTTTCCAATACTTATGTATTTGTCTTTACTCTGCAACACTGTATTTCCTTATAACGTGGTATTCTTACATATTCTTTCGAGAGAAAACTCTCCTGTGCCTTCCCTTTTGAGGCTACATGCTTAGACATACACACAGCACCAAAGCTCTTCGAGTTACAACGTGTTGTTTAGGAAAAACTAGATAATTTCGCACGATGCGGGATTTCCATAAAACGTGGTTTTCTGAAAATTTTGACGGAAGAAAATTCTCCTGTGGGTTCTCTTTTGAGGCTACACGTTTGGACGTACACGCCACACCAAACCTTTTCGAGTTACAACGTGTTGTATAGGAGATACAAGCTAATTTTGTACGAAGCGTTATTTCTTCTCGTAAAGTGTTTCCAATACGTACCTATTAGTCTTTACTCTGCAACAATGTATTTCTTTATAACGTGGTATTCTTACATATTCTTTCAAGAGAAAACTCTCCTGTGCCTTCTCTTTTGAGGCTGCACACTTAGACATACAGGCAACACCAAAGCTTTTCGAGTTACAACGTGTTTTTAGGAGATACAAGTTAATTTTGTACGATGCGTTATTTCTTCTCTTGAAGTTTTTCCAATAAGTATGTATTTATCTTTACTCTGCAACACTGTATTTCCTTATAACGTGCTATTCTTACATATTCTTTCAAGAGAAAACTCTCCTGTGCCTTCTCTTTTGAGGCTACACGCTTAGACATACAGGCAAAACCAAAGCATTTCGTTTTACAACGTGTTGATTAGGAAAAATAAGATAATTTCGCACGATGCAGGATTTCATTAAAACGTGGTTTTCTGACAAATTTTGACGAAAGAAAATTCTCCTGTTGTTTCTCTTTTGAGGCTACATGTTTAGACGTACACGCCACACAAAATTTTTTCGAGTTACCACTTGTTGTATAGGAGATACAAGCTAATTTTGTATGAAGCGGTTTTACTTCTCGTAAAGTGTTTCCAATACATACATATTTGTCTTTACTCTGCAACACTGTATTTCCTTATAACGTGGTATTCTTACATATTCTTTCGAGAGAAAACTCTCCTGTGCCTTCTCTTTTGAGCCTACACGCTTAGACATACACGTAACACCAAAGCTTTTCGAGTTACAAAGTGTTGTTTAGGAAAAACAAGATAATTTAGCACGATGCGGGATTTCCATAAAACGTGTTTTTCTGACAAATTTTGACGAAAGAAAATTCTCCTGTGGGTTCTCTTTTGAGGCTACTCGTTTAGACGTACATGCCACACCAAATCTTTTCGAGTTACAACGTGTTGTTTAGGAGATACGAGTTAATTTTGTACGATGGGTTATTTCTTTTCTTAAAGTGTTTCCAAAACGTACGTATTTGTCTTTACTCTGCAACACTGTATTTCTTTATAACGTGGTATGCTTACATATTCTTTCGAGAGAAAACTCTCCTTTGCCTTCTCTTTTGAGGCTACACGCTTACCCATAAACGCAACACCAAAGCTTTCGAGTTACAACGTGCTGTTTAGGAAAAACGAGATCATTTCGCACTATGCCGGATTTCCTTTAAACGTGGTTTTTTGACAAATTTTCACGAAAGAAAATTCTCCTGTGGGTTCTCTTTTGAGGCTACATGTTTAGACGTACATGTCACACCAAATCTTTTCGAGTTACAACTTGTTTAGGAGATACAAGCTAATTTTGTAAGATGTTTTATTTCTTTTTGTAAAGTGTTTCCAATACATACGTATTTGTCTTTACTCTGCAACACTGTATTTCCTTATAACGTGGTATGCTTACATATTCTTTCGAGAGAAAACTCTCCTGTGCCTACTCTTTTGAGGCTACAAGCTTACCCATACACGCAGCACCAAAGCTTTTCGAGTTACGACGTGTTGTTTAGGAAAAACAAGATCATTTCGCACGATGCCGGATTTCCTTAAAACGTGGTTTTCTGACAAATTTTGACGAAAGAAAATTCTCCTGTGGGTTCTCTTTTGAGGCTACACGTTTAGACATACACGCCACACCAAATCTTTTCGAGTTACAACTTGTTGTTTAGGAGATACAAGCTAATATTTTAAGAAGAGTTATTTCTTCTCGTAAAGTGTTTCCAATATGTACGTATTTGTCTTTACTATGCAACACTGTATTTCCTTATAACGTGGTATTCTTACATATTCGTTCGAGAAAAAACTCTCCTGTGCCTTCTCTTTTGAGTCTACACGCTAAGACATACACGCAACACCAAAGCTTTTCAAGTGACAACGTGTTTTTGAGGAAAAACATGATAATTTCGCACGATGCGGGATTTCCTTAAAACGTGGTTTTCTGAAAAATTTTGAGGAATGAAAATTCTCCTGTGGGTTCTGTTTTGAGGCTACACATTTAGACATACATGCCACACCAAATCTTTTCGAGTTACAACGTGTAGTTTAGGAGATACAAGCTAATTTTTACGATGCGTTATTTCTTCTTGTACAGTGTTTCCAATACTTATGTATTTGTCTTTACTCTGCAACACTGTATTTCCTTATAACGTGGTATTCTTACATATTCTTTCGAGAGAAAACTCTCCTGTGCCTTCCCTTTTGAGGCTACATGCTTAGACATACACACAACACCAAAGCTCTTCGAGTTACAACGTGTTGTTTAGGAAAACCTAGATAATTTCGCACGATGCGGGATTTCCATAAAACGTGGTTTTCTGAAAATTTTGACGGAAGAAAATTCTCCTGTGGGTTCTCTTTTGAGGCTACACGTTTGGACGTACACGCCACACCAAACCTTTTCGAGTTACAACGTGTTGTATAGGAGATACAAGCTAATTTTGTACGAAGCGTTATTTCTTCTCGTAAAGTGTTTCCAATACGTACCTATTAGTCTTTACTCTGCAACAATGTATTTCTTTATAACGTGGTATTCTTACATATTCTTTCAAGAGAAAACTCTCCTGTGCCTTCTCTTTTGAGGCTACACGCTTAGACATACAGGCAAAACCAAAGCATTTCGTTTTACAACGTGTTGATTAGGAAAAATAAGATAATTTCGCACGATGCAGGATTTCATTAAAACGTGGTTTTCTGACAAATTTTGACGAAAGAAAATTCTCCTGTTGTTTCTCTTTTGAGGCTACATGTTTAGACGTACACGCCACACAAAATTTTTTCGAGTTACCACTTGTTGTATAGGAGATACAAGCTAATTTTGTATGAAGCGGTTTTACTTCTCGTAAAGTGTTTCCAATACATACGTATTTGTCTTTACTCTGCAACACTGTATTTCCTTATAATGTGGTATTCTTACATATTCTTTCGAGAGAAAACTCTCCTGTGCTTTCTCTTTTGAGCCTACACGCTTAGACATACACGTAACACCAAAGCTTTTCGAGTTACAAAGTGTTGTTTAGGAAAAACAAGATAATTTAGCACGATGCGGGATTTCCATAAAACGTGTTTTTCTGACAAATTTTGACGAAAGAAAATTCTCCTGTGGGTTCTCTTTTGAGGCTACACGTTTAGACGTACATGCCACACCAAATCTTTTCGAGTTACAACGTGTTGTTTAGGAGATACGAGTTAATTTTGTACGATGGGTTATTTCTTTTCTTAAAGTGTTTCCAAAACGTACGTATTTGTCTTTACTCTGCAACACTGTATTTCTTTATAACGTGGTATGCTTACATATTCTTTCGAGAGAAAACTCTCCTTTGCCTTCTCTTTTGAGGCTACACGCTTACCCATAAACGCAACACCAAAGCTTTCGAGTTACAACGTGCTATTTAGGAAAAACAAGATCATTTCGCACTATGCCGGATTTCCTTTAAACGTGGTTTTTTGACAAATTTTCACGAAAGAAAATTCTCCTGTGGGTTCTCTTTTGAGGCTACATGTTTAGACGTACATGTCACACCGAATCTTTTCAAGTTACAATTTGTTTAGGAGATACAAGCTAATTTTGTAAGATGCTTTATTTCTTTTTGTAAAGTGTTTCCAATACGTACGTATTTGTCTTTACTCTGCAACACTGTATTTCCTTATGACGTGGTATGCTTACATATTCTTTCGAGAGAAAACTCTCCTGTGCCTACTCTTTTGAGGCTACAAGCTTACCCATACACGCAGCACCAAAGCTTTTCGAGTTACGACGTGTTGTTTAGGAAAAACAAGATCATTTCGCACGATGCAGGATTTCCTTAAAACGTGGTTTTCTGACAAATTTTGACGAAAGAAAATTCTCCTGTGGGTTCTCTTTTGAGGCTACACGTTTAGACATACACGCCACACCAAATCTTTTCGAGTTACAACTTGTTGTTTAGGAGATACAAGCTAATGTTTTAAGAAGAGTTATTTCTTCTCGTAAAGTGTTTCCAATATGTACGTATTTGTCTTTACTATGCAACACTGTATTTCCTTATAACGTGGTATTCTTACATATTCTTTCCAGAGAAAACTCTCCTGTGCCTTCTCTTTTGAGTCTACACGCTAAGACATACACGCAACACCAAAGCTTTTCGAGTGACAACGTGTTTTTGAGGAAAAACATGATAATTTCGCACGATGCGGGATTTCCTTAAAACGTGGTTTTCTGAAAAATTTTGAGGAATGAAAATTCTCCTGTGGGTTCTGTTTTGAGGCTACACATTTAGACATACATGCCACACCAAATCTTTTCGAGTTACAACGTGTAGTTTAGGAGATACAAGCTAATTTTTTCGATGCGTTATTTCTTCTTGTACAGTGTTTCCAATACTTATGTATTTGTCTTTACTCTGCAACACTGTATTTCCTTATAACGTGGTATTCTTACATATTCTTTCGAGAGAAAACTCTCCTGTGCCTTCCCTTTTGAGGCTACATGCTTAGACATACACACAACACCAAAGCTCTTCGAGTTACAACGTGTTGTTTAGGAAAAACTAGATAATTTCGCACGATGCGGGATTTCCATAAAACGTAGTTTTCTGAAAATTTTGACGGAAGAAAATTCTCCTGTGGGTTCTCTTTTGAGGCTACACGTTTGGACGTACACGCCACACCAAACCTTTTCGAGTTACAACGTGTTGTATAGGAGATACAGGCTAATTTTGTACGAAGCGTTATTTCTTCTCGTAAAGTGTTTCCAATACGTACCTATTCGTCTTTACTCTGCAACAATGTATTTCTTTATAACGTGGTATTCTTACATATTCTTTCGAGAGAAAACTCTCCTGTGCCTTCTCTTTTGAGGCTGCACACTTAGACATACAGGCAACACCAAAGCTTTTCGAGTTACAACGTGTTTTTAGGAGATACAAGTTAATTTTGTACGATGCGTTATTTCTTCTCTTGAAGTGTTTCCAATAAGTATGTATTTATCTTTACTCTGCAACACTGTATTTCCTTATAACGTGCTATTCTTACATATTCTTTCAAGAGAAATCTCTCCTGTGCCTTCTCTTTTGAGGCTACACGCTTAGACATACAGGCAAAACCAAAGCATTTCGTTTTACAACGTGTTGATTAGGAAAAATAAGATAATTTCGCACAATGCAGGATTTCATTAAAACGTGGTTTTCTGACAAATTTTGACGAAAGAAAATTCTCCTGTTGTTTCTCTTTTGAGGCTACATGTTTAGACGTACACGCCACACAAAATTTTTTCGAGTTACCACTTGTTGTATAGGAGATACAAGCTAATTTTGTATGAAGCGGTTTTTCTTCTCGTAAAGTGTTTCCAATACATACGTATTTGTCTTTACTCTGCAACACTGTATTTCCTTATAACGTGGTATTCTTACATATTCTTTCTAGATAAAACTCTCCTGTGCATTCCCTTTTGAGGCTACTCGCTTAGACATACACGCAACACCAAAGATTTTCGCGTTACAATGTGTTGTTTAGAATAAACAAGACAATTTCGCACGATGCCGGATTTCCCTAAAACATGGTTTTCTGACTAAATTTGAAGAAAGAAAATTCTCCTGTGGGTTCTCTTTTGAAGCTACACGTTTAGCCATACACGCCACTCCAAATCTTTTCGAGTTCCAACGTGTAGTTTAGGAGATACAAGCTAATTTTTACGATGCGTTATTTCTTCTCTTAAAGTGTTTCCAATATGTACGTATTTGTCTTTACTCTGCAACACTGTATTTCCTTATAACGTGGTATGCTTACATATTCTTTCGAGAGAAAACTCTCCTGTGCCTACACTTTTGAGGCTACACGCTTACCCATACACGCAACACCAAAGCTTTTCGAGTTAGGAAGTGTTGTTTAGGAAAAACAAGATCATTTCGCACGATGCCGGATTTCCTTAAAACGTGGTTTTCTGACAAATTTTGACGAAAGAAAATTCTCCTGTGGGTTCTCTTTTGAGGCTACACGTTTAGACGTACATGCCACACCAAATCTTTTCGAGTTCCAACGTGTAGTTTAGGAGATACAAGCTAATTTTTACGATGCGTTATTTCTTCTCTTAAAGTGTTTCCAATATGTACGTATTTGTCTTTACTCTGCAACACTGTATTTCCTTATAACTTGGTATGCTTATATATTCTTTCGAGAGAAAACTCTCCTGTGCCTACACTTTTGAGGCTACACGCTTACCCATACACGCAACACCAAAGCTTTTCGAGTTAGGAAGTGTTGTTTAGGAAAAACAAGATCATTTCGCACAATGCCGGATTTCCTTAAAACGTGGTTTTCTGACAAATTTCGACGAAAGAAAATTCTGCTGTTGGTTCTCTTTTGAGGCTACACGTTTAGACGTACACGCCACACCAAATCTTTTCGAGTTACAACTTGTTGTTTAGGAGATACAAGCTAATTTTGTACGATGCTTTATTTCTTCTCGTAAAGTGTTTCCAATATGTACGTATTTGTCTTTCCTCTGGGACACTGTATTTCCTTATAACGTGGTATTCTTACATATCTTTTGAGGGAAAACTCTCCTGTGCCTTCTCTCTTGAGGCTACATGCTTAGACATACAGGCAAAACCAAAGCATTTCGTGTTACAACGTGTTGATTAGGAAAAATAAGATAATCTCGCACGAGGCGGGATTTCCTTAAAACGAGGTTTTCTGACAAATTTTGACTAAAGAAAATTCTGCTCTCGGTTCTCCTTTAAGGCTACACGTTTAGACGTACACGCCACACCAAATCTTTTCGAGTTACCACTTGTTGTATAGGAGATACAAGCTAATTTTGTATGAAGCATTATTTATTCTCGTAAAGTGTTTCCAATACATATGTATATGTCTTTACTCTGAAACACTGTATTTCCTTATAACGTGGTATTCTTACATATTCTCTTGAGATAAAACTCTCCTGTGCGTTCTTTTTTGAGGCTACACGCTTAGACTTACACGCAACACCAAAGATTTTCGTGCTACAATGTGTTGATTAGAAAAAACAAGATATTGTGAAGGGGGTCATTTCCCTAATTTCTTTCTCAGCCTGCTTATCCTTTGAGTATAGGAAGGCCACTGATTTGCTGGAGTTGATTTTATAACCTGCCACTTTGCTAAAGTTGTTTATCAGCTGTAGGAGCTCTCTAGTGGAGTTCTTTAGGTCACTTAGGTAGACGATCATGTCGTCTGCAAATAATGATAGTTTGACTTCTTCCTTTCCAATTTGTATCCCTTTGACCTCCTTATGTTGTCGAATTGCCCGAGCTAGTACCTCAAATACAATATTGAAAAGATAAGGAGAAAGGGGGCAGCCTTGTCTGGTCCCTGATTTCAGTGGGATTGCTTCAAGTTTCTCTCCATTTAGTTTGATGCTGGCTACTGGTTTGCTGTATATTGCTTTTACTATGTTTAGGTATGGGCCTTGAATTCCTGTTCTCTCCAAGACTTTAAGCATGAAGGGATGCTGAATTTTGTCAAATGCTTTTTCAGCATCCAATGAAATGACCATGTGATTTTGTTCTTTGAGTTTGTTTATGTAGTGGATTGTATTGATGGATTTCCGTATATTGAACCAACCCTGCATTCCCGGGATAAAGCCTACTTGATCATGGTGGATGATCGTTTTGATGTGTTCTTGGATTCGGTTGGCAAGAATTTTATTGAGTATTTTTGCATCGATGTTCATAAGGGAAATTGGTCTGAAGTTCTCTTTGTTGGATCTTTTTGTGGCTTTGGTATCAGCGTAATTGTGGCTTCGTAGAAGGAATTGGGTAGTGTTCCTTCTGTTTCTATTTTGTGGAATAGTTTGAAGAGTATTGGTGTTAACTCTTCTTTGAAGGTCTGGTAGAATTCTGCACTGAAGCCATCTGGTCCTGTGCTTTTTTTGGTTGGAAGACTTTCTATGACTCCTTCTATTTCTTTAGGCATTATGGGACTGTTTAGATGGTCTAGTTGGTCCTGATTTAATTTTGGTATTTGGTATCTGTCAAGGAAATTGTCCATTTCCTCCAGATTCTCCAGTTGTGTTGAGTACAGGCTCTTGTAGTAGGATCTGATGATTTTTTGGATTTCCTCAGTTTCCGTTGTTATATCTCCCTTTTCATTTCTAAGTTTGTTAATTTGGATACTTTCTCTGTGCCCTTTGGTCAGTCTGGCTAAGGGTTTATCTATCTTGTTGATTTTCTCAAAGAACCAGCTCCTGGTTTTGTTGATTTTTTGTATGGTTCTCTTTGTTTCTACTTGATTGATTTCGACCCTGAGTTTGATGATTTCCTGCCTTCTACTCCTCCTGGGCGAAATAGCTTCTTTTTGTTCTAGGGCTTTCAGGTGTGTCATTAAGCTGGTAATGTATGCTCTCTCCATTTTCTTTTTGGAGGCACTCAGGGCTATGAGTTTTCCTCTTAGCACTGCTTTCATTGTGTCCCATAGATTTGGGTATGTTGTGTTTTCATTTTCATTATGTTCTAAAAAGTCTTTAACTTCTTTCTTTATTTCTTCCTTGACCAAGGTATCATTGAGTAGAGTATTGTTCAGTTTCCACGTGTATGTGGGTTTTCTGTTGTTTCTGTTGCTATTGAAGACCACTTTTACTCCATAGTGATCAGATAGGAGGCATGGGATTAGTTCTAACTTCTTATATTTGTTGAGGTCTGTCTTGTGACCAATTATATGGTCGATTTTGGAGAAGGTACCATGGGGTGACTCTTACCAAACATGTGAAAGATCTGTATGACAAGAACTTCAAGACTCTGAAGAAGGAAATGGAAGAAGACCTCAAAAAAATGGGAAAACCTCCCATGCTCATTGATCGGTAGAATCAATATAGTTAAAATGGCCATTTTGCCTAAAGCACTATACAGACTCAATGCAATACCCATCAAAATCCCAACTCAATTCTTCACAGAGTTAGAAAGAGCAATTATCAAATTCATCTGGAACAACAAAAAACCCAGGATAGCTAAAACTATTCTCAGCAACAAAAGAAAATCTGAGGGAATCAGTATCCCTGACCTCAAGCAATACTACAGAGCAATAGTGTTAAAAACTGCATGGTATTGATACAGTGACAGGCAGGAGGATCAATGGAACAGGATTGAAGATCGAGAAATGAATCCACACACCTATGACCACTTGATCCTCGACAAAGAGGCTGAAAACATCCAATGGAAAAAAGATAGCCTTTTCAACAAATGGTGCTGGTTCAACTGGAGGTCAGCATGCAGAAGAATGCGAATTGATCCATCCTTGTCTCCTTGTACTAAGCTCAAATCCAAATGGATCAAGGACCTCCACATAAAGCCAGACACTCTGAAGCTAATAGAAAAGAAACTGGGGAAGACCCTTGAGGACATCGGTACAGGGAGAAAGTTTCTGAACAGAACACCAATAGCGTATGCTCTAAGAGCAAGAATTGACAAATGGGACCTCATAAGGTTACAGAGTTTCTGTAAGGCAAAGGACACCATCAAGAGGACAAATCGGCAACCAACAAATTGGGAAAAGATCTTCACCAATCCTACATCAGATAGAGGGCTAATATCCAATATATATAAAGAACTCAAGAAGTTAGACTCCAGAAAACCGAACAACCCTATTAAGAAATGGGGTACAGAGTTAAACAAAGAATTCTCACCTGAAGAACTTCGGATGGCAGAGAAGCATCTTAAAAAATGCTCAACTTCATTTGTCATTAGGGAAATGCAAATCAAAACAACCCTAAGATTTCATCTTACACCAGTCAGAATGGCTAAGATTAAAAATTCAGGAGACAGCAGGTGTTGGAGAGGGTGTGGAGAAACTGCTGGTGGGCTTGCAAATTGGTACAACCACTCTGGAAATCAGTCTGGCGGTTCCTCCGAAAACTGGGAACCTCACTTCCAGAAGATCCTGCTATACCACTCATGGGCATATATCCAGAGGATTCCCCACCATGTAATAAGGATACATGCTCTACTATGTTCATAGCAGCCCTATATATAATTGCCAGATGCTGGAAAGAACCCAGGTATCCCTCAACAGAAGAGTGGATGCAAAAAATGTGGTATATCTACACAATGGAGTACTATTCAGCCATTAGAAACAATGAATTCATGAAATTCTTAGGCAAATGGAAGGAGCTAGAGAACATCATACTAAGTGAGGTAACCCAGACTCAAAAGGTGAATCATGGTATGCACTCACTAATAAGTGGTTATTAACCTAGAAAACTGGAATACCCAAAACATAATCCACACATCAAATGAGGTACAAGAAGAAAGGAGGAGTGGCCCCTGGTTCTTGAAAAACTCAGTGAAACAGTATTTGGCAAAACCAGAACGGGGAAGTGGGAAGGGGTGGGAGGGAGGACAGGGGAAGAGAAGGGACTATCGGGGAGTGGGGGGGCTAGAAAAGGGGAAATCATTTGAAATGTAAATAAATTATATTGAATAAAAAAAAGTAAAAAAAAAAAAGAAAGAAAGAAAGAAAAAACAAGATAATTGAGCACGATGCGGTATTTCCTTAAAACGTGGATTTCTGACAAATTTTGAAGAAAGAAAATTCTCCTGTGGGTTCTCTTTTGAGGCTATACCTTTAGACGTACACGCCACACCAAATCTTTTCGAGTTACAACGTGTAGTTTAGGAGATACAAGCTAATTTTTACGATGTGTTATTTCTTCTTGTAAAGTGTTTCCAATACTTAAGTATTTGTCTTTACTCTGCAACACTGTATTTCCTTATAACGTGGTATTCTTACATATTCTTTCGAGAGAAAACTCTCATGTGCCTTCCCTTTTGAGGCTACACGCTTAGAAATACACGCAACACCAAAGCTTTTCGAGTTACAATGTGTTGTTTAGGAAAAACAAGATAATTTCGCACGATGCGGAATTTCCATAAAACGTGGTTTTCTGACAAATTTTGACGAAAGAAAATTCTCCTGTGGGTTCTCTTTTGAGGCTACACGTTTAGACGTACACGCCACACCAAATCTTTTCGAGTTACAACGTGTGGTTTAGGAGATACAAGCTAATTTTTACAATGCGTTATTTCTTCTCTTAAAGTGTTTCCAATATGTACGTATTTGTCTTTACTCTGCAACACTGTATTTCCTTATAACGTGGTATGCTTACATATTCTTTCGAGAGAAAACTCTCCTGTGCCAACACTTTTGAGGCTACATGCTTACCCATACACACAACACCAAAGCTTTTCGAGTTACGAAGTGTTGTTTAGGAAAAATAAGATCATTTAGCACGATGCCGGATTTCCTTAAAACGTGGTTTTCTGACAAATTTTGAGGAAAGAAAATTCTCCTGTGGGTTCTCTTTTGAGGCTACACGTTTAGACGTACACGCCACACCAAATCTTTTCGAGTTACAACTTGTTGTTTAGGAGATACAAGCTAATTTTGTACGATGCTATATTTCTTCTCGTAAAGTGTTTCCAATACTTACGTATTTGTCTTTCCTCTGCGACACTGTATTTCCTTATAACGTGGTATTCTTACATATTCTTTTGAGAGAAAACTCTCCTGTGCCTTCTCTTTTGAGGCTACGCGCTTAGACATACGGGCAAAACCACAGCATTTCGTGTTACAACGTGTTGATTAGGAAAAATAAGATAATTTCGCACGATGCGGGATTTCCTTAAAACGTGGTTTTCTGACAAATTTTGACGAAAGAAAATTCTGCGGTTGGTTCTCTTTTGAGGCTACACGTTTAGATGTACACGCCACAACAAATCTTTTCGAGTTACCACTTGTTGTATAGGAGATACAAGCTAATTTTGTATGAAACGTTATTTCTTCTCGTAAAGTGTTTCCAATACATACGTATTTGTCTTTATTCTGAAACACTGTATTTCCTTATAACGTGGTATTCTTCCATATTCTCTCGAGATAAAACTCTCCTGTGCGTTCTCTTTTGAGGCTACATGCTTAGACTTACACGCAACACCAAAGATTTTCGCATTACAATGTGTTGATTAGAAAAAACAAGATAATAGAGCACGATGCGGTATTTCGTTAAAACGTGGATTTCTGACAAACTTTGAAGAAAGAAAATTCTCCTGTGGATTCTCTTTTGAGGCTACACGTTTAGACGTACATGCCACACCAAATCTTTTCGAGTTACAACGTGTAGTTTAGGAGATACAAGCTAATTTTTACGATGCGTTATTTCTTCTTATAAAGTGTTTCCAATATTTATGTATTTGTCTTTACTCTGCAACACTGTATTTCCTTATAATGTGGTATTCTTACATATTCTTTCGAGACAAAACTCTCCTGTGCCTTCCCTTTAAGGCTACATGCTTAGAAATACACGCAACACCAAAGGTTTTCGAGTTACAACGTGTTGTTTAGGAAAAACAAGATAATTTCGCACGATGCGGAATTTCCATAAAACGTGGTTTTCTGACAAATTTTGACGAAAGATAATTCTCCTGTGGGTTCTCTTTTGAGGCTACACGTTTAGACGTACACGCCACACCAAATCTTTTCGAGTTACAACGAGTAGTTTAGGAGATACAAGCTAATTTTTACGATGCGTTATTTCTTCTCTTAAAGTGTTTCCAATATGTACGTATTTGTTTTTACTCTGCAACACTGTATTTCCTTATAACGTGGTATGCTTACATATGCTTTCAAGAGAAAACTCTCCTGTGACTACACTTTTGAGGCTAGAGGTTTACCCATACACGCAACACCAAAGCTTTTCAAGTTAAGACGTGTTGTTTAGGAAAAACAAGATCATTTCGCACGATGCCGGATTTCCTTAAAACGTGGTTTTCTGACAAATTTTGACAAAAGAAAATTCTCCTGTGGGTTCTCTTTTGAGGCTACACGTTTAGACGTACACGCCACACCAAATCTTTTCGAGTTACAACTTGTTGTTTAGGAGATACAAGCTAATTTTGTACGATGCTTTATTTCTTCTCGTAAAGTGTTTCCAATACATACGTATTTGTCTTTACTCTGCTACACTGTATTTCCTTATAACGTGGTATTCTTACATATTCTTTCGAGAGAAAACTCTCCTGTGCCTTCCCTTTTGAGGCGACACGCTTAGACATACAGGCAAAACCAAAGCATTTCGTGTTACAACGTGTTGATTGGGAAAAATAAGATAGTTTCGCACGATGCGGGATTTCCTTAAAAGGTGGTTTTCTGACAAATTTTGATGAAAGAAAATTCTGCTGTTGGTTCTCTTTTGAGGCTACACGTTTAGACGTACACGCCACACCAAATCTTTTCGAGTTGCAACTTGTAGTTTAGGAGATACAAGCTAATTTTTACGATGCGTTATTTCTTCTTGTAAAGTGTTTCCAATACGTATTTGTCTTTACTCTGCAACACTGTATTTCCTTATAACGTGGTATTCTTACATATTCTTTCGAGAGAAAACTCTCCTGTGCCTTCCCTTTTGAGGATACACGCTTAGACATACACTCAAAACCAAAGCATTTCGTGTTACAACGTGTTGATTAGGAAAAATAAGATAATTTCACACGATGCGGGATTTCCTTAAAACGTGGTTTTCTAACAAATTTTGACGAAAGAAAATTCTGCTGTTGGTTCTCTTTTGAGGCTACACGTTTAGACGTACACGCCACACCAAATCCTTTCGAGTTACAACCTGTGGTTTAGGAGATACAAGCTAATATTGTATGATGCTTTATTTCTTCTCGTAAAGTGTTTCCAATAAGTACGTATTTTTCTTTACTCTGCAACACTGTATTTCCTTATAACGTGGTATTCTTACATATTCTTTCGAGAGAAAACTCTCCTGTGCCATCACTTTTGAGGCTACACGCTTAGACATACAGGCAAAACCAAAGCATTTCGTGTTACAACGTGTTGATTAGGAAAAATAAGATAATTTCTCAAGATGCGGGATTTCCTTAAAACGTGGTTTTCTGACAAATTTTGACGGAAGAAAATTCTCTTGTTCGTTCTCTTTTGAGGCTACACGTTTAGACGTAAACGCCACACCAAATCTTTTCGAGTTACAACGTGTTGTATAGGAGATACAAGCTAATATTGTACGAAGCGTTATTTCTTCTCGTAAAGTGTTTCCAATACATATGTATTTGTCTTTACTCTGCAACACTGTATTTCCTTATAACTTGGTATTCTTACATATTCTTTCGAGAGAAAACTCTCCTGTGCTTTCTTTTGAGGCTACACGCTTAGAAATACATGCAACACCAAAGCTTTTCGAGTTACGACGTGCTGTTTAGGAAAAACAAGATCATTTTGCACGATGCCGGATTTCCTTAAAACGTGGTTTTCTGACAAATTTTCACGAAAGAAAATTCTCCTGTGGGTTCTGTTTTGAGGCTACACATATAGACGTACACGCCACACCAAATCTTTTCGAGTTACAACGTGTAGTTTAGGAGATACAAGCTAATTTTTACGATGCGTTATTTCTTCTTGTAAAGTGTTCCAATACGTACGTATTTTTCTTTACTATGCAACACTGTATTTCCTTATAACGTGGTATTCTTACATATTCTTTCGAGAGAAAACTCTCCTGTGCTTTCTTTTGAGGCTACACGCTTAGACATACATGCAACACCAAAGCTTTTCGAGTTCCAACGTTTTGTTTAGGAAAAACAAGATAATTTCGCACGATGCGGGATTGCCTTAAAACGTGGTTTTCTGACAAATTTTGACGAAAGAAAATTCTCCTGTGGATTCTCTTTCGAGGCTACACATTTAGAAGTACATGCCACACCAAATCCTTTCGAGTTACAACGTGTTGTTTAGAAGATACACGCTAATTTTGTGTGATGCTTTATTTCTTCTCGTAAAGTGTTTCCAATACGTATGTATTTGTCTTTACTCTGCAACACTGTATTTCTTTATAATGTGGTATTCTTACATATTCTTTCGAGAGAAAACTCTCCTGTGCCTTCTCTTTTGAGGCTACTGGCTTAGACATACAGGTAAAACCAAAGCATTTCATGTTACAACGTTTTGATTAGGAAAAATAAGATAATTTCGCACTATGCGGGATTTCCTTAAAACGTGGTTTTCTGACAAATTTTGAGGAAAGAAAATTCTCCTGTTGGTTCTCTTTTGAGGCTACACGTATAGTCGTACACGCCACACCAAATCTTTTCGAGTTACAGTGTGTTGTATAGGAGATATAAGCTAATTTTGTATGAATCTTTATTTCTTCTCATAAAGTGTTTCCAATATGTACGTATTTGTCTTTACTCTGCAACACTGTATTTCTTTATAACGTGGTATTCTTACATATTCTCTCGAGAGAAAACTCTCCTGTGCCTTTTCTTTTGATGCTGCACGCTTAGACATACACGCAACACCAAAGCTTTTCGAGTTACAACGTGTTGTTTAGGAAAAACAAGATAATTCCGCACGATGCGGGATTTCCATAAAACGTGGTTTTTGACAAATTTTGACGAAAGAAAATTCTCCTGTGGGTTCTCTTTTGAGGCTACACATTTAGACGTACACGCCACACCAAATCTTTTCGAGTTACAACGTGTTGTTTAGGAGATACAAGTTAATATTGTACGATGCGTTATTTCTTCTCATAAAGTGTTTCCAATACGTTAGTATTTGTCTTTACTCTGCAACACTGTATTTCCTTATAACGTGTTATGCTTATATATTCTTTCGAGAGAAAACTCTCCTGTGCCTACTCTTTTGAGGCTACATGCTTACCCATACACGCAACACCAAAGCTTTTCGAGTTACGAAGTGTTGTTTAGGAAAAACAAGATAATTTTGCATGATTCCGGATTTCCTTAAAACGTGGTTTTCTGACGAATTTTGACGAAAGAAAATTCTCCTGTGGGTTCTCTTTTGAGGCTGCACATTTAGACGTACACGCCACACCAAATCCTTTCGAGTTACAATGTGTTGTTTAGGAGATACAAGCTAATTTTGTATGATGCTTTATTTCTTCTCATAAAGTGTTTCCAATACGTACATATTTGTCTTTACTCTACAACACTGTATTTCCTTATAACGTGGTATTCTTACATATTCTTTTGAGAGAAAACTCTCCTGTGCCTTCTCTTTTGAGGCTACACGCTTAGGCATACAGGCAAAACCAAAGCATTTCATGTTACAACGTGTTGATTAGGAAGAATAAGTTAATTTTGCACGATGCGGTATTTCCTTAAAACATGGTTTTCTGACGAATTTTGACGAAAGAAAATTCTCCTGTTGGTTCTCTTTTGAGGCTACACGTTTAGAAGTACACGCCACACCAAATTGTTTTGAGTTACAACGTGTTGTATAGGAGATATAAGCTAATTTTGTACGAACCGTTATTTCTTCTCATAAAGTGTTTCCAATACATACGTATTTGTCTTTACTCTGCAACACTGTATTTCCTTATAACGTGGTATTCTTACATATTCTTTTGAGAGAAAACTCTTCTGTGAGTTCTCTTTTGAGGCTACACGCTTAGACATACACGCAACACCAAAGCTTTTGGCGTTACAACTTGTTGATTTGGAAAAACATGATAATTTCGCACGATGCGGGATTTCTGACAAATTTTGAAGAAAGAAAATTCTCCTGTGGCTTCTCATTGAGGCTATATGTTTAGACGTACACGCCACACCAAATCTTTTCGAGTTACAACGTGTTGTTTAGGTGATAAAGCTAATTTTGTATGATGCATTATTTCTTCTCGTAAAGTGTTTCCAATACGTACATATTTGCCTTTACTATGCAACACTGTATTTCTTATAACGTGGTATTCTTACATATTCTTTCGGGAGAAAACTCTCCTGTGCCTTCTCTATTGAAGCTACACTCTAAAACATACACGCAACTCCAGAGCTTTTCGAGTTACAACGTGTTGTTTAGGAAAAACAAGATAATTTCGCACGATGCGGGATTTCCTTAAAACGTGGTTTTCTGAAAAATTTTTGACGAAAGAAAATTCTCCTGTGGGTTCTCTTTTGAGGCTACACATTTAGAAGTACACGCCACACCAAATCTTTTCGAGTTACAACGTGTAGTTTAGGAGATACAAGCTAATTTTGTACGAAGCGTTATTTCTTCTCGTAAAGTGTTTCCAATACGTACCTATTTGTCTTTACTCTGCAACAATGTATTTCCTTATAACGTGGTATTCTTACACATTCTTTCGAGAGAAAACTTTCCTGTGCCTTCTCTTTTGAGGCTACATGCTTAGACATACACGCAAGACCATAGCTTTTCGAGTTAGGATGTGTTGTTTAGGAAAAACAAGATAATTTCGCACGATGCCGGATTTCCTTAAAACGTGGTTTTCTGACAAATTTTGACGAAAGAAAATTCTCCTGTTGGTTCTCTTTTGAGGCTACACGTTTAGACGTACACGCCACTCCAAATCTTTTCGAGTTACAATGTGTTGTTTAGGAGATACAAGCTAAGTTTGTACGATGCGTTATTTCTTATCTTAAAGTGTTTCCAATACGTACATATTTGTCTTTACTCTGCAACACTGTATTTCCTTAGAACATGGTATGCTTACATATTCTTTCGAGAGAAAACTCTCCTGTGCCTACTCTTTTGAGGCTACACGCTAACCCATACACGCAACACCAAAGCTTTTCGAGTGACGACGTGTTGTTTAGGAAAAACAAGATCATTTCGCACAATGCCGGATTTCCTTAAAACGTGGTTTTCTGACAAATTTTGAGGGAAGAAAATTCTCCTGAGGGTTCTCTGTTGAGGCTACACGTTTAGACGTACACGCCACACCAAATCTTTTCGAGTTACAACTTGTTGTTTAGGAGATACAAGCTACTTTTGTACGATATGTTATTTCTTCTCTTAAAGTGTTTCCAATAAGTACGTATTTGTCTTTACTCTGCAACACTGTATTTCCTTATAACGTGGTATGCTTACATATTCTTTCGAGAGGAAATTCTCCTGTGCCTACTCTTTTGAGGCTACACGCTTACCCATACAGGCAATACCAAAGCTTTTCGAGTTATGACGTGTTGTTTAGGAAAGACAACATTATTTTGCACGATGCCGGATTTCCTTAAAACATGGTATTCGGAAAAATTTTGACGAAAGAAAATTCTCCCGTGGGTTCTCTTTTGAGGTTACACGTTTAGACGTACACGCCACACCAAATCTTTTCGAGTTACAACGTGTAGTTTAGGAGATACAAGCTAATTTTTTACGATGCGTTATTTCTTCTCGTAAACTGTTTCCAATATGTATGTATTGGTCTTTATTCTGCAACACTGTATTTCCTTATAACGTGGTATTCTTACATATTCTTTTAAGATAAAAGTCTCCTGTGCCTTCTTCTTTGAGGCTACACGCTTAGACATACAGGCAAAACCAAAGCATTTCGTGTTACAACGTGTTGACTAGGAAAAATAAGATAATTTCGCACGATGCGGGATTTCCTTAAAACATGGTTTTCTGACAAATTTTGACGAAAGAAAATTCTCCTGTTGGTTCTCTTTTGAGGCTACACGTTTAGACGTACACGCCACACCAAATCGTTTTGAGTTACAATGTGTTGTATAGGAGATATAAGCTAATTTTCTAGGAAGCGTTATTTCTTCTCATAAAGTGTTTCCAATACATACGTATTTGTCTTTACTCTGCAACACTGTATTTCCTTATAACGTGGTATTCTTACATATTCTTTTGAGAGAAAACTCTTCTGTGCGTTCTCTTTTGAGGCTACACGCTTAGACATACACGCAACACCAAAGCTTTTCGCGTTACAACTTGTTGATTAGGAAAAATAAGATAATTTCTCACGATGCGGGATTTCCTTAAAACGTGGATTTCTGACAAATTTTGAAGAAAGAAAATTCTCCTGTGGGTTCTCTTTGAGGCTATACATTTAGACGTACACGCCACACTAAATCTTTTCGAGTTACAACGTGTTGTTTACGAGATACAAGCTAATTTTGTACGATGCGTTATTTCTTCTCGTAAAGTGTTTCCAATACGTACATATATGTCTTTACTCTGCAACACTGTATTTCCTTATAACGTGGTATTCTTACATATTCTTTCGGGAGAAAATTCTCCTTTGCCTACTCTTTTGAGGCTACACGCTTACCCATACACGCAACACCAAAACTTTTCGAGTTAGGAGGTGTTGTTTAGGAAAAACAAGATAATTTCGCACGATGCAGGATTTCTTTAAAACGTGGTTTTCTGAAAAAATTTTGACGAAAGAAAATTCTCCTGTGGGTTCTGTTTTGAGGCTACACATATAGACGTAAACGCCACACCAAATCTTTTCGAGTTACAACGTGTAGTTTAGGAGATACAAGCTAATTTTTACGATGCGTTATTTCTTCTTGTAAAGTGTTTCCAATACGTACTTATTTTTCTTTACTCTGCAACACTGTATTTCCTTATAACGTGGTATTCTTACATATTCTTTCGAGAGAAAACTATCCTGTGCTTTCTTTTGAGGCTACATGCTTAGACATACATGCAACACCAAAGCTTTTCGAGTTCCAATGTGTTGTTTAGGTAAAACAAGATAATTTCGCACGATGCGGGATTTCCTTAAAACGTGGTTTTCTGACAAATTTTGACGAAAGAAAATTCTCCTGTGGATTCTGTTTTGAGGCTACACATTTAGAAGTACATGCCATACCAAATCCTTTCGAGTTACAACGTGTTGTTTAGGAGATACAAGCTAATTTTGTGTGATGCTTTATTTCTTCTCGTAAAGTTTTTCCAATACGTACATATTTGTTTTTACTCTGCAACACTGTATTTCTTTATAACGTGGTATTCTTACATATTCTTTCGAGAGAAAACTATCCTGGGCGTTCCCTTTTGAAGTTACACACTTAGACATACACGCAACACCAAAGCTTTTCAAGTTACAACGTGCTGTTTAGGAAAAAAACAAGATTATTTCGCACGATGCGAGATTTCCTTAAAACGTGGATTCTGACAAATTTTGATGAAAGAAAATTATCTTGTGGGTTCTCTTTTGAGGCTACACGTTTAGACGTAGACGTCACACCAAATCTTTTCGAGTTACAACGTGTTGTTTAGGAGACACAATCTAATTTTGTACGATGCGTTATTTCTTCTTGTAAAGTGTTTCCAATATGTACTTATTTGTCTTTACTCTGCAAAATTGTATTTCCTAATAACGTGGTATTCTTATGTATTCTTTCGAGAGAAAACTATCCTGTGCGTTCTCTTTAGAGGTTACACGCTTAGACATACATGCAACTACAAAGCTTTTCGAGTTACATCGTGTTGTTTAGGAAAAACAAGATAATTTTGCATGATGTGGGATTTCCTTAAAACGTGGTTTCCTGAGAAATTTTGACGAAAGATAGTTCTCCTGTTCGTTCTCTTTTGAGGCTACACGTGTAGACATATGAGCCACACCAAATCTTTTCGAGTTACAACGTGTTGTTTAGGAGATAAAAGCCAATTTTGTACGATGCGTTATTCCTTCTCGTAAAGTGTTTCCAATATGTACTTATTTGTCTTTACTCTGCAAAATTGTATTTCCTTATAACGTGGTATTCTTACATATTCTTTCGAGAGAAAACTCTCCTGTGCCTTCACTTTTGAGGCTCCACGCTTACACATACACACAACACCAAAGCTTTTCGAGTTACAACATGTTGTTTAGGAACAATAAGATGATTTCGCACGATGCGGGATTTCCTTAAAACGTGGTTTTCTGACACATTTTGACAAAAGAAAATTCTCCGGTGGGTTCTCTTTTGAGGCTATAAGTTTAGACGTACACGCCACACCAAATCTTGTCGAGTTACAACGTGTTGTTTAGGAGATACAAGCTAATTTTTTACGATGCGTTAATTCTTCTTGTAAAGTGTTTCCAAGAAGTACTTGTTTGTCTTTACTCTGCAACCTTGTATTTCCTTATAACGTGGTATTCTTACATATTCTTTCGAGAGAAAACTATCCTGTGCGTTCCCTTTTGAGGCTACACACTTAGACATACAGGCAACACCAACGCTTTTCGAGTTACAACGTGTTGTTTAAGAAAAAAAAAGATAATTTCGCACGATGCGGGATTTCCTTAAAACGTGGCTTTCTGACAAATTTTGACGAAATAAAATTCTCCTGTGGGTTCTCTTTAGAGGCTACACGTGTAGACGTACACGCCACACCAAATAATTTCGAGTTACAACGTGTTGTTTAGGAGATACAAGCAAATACTGTACGATGTGTTATTTCTTCTCATACAGAGCTTCCAATACGTACTTTTTTTGTCTTTACTCTGCAACACTGTATTTCCTTATAATGTGGTATTCTTACATATTCTTTCGAGGGAAAACTCTCCTGTGCATTCTCTTTTGAGGCTACACGATTAGACAAACACACAACGCCAAAGCTTTTCGAGTTACAACGTGTTGTTTAGTTAAAACAAGATAATTTCGCACGATGTGAGATTTCCATAAAACGTGGTTTTCTGAAAAATTTTGATGAAAGAAAGGTCTCCTGGGGGTTCTCTTTTGAGGCTACACGTGTAGAGGTACGAGCCACACCAAATCTTTTCGAGTTACAACGTGTTGATTAGGAGATACAAGCTAATTTTGTACGATGCGTTATTTCTTCTCTTAAAGTGTTTCCAATACGTATGTAGTTGTCTTTACTCTGCAACACTGTATTTCCTTATAACGTGGTATTCTTACATATTCTTTCGAGAGAAAACTCTCCTGTCCGTTCGTTTTTGAGGCTACACGCTTAGACATACACGCAACACCAAAGCTTTTCGAGTTACAACGTGTTGTTTAGGAAAAACAAGATAATTTCGTACGATGCGAGATTTCCTTAAACGTGGTTTCTGACAAATTTTGACGAAAGAAAATTCTCCTGTGGGTTCTCGTTTGAGGCTACACTTTTAGACGTACACGTCACACCAAATCTTTTCGAGTTACAACGTGTTGTTTAGGAGATACAAGCTAATTTTGTATGATGCGTTATTTCTTCTCATAAAGTGTTTCCAATATGTATTTATGTGTCTTTACTCTGCAAAATTGTATTTCCTTATAACGTGGTATTCTTACATATTCTTTCGAGAGAAAACTCTCCTGTGCCTTCACTTTTGAGGCTCCACGCTTACACATACACGCAACACCAAAGCTTTTCGAGTTACAACATGCTGTTTAGGAAAATAAGATGATTTCGCACGATGCGGGATTTCCTTAAATCGTGGTTTCTGAAAAGATTTTGAAGAAAGAAAATTCTCCTGTGGGTTCTCTTTTGAAGCTACACGTTTAGACGTACATGCCACACCAAATCTTTTCGAGTTACAACGTGTTGTTTAGGAGATACAAACTAATTTTTTACGATGCGTTAATTCTTCTCGTAAAGTGTTTCCAATACGTACGTATTTGTCTTTACTCTGAGACATTGTATTTCCTTTTAACGTGGTATTCTTACATATACTTTCGAGAGAAAACTATCCTGGGCGTTCCCTTTTGAGGTTACATGCTTAGACATATACACAACACCAAAGCTTTTCAAGTTACAACGTGCTGTTTAGGAAAAAACAAGATAATTTCGCACGATGCGAGATTTCCTTAAAACGTGGATTCTGACAAATTTTGATGAAAGAAAATTATCTGGTGGGTTCTCTTTTGAGGCTACACGTTTAGTCGTACACGTCACACCAAATGTTTTCAAGTTACAACGTGTTGTTTAGGAGATACATTCTAATTTTGTACGATGCGTTATTTCTTCTTTTAAAGTGTTTCCAATATGTACTTATTTGTCTTTACTCTGCAAAATTGTATTTCCTTATATCGTGGTATTCGTACATATTCTTTTGAGAGAAAACTCTCTTGTGCGTTCTCTTTTGAGTCTACAAGCTTAGACATACACGCAACACCAAAGCATTTCGAGTTACAACGTGTTGTTTAGGAAAAACAAGATAATTTCGCATGATGCGAGATTTCCTTAAAACGTGGTTTCTGACAAATCTTGATGAAAGAAAATTATCCTGTGGGTTCTCTTTTGAAGCTACATGTTCAGACATACACGTCACACCAAATCATTTCGATTTACAACGTGTTGTTTGGTGATACAAGTTAATTTTGTACGATGCGTTATTTCTTCTTGTAAAGTGTTTCCAATATGTACTTATTTGTTTTACTCTGCAAAAGTGTATTTCCTTATAACGTGGTATTCTTACATATTCTTTCGAGAGAAAACTCTCCTGTGCCTTCTCTTTTGAGGCTCCACGCTTACACATGCATGCAACATGAAAGCTTTTCGAGTTACATGTTGTTTAGGAAAAAGGAGATGATTTCGCACGATGCGGGATTTCCTTAAAATGTGCTTTTCTGAAAAATCTTGATGGAAGAAAATTCTCCTGTGGGTTCTCTTTTGAGGCTACATATTTAGACATACACGCCACATCAAATATTTTCGAGTTACAACGTGTTGTTTAGGAGATACAAGCTAATTTTGTACAATGCGTTAATTCTTCTCGTAAAGTGTTTCCAATACGTATGTATTTGTCTTTACTCTGCAACATTGTATTTCCTTATAACGTGGTATTGTTATATATTATTTCGAGAGAAACCTATCCTGTGCGTTCCCTTTTGAGGCTACACAGTTAGACAAACAGGCAACACCAACGCTTTTCGAGTTACAACGTGTTGTTTAGGAAAAACAAGATAATTTCGCACGATGCAGGATTTCCTTAAAACGTGGTTTTCTGACAAATTTTGACGAAAGAAAATTCTCCTGTGGGTTCTCTTTTGAGGCTACAAATTTAGAAGTACACGCCACACCAAATCCTTACGAGTTACCACGTGTTGTTTAGGAGATACAAGCTAATTTTGTACGATGCTTTATTTCTTCTCCTAAAGTGTTTCCAATACGTACGTATTTGTCTTTACTCAGCAACACTGTATTTCCTTATAACGTTGTATTCTTACATGTTCTTTCGAGAGAAAACTCTCCTGTGCGTTCTCATTAGAGGCTACATGCTTAGACATACACGCAACACCAAAGCTTTTTGAGTTACAACGTGTTGTTTAGGAAAAACAAGATAATTTTGCACGATGCAGGATTTCCTTAAAACGTGGTTTCCTGACAAATTTTGACGAAAGAAACTTCTCCTGTGGGTTCTCTTTTGAGGTTACACATGTATCCGTATGAGCCACACCAAATCTTTTCAAGTTACAATGTGTTGTTTAGGAGATAGAAGCAAATTTTGTAGGATGCGTTATTTCTTCTCGTAAAGTGTTTCCAATATGTACTTATTTATGTTTACTCTCCAACACTGTATTTCCTTATAACGTGGTATTCTTACATATTCTTTCGATAGAAAACTCTCCTGTGCGTTCTCTTTTGAGGCTACACGCTTAGACAAACAGTCAATGCCAAAGCTTTTCGAGTTACAACGTGTTGTTTAGGAAAAACAAGATAATTTCGCACGATGCAAGATTTCCATAAAACGTGGTTTTCTGAAAAATTTTGACGAAAGAAAGTTCTCCTGTGGGTTCTCTTTTGAGGCTACACGTGTAGAGGTACGAGCCACACCAAATCTTTTCGAGTTACAACGTGTTGTTTAGGAGATACACGCTAATTTAGTACGATGCATTATTTCTTCTCTTAAAGTGTTTCCAATATGTACGTATTTGTCTTTTCTCTGCAACAGTGTATTTCCTTATAACGTGGAATTCGTACACATTCTTTCGAGAGAAAACTCTCTTGTGCGTTCTCTTTTGACGCTACAAGCTTAGACATACACGCAACACCAAGCTTTTCGAGTTACAACGTGTTGTTTAGGAAAAACAAGATAATTTCGCACTATGCGAGATTTCCTTAAAACGTGGTTTCTGACAAATTTTGTTGAAAGAAAATTCTCCTGTGGGTTCTCTTTTGAGGCTACACGGTTAGACATACACGTCACACCAAATCTTTTCGATTTACAACGTGTTGTTTAGGTGATACAAGTTAATTTTTTTCGATGCGTTATTTCTTCTCGTAAAGTGTTTCCAATATGTACTTATTTGTTTTACTCTGCAAAATTGTATTTCCTTATAACGTGGTATTCTTACATATTCTTTCGATAGAAAACTCTCCTGTGCCTTCACTTTTGAGGCTCCACGCTTACACATACACGCAACACCAAAGCTTTTCGAGTTACAACATGTTGTTTAGGAAAAAGGAGATGATTTCGCCAGATGCGCGATTTCCTTAAAACGTGGTTTTCTGAAAAATTTTGACGAAAGAAAATTCTCCTGCTGGTTCTCTTTTTAGGCTACATATTTAGACGTACACGCCACACCAAATCTTTTCCAGTAACAACGTGTTGTTTAGGAGATACAAGCTGATATTTTACAATGCGCTAATTCTTCTTGTAAAGTGTTTCCAATACGTATGTATTTGTCTTTACTCTGCAACACTGTTTTTCCTTATAACGTGGTATTCTTACATATTTTTTAGAGAGAAAACTATCCTGTGCGTTCCCTTTTGAGGCTACACACTTAGACATACAGGCAACACCAAAGCTTTTCGAGTTACAATGTGTTGTTTATAAAAATCAAGATAATTTCGCACGATGCCAGATTTCCTTAAAACGTGGGTTTCTGACAAATTTTGACGAAATAAAATTCTCCTGTGGGTTCTCTTTTGAAAATTCACGTTTAGACGTGCACGCCATGCCAAATCCGTTCGAGTTACCATGTGTTGTTTAGGAGATACAAGCTAATTTTGTACGATGCCTTATTTCTTCTCATAAAGTGTTTCCAATACTTACGTATTTGTCTTTACTCTGCAACACTGTATTTCCTTATAACGTGGTATTCTTACATATTCTTTCGAGAGAAAACTATCCTGTGCGTTCCCTTTTGAGGCTACACACTTAGACATACAGGCAACACCAAAGCTTTTCGAGTTACAACGTGTTGTTTAGGAAAAACAAGATAATTCCGCACGATGCGGGATTTCCATAAAACGTGGATTTTTACAAATTTTGACGAAAGAAAATTCTGCTGTGGGTTCTCTTTTGAGGCTACACATTTAGACGTACACGCCACACCAAATCTTTTCGAGTTACAACGTGTTGTTTAGGAGATACAAGTTAATATTGTACGATGCGTTATTTCTTCTCTTAAAGTGTTTCCAATACGTAAGTATTTGTCTTTACTCTGCAACACTGTATTTCCTTATAACGTGGTATGCTTACATATTCTTTCGAGAGCAAACTCTCCTGTGCCTACTCTTTTGAGGCTACATGCTTACCCATACACGCAACACCAAAGCTTTTCGAGTTACAAAGTGTTGTTTAGGAAAAACAAGATAATTTTGCATGATTCCAGATTTCCTTAAAACGTGGTTTTCTGACACATTTTGAAGAAAGAAAATTCTCCTGTGGGTTCTCTTTTGAGGCTACACGTTTAGACGTACACGCCACACCAAATCCTTTCGAGATACAATGTGTTGTTTAGGAGATACAAGCTAATTTTGTATGATGCTTTATTTCTTCTCATAAAGTGTTTCCAATACGTACATTTTTGTATTTACTCTGCAACACTGTATTTCCTTATAACGTGGTATTCTTACAAATTCTTTAGAGAGAAAACTCCCCTATGCCTTCTCTTTTGAGGCTACATGCTTAGACATACAGGCAAAACCAAAGCATTTCGTGTTACAACGTGTTGATTAGAAAAAATAAGATAATTTCACACGATGCGGGATTTCCTTAAAACATGGTTTTTGACAAATTTTGACTAAAGAAAATTCGCCTGTAGGTTCTCTTTTGAGGCTACACGTTTAGATGTACACGCCACACCAAATTGTTTTGAGTTACAACGTGTTGTATAGGAGATATAAGCTAATTTTGTACGAAGCGTTATTTATTCTCATAAAGTGTTTCCAATACATACGTATTTGTCTTTACTCTGCAACACTGTATTTCCTTATAACGTGGTATTCTTACATATTTTTTTGAGAGAAAACCCTTCTGTGCGTTCTCTTTTGCGGCTACATGCTTAGATACACGCAACACCAAAGCTTTTCGCGTTACAACTTGTTGATTAGGAAAAACAAGATAATTTCGCACGATGCGGGATTTCATTAAAACGTGGTTTTCTGACAAATTTTGACGAAAGAAAATTCTCCTCTGGGTTCTCATTGAGGCTATACGTTTAGACGTACACGCCATACCAAATCTTCGAGTTACAACGTGTTGTTTAGGAGATACAAGCTAATTTTGTACGATGCATTATTTCTTCTCGTAAAGTGTTTCCAATACGTACATATGAGGTTTAGGAGATACAAGCAAATTTTGTACGATGCATTATTTCTTATCGTAAAGTGTTTCCAATACGTACTTATTTGTCTTTACTCCGCAACACTGTATTTCCTTATAACGTGGTATTCTTACATATTATTTCAAGGGAAAACTCTCCTGTGCATTCTCTTTTGAGGCTACATGCTTAGACAAACACGCAACACCAAAGCTATTCGAGTTACAATGTGTTGTTTAGGAAAAACAAGATAATTTCACTTGAAGCAAGATTTACATAAAAGGTGGTTTTCTGAAAAATTTTGACGAAAGAAAGTTCTCCTCTGGGTTCTCTTTTGAGGCTACACGTGTAGAGGTACGAGCCACACCAAATCTTTTCTAGTTACAACGTGTTTTTTTAGGAGATACAAGCTAATTTTGTATGATGCGTTATTTCTTTTCTTAAAGTGTTTCCAATACGTATGTATTTGTCTTTACTCTGAAACACTGTATTTTCTTATTACGTGGTATTCTTACATATTCGTTCGAGAGAAAACTCTCCTGTTCGTTCTCTTTTGAGGCTCCATGCTTACACATACACGCAACACCAAAGCTTTTCGAGTTACAACGTGTTGTTTAGGAAAAACAAGATAATTTCGCACGATGTGAGATTTCCTTAAAACGTGGTTTTTGACAAATTTTGATGAAAGAAAATTCTCCTTTGGGTTCTCTTTTGAGGCTACATGTTTAGACATACACGTCACACCAAATCTTTTCGAGTTACAACGTGTTATTTAGGAGATACAAGCTAATTTTGTGCAATGCGTTAATTCTTCTCGTAAAGTGTTTCCAATACTTACATATTTGACTTTACTCTGCAACATTGTATTTCCTAATAACGTGGTATTCTTATATATTCTTTTGAGAGAAAACTATCCTGTGCGTTCTCTTTAGAGGTTACAAGCTTAGACATACATGCAACACCAAAGCTTTTCGAGTTATATCGTGTTGTTTAGGAAAAACAAGATAATTTTGCATGATGCGGGATTTCCTTAAAACGTGGTTTCCTGAGAAATTTTGACGAAAGAATGTTCTCCTGTGCGTCCTCTTTTGAGGCTACACGTGTAGACATATGAGCCACACCAAATCTTTTCGAGTTACAACGTGTTGTTTAGGAGATAAAAGCCAATTTTGTAAGATGCGTTATTTCTTCTCGTAAAGTGTTTCCAATATGTACTTATTTGTCTCTACTCTGCAAAATTGTATTTCCTTATAACGCGCTATTCTTACATATTCTTTCGAGAGAAAACTTTCCTGGGCCTTCACTTTTGAGGCTCCACGATTACACATACACGCAACACCAAAGCTTTTTGAGTTACAACATGTTGTTTAGGAACAATAAGATGATTTCGCACGATGCGGGATTTCCTTAAAACGTGGTTTTCTGACATATTTTGACGAAAGAAAATTCTCCTGTGGGTTCCCTTTTGAGGCTACACGTTTAGACGTACATGCCACACCAAACCTTGTCGAGTTACAACGTGTTGTTTAGGAGATACAAGCTAATTTTTTACGATGCGTTAATTCTTCTCGTAAAGTGTTTCCAAGACGTACTTGTTTGTCTTTACTCTGCAACATTGTATTTCCTTATAACATGGTATTCTTACATATTCTTTAGAGAGAAAACTATCCTGTGCGTTCCCTTTTGAGGCTACACACTTAGACATACAGGCAACACCAACGCTTTTCGAGTTACAACGTGTTGTTTATGAAAAACAAGATAATTTCGCAAGATGCGGGATTTCCTTAAAACGTGGTTTTCTGAAAAATTTTGACGAAAGAAAATTCTCCTGTGGGTTCTCTTTAGAGGCTACACGTGTAGACGTACGAGCCACAGCAAATAATTTCAAGTTACAACGTGTTGTTTAGGAGATACAAGCAAATATTGTACGATGCGTTATTTCTTCTCGTATAGATTTTCCCATACGTACTTTTTTTGTCTTTACTCTGCAACACTGTATTTCCTTATAACGTGGTATTCTTACATATTCTTTCGAGGGAAAACTCTCCTATGCATTCTCTTTTGAGGCTACACGCTTAGACAAACACACAACGCCAAAGCTTTTCGAGTTACTACGTGTTGTTTAGGAAACACAAGATAATTTCGCACGATGCGAGATTTCCATAAAATGTGGTTTTCTGAAAAATTTTGATGAAAGAAAGGTCTCCTGGGTGTTCTCTTTTGAGGCTACACATGTAGAGGTACGAGCCACACCAAATCTTTTCGAGTTACAACGTGTTGTTTAGGAGATACAAGCTAATTTTGTACGATGCATTATTTCTTTTCTTAAAGTGTTTCCAATACGTATGTTGTTGTCTTTACTCTGCAACACTGTATTTCCTTATAACGTGGTATTCTTACATATTCTTTCAAGAGAAAACTCTCCTGTCCGTTCGCTTTTGAGGCTACACGCTTAGACATACACGCAAAACCAAAGCTTTTCGAGTTACAACGTGTTGTTTAGGAAAAACAAGATAATTTCGTACGATGCAAGATTTCCTTAAACGTGGTTTCTGACAAATTTTGACGAAAGAAAATTCTCCTGTGGGTTCTCGTTTGAGGCTACACTTTTAGACGTACACGTCACACCAAATCTTTTCGAGTTACAACGTGTTGTTTAGGAGATACAAGCTAATTTTGTATGATGCGTTATTTCTTCTCATAAAGTGTTTCCAATATGTATTTATTTGTCTTTACTCTGCAAAAGTGTATTTCCTTATAACGTGGTATTCTTACATATTCTTTCGAGAGAAAACTCTCCTGTGCCTTCACTTTTGAGGCTCCACGCTTACACATACACACAACACCAAAGCTTTTCGAGTTACAACATGCTGTTTAGGAAAATAAGATGATTTCGCACGATGCGGGATTTCCTTAAAACGTGGTTTTCTGAAAAGATTTTGAAGAAAGAAAATTCTCCTGTGGGTTCTCTTTTGAGGCTACACGTTTAGACGTACATGCCACACCAAATCTTTTCGAGTTACAACGTGTTGTTTAGGAGATACAAGCTAATTTTTTACGATGCGTTAATTCTTCTCGTAAAGTGTTTCCAATACGTAGGTATTTGTCTTTACTCTGCAACATTGTATTTCCTTTTAACATGGTATTCTTACATATTCTTTCGAGAGAAAACTATCCTGGGCGTTCCCTTTTGAGGTTACACGCTTAGACATACACACAACACCAAAGCTTTTCAAGTTACAACGTTCTGTTTAGGAAAAAACAAGATAATTTCGCACGATGCGAGATTTCCTTAAAACGTGGATTCTGACAAATTTTGATGAAAGAAAATTATCTTGTGGGTTCTCTTTTGAGGCTACACGTTTAGACGTACACGTCACACCAAATCTTTTCGAATTACAACGTGTTGTTTAGGAGACACAATCTAATTTTGTACGATGCGTTATTTCTTCTTGCAAAGTGTTTCCAATATGTACTTATTTGTCTTTACTCTGCAAAATTGTATTTCCTAATAACGTGGTATTCTTATATATTCTTTCGAGAGAAAACTATCCTGTGCGTTCTATTTAGACGTTACACGCTTAGACATACATGCAACTACAAAGCTTTTCGAGTTACATCGTGTTGTTTAGGAAAAACAAGATAATTTTGCATGATGCGGGATTTCCTTAAAACGTGGTTTCCTGAGAAATTTTGACGAAAGATTGTTCACCTGTGCGTTCTCTTTTGAGGCTACACGTGTAGACATATGAGCCACACCAAATCTTTTCGAGTTACAACATGTTGTTTAGGAGATAAAAGCCAATTTTGTACGATGCGTTATTTCTTCTCGTAAAGTGTTTCCAATATGTACTTATTTGTCTTTACTCTGCAAAATTGTATTTCCTTATAACGTGGTATTCTTACATATTCTTTCGAGAGAAAACTCTCCTGTGCCTTCACTTTTGAGGCTCAACGCTTAAACATACACACAACACCAAAGCTTTTCGAGTTACAACATGTTGTTTAGGAACAATAAGATGATTTCGCACGATGCGGGATTTCCTTAAAACGTGGTTTTCTGACACATTTTGACGAAAGAAAATTCTCTGGTGGGTTCTCTTTTGAGGCTACACATTTAGACATACACGCCACACCAAATCTTGTCGAGTTACAACGTGTTGTTTAGGAGATACAAGCTAATTTTTTTACGATGCGTTAATTCTTCTCGTAAAGTGGTTCCAATACGTACGTATTTGTCTTTACTCTGCAAAATTGTATTTCCTTATAACCTGGTATTCTTACAAATTCTTTCGAGAGAAAACTCTCCTGTGCCTTCACTTTTGAGGCTCAACGCTTACACATACACACAACACCAAAGCTTTTCGAGTTACAACATGTTGTTTAGGAACAATAAGATGATTTCGCACGATGCGGGATTTCCTTAAAACGTGGTTTTCTGACACATTTTGACGAAAGAAAATTCTCCGGTGGGTTCTCTTTTGAGGCTACACGTTTAGAGGTACACACCACACCAAATCTTGTCGAGTTACAGCGTGTTGTTTAGGAGATACAAGCTAATTTTTTTACGATGCGTTAATTCTTCTCATAAAGTGTTTCCAATACGTACGTATTTGTCTTTACTCTGCAACATTGTATTTCCTTATAACGTGGTATTCTTACATATTCTTTCGAGAGAAAACTATCCTGTGCGTTCCCTTTTGAGGCTACACACTTAGACATACAGGCAACACTAACGCTTTTCGAGTTACAACGTGTTGTTTATGAAAAACAAGATAATTTCGCACGATGCGGGATTTCCTTAAAACGTGGTTTTCTGACAAATTTTGACGAAATAAAATTCTCCTGTGGGTTCTCTTTAGAGGCTACACGTGTAGACGTACGAGCCACACCAAATAATTTCGAGTTACAACGTGTTGTTTAGGAGATACAAGCAAATACTGTACGATGCGTTATTTCTTCTCATATAGAGTTTCCAATACATACTTTTTTGTCTTTACTCTGCAACACTGTATTTCCTTATAACGTGGTATTCTTACATATTCTTTCGAGGGAAAACTCTCCTGTGCATTCTCTTTTGAGGCTACACGCTTAGACAAACACACAACGCCAAAGCTTTTCGAGTTACAACGTGTTGTTTAGGAAAAACAAGATAATTTCGCACGATGCGAGGTTTCCATAAAACGTGGTTTTCTGAAAAATTTTGATGAAAGAAAGGTCTCCTGGGGGTTCTCTTTTGAGGCTACACGTGTAGAGGTACGAGCCACACCAAATCTTTTCGAGTTACAACGTGTTGTTTAGGAGATACAAGCTAATTTTGTACGATGCGTTATTTCTTCTCTTAAAGTGTTTCCAATACGTATGTAGTTGTCTTTACTCTGCAACACTGTATTTCCTTATAACGTGGTATTCTTACATATTCTTTCGAGAGAAAACTCTCCTGTCCGTTCGCTTTTGAGGCTACACGCTTAGACATACACGCAACACCAAAGCTTTTCGAGTTACAACGTATTGTTTAGGAAAAACAAGATAATTTCGTATGATGTGAGATTTCCTTAAACGTGGTTTCTGACAAATTTTGACGAAAGAAAATTCTCCTGTGGGTTCTCGTTTGAGGCTACACTTTTAGACGTACACGTCACACCAAATCTTTTCGAGTTACAATGTGTTGTTTAGGAGATACAAGCTAATTTTGTATGATGCGTTATTTCTTCTCATAAAGTGTTTCCAATATGTATTTATGTGTCTTTACTCTGCAAAATTGTATTTCCTTATAACGTGGTATTCTTACATATTCTTTCGAGAGAAAACTCTCCTGTGCCTTCACTTTTGAGGCTCCACGCTTACACATACACGCAACACCAAAGCTTTTCGAGTTACAACATGCTGTTTAGGAAAATAAGATGATTTCGCACGATGCGGGATTTCCTTAAAACGTGGTTTTCTGAAAAGTTTTTGACGAAAGAAAATTCTCCTGTGGGTTCTCTTTTGAGGCTACACGTTTAGCCGTACATGCCACACCAAATCTTTTCGAGTTACAACATGTTGTTTAGGAGATAAAAGCCAATTTTGTACGATGCGTTATTTCTTCTCGTAAAGTGTTTCCAATATGTACTTATTTGTCTTTAATCTGCAAAATTGTATTTCCTTATAACCTGGTATTCTTACATAATCTTTCGAGAGAAAACTCTCCTGTGCCTTCACTTTTGAGGCTCAACGCTTACACATACAGACAACACCAAAGCTTTTCGAGTTACAAAATGTTGTTTAGGAACAATAAGATGATTTCGCACAATGCGGGATTTCCTTAAAACGTGGTTTTCTGACACATTTTGACGAAAGAAAATTCTCCGGTGGGTTCTCTTTTGAGGCTACACGTTTAGACGTACACGCCACACCAAATCTTGTCGAGTTACAACGTGTTGTTTAGGAGATACAAGCTAATTTTTTTACGATGTGTTAATTCTTCTCGTAAAGTGTTTCCAATACGTACGTATTTGTCTTTACTCTGCAACATTGTATTTCCTTATAAGTGGTATTCTTACATATTCTTTCGAGAGAAAACTATCCTGTGCATTCCCTATTGAGGCTACACACTTAGACATACAGGCAACACTAACGCTTTTCGAGTTACAACGTGTTGTTTATGAAAAACAAGATAATTTCGCACGATGCGGGATTTCCTTAAAACGTGGTTTTCTGACAAATTTTGACGAAATAAAATTCTCCTGTGGGTTCTCTTTAGAGGCTACACGTGTAGACGTACGAGCCACACCAAATAATTTCGAGTTACAACGTGTTGTTTAGGAGATACAAGCAAATACTGTACGATGCGTTATTTCTTCTCATATAGAGTTTCCAATACATACTTTTTTTGTCTTTACTCTGCAACACTGTATTTCCTTATAACGTGGTATTCTTACATATTCTTTCGAGAGAAAACTCTCCTGTCCGTTCGCTTTTGAGGCTACACGCTTAGACATACACGCAACACCAAAGCTTTTCGAGTTACAACGTGTTGTTTAGGAAAAACAAGATAATTTCGTATGATGCGAGATTTCCTTAAACGTGGTTTCTGACAAATTTTGACGAAAGAAAATTCTCCTGTGGGTTCTCGTTTGAGGCTACACTTTTAGACGTACACGTCACACCAAATCTTTTCGAGTTACAATGTGTTATTTAGGAGATACAAGCTAATTTTGTACGATGCGTTATTTCTTCTCATAAAGTGTTTCCACTATGTATTTATGTGTCTTTACTCTGCAAAATTGTATTTCCTTATAACGTGGTATTCTTACATATTCTTTCGAGAGAAAACTCTCCTGTGCCTTCACTTTTGAGGCTCCACGCTTACACATACACGCAACACCAAAGCTTTTCGAGTTACAACATGCTGTTTAGGAAAATAAGATGATTTCGCACGATGCGGGATTTCCTTAAAACGTGGTTTTCTGAAAAGATTTTGAAGAAAGAAAATTCTCCTATGGGTTCTCTTTTGAGGCTACACGTTTAGACGTACATGCCACACCAAATCTTTTCGAGTTACAATGTGTTGTTTAGGAGATACAAGCTAATTTTTTGCAATGCGTTAATTCTTCTCGTAAAGTGTTTCCAATACGTACGTATTTGTCCTTACTCTGCAACATTGTATTTCCTTTTAACGTGGTATTCTTACATATTCTTTCGAGAGAAAACTATCCTGGGCATTCCCTTTTGAGGTTACACGCTTAGACATATACACAACACCAAAGCTTTTCAAGTTACAACGTGCTGTTTAGGAAAAAACAAGATAATTTCGCATGATGCGAGATTTCTTTAAACGTGGATTCTGACAAATTTTGATGAAAGAAAATTATCTTGTGGGTTCTCTTTTGAGGCTACACGTTTAGTCGTACACGTCACACCAAATCTTTTCGAGTTACAACGTGTTGTTTAGGAGATACAATCTAATTTTGTACGATGCGTTATTTCTTCTTTTAAAGTGTTTCCAATATGTACTTATTTGTCTTTATTCTGCAAAATAGTATTTCCTTATAACGTGGTATTCGTACATATTCTTTTGAGAGAAAACTCTCTTGTGCATTCTCTTTTGAGGCTACAAGCTTAGACATACACGCAACACCAAAGCTTTTCGACTTACAACGTTTTGTTTAGGAAAAACAAGATAATTTCGCATGATGCGAGATTTCCTTAAAACGTGGTTTCTGACAAATTTTGATGAAAGAAAATTATCCTGTGGGTTCTCTTTTGAAGCTACATGTTTAGACATACATGTCACACCAAATCATTTCAATTTACAATGTGTTGTTTGGTGATACAAGTTAATTTTGTACGATGCGTTATTTCTTCTTGTAAAAAGTTTCCAATATCTACTTATTTGTTTTACTCTGCAAAAGTGTATTTCCTTATAACGTGGTATTCTTACATATTCTTTCGAGAGAAAACTCTTTTGTGCCTTCTCTTTTGAGGCTCCACGCGTACACATACATGCAACACCAAAGCTTTTCGAGTTACAACATGTTGTTTAGGAAAAAGGAGATGATTTCACACGATGCGGGATTTCCTTAAAACGTGGTTTTCTGAAAAATTTTGATGGAAGAAAATTCTCCTGTGGGTTCTCTTTTGAGGCTACATATTTAGACATACACGCCACACCAAATCTTTTCGAGTTACAACGTGTTGTTTAGGAGATACAAGCTAATTTTGTACAATGCGTTACTTCGTCTCATAAAGTGTTTCCAATACGTATGTATTTGTCTTTACTCTGCAACATTGTATTTCCTTATAACGTGGTATTCTTACATATTATTTCGAGAGAAACCTATCCTGTGCGTTCCCTTTTGAGGCTACACACTTAGACATACAGGCAACACCAAAGCTTTTCGAGTTACAACGTGTTGTTTAGGAAAAACAAGATAATTTCGCACGATGCAGGATTTCCTTAAAACGTGGTTTTCTGACAAATTTTGACGAAAGAAAATTCTCCTGTGGGTTCTCTTTTGAGGCTACAAGTTTAGAAGTACACGCCACACCAAATCCTTTCGAGTTACCACGTGTTGTTTAGGAGATACAAGCTAATTTTGCAAGATGCGTTATTTCTTCTCGTAAAGTGTTTCCAATACGTACGTATTTGTCTTTACTCAGCAACACTGTATTTCCTTATAACGTTGTATTCTTACATGTTCTTTCGAGAGAAAACTCTCCTGTGCGTTCTCATTAGAGGCTACATGCTTAGACATACACGCAACACCAAAGCTTTTTGAGTTACAACGTGTTGTTTAGGAAAAACAAGATAATTTTGCACGATGCGGGATTTCCTTAAAACGTGGTTTTCTGACAAATTTTGACGAAATAAACTTCTCCTGTGGGTTCTTTTTTGAGGTTACACATGTATACGTACGAGCCACACCAAATATTTTCAACTTACAACGTGTTGTTTAGGAGATAGAAGCAAATTTTGAAGGATGCGTTATTTCTTCTCGTAAAGTGTTTCCAATATGTACTTATTTGTGTTTACTCTCCAACAATGTATTTCCTTATAACGTGGTATTCTTACATATTCTTTCGAGAGAAAACTCTCCTGTGCGTTCTCTATTGAGGCTAAACACTTAGACAAGCAGGCAACGCCAAAGCTTTTCGAGTTACAACGTGTTGTTTAGGAAAAACAAGATAATTTCGCAGGATGCGAGATTTCCATAAAACGTGGTTTTCTGAAAAATTTTGACGAAAGAAAGTTCTCCTGTGGGTTCTCTTTTGAGGCTACACGTGTAGAGGTACGAGCCACACCAAATCTTTTAGAGTTACAACGTGTTGTTTAGGAGATACAAGCTAATTTAGTACGATGCATTATTTCTTCTCTTAAAGTGTTTCCAATATGTACGTATTTGTCTTTTCTCTGCAACACTGTATTTCCTTATAACGTGGTATTCGTAAAAATTTTTTCGAGAGAAAACTCTCCTGTGCATTTTCCTTTGAGGCTACAAGCTTAGACATATACGCAACACCAAAGCTTTTCGAGTTACAACGTGTTGTTTAGGAAAAACAAGATAATTTCGCACGATGCGAGATTTCCTTAAAATGTGGTTTCTGACAAATTTTGATGAAAGAAAATTCTCCTGTGGGTTCTCTTTTGAGGCTACACGTTTAGACATACACGTCACACCAAATGTTTTCGATTTACAACGTGTTGTTTAGGTGATACAAGTTAATTTTTTTCGATGCGTTATTTCTTCTCGTAAAGTGTTTCCAATATGTACTTATTTGTTTTGCTCTGCAAAATTGAATTTCCTTATAACGTGGTATTCTTACATATTCTTTCGACAGAAAACTCTCCTGTGCCTTCTCTTTTGAGGCTCCACGCTTACACATACACGCAACACCAAAGCTTTTCGAGTTACAACATGTTCTTTAGGAAAAAGGAGATGATTTCGCACGATGCGCGATTTCCTTAAAACGTGGTTTTCTGAAAATTTTTGACTAAAGAAAATTCTCCTGTTGGTTCTCTTTTTAAGCTACATATTTAGACGTACACGCCACACCAAATCTTTTCGAGTTACAACGTGTTGTTTAGGAGATACAAGCTGATTTTTTCAATGCGTGAATTCTTCTTGTAAAGTGTTTCCAATACGTACGTATTTGTCTTTACTCTGCAACACTGTTTTTCCTTATAACGTGGTATTCTTACATATTTTTTAGAGAGAAAACTATCCTGTGCGTTCCCTTTTGAGGCTACACACTTAGACATACAGGCAACACCAAAGCTTTTCGAGTTACAACGTGTTGTTTAGGAAAAAGAAGATGATTTTGCACGATGCGGGATTTCCTTAAAACGTGGTGTTCTGACAAATTTTGACGAAAGAAAATTCTCCTGGGGTTCTCTTTTGAGGCTACATGTTTAGACGTGCACACCACACCAAATCCTTTCGAGTTACCAATTGTTGTTTGGGAGATACAAGCTAAGTTTGTACGATGCGTTATTTCTTCTCGTAAAGAGTTTCCAATAAGTACGTATTTGTCTTTACTCTGCAACACTGTATTTCCTTATGACGTTGTATTCTTACATGTTCTTTCGAGAGAAAAATCTCCTGTGCATTCTTTTTAGAGGCTACACGCTTAGACATACTCGCAACACCAAAAATTTTCGAGTTACAACGTGTTGTTAAAAAAAAACAAGATAATTTTGCACGATGCAGGATTTACTTAAAACGTGGTTTTCTGACAAATTTTGACGAAGGAAAGTTCTCCTGTGGGTTCTCTTTTGAGGCTACACGTTTAGACGTACGAGATACAACAAATCTTTTCGAGTTACAACGTGTTGTTGAGGAGATACAAACAAATTTTGTACGATGCGTTATTTCTTCTCGTAAAGTGTTTCCAATACGTACTTATTTGTCTTTACTCTGCAACACTGTATTTCCTTATAACATGGTATTCTTACATATTCTTTCGAGGGAAAACTCCTGTGCGTTCTCTTTTGAGACTACACGCATAGACATACACGCAACGCCAAAGATTTTCGAGTCACGACGTGTTGTTTAGGAAAAACAAGATAATTTCGCACGATGCGTGATTTCCATAAAACGTAGTTTTCTGAAAAATTTTGATGAAAGAAAGTTTCCTGTGGGTTCTCTTTTGAGGCTACACGTGTAGAGGTATCAGCCACACCAAATCTTTTCGAATTACAACGTGTTGTTTAGGAGATACAAGCTAATTTTCTAAGATGCGTTATTTCTTCTCTTAAAGGGTTTCCAATACGTACATAGTTGTCTTTACTCTGCAACACTGTATTTCCTTATAACATGGTATTCTTACATATTCTTTCGAGAGAAAACTCTCCTGTGCATTCTCTTTTGAGGCTAAACGCTTAGACATACACGCAACACCAAAGCTTTTCTAGTTAAAACCTGTTGTTTAGAAAAAACAAGATAATTTCGCACGATGCGAGATTTCCTTAAAATGTGGTTTCTGACAAATTTTGATGAAAGAAAATTCTCCTGTGGGTTCTTTTTTGAGGCTACACGCTTCGACGTACACGTCACACCAAATCCTTTCGAGTTACAACGTGTTGTTTAGGAGATACAAGCTAATTTTGTACGATGCGTTATTTCTTCTCGTAAAGTGTTTCCAATACGTACTTATTTGTCTTTACTCTGCAAAATTGTATTTCCTTATAACGTGGTATTCTTACATATTCTTTCGAGAGAAAACTCTCCTGTGCCTTCTCTTTTGAGGCTCCACGCTTACACATACACGAACACCAAAGCTTTTCGAGTTACAACATGTTGTTTAGGAAAAAGAAGATGATTTCGCACGATCCGGGATTTACTTAAAAAGTGGTTTTCTGAAAAATGTTGACCAAAGAAAATTCTCCTGTGGGTTCCCTTTTGAGGCTACATGTTTAGACGTACATGCCACATGAAATCCTTTCGAGTTACAACGTGTTGTTTAGGAGATACAAGCTAATTTTGTATGATGCGTTGATTCTTCTAGTAAAGTGTTTCCAATACGTACGTATTTGTCTTTACTCTGCAACACTGTATTTCCTTATAACGTGGTATTCTTACATATTCTTTCGAAAGAAAATTATCCTGTGTGTTCCCTTTTGAGGCTACACACTTAGATATAAAGGCAACACCAAAGCTTTTCGAGGTATAACGTTTTGTTCATGAAAAACAAGATAATTTCGCACGATGTGGGATTTTCTTAAAACATTGTTTTCTGACAAATTTTGATGAAAAAATAGTCCTGTGTGTTCTCTTTTGAGGCTACACCTTTAGAGGTACACGCCACACCAAATCCTTTCGAGTTACCACGTGTTGTTTAGGAGATACAAGCTAATTTTGTATGATGCGTTATTTCTTCTCGTAAAGTATTTCCAATTTGTACGTATTTGTCTTTACTTTGCAACACTGTATTTCCTTATAACGTTGTATTCTTACATGTTCTTTCGAGAGCAAACTCTCCTGTGCGTTCTCTTTAGAGGCTACACGCTTAGACATACACGCAACACCAAAGCTTTTCAAGTTACAACGTGTTGTTTAGGAAAAACAAGATAATTTCGCACGATGCTTGATTTCCATAAAACGTGGTTTTCTGAAAAAATTTGATGAAAGAAAGTTCTCCTGTGGGTTCTCTTTTTAGGCTACATGTGTAGAGGTATGAGCCACACCAAATCTTTTCGAGTTACAACGTGTTGTTTAGGAGATACAAGCTAATTTTGTAAGATGCGTTATTTCTTCTGTTAAAGTGTTACCAATATGTACATATTTGTCTTTATTCTGCAACACTGTATTTACTTTTAACGTGGTATTCTTACATATTCTTTCGAGAGAAAACTCTCCTGTGTATTCTCTCTTGAGGCTACACGCTTACACATACACACAACACCAAAGCTTTGCGAGTTACAACATATTGTTTAGGAAAAAGAAGATGATTTCGCACGATGCGGGATTTCCTTAAAACGTGGTTTTCTGAAAAATTTTGACGAAAGAAAATTCTCCTGTGGGTTCTCTTTTGAGGCTACACGTTTAGACGTACACGCCACACCAAATCCTTTCGTGTTACCACGTGTTGTTTAGGAGATACAAGCTAATTTTGTACGATGCGTTATTTCTTCTCGTAAAGTGTTTCCAATACGTACTTATTTGTCTTTATTTTGCAACACTGTATTTCCTTATAACGTGGTATTCTTACATATTCTTTCGAGAGAAAACTATCCTGTGCGTTCCCTGTTGAGGCTACACACTTAGACATACAGGCAACACCAAAGCATTTCGAGTTACAACGTGTTGTTTATGAAAAACAAGATAATTTCGCACGATGTGGGATTTCCTTAAAACGTGGTGTTCTGACAAATTTTGACGAAAGAAAATTCTCCTGTGGGTTCTCTTTTGAGGCTATACGTTTAGACGTGCACGCCACACCAAATCCTTTCGAGTTATCACTCGTGTTGTTTAGGAAATACAAGCTAATTTTGTACGATGCATTATTTCTTCTCATAAAGTGTTTCCAATACGTACGTATTTGTCTTTATTCTGCAACACTGTATTTCCTTATAACGTTGTATTCTTACATGTTCTTTCGAGAGAAAACTCTACTGTGCGTTCTCTTTAGAGGCTACACGCTTAAACATACACGCAACACCAAAGCTTTTCGAGTTACAACGTGTTGTTTAGGAAAAACAAGATAATTTTGCACGATGCGGGATTTCGTTAAAACGTGGTTTTCTGACAAATTTTGACGAAGGAAAGTTCTCCTGTGGGTTCTCTTTGGAGGCTACACGTTTAGACGTACGAGACACACCAAATCTTTTCAAGTTACAACGTGTTGTTTAGGAGGTAGAAGCAAATTTTGTAGGATGCGTTATTTCTTCTCGTAAAGTGTTTCCAATACGTACTTATTTGTCTTTAGTCTGCAACACTGTATTTCCTTATAACGTGGTATTCTTACATATTCTTTCGAGGGAAAACTCTCCTGTGCGTTCCCTTTTGAGGCTACACACTTAGACACACAGGCAACACCAAAGCTTTTCGAGTTATAACGTGTTGTTTATGAAAAACAAGATTATTTCGCACGATGCGGGATTTCCTTAAAACGTGGTTTTCTGACAAAATGACGAAAGAAAATTCTCCTGTGCGTTCACTTTTGAGGCTCCACGTTTAGACGTACATGCCACACCAAATCCTTTTGAGTAACCACGTGTTGCTTAGGAGATTCAAGGTAATTTTGTACGATGCGTTATTTCTTCTCATAAAGTGTTTCCAATACGTACGTATTTGTCTTTACTCTGCAACACTGTATTTCCTTATAACGTTGCATTCTTACATGTTCTTTCGAGAGAAAACTCTCCTGTGCATTCTCGTTAGAGGCTACAGGCTTAGACAACACGCAGAACCAAAGCTTTTCGAGTTAAAACGTGTTGTTTAGGAAAAACAAAATAATTTTGCACGATGCGGGATTTCCTTAAAACGTGGATTTCTGAAAAATTTTGACGAAAGAAAATTCTCCTGTGGGTTCTCTTTTGAGGCTACATGTTTAGATGTACACACCACACCAAATCTTTTCGAGTTACAACGTGTTGTTTAGGAGATACAAGCTAATTTTGTACGATGTGTTAATTCTTCTCGTAAAGTGTTTCCAATACGTACATATTTGTCTTTACTCTGCAACACTGTATTTCCTTATTACGTGGGATTCTTACAAATTCTTTCGAGAGAAAACTATCCTGTGCGTTCCCTTTTGAGGCTACACACTTAGAAATACAGGCAACATCAAAGCTTTTCGAGTTACAATGTGTTGTTTATGAAAACCAAGATAATTTCGCACGATGTGGGATTTCCTTAAAACGTGGTGTTCTGACAAATTTTGACGAAAGAAAGTTCTCCTGTGTGTTCTCTTTTGTGGCTACATGTTTAGTCGTACGAGCCACACCAAATCTTTTCGGGTTACAACATGTTGTTTTGGTTATACAAGCAAATTTTGTACGATGCATTATTTCTTCTCGTAAAGTGTTTCCAATACGTACTTATTTGTCTTTACTCTGCAACACTGTATTTCCTTATAACGTGGTATTCTTACATATTCTTTTGAGAGAAAACTCTCCTGTGCGTTCTCTTTTGAGGCTACACGCTTAGACAAACACGCAACACCAAAGCTTTTCGAGTTACAACGTGTTGTTTAGGAAAAACAAGATAATTTCACACGATGTGAGATTTCCTTAAAACGTGGTTTCTGACAAATTTTGATGAAAGAAAATTCTCCTGTGGGTTCACTTTGGAGGCTACACGTTTAGACGTACGAGCCACACCAAATCTTTTCGAGTTACAACGTGCTGTTTAGGAAAAACAAGATAATTTCTCAGGATGCGAGATTTCCATAAAACGTGGTTTTCTGAAAAAATTTTGACGTAAGAAAGTTCTCCTGTGGGTTCTCTTATGAGGCTACACGTTTACACGTACACGCCGCACCAAATTCTTGCGAGTTTCAAGGTGTTGTTTAGGAGATACAAGCTAATTTTGTACCATGCGTTATTTCTTCTCATAAAGTATTTACAATACGTACCTATTTATCTTTAATCTGCAACACTTTATTTCCTTATAACGTGGTATTCTTACATATTCTTTCTTTTTTTTCTTTTTTTTTCTTTTTCTTTTTTTTTTTAGGCTTGATACAATTTATTTGCTTTTCTTTAGAATTTTTTTTTATTGTTATTTTTTTTTATTCGTACGATGCGGGATTTCCTTAAGACGTGGTTTTCTGACAAGTTTTAAGGAAAGAAAATTCTCCTGTCGGTTCTCTTATGAGGCTAAGCATTTAGACCTACACGCCACACCAAATCCTTTCGAGTTACAAGGTGTTGTTTAGGAGATACAAGCTAATTTTGTAACATGCATTAATTCTTCTCATAAAGTATTTACAATCTGTACCTATTTATCTTTACTCTGCAACACTGTATTTACTTATAACGTGGTATTCTTACATATTCTTTCGAGAGAAAACTCTCCTCTGCATTCTCTTTTGAGGCTACACGCGTAGACATACACGCCACACCCAAGCTTTTCGTGTTACAACATTTTGTTTGTGAAAAACAAGATAATTTCGCAGGATGCGAGATTTCCTTAAAACGTGGTTTCTGACAAATTTTGATGAAAGAAAATTCTCCTGTGGGTTCTCTTTTGAGGCTACACGAAAAAATAATGCATCGTTCAAAATTAGCTTGTATCTCCTAAACAACACGTTGTAACTCAAAAAGATTTGGTGTGGCGTGTACATCTAAACGTGTAGCCTCAAAAGAGAACCCACAGGAGAGTTTTCTCTCGAGAGAACATGTAAGAATACCACGTTATAAGGAAATACAGTGTTGCAGAATAAAGACAAATATGTACACATTGTAAACACTTTATGAGAAGAAATAACGCATCATACAAAATTAGCTTGTATCTCCTAAACAACACGTTGTAACTCGAAAAGATTTGGTGTGGCAAGTACGTCTAAATGTGTAGCCTCAAAAGAGAACCCACAGGAGAATTTTTGTTTGTCAAAATATGTCAGAAAACCACGTTTTAAGGAAATCCCGCATCGTGTGAAATTATCTTGTTTTTCTTAAACAACACGTTGTAACTTGAAAAGATTTGGTGTTGCGTGTATGTCTAAGCATGTAGCCTCAAAAGCGAATGCACAGGAGAGTTTTCTCTCGAAAGAAGATGTAAGAATACCACGTTCTAGGAAATACAGTGTTGTAGACTAAAGACAAATACGTACGTATTGGAAACACTTTTAGAGATGAAATAATGCATCGTTCAAAATTAGCTTGTATCTCCTTAACAACACGTTGTAACTCGAAACGATTTGGTGTGGCATGTACGACTAAACGTGTAGTCTCAAAAGAGAACCCAGAGGAGAATTTTCTTTCTTCAAAATGTTTCAGAAATCACGTTTTTAGGAAATCCCGCATTGTGCGAAATTATCTTGATTTTCCTAAACAACACGTTGTAACTCGAAAAGCTTTGGTGTTACGTGTATGTCTAAGCGTGTAGTCTCAAAAGAGAATGCAGAGGAGAGTTATCTCTCGAAAGAATATGTAAGAATACCACGTTATAAGGAAATACAGTATTGCGGAATAAAGACAAATACGTATGTATTGGAAACACTTTACGAGAAGAAATAAAACATCGTTCAAAATTAGTTTGTATCTCCTAAACAACACGTTGTAACTCGAAAAGATTTGGGGTGGCGTGTATGTCTAAGCGTGTAGCCTCAAAAGAGAACGCACAGGAGCGTATTCTCTCGAAAGAATATTTAAGAATACCACGTTATAAGGAAATACAGTGTTGCAGAATAAAGACAAATACGTACATATTGGAAACACTTTATGAGAAGAAATAACGCATCGTACAAAATTAGCTTGTATCTCCTAAACAACGCATTGTAACTCGAAAAGAGTTGGTGTGGCATGTACGTCTAAATGTGTAGCCTCAAAAGAGAACCCACAGGAGAATTTTCTTTCGTCAAAATATGTCAGAAAACCACGTTTTACGGTAATCCCGCATCGTGTGAAATTATCTTGTTTTTCCTAAACAGCACGTTGTAACTTGAAAAGCTTTGGTGTTGCGTGTATGTCTAAGCGTGTATCCTCAAACGCGAACGTACAGGAGTGTTTTCTCTCGAAATAAGATGTAAGAATACCACGTTCTAAGGAAATACAGCGTTGCAGACTAAAGACAAATAGGTACTTATTGGAAACACTTTTAGAGATGAAATAACGCATCGTTCAAAATTAGCTTGTATCTCCTAAACAACACGTTGTAACTCGAAAAGATTTGGTGTGGCGTGTACGTCTAAATGTGTAGCCTCAAAAGAGAACCCACAGGAGAATTTTCTTTCGTCCAAATTTTTCAGAAAACCACGTTTTAAGGAAATCCCCCATCGTGCGAAATCATCTTCTTTTTCCTAAACAACATGTTGTAACTCGAAAAGCTTTGGTGTTGCGTGTATGTGTAAGCGTGGAGCCTCAAAAGAGAAGGCACAGGAGAGTTTTCTCTCGAAAGAATATGTAAGAATCCCACGTTATAAGGAAATACAATTTTGCAGATTAAAGACAAATAAGTACAGATTGGAAACACTTTACGAGAAGAAAGAATGCATCGTAAAAAATTAGCTTGTATCTCCTAAACAACATGTTGTAACTCGAAAAGATTTGGTGTGACGTGTACGTCTAAAGGTGTAGCCTCAAAAGAGAACCCACAGGAGAATTTTCTTTCTTTCTTTTTTTTTTTCTACGTTTTTTAAATTAAATATTTTCTTTATTTACATTTTAAATATTATCTGCATTCCTGGTTTCCCCTCTGAAAACACACTAGCCCATAACCCCTTCTCCCTGCTCACCAACCCATCCACTCCCACTCCTTTTTTTCTGTCTTATTTTTTTTTAGTGTTAACTTTTTTTTATTCGATATAATTTATTTACATTTCAAATGATTCCCCTTTTCTAGCCCCCCCACTCCCCGAAAGTCCCGAAAGCCCCCTTCTCTTCCCCTGTCCTCCCGTCCACCCCTTCCCACTTCCCCGTTCTGGTTTTGCTAAATACTGTTTCACTGAGTCTTTCCCGAACCAGGGGCCACTCCTCCTTTCTTCTTGTACCTCATTTGATGTGTGGATTATGTTTTGGGTATTCCAGTTTTCTAGGTTAATATCCACTTATTAGTGAGTGCATACCATGATTCACCTTTTGAGTCTGGGTTACCTCACTTAGTATGATATTCTCTAGCTCCATCCATTTGCCTAAGAATTTCATGAATTCATTGTTTCTAATGGCTGAATAGTGCTCCATTGTGTAGATATACCACATTTTTTGCATCCACTCTTCTGTTGAGGGATACCTGGGTTCTTTCCAGCATCTGGCAATTATAAATAGGGCTGCTATGAACATAGTAGAACATGTATCCTTATTACATGGAGGGGAGTCTTCTGGGTATATGCCCAGGAGTGGAATAGCAGGATCTTCTGGAAGTGAGGTGCCCAGTTTTCGGAGGAACCGCCAGACTGATTTCCAGAGTGGTTGTACCAATTTGCAACCCCACCAGCAGTGGAGGAGTGTTCCTCTTTCTCCACACCCTCTCCAACACCTGCTGTCTCCTGAATTTTTAATCTTAGCCATTCTGACTGGTGTAAGATGAAATCTTAGGGTTGTTTTGATTTGCATTTCCCTGATGACTAATGAAGTTGAGCATTTTTTAAGATGCTTCTCCGCCATCCGAAGTTCTTCAGGTGAGAATTCTTTGTTTAACTCTGTACCCCATTTTTTAATAGGGTTGTTTGGTTTTCTGGAGTCTAACTTCTTGAGTTCTTTATATATATTGGATATTAGCCCTCTATATGATGTAGGATTGGTGAAGATCTTTTCCCAATTTGTTGGTTGCCGATTTTTCCTCTTGATGGTGTCCTTTGCCTTACAGAAACTTTGTCATTTTATGAGGTCCCATTTGTCAATTCTTGCTCTTAGAGCATACGCTATTGGTGTTCTGTTCAGAAACTTTCTCCCTGTACCGATGTCCTCAAGGTTCTTCCCCAGTTTCTTTTCTATTAGCTTCAGAGTGTCTGGCTTTATGTGGAGGTCCTTGATCCATTTGGATTTGAGCTTAGTACAAGGAGACAAGGATGGATCAATTCGCATTCTTCTGCATGCTTACCTCCAGTTGAACCAGCACCATTTGTTGAAAAGGCTATCTTTTTTCCATTGGATGTTTTCAGCCTCTTTGTCAAGGATCAAGTGGCCATAGGTGTGTGGGTTCATTTCTAGATCTTCAATCCTGTTCCATTGATCCTCCTGTCTGTCACTGTACCAACACCATGCAGTTTTTAACACTATTGCTCTGTAGTATTGCTTGAGGTCAGGGATACTGATTCCCCCAGATTTTCTTTTGTTGCTGAGAATAGTTTTAGCTATCCTGGGTTTTTTGTTGTTCCAGATGAATTTGATAATTGCTCTTTCTAACTCTGTGAAGAATTGAGTTGGGATTTTGATGGGTATTGCATTGAATCTGTATAGTGCTTTAGGCAGAATGGCCATTTTAACTATATTGGTTCTACCGATCCATGAGCATGGGAGGTTTTCCCATTTTTTGAGGTCTTCTTCCATTTCCTTCTCCAGAGTCTTGAAGTTCTTGTCATACAGATCTTTCACATGTTTGGTAAGGGTCACCCCAAGATACTTTATACTGTTTGAGGCTATTGTGAAGGGGGTCATTTCCCTAATTTCTTTCTCAGCCTGCTTATTCTTTGAGTATAGGGAAGGCCACTGATTTGCTTGAGTTGATTTTATTACCTGCCACTTTGCTGAAGTTGTTTATCAGCTGTAGGAGCTCTCTAGTGGAGTTCTTTGGGTCACTTAGGTAGACGATCATGTCGTCTGTAAATAATGATAGTTTGACTTCTTCCTTTCCAATTTGTATCCCTTTGACCTCCTTATGTTGTCGAATTGCCCGAGCTAGTACCTCAAATACAATATTGAAAAGATAAGGAGAAAGGGGGCAGCCTTGTCTGGTCCTTGATTTCAGTGGGATTGCTTCAAGTTTCTCTCCATTTAGTTTGATGCTGGCTACCGGTTTGCTGTATATTGCTTTTACTATGTTTAGGTATGGGCCTTGAATTCCTGTTCTCTCCAAGACTTTAAGCATGAAGGGATGCTGAATTTTGTCAAATGCTTTTTCAGCATCCAATGAAATGACCATGTGGTTTTGTTCTTTGAGTTTGTTTATGTAGTGGATTGTATTGATGGATTTCCGTATATTGAACCAACCCTGCATTCCTGGGATAAAGCCTACTTGATCATGGTGGATGATCGTTTTGATGTGTTCTTGGATTCGGTTAGCAAGAATTTTATTGAATATTTTTGCATCGATGTTCATAAGGGAAATTGGTCTGAAGTTCTCTTTCTTTGTTGGATCTTTTTGTGGCTTTGGTATCAGCGTAATTGTGGCTTCGTAGAAGGAATTGGGTAGTGTTCCTTCTGTTTCTATTTTGTGGAATAGTTTGAAGAGTATTGGTGTTAACTCTTCTTTGAAGGTCTGGTAGAATTCTGCACTGAAGCCATCTGGTCCTGTGCTTTTTTTGGTTGGAAGACTTTCTATGACTCCTTCTATTTCTTTAGGCATTATGGGATTGTTTAGATGGTCTAGTTGGTCCTGATTTAATTTTGGTATTTGGTATCTGTCAAGGAAATTGTCCATTTCCTCCAGATTCTCCAGTTGTGTTGAGTACAGGCTCTTGTAGTAGGATCTGATGATTTTTTGGATTTCCTCAGTTTCCGTTGTTATATCTCCCTTTTCATTTCTAAGTTTGTTAATTTGGATACTTTCTCTGTGCCCTTTGGTCAGTCTGGCTAAGGGTTTATCTATCTTGTTGATTTTCTCAAAGAACCAGCTCCTGGTTTTGTTGATTTTTTGTATGGTTCTCTTTGTTTCTACTTGATTGATTTCGGCCCTGAGTTTGATGATTTCCTGCCTTCTACTCCTCCTGGGTGAAATAGTTTCTTTTTGTTCTAGGGCTTTCAGGTGTGTCATTAAGCTGGTAATGTATGCTCTCTCCATTTTCTTTTTGGAGGCACTCAGGGCTATGAGTTTTCCTCTCAGCACTGCTTTCATTGTGTCCCATAGATTTGGGTATGTTGTGTTTTCATTTTCATTGTGTTCTAAAAAGTCTTTAATTTCTTTCTTTATTTCTTCCTTGACCAAGGTATCATTGAGTAGAGTATTGTTCAGTTTCCACGTGTATGTGGGTTTTCTGTTGTTTCTGTTGCTATTGAAGACCACTTTTACTCCATAGTGATCAGATAGGAGGCATGGTATTAGTTCTATCTTCTTATATTTGTTGAGGTCTGTCTTGTGACCAATTATATGGTCGATTTTGGAGAAGGTACCATGAGGTGCTGAGAAAAAGGTATATTCTTTTGTTTTAGGATAGAATGTTCTATATATATCTGTTAAATCTAATTGGTCCAAAGCTTCAATTAGTTTCATTGTGTCCCTGTTTAGTTTCTGTTTTCCTGATCGGTCCATTGAGGAAAGTGCAGTGTTGAAGTCACCCACAATTATTGTGTTAGGTGCAATGTGTGCTTTTAGTTTTAATAAAGTTTCTTTTACGAAAGAGGGTGCCCTTGCATTTGGGGCATAGATGTTCAGGATTGACAGTTCTTCTTTTTGTATTTTTCCTTTGACCAGCAAGAAGTGTCCCTCAAGGTCTCTTTTGATGACTTTGGTTTGAAAGTCAATTTTATCTGATATTAAAATGGCTACTCCAGCTTGTTTCCTGAGACCATTTGCTTGTAAAATTGTCTTCTAGCCTTTTACTCTAAGGTAGTGTTTGTCTTTGACCCTGAGGTGTGTTTCCTGTAAGCAGCAAAATGTAGGGTCCTGTTTACGTATCCATTCAGTTAGTCTGTGTCTTTTTGTTGGGGCATTAAGTCCATTGATGTTAAGAGATATTAAGGAATAGTGATTGTTACTTCCTATCATTTTTGACGTTATTTTTTAAATTTTAATGCTTAACTTCTTTTGGGTTTGATGAAAGGTTACTATCTTGCTTTTTCCAGGGTGAAGTTTCCCTCCTTGTATTGGTGTTGTCTTCCTATTATCCTTTTTAGGGCCGGGTTTGTGGATAGATATTGGGTAAACTTGGTTTTGTCATGAAATATCTTAGTTTCTCCATCTATGGTGATTGAGAGTTTTGCTGGATATAGTAGTTTTGGTTGGCATTTGTGTTCTCTTAGAGTCTGCATGAGATCTGCCCAGGACCTTCTAGCCTTCATAGTCTCCGGTGAAAAGTCTGCTGTGATTCTGATAGGTCTTCCTTTATATGTTACTTGGCCTTTTTCTCTTACTGCCTTTAGTATTCTTTCTTTGTTTAGAACATTTGGTGTTTTGATTATTATGTGACGGGAAGTATTTCTGTTCTGGTCCAGTCTGTTTGGAGTTCTGTAGGCTTCTTGTATATTCATGGGCATCTCTCTCTTTAGGTTAGGGAAGTTTTCTTCCATAATTTTATTGAAGATATTTGCTGGCCCTTTAAGTTGTAAATCTTCACTCTCATCTATGCCTATAATCCTTAGGTTTGGTCTTCTCATTGTGTCCTGGATTTCCTGGATATTTTGGGTTACAAGCTTTTTGCATTTTGCATTTTCTTTAACTGTTGAGTCCATGGTTTCTATGGAATCTTCAGCATCTGAGATTCTTTCTTCTATCTCTTGTATTCTGTTGTTGATATTTGCATCTCTGTCCCCTGATTTCTTCCCAAGGCTTTCTATCTCCAAAGTTGTCTCCCTTTGAGTTTTCTTAGTTGTTTCTACTTCTGATTTTAGATCCTGGATGGTTTTGCTTAGCTCCTTCACTTGCATGTTTGTGTTTTCCTGTAATTCTTTAAGAGATTTTTGTGTTTCCTCTTTCATGAGCTCAGCCTGTTGACCAAAGTTCTCCTGTATTTCTTTAAGAGATTTTTGTGTTTCGTCTTTCATGACCTCAGCCTGTTGACCAAAGTTTTCCTGTATTTCTTTAAGTGTTTTTTGCATTTCCTCCTTGTTGGCTTTTGTATTCTCCTGGATTTCTTTCAATGATTTTTGTGTTTCCCTTGCAAGGGCTTCTAACTTTTGATCCATTTTCTCCTGAATTTCTTTAAGTATGTCCTTCATGTGTTCCTGTACCAGCATCATGACCAGTGATTTTAAATCCAAATCTTGTTTTACTGGTGTGATGGGGTATCCAGGACATGTTGGTAGAGGAGAATTGGGTTCAGATGTTGCCATATTGCCTTGATTTCTGTTAGTGACGTTCCTGCGTTTGCCTTTTGCCATCTAGTTCTCACTGGTGTTAGTTTGTCTTGTCAGTGCTGGACTCACCAGTGCAAGCTGCCCCTTCCCCGTTGGCCTCTGGTGCACAGCTTACCTCCTGCACTGCTTGTAGACAGGGTGCTGCTGCCCAGGCTGTTCAGATCCCAAAGCAGGCACCCGAACGCTCCTGCTGGGGCCCGCTGGATTCACTGGAGCACACTGACTTCTCCCAGCTGGCCACCCGGAAACCCAGCTAGCCACTTGCAGGACTTGGAGATGTGGTGCTGCCGCCCAGGCTGATCTGGGCAGCAGAACTCCCAGCCGGGTTGGTGCACACAAGGCTAGCCTAGCTGCTCAGGCCCTGAGTCTAGGCAAAAGCCTGGCAGGCCAATGTTGGTGCAAAGTTCCCCTCAGCTGTGGGTGTTAATTGGGTGTGTCAGGTGGCTAGGATGGTGGCGTGTGCGAGTTCCCTGAGAGTGCTGGGAGAGTCTGCTGGGCTAACAACCTCCTGGCTGGGTCAGCACACAGATGGCCCAACGAGCAGCCCAGGGCCTGGGGGTCAGTCCAGGGCCTGACCGTCTGAGACCCCTGCTATGTCCGCCTCGGGCTATGCCTGTTAGCTGGTTTGGTTTTGCCTGCTAGGTCTCTCTGGCTTCCCGTAGGCAAAATGGTGGTGGTGCGCAAACTGGCCCGGATAAACAACCTCCTGGCCGGGTCGGCACACAGATGGCCCACCGAGCAGCCCAGGGCCTGGGGGCAGTCCAGGGACTGACCGTCTGAGACCCCTGCTATGTCCGCCTCGGGCTATGCCTGTTAGCCGGTTTGGTTTTGCCTGCTAGGTCTCCCTGGCTTCCCCCAGGCAAAATGGTGGTGGTGCGCGCGCCGGCCCGGGAGGAAAAAAACCTCCTGGCCGGGTTTGCACCCCGGTGGACCCCCGATCAGCTCAGGGCCTGGGTGCAGGCCAACGCCCGTCGGGCTTAGACCCCCGCGATGTTGTTCTCGGGTTATATTTCCGTACCTCAGTCTGATTTCTCTGGCGACCGAGAACCAATATGGAGCCCTCATAACTGACTGGCGGGAGGCAGAGTTCTGATGTGGCTTCCGTGTGGTGAAAGGCACCGTAAATCCGCCGCTGCTTGCAGCCTGGCTGGCCAGCGATGGCCAGTGGTCGTGGGCACCGGGTCTGCCTGGACCCTGTCCGCTTGGTTCTACTGCTGATGGCCCTTCCTCTGGACCAGCCGCTGCTGCTGCTACTGCTGCTGCTGCCGCCGCTCCCAGGCCCAAGAATTTTCTTTCATCAAAATTTGTCAGAAACCACGTTTTAAGGAAATCTCGCATCGTGTGAAATTATCTTGTTTTTCATACACAACACGTTGTAAATCGAAAAGCTTTGGTGTTGCGTGTATGTCTAAGCGTGTAGCCTCAAAAGAGAACGCACAGGAGAGTTTTCTCTCGAAAGAAAATGTAGGAATACCACGTTATAAGGAAATACAGTGTTGCAGAGTAAAGACAAATACGTACATATTGGAAACACTTTAAGAGAAGAAATAACGCATCGTACAAAATTAGCTTGTATCTCCTAAACAAAACTTTGTAACTCGAAAAGATTTGGTGTGGCTCATACCTCTACAAGTGTAGCCTCAAAAGAGAACCCACAGGTGGAAATTCTTTCGTTAAAATTTTTCAGAAAACCACGATTTATGGAAATCTCGCATCATGCGAAATTATCTTGTTTTTTCCTAAACAACACGTTGTAACTCGAAAAGCTTTGGTGTTGCGTGTTTGTCTAAGCGTGTAGCCTCGAAAGAGAACGCACAGGAGAGTTTTCCCTCGAAAGAATATGTAAGAATACCACGTTATAAGGAAATACAGTGTTGCAGAGTAAAGACAAATTCGTACGTATTGGAAACACTTTATGAGAAGAATTAACCCATCTTACAAAATTAGCTTGTATCTCCTAAACAAAACGTTGTAACTCGAAAGGATTTGGTGTGGCGTGTACATCTAAACATGTAGCCTCAAAAGAGAACCCACAGGAGAATTTTCTTTCGTCAAAATTTTTCAGAAAACCACGTTTTAAGGAAATCCCGCATCGTGCGAAATTATCTTGTTTTTCCTAAACAACACGTTGTAACTCGAAAAGCTTTGGTGTTGCGTGTATGTCTAAGCGTGTAGCCTCAAAAGAGAAGGCACAGGAGAGTATTCTCTCGAAAGAATATGTAAGAATACCACGTTATAAGGAAATACAGTGTTGCAGAGTAAAGACAGATACTTACTTATTGGAAACACTTTACGAGAAGGAATAATACATCGTAAAAAATTAGCTTGTATTTCCTAAACAACACGTTGTAACTCGAAGGATTTGGTGTGGCGTGTAAGTTGAAACATGTAGCCTCAAAAGAGAACCCACAGGAGAATTTTCTTTCGTCAAAATTTGTCAGAAAACCACGTTTTAAGGAAATCCCGCATTGTGCGAAATTATCTTGTTTTTCCGAAACAACACGTTGTAATTCGAAAAGCTTTGGTGTTGCGTGTATGTCTAAACGTGTGGCCTCAAAGGAGAACGCACAGGACAGTTTTCTATTGAAAGAATATGTAAGAATACCACGTTATAAGGAAATACAATGTTGCAGAGTAAAGACAAATATGTATGTATTGGAAACACTTTATGAGAAGAATTAACGCATTGTAAAAAATTAACTTGTATCTCCTAAACAATACGTTGTAACTCGAACAGATTTGGTGTGGCATGTACGTCTAAACATGTAGCCTCAAAAGAGAACCCACAGGAGAATTTTCTTTCGTCAAAATTTTTCAGAAAACCACGTGTTAAGGAAATCCCCCATCGTGCGAAATCATCTTCTTTTTCCTAAACAACATGTTGTAACTTGAAAAGCTTTGGTGTTGCGTGTATGTGTAAGCATGGAGCCTCAAAAGAGAAGGCACAGGAGAGTTTTCTCTCGAAAGAATATGTAAGAATACCACATTATAAGGAAATACAATTTTGCAGAGTAAAGACAAATAAGTACATATTGGAAACACTTTATGAGAAGGAAGAATGGATCGTAAAAAATTAGCTTGTATCTCCTAAACAACACGTTGTAACTCGAAAAGATTTGGTGTGGCGTGTATGTCTAAACGTTTAGCCTCAAAAGAGAACCCACAGGAGAATTTTCTTTCATCAAAATTCGTCAAAAACCACGTTTAAAGGAAATCTCACATCGTGCGAAATTATCTTGTTTTTCCTAAACAACACGTTGTAAATCGAAAAGCTTTGGTGTTGCGTGTATGTCTAAGCTTGTAGCCTCAAAAGAGAATGCACAGGAGAGTCTTCTCTTGAAAGACTATGTAGGAATGCCACGTTATAAGGAAATACAGTGTTGCAGAGTAAAGACAACTACGTACATATTGGAAACACTTTAAGAGAAGAAATAACGCATCGTACAAAATTAGCTTGGATCTCCTAAAGAACACTTTGTAACTCGAAAAGATTTGGTGTGGCTCGTACCTCTAGAAGTGTAGCCTCAAAAGAGAACCCACAGGAGAACTTTCTTTCATCAAAATTTTTCAGAAAACCACGTTTTATGGAAATCTCGCATCGTGCGAACTTATCTTGTTTTTCCTAAACAACACGTTGTAACTCGAAAAGCTTTGGCGTTGCGTGTATGTCTAAACGTGTAGCCTCAAAAGAGAACGCACAGGAGCGTTTTCCCTCGAAAGAATATGTAAGAATACCACGTTATATGGAAATACAATGTTGCAGAGTAAAGGCAAATAAGTACATATTGGAAACACTTAGGAGAAGAAATAACGCATCTTACAAAATTTGCTTGTATCTCCTAAACAACACGTTGTAACTCGAAAAGATTTGGTGTGGCTCGTACGTCTACACGTGTACCCTCAAAAGAGAAACCACAGGATGACTTTCTTTCGTCAAAATTTGTCAGAAAACCACGTTTTAAGGAAATCCCGCATCGTGCAAAATTATCTTGTTTTTCATAAACAACATGTTGTAACTCAAAAAGCTTTGGTGTTTCGTGTATGTCTAAGCCTGTAGCCTCTAAAGAGAACGCACAGGAGAGTTTTCTCTCGAAATAACATGTAAGAATACAACGTTATAAGGAAATACAGTGTTGCAGAGTAAAGACAAATACGTAATTATTGGAAACACTTTACGAGAAGAAATAACGCATCGTAGAAAATTAGCTTGTATCTCCTAAGCAACACGTGGTAACTCGAAAGGATTTGGTGTGGCATGTATGTCTAAACGTGGAGCCTCAAAAGAGAACCCACAGGAGAATTTTCATTCGTCAAAATTTGTCAGAAAACCACGTTTTAAAGAAATCCCTCATCGTGCGAAATAATCTTGTTTTTCATAAACAACACGTTGTAACTCTAAAAGCATTGATGTTGCCTGTATGTCTAAGTGTGCAGCCTCAAAAGGGAACGCACAGGATACTTTTCTCTCGAAAGAATATGAAAGAATACCACGTTATAAGGAAATACAGTGTTGCAGAGTAAAGACAAATACGTATGTATTGGAAACACTTTATGAGAAGAATTAACGCATCGTACAAAATTAGCTTGTATCTCCAAAACAACACGTTGTAACTCGAAAAGATTTGGTGTGGCGTGTACATCTAAACATGTAGCCTCAAAAGAGAACCCACAGGAGAATTTTCTTTCGTCAAAATTTTTCAGAAAACCACGTTTTAAGGAAATCCCGCATCGTGCGAAATCATCTTCTTTTTCCTAAACAACATGTTGTAACTCGAAAAGCGTTGGTGTTGCGTGTATGTGTAAGCGTGGAGACTCAAAAGAGACGGCACAGGAGAGTGTTCTCTTGAAAGAATATGTAAGAATACCACGTTAAAAGGAAATACAATTTTGCAGAGTAAAGACAAATAAGTACATATTGGAAACACTTTACGAGAAGAAATAATGCATCGTAAAAAATGAGCTTGTATCTCCTAAACAACACGTTGTAACTCGAAAAGATTTGGTGTGACATGTACGTCTAAAAGTGTAGCCTCAAACGAGAACCCACAGGAGAATTTTCTTTCATCAAAATTTGTCTGAAACCACGTTTTAAGGAAATAGCGCATCGTGCGAAATTATCTTGTTTTTCCTAAACAACACGTTGTAACTCGAAAAGCTTTGGTGTTGCGTGTATGTCTAAGCATGTAGCCTCAAAAGAGAATGCACAGGAGAGTTTTCTCTCGAAAGAATATGTAAGAATACCACGTTATAAGGAAATACAGTGTTGCAGAATAAAGACAACTACGTACGTATTGGAAACACTTTAAGAGAAGAAATAACGCATTGTACAAAATTAGCTTGTATCTCCTAAACAACACATTGTAACTCGAAAAGATTTGGTGTGGCTCGTACCTCTACACCTGTAGCCTCAAAAGAGAACCCAGAGGAGAACTTTCTTTCGTCAAAATTTGTCTGAAAACCACGTTTTATGGAAATCTCGCATCGTGCGAAATTATCTTCTTTTTCCTAAACAACACGTTGTAACTCGAAAAGCTTTGGCGTGCGTGTTCGTCTAAGCGTGTAGCCTCAAAAGAGCATGCACAGGAGAGTTTTCCCTCGAAAGAATATGTAAGAATACCACGTTATAAGGAAATACAGTGTTGCAGAGTAAAGACAAATACGTACATATTGGAAACACTTTACGAGAAGAAATTACGCATCATGAAATATTAGCTTGTATCTCCTAAACAAAAAGTGGAAAACTCTCCTGTGCATTCTCTTTTGAGGCTACACGATTAGACAAACACGCAACACCAAAGCTTTTCGAGTTACAACGTGTTGTTTAGGAAAAAGAAGATGATTTCGCACGATGCGGGATTTCCTAAAAACCTGGTTTTCTGAAAAATTTTGACGGAAGAAAATTCTCCTGTGGGTTCTCTTTTGAGGCTACATATTTAGACGTAAACATCACACCAAATCTTTTCGAGTTACAACGTGTTGTTTAGGAGATACAAGCTAATTTTTTATAATGCGTTAATTCTCGTAAAGTGTTTCCAATACGTACTTATTTGTCTTTACTCTGCAACACTGTATTTCCTTATAACGTGGCATTCTTACATATTCTTTCGAGAGAAAACTATCCTGTGCATTCCCTTTTGAGGCTAAACACTTAGACATACAGGCAACACCAAAGCTTTTTGAGTTACAACGTGTTGTTTATAAAAAACAAGATACTTTCGCACGATGCCGGATTTCCTTAAAACATGGTTTTCTGACAAATTTTGACGAAAGGAAATTATTCGGTTGGTTCTCTTTTGAGGCTTCACGTTTCGACGTGCATGTCACACCTAATCCTTTCGAGTTGCCACGTGTTGTTTAGGAAATACAGGCTAATTTTGTACGATGCTTTATTTCTTCTCATAAAGTGTTTCCAATACGTACGTATTTGTCTTTACTCTGCAACACTGTATTTCCTTATAACGTGGTATTCTTACATATTCTTTCGAGAGAAAACTATCCTGTGCGTTCCCTGTTGAGGCTACACACTTAGACATACAGGCAACACCAAAGCTTTTCAAGTTACAACGTGTTGTTTATGAAAAACAAGATAATTTCGCACGATGCGGGATTTCCTTAAAACTTGGTGTTCTGACAAATTTTGACGAAAGAAAATTCTCCTGTGGGTTCCCTTTTGAGGCTACACGTTTAGACGTACATGCCACACCAAATCTTTTCGAGTTACAACATGTTGTTTAGGAGATACGAGCTCATTTTGTACGATGCTTTATTTCATCCCATAAAGTTTAAGGGTTTCCAATACGTACGTATTTGTCTTTACTCTGCAACACTGTATTTCCTTATAACATGATATTTGTACATATTCTTTCGAGAGAAAACTCTCCTGTGCATTCTCTTTTGAGGCTACATGCTTAGACATACACGCAACACCAAAGCTTTTCGAGTTAAAACGTGTTGTTTAGGAAAAACAAGATAATTTCACAGGATGCGGGATTTCCTTAAAACGTGGTTTTTTGACAAATTTTGACTTAAGAAAATTCTCCTGTGGGTTCTCTTTTGAGGCTATACGTTTAGACGTATACGACACACCAAATCCTTTTGAGTTACAACGTGTTGTTTAGGAGATACAAGCTAATTTTGTATGATGCATTATTTCTTCTCGTAAAGTGTTTCCAATGTGTACTCATTTGTCTTTATTCTGAAAAATTGTATTTCCTTATAACGTGGTATTCTTACATATTCTTTCGAGAGAAAACTCTCCTGTGTGTTCTCTTTTGAGGCTACACGCTGAGACATACACGCAACACAAAAGCTTTTCGAATTACAACGTGTTGTTTAAGAAAAACAAGATAATTTCGCACGATGCGGGATTTCCTTAAAACGTGGTTTTCTGAAAATTTTGACGAAAGTAATTCTCCTATCTGTTCTCTTTTGAGGCTACACATTTAGACGTACACGCCACACCAAATCTTTTCGAGTTACAACGTGTTGTTTAGGAGATACGAGCTCATTTTGTACGATGCTTTATTTCATCTCGTAAAGTTTAAGGGTTTCCAATATGTACGTATTTGTCTTTACTCTGCAACACTGTATTTCCTTATAACGTGGTATTCATACATATTCTTTTGAGAGAAAACTCTCCTGTGTGTTCTCTTTTGAGGCTACACGCTGAGACATACACGCAACACCAAAGCTTTTCGAGTTACAACGTGTTGTTTAGGAAAAACAAGATAATTTCGCATGATGCAGGATTTCCTTAATATGTGCTTTTCTGACAAATTTGACCAAAGAAAATTCTCCTGTGGGTCCTCTTTTTGAGGCTACACGTTTAGACGTACACGCCACACCAAATCTTTTCGAGTTACAACGTGTTTTTTAGGAGATACAGCTAATTTTGTATGATGCGTTATTTCTTCTCGTAAAGTGTTTCCAATACGTACGTATTTGTCTTTATTCTGCAACACTGTATTTCCTTATAACCTGGTACTCTTACATATTCTTTCGAGTGAAAATTCTCCGTGCGGTCTCTTTTGAGGCTACTCACTGAGACATACACGCAACACCAAAGCTTTTCGAGTTACAACGTGTTGTTTAGGAAAAACAAGATAATTTCGCAGGATGCGGGATTTCTTTAAAACGTGGTTTTCTGACATATTTTGACGAAAGAAAATTCTCCAGTGGGTTCTCTTTTGAGGCTAAACTTTTACACGTACACGCCAAACCAAATATCTTCGAGTTTCCACTTGTTGTTTAGGAGATACAAGCTAATATTGTATGATGCTTAATTTCTTCTCGTAAAGTGTTTCCAATATGTACGTATTTGTCCTTACTCTGCAACACTGTATTTCCTTATAACGTTGAATTCTTACATGTTCTATCGAGAGAAAACTCTCCTGTGCATTCTCTTTTGAGGCTACACGCTTAAACAAACACGCAACACCAAAGCTTTTCGAGTTACCATGTGTTGTTTAGGAAAAACAAGATAATTTCGCAAGATGCGGTATTTCCTTAAAACGTGGTTTTCTGAAAAATTTTTGACGAAAGAAAATTCTCCTTTTTGTTCTTCTTTGAGGCTACACCTTTAGATATACACGTCAAACCAAATCTTTTCGAGTTATCACGTGTTGTTTAGGAGATATAAGCTAATTTTGTTCGATGCGTTATTTCTTCTCGTAAAGTGTTCCCAATATATACTTATTTGTATTTACTCTGCAAAATTGTATTTCCTAATAACGTGGTATTCTTACATATTCTTTCAAGAGAAAACTCTCCTGTGCCTTCTCTTTTGAGGCTCCAAGCTTACACATACACGCAACACTAAAGCTTTTCGAGTCACAACATGTTGTTTAGGAAAAAGAAGATGATTTCGCACGATGCGGGATTTCCTTAAGACGTGGTTTTCTGAAAAATTTTGAGGAAAGAAAATTCTCCTGTGGGTTCTCTTTTGAGGCTACACATTTAGTCGTACACGCCACACCAAATGTTTTCGAGTTACAACGTGCTTTTTAGGAGATACAAGCTAATTTTGTACGATGCGTTAATTCTTCTCATAAGGTGTTTCCAATACGTAAGTATTTGTCTTTACTCTGAAACACTGTATTTCCTTATAACGTGGTATTCTTATATATTCTTTCGAGAGAAAACTATCCTGTGCATTCCCTTTTGAGGCTACACGCGGAGACATACACGCAACACCAAAGCTTTTCAAGTTACAACATGTTGTTTATGAATAAAAAGATAATTTCGCACGATGCGGGATTTCCTTAAAACGTGGTTTTCTGACAAATTTTGACAAAAGAAAATTCTCCTGTGGGTTATCTTTTGAGGCTACACGTTTAGACGTACACGTCACATCAAATCTTTTCGAGTTACCACGTGTTGTTTAGGAGATACAAGCTTATTTTGTACGATGCGTTATTTTTTCTTGTAAAGTGTTTCCAATATGTACTTATTTGCCTTTACTCTGCAAAATTGTATTTCTTTATAACGTGGTATTCTTACATTTTCTTTCGAGAGAAAACTCTCCTGTGCCTTCTCTTTTGAGGCTCCACGCTTAGACATACGCGCAACACCAAAGCTTTTCGAGTTACAACATGTTGTTTAGGAAAAAGAAGATGATTTTGCACGATGCGGGATTTCCTTAATACGTGGTTTTCTGAAAAATTTTAACGAAAGAAAATTCTCCTGTGGGTTCTCTTTTAAGGCTACACGTTTAGACGTACATGCCACACCAAATCTTTTCGAGTTACAACATGTTGTTTAGGAGATACAAGCTAATTTTGTACTATGCGTTAATTCTTTACGTAAAGTGTTTCGAATACATACGTGTTTGTCTTTACTCTGCAACACTGTATTTCCTTATAACGTGGTATTCTTACATATCCTTTCGAGAGAAAACTCTCCTGTGCATTCTCTTTTGCGGCTACATGCTTAGACATACACGCAACTCCAGAGCTTTTCGAGTTACAACTTGTTGTTTAGAAAAAACAAGATAATTTCGCACGATGCTAGTTTACCTTAAAACGTGGTTTCTGACAAATTTTGATGAAAGAAAATTCACCTGTGGGTTCTCTTTTGAGGCTACACCTTTAGACGTACACACCACACCAAATCTTTTTGAGTTACACCGTGCTGTTTAGAAGATACAAGCAATTTTTTTTTTACGATGCGTTATTTCTTCTCGTAAAGTTTAAGTTTTTCCAATACATACGTTTTTGTCTTTACTCTGCAACTCTGTATTTCCTTATAACGTGGTATTCTTACATATTCTTTCGAGAGAAAACTCTCCTGTGCATTCTCTTTTGAGGCTACACGCTTAGACAAAAACGCAACACCACAGCTTTTCGAGTTACAACGTGTTCTTTAGGAAAAACAAGATAATAACGCACGATGCAGTATTTCCTTAAAACGTGGTTTCTGACAAATATTGACAAAAGAAAATACTCCTGAGGGTTCTCTTTTGAGGCTACACGTTTAGACGTACATGCCACACCAAATCTTTTCGAGTTACAACGTGTTGTTTAGGAGATACAAGCTAATTTTTTAAGATGCGTTATTTCTTCTCGTAAAGTTTAAGTGTTTCCAATACGTATGTATTTGCCTTTACTCTGCAACACTGTGTTTCCTTATAACGTGGAATTCTTGCATATTCTTTCGAGAGAAAACTCTCCTGTGCGTTCTCTTTTGAGGCTACATGCTTAGACATACACGCAACACCAAAGCTTTTCGAGTTACAACGTGTTTTTTTAGGAAGAACAAGATAATTTCTCACGATGCGGGATTTCCTTAAAACGTGGTTTTCTGACAAATTTTGACGAAAGAAATTTGTCCTGTGGTTCTCTTTGAGGCTACACGTTTAGATGTACACGCCACACCAAATCCTTTCGAGTTACAACGTGTTGTTTAGGAGATACAAGCTAATTTTGTACGATGCTTTATTTCATCTCATAAGTTTAAGGGTTTCCAATATGAAAGTATTTGTCATTATTCTGCAACAGTGTACTTCCTTATAACGTGGTATTCTTACATATTCTTTCGAGAGAAAACTCTCCTGTGTGTTCTCTTTTGAGGCTACACGCTTAGACATACACGCAACACCAAAGCTTTTCGAGTTACAACGCGTTGTTTAAGAAAAACAAGATAATTTCGCACGATGCGGGATTTCCTTAATACGTGGTTTTCTGACAAATTTTGACCAAAGAAAATTCTCCTGTGTGTTCTCTTTTGAGGCTACACGTTTAGACGTACAGGTCACACCAAATCTTTTCGAGTTACCACGTGTTGTTTAGGAGATACAAGCTAATTTTTTACGATGCGTTATTTCTTCTCATAAAGTGTTTCCAATAAGTACGTATTTGTCTTTACTCTGCAACACTGTATTTCCTTATAAGGTGGTATTCTTACATATTCTTTTTAGAGAAAACTCTCCTGTGTGCTCTCTTTTGAGTCTACACGCTTAGACATACACGCAACTCCAAAGCTTTTCGAGTTACAACGCATTGTTTAGGAAAAACAAGATAATTTTGCACGATAAGGGATTTCCTTAAAACGTGGTTTTCTTACATATTTTGACGATAAAAAATTCTCCTGTCGGTTCTCTTTTGAGGCTACACGTTTAGACGTACACGTCACACCAAATATTTTCGAGTTACAACGTGTTGTTTAGGAGATACAAGCTAATTTTGTATGATTTTTTATTTCTTCTCTTAAAGTTTTACAATATGTACGTATTTGTCTTTACTCTTCAACACTGTATTTCCTTATAACGTGGTATTCTTACATATTCTTTCGAGAGAAAACTCTCCTTGCATTCCTTTTAGAGGCTACACACTTAGACATACACGCAACACCAAAGCTTTTCGAGTTACAACGTGCTGTTTAGGAAAAACAAGATAATTTCGCACGATGCGGGATTTCCTTAAAACGTGGTTTTCTGACAAATTTTGACGAAAGAAAACTCTCCTGTGGGTTCTCTTTTGAGGATACACGTTTAGACGTACACGCCACACCAAATCTTTTCGAGTTACAACATGTTGTTTAGGACATACAAGCAAATTTTGCAAGATGCGTTATTTCTCTCATAAAGTGTTTCCAGTATGTACGTATTTGTCTTTACTCTGCCACACTGTATTTCCTTATAACGTGGTATTCTTATATATTCTTTCGAGAGAAAACTCTCCTATGCGTTCACTTTTGGGGCTACATGCTTAGACATACACCCAACACCAAAGCTTTTCGAGTTAAAACGTGTTGTTTAGGAAGAACAAGATAATTTCTCACGATGCGCGATTTCCTTAAAACGTGGTTTTCTGAAAAATTTTGACGAAAGAAAATTGTCCTGTGGGTTCTCTTTTGAGACTACACGTTTAGACGTACATGCCACACCAAATCTTTTCGAGTTACAACGTGTTGTTTAGGAGATACAAGCTAATTTTGTACGATGCTTTAATTCATCTCGTAAAGTTTAAGGGTTTCCAATACATACGTGTTTGTCTTTACTCTGTAACACTGTATTTCCTTATAACGTGGTATCCTTTCATATTCTTTCGAGAGAAAACTCTCCTGTGTGTTCTTTTTTGAGGCTACACGCTTAGACATACACGCAACAGCAAAGCCTTTCGAGTTATAACATGTTGTTTAGGAAGAACAAGATAATTTCCCACGATGCGGGATTTCCTTAAAACGTGGTGTTCTGACAAATTTTGATGAAAGAAAATACTCCTGTGGGTTCTCTTTTGAGGCTACACCTTTAGACGTACACACCACACCAAATCTTTTTGAGTTACACCGTGCTGTTTAGGAGATACAAGCTAATTTTTTTTACGATGCGTTATTTCTTCTCATAAAGTTTAAGTGTTTCCAATACATACGTTTTTGTCTTTACACTGCAACTCTGTATTTCCTTATAACGTGGTATTCTTACATATTCTTTCGAAAGAAAACTCTCCTGTGCATTCTCTTTTGAGGCTACACGCTTAGACATACTGGCAACACCACAGCTTTTCGAGTTACAATGTGTTGTTGAGGAAAAACAAGATAATTTAGCACGATGCGGGATTTCCTTAAAACGTGGTTTTCTGACAAATTTTGACGAAAGAAAATACTCCCGAGGTTTCTCTTTTGAGGCTACACGTTTAGACGTACACGCCACACCAAATCTTTTCGAGTTACAACGTGTTGTTTAGGAGATACAAGCTAATTGTTTAAGATGCGTTATTTCTTCTCGTAAAGTTTAAGTGTTTCCAATACGTACGTATTTGCCTTTACTCTGCAACACTGTTTTCCTAATAACGTGGTATTCTTACATATTCTTTCGAGAGAAAACTCTCCTGTGCGTTCTCTTTTGAGGCTACACGCTTAGACATACATGCAACACTAAAACTTTTCGAGTTACAACGTGTTGTTTAGGAAAACCAAGATAATTTCTCACGATGCGGGATTTCCTTAAAACGAGGTTTGCTGACAAATTTTGACGAAAGAAAATTGTCCTGTGGGTTCTCTTTTGGGGCTACACGTTTAGACGTACAAGCCACACCAAATCTTTTCCGGTAAAAACGTGTTGTTTAGGAGATACAAGCTAATTTTGTACGATGCTTTAATACATCTCGTAAAGTTTAAGTGTTTCCAATATGTATGCTTTCGTCTTTACTCAGCAACACTGTACTTCCTTATAAAGTGGTATTCTTAACTATTCTTTCGAGAGAAAACTCTCCTGTGCGTTCTCTCTTGAGGCTACATGCTTAGACATACACGCAACACCAAAGCTTTTCGAGTTACAATGTGTTGTTTAGGAAAAACAAGATAATTTCGCACGATGCGGGGTTTCCTTAGTACGTGGTTTTCTGACAAAGTTTGACCAAAGAAAATTCTCCTGTGCGTTCTCTTTTGAGGCTACACGTTTAGCCGTACACGCCACACCAAATCTTTTCGAGTTACAACCTGTTGTTTAGGAGATACAAGCTAATTTTTTTATGATGCGTTATTTCTTCTCGTAAAGTGTTTCCAATAAGTACGTATTTGTCTTTACTCTGCAACACTGTGTTTCCTTATAACGTGGTATTCTTACATATTCTTTCGAGAGAAAACTCTCCTGTGCGTTCTCTTTTGAGGCTACATGCTTAGACATACACGCAACACCAAAGCTTTTCGAGTTACAACGTGTTTTTTAGGAAGAACAAGATAATTTCTCACGATGCGGGATTTCCTTAAAACGTGGATTTCTGACAAATTTTGACGAAAGAAATTTGTCCTGTGGTTCTCTTTGAGGCTACACGTTTAGATGTACACGCCACACCAAATCTTTTCGAGTTACAACGTGTTGTTTAGGAGATACAAGCTAATTTTGTACGATGCTTTATTTCATCTCGTAAAGTTTAAGGGTTTCCAATATGAAAGTATTTGTCTTTATTCTTCAACAGTGTACTTCCTTATAACGTGGTATTCTTACATATTCTTTCGAGAGAAAACTCTCCTGTGTGTTCTCTTTTGAGGCTACACGCTTAGACATACACGCAACACCAAAGCTTTTCGAGTTACAAACGCGTTGTTTAGGAAAAACAAGATAATTTCGCACGATGCGGGATTTCCTTAATACGTGGTTTTCTGACAAATTTTGACCAAAGAAAATTCTCCTGTGTGTTCTCTTTTGAGGCTACACGTTTAGACGTACACGCCACACCAAATCTTTTGGAGTTTCAATGTGTTGTTTAGGAGATACAAGCTAATTTTTTACGATATGTTATTTCTTCTCATAAAGTATTTCCAATAAGTACGTATTTGTCTTTAATCTGCAACACTGTATTTTCTTATAACGTGGTATTCTAACGCATTCTTTCGAGAGAAAACTCTCCTGTGTGCTCTCTTTTGCGTCTACACGCTTAAACATACATGCAACACCAAAGCTTTTTGAGTTACAAGGTTTTGTTTAGGAAAAACAAGATAATTTCGCACGATGCGGGATTTCATAAACGTGGTTTTCTGAATATTTGACGAAAGAAAATTCTCCTATGGGTTCTCTCTTGAGGCTACACGTTTAGACGTACACGCCAAAAAAGTCTTTTCGAGTTACAACGTGTTGTTTAGGAGATATGAGCTAATTTTGTACGATGCTTTATTTCATCTCGTAAAGTTTAAGGGTTTCCAACACGTACCTATTTGTCTTTACTCTGAAACACTGTATTTCCTTATAACGTGGTATTCTTACATATTCTTTTGAGAGAAAACTCTCCTGTGTGTTCTCTTTTGAGGCTACATGCTGAGACATACACGCAACACCAAAGCTTTTCGAGTTAAAACGTGTTGTTTAGGAAAAACAAGATAATTTCGCACGATGCAGGATTTTCTTAATACGTGGTTTTCTGACAAATTTGACCAAAGAAAATTCTCCTGTGGGTTCTCTTTTGAGGCTACACGTTTAGACGTACACGCCACACCAAATCATTTAGAGTTACAACGTGTTGTTTAGGAGATACAAGCTAATTTTGTACGATGCGTTATTTCTTCTCGTAAAGTGTTTCCAATATGTATGTATTTGTCTTTACTCTGCAACACTGTATTTCCTACAACGTGGTATTCTTACATATTCTTTCGAGAGAAAACTCTCCTGTGCATTCGCTTTTGTGGCTACACACTTAGACATACACGCAACACCAAAGCTTTTCGAGTTACAACTTGTTGTTTAGGAAAAACAAGATAATTTCGCAGGATGCGGGATTTCGTTAAAACGTGATTTTCTGACAAATTTTGAAGAAAGAAAATTCTCCTATTGGTTCTCTTTTGAGGCTACACGTTTAGAAGTACACGCCACATGAAGTCCTTTCGAGTTACCACGTGTTGTTTAGGAGATACAAGCTAATTTTTACGATGCATTATTTCTTCTTGTAAAGTGTTTCCAACAAGTATGTATTTGTCTTTACTCTGCAACACTGTATTTCCTTATAACGTTGTATTCTTACATGTTCTTTCTAGAGAAAACTCTCCTGTGCATACTCTTTAGAGGCTACACGCTTAGACATACACGCAACACCAAAGCTTTTTGAGTTACAACATGTTGTTTAGGAAAAAGAAGTTGATTTCGCACGATGCGGGATTTCCTTAAAACGTGGTTTTCTGAAAATTTTTAACGAAAGAAAATTGTCCTGTGGGTTCTCTTTTGAGGCAACACGTTTAGACGTACACGCCACACCGAATTTTTTCGAGTTACAACGTGTTGTTTAGGAGATACAAGTTAATTTTTTACGATGCGTTATTTCTTCTCGTAAAGTGTTTCCAATATGTACGTATCTGTCTTTACTCTGCAACACTCTATTTCCTTATAACGTGGTATTCTTACATATTCTTTCTAGAAAAAACTCTCCTTTACATTCTCTTTTGAGGCTACACGCTTAGACATACACACAACACCAAAGTTTTTCGAGTTACAACGTGTTGTTTAGGAAAAACAAGAGAATTTTGCATGATGAGGGATTTCCTTATATCGTGGTTTTCTGACAAATTTTGAAGAAAGAAAATTCTCCTGTGGTGTCTCTTTTGAGGCTACACTTTTAGACGTACACGCCAAACCAAATCTTTTCGAGTTACCACTTGTTGTTTAGGAGATACAAGCTTATATTTTATGATGTGTCATTTCTTCTCGTAAAGTGTTTCCAATATGTACGTATATGTCTTTACTCTCCAACACTGTATTTCCTTATAACGTTGTATTCTTACATGTTCTTTCGAGAGAAAACTCTCCTGTGCATTCTCTTTTGAGGCTACACGCTGAGACATGCATGCAACACCAAAGCTTTTCGTGTTACAAGTTGTTGTTTAGGAAAAACAAGATAATTTCGCACGATGGGGGATTTCCTTAAAACGTGGTTTTCTGACAAATTTTGACGAAAGAAAATTCTCCTTTGTGTTCTCTTTTGCGGCTACACGTTTAGACGTACACGCCAAACCAAACCTTTTCGAGTTACCACGTGTTGTTTAGGAGATACAAGCTAATTTTGTCCGATGAGTTATTTCTTCTCCTAAAGTGTTTCCAATATGTACTTATTTGCCTTTACTCGGCAAAATTGTATTTCTTTATAACGTCTATTCTTACATATTCTTTCGAGAGAAAACTCTCCTGTGCCTTCGCTTTTGAGGCTCCACGCTTAGACATACACGCAACACCAAAGCTTTTTGAGTTACAACATGTTGTTTAGGAAAAAGAAGATGATTTCGCACGATGCTGGATTTCCTTAAAACGTGGTTTTCTGAAAAAATTTAACGAAAGAAAATTGTCCTGTGGGTTCTCTTTTGAGGCTACACGTTTAGACGTACATGCCACACCAAATCTTTTCGAGTTACAACGTGTTGTTTAGGAGAAACAAGTTAATTTTTTACGATGCGTTATTTCTTCTCGTAGAGAGTTTCCAATATGTACGTATTTGTCTTTACTCTGCCACAATGTATTTCCTTATAACGTGGTATTCTTAAATATTCTTTCGAGAAAAAACTCTCCTTTACATTCTCTTTTGAGGCTACACGCTTAGACATACACGCAACACCAAAGCTTTTCGACTTACAACTTGTTGTTTAGGAAAAACAAGATAATTTTGCACGATGAGGGGTTTCCTTAAAACGTGGTTTTCTCACATATTTTGACGAAAGAAAATTCTCCTGTGGGTTCTCTTTTGAGGCTACACGTTTAGCCGTACACGCCACACCAAATCCTTTCGAGTTATAACCGGTTGTTTAGGAGATACGAGCTAATTTTGTATGATGCATTAGTTCTTCTCGTAAAGTGTTTCCAATACATACGTATTTGTCTTTACTCTGCAACACCGTATTTCCTTAATGTGATATTCTTACATATTCTTTTGAGGGAAAACTCTCCTGTGTGTTCTCTTTTGAGGCTACATGCTTAGACATACACACAACACCAAAGATTTTCGAGTTACAACGTGTTGTTTAGGAAAAACTAGATAATTTCGCACAATGCGAGATTTCCTTAAAACGTGATTTCTGACAAATTTTGATGAAAGAAAATTCTCCTGTGGGTTCTCTTTTGAGGCTACACGTTGAGACGTACACGTCACACCAAAACTTTTCGAGTTAAACGAGTTGTTTAGGAGACACAAGCTAATTTTGTATGATGCGATATTTCTTCTTTTAAAGTGTTTCCAATATGTACGTATTTGTCTTTACTCTGCAACACTGTATTTCCTTATAACGTGGTATTCTTACATATTCTTTCGAGAGAAAACTCTCCTGTGCATTCCCTTTTGTGGCTACACACTTAGTCATACATGCAACACCAAAGCTTTTCGAGTTACAACTTGTTGTTTAGGAAAAACAAGATAATTTCGCAGGATGCGGGATTTCGTTAAAACGTGATTTTCTGACAAATTTTGAAGAAAGAAAATTCTCCTATGGGTTCTCTTTTCAGGCTACACGTTTAGACGTACACGCCACACCAAGTCCTTTCGAGTTACCACGTGTTGTTTAGGAGATACAAGCTAATTTTTTACAATGCGTTATTTCTTCTCGTAAAGTGTTTCCATCAAGTATGTATTTGTCTTTACTCTGCAACACTGTATTCCCTTATAACGTTGTATTCTTACATGTTCTTTCGAGAGAAAACTCTCCTGTGCGTACTCTTTAGAGGCTACACGCTTAGACATACACGCAACGCCAAAGATTTTCGAGTTACAATGTGTTGTTTAGGAAAAGCAAGATAATTTCGCACGATGCGAGATTTCCATAAAACGTGGTTTTCTGAAAAAATTTGACGAAAGAAAGTTTTCCTGTGGGTTCTCTTTTGAGGCTACACTTGTAGAAGTACGAGCCACAACAAATCTTTTCGAGTTCCAATTGTTGTTTAGGAGATACAAGATAATTTTGTACGATGTGTTATTTCCTCTCTTAAAGTGTTTCCAATACGTACGTATTTGTCTTTATTCTGCAACACTGTATTTTCTCATAACATGGTATTCTTACAAATTCTTTCGAGAGAAAACTCTCCTGTGCATTCTCTTTTGAGGCTACAAGCTTAGACATACACCCAACTCCAAAGCTTTTCGAGTTACAACATGTTGTTCAGGAAAAAGAAGATGATTTGGCACGATGCGGGATTTCCTTAAAACGTGGTTTTCTGAAAAATTTTGACGAAAGAAAATTCTCCTGTGGGTTCTCTTTTGAGGCTACACGTTTAGACGTACACGCCGCACCAAATCTTTTCGAGTTACAACGTTTTGTTTAGGAGATACAAGCTAATTTTCTACGATGCGTTACTTCTTCTCGTAAAGTGTTTCCAATATGTACATATTTGTCTGCTCTGCAACACTGTATTTCCTTATAACGTGGTATTCTTACATATTCTTTCGAGAGAAAACTATCCTGTGCGTTCTCTTTTGAGGCTACACACTTAGACATACAGGCAACACCAAAGCTTTTCGAGTTACAACATGTTGTTTAGGAAAAACAAGATAATTTCGCACGATGCAGGATTTCCTTAAAACGTGGTTTTCTGACAAATTTTGACGAAAGAAAATTCTCCTGTCGGTTCACTTTTGGGGCTACACATTTAGACGTACATGCCACACCAAATCCTTTAGAGTTACCACGTGTTGTTTAGGAGATACAAGCTAATTTTGTATGATGCGTTATTTCTTCTCGTAAAGTGTTTTCAATACGTACGTATTTGTCTTTACTCTGCAACACTGTATTTCCTTTTAACGTTGTATTATTACATGTTCTTTTGAGAGAAAACTCTCCTGTGCATTGTCTTTAGAGGCAACATGCTCAGACATACACGAAACACCAAAGCTTTTCGAGTTACAACGTGTTGTTTAGGAAAAACAAGATAATTTTGCACGATGCGGGATTTCCTTAAAACGTGGTTCTTTGACAAATTTTGACGAAAAAAAGTTCTCCTGTTGGTTCTCTTTTGAGGCTACAAGTGTAGAAGTACGAGCCACACCAAATATTTTCGAGTTATAACATGTTGTTTAGGAGATACAAGCAAATTTTGTACGATGCGTTATTTCTTCCCTAAATTGTTTCCAATATGTCGTTATTTATCTTTACACTGCAACACTGTATTTTCTTATAACGTGGTATTCTTACATATTCTTTCGAGGGAAAACTCTCCTGTGCATGCTCTTTTGAGGCAACACGCTTAGACGAACACGCACGCCAAAGCTTTTCGAGTTACAACGTGTTGTTTAGGAAAAAGAAGATAATTTCGCACGATGCGAGATTTCCATAAAACGTGGTTTTCAGACAAATTTTGACGAAAGAAAGTTCTCCTCTGGGTTCTCTTTTGAGGCTACATGTGTAGAGGTACGAGCCACACCAAATCTTTTCGAGTTACAATGTGTTGTTTAGGAGATACAAGCTAATTTTGTACAATGCGTTATTTCTTCTCTTAAAGTGTTTCCAATACGTACGTAGTTGTCTTTATTCTGCAACACTGTATTTCCTTATAACGTGGTATTCTTACATATTCTTTCGAGAGAAAACTCTCCTGTGCATTCTCTTTTGAGGCTACATGCTTAGACATACACGCAACACCAAAGCTTTTCGAGTTACAACGTGTTGTTTAGGAAAAACAAGATAATTTCGCACGATGCGCTATTTCCTTAAAACGTGGTTTCAGACAAATTTTGATGAAAGAAAATTCTCCTGTGGGTTCTCGTTTGAGGCTACACTTTTAGACGTACATGTCACACCAAATCTTTTCGAGTTACAACGTGTTGTTTAGGAGATACAAGCTCATTTTTTACGATGCATTATTTCTTCTCGTAAAGTGTTTCCAATATGTACTTATTTGTCTTTACTCTGCAAAATTGTATTTCCTTTTAACGTGGTATTCTTACATATTCTTTCAAGAGAACACTCTCCTGTGCCTTCTCTTTTGAGTCTCCACGCTTACACATACACGCAACACCAACGCTTTTCGATTTACAACATGTTGTTTAGGAAAAAGAAGATGATTTCGCACGATGCGGGATTTCCTTAAAACGTGGTTTTCTGAAAAATTTTGACGAAAGAAAATTCTCCTGTGGGTTCTCTTTTGAGGCTACATGTTTAGATGTACACGCCACACCAAATCTTTTCGAGTTACAACGTGTTGTTTTGGAGATACAAGCTAATTTTGTACGATGCGTTAATTCTTCTCATAAAGTGTTTCCAATACATACGTATTTGTCTTTACTCTGCAACACTGTATTTCCTTATAACGTGGTATTCTTACATATTCTTTTGAGAGAAAAGTATCCTGTGCATTCCCTTTTGAAGCTGCACATTTAGACATACAGGCAACATCAATGCTTTTAGAGTTACAACGTGTTGTTTATGAAAAACAAGATTATTTCGCACGGTGCGGGATTTCCTTAAAACGTGGTTTTCTGACAAATTTTGACGAATGAAAATTCTCCTGTGGGTTCTCTTTTGAGGCTCCACGTTTAGACATACACGCCACACCAAATCCTTTCGAGTTACCACGTGTTGCTTAGGAGATACAAGCTAATTTTCTACGATGCGTTATTTCTTCTCGTAAAGTGTTTCCAATAATTACGTATTTGTCTTTACTCTGCAACACTGTATTTCCTTATAACGTTGTATTCTTACATGTTATTTCGAGAGAAAACTCTCCTGTGCGTTCTCTTTAGAGGCTACAGGCTTAGACATACACGAAACACCAAAGCTTTTTGAGTTACAACATGTTGTTTATGAAAAACAAGATAATTTTGCACGATGCGGGATTTCCTTAAAACGTGGTTTTCTGACAAATTTTGACGAAAGAAAGTTATCCTGTGGTTTCTCTTTTGAGGGTACACGTGTAGACGTACGAGCCACACCAAATCTTTTCGAGTTACAACGTGTTGTTTAGGAGATACAAGCAAATTTTGTAAGATGCGTTATTTCTTCTCCTAAGTGTTTCCAATATGTCCTTATTTGCCTTTACTCTGCAACATTGTATTTCCATATAACGTGGTATTCTTACATATTCTTTCGAGGGAAAACGCTCCTGTGCGTTCTCTTTTGAGGCTACACGTTTAGACATACACGCAACGCCAAAGCTTTTCGAGTTACAACGTGTTGTTTAGGAAAAACAAGATAATTTCGCACGATACGAGATTTCCATAAAACGTGGTTTTCTGAAAAATTTTGATGAAAGAAAGTTCTCCTGTGGGTTCTCTTTTGAGGCTACACTTCTAGAGGTACGAGCCACACCAAATCTTTTCGAGTTACAAAGTGTTCTTTAGGAGATACAAGCTAATTTTGTACGATGCGTTATTTCTTCTCTTAAAGTGTTTCCAATACGTACGTAGTTGTCTTTACTCTGCAACACTGTATTTCCTTATAACGTGGTATTCCTACATAGTCTTTCAAGAGAAAACTCTCCTGTGCGTTCTCTTTTGAGGCTACAAGCTTAGACATACACGCAACACCAAAGCTTTTCGATTTACAACGTGTTGTTTAGGAAAAACAAGATAATTTCGCACGATGCGAGATTTCCTTTAAACGTGGTTTCTGACAAATTTTGATGAAAGAAAATTCTCCTGTGGGTTCTCTTTTGAGGCTAAACGTTTAGACATACACGTCACACCAAATCTTTTCGAGTTACAACGTGTTGTTTAGGAGATACAAGCTAATTTTTTACGATCCATTCTTCCTTCTCATAAAGTGTTTCCAATATGTACTTATTTGTCTTTACTCTGCAAAATTGTATTTCATTATAACGTGGTATTCTTACATATTCTTTCGAGAGAAAACTCTCCTGTGCCTTCTCTTTTGAGGCTCCATGCTTACACATACACGCAACACCAAAGCTTTTCAAGTTACAACATGTTGTTTAGGAAAAAGAAGATGATTTCGCACAATGGGGATTTCCTTAACACGTGGTTTTCTGAAAAATTTTGACGAAAGAAAATTCTCCTGTGGTTTCTCTTTTGAGGCTACATGTTTAGACGTACACACCACACCAAATCTGTTCGAGTTACAACGTATTGTTTAGGAGATACAAGCTAATTTTTTACAATGCGTTAATTCTTCTTATAAAGTGTTTCCAATACATACGTATTTGTCTTTACTCTGCAACATTGTATTTCCTTATAACGTGGTATTCTTACATATTCTTTCAATAGAAAACTGTCCTGTGCGTTCTCCTTTGAGGCCACACGTTTAGACATACACGCAACACCAAAGCTTTTCGAATTACAACGTGTTGTTTAGGAAAAACAAGATAATTTCGCACAATGCGGGATTTCCTTAAAACGTGGTTTTCTGACAAATTTTGACGAAAGAAAATTCTCCTGTGGGTTCTCTTTTGAGGCTACACGTTTCAACTTACACGCCACACCAAATCCTTCGAGTTACAACGTGTTGTTTAGGAAATACAAGCTAATTTTTTACGATGTATTATTCCTTCTCGTAAAGTGTTTCCAATAAGTAAGTATCTGTCTTTACTCTGCAACACTGTATTTCCTTATAACGTGGTATTCTTACATATTCTTTCGAGAGAATACTCTCCTGTGCCTTCTCTTTTGAGGCTACACGCTTAGACATACACGCAACACCAAAGCTTTTCGAGTTACAACGTGTTGTTTAGGAAAAACAAGATAATTTCGCACGATGCGGGATTTCTTTAAAACGTGGTTTTCTGAAAAATTTTGATGAAAGAAAATTCTCCTGTGGGTTCTCTTTTGAGGCTACATGTTTAGATGTACACGCCACACCAAATCCTTTCGAGTTACAACGTTTTGTTTAGGAGATACAAGCTAATTTTGTAAGATGCGTTAATTCTTCTCATAAAGTGTTTCCAATACGTACGAATTTGTCTTTACTCTGCAACACTGTATTTCCTTATAACGTGGTATTCTTACATATTCTTTCGAGGGAAAACTCTCCTGTGCGTTCTCTTTCGAGGCTACACGCTTAGACAAACACGCAACACCAAAGCTTTTCGAGTTACAACGTGTTGTTTAGGAAAAAACAAGATAATTTCGCATGATGCGAGATTTCCATAAATCGTGGTTTTCTGAAAAATTTTAACGAAATAATTTCCTCCTGTGGGTTCTCTTTTGAGGCTACACTTGTAGAGGTATGAGCCACACCAAATCTTTTCGAGTTACAAAGTTTTGTTTAGGAGATACAAGCTAATTTTGTACGATGCGTTATTTTTTCTCTTAAAGTGTTTCCAATATGTACGTATTTGTCTTTACTCTGCAACACTGTATTTCCTTATAACGTGGTATTCCTACATTTTCTTTCGAGAGAAAACTCTCCTGTGCGTTCTCTTTTGAGGCTACACGCTTAGACATACACGCAACACCAAAGCTTTTCGATTTACAACGTGTTGTTTATGAAAAACAAGATAATTTCACACGATGCGAGATTTCCTTAAAACGTGGTTTCTGACAAATTTTGATGAAAGAAAATTCTTGGGCCTGGGAGCGGCGGCAGCAGCAGCAGTAGCAGCAGCAGCGGCTGGTCCAGAGGAAGGGCCATCAGCAGTAGAACCAAGCGGACAGGGTCCAGGCAGACCCGGTGCCCACGACCACTGGCCATCGCTGGCCAGCCAGGCTGCAAGCAGCGGCGGATTTACGGTGCCTTTCACCACACGGAAGCCACATCAGAACTCTGCCTCCCGCCAGTCAGTTATGAGGGCTCCATATTGGTTCTCGGTCGCCAGAGAAATCAGACTGAGGTACGGAAATATAACCCGAGAACAACATCGCGGGGGTCTAAGCCCGACGGGCGTTGGCCTGCACCCAGGCCCTGAGCTGATCGGGGGTCCACCGGGGTGCAAACCCGGCCAGGAGGTTTTTTTCCTCCCGGGCCGGCGCGCGCACCACCACCATTTTGCCTGGGGGAAGCCAGGGAGACCTAGCAGGCAAAACCAAACCGGCTAACAGGCATAGCCCGAGGCGGACATAGCAGGGGTCTCAGACGGTCAGTCCCTGGACTGCCCCCAGGCCCTGGGCTGCTCGGTGGGCCATCTGTGTGCCGACCCGGCCAGGAGGTTGTTTATCCGGGCCAGTTTGCGCACCACCACCATTTTGCCTACGGGAAGCCAGAGAGACCTAGCAGGCAAAACCAAACCAGCTAACAGGCATAGCCCGAGGCGGACATAGCAGGGGTCTCAGATGGTCAGGCCCTGGACTGACCCCCAGGCCCTGGGCTGCTCGTTGGGCCATCTGTGTGCTGACCCAGCCAGGAGGTTGTTAGCCCAGCAGACTCTCCCAGCACTCTCAGGGAACTCGCACACGCCACCATCCTAGCCACCTGACACACCCAATTAACACCCACAGCTGAGGGGAACTTTGCACCAACATTGGCCTGCCAGGCTTTTGCCTAGACTCAGGGCCTGAGCAGCTAGGCTAGCCTTGTGCACCAACCCGGCTGGGAGTTCTGCTGCCCAGATCAGCCTGGGCGGCAGCACCACATCTCCAAGTCCTGCAAGTGGCTAGCTGGGTTTCCGGGCGGCCAGCTGGGAGAAGTCAGTGTGCTCCAGTGAATCCAGCGGGCCCCAGCAGGAGCCTTCGGGTGCCTGCTTTGGGATCTGAACAGCCTGGGCAGCAGCACCCTGTCTACAAGCAGTGCAGGAGGTAAGCTGTGCACCAGAGGCCAACGGGGAAGGGGCAGCTTGCACTGGTGAGTCCAGCACTGACAAGACAAACTAACACCAGTGAGAACTAGATGGCAAAAGGCAAACGCAGGAACGTCACTAACAGAAATCAAGGCAATATGGCAACATCTGAACCCAATTCTCCTCTACCAACATGTCCTGGATACCCCATCACACCAGTAAAACAAGATTTGGATTTAAAATCACTGGTCATGATGCTGGTACAGGAACACATGAAGGACATACTTAAAGAAATTCAGGAGAAAATGGATCAAAAGTTAGAAGCCCTTGCAAGGGAAACACAAAAATCATTGAAAGAAATCCAGGAGAATACAAAAGCCAACAAGGAGGAAATGCAAAAAACACTTAAAGAAATACAGGAGAACTTTGGTCAACAGGCTGAGGTCATGAAAGACGAAACACAAAAATCTCTTAAAGAAATACAGGAGAACTTTGGTCAACAGGCTGAGCTCATGAAAGAGGAAACACAAAAATCTCTTAAAGAATTACAGGAAAACACAAACATGCAAGTGAAGGAGCTAAGCAAAACCATCCAGGATCTAAAATCAGAAGTAGAAACAACTAAGAAAACTCAAAGGGAGACAACTTTGGAGATAGAAAGCCTTGGGAAGAAATCAGGGGACAGAGATGCAAATATCAACAACAGAATACAAGAGATAGAAGAAAGAATCTCAGATGCTGAAGATTCCATAGAAACCATGGACTCAACAGTTAAAGAAAATGCAAAATGCAAAAAGCTTGTAACCCAAAATATCCAGGAAATCCAGGACACAATGAGAAGACCAAACCTAAGGATTATAGGCATAGATGAGAGTGAAGATTTACAACTTAAAGGGCCAGCAAATATCTTCAATAAAATTATGGAAGAAAACTTCCCTAACCTAAAGAGAGAGATGCCCATGAATATACAAGAAGCCTACAGAACTCCAAACAGACTGGACCAGAACAGAAATACTTCCCGTCACATAATAATCAAAACACCAAATGTTCTAAACAAAGAAAGAATACTAAAGGCAGTAAGAGAAAAAGGCCAAGTAACATATAAAGGAAGACCTATCAGAATCACAGCAGACTTTTCACCGGAGACTATGAAGGCTAGAAGGTCCTGGGCAGATCTCATGCAGACTCTAAGAGAACACAAATGCCAACCAAAACTACTATATCCAGCAAAACTCTCAATCACCATAGATGGAGAAACTAAGATATTTCATGACAAAACCAAGTTTACCCAATATCTATCCACAAACCCGGCCCTAAAAAGGATAATAGGAAGACAACACCAATACAAGGAGGGAAACTTCACCCTGGAAAAAGCAAGATAGTAACCTTTCATCAAACCCAAAAGAAGTTAAGCATTAAAATTTAAAAAATAACGTCAAAAATGATAGGAAGTAACAATCACTATTCCTTAATATCTCTTAACATCAATGGACTTAATGCCCCAACAAAAAGACACAGACTAACTGAATGGATACGTAAACAGGACCCTACATTTTGTTGCTTACAGGAAACACACCTCAGGGTCAAAGACAAACACTACCTTAGAGTAAAAGGCTGGAAGACAATTTTACAAGCAAATGGTCTCAGGAAACAAGCTGGAGTAGCCATTTTAATATCAGATAAAATTGACTTTCAACCCAAAGTCATCAAAAGAGACCCTGAGGGACACTTCTTGCTGGTCAAAGGAAAAATACAAAAAGAAGAACTGTCAATCCTGAACATCTATGCCCCAAATGCAAGGGCACCCTCTTTCGTAAAAGAAACTTTATTAAAACTAAAAGCACACATTGCACCTAACACAATAATTGTGGGTGACTTCAACACTGCACTTTCCTCAATGGACCGATCAGGAAAACAGAAACTAAACAGGGACACAATGAAACTAATTGAAGCTTTGGACCAATTAGATTTAACAGATATATATAGAACATTCTATCCTAAAACAAAAGAATATACCTTTTTCTCAGCACCTCATGGTACCTTCTCCAAAATCGACCATATAATTGGTCACAAGACATACCTCAACAAATATAAGAAGATAGAACTAATCCCATGCCTCCTATCTGATCACTATGGAGTAAAAGTGGTCTTCAATAGCAACAGAAACAACAGAAAACCCACATACACGTGGAAACTGAACAATACTCTACTCAATGATACCTTGGTCAAGGAAGAAATAAAGAAAGAAATTAAAGACTTTTTAGAACACAATAAAAATGAAAACACAACATACCCAAATCTATGGGACACAATGAAAGCAGTGCTAAGCGGAAAACTCATAGCCCTGAGTGCCTCCAAAAAGAAAATGGAGAGAGCATACATTACCAGCTTAATGACACACCTGAAAGCCCTAGAACAAAAAGAAGCTATTTCGCCCAGGAGGAGTAGAAGGCAGGAAATCATCAAACTCAGGGCCGAAATCAATCAAGTAGAAACAAAGAGAACCATACAAAAAATCAACAAAACCAGGAGCTGGTTCTTTGAGAAAATCAACAAGATAGATAAACCCTTAGCCAGACTGACCAAAGGGCACAGAGAAAGTATCCAAATTAACAAACTTGGAAATGAAAAGGGAGATATAACAACGGAAACTGAGGAAATCCAAAAAATCATCAGATCCTACTACAAGAGCCTGTACTCAACACAACTGGAGAATCTGGAGGAAATGGACAATTTCCTTGACAGATACCAAATACCAAAATTAAATCAGGACCAACTAGACCATCTAAACAGTCCCATAATGCCTAAAGAAATAGTAGGAGTCATAGAAAGTCTTCCAACCAAAAAAAGCACAGGACCAGATGGCTTCAGTGCAGAATTCTACCAGACCTTCAAAGAAGAGTTAACACCAATACTCTTCAAACTATTCCACAAAATAGAAACAGAAGGAACACTACCCAATTCCTTCTACGAAGCCACAATTACGCTGATACCAAAGCCACAAAAAGATCCAACGAAGAAAGAGAACTTCAGACCAATTTCCCTTAGGAACATCGATCCAAAAATACTCAGTAAAATTCTTGCTAACCGAATCCAAGAACACATCAAAACGATCATCCACCATGATCAAGTAGGCTTTATCCCGGGAATGCAGGGTTGGTTCAATATACGGAAATCCATCAATACAATCCACTACATAAACAAACTCAAAGAACAAAACCACATGGTCATTTCATTGGATGCTGAAAAAGCATTTGACAAAATTCAGCATCCCTTCATGCTTAAAGTCTTGGAGAGAACAGGAATTCAAGGCCCATACCTAAACATAGTAAAAGCAATATACAGCAAACCGGTAGCCAGCATCAAACTAAATGGAGAGAAACTTGAAGCAATCCCACTGAAATCAAGGACCAGACAAGGCTGCCCCCTTTCTCCTTATCTTTTCAATATTGTACTTGAGGTACTAGCTCGGGCAATTCGACAACATAAGGAGGTCAAAGGGATACAAATTGGAAAGGAAGAAGTCAAACTATCATTATTTACAGACGACATGATCGTCTACCTAAGTGACCCAAAGAACTCCACTAGAGAGCTCCTACAGCTGATAAACAACTTCAGCAAAGTGGCAGGTTATAAAATCAACTCAAGCAAATCAGTGGCCTTCCTATACTCAAAGGATAAGCAGGCTGAGAAAGAAATTAGGGAAATGACCCCCTTCACAATAGCCTCAAACAGTATAAAGTATCTTGGGGTGACCCTTACCAAACATGTGAAAGATCTGTATGACAAGAACTTCAAGACTCTGAAGAAGGAAATGGAAGAAGACCTCAAAAAATGGGAAAACCGCCCATGCTCATGGATTGGTAGAACCAATATAGTTAAAATGGCCATTCTGCCTAAAGCACTATACAGATTCAATGCAATACCCATCAAAATCCCAACTCAATTCTTCACAGAGTTAGAAAGAGCAATTATCAAATTCATCTGGAACAACAAAAAACCCAGGATAGCTAAAACTATTCTCAGCAACAAAAGAAAATCTGGGGGAATCAGTATCCCTGACCTCAAGCAATACTACAGAGCAATAGTGTTAAAAACTGCATGGTGTTGGTACAGTGACAGACAGGAGGATCAATGGAACAGGATTGAAGATCTAGAAATGAACCCACACACCTATGGCCACTTGATCCTTGACAAAGAGGCTGAAAACATCCAATGGAAAAAAGATAGCCTTTTCAACAAATGGTGCTGGTTCAACTGGAGGTCAGCATGCAGAAGAATGCGAATTGATCCATCCTTGTCTCCATGTACTAAGCTCAAATCCAAATGGATCAAGGACCTCCACATAAAGCCAGACACTCTGAAGCTAATAGAAAAGAAACTGGGGAAGAACCTTGAGGACATCGGTACAGGGAGAAAGTTTCTGAACAGAACACCAATAGCGTATGCTCTAAGAGCAAGAATTGACAAATGGGACCTCATGAAATTACAAAGTTTCTGTAAGGCAAAGGACACCATCAAGAGGAAAAATCGGCAACCAACAAATTGGGAAAAGATCTTCACCAATCCTACATCATATAGAGGGCTAATATCCAATATATATAAAGAACTCAAGAAATTAGACTCCAGAAAACCAAACAACCCTATTAAAAAATGGGGTACAGAGTTAAACAAAGAATTCTCACCTGAAGAACTTCGGATGGCGGAGAAGCATCTTAAAAAATGCTCAACTTCATTAGTCATCAGGGAAATGCAAATCAAAAAACCCTAAGATTTCATCTTACACCAGTCAGAATGGCTAAGATTAAAAATTCAGGAGACAGCAGGTGTTGGAGAGGGTATGGAGAAAGAGGAACACTCCTCCACTGCTGGTGGGGTTGCAAATTGGTACAACCACTCTGGAAATCAGTCTGGCGGTTCCTCCGAAAACTGGGCACCTCACTTCCAGAAGATCCTGCTATACCACTCCTGGGCATATACCCAGAAGACTCCCCTCCATGTAATAAGGATACATGTTCTACTATGTTCATAGCAGCCCTATTTATAATTGCCAGATGCTGGAAAGAACCCAGGTATACCTCAACAGAAGAGTGGATGCAAAAAATGTGGTATATCTACACAATGGAGCTCTATTCAGCCATTAGAAACAATGAATTCATGAAATTCTTAGGCAAATGGATGGAGCTAGAGAATATCATACTCAGTGAGGTAACCCAGACTCAAAAGGTGAACCATGGTATGCACTCACTAATAAGTGGATATTAACCTAGAAAACTGGAATACCCAAAACATAATCCACACATCAAATGAGGTACAAGAAGAAAGGAGGAGTGGCCCCTGGTTCGGGAAAGACTCAGTGAAACAGTATTTAGCAAAACCAGAACGGGGAAGTGGGAAGGGGTGGATGGGAGGACAGGGGAAGAGAAGGGGGCTTTCGGGACTTTCGGGGAGTGGAGGGGGCTAGAAAAGGGGAAATCATTTGAAATGTAAATAAATTATATCGAATAAAAAAAGTTAACATTAAAAAAAATAAGACAAAAAAAAAGGAGTGGGAGTGGATGGGTTGGTGAGCAGGGAGAAGGGGTTATGGGATAGTGTTTTCAGAGGGGAAACCAGGAATGCAGAAAATATTTAAAATGTAAATAAAGAAAATATTTAATTTAAAAAACGTAAAAAAAAAAAAGAAAGAAAGAGAATTCTCCTGTGGGTTCTCTTTTGAGGCTACACGTTTAGACGTACACGTCACACCAAATCTTTTCGAGTTACAACATGTTGTTTAGGAGATACAAGCTAATTTTTTACGATGCATTCTTTCTTCTCGTAAACTGTTTCCAATCTGTACTTATTTGTCTTTAATCTGCAAAATTGTATTTCCTTATAACGTGGGATTCTTACATATTCTTTCGAGAGAAAACTCTCCTGTGCCTTCTCTTTTGAGGCTCCACGCTTACACATACACGCAACACCAAAGCTTTTCGAGTTACAACATGTTGTTTAGGAAAAAGAAGATGATTTCGCACGATGGGGGATTTCCTTAAAACGTGGTTTTCTGAAAAATTTGGACGAAAGAAAATTCTCCTGTGGGTTCTCTTTTGAGGCTACATGTTTAGAAGTACACTCCACGCCAAACCTTTTCGAGTTACAACGTGTTGTTTAGGAGATACAAGCTGATTTTGTACGATGCGTTAATTCTTCTCGTAAAGTGTTTCCAAAACGTACGTATTTGTCTTTACTCTGCAACACTGTATTTCCTTATAACATGGTATTCTTACATATTCTTTCGAGAGAAAACTATCCTTTGCATTCCCTTTTGAGGCTACACATTTAGACATACAGGCAACACCAATGCTTTTCGAATTACAACGTGTTGTTTATGAAAAACAAGATAATTTCGCACAATGCGGGATTTCCTTAAACCATTGTGTTCTGACAAATTTTGAGGAAAGAAAATTCTCCTGTGGGTTCTCTTTTGATGCTACACGTTTAGACGTGCACGCCACACCAAATACTTTCCAGTTACCAAGTGTTTAGGAGATACAAGCTAATTTTGTACTATATGTTATTTCTTCTCTTAAAGTGTTTCCAATAAGTACGCATTTGTCTTTACTCTGCAACACTCTATTTCCTTATAACATTGTATTCTTACATGTTCTTTCAAGAGAAAACTCTCCTGGGAGTTCTCTTTAGAGGCTACACGCTTAGACATACACGCAACACCAAAGCTTTTCTAGTTACAACGTGTTGTTTAGGAAAAACAAGATAATTTCGCACGATGCGGGATTTCCTTAAAACGTGGTTTTCTGACAAATTTTGACGAAAGAAAATTCTACTGTGTCTTCTCTTTTGAGGCTACAGGTTTAGACGTACACGCCACAGTGAATCTTTTCGAGTTACAACGTGTTGTTTAGGAGATACAAGCTAATTTTTTACGATGTGTTATTTCTTCTCGTAAAGTGTTTCCCATACATACGTATTTGTCTTTACTCTGCAACACTGTATTTCCTTATAACGTGGTATTCTTATATATTCTTTCGAGAGAAAACTCTCCTGTCCGTTCTCTTTTGAGGCCACACGTTTAGACATACACGCAACACCAAAGCTTTTCGAGTTATAACGTGTTGTTTAGGAAAAACAAGATAATTTCGCACAATGCGGGATTTCCTTAAAACGTGGTTTTCTGACAAATATTGACAAAAGAAAATTCTCCTGTGGGTTCTCTTTTGAGGCTACAAGTTTCAAATTACATGCCACACCAAATCCTTCGAGTTACAACGTGTTGTTTAGGAAATACAAGCTAATTTTGTACTATGTATTATTCCTTCTCGTAAAGTGTTTCCAATAAGTAAGTATCTGTCTTTACTCTGCAACACTGTATTTCCTTATAACGTGGTATTCTTACATATTCTTTCGAGAGAATACACTACTGTGCCTTCTCTTTTGAGGCTACACGCTTAGACATACACGCAACACCAAAGCTTTTCGAGTTACAACGTGTTGTTTAGGAAAAACAAGATGATTTCGCACGATGCAGGACTTCCTTAAAACGTGGTTTTCTGAAAAAAATTTGACGAAAGAAAATTCTCTTGTGGGTTCTCTTTTGAGGCTACACGTTTAGATGTAAACATCACACCAAATCTTTTCGAGTTACAACGTGTGGTTTAGGAGATACAAGCTAATTTTGTACCATGCGTTATTTCTTCTCATTAAGTGTTTCCAATACATAAGTATTTGTCTTTTCTCTGCAACACCGTATCCTTATTACGTGGTATTCTTACATATTCTTTCGAGAGAAAACTCTCCTGTGGGTTCTCTTTTGAGGCTACATGCTTAGACATACATGTAACACCAAAGCTTTTCGAGTTACAACGTGTTGTTTAGGAAAAACAAGATAATTTCGCACAATGCGGGATTTCCTAAAAACGTGATTTCTCAAAAATTTTGAAGAAAGAAAATTCTCCTGTGGGTTCTCTTTTGAGGCTACACATTTAGACGTACACGCCACACCAAATCTTTTCGAGTTACAACGTGTTGTTTAGGAGATACAAGCTAATTTTGAACGATGCGTTATTTCATCTCTAAAAGTGTTTCCAATAAGTACCTATTTGTCTTTAGTCTGCAACGCTGTATTTCCTTAGAACGTGGTATTCTTACATCTTATTTCGAGAGAAAACACTCCTGTACGTTCGCTTTTGAGGATACACGCTTAGACATACACGCAACACCAAAGCTTTTCAAGTTACAACGTGTTGTTTAGGAAAAACAAGATAATTTCACATGATGCGGGATTACCGTAAAACGTGGTTTTCTGACATATTTTGACAAAAGAAAATTCTCCTGTGGGTTCTCTTTTGAGGCTACACATTTAGACGTACATGCCACACCAACTCTTTTCGAGTTACAATGTGTTGTTTAGGAGATACAAGCTAATTTTGTACGATGCGTTATTTCTTCTCATAAAGTGTTTCCAATATGTACGTATTTGTCTTTATTCTGCAACACTGTATTTCCTTATAACGTGGTATTCTTAAATATTCTTTCGAGAGAAAACTCTCCTGTGCATTCTCTTTTGAGGCTACACGCTTAGACATACACGCCACACCAAATCTTTTCGAGTTACAACGTGTTGTTTAGGAGATACAAACTAATTTTGAACGATGTTTTATTTCTTCTCGTAAAGTGTTTCCAATACATACGTATTTGTCTTTATTCCGCAATACTGTATTTCCTTATAACGTGGTATTCTTACATATTCTTTCGAGAGATAACTCTCCTCTGCGTTCTCTTTTGAGACTACACGCTTAGACATACACGTAACACCAAAGCTTTTCGAGTTACAACGTGTTGTTTAGGAAAATCAAGATAATTTCGCACAATGCGGGATTTCCTAAAAACGTGATTTCTGAAACATTTTGAAGAAAGAAAATTCTCCTCTGGGTTCTCTTTTGAGACTACACGTTTAGTCGTACACGCCACACCAAATCGTTTCGAGTTACAACGTGTTGTTAAGGAGATACAAGCTAATTTTGAACGATGCATTATTTCATCTCTAAAAGTGTTTCCAATACGTACGTATTTGTCTTTAGTCTACAACACTGTATTTCCTAGAACGTGGTATTCTTACATCTTCTTTCGAGAGAAAACTCTCCTGTGCATTCGCTTTTGAGGCTACATGCTTAGACATACACGCAACACCAAATCTTTTCAAGTTACAACGTGTTGTTTAAGAAAAACAAGATAATTTCACACGATGCGGGATTTCCTTAAAACGTGGTTTTCTGACATATTTTGACAAACAAAAATTCTCCTGTGGGTTCTCTTTTGAGGCTACACATTTAGACGTACTTGCCACACCAAATCTTTTCGAGTTACAACGTGTTGTTTAGGAGATACAAGCTAATTTTGTATGATGCGTTATTTCTTCTCGTAAAGTGTTTACAATGTGTACATATTTGTCTTTATTCTGCAACACTGTATTTCCTTATAACGTGGTATTCTTACATGTTCTCTCGAGAGAAAACTCTCCTGTGGGTTCTCTTTTGAGGCTACACGTTTAGATGTACACGCCACACCAAATCTTTTTGAGTTACAACGTGTTGTTTAGGAGATACAAGCTAATTTTGAACGATGCATTATTTTTTCGTGTAGCCTCAAAAGAGAACCCACAGGAGAATTTTCTTTCATCAAAATTTGTCAGAAACCACGTTTTAAGGAAATCTCGCATCCTGCGAAATTATCTTGTTTTTCACAAACAAAATGTTGTAACACGAAAAGCTTTGGTGTGGCGTGTATGTCTACGCGTGTAGCCTCAAAAGAGAATGCAGAGGAGAGATTTCTCTCGAAAGAATATGTAAGAATACCACGTTATAAGTAAATACAGTGTTGCAGAGTAAAGATAAATAGGTACAGATTGTAAATACTTTATGAGAAGAATTAATGCATGTTACAAAATTAGCTTGTATCTCCTAAACAACACCTTGTAACTCGAAAGGATTTGGTGTGGCGTGTAGGTCTAAATGCTTAGCCTCATAAGAGAACCCACAGGAGAATTTTCTTTCCTTAAAACTTGTCAGAAAACCACGTCTTAAGGAAATCCCGCATCGTACGAATAAAAAAAATAACAATAAAAAAAAATTCTAAAGAAAAGCAAATAAATTGTATCAAGCCTAAAAAAAAAGAAAAAGAAAAAAAAAAGAAAAAAAAGAAAGAATATGTAAGAATACCACGTTATAAGGAAATAAAGTGTTGCAGATTAAAGATAAATAGGTACGTATTGTAAATACTTTATGAGAAGAAATAACGCATGGTACAAAATTAGCTTGTATCTCCTAAACAACACCTTGTAACTCGAAAGAATTTGGTTGCGGCGTGTACGTGTAAACGTGTAGCCTCATAAGAGAACCCACAGGAGAACTTTCTTATGTCAAAATTTTTTCAGAAAACCACGTTTTATGGAAATCTCGCATCCTGAGAAATTATCTTGTTTTTCCTAAACAGCACGTTGTAACTCGAAAAGATTTGGTGTGGCTCGTACGTCTAAACGTGTAGCCTCCAAAGTGAACCCACAGGAGAATTTTCTTTCATCAAAATTTGTCAGAAACCACGTTTTAAGGAAATCTCACATCGTGTGAAATTATCTTGTTTTTCCTAAACAACACGTTGTAACTCGAAAAGCTTTGGTGTTGCGTGTTTGTCTAAGCGTGTAGCCTCAAAAGAGAATGCACAGGAGAGTTTTCTCTCAAAAGAATATGTAAGAATACCACGTTATAAGGAAATACAGTGTTGCAGAGTAAAGACAAATAAGTACGTATTGGAAACACTTTACGAGAAGAAATAATGCATCGTACAAAATTTGCTTGTATAACCAAAACAACATGTTGTAACTCGAAAAGATTTGGTGTGGCTCGTACGACTAAACGTGTAGCCACAAAAGAGAACACACAGGAGAACTTTCTTTCGTCAAAATTTGTCAGAACACCACGTTTTAAGGAAATCCCACATCGTGCGAAATTATCTTGGTTTTCATAAACAACACATTGTAACTCGAAAAGCTTTGATGTTGCCTGTATTTCTAAGTGTGTAGCCTCAAAAGGGAACGCACAGGATAGTTTTCTCTCGAAAGAATTTGTAAGAATCCCACGTTATAAGGAATTACAGTGTTACAGAGTAAAGACAAATACGTACGTATTGGAAACACTTTACGAGAAGAATTAACACATCGTACAAAATTAGCTTGTATCTCCTAAACAACACGTTGTAACTCGAAAAGATTTGGTGTGGTGTGTACATCTAAACATGTAGCCTCAAAAGAGAACCCAAAGGAGAATTTTCTTTCGTCAAAATTTTTCAGAAATCCACGTTTTAAGGAAATCCCGCATCGTGCAAAATTATTTTGTTTTTCCTAAACAACACGTTTTAACTCGAAAAGCTTTGGTTCTGCGTGTTGTCTAAGCCTGTAGCCTCTAACGAGAATGCACAGGAGAGTTTTCTCTCGAAAGAACATGTAAGAATACAACGTCATAAGGAAATACAGTGTTGCAGAGTAAAGACAAATATGTACGTATTGGAAACACTTTATGAGAAGAAATAACGCATCGTACAAAATTACCTTGAATCTCCTAAGCAACACGTGGTTACTCAAAAGGATTTGGTGTGGCATGTACGTCTAAACGTGGAGCCTCAAAAGTGAACGCACAGGAGAATTTTCTTTCGTCAAAATTTGTCAGAAAACCACGTTTTAAGGAAATCCCGCATCGTGCGAAATAATCTTGTTTTTCATAAACAACACGTTATAACTCGAAAAGCTTTGGTGTTGCCTGTATGTCTAAGTGTGTAGCCTCAAAAGGGAACGCACAGGAGAGTTTTCCCTCGAAAGAATATGTAAGAATACCACGTTATAAGGAAATACAGTGTTGCAGACTAAAGACAAATAAGTACGTATTGGAAACACTTTACGAGAAGAAATAACGCATCCTACAAAATTTGCTTCTACCTCCTAAACAACACGTTGTAACTTGAAAAGATTTGGTGTGTCTCGTACGTCTAAACGTGTAGCCTCCAAAGAGAACCCACAGGAGAACTTTCCTTCGTCAAAATTTGTCAGAAAACCACGTTTTAAGGAAATCCCGCATCGTGCAAAATTATCTTGTTTTTCCTAAACAACACGTTGTAACTCGAAAAGCTTTGGTGTTGCGTGTATGTTTAAGCGTGTAGCCTCTAAAGAGAACGCACAGTAGAGTTTCCTCTCGAAAGAACATGTAAGAATACAACGTTATAAGGAAATACAGTGTTGCAGAATAAAGACAAATACGTACGTATTGGAAACACTTTATGAGAAGAAATAATGCATCGTACAAAATTAGCTTGTATTTCCTAAACAACACGAGTGATAACTCGAAAGGATTTGGTGTGGCGTGCACGTCTAAACGTATAGCCTCAAAAGAGAACCCACAGGAGAATTTTCTTTCGTCAAAATTTGTCAGAACACCACGTTTTAAGGAAATCCCACATCGTGCGAAATTATCTTGTTTTTCATAAACAACACGTTGTAACTCGAAATGCTTTGGTGTTGCCTGTATGTCTAAGTGTGTAGCCTCAACAGGGAACGCACAGGATAGTTTTCTCTCGAAAGAATATGTAAGAATACCACGTTATAAGGAAATACAGTGTTGCAGAATAAAGACAAATAAGTACGTATTGGAAACACTTTACGAGAAGAAATAACGCATCGTACAAAATTAGCTTGTATCTCCTAAACAACACGTGGTAACACGAAAGGATTTGGTGTGGCGTGTACGTCTAAACGTGTAGCCTCAAAAGAGAACCCACAGGAGAATTTTCTTTCGTCAAAATTTTTCAGAAAACCACGTTTTAAGGAAATCCCGCATCGTGCGAAATCATCTTCTTTTTCCTAAACAATATGTTGTAACTCGCAAAGCTTTGGTGTTGTGTGTATGTGTAAGCGTGGAGCCTCAAAAGGGAAGGCACAGGAGAGTTTTCTCTCGAAAGAATATGTAAGAATACCACGTTATAAGTCAATACAATTTTGCAGAGTAAAGACAAATAAGTACATATTGGTAACACTTTACGAGAAGAAATAACGCAACATTCAAAATTAGCTTGTATCTCCTAAACAACACGTTGTAACTCGAAATGATTTGGTGTGACGTGTATGTCTAAACGTGTAGCCTCAAGAGACAACCCAAAGGAGAATTTTCTTTCATCAAAATTTGTCAGAAACCACGTTTTAAGGAAATCTCGCATCCTGCGAAATTATCTTGTTTTTCACAAACAAAATGTTGTAACACGAAAAGCTTTGGTGTGGCGTGTATGTCTAAGCGTGTAGCCTCAAGAGAGAATGCACAGGAGAGTTTTCTCTCGAAAGAATATGTAAGAATACCACGTTAAAAGTAAATACAGTGTTGCAGAATAAAGACAAATATGTAAGTACTGGAAACACTTTAAGAGAAGAAATAACGCATCTTACAAAATTAGCTTGTATCTCCTAAACAACACGTTGTAACTCGAAAAGATTTGGTGTGGCTCATACCTCTACACATGTAGCCTAAAAAGAGAACCCACAGGAGAACTTTCTTTCATTAAATTTTTTCAGAAAACCACGTTTTATGGAAATCAAGCATCGTGCGAAATTATCTTGTTTTTCCTAAACAACACGTTGTAACTTGAAAACTTTGGTGTTGCGTGTATGTCTAAGCGTGTAGCCTCTAAAGAGAACGCACAGGAGAGTTTGCTCTCGAAAGAACATGTAAGAATACAACGTTATAAGGAAATACAGTGTTGCAAAGTAAAGACAAATACGTACAAATTGGAAATACTTTACGAGAAGAAATAACGCATCATACAAAATTAGCTTGTATCTCCTAAACAACACGTGGTAACTCGAAAGGATTTGGTGTGGCGTGTACCTCTAAAGGTGTAGCCTCAAAAGAGAACACACAAGACTATTTTTTCATCAAAATTTGTCAGAAAACAACGTTTTAAGAAAATCCCGCATCGTGCGAAATTATCTTGTTTTTCATGAACAAAACGTTATACCTCGAAAAGCTTTGGTGTTGCCTTTATATCTAAGTGTGTAGCCTCAAAAGGGAACACACAGGATAATTTTCTTTCGAAAGAATATGTAAGAATACCACGTTATAAGGAAATACAGTGTTGCAGAGTAAAGACAAATACGTACATATTGGAAACACTTTACTAGAAGAATTAACGCATCATACAAAATTAGCTTGTATCTCCTAAACAACACGTTGTAACTCGAAAGGATTTCGTGTGGCATGTACGTCTAAACATGTAGCCTCAAAAGGGAACCCACAGGAGAATTTTCTTTGGTCAACATTTTTCAGAAAACCACGTTTTAAGTAAATCCCGGATCGTGCGAAATCATCTTCTTTTTCCTAAACAACATGTTGTAACTCGAAAAGCTTTGGTGTTCGTGTATGTGTAAGCCTGGAGCCTCAAAAGAGAAGGCACGGGAGAGTTTTCTCTCGAAAGAATATGTAAGAATACCACGTTATAAGGAAATACAATTTTGCAGAGTAAAGACAAATAAGTACATATTGGAAACACTTTACGAGAAGAAATAACGCATCGTACAAAATTAGCTTGTATCTCCTAAACAACACGTTGTAACTCGAAAGGATTTGGTGTGACGTGTACGTCGAAACGTGTAGCCTCAAAAAAGAACCCACAGGAGAATTTTCTTTCATCAAAATTTGTCAGAAACCACATTTTAAGGAAATCTCGCATCGTGCGAAATTATCTTGTTTTTTCTAAACAACAGGTTTTAACTAGAAAAGCTTTGGTGTTGCGTGTATGTCTAAGCGTTTAGCCTCAAAAGAGAATGCACAGGAGAGTTTTCTCTCGAAAGAATATGTAAGAATACCATGTTATAAGGAAATACAGTGTTGCAGAGTAAAGACAACTATGTACGTATTGGAAACCCTTTAAGAGAAGAAATAACGCATCTTACAAAATTAGCTTGTATCTCCTAAACAACACGTTGTAATTCGAAAAGATTTGGTGTGGCTGATACCTCTACACGTGTAGCCTCAAAAGAGAACCCACAGGAAACTTTCTTTCATCAAAATTTTTCAGAAAACTACGTTTTATGGAAATCACGCATCGTGCGAAATTATCTTGTTTTTCCTAAACAACACGTCGTAACTCGAAAATCTTTGGCGTTGCGTGTATGTCTATGCGTGTAGTCTCAAAAGAGAACGAACAGGAGAGTTTTCCCTCGAAAGAATATGTAAGAATACCATGTTATAAGGAAATACAGTGTTGCAGAGTAAAGACAAATAAGTACGTATTGGAAACACTTTACGAGAAGAAATAACGCATCGTACAAAATTTGTTTGTATCTCCTCAACAACACGTTGTAACTCGAAAAGATTTGTTGTATCTCTTACGTCTAAACGTGTAGCCTTAAAAGAGAACGCACAGGAGAACTTTCCTTCGTCAAAATTTGTCAGAAAACCACGTTTTAAGTAAATTCTGCATCGTGCAAAATTATCTTGTTTTTTTTTAACAACACGTTGTAACTCGAAAATTTTTGGTGTTGCGAGTATGTCTAAGCGTGTAGCCTCTAAAAAGAATGCACAGGAGATTTTTCTCTCGAAAGAACATGTAAGAATACAACGTCATAAGGAAATACAGTGTTGCAGAGTAAAGACAAATACGTACTTATTGGAAACTCTTTACGAGAAGAAATAACGCATCGTACAAACTTAGCTTGTATCTCCTAAACAACAATTGGTAACTCGAAAGGATTTTGTGTGGTGTGCACGTCTAAACATGTAGCCTCAAAAGAGAAACCCAGGAGAATTTTCTTTCGTCAAAATTTGTCAGAACACCACGTTTTAAGGAAATCCCGCATCGTGCAAAATCATCTTCTTTTTCCTAAACAACACGTTGTAACTCGAAAAGCTTTGGTGTTGCCTGTATATCTAAGTGTGTAGCCTCAAAAGGGAACGCACAGGATAGTTTTCTCTCGAAAGAATATGTAAGAATACCACGTTATAAGGAAATACAGTGTTGCAGAGTAAAGACAAATATGTAAGCATTGGAAACACTTTATGAGAAGAAATAACGCATCGTACAAAATTAGCTTGTATCTCCTAAACAACACATGGTAACTCGAACGGATTTGGCGTGGCGTACACTTCTAAACGTGAATCTTCAAAAGAGAACCCACAGGAAAATTTTCTTTCGTCAAAATTTGTCAGAAAACCACGTTTTAAGGAAATCTGGCATCGTGCGAAATTATCTTGTTTTTCATAAACAACACGTTGTAACTCGAAAAGCTTTGGTGTTGCCTGTATGTCTAAGTGTGTAGCCTCAAAAGGGAACGCACAGGATAGTTTTCTCTCTAAAAAATATGTAAGAATACCACGTTATAAGGAAAAACAGTGTTGCAGAGTAAAGACAAATACGTACGTATTGGAAACACTTTACAAGAAGAATTCACGCATTGTAAAAAATCAGCTTGTATCTCCTAAACCACACGTTGTAACTCGAAAAGATTTGGTGTGGTGTGTACGTCTAAATATGTAGCTTAAAAAGAGAACCAACAGGAGAATTTTCTTTCCTCAAAAATTTTCAGAAAACCACGTTTTAAGGAAATCGCGCATCGTGCGAAATCATCTCCTTTTTCCTAAAGAACATGTTGTAACTCGAAAAGCTTTGGTGTTGCGTGTATGTGTAAGCGTGGAGCCTCAAAAGAGAAGGCACAGGAGAGTTTTCTGTCGAAAGAATATGTAAGAATACCAGGTTATAAGGAAATTCAATTTTGCAGAGTAAAACAAATAAGTACATATTGGAAACACTTTACGAAAAGAAATAACGCATCGAAAAAATTATCTTGTATCACCTAAACAACACGTTGTAAATCGAAAATATTTGGTGTGACGTGTATGTCTAAACGTGTAGCCTCAAAAGAGAACCCACAGGAGAATTTTCTTTCATCAAAATTTGTCAGAAACCACGTTTTAAGGAAATCTCGCATCGTGCGAAATTATCTTGTTTTTCCTAAACAACACGTTGTAACTCGAAAAGCTTTGGTGTTGCGTATATGTCTAAGCTTGTAGCCTCAAAGGAAAACGCACAGGAGAGTTTTCTCTCGAAAAAATTTTTACGAATACCACGTTATAAGGAAATACAGTGTTGCAGAGAAAAGACAAATACGTACATATTGGAAACACTTTAAGAGAAGAAATAATGCATCGTACTAAATTAGCTTGTATCTCCTAAACAACACGTTGTAACTCGAAAAGATTTGGTGTGGCTCGTACCTCTACACGTGTAGCCTCAAAAGAGAACCCACAGGAGAACTTTCTTTCGTCAAAATTTTTCAGAAAACCACGTGTTATGGAAATCTCGCATCCTGCGAAATTATCTTGTTTTTCCTAAACAACACGTTGTAACTCGAAAAGCTTTGGCGTTGCCTGTTTGTCTAAGTGTTTAGCCTCAATAGAGAACGCACAGGAGAGTTTTCTCTCGAAAGAATATGTAAGAATACCACGTTATAAGGAAATACATTGTTGGAGAGTAAACACAAATAAGTACATATTGGAAACACTTTACGAGAAGAAATAACGCATCCTACAAAATTTGCTTCTATCTCCTAAACAACACGTTGTAAGTTGAAAATATTTGGTGTGGCTCGTACGTATACATGTGTAACCTCAAAAAAGAACCCACAGGAGAAGTTTATTTCGTCAAAATTTGTCAGAAAACCACGTTTTAAGGAAATCCCGCATCGTGCAAAATTATCTTGTTTTTCCTAAACAACACGTTGTAACTCAAAAAGCTTTGGTGTTGCGTGTATGTCTAAGCATGTAGCCTCTAATGAGAACGCACAGGAGAGTTTTCTCTCGAAAGAACATGTAAGAATACAACGTTATAAGGAAATACAGTGTTGCTGAGTAAAGACAAATACGTACGTATTGGAAACACTTTACGAGAAGAAATAACGCATCTTACAAAATTAGCTTGTATCTCCTAAACAACACGTGGTAACTCGAAAGGATTTGGTGTGGCGTGTACTTCTAAACTTGTAGTCTCAAAAGAGAACCCACAGGAGAATTTTCTTTCGTCAAAATTTGTCAGAAAACCACGTTTTAAAGAAATCCTGCATCGTGCGAAATTATCTTGTTTTTCCTAAACAACACGTTGTAACTCGAAAAGCTTTGGTGTTGCCTGTATGTCTAAGTGTGTAGCCTCAAAAGGGAACGCACAGGATAGGTTTCTCTCGAAATAATATGTAAGAATACCACGTTATAAGGAAATACAATGTTGCAGAGTAAAGACAAATACATACGTATTGGAAACACTTTATGAGAAGAAGTAACGCATTGTACAAAATTAGCTTGTATCTCCTAAACAACACGTTGTAACTCGAAAAGATTTGGTGTGGCGTGTATGTCTAAATATGTAGCCTCAAAAGAGAACCCACAGGAGAATTTTCTTCCATCAAAATTTTTCAGAAAACCACGTTTTAAGGAAATCCCGCATCGTGCGAAATCATCTCCTTTTTCCTAAACAACATGTTGTAACTCGAAAAGCTTTGGTGTTGCATGTATGTGTAAGCGTGGAGCCTCAAAAGAGAAGGCACAAAAGAGTTTTCTCTCGAAAGAATATGTAAGAATACCACTTTATAAGGAAATACACTTTTGCAGAGTAAAACAAATAAGTAGATATTGGAAACACTTTACAAGAAGAAATAACGCATCGTACAAAATTAACTTGTATCACCAAACAACACGTTGTAAATTGAAATGATTTGGTGTGACATGTATGTCTAAACATGTAGCTTCAAAAGAGAACCCACAGGATAATTTTCTTTCATCAAAATTTGTCAGAAACCACGTTTTAAGGAAATCTCGCATCATGCGAAATTATCTTGTTTTTCCTAAACAACACGTTGTAAGTCGAAAAGCTTTGGTGTTGCGTGTATGTCTAAGCTTGTAGCCTCAAAAGAGAACGCACAAGAGAGTTTTCTCTCAAAAGAATATGTACGAATACCACGTTATAAGGAAATACAATTTTGCAGAGTAAAGACAAATAAGTACATATTGGAAACACTTTAAAAGAAGAAATAACGCATCGTACAAAATTAGATTGTATCTCCTAAACAACACGTTGTAACTCGAAAAGATTTGGTGTGACGTGTACGAATAAACGTGTAGCCTCAAAAGAGAACCCACCAGATAATTTTCTTTCATCAAAATTTGTCAGAATCCACGTTTTAAGGAAATCTCGCTTCGTGCGAAATTATCTTGTTTTTTCCTAAACAGCACGTTGTAACTTGAAAAGCTTTGGTGTTGTGTATATGTCTAAGCGTGTAACCTCAAAAGGGAACGCCCAGGATAGTTTTCTCTCGAAAGTATATGTAAGAATACCACGTTAAAAGGAAATACAATGTTGCAGAGTAAAGACAAATACGTACGTATTGGAAACACTTTACGAGAAGAATTAACGCATTGTAAAAAATTAGCTTGTATCTCCTAAACAACACATTGTAACTCGAAAAGATTTGGTGTGGCATGTACGTCTAAACGTGTAGCCTCAAAAGAGAACCCATAGGAGAATTTTCTTTCTTCAAAATCTTTTCAGAAAACCACGTTTTAAGGAAATCCCGCATCGTGCGAAATCATCTTATTTTCCTAAACAGCATGTTGTAACTCGAAAAGCTTTGGTGTTGCGTGTATGTGTAAGCGTGGAGCCTCAAAAGTGAAGGCACAGGAGAGTTTTCTCTCGAAAGAATATGTAAGAATACCACGTTATAAGGAAATACAATTTTGCAGAGTAAAGACACATAAATACATATTGGAAACACTTTATGAGAAGAAATAACGCATCGTACAAAATTAGCTTGTATCTCCTAAACAACACATTGTAACTCGAAAAGATTTGGTGTGACCTGTACGTCTAAAAGTGTAGCCTCAAACGAGAACCCACAGGAGAATTTTCTTTCGTCAAAATTTGTCAGAAACCACGTTTAAGGAAATCTCGCATCATACGAAATTATCTTGTTTTTCCTAAACAACACGTTGTAACTCGAAAAGCTTTGGTGTTGCGTGTATGTCTAAGCGTGTAGCCTCAAAAGCGAACGGACAGGAGAGTTTTCTCTCGAAAGAATATGTAAGAACACCACGTTATAAGGAAATACAGTGTTGCAGAGTAAAGACAACTACATACGTATTGGAAACACTTTAAGAGAAGAAATAACGCATCGTACAAAATTAGCTTGTATCTCCTAAACAACACGTTGTAACTCGAAAAGATTTGGTGTGGCTCGTACCTCTACACGTGTAGTCTCAAAAGAGAAGCCCCAGGAGACCTTTCTTTCATCAAAATTTTTCAGAAAACCACGTTTTATGGAAACCTCGCATCGTGCGAAATTATCTTGTTTTTCCTAAACAACACGTTGTAACGCGAAAAACTTTGGCGTTGTGTGTTTGTCTAAGCGTGTAGCCTCAAAAGACAATGCACAGGAGAGTTTTCCCTCGAAAGAATATGTAAGAATACCACGTTATAAGGAAATACAGTGTTGCAGAGTAAAGACAAAAAAAGTATGTATTGGAAACTCTATATGAGAAGAAATAACGCATCGTACAGTATTTGCTTGTATCTCCTAAACAACACGTTGTAACTCGAAATTATTTGGTGTGGCTCGTACGTCTACACGTGTAGCCTCTAAAGAGAACCCACAGGAGAATTTTATTTCGTCAAAATTTGTCAGAAAACCACGTTTTAAGGAAATCCCGCATCGTGCGAAATTATCTTGTTTTACATAAACAACACGTTGTAACTCGAAAAGCGTTAGTGTTGCCTGTATGTCTAAGTGTGTAGCCTCAAAAGGGAACGCACAGGATAGTTTTCTCTCGAAAGAATATGTAAGAATACCACGTTATAAGGAAATACAATGTTGCAGAGTAAAGACAAATACGTACGTATTGGAAACACTTTACGAGAAGAATTAACGCATCGTAAAAAAATTAGCTTGTATCTCCTAAACAACACGTTGTAACTCGACAAGATTTGGTGTGGCGTGTACGTCTAAACGTGTAGCCTCAAAAGAGAACCCACCGGAGAATTTTCTTTCGTCAAAATGTGTCAGAAAACCACGTTTTAAGGAAATCCCGCATCGTGCGAAATCATCTTATTGTTCCTAAACAACATGTTGTAACTCGAAAAGCTTTGGTGTTGTGTGTATGTGTAAGCGTTGAGCCTCAAAAGTGAAGGCACAGGAGAGTTTTCTCTCGAAAGATTATGTAAGAATACCAGGTTATAAGGAAATACAATTTTGCAGAGTAAAGACAAATAAGTACATATTGGAAACACTTTACGAGAAGAAATAACGCATAATACAAAATTGGCTTTTATCTCCTAAACAACATGTTGTAACTCGAAAAGATTTGGTGTGGCATGTACGGCTAAACGTGTAGCCTCAAAAGAGAACCCACAGGAGAATTTTCTTTCTTCAAAAACTTTTCAGAAAACCACGTTTTAAGGAAATCCCGCATCGTGCGAAATCATCTTATTTTCCTAAACAGCATGTTGTAACTCGAAAAGCTTTGGTGTTGCGTGTATGTGTAAGCGTGGAGCCTCAAAAGTGAAGGCACAGGAGAGTTTTCTCTCGAAAGAATATGTAAGAATACCACGTTATAAGGAAATACAATTTTGCAGAGTAAAGACACATAAATACATATTGGAAACACTTTATGAGAAGAAATAACGCATCGTACAAAATTAGCTTGTATCTCCTAAACAACACATTGTAACTCGAAAAGATTTGGTGTGACGTGTACGTCTAAAAGTGTAGCCTCAAACGAGAACCCACAGGAGAATTTTCTTTCGTCAAAATTTGTCAGAAACCACGTTTAAGGAAATCTCACATCATACGAAATTATCTTGTTTTTCCTAAACAACACGTTGTAACTCGAAAAGCTTTGGTGTTGCGTGTAAGTCTAAGCGTGTAGCCTCAAAAGCGAACGGACAGGAGAGTTTTCTCTCGAAAGAATATGTAAGAATACCACGTTATAAGGAAATACAGTGTTGCAGAGTAAAGACAACTACATACGTATTGGAAACACTTTAAGAGAAGAAATAACGCATCGTACAAAATTAGCTTGTATCTCCTAAACAACACGTTGTAACTCGAAAAGATTTGGTGTGGCTCGTACTTCTACACGTGTAGTCTCAAAAGAGAAGCCCCAGGAGACCTTTCTTTCATCAAAATTTTTCAGAAAACCACGTTTTATGGAAACCTCGCATCGTGCGAAATTATCTTGTTTTTCCTAAACAACACGTTGTAACTCGAAAAGTTTTGGCGTTGTGTGTTTGTCTAAGCGTGTAGCCTCAAAAGAGAATGCACAGGAGAGTTTTCCCTCGAAAGAATATGTAAGAATACCACGTTATAAGGAAATACAGTGTTGCAGAGTAAAGACAAAAAAAGTATGTATTGGAAACTCTATATGAGAAGAAATAACGCATCGTACAGTATTTGCTTGTATCTCCTAAACAACACGTTGTAACTCGAAATTATTTGGTGTGGCTCATACGTCTACACGTGTAGCCTCTAAAGAGAACCCACAGGAGAATTTTATTTCGTCAAAATTTGTCAGAAAACCACGTTTTAAGGAAATCCCGCATCGTGCGAAATTATCTTGTTTTACATAAACAACACGTTGTAACTCGAAAAGCGTTAGTGTTGCCTGTATGTCTAAGTGTGTAGCCTCAAAAGGGAACGCACAGGATAGTTTTCTCTCGAAAGAATATGTAAGAATACCACGTTATAAGGAAATACAATGTTGCAGAGTAAAGACAAATACGTACGTATTGGAAACACTTTACGAGAAGAATTAACGCATCGTAAAAAAATTAGCTTGTATCTCCTAAACAACACGTTGTAACTCGACAAGATTTGGTGTGGCGTGTACGTCTAAACGTGTAGCCTCAAAAGAGAACCCACCGGAGAATTTTCTTTCGTCAAAATGTGTCAGAAAACCACGTTTTAAGGAAATCCCGCATCGTGCGAAATCATCTTATTGTTCCTAAACAACATGTTGTAACTCGAAAAGCTTTGGTGTTGTGTGTATGTGTAAGCGTTGAGCCTCAAAAGTGAAGGCACAGGAGAGTTTTCTCTCGAAAGATTATGTAAGAATACCAGGTTATAAGGAAATACAATTTTGCAGAGTAAAGACAAATAAGTACATATTGGAAACACTTTACGAGAAGAAATAACGCATAATACAAAATTGGCTTTTAACTCCTAAACAACATGTTGTAACTCGAAAAGATTTGGTGTGGCATGTACGGCTAAACGTGTAGCCTCAAAAGAGAACCCACAGGAGAATTTTCTTTCTTCAAAAACTTTTCAGAAAACCACGTTTTAAGGAAATCCCGCATCGTGCGAAATCATCTTATTTTCCTAAACAGCATGTTGTAACTCGAAAAGCTTTGGTGTTGCGTGTATGTGTAAGCGTGGAGCCTCAAAAGTGAAGGCACAGGAGAGTTTTCTCTCGAAAGAATATGTAAGAATGCCACGTTATAAGGAAATACAATTTTGCAGAGTAAAGACACATAAATACATATTGGAAACACTTTATGAGAAGAAATAACGCATCGTACAAAATTAGCTTGTATCTCCTAAACAACACATTGTAACTCGAAAAGATTTGGTGTGACGTGTACGTCTAAAAGTGTAGCCTCAAACGAGAACCCACAGGAGAATTTTCTTTCGTCAAAATTTGTCAGAAACCACGTTTAAGGAAATCTCACATCATACGAAATTATCTTGTTTTTCCTAAACAACACGTTGTAACTCGAAAAGCTTTGGTGTTGCGTGTATGTCTAAGCGTGTAACGTCTAAATAGAACGCACAGGATAGTTTTCTCTCGAAAGAATATATAAGAATACCACGTTATTAGGAAATACAATTTTGCAGAGTAAAGACAAATAAGTACATATTGGAAACACTTTACAAGAAGAAATAACGCATCGTACTAAATTAGATTGTGTCTCCTAAACAACACGTTGTAACTCGAAAAGATTTGGTGTGACGTGTACGTCTAAACGTGTAGCCTCAAAAGAGAACCCACAAGATAATTTTCTTTCATCAAAATTTGTCAGAATCCACGTTTTAAAGAAATCTCGCATCGTGCGAAATTATCTTGTTTTTTCCTAAACAGAACGTTGTAACTTGAAAAGCTTTGGAGTTGTGTGTATGTCTAAGCCTGTAACCTCAAAAGGGAACGCCCAGGATAGTTTTCTCTCGAAAGAATATGTAAGAATACCATGTTAAAAGGAAATACAATGTTGCAGAGTAAAGACAAATACCTACATATTGGAAACACTTTACGAGAAGAATTAACGCATCGTAAAAAATTAGCTTGTATCTCCTAAACAACACGTTGTAACTCGAAAAGATTTGGTGTGGCATGTACGTCTAAACGTGTAGCCTCAAAAGAGAACCCACAGGAGAATTTTCTTTCTTCAAAATCTTTTCAGAAAACCACGTTTTAAGGAAATCCCGCATCGTGCGAAATCATCTTATTTTCCTAAACAGCATGTTGTAACTCGAAAAGCTTTGGTGTTGTGTGTATGTGTAAGCGTGGAGCCTCAAAAGTGAAGGCACAGGAGAGTTTTCTCTCGAAAGAATATGTAAGAATACCACGTTATAAGGAAATACACTTTTGCAGAGTAAAGACAAATAAATACATATTGGAAACACTTTATGAGAAGAAATAACGCATCATACAAAATTAGCTTGTATCTCCTAAACAACACGTTGTAACTCGAAAAGATTTGGTGTGACATGTACGTCTAAAAGTGTAGCCTCAAACGAGAACCCACAGGAGAATTTTCTTTCGTCAAAATTTGTCAGAAACCACGTTTAAGGAAATCTTCCATCGTACGAAATTATCTTGTTTTTCCTAAACAACACGTTGTAACTCGAAAAGCTTTGGTTTTGCGTGTATGTCTAAGCGTGTAGCCTCAAAAGCGAACGGACAGGAGAGTTTTCTCTCGAAAGAATATGTAAGAATACCACGTTATAAGGAAATACAGTGTTGCAGAGTAAAGACAACAACATACGTATTGGAAACACTTTAAGAAAAGAAATAACGCATCGTACAAAATTAGCTTGTATCTCCTAAACAACACGTTGTAACTCGAAAAGATTTGGTGTGGCTCGTACCTCTACATGTGTAGCCTCAAAAGAGAACACCCAGGAGACCTTTCTTTCATCAAAATTTATCAGAAAACCACGTTTTATGGAAATCTCGCATCGTGCGAAATTATCTTGTGTTTCCTAAACAACACGTTGTAACTCGAAATGCTTTGGCGTTGTGTGTTTGTCTAAGCGTGTAGCCTCAAAAGAGAATGCACAGGAGAGTTTTCCCTCGAAAGAATATGTAAGAATACCACGTTATAAGGAAATACAGTGTTGCAGAGTAAAGACAAAAAAAGTACGTATGGGAAACTCTATAGGAGAAGAAATAACGCATCGTACAATATTTGATTGTATCTCCTAAACAACACGTTGTAACTTGAAATTATTTGCTGTGGCTCGTACGTCTACACGTGTAGCCTCTAAAGAGAACCCACAGGAGAATTTTCTTTCGTCAAAATTTTTCAGAAAACCACGTTTTAAGGAAATCCTGCATTTTGCGAAATTATCTTGTTTTTCATAAACAACACGTTGTAACTCGAAAAGCGTTGGTGTTGCCTGTATGTCTAAGTGTGTAGCCTCAAAAGGGAACGCACAGGATAGTTTTCTCTCTAAAGAATATGTAAGAATACCATGTTATAAGGAAATACAATGTTGCAGAGTAAAGACAAACAAGTACGTCTTGGAAACACTTTACGAGAAGAATTAACGCATCGTAAAAAATTAGCTTGTATCTCCTAAACCACACGTTGTAACTCGACAAGATTTGGTGTGGCGTGTACGTCTAAACGTGTAGCCTCAAAAGAGAACCCACAGGAGAATTTTCTTTCGTCAAAATATGTCAGAAAACCACGTTTTAAGGAAATCCCGCATCGTGCGAAATCATCTTATTGTTCCTAAACAACATGTTGTAACTCAAAAAGCTTTCGTGTTGCGTGTATGTGTAAGCGTGGAGCCTCAAAAGTGAAGGCACAGGAGAGTTTTCTCTCGAAAGAATATGTAAGAATAGCGCGTTATAAGGAAATACAATTTTGCAGAGTAGAGACAAATAAGTACATATTGGAAACACTTTACGAGAAGAAATAACGCATCTTACAAAATTGGCTTTTATCTCCTAAACAACACGTTGTAACTCGAAAAGATTTGGTGTGGCTCATATGTCTATACGTGTAGCCTCAAAAGAGGACGCACAGGAGAACATTCTTTCGTCAAAATTTCTCAGGAAACCACGTTTTAAGGAAATCCCGCATCATGCAAAATTATCTTGTTTTTCCTAAACAACACGATATAACTCGAAAAGCTTTGGTGTTGCATGTATATCTAAGCGTGTAACCTCTAAAGAGAATGCACAGGATAGTTTTCTCTCAAAAGAATATATAAGAATACCACGGTATTAGGAAATACAATATTGCAGAGTAAAGTCAAATATGTAAGTATTGGAAACACTTTACGAGAAGAATTAACGCATCGCACAAAATTAGCTTGTATCTCCTAAATAACACGTTGTAACTCGAAAAGATTTGGTGTGACGTGTATGTCTACACATGTAGCCTCAAAAGAGAACCCAAAGGAGAATTTTCTTTCATCAAAATTTGTCAAAAACCACGTTTTAAGGAAATCTCACATCGTGCGAAATTATCTTGTTTTTCCGAAACAACACGTTGTAACTCGAAAAGCTTTGGTGTTGCGTGTATGTGTAAGCGTGGAGCCTCAAAAGAGAACGAACAGGAGAGTTTTCTCTCGAACGAATATGTAAGAATACCACGTAATAAGAAAATACAGTGTTTCAGAGTAAAGACAAATACATACGTATTGGAAACACTTTAAGAAAAGAAATAACGCATCATACAAAATTAGCTTGTATCTCCTAAAAAAACACGTTGTAACTAGAAAAGATTTGGTGTGGCTCGTACCTCTACACGTGTAGCCTCAAAAGAGAACCCAGAGGAGAACTTTCTTTCGTCAAAATTTTTCAGAAAACCACCTTTTATGTAAATCTTGCTTCAAGCGAAATTATCTTGTTTTTCCTAAACAACACATTGTAACTCGAATAGCTTTGGCGTTGCGTGTTTGTCTAAGCATGTAGCCTCAAAAGAGAATGCACAGGAGAGTTTTCCCTTGAAATAATATGTAAGAATACCACGTTATAAGGAAATACAGTGTTGCAGAGTAAAGACAAATAAGTACGTATTGGAAACACTTTACGATAAGAAATAATGCATCGTACAAAATTAGCTTGTATCTCCTAAACAACATATGTACGTATTGGAAACACTTTACGAGAAGAAATAATGCATCGTACAAAATTAGCTTGTATCTCCTAAACAACACGTTGTAACTCGAAAAGATTTGGTGTGGCGTGTACGTCTAAACGTATAGCCTCAATGAGAACCCAGAGGAGAATTTTCTTTCGTCAAAATTTGTCAGAAAACCACGTTTTAATGAAATCCCGCATCGTGCGAAATTATCTTGTTTTTCCTAATCAACAAGTTGCAACGCGAAAAGCTTTGGTGTTGCGTGTATCTAAGCATGTAGCCACAAAAGAGAACACACAGAAGGGTTTTCTCTCAAAAAATATGTAAGAATACCACGTTATAAGGAAATACAGTGTTGCAGAGTAAAGACAAATACATATGTATTGGAAACACTTTATGAGAAGAAATAACGCTTCGTAGAAAATTAGCTTATATCTCCTATACAACACGTTGTAACTCAAAACAATTTGGTGTGGCGTGTACATCTAAACGTGTAGCCTCAAAAGAGAACCTACAGGCGAATTTTCTTTCGTCAAAATTTGTCAAAAACCATGTTTTAGGAAATCCCGCATCGTGTGAAATTATCTTATTTTTTCTAATCAACACGTTGTAACACGAAATGCTTTGGTTTTGCCTGTATGTCTAAGCATGTAGCCTCAAAAGAGAAGGCATAGGGGAGTTTTCTCTCGACAGAATATGTAAGAATACCACGTTATAAGGAAATACAGTGTTGCAGAGTAAATACAAAAATGTACGTATTGGAAACACTTTATGAGAAGAAATAAAGCATCATACAAAATTAGCTTGTATCTCCTAAACAACACATTGTATCTCGAAAGGATTTGGTGTGGCGTGTACGTCTAAACGTGTAGCCTCAAAAGAGAACCCACAGGAGAATTTTCTTTCTTCAAAATGTGTCAGAAAACCACGTTTTAAGGAAATCTGGAATCATGCAAAATTATCTTGTTTTTCCTAAACAACACTTCGTAACTCGAAAAGCTTTGGTGTTGCGTGTATGGGTAAGCATGTAACCTCAAAAGAGTAGGCACAGGAGAGTTTGCTCTCGAAAGAATATGTAAGCATACCACCTTATAAGGAAATACAGTGTTGCAGAGTAAAGACAAATACTTACATATTGGAAACACTTTAAGAGAAGAAATAACGCATCGTACAATATTAACTTGTATCTCCTAAACAACACGTTGTAACTCGAAAAGATTTGGAAACTGTCCTGTGCCTTCTCTTTTGAGGTTACACACTCAGACATACACGCAACATGAAAACTTTTCGACTTACAACATGTTGTTTAGGAAAAACAAGATAATTTCGCACGATGCGGGATTTCCTTAAAACGTGATTTTCTGAAAAATTTTGACGAAAGAAAATTCTCCTTTTGGTTCTCTGTAGATGCTACATGTTAAGACGTACACGCCACAACAATTCTTTTCGAGTTACAACGTGTAGTTTTGGAGATACAAGCTAATTTTGTACGATGCGTTGTTTCTTCTCATAAAGTGTTTTCAATACGTACGTATTTGTCTTTACTCTCCAAAATTGTACTTCCTTATAACGGGGTATTCTACAATATTCTTTCGAGAGAAAACTCTCCTGTGCCTTCTCTTTTGAGGCTACACATTTAGACATACACGCAACATGAAAGCTTTTCGACTTACAACGTGTTGTTTAGGAAAAACAAGATAATTTCGCACGATGCGGGATTTCCTTAAAACGTGATTTTCTGAAAAATTTTGACGAAAGAAAATTCTCCTTTTGGTTCTCTTTAGATGCTACATGTTAAGACGTACACGCCACAACAATTCTTTTCGAGTTACAACGTGTAGTTTTGGAGATACAAGCTAATTTTGTACGATGTGTTGTTTCTTCTCGTAAAGTGTTTTCAATACGTACGTATTTGTCTTTACTCTCCAAAATTGTACTTCCTTATAACGGGGTATTCTACAATATTCTTTCGAGAGAAAACTCTCCTGTGCCTTCTCTTTTGAGGCTACACACTTAGACATACACGCAACATGAAAGCTTTTCGACTTACAACGTGTTGTTTAGGAAAAACAAGATAATTTCGCACGATGCGGGATTTCCTTAAAACGTGATTTTCTGAAAAATTTTGACGAAAGAAAATTCTCCTTTTGGTTCTCTTTAGATGCTACATGTTAAGACGTACACGCCACAACAATTCTTTTCGAGTTACAACGTGTAGTTTTGGAGATACAAGCTAATTTTTTAAGATATGTTGTTTCTTCTCGTAAAGTGTTTTCAATACGTACGTATTTGTCTTTACTCTCCAAAATTGTACTTCCTTATAACGGGGTATTCTACAATATTCTTTCGAGAGAAAACTCTCCTGTGCCTTCTCTTTTGAGGCTACACATTTAGACATACACGCAACATGAAAGCTTTTCGACTTACAACGTGTTGTTTAGGAAAAACAAGATAATTTCGCACGATGCGGGATTTCCTTAAAACGTGATTTTCTGAAAAATTTTGACGAAAGAAAATTCTCCTTTTGGTTCTCTTTAGATGCTACATGTTAAGACGTACACGCCACAACAATTCTTTTCGAGTTACAACGTGTAGTTTTGGAGATACAAGCTAATTTTGTACGATGCGTTATTTCTTCTCGTAATGTGTTTTCAATACGTACGTATTTGTCTTTATTCTGCAAAATTGTATTTCCTTATAACGTGGTATTCTACAATATTCTTTCGACAAAAAACTCTCCTGTGCCTTCTGTTTTGAGGCTAAAAACTTAGACATTCACGCAACACGAAAGCTTTTCGAGTTACAACGTGTTGTTTAGGAAAAACAAGATAATTTCGCACGATGCGGGATTTCCTTAAAACGTGATTTTCTGAAAAAATATGACGAAAGAAAATTCTCCTTTGGGCTCTCTTTTGAGACTACACGTTAAGACGTACACGCCACACCAATTCTTTTCGAGTTACAACGTGTAGTTTTGGAGATACAAGCTAATTTTGTACTATGCGTTATTTCTTCTCATAAAGAGTTTCCAATGCATACGTATATGTCTTTACTCTGCAAAACTGTATTTCCTTATGAAGTGGTATTCTTACATATCCTTTCGAGAGAAAACTGTCCTGTGCCTTCTCTTTTGAGGCTACACACTTAGACATACACGCAACATGAAAGCTTTTCGACTTACAACGTGTTGTTTAGGAAAAACAAGATAATTTCGCACGATGCGGGATTTCCTTAAAACGTGATTTTCTGAAAAATTTTGACGAAAGAAAATTCTCCTTTTGGTTCTCTTTAGATGCTACATGTTAAGACGTACACGCCACAACAATTCTTTTCGAGTTACAACGTGTAGTTTTGGAGATACAAGCTAATATTGTACGATGCGTTATTTCTTCTCGTAAAGAGTATCCAATAAGTACGTATATGTCTTTACTCTGCAAAACTGTATTTCCTTATGAAGTGATATTCTTACATATTCTTTCGAGAGAAAACTGTCCTGTGCCTTCTCTTTTGAGGCTACACACTTAGACATACACGCAACATGAAAGCTTTTCGACTTACAACGTGTTGTTTAGGAAAAACAAGATAATTTCGCACGATGCGGGATTTCCTTAAAACGTGATTTTCTGAAAAATTTTGACGAAAGAAAATTCTCCTTTTGGTTCTCTTTAGATGCTACATGTTAAGACGTACACGCCACAACAATTCTTTTCGAGTTACAACGTGTAGTTTTGGAGATACAAGCTAATTTTGTACGATGTGTTGTTTCTTCTCGTAAAGTGTTTTCAATACGTACGTATTTGTCTTTACTCTCCAAAATTGTACTTCCTTATAACGGGGTATTCTACAATATTCTTTCGAGAGAAAACTCTCCTGTGCCTTCTCTTTTGAGGCTACACACTTAGACATACACGCAACATGAAAGCTTTTCGACTTACAACGTGTTGTTTAGGAAAAACAAGATAATTTCGCACGATGCGGGATTTCCTTAAAACGTGATTTTCTGAAAAATTTTGACGAAAGAAAATTCTCCTTTTGGTTCTCTTTAGATGCTACATGTTAAGACGTACACGCCACAACAATTCTTTTCGAGTTACAACGTGTAGTTTTGGAGATACAAGCTAATTTTGTAAGATATGTTGTTTCTTCTCGTAAAGTGTTTTCAATACGTACGTATTTGTCTTTACTCTCCAAAATTGTACTTCCTTATAACAGGGTATTCTACAATATTCTTTCGAGAGAAAACTCTCCTGTGCCTTCTCTTTTGAGGTTACACACTTAGACATACACGCAACATGAAAGCTTTTCGACTTACAACGTGTTGTTTAGGAAAAACAAGATAATTTCGCACGATGCGGGATTTCCTTAAAACGTGATTTTCTGAAAAATTTTGACGAAAGAAAATTCTCCTTTTGGTTCTCTTTAGATGCTACATGTTAAGACGTACACGCCACAACAATTCTTTTCGAGTTACAACGTGTAGATTTGGAGATACAAGCTAATTTTATACTATGCGTTATTTCTTCTCGTAAAGAGTTTCCAATGCGTACGTATATGTCTTTACTCTGCAAAACTGTATTTCCTTATGAAGTGGTATTCTTACATATCCTTTCGAGAGAAAACTGTCCTGTGCCTTCTCTTTTGAGGCTACACACTTAGACATACACGCAACATGAAAGCTTTTCGACTTACAACGTGTTGTTTAGGAAAAACAAGATAATTTCGCACGATGCGGGATTTCCTTAAAACGTGATTTTCTGAAAAATTTTGACGAAAAAAAATTCTCCTTTTGGTTCTCTTTAGATGCTACGTGTTAAGACGTACACGCCACAACAATTCTTTTCGAGATACAACGTGTAGTTTTGGAGATACAAGCTAATTTTGTACTATGCGTTATTTCTTCTCGTAAAGAGTTTCCAATGCGTACGTATATGTCTTTACTCTGCAAAACTGTATTTCCTTATGAAGTGGTATTCTTACATATCCTTTCGAGAGAAAACTGTCCTGTGCCTTCTCTTTTGAGGCTACACACTTAGACATACACGCAACATGAAAGCTTTTCGACTTACAACGTGTTGTTTAGGAAAAACAAGATAATTTCGCACGATGCGGGATTTCCTTAAAACGTGATTTTCTGAAAAATTTTGACGAAAGAAAATTCTCCTTCTGGTTCTCTTTAGATGCTACATGTTAAGACGTACACGCCACAACAATTCTTTTCGAGTTAAAAGGTGTAGTTTTGGAGAAACAAGCTAATTTTGTACGATGCGTTGTTTCTTCTCGTAAAGTGTTTTCAATACGTACGTATTTGTCTTTACTCTCCAAAATTGTACTTCCTTATAACGGGGTATTCTACAATATTCTTTTGAGAGAAAACTCTCCTGTGCCTTCTCTTTTGAGGCTACACACTTAGACATACACGCAACATGAAAGCTTTTCGACTTACAACGTGTTGTTTAGGAAAAACAAGATAATTTCGCACGATGCGGGATTTCCTTAAAACGTGATTTTCTGAAAAATTTTGACGAAAGAAAATTCTCCTTTTGGTTCTCTTTAGATGCTACATGTTAAGACGTACACGCCACAACAATTCTTTTCGAGTTACAACGTGTAGTTTTGGAGATATAAGCTAATTTTTTACGATGCGTTATTTCTTCTCTTAAAGAGTTTCCAATACGTATGTATATGTCTTTACTCTGCAAAACTGTATTTCCTTATGAAGTGGTATTCTTACATATTCTTTCGAGAGAAAACTCTCCTGTGCCTTCTCTTTTGAGGCTCCACACTTAGACATTCACGCAACATGAAAGCTTTTCGACTTACAACGTGTTGTTTAGGAAAAACAAGATAATTTCGCACGATGCGGGATTTCCTTAAAACGTGATTTTCTGAAAAATTTTGACGAAAGAAAATTCTCCTTTTGGTTCTCTTTAGATGCTACATGTTAAGACGTACACGCCACAACAATTCTTTTCGAGATACAACATGTAGTTTTGGAGATACAAGCTAATTTTGTACTATGCGTTATTTCTTCTCGTAAAGAGTTTCCAATGCGTACGTATATGTCTTTACTCTGCAAAACTGTATTTCCTTATGAAGTGGTATTCTTACATATCCTTTCGAGAGAAAACTGTCCTGTGCCTTCTCTTTTGAGGCTACACACTTAGACATACACGCAACATGAAAGCTTTTCGACTTACAACGTGTTGTTTAGGAAAAACAAGATAATTTCGCACGATGCGGGATTTCCTTAAAACGTGATTTTCTGAAAAATTTTGACGAAAGAAAATTCTCCTTTTGGTTCTCTTTAGATGCTACATGTTAAGACGTACATGCCACAACAATTCTTTTCGAGATACAACATGTAGTTTTGGAGATACAAGCTAATTTTGTACTATGCGTTATTTCTTCTCGTAAAGAGTTTCCAATGCGTACGTATATGTCTTTACTCTGCAAAACTGTATTTCCTTATGAAGTGGTATTCTTACATATCCTTTCGAGAGAAAACTGTCCTGTGCCTTCTCTTTTGAGGCTACACACTTAGACATACACGCAACATGAAAGCTTTTCGACTTACAACGTGTTGTTTAGGAAAAACAAGATAATTTCGCACGATGCGGGATTTCCTTAAAACGTGATTTTCTGAAAAATTTTGACGAAAGAAAATTCTCCTTTTGGTTCTCTTTAGATGCTACATGTTAAGACGTACACGCCACAACAATTCTTTTCGAGATAGAACGTGTAGTTTTGGAGATACAAGCTAATTTTGTACTATGCGTTATTTCTTCTCGTAAAGAGTTTCCAATGCGTACGTATATGTCTTTACTCTGCAAAACTGTATTTCCTTATGAAGTGGTATTCTTACATATCCTTTCGAGAGAAAACTGTCCTGTGCCTTCTCTTTTGAGGCTACACACTTAGACATACACGCAACATGAAAGCTTTTCGACTTACAACGTGTTGTTTAGGAAAAACAAGATAATTTCGCACGATGCGGGATTTCCTTAAAACGTGATTTTCTGAAAAATTTTGACGAAAGAAAATTCTCCTTTTGGTTCCCTTTTGATGCTACATGTTAAGACGTACACGCCACAACAATTCTTTTCGAGATACAACGTGTAGTTTTGGAGATACAAGCTAATTTTGTACTATGTGTTATTTCTTCTCGTAAAGAGTTTCCAATGCGTACGTATATGTCTTTACTCTGCAAAACTGTATTTCCTTATGAAGTGGTATTCTTACATATCCTTTCGAGAGAAAACTGTCCTGTGCCTTCTCTTTTGAGGCTACACACTTAGACATACACGCAACACGAAAGCTTTTCGACTTACAACGTGTTGTTTAGGAAAAACAAGATAATTTCGCACGATGCGGGATTTCCTTAAAACGTGATTTTCTGAAAAATTTTGACGAAAGAAAATTCTCCTTTTGGTTCCCTTTAGATGCTACATGTTAAGACGTACACGCCACAACAATTCTTTTCGAGATACAACGTGTAGTTTTGGAGATACAAGCTAATTTTGTACTATGCGTTATTTCTTCTTGTAAAGAGTTTCCAATGCGTACGTATATGTCTTTACTCTGCAAAACTGTATTTCCTTATGAAGTGGTATTCTTACATATCCTTTCGAGAGAAAACTGTCCTGTGCCTTCTCTTTTGAGGCTACACACTTAGACATACACGCAACATGAAAGCTTTTCGACTTACAACGTGTTGTTTAGGAAAAACAAGATAATTTCGCACGATGCGGGATTTCCTTAAAACGTGATTTTCTGAAAAATTTTGATAAAAGAAAATTCTCCTTTTGGTTCTCTTTAGATGCTACATGTTAAGACGTACACGCCACAACAATTCTTTTCGAGATACAACGTGTAGTTTTGGAGATACAAGCTAATTTTGTACTATGCGTTATTTCTTCTCGTAAAGAGTTTCCAATGCGTACGTATATGTCTTTACTCTGCAAAACTGTATTTCCTTATGAAGTGGTATTCTTTCATATCCTTTCGGGAGAAAACTGTCCTGTGCCTTCTCTTTTGAGGCTACACACTTAGACATACACGCAACATGAAAGCTTTTCGACTTACAACGTGTTGTTTAGGAAAAACAAGATAATTTCACACGATGCGGGATTTCCTTAAAACGTGATTTTCTGAAAAATTTTGACGAACGAAAATTCTCCTTTTGGTTTCCTTTAGATGCTACATGTTAAGACGTACACGCCACAACAATTCTTTTCGAGATACAACGTGTAGTTTTGGAGATACAAGCTAATTTTGTACTATGCGTTATTTCTTCTCGTAAAGAGTTTCCAATGCGTACGTATATGTCTTTACTCTGCAAAACTGTATTTCCTTATGAAGTGGTATTCTTACATATCCTTTCGAGAGAAAACTGTCCTGTGCCTTCCTTTTGAGGCTACACACTTAGACATACACGCAACATGAAAGCTTTTCGACTTACAACGTGTTGTTTAAGAAAAACAAGATAATTTCGCACGATGCGGGATTTCCTTAAAACGTGATTTTCTGAAAATTTTGACGAAAGAAAATTCTCCTTTTGGTTCCCTTTAGATGCTACATGTTAAGACGTACACGCCACAACAATTCTTTTCTAGATACAACGTGTAGTTTTGGAGATACCAGCTAATTTTCTACTATGCGTTATTTCTTCTCGTAAAGAGTTTCCAATGCGTACGTATATGTCTTTACTCTGCAAAACTGTATTTCCTTATGAAGTGGTATTCTTACATATCCTTTCGAGAGAAAAACTGTCCTGTGCCTTCTCTTTTGTGGCTACACACTTAGACATACACGCAACATGAAAGCTTTTCGACTTACAACGTGTTGTTTAGGAAAAACAAGATAATTTCGCACGATGCGGGATTTCCTTAAAACGTGATTTTCTGAAAAATTTTGACGAAAGAAAATTCTCCTTTTGGTTCTCTTTAGATGCTACATGTTAAGACGTACACGCCACAACAATTCTTTTCGAGATACAACGTGTAGTTTTGGAGATACAAGCTAATTTTGTACTATGCGTTATTTCTTCTCGTAAAGAGTTTCCAATGCGTACGTATATGTCTTTACTCTGCAAAACTGTATTTCCTTATGAAGTGGTATTCTTACATATCCTTTCGGGAGAAAACTGTCCTGTGCCTTCTCTTTTGAGGCTACACACTTAGACATACACGCAACATGAAAGCTTTTCGACTTACAACGTGTTGTTTAGGAAAAACAAGATAATTTCGCACAATGCGGGATTTCCTTAAAACGTGATTTTCTGAAAAATTTTGACGAACGAAAATTCTCCTTTTGGTTCCCTTTAGATGCTACATGTTAAGACGTACACGCCACAACAATTCTTTTCGAGATACAACGTGTAGTTTTGGAGATACAAGCTAATTTTGTACTATGCGTTATTTCTTCTCTTAAAGAGTTTCCAATGCGTACGTATATGTCTTTACTCTGCAAAACTGTATTTCCTTATGAAGTGGTATTCTTACATATCCTTTCGAGAGAAAACTGTCCTGTGCCTTCTCTTTTGAGGCTACACACTTAGACATACACGCAACATGAAAGCTTTTCGACTTACAACGTGTTGTTTAGGAAAAACAAGATAATTTCGCACGATGCGGGATTTCCTTAAAACGTGATTTTCTGAAAAATTTTGACGAAAGAAAATTCTCCTTTTGGTTCTCTTTAGATGCTACATGTTAAGACGTACACGCCACAACAATTCTTTTCGAGATACAACGTGTAGTTTTGGAGATACAAGCTAATTTTGTACTATGCGTTATTTCTTCTCGTAAAGAGTTTCCAATGCGTACGTATATGTCTTTACTCTGCAAAACTGTATTTCCTTATGAAGTGGTATTCTTACATATCCTTTCGAGAGAAAACTGTCCTGTGCCTTCTCTTTTGAGGCTACACACTTAGACATACACGCAACATGAAAGCTTTTCGACTTACAACGTGTTGTTTAGGAAAAACAAGATAATTTCGCACGATGCGGGATTTCCTTAAAACGTGATTTTCTGAAAAATTTTGACGAAAGAAAATTCTCCTTTTGGTTCTCATTAGATGCTACATGTTAAGACGTACACGCCACAACAATTCTTTTCGAGATACAACGTGTAGTTTTGGAGATACAAGCTAATTTTGTACTATGCGTTATTTCTTCTCGTAAAGAGTTTCCAATGCGTACGTATATGTCTTTACTCTGCAAAACTGTATTTCCTTATGAAGTGGTATTCTTACATATCCTTTCGGGAGAAAACTGTCCTGTGCCTTCTCTTTTGAGGCTACACACTTAGACATACACGCAACATGAAAGCTTTTCGACTTACAACGTGTTGTTTAGGAAAAACAAGATAATTTCGCACAATGCGGGATTTCCTTAAAACGTGATTTTCTGAAAAATTTTGACGAACGAAAATTCTCCTTTTGGTTCCCTTTAGATGCTACATGTTAAGACATACACGCCACAACAATTCTTTTCGAGATACAACGTGTAGTTTTGGAGATACAAGCTAATTTTGTACTATGCGTTATTTCTTCTCTTAAAGAGTTTCCAATGCGTACGTATATGTCTTTACTCTGCAAAACTGTATTTCCTTATGAAGTGGTATTCTTACATATCCTTTCGAGAGAAAACTGTCCTGTGCCTTCTCTTTTGAGGCTACACACTTAGACATACACGCAACATGAAAGCTTTTCGACTTACAACGTGTTGTTTAGGAAAAACAAGATAATTTCGCACGATGCGGGATTTCCTTAAAACGTGATTTTCTGAAAAATTTTGACGAAAGAAAATTCTCCTTTTGGTTCTCTTTAGATGCTACATGTTAAGACGTACACGCCACAACAATTCTTTTCGAGATACAACGTGTAGTTTTGGAGATACAAGCTAATTTTGTACTATGCGTTATTTCTTCTCGTAAAGAGTTTCCAATGCGTACGTATATGTCTTTACTCTGCAAAACTGTATTTCCTTATGAAGTGGTATTCTTACATATCCTTTCGAGAGAAAACTGTCCTGTGCCTTCTCTTTTGAGGCTACACACTTAGACATACACGCAACATGAAAGCTTTTCGACTTACAACGTGTTGTTTAGGAAAAACAAGATAATTTCGCACGATGCGGGATTTCCTTAAAACGTGATTTTCTGAAAAATTTTGACGAAAGAAAATTCTCCTTTTGGTTCTCATTAGATGCTACATGTTAAGACGTACACGCCACAACAATTCTTTTCGAGATACAACGTGTAGTTTTGGAGATACAAGCTAATTTTGTACTATGCGTTATTTCTTCTCGTAAAGAGTTTCCAATGCGTACGTATATGTCTTTACTCTGCAAAACTGTATTTCCTTATGAAGTGGTATTCTTACATATCCTTTCGAGAGAAAACTGTCCTGTGCCTTCCTTTTGAGGCTACACACTTAGACATACACGCAACATGAAAGCTTTTCGACTTACAACGTGTTGTTTAAGAAAAACAAGATAATTTCGCACGATGCGGGATTTCCTTAAAACGTGATTTTCTGAAAAATTTTGACGAAAGAAAATTCTCCTTTTGGTTCCCTTTAGATGCTACATGTTAAGACGTACACGCCACAACAATTCTTTTCTAGATACAACGTGTAGTTTTGGAGATACAAGCTAATTTTGTACTATGCGTTATTTCTTCTCGTAAAGAGTTTCCAATGCGTACGTATATGTCTTTACTCTGCAAAACTGTATTTCCTTATGAAGTGGTATTCTTACATATCCTTTCGAGAGAAAAACTGTCCTGTGCCTTCTCTTTTGTGGCTACACACTTAGACATACACGCAACATGAAAGCTTTTCGACTTACAACGTGTTGTTTAGGAAAAACAAGATAATTTCGCACGATGCGGGATTTCCTTAAAACGTGATTTTCTGAAAAATTTTGACGAAAGAAAATTCTCCTTTTGGTTCTCTTTAGATGCTACATGTTAAGACGTACACGCCACAACAATTCTTTTCGAGATACAACGTGTAGTTTTGGAGATACAAGCTAATTTTGTACTATGCGTTATTTCTTCTCGTAAAGAGTTTCCAATGCGTACGTATATGTCTTTACTCTGCAAAACTGTATTTCCTTATGAAGTGGTATTCTTACATATCCTTTCGAGAGAAAACTGTCCTGTGCCTTCTCTTTTGAGGCTACACACTTAGACATACACGCAACATGAAAGCTTTTCGACTTACAAAGTGTTGTTTAGGAAAAACAAGATAATTTCGCACGATGCGGGATTTCCTTAAAACGTGATTTTCTGAAAAATTTTGACGAAAGAAAATTCTCCTTTTGGTTCTCATTAGATGCTACATGTTAAGACGTACACGCCACAACAATTCTTTTCGAGATACAACGTGTAGTTTTGGAGATACAAGCTAATTTTGTACTATGCGTTATTTCTTCTCGTAAAGAGTTTCCAATGCGTACATATATGTCTTTACTCTGCAAAACTGTATTTCCTTATGAAGTGGTATTCTTACATATCCTTTCGGGAGAAAACTGTCCTGTGCCTTCTCTTTTGAGGCTACACACTTAGACATACACGCAACATGAAAGCTTTTCGACTTACAACGTGTTGTTTAGGAAAAACAAGATAATTTCGCACAATGCGGGATTTCCTTAAAACGTGATTTTCTGAAAAATTTTGACGAACGAAAATTCTCCTTTTGGTTCCCTTTAGATGCTACATGTTAAGACGTACACGCCACAACAATTCTTTTCGAGATACAACGTGTAGTTTTGGAGATACAAGCTAATTTTGTACTATGCGTTATTTCTTCTCTTAAAGAGTTTCCAATGCGTACGTATATGTCTTTACTCTGCAAAACTGTATTTCCTTATGAAGTGGTATTCTTACATATCCTTTCGAGAGAAAACTGTCCTGTGCCTTCTCTTTTGAGGCTACACACTTAGACATACACGCAACATGAAAGCTTTTCGACTTACAACGTGTTGTTTAGGAAAAACAAGATAATTTCGCACGATGCGGGATTTCCTTAAAACGTGATTTTCTGAAAAATTTTGACGAAAGAAAATTCTCCTTTTGGTTCTCTTTAGATGCTACATGTTAAGACGTACACGCCACAACAATTCTTTTCGAGATACAACGTGTAGTTTTGGAGATACAAGCTAATTTTGTACTATGCGTTATTTCTTCTCGTAAAGAGTTTCCAATGCGTACGTATATGTCTTTACTCTGCAAAACTGTATTTCCTTATGAAGTGGTATTCTTACATATCCTTTCGAGAGAAAACTGTCCTGTGCCTTCTCTTTTGAGGCTACACACTTAGACATACACGCAACATGAAAGCTTTTCGACTTACAACGTGTTGTTTAGGAAAAACAAGATAATTTCGCACGATGCGGGATTTCCTTAAAACGTGATTTTCTGAAAAATTTTGACGAAAGAAAATTCTCCTTTTGGTTCTCATTAGATGCTACATGTTAAGACGTACACGCCACAACAATTCTTTTCGAGATACAACGTGTAGTTTTGGAGATACAAGCTAATTTTGTACTATGCGTTATTTCTTCTCGTAAAGAGTTTCCAATGCGTACGTATATGTCTTTACTCTGCAAAACTGTATTTCCTTATGAAGTGGTATTCTTACATATCCTTTCGGGAGAAAACTGTCCTGTGCCTTCTCTTTTGAGGCTACACACTTAGACATACACGCAACATGAAAGCTTTTCGACTTACAACGTGTTGTTTAGGAAAAACAAGATAATTTCGCACAATGCGGGATTTCCTTAAAACGTGATTTTCTGAAAAATTTTGACGAACGAAAATTCTCCTTTTGGTTCCCTTTAGATGCTACATGTTAAGACGTACACGCCACAACAATTCTTTTCGAGATACAACGTGTAGTTTTGGAGATACAAGCTAATTTTGTACTATGCGTTATTTCTTCTCTTAAAGAGTTTCCAATGCGTACGTATATGTCTTTACTCTGCAAAACTGTATTTCCTTATGAAGTGGTATTCTTACATATCCTTTCGAGAGAAAACTGTCCTGTGCCTTCTCTTTTGAGGCTACACACTTAGACATACACGCAACATGAAAGCTTTTCGACTTACAACGTGTTGTTTAGGAAAAACAAGATAATTTCGCACGATGCGGGATTTCCTTAAAACGTGATTTTCTGAAAAATTTTGACGAAAGAAAATTCTCCTTTTGGTTCTCTTTAGATGCTACATGTTAAGACGTACACGCCACAACAATTCTTTTCGAGATACAACGTGTAGTTTTGGAGATACAAGCTAATTTTGTACTATGCGTTATTTCTTCTCGTAAAGAGTTTCCAATGCGTACGTATATGTCTTTACTCTGCAAAACTGTATTTCCTTATGAAGTGGTATTCTTACATATCCTTTCGAGAGAAAACTGTCCTGTGCCTTCTCTTTTGAGGCTACACACTTAGACATACACGCAACATGAAAGCTTTTCGACTTACAACGTGTTGTTTAGGAAAAACAAGATAATTTCGCACGATGCGGGATTTCCTTAAAACGTGATTTTCTGAAAAATTTTGACGAAAGAAAATTCTCCTTTTGGTTCTCATTAGATGCTACATGTTAAGACGTACACGCCACAACAATTCTTTTCGAGATACAACGTGTAGTTTTGGAGATACAAGCTAATTTTGTACTATGCGTTATTTCTTCTCGTAAAGAGTTTCCAATGCGTACGTATATGTCTTTACTCTGCAAAACTGTATTTCCTTATGAAGTGGTATTCTTACATATCCTTTCGGGAGAAAACTGTCCTGTGCCTTCTCTTTTGAGGCTACACACTTAGACATACACGCAACATGAAAGCTTTTCGACTTACAACGTGTTGTTTAGGAAAAACAAGATAATTTCGCACGATGCGGGATTTCCTTAAAACGTGATTTTCTGAAAAATTTTGACGAACGAAAATTCTCCTTTTGGTTCCCTTTAGATGCTACATGTTAAGACGTACACGCCACAACAATTCTTTTCGAGATACAACGTGTAGTTTTGGAGATACAAGCTAATTTTGTACTATGCGTTATTTCTTCTCTTAAAGAGTTTCCAATGCGTACGTATATGTCTTTACTCTGCAAAACTGTATTTCCTTATGAAGTGGTATTCTTACATATCCTTTCGAGAGAAAACTGTCCTGTGCCTTCTCTTTTGAGGCTACACACTTAGACATACACGCAACATGAAAGCTTTTCGACTTACAACGTGTTCTTTAGGAAAAACAAGATAATTTCGCACGATGCGGGATTTCCTTAAAACGTGATTTTCTGAAAAATTTTACGAAAGAAAATTCTCCTTTTGGTTCCCTTTAGATGCTACATGTTAAGACGTACACGCCACAACAATTCTTTTCTAGATACAACGTGTAGTTTTGGAGATACAAGCTAATTTTGTACTATGCGTTATTCCTTCTCGTAAAGAGTTTCCAATGCGTACGTATATGTCTTTACTCTGCAAAACTGTATTTCCTTATGAAGTGGTATTCTTACATATCCTTTCGAGAGAAAAACTGTCCTGTGCCTTCTCTTTTGAGGCTACACACTTAGACATACACGCAACATGAAAGCTTTTCGACTTACAACGTGTTGTTTAGGAAAAACAAGATAATTTCGCACGATGCGGGATTTCCTTAAAACGTGATTTTCTGAAAAATTTTGACGAAAGAAAATTCTCCTTTTGGTTCTCTTTAGATGCTACATGTTAAGACGTACACGCCACAACAATTCTTTTCGAGTTATAACGTGTAGTTTTGGAGATACAAGCTAATTTTGTATGATGAGTTATTTTTTCTCGTAATGTGTTTTCAATACGTACGTATTTTCTTTACTCTGCAAAATTGTATTTCCTTATAACGTGGTATTCTACAATATTCTTTCGACAGAAAACTCTCCTGTGCCTTCTGTTTTGAGGCTACACAGTTAGACATTCACGCAACACGAAAGCTTTTCGAGTTACAACGTGTTGTTTAGGAAAAACAAGATAATTTCGCACGATGCGGGATTTCCTTAAAACGTGATTTTCTGAAAAATTTTGACGAAAGAAAATTCTCCTTTTGGTTCCCTTTAGATGCTACATGTTAAGACGTACACGCCACAACAATTCTTTTCGAGATACAACGTGTAGTTTTGGAGATACAAGCTAATTTTGTACTATGCGTTATTTCTTCTTGTAAAGAGTTTCCAATGCGTACGTATATGTCTTTACTCTGCAAAACTGTATTTCCTTATGAAGTGGTATTCTTACATATCCTATCGAGAGAAAACTGTCCTGTGCCTTCTCTTTTGAGGCTACACACTTAGACATACACGCAACATGAAAGCTTTTCGACTTACAACGTGTTGTTTAGGAAAAACAAGATAATTTCGCACGATGCGGGATTTCCTTAAAACGTGATTTTCTGAAAAATTTTGACGAAAGAAAATTCTCCTTTTGGTTCTCTTTAGATGCTACATGTTAAGACGTACACGCCACAACAATTCTTTTCGAGATACAACCTGTAGTTTTGGAGATACAAGCTAATTTTGTACTATGCGTTATTTCTTCTCGTAAAGAGTTTCCAATGGGTACGTATATGTCTTTACTCTGCAAAACTGTATTTCCTTATGAAGTGGTATTCTTTCATATCCTTTCGGGAGAAAACTGTCCTGTGCCTTCTCTTTTGAGGCTACACACTTAGACATACACGCAACATGAAAGCTTTTCGACTTACAACGTGTTGTTTAGGAAAAACAAGATAATTTCGCACGATGCGGGATTTCCTTAAAACGTGATTTTCGGAAAAATTTTGACGAACGAAAATTCTCCTTTTGGTTTCCTTTAGATGCTACATGTTAAGACGTACACGCCACAACAATTCTTTCCGAGATACAACGTGTAGTTTTGGAGATACAAGCTAATTTTGTACTATGCGTTATTTCTTCTCGTAAAGAGTTTCCAATGCGTACGTATATGTCTTTACTCTGCAAAACTGTATTTCCTTATGAAGTGGTATTCTTACATATCCTGTCGAGAGAAAACTGTCCTGTGCCTTCCTTTTGAGGCTACACACTTAGACATACACGCAACATGAAAGCTTTTCGACTTACAACGTGTTGTTTAAGAAAAACAAGATAATTTCGCACGATGCGGGATTTCCTTAAAACGTGATTTTCTGAAAAATTTTGACAAAAGAAAATTCTCCTTTTGGTTCCCTTTAGATGCTACATGTTAAGACGTACACGCCACAACAATTCTTTTCTAGATACAACGTGTAGTTTTGGAGATACAAGCTAATTTTCTACTATGCGTTATTTCTTCTCGTAAAGAGTTTCCAATGCATACGTATATGTCTTTACTCTGCAAAACTGTATTTCCTTATGAAGTGGTATTCTTACATATCCTTTCGAGAGAAAAACTGTCCTGTGCCTTCTCTTTTGTGGCTACACACTTAGACATACACGCAACATGAAAGCTTTTCGACTTACAACGTGTTGTTTAGGAAAAACAAGATAATTTCGCACGATGCGGGATTTCCTTAAAACGTGATTTTCTGAAAAATTTTGACGAAAGAAAATTCTCCTTTTGGTTCTCTTTAGATGCTACATGTTAAGACGTACACGCCACAACAATTCTTTTCGAGATACAACGTGTAGTTTTGGAGATACAAGCTAATTTTGTACTATGCGTTATTTCTTCTCGTAAAGAGTTTCCAATGCGTACGTATATGTCTTTACTCTGCAAAACTGTATTTCCTTATGAAGTGGTATTCTTACATATCCTTTCGAGAGAAAACTGTCCTGTGCCTTCTCTTTTGAGGCTACACACTTAGACATACACGCAACATGAAAGCTTTTCGACTTACAACGTGTTGTTTAGGAAAAACAAGATAATTTCGCACGATGCGGGATTT